>NC_044034.1:309753325-310991658 GCF_901765095.1 Microcaecilia unicolor | reverse complement strand
TGCATTAGTCATGGGGCCTTTTCTTCCCCCACAGATGGAATAAGGAATGAATTATTTACCACTTTTCCACCCAGAGCAGATGGGAGAAGTGGCAGGAAGATATGAGTGAGAGGAGCTCCTTGGTCTTTCTGGGTACTATTACTTGTAAAGTCTTATGTTAATTGTTTTTATGTTTTATGTTTACGCATAACCATGTTATTCTTATATTCTGTCTAGGACTTTTGAGAGGCAGAATATAAAGCACTTACTTTCAAAGCATATGAATGTCTCAAAAGGCTAAAATGGACATCCATATGTTTGAAATGTCCAAATACCGATTTTGCAAAGGCAGAAAACAGATGTCCAACAACACAGTATGTCCAAATAACAAGGAGGCGGGCATTGTGGGACTTGGGTGAGATTAGGGAGACTCTGAAATCTGGACATCCAAGAATGATTACCAAGAGGGAAGAAACGTCCATGTCTAAAAAGAAGAACATTCTTATTTAGACCTGTTTCAGGCACGTCCAGGATACAAATGAGTGACCAAAATGAAAAAAGGGGATGGAACTCCTCCCATATAAGGAAAGACTAAAGAGGTTAGGGCTCTTCAGCTTCGAAAAGAGACAGCTGGGGGGGGGCATGATTGACATCTATAAAATCCTGAGTGTTGTAGAATGGGTAAAAGTGAATTAATTTTTCACACTTTGAAAAAGTACAATGACCAAGGGACATGCAATGAAATTACATGGAAATACTTTTAAAACCAGTAGGAGGAAATATTTTTTTCACTCAAAGAATGGTTAAGCTCTGGAACTCATTGCCAGAGGATGAGGTAACAGCGGTTAGCCTATCTGGGACCAGTTCCTGGAGGAAAAGTCCATAGTCTGTTATTGAGATGGACATGGGGGAAGCCACTGCTTGCCCCGGGATTGGTAGCATGGAACATTGCTACTAATTGAGTTTCTGTCAGGTACTTGTGACCTGGATTGGCTACTGTTGGACCATTGGTCTAACCCAGTATGGCTATTCTTATGTTCTTCTAAGTGGTGTACATTCAGGTACAGTAGGTATGCTGCTGTCCCTAGAGGGCTCACAATTACAAAATAAAAGAGTTAACATGGGATTTGAACCTGCCCTTGGTTCATAGTCCACTGCACTAACCACTAGGCTGCCCTTCTGCTCTGCATGGATGTCTGTGTGGCCATTTTCAAGAATGCTGCCATATGAACATCCATGTCCCTTATTTTCCCCTCCTCCCCCATTCATAATTTGGACATTCCAGTTTGTAAAATGGCTGTTCATACTGGACGTTTCAAACAGGAAATCTTGACATATTTCCTGTTCAAAAATACATGTGAGATGGACATCCATTCTGACTTGAATGTCACTAGTCTGACTTGGTTGTCATTTCAAAAATGCCTCTCCATGTATTTTAAATAACAAGCAAAGCTTGAGTCATGAGAGAAAAATTGATCCTTCTTGGTTGAGATTGAGAAACTGTATAAATGTGTTTATTTACTTATTTATTTAAAAATATTTATTGTCCATGTTCCCAGCTGAGCCACATGTTCAACAGATACAATTATTTGCCAAAATGTGATTTCCTGCTTCACCAGCAAGTCTGAAGTTCATTACAATAAAATCAAGCATATAAAAAGCAACAGTACCCTCTTGGGATAGTTATCACACCTTGAGCTGCCTACATGGGAATTAGATACCAGTAATCCTGTTCATATAGATATTTCTATCTCTGTCTGATAGATAGATAGATAGATAGATAGATAGATAGATAGATAGATAGATAGAGGTACTAAGAAAAACAGACCCCACTCCAATAAATATACAATCAAAAAATGCAGCCCAACTTTTAATCAATCCAACAATTAACAAACCAGATATCAATAGAACTGCATAAACATACACACCCAACATACACTGGTGAAAGGGGAGCTTAGGGTTGTGGACTAGCTGTTATTTGGGCAGCCTATCCATTAAAAAAAAAAAAAAGGCCAACAGCAGGCAAGATCTTTAGATTTGCTGATTACCCACTAAATGCTACCCTAGAAACAAATTATTACCTCTTCTCCCTCTATGTACCTTTAATCCCAGCTCAATTCCCCTTCATAAAGGATCTCATCTCTCTATAAGTATGAAAAAGGTACTGGGACTGGCCTTGGATTTGGCAGCTACAGTGATAGCAACAGGCATTTGGGATGGGAACTGAGCTAGTCATATGCGATCGGTGGCTCAGCTATTTGGGGAGGCTAAATGGGTGGAGGTGGAGCTGGGGCTGTGGCAACGGTGGGGCCTGAGTCCTTAATTGTCTGAGAACATGCAGAAAAGTCAGCAAAATAGTTGCAGATAATATCTTTAATTAAATTGGGATATTAAGATACATATCAAATGCCAAAGAATAAAGTGGCAAAGAAAATGAAACAGTACAAGCGTCAGTAGATATATATATTAGGCAATTGAATTGAATTTGATTAAGTTCAAAAAACTTTTATTACATTTTCAATAGAGAACAGATACAATAAGGAACTAGAACACAAATTTTCAGTAGATGAGGCCTACACCTCTATAGAGGCCTGCAGCCCATCTGACCCCTTTTTCTCTCACTCACATCCTACTTCCCCACAGCCAGTCTCTCACACACACATATCTTCCCCCTCCTCTCCCACCCTCGAGCTTGTTGATTTTGCTGTCTCATGAGACTGGGAGCTGCAAGATGAACAGGTTCTTCATGACTTTCAAGGTGCTCAAACCTGTCTGTCTGAGAGTTCCATGGCTGCACAGTGCAGTTGGAAGGCATGGGGGGGGGGGAGGTGGGGAACTGCTGAACACAGGAGTAAGGGAGGGAAGGAAGATGCAGGACTAGAATGCAAAGATGCCAAACCTCACAGAAACAAGAAGTTGTGTCAGAGGAGGTGAGAAACATCACACAGAAGGCTAAAGCAGGCTGTTTTAGTTTTTGCAGTGCTGCAACTGGCGGCGATCAAATCACATTGGAGGGATGGAGAGGACAGATGCTACAACCTGGAGGAGGGGGAAGAAATGAGAGAGATGCTGGATCAGAGGTACTAGAGGAGGAAAGAGAAGTGCTGCATCCTAGGAGAGAGAGATGCCGGCACCTTGAGTGGCCCTGATGCAGAGAATCTGGTACTTGGCATGAGAGTCAGGTTTGTGGCTAAGGAGGTTTAGCCTCCCCAAGCCTCTTATACCAAGCACCTATAGAGCCAGTGAACACTCACAGACACCACCACAGTGGTCCAGCCTCTTCTAAGTTTCTGTGCAGGCTGCAGGATCTGTGAGCACACACCTTCTTCATTCCTACACTTACTGTCTGCTGGTACCCTTCCCAGGACCAGCTGCAAAAGCTTTTTCACACTTCTAGCAAGATGAAGTCTGCGGGTTGGGGGTGGAGTGATTGGCATTTTTTCTAGAGGAGAGGGCTAAGCAGGAAACCTGACACTCAAGTCACTGAGAACACAAGACTGAACCAAGATAACTAAACCATGTAAAATAATGATGATCCCACTGGCCAAGTCCTTATCCAATCAAGGCCTCAACCCGATCATCTATGCAGACGATGTCACAATTTACATTCCCTTCTGACACGATCTGACAGAAATCACCTATGAAATCAAGCTCGGTTTGAACACCGTGGACTCATGGGCAAATTAATTTCAACTGAAACTGAACACTGAAAAAACACACTGCCTCATCCTCTCATCCCAACACAATAAGTACAAACCCACAACCATAAACACCCCAGACCACACCCTCCCTATCTCAGATAGCCTAAAAATACTCGGCGTTACAATCAACCGCAATCTTACACTTGAGAGCCAAGTAAACTCCACTACAAAGAAAATGTTCCACTCAATGTGGAAACTTAAACACGTAAAACCTTTCTTCCCGAGGGAAGTATTTTGTAACCTAATACAATCAATGGTACTAAGCCATGTAGACTACTGCAATGGAATCTATGCGGGATATAAAGAACAACTCAGAAAGAAATTCCAGACCGCCCAAAACACAGCAACCAGGCTGATAGTCGGTAAAACACCATTCGAAAGTGCCAAACCCCTTCCGAGAAAAACTGCATTGGCTCCCAATCAAAGAACGTATTACCTTCAAAATCTGCACCCTGGTCCACAAGATTATCTACGACGAAGACCCAGGATACATGACAGACCTCATAGATCTATCAACCAGAAACAGAACCGGCTCATCATGAACATACCTAAACCTCCACTACCCAAACTGCAAAGGACTCAAATACAAAGCAACCTATGCATCCAGCTTCTCCTATATAAGCACACAACTATGGAACGCACTGCCAAAAGCTGTGAAAACAATCTACGACCATCTAAACTTCAGGAAATCACTAAAAACCAACCTGTTCAAAAAGGTATACCCTACCGACCCAACATAAATGCCTACACTCTGCAACACAGGAAAACCAAAGATCATACTGGACACTATATAACCTTCCCTCTCTTCGACCCCCATTGTTCCTGAAACACACGTACCTTATTCGACCACATCACCTTGTATTTGTTCCTCTACCGGACTTGGCGAATGCCTTTACGGTACTATGTAAGCCACATTGAGCCTGCAATAGGTGGGAAAATGTGGGATACAAATGTAATAAGTAAATAAATAAATAAACCAATGAGAAGATTTCGAGGAAAAATGTATTCAGAGTCCATTCTTCCGCTGAATCTCTGTGTGGCCTGGGGCAAGTCACCTCATCCTCCCTTTGCTTCAGTTTATCCAGCTGTGTTTGGGTAATGCCTCTTCCCAGACTCTGTTTCCATCACCTTTTCTGCTCCGGAAAGTGTAATGTGCTTCAGGCACCAAAAGATACTGAAAGCAAGACTTTCCATCCCAGGAGTGACTGCATGTTTACCAAGTATTATCATTGTAAAAGGCTGTGCACTTTTTCTCGTGAAAAAGGTGCCGGTACTTAAATGCCAGGCCACAATTCAGGGGTGGGGGTAATCACTGAGGGACCCTCCCCACAATAGCCAGGCCCCTGCAACCAGTCACAGAACCTATGAGAAGGCAGAATTGGTGTGTAGAGCCTGAGCTCTTTCATTAAAACTTGAGGTCCATGGGTCAATTTTAGCAGACAATGGAAAAGGTGCCGGTACTCAGTACCCCCAAGTACCCTCTCAAAAAAAGCCCTGGTAAAAAGTATAATAAATATCACCTCCCAGAAAACCCAAGGATTAAAAAAAAAAGAGGTTGTTTTTCCCCCATGCAATAGTATGGTGTTCCACTGTTCCCATTCATTGCTCAGACACCAGAAAAAAAACTGAATTGTGTCCCTGACATAGCTCACTCCTCTACGACATTTTTGTCGCTGTTGTTCCTAAAATGTCTCTGACTCTTTGCTAATTTGGGTTCACCTACCCCATTTATTCTCCTCTGCAATGGCTCCCCTCCCATGTGTACTCCACCCCAGATGTTCATAGACAGATGTGTCCTCAGCCCAACATTTATCAAAGTTCTATTTTTACCTCTTGCAACAGCCTCTTCTACCATTTGTTGTGATAAAGTGTGCCCTGAAGGCATCCATCCTAATTGTAAACAAGCTACTGCCCAGTTCCCAAGTACAGTACACTGTCTCCAGTTCCCCTTCCACAGTAAAATTCAACATGCTGGATACCAGGGCTTCACAGACTTTCTGTCCGAAAACAATTCCCTAAATCTAGGCGGTAGCTGGTCTTATCTGAAGAAAGAATTTTTAGAAAGGACATGCAAAATCAAACAGCAGATTTCAGTGTTCATGTTCCAAGCTTCTCTGCCTCTGACACCAAATCTTTAGCATCTGGCATATGTTATTAACTGCAGTTCACTAAAAATATATAAAAACGGATGTGGAATCATCAAAGTCAAAAAATCAAAATGATGGCCCACTAAACTTCAGAATTATACTCACAATGGGAATTCAATTAAAGGTAGGAAAAAGCCTCAAAGAGTTCCAAATCAACAGATCTACAGAGCTTAAGCCGATCAAAGAGATCTACTCTTTATATTTGGCTTAAAAAACCTTCCCAGTCCTTTTATTTAAACTTTATGAATTTTCAAAGCTTTTTAAATATATCTACTTGTTTGCTGCTGTATTTGCTGAATCACAGTGTTTCTGTGCAGCAAATTGCATACTTTTCAATATTCCAAGCATCCAACAGTGTCCACCAGCTTCCAGTGCTCAAGGTAGAAAACAGTACTTATCTCAATCTACTGCATGAGCCATACCTCTTGTGATTTGTCAGTCTCCCAGACCAACGACGGTCAGCATTTCGCTTAGATCCGTCTTGCCACGCTGAAGAGTACATCTCTGTGATCGACCTTAACTCTATAAATCTGTTCATTTGGAGCTCTTTGAGGCTTTTTCCTTCCTTTAACTGAATTTTATTTATTTATTTTTGTTACATTTGTACCCCGCGCTTTCCCACTCACGGCAGGCTCAATGCGGCTTACAAATTGTATACATGTACTTATTTGTACCTGGGGCAATGGAGGGTTAAGTGACTTGCCCAGAGTCACAAGGAGCTATCTGTGCCTGAAGTGGGAATCGAACGCAGTTCCTCAGTTCCCCAGGACCAAAGTCCACCACCCTAACCACTAGGCCTCTCCTCCACTCCCATCGTGAGTATATTGGCTGTACTTCTGCAGTATCCAAGGACTCAATAAAGGCACTGCCTGAACTGTAGTATTGTTACCTTGTTCCAGAAGAGACTCAGGACATTGTACAAGAGGTTAGAAGTCGTGGCAAATACTTGGAGCTGAACTCAGACCTAGTCAAGATTGCATAATTAAACTAACCACATTCGCCAGGCCCAAAGCTAGGTGAAGAAAAATGTTTCTAAATTGCAGGATTTTCCAGTAAATAGAGGTTGTAACCAGTTTGTTGTTCACAAAATGTATTTTGCCTTAAACTTGGATGTATTTGGCAACCATATAAACTGTTAACTTTAAAAAAGAAATGTGGCAATTGTTGTCCAACATGAGATATAATTTTCTAAGGTGCCTGTTTACAAAGCTGCACTAGCAGCTGCCGCGCAGCAATTCCAACACAGCCCATTCAAGGGCTTTGTCGGCATTAGCGCACTGCCAGCCGCTAGTGTGGCTTTGTAAACAGGGGGGTAAATTTGTGAATTCAGCTGAATTCTTACAGTTATTTTTATCCCCAATGTAAATCTACAAACAAGAACCTCACCAGAGAACAATGCAGCTTATCAGATAAGTTCCCTCTTTCTTTGTATATCAACTTAAATTTTTACTTTCTTTTATAAATTAAAACTCCACCCCTAACTAATTCTTGAGTTTTCTTTCCTTTCAGATCCCATGTCCCAACCTGAACCTGTCCCAGCCCAGATAAGTATTCTAAATTTTTAACAAAATCCTTGTTCCTCAATGCTTGTGTAGTGGTGCACATTTCACTTTGCTCTGGTTCTCTCTTGGCTCTAGGTCTTTGGTCTGTCTTGAGGATGGAAGAGCTAGTAGCCTGGCTGTACTGAAATCAAAACCCTCACTCCCTATTTTAAATCAGTGAACCCTATCTGGGATTTATTTTAAATGAACCCTGGCCTTGCTAACTTAAGAAATAAAATTATAATTGTGGATCCTGACTTCCAAGGAACTATGCTGAATACTTTTCCCTAATCTACTGAACAGCACAATCTAGTAGAGAAACAGAATAAAAGCAGTGATAATAAAATTAAAAAGGAGGCACCCACAGGAGGTGTACAAAAAAGCATACTAAGAAATGCAACATATTCCTTGTTCGCACACTGGCAGCATGTGCCACTGGGAGGGGTGGTCAGTTAAATGTTTGTGGAAAATGATGTTACCTTGATTGGCAGAAAAAAATGGGTGGAGATTGAATATAGCTGGGCAGGAGCTGGAGAGATAATCAGAGCCAGCAGCTGCAGAGATGAGAGAGAGAGAGACAAGAATAGCCAAGTTAAACAGACAAGTCAAATAACTAACAAAGCAGCAATTCCTTTCCAACCACTCCATTCATTCCAGCCATGAAGGAGTACAAAGGAGCCCTCCCTTTTTGATCACCGCCCCCTTTCAGAGAAGACCTATGAAGAAGCAACCCACCTCTGGTGGTGTAACAGCTTTTGTGGTCTTCCAGGGCACTTAATAATGTCACTTTTCAGCAGAGAGCTAATCTGG
This sequence comes from Microcaecilia unicolor, assembly GCF_901765095.1. Taxonomy (NCBI): domain Eukaryota; kingdom Metazoa; phylum Chordata; class Amphibia; order Gymnophiona; family Siphonopidae; genus Microcaecilia; species Microcaecilia unicolor. The sequence goes on along the minus strand of NC_044034.1, from coordinate 310,983,480 downwards.
GGGTGGGACCTCACCCCTGATGGAGGCCAGCCCAGCAGAAGCACGTAGCATCATGAAATCCATAATGCTGCAGACGGACATCCCAACTGGGGAAGCACAAAAGAGACAGTCCCTCCAGCTGTGTGGCCTTCTGGCAGCTTGATGAAGTCACCAGTGGGTGAAAAGCTGTTCAGGAGCAGTAGGATGATGGAATCCAAAACACTGTAGCTGAAGCAAAAGCATCCTAATTGGGTGAAACATACAGCAGATAAAGAAAAGAGATTGTGTGTTTCTTTTAAGAGAGGAAGAGGAAAACTCATTGACTCTGATGCTACACAAGGCTCTTGGGGCCAATATTCAGAGGTCCAGCTACCATTGGCTCAATGACTTCTGGAGTTTCATTAATTAAGAGCGCAACTGTTTTGCAAGCTTGATGCACTGGAGCTCCATCCTGTTGAAAAAAAAAGTACTCAGAAATGTCTTGATTTTCAGCCAAAGGTTTCTGCTGCAGTATCGTTTTGGAGTTATTTGGAAAAATGTTGGAGGTCCCTTTTTTTCCAAACACCGTGTAGATAATTTATATGGATAATGGCTGAACATCTTTGCTGCCTGTCTAATGTTAGGTCCTGCCGCTGGAACACCCTTGCCCCCCCCCCCCCCCATGTTATTCATACAAATTTTAGCCATATATCAACTTTATATGGCCAAAACTTCTCTGTCCTAGGAGAACATTTAAAGGAAAGTGCTTACATCACTAGTATTTAATGCTGGTCATATAAATACTTTTAAATATTGATCTGTTTGTCTTTCTGTTACACTTCAGAGCGCATGGTCTGTTTTGTCCCCAGGTCCAGGACAGCTTCAATGTCTGTAATAAATACTCATGTCCAGAAAAGAAAAAAAAAAAGACCAAGCATCAAGGAAAAAGATCCAGCCATTATTTTCAAGAGACACTCCAAAAGCATGTTAGTCTTTCAGAGGTTCAGAAGGACAAATTAGTGAATGCAGACAAAACACAGCATATAATGCTTCTTTTAAGCTAGATGTATAAAGGGAAGAGGTTCTGAACTTTCCCTGACCTTTTCTTTTGGCACAGCCTTAAAAAATTCCTTTTATGCACAAAAAATGAAGTAGCTGGTCATCTTTCTAAATTTACAAGCACACAGATATGTAATATTACTTCTACTGGCTCTGATGCATTGGGTTAAGTTGTGGCACCAAGGCTTAGGGAGTAATGGAGTGTCAGCTCTGGATATGTTAGGATAAGCTTAGAGAAGCTGCACTGAGGAGGGAAAGCAGTTGGAATTCCTAGAGCCCTGTCATGCTGAGTCCAGCCTTATTATTTTTGTAACAATCCACTTCCTCTCAGTGCTGGTTTTACTAAAATGTGCTACTACATTAACAGGTGTTATTTACCGAAGGTCCAATTTTATGCAATGGGACATGTTGATTCATCTGTGCACTAATGCAGGAGTGCACTTTACTAAATTTCAGCTTCAGGTTCTCGGTTTGTTTTTGCTACTTTTATTAGTAAATATAATTTCTCTGCTTCCAAATCCCAATTCAGATTTCTACTGTGCTTCCTTCACAAAAGGGCTTTCCCCTCATTCTCCAACCCCCCCCCCCCCCCCCACTAGACCTCCCTCCCTCTTCCTCTAAACACTGTCCTCCACTCTGTAATTTGCTTGCCTTCCTTCCTGACAATCAGTAGTGTACCAAGGGCGGGGCGGTGGGGGTAGTCCGCCCCAGGTGCAGGCAGCAAGGGGGTGCACAAAGCAGGTTTGCGGCTGTTGGCTCTGCTGGACCCCTGCCCCCGCTAAAATTACTTCCTGTTCCAGGGCAGTGGACCAGCAGAGCCAACAGCCATGCACCTGCTCCGCACACTCCCTTACTGGGAGGAAACGTTTGGTGATGCACTTTGGGGGTTGACGTGCCGGGGGGTAACATGCCAGGAGGACACAGGGATGACCCGCCCCAGGTGGCGAACAGGTGAGGAACACCACTGCTGCCACTCACCTTATCCTCGATCATTCATCAAAGCTCTCATGCAGCATGCTTCCTTACATTTCTGATGCATCAGCTGTTTGGAGAACAGAGTCTTGTGAAGGGCAGTTCTATAAAGAGACATCTATTGGGAGCCTATATCGAATATATACACACCTACTCAGTTAAGTGCAAGCCTTACGTCAGCCAGCTGGTGTAAATGCTCATGCCTAGATTCCAGAGATACATGCATAACTTATAGCATTCTAAAAGCTACGCATATAAATGTGAGAGCCACCCAGGCTTTCCCCATCTGTACGCCTGCCTGCAAAGTACATGCTATCAAAGTTATGCTTAGTTATTTTGGCATATATGCAGATTGTGAAGATGAGGATATTGTGAAGATGAAGCTCCTACCTCAGGATCCCAGGTCCCTCTTTCATTCAGGGTGAGCTGGTTCACAGTATGCAGATTTTATGCAAATTATTCTACTACCCCTTTCTGCTCAGGGTGACCTGCTTCTCAAAAGGCAAACACAGTCAGGTCTCACCAACAGGATATTTCTCATACAAATCTTTTATTCCCCCTTCCTGGGGCACACTTCTTCCAGCTTAACACTTTTACAAGCTTAAACAGTCCTTCCAGCTTCAGTTCAATCTTCCAGCTTAAGCACTTGGACACACAGTCCTGCCTTGTAACCCGGACCCCCAGTCCTTGTAACACACAGTTCTTATACCTGGCACTCTAGGGCCTTCTTACCCCAGCCAGCTTCCTTGCTTTGCACACAGTTCACCACCAGTCCAAAGGGCTCAGCCAGTACTTCACATGGGGACCTCCTGCTTCAGCTACCAGCTCTCTTCTTCCGCTGCTAGCTCTCCTCCCCCCCTCACCACTCAGGTGGGGTATTAAGCGTTTAATGGACAAACAGGACCCAGCCCATAACCCGCTGCACCTGTTTCCACCTCCAGGACTCTCCCCGGTCCTAGCGACCTCCAGCCCTTCTCCCTGGACATTTTAGGGGAACAGCGCCCTCTAGGGGCCTAACCAGGGTAGGACAGCCTCTCCCTTCTCACAAGATATACCAGAATGCTGTCATTACACACATATTTGCTACATAAATAGAATTGCCGTCAAAATGTCTGGCTTGTTCATAGCATACCCTAGCTGTTGGTTGCCCCATTTAATAAACATCATATCATATATTTTAGTGTACTCTCATTAGCTGTTTCACAGGTTAAACTGAAAAGCATGCCTGGAAAACATAACATGCAAAGGACGAGAAAAAAAAATAACTAGATTTGTTTACTGGTCTAAAAGCTTATTTTAGACACTCTTTGACATAGAATAGAAAAAATTCATGAGAAAAGCAGGAGCTGTACCAATATTCAAAATGATTTAAGAGCTGATGGCGGTTATTTTGAGAAAGAAGTCACGATGGACAGGAGCAAGTGGGCATTACTCTTACTCGTAGGACCTCACTGGACCACCAGAGTTAGAAAAGATAGGCCGGGGAGGGGGGGGCTATGGGGATGGGAGGGGTGTGGTTGGAGGCTGGTCTGGGACCCACATAAGCTCTGGCAGCTTCCATTTGCCGAATTAGCCTCGCATTGAATAACCAGGGATAATTCTGCCCATGGTGATCAGCATTTAATTCTGACCACTATCAGGCTTATTTTCAAAAGAGAAGGGCGCCCATCTTATGACACAAATCGGGAGATGGGCGTCCTTCTCCCAGGGTCGCCCAAATTGGCATAATCGAAAGCCGATTTTGGGCATCCTCAACTGCTTTCCGTCACGGGGATGACCAAAGTTCACAGGGGCGTGTCGGAAGCGCAGGGAAGGCGGGACTGGGGCATGCCTAACACATGGGCGACCTCGACCGATAATGGAAAAAAGAAGGGTGTTCCTGACGAGCACTTGGGCGACTTTACTTGGTCCTTTTTTTGTTACGACCAAGCCTCAAAAAGGTGCCCGAACTGACCAGATGACCACCGGAGGGAACCGGGGATGACCTCCCCTTACTTCCCCAGTGGTCACTAACCCCCTCCCACCCTCCAAAAAAAAACTTTTAAAAATATTTTTTGCCAGTCTCTATGTCAGCCTCAAATGTCATACCCAGCTCCATGACAGCAGTATGCAGGTCCCTGGAGCAGTTTTAGTGGGTGCAGTGCACTTCAGGCAGGCAGACCCAGGCCCATCCCCTCTACCTGTTACACTTGTGGTGGTAAATGTGAGCCCTTCAAAACCCACCAGAAACCCACATGTAGGTGCCCCCCTTCACCCCTTAGGGCTATGGTAGTGGTGTACAGCTGTGGAGAGTGGGTTTTGGGGGGGGGGGTTGGGGGCTGCTCAGCACACACGGTAAGAGAGCTATGTACCTGGGAGCAATTTATGAAGTCCATTGCAGTGCCCCCTAGGGTAGGGTTACCATATGGGTCCAGAAAAAGGAGGACGGATTGAGCCAGCCGGGTTTTACTTCCAGTGCTTTCAGCAATGGAAGTAAAACCCGGCTGGCTCAATCCGTCCTCCTTTTTCTGGAGCCATATGGTAACCCTACCCTAGGGTGCCCAGTTGGTGTCTTGGCATGTCACGGGGACCAGTGCACTACGAATGCTGGCTCCTCCCATGACCAAATGGCTTGGATTTGGTCGTTTCTGAGATGGGCATCCTCGGTTTCCATTATCACCGAAAATCGGGGACGACATCTCTAAGAACGACCATCTCTAAGGTCGACCTAAATTTCGCGATTTGAGCGTCCCCAACCATATTATCGAAACGAAAGATGGACGCCCATCTTGTTTCGATAATACGGGTTTCCCTGCCCCTTTACCGGGACATCCTACGAGGATGTCCTCAAGAAAATTTTGGCACCCCTTTCGATTATGCCTCTCCACATCTAACATGGAATCCATCTCAAAAGATTAAATTCCCTTTATAGAAGAGGAAGGAAGTCCATCTTTTGCAACAATGTTCAGGTATGCATCAAGCCTAAATACCCTGGAAGTGGTAAAGTTGTATGGCTGCTAATTCATGAAACACCCATAAGGATAAGATTAATGAGTAGAACCCATTTATGGGATGGGACTGGACCATCTTTAACTGTGCTGGTTTGGAATGACATGGAGAATCCTAAAATCCTGCACAGTTGGCCCAATTGTGTCAATTAAATCAGTTAAATACTTGGACAGTTAGGGGTCATTTATTGAGTCCTAGGTCAGATTCAAAGCTTTTGCATTCTTTTTTTCATCTGAATTTAACTGGACCCACAACTTTAATTTTATTAAGAGTACAATGAATGTGCAAGGAAAACTTTTTAATGTTGTAGAAATCAAATTGTGTTATGTTCCTGTTTTCTCATAGCTAAATCAACCTAATAACATAAGATGGGTCGTACAGGCTTACTTTGCTGATAACGATTTCTTCACATTCACGCTGAGATATTTCAATATGTGGTTCGGTTTCCGGAACTTTTTGATGGTGTAAACATTGGCAATCATTCGTTGGGCTACTGAGCATTTATCTTGAGATGTCCATCAAGTTGAATTGTTTTGACTCCTGAAGCAGGCACCTCTTGCGCAAAAACACAGGACTGCGTTGAGCCAATTATACATTTCAATAAACGATTGCCCCTGTTCTGGAATTAGATTGGTCTTCCCTCATTCTTTTGTGGAGGAGTAGCCTAGTGGTTAGTGCAGCAGACTTTGATCCTGGGGAACTGGGTTCAATTCCCACTGCAGCTCCTTGTGACTGTGGGCAAGTCACTTAACCCTCCATTGCCCCAGGTACAAAATAAGTACCTGTATACTGTATATGTAAACCGCTTTGAATGTAGTTGCAAAATACCACAGAAAGGCGGTATATCAAGTCCCATTTCCCTTCCCTTTTTTGTTTTGTTTTGTTTTTTTCCATACAGGGTCAGATCACTAGTCCATGAATCCCAGCATTCTGTCTCCAGTAGTGGTCAACTCAGGTACTTGGAGGTACCCAGATGATCCTTTTCCCATTGCTCATTCTCAGATGTAGAAGATGGCAATCTTCACACCTGCTTGACTAATAAATGTTAATGGACTTGTCATATGGAAACTTGTCCAAACCATTTTATTTTTTTATTTGCTTGGATTTAGCTCACGCCGTTACATTCAGGTATACTGGGTGTGCAATCCTTGCATGGCCAAAGGTGCTGCCTGGCATTAGGTGGGCATGGGACTAATGGATGGTTTGGGGACATCAGCACTTGGGCAGGAAGGTGGTGATGGTCAGTCAGCTATGGCAGGTGCAATCTAGGGTTGCAGGATCTGCATTGGTAAGTTGTTGCCACTTCATGTATGTAGATGTGGACCAGCAGTTTAGAGCATTGGTGGAGATGGTTACCCAGTTCCAGGCTGGTGATTTTTGGAGCAGTCCTGGTTTTGACCTTACATTCCAAAGCAGAATTGGATTAGTAGTTCCTGATGCTCCCAATGAAATCAGTGCTGCAAGTGCCATAAGGCACCAGGATGGGATGGGTGAGACATTTAGGACTGTCCCAAAATGTGCAGCCTGGACCTGGGTGACTTGGCATCTCTGCATAGGTGGGGGAGTGTCAGAAGCGTGCAGACCCTTATTACAGACTGGGATGGGAGGGGCCTCTGGGCATAGGGGACATGTGGCATTTTCAGTAGGGCAGGAGCCCTGATGGCCTTCCCAGCAACTCCATGCATATTATGCTGGCAAAGTGTGGTGCTTGCACATGGCTGATGCTGGGTTCCTAGCAGCACTGCAGAAATCTCACTGTGCCAGGGTCCTGCGAATAAGCCTCCAGGCCCTCATGGCAATGTTGTATGGTGACAGGAGGTAGTGGTGCTTCATATTATGATTTTCCTCCTGTACATCAACAAAGAGCTAAGTCTCATCAGCAGAAAAATTTAGCTCTCTCCTTAGAGACATGTTAAGCCCGAATAGAAAATGCCCTTCCATGTGCAGCACCATATATGGACCTGGTACACGTGGCGGGGACATCCTGCCGTTGGCAGATGACATTTTTTCAGTGCAGAATCACTTCCGCATGTAGACATTTCCTAAGGGTTATTTTCCATTGGTGGACATGACTATCTCATGACATCTATGTTCGTCTGTGGTGCATCTTTATAACAGACATTTTTTACAGGGATTTTCAAACATAGGTGTCTTTCTTGACTCTCCATTATATCTGTGCTTTTCTGGACATTTTCAGGTAGGAGTTTATTTTTTTAAACTTGGATGTCATATCGAAAATGTCCCTCTAAATAGCTACCTTAAAAGCAAATGTTTAGACATATATGCATATTTTCATGTATTTACATTTTTATGTGTATCTTTGTATATGCAAAGAATATGCATAGTCTTTATCTGCATGTTCTTAAGTTTGATCTTTCGGCCCTTTTGAAGTTTGATTTTTTTCTTTTTTATGTCTGGTTTGTTAGGCAGCATATAACATTGATCATCTCACCTAGCTTGGATCCATAGATATATGTTTATAGTTTATATTTAATGTATTTGGACTCTTTGTATTGCTATGTTCTTTTTTTTTGCTCTTTTGTAGAGATAGAACTTGTTACCTTTGATGTTATTCTGTATTGATTGTGTCTCTTGTTTTATTATTTTGTAACATTATTTGGAATTATGTATGCAGACACACATTTTTTATCCTTTCATCTTCTTATATGTTTATTTATTTTTTGTTATAGTGCTTGTGACCCCTGAAGCAGGCAGTTGCCCTGCCAAAATATGGTCCCGTGTCTTGTCCTACACTGCAAGGTGCTTTGGTTTAATAAATAGTTATATAGTCATAACTGGCTCCTGGAAGTTTTTGGTCCACTCCTACTTCCTTGTGTTTGTTGGACTACACATAAGGGGTTTCTTTTTCGTTTTTTCTTAATTGTACCTTATAAGCATACCTTTCAGCCACTGTCAAACTGAACTGATGACCTATGAGGTCAAAGATTTGACATCTAAGTCAACCCACTGAGTTTTCTAGCCCCCATAAGTACCCAAGCCAGTAAGAGAAAGGGTGACTTCCCCAAGGTCACAAAGCATTTCAGTTGCAGCATTTGGATTTGAACCCTGGTTTTCCTAAAGCCCAGACCAAGAAGCTCCTGATCTTGCCATGGATAGCAATAGGATGCTGGGATGAACACTGTTCACTTTTCAGAAATGATATTTTGTCACTTGTATTGGTCAACGTACCAAATGCTTCAGAATGATGCATTAATTCTTACTTCATCAATTAGTACCTGGCATCGAGCTGCTCCAACCTCTGTCCTACAATCCAATTCCCATGATTTATTTTTAAGATTCTCAATCTGTATTTTATTTTTGAGTTTGCAAGTGAAGCTTCTAGTTCAGAAAAGTTCCCTAGAGAAGTATTACATTTTATACTAGACATTTTCCCTGTTGTATATGGTTTGTCTATTTATCTAAATCTTATAAAAAGGACACTTGGCAGCTGAGCATGAAAACTTATATAGAAAATTTTCAAAGTCTGTAATGTTTATAAGCATAAAGTATGGACTAAGAGTGTAAGAAATATGGAAAAGGGGTTGGCAAGGAATAAGTAAATAAACTTACCTCAAAGAAACACTAAATATGAGGCAAGAAACTATCTCAAACTACACCTCCCAAATTGCAAAAAAGTGATCTACAAAACTGTCCACTCTGCAGATTTCACTTACCTAGGAACCAAATGGTGGAACTCCTTACCACCCAAAATAAGGAATATACTAGATTCCACAAAATCCTCAAATCGTTCCTATTCAAACAAACCCTCACAAAGAACAACCATATCTCAAACAATTAATTATTACTGGAATTGGTTATTACTCTATTTACCATTAACTTTCTCTTTGCTTCATGTACAATTTCTCATTCGTAATAGATTTTCTAAATGCTAAACATCCATAGCTATCCCAGTATGTTTATGATACTGTATTATAAAATTGGATTCTTACAAAAATCTACTTTCTTGTGCATTATTCTTAGCTATTTATCCAATATGTTCATTGTAAGCCACATTGAACTCAAACTTGTTTGGGATAATGTGGGATATAAATGTCACAAATAAATAAATAAAGCCAGTATATAGTACCAGCAGTCCCCCAGCTCCAAAAACATCTGAAGTCATCCAATTTCATCAAATAACAAACAGATCAGGCCTAAACATCAACTGAAATCTCAATACCATCTAATTCTGGTAGCCCTGTTTATCATATATGGAAAAAGAGTGCATTAAGGGTCAGCAACCCAGTTGGCACGATTTGATTATGAGACAGAAAAGGCAGAAAGAATTCCAGTGGAAGTTTGTATTAAGAACATTTAGGTCTCAGCAGTACAAGGTAAGTGGCTGTCCCTGACAAAATTCTAAGCTACTCAGCGATTATAAGGATTTGGAACAAAGTTAGTACAGAACAAGTAGAATGTTTAAGTAAAGCAAACTCTTTGGAGAGTCATTCAGATAATAGGAGATATTAAAGATCCTCTTTTCTCAAGGAGAGAAAAAACATTTGCTCGGAATTATGGTGCTTGCAGCTAAATCATGCAAGATGGCTCAAACATGAGAAAAAAGTAGACAGCAATTACATGGGAAGAATTACTAAGAATTCAATCTTATAATATAGAAATGTCACGTAAGAATAGGACCATAGCACAAGATAAAGTTTATATATCATTCAATCATGAATTGATAATGAGTGTGATTGTTGGACAGGCTGGATGGATTATTTAGGTAGTTATCTGCCGTCATCTACTATGTTACTATATAAAAGTTAAAAATCTTCTGAACATATATGTGAAACTAATTTGTAAGAAATGGTCTGAAAATTTAAGCCTTATAGACTAGATTTACTAGCATGTTACCACCTCAGTGCATGCCAATGCTTTATTCTCTCTATATAAAACGCACCTCCAAAGTTCTAATGAAGCCGGAAGTTGTAGTTGTGTAGATCACTTTTGCCAATGAGTGTCTGCCCTGCCCTCGCGTCACAACGTGATGACGTCGAGGGCGGAGCACTCACACTCACCAATTCACCATGGGAGGGAGGGTGGGAGATTACCTTGCTAGCGCCTGATCGTCATGACGTCGCCAATCGCATCGCTCAGAAGCATAACGGACCTATCCACCACCCGAATAACATCAATCGCCGGTGCAGAGAAGAAGAGAAATGTGGCTGTCGTCAGCACAGGTACGCGACGGCAAAGGGGGAGGGTTTTCTGCGGAAAGGGGGGAGGGGTTGACAGGGTCACGGCACGGGGTCAAGGGGTCAGTAATGCGGAGGGGGGTGTTGAAATCGGAGGGAGGGGGGAATCTGGAACTCGGTGAGAGGGGCGTGAGGGGGCCTTGAACTGGTAGGGAGAGAGGGAGGGGGGTCTGGAACGCGGAAGGAAGGAAGGAAGGGAGAGAGGGAGGGGGGTCTGGACCTCAGAAGGACAGGAAGGAAGGAAGGGAGGGAGGGGGGCTGGAACTCAGGAAGGAGGGAAGCAGGGTGGGGGGCTGGAACTCGGGAGGGAGGGAGTGAGGGAGGAAGGGGGGTCTGGAACTCGGAAGGGAGGACGGGAGGGAGGGGGGTCTGGAACTCGGGAGGAGGGAGGGAAGGAGGGGGGTCTGGAAGAAGGGAAGGGGGGTCTGGAAAGAGGGATGGAGGGAGGGAGGGAGAGAGGGAGTGGGGGGGATTACCTTGCTAGCGCCTGTTTCATTGCCTACCAAAACGGGCCTTTTATACTAGTTAGTACATAGTACATAAGTTATTAGTACATATGTTATTAGTACATACGTTATACATATAAAGTATCGCATACCATGTAACCTGAGTTTATCTTGTTGGGCAGACTGGATGGATCGTACAGGTCTCTATCTGCCGTCATTTACTATAAGTCCAATCACATAAAATGGGACCTGCATTAAACAACTTACATCAACGGTAACATGGAGAGGCATAATCGGACGGCGCCGGCCATCTATATGGCCGGCGCCGCAAACAGTGGTCCCAAACTCTATTATTGAAAAAGATGGCCAGCCATCTTTCGTTTCGATAATATGGTTCGGGCTGGCCAAATGTCAGAGATGGCCGGGTTTGAGATGGCCAGCATCGGTTTTCGCCGATAATGGAAACTGAGGCTGGCCATCTCAAACCTGGCCAAATTCAAGGCATTTGGTCATGGGAGGGGCCAGCATTTGTAGTGTACTGCTTCCCCTCACATGCCAGCACACCAACCAGGCACCCTAGGGGGCACTGCAGTGGACTTCAAAAATTGCTCCCAGGTGCATACCTCCCTTACCTTGGGTGCTGAGCCCCCCAAATCCCCCCAATACCCACTCCCCACAACTGTACACCACTACCATAGACCTTAGGGGTGAAGGGGGGCATCTACATGTGGGTACAGTGGGTTTTAGGGGGGTTGGAGGGCTCAACACTTACCACCACAAGTGTAACAGGTAGGGGGGGGTGGACCTGGGTCCACCTGCCTGAAGGGCACTGCTCCCACTAAAAACTGCTCCAGGGACCTACATACTGCTGTCATTTCAGGCTGGCATAGAGGCTGGCAAAAAAATTATTTCAAATTTATTTTTTTGGGTGGGAGGGGGTTGGTGACCACTGGGGGAGTAAGGGGATGGCCGGCCATCTCCCAATTTGTGTCGGAAGATGGCCGACCATCTCCCAATTTGTGTCGGAAGATGGCCGGCCTTCTCGTTCAAAAATAAGCTGGAAGGTAGAACTTTTAGACAATCTGGCCCTAAATGAGTTAACTGAATTTAGATGTTATTGGGACTTGTCCAATATTTTAAAATAAATGATATGTATTGTTTCTTGAAATATACATTGTAGAAATGTCAGTATGCAATAAAAAATGAAATACATAAAATGCTATAAAATGAGTAAAATATGAACAAAGGAAGAGGAAAGAGAGAGTGGAATGATCAGGTAAAGGCTGATGCCCTAAAAACCCTAGTGGATGTTAAAGATAAGAATTTCAGGATCTTTTTTCCAGTAAGGAGAGAAAACAAGGAGAAACTGCAAGGTATAGTGTACCGTTGCATTGCACTACTGTACGTCTAGAGGTAAATTCAAACTTAATTTCCCTCCACACATCTCCCAATTATGGAGGTAGGGGGACATTACACTTCTGAAAGATGAAATGTTCATCTGATCTGAGTATTCGCCTTTTTATCATACTTAAATCTCAGGGTCTGTCTATTAAAGCGAAGGATAAAGCCTGGATTTTCTCAAATAGCTCTGGAAAAGGATTCTAAAAATATGCCCTGGCTGCTGTCTTAAATAAACAGTTGAGTTTTCATTTCCTTAGAATAACTGTAAGGTTTAATACCATGACAGCTTCTAATAACCCAGTGACCTGCTAACAATTTCTTATCAAGATGCTCTGGCTAGCTCCACATTCCTCAATGAAACACACTAGGGCAAATTTTCAGATTGGATTGAAATCTGTACTCCCAATATAACAAGTTGTGCAGGTAGGCTGGCTCAATCCACAGAAGTGAATTTCCAGTTTCTTAAAAGCATGTATATACTTTCAGCTACATTAAAAAGATACTTCATTGAAAGGTGAGGAAGATGTATTGAGGTATTTCAGGAGCATATTTGAAAACTGTAGGGGGAAGGGGGTAATTCTATAAGGGGCCCTTTTACTAAAGGGTTGCCGTGCGGCAATGGGCTTGCCGCGTGGCAACCCGGAACTACCGCCAGCCCAATGCAGTCTCCGGCACAACAAAAAATATTTTTGTAATTTTTACTGTGGTGCTAACCCAGTAGTAATTTGTCAGCACAGTAAGTGCTTCCCACTGCATGACCATGTGGTAAGAGTACCACAGGCCCTTTTTACCACAGCTTGGTAAAAGGACCCTTAAGTGCATGCTTATATTTAGGTACCCAGCAGGCTCTTATATGGTACCTATACTATAAAGGAAAGTAGAGAAAAGTAAGCATCTATTTTCCTTTTTAAAATAACCAGATACATATACAGTAATATAGTAACATAGTAAATGGCGGCAGATAAAGACCTGTATGGTCCATCCAGTCTACCCAACAAGATAAACTCATTTTACATGGTATGTGATATATACCCGAATTTGATTTGTCCTTACCATTCTCAGGGCACAGACTGTAGAAGGCTGCCCAGTACTGTTCTTGTACTAAGTTCTGAAGCTAACGTTGAAGCCCCTTAAAATTTACACTCCAGCCCATCCCTATCTATTCAGTCACGATCAGGGTGTAGACCGTAGAAGTCTGCCCAGCTCCCGTTTTGTTTCCCAATTACCGGCGTCGCCACCCAATCTCCGCTAAGATTCCACTGAACCATTTCTTCTAAACAGGATTCCTTTGTGTTTATCCTACACATGTTAGAATTCCATTACCGTTTTCATCACCACCTCCTGCAGGAGGGCATTCCACATATCCATCACCCTCTCCGTGAAAAAATACTTCCTGACATTAGTCCTGAGTCTGCCCCCCTTCAACCTCAGTTCATGTCCTCTAGTTCTACCGCCTTCCCATCTCCAGAAAAGGTTCATTTGCGGATTAATACCTTTCATATATGTGTTTAGCCAGCCATGGTGTGTGCACCTAAATACCAGACATATACACATAATTTACAGTATTCCATAAGTTATGCATGTAAGTCCCATCCATGCGCCACCCAGACTTTGCCTATATATATGCCTATTTGTAAAATATGTACTATGTAAGATATGTGCATATTTGTAGAATAACAATTAAGGGGGTGTAGACATTTATGCATATATGTGCACATACATATGCTTATATGTCATTATTCTGATCATTTATGTGTGAAATCAGCATTTAAATGTTAGTACCTATTCAACAGAATTACCCCCGTACACAGAGCAGGCATGCCACTAAGGCTGGAAGCCGGGGATGTAGCCAGACCTCGAGGTGGGAGGGGGCCAGAGCCCAAAGTGGAGGGCACAGTTTGGGGGGATTCTATAAGGAGCTGCTATATTTAGCAGCAGTTTGTGCATGAATGCTGGTATACTAGTCACTTATGTAATATGTGGACACTGCATATATATTTTGGTTGCTCTCAGGGGGAATGAGGAGGAGGGGCTACAATTTTCTGAGTGGGGGATGGAAGGATGGGGGAACAAAGATTTAGTGGCCCTTTAACCAAACGGCAGTAAAAGGTGGCCCACAGTGGCATTGGTGCGTAGGATTGCCACATGCCAAGGCCACCTTTTACCACTACTAGTAAAAAGGCCCTTTTTTTAAAAGGGCCAGTAAATGGCTATGTGGTAATTAAAATTGGGCAGTGATTACTGCCAGGCACACTCCTCCCCACCCCCACCCCCAGTGCTAGAAAATACAAAGGTATTTTCTTGTACTGGAAATGGCACACAGGAAAACCAGAACCACTGCAGGGCTCCTGGGCAAGCACAGTGGTAGGGACAATTTGCCATGTGCCAAGCCAGATGTAGTCCTACCGCCCCTTGGTAAAACGGCCCTGTAGTGATGTATTGAAAAATCACGGTATATCATTTGCTTGACTTTTCCCATTGTTATGTTTTTCATTTTTTTTAATTATAAAAAAAAATAAAGTAAAAAAAATGTAAACCACTTTGGTTGTACCATAGAAAGACAGTAGATCAAATCCATGACCCTTGACATATGCATGTAAATGACAATAGTCAGCTACATGATATTCTGTAAATATGCACCAATTGTCAATAAGCATACTTTGCAGGTGGGTGATCACGTGGGAAGGGGTGTGGATGGGGCACACATTCATGTACAAAAATTATAGAATACTATGATTTAAACGTATACTTTCCTAAACTAGATATGAGCATTTACACCAGCTCTATAACTACCATAAGTGCTCATGGGTATTTAACCACAAGTACATGCTTACTTTTCTTAATAAAATAGCCTCTAAATAGGTGCATTTTGGTGCCTAAAAATAGACACAATCTTATAGAATTGCCCTCCATATGCTTTAATCATAGTGTCTGATGATCTCAAGGTGGTGGCCAAGGCCAGAAGGATGCTTGTCTACATGAGAGAGGGCATAACCAGCAAGAAAAAAGAGGTCATAATGCCCCTGTACAAGTTATTGTCGAGATCGCATTTGGAGTACTGTGTTCAGTTTTGAAGGCCTTATCTCACCAAGGATATCAAAAGACTCTAAGCTGCTCAGAGGAAAGCAACCAAAATGCTATGCTATGGGACAGATCTATCTATCTATCTATCTATCTATCTATCTATCTATCTATATATATATATATACCCTGGAGAAGAGGAGGAGCAGGAGAAATATCATACAGACATTTAAATTCTTGAAAGAGTAAGGAACAAATCATTTTTTACAAAAACAGAGAGGCAAAAAATGTTTTTTTGAACTACAGTTGCAAAGAGAGAAAATTAAAAGCAACATCAGGAAATACTTTTTCACAGAGAGGGTGGTTAATACCTGGAATGCTCTTCCACAGGAAGTGGTAGGGTGAAAAACAATGACAGAATTCAAAAAGACATGGGATAAACACAGAGGTTCCCTGAGGTAGCACATGTTAGTAACTACACCTGTTAGTTAGCACTAAAAAAGACTCAGCCATTTAATCTTCTCTCAATTTTAGTCCCTGCTTGCTAAAAAATGTTCTACCATCATAACCCCCCCCCCCCCCCCCCCCCCCCCCGTATCTCCCTACTGATGTTCCTTCCAGCATGTTTTTAAGTGGTAGATGTTCCAAAGACCCCTCCCTATCCTGTATCCTGCTTTTTAGAAAGAAAAAAAGATTATGCTCCAACACTTCTATTGTCCTCTAAAATCAAAGGCTTCCCCAAGATGAGCAGGTGCAGGACACATTCTTATTTCATCCCTTCCCCTCCCCCATCTCAGTGTCCAGCATGTCTCAGTGCTGCTGATTTAAGGTTCTAAGAGATGGTGGTAGGGAAATAGGATGGATCCTTTTTCTTTCTTTCTTTCTTTCTTTCTTTCTTTCTTTCTTTCTTTCTTTCTTTCTTTCTTTCTTTCTTTCTTTTTCTTTCTTGAGAGATTCAGGACACTGCAAACTTTTTTCATAAGCCAGTCAGAGAATTGCAAGGGATTTTGGGGCACTAGGCATGCTTTTTTTCTCTTATGACAGGAGGAAGTGTGACTGGCAGACTTATGACTGTTTTTGAAGCACCTATATTTGGCCAGCCAAGTTAGGATGCCAGCACTGAAAATCGATGCTAGCCACCTAACTTTCTTTCCCAACCTAACCTTGTCACAAATCTGGCCAGCTACCTAGTAAAACTTACGGAATTAATTTTAACCACTGAGCAGGAGAAAGATTTTCAAAGGTTTGTAGAGCCTTTTAACAACTGATCCCAATGCAGTTATTCTGAACTTATATAATGTAAGGGTTAAAAAAAAGGTATGGTCAACCAGACTAGAGCACTGAGCAGCAATAATGGATAATGGGCAACAAATACTGCTTGTCCTCTTCAAATGCAGAGGTTTTTGCTATCCAGTGTTGAATAGTGGACTGCCCATCTAATCCAAAAGCCTTGTTTGTATCTAGATCCAGCAGACAGATTGAATTAAGAGCTGTCATTTGCTTATTAGTATAAGTACAGTGTCTGCATAGCTTTCATCAGGGAATTCCTGATGACATTGGAAATCTTTCATTTGTATGTGATTCACGGGGCACTGATGAAGTTCAGTCAATTCCTAACCATTCCTTTCTACCAGCTTGACAGTTCTACCCATATTATATCAGAACATAAGGACAAGAAGGTCATAACTTTCAATCTACATTAAGGTATTATAATGTTTCAAAGTATACCTGTACAGGGAATATGAACCCTTACAAAATGTTGGCTTTCTCCTACTGGAGGATATATTGAATTTGGAAGTGTAGTGAATGGATTGAACCAGTTTGCTATGGCCTACCCCAGACAAGTAGCCTAAATGGTACTTTTCAGTGTTTAATATAGTGACCCACAGGAGTGTCTCAAGCTGCAATCACACCCTGTGCAAACACTCTGGTTAAGCAAAAGAAGATTTTGGGGAGCTGGATTTGTAGCTTCTAGGGGGAAGACGTCTGCCTCCTGCATTCCTGACTGCAGTGGTTTGCAAGGGGTGTCACACAGGTGCCCTCTCTAATGAGTCACTTGGCAGCCTACTGTAACAGTTTGCCGATGTGCTAATATCTGGCGTGGAGAGTGTACCCCATTTGAGAGAGAAAATGTCCTTATTCCTAAGTTTGCCTTCAAGGGAAGAAAAAATGCAGTCCAGCAGCGAAAGGGGTGCTATGCAGTCTTTTGCACTGAGTGTCAAATGTATGATTATCTCTCAGTTGGTGAGTGGTTATATGTGTGTGCACGATGCAAAGTGCTCCTAGCTCTCAATGAACGGGTACATTCTTTTGAGGCTACAGTAGGAGACTTGGAGGAGCTGAGGGAAATACAGAGGTACAAAGATGAGACCTACAGGGACATTGTAGAAAAATCCCACTTCCAGTCTGGTAGCCCCTGTGCTGCCTTGGAGGACGAAGATCTCCTAGAAGGACAGCATCTCCCTGGTGAAGTAGAAAGCATTCCTGTAGCCAGGGCCTGCCCACCAGGGAATGCACTATCCTCTCACACCAAGGATATGTCTCTGAGAACTTCTGCCTAGATGAGAAGGGTTAGGACAGTTGTTGTAGTTAGTGATTCGATCATTAGGCAAGTAGATAACTGGGTGGCTGGTGGATGTGAGGATCGCTTGGTCACTTACCTGCCTGGTGTGAAGGTGGCGGGCCTCATGCATCACCTAGACAGGATTTTAGATAGTGCTAGGGAACAGACGACTGTCTTGGTACATGTGGGTATCAATGACATAGGAAAATATGGGAGGGAGGTTTTGGAAGCCAAATTTAGGCTTTTAGGTAGAATGCTGAAGTCCAGATCCTACTACTACTACTACTCATCATTTCTACAGCGCTACTAGATGTACGCAGCGCTGTACACTTGAACATGAAGAGACAGTCCCTGCTCGACAGAGCTTACAATCTAATTAGGATAGACAAACAGGACAAACAAGAGATAAGGGAATATTAAAGTGAGGATGATAAAATAAGGGTTCTGAACAAGTGAATAAGGGTTAGGAGTTAAAAGCAGCATCAAAAAGGTGGGCTTTTAGCTTAGATTTGAAGACGGCCAGAGATGGAGCTTGACGTCACATATTCAGAGATGGTCCTCCCTGTTCCACGTGCAGGACTGAAAAGGGAGGCAGAGCTCAGAAGTCTCAATGCATGGTTGAGATGATGGTGCAGGGATGAGGGATTTAGATTTGCTAGAAACTGGGCGACATTCTGGGAAAGGGGGAGACTGTTCTGAAAGGATGGGCTCCACCTTAACCGGAATGAAACCAGGCTGCTGGCACTAAAATTTAAAAAGGAGATAGAGCAGCTTTTAAACTAGAATGGGGGGAAAGCCGGCAGTCACCCAGGAGCACAAGGATACTATTGAAACAGGACACTCAAGAGTTCCCAGTAGAGAGGTTTCAGCAATGCTGAAAGTAAGCCAGGTGTGCTTAATGAGAGAGCAGGATAAAGGATGCACATTATCCCCTTCAACTTCTAAGCAGCTTGTAGAATAATGGAAAAAACACAATTTGAAGTGCCTGTATACAATTGCTAGAAGCCTAAAAAATAAGATGGGAGAGTTAGAGTATATAGCACTAAATGATGAGGTAGATATAATAGGCATCTCAGAGACTTGGTGGAAAGAGGACAATCAATGGAACATTATTTTATGGTACAAATTGTATTGAAATTATAGAGAGGATCAAATTGCAGGGGGGGGGGGTTGTGCTATATGTTAAAGAGGTAATTGAGTCAAATAAAATAAACATTCCACATAATCGAACGGGGTGCCAAGTTTTCCTGAGGACGTCCTCACAAGACGTTCCGGCGAAGGGGCGGAGTGTCCATCTTTCGTTTGATAATGCGATCAGGGACATCCAAATCCGGACATTAAGGTCATCCCTAGAGATGGTCGTCCCTAGACTTGGTCATTTCTGATTTTCGGCGATAATGGAAACCAAAGACGCCCATCTCAGAAACGACCAAATGTAAGCCCTTTGGTCGTGGGAGGAACCAGCATTCGTAGTGCACTGGTCTCCTTCACATGCCAGGACACCAACCGGGCACCCTAGGGGGCATTGCAGTGGACTTCAGAAATTTTTCCCAGGTACATAGCTCCCTTACCTTGTGTGCTGAGCCCCCCAAAACCCACTCCCCACAACTGTACACCACTACCATAGCCCATACAGGTGAAGGGGGGTATCCACATGTGGGCACACTGGGTTTCTGGTGGGTTTTGGAGGGCTCACATTTACCACCACAAGTGTAACAGGTGGGGGGGATGGGCCCTGCATACTGCTGCGATGGACCTGAGTATGACATTTGAGGCTGGCATAAAATATTTTTAAACTATTTTTTTGAGGGTGGGAAGGGGTTAGTGACCACTGGGGGAGTAAGGGGAGGTCATCCTCAATTCTCTCCAATGGTCATCTGGTCAGTTTGGGCACCTTTTCGTAGCTTGGTCGTAACAAAAAAAGGACCAAGTAATGTCCAAGTGCTCGTCAGGGACGCCTTTTTTCGATTATGGGTTGAGGACGCCCATGTGTTAGGCATGCCCAAGTTCCATCTTCGCTATGCTTCCGACATGCCCCTGGGAACTTTGGTCATCCCTGCGATGGAAAGCAGTTGGGGATGCCCAAAATTGGCTTTCGATTATGCCGATTTGAGCGACCCAGTGTTGAAAGATGGGCGTCCTTCTCTTTCGAAAATAAGCATGATAGCTATCATAAAGTTACCAGAAATAATCTATTGCTCCATTTTATCATGACTTATTGTTTCCAGTTCTCCTACTCATGCCACTATTAATATATCACTTTGAACACATTCTATTCAGATCTGGAAGCAAATCAAGAATGCTCAGAAAAAAGAATACTGTCCAGCTTATTTTCGAAAAAGGAGGCCGGCCATCTTCTGACACAAATCGGGAGATGGCCGGCCACCTCTCAAGGCCAGCGAAATCGGCATAATCAAAAGCCAATTTTGGCCAGCCTCTACTTCAGTCCGTCGCGGAGCCGACCAAACTTCAAGGGGGCATGTCGGAAGGGTAGCGAAGGCTGGACAGGGGCGTGCAGGGGCGTGCTTAAGAGATGGGCGCCCTCGGCCAATAATGGAAAAAAGAAGGGCGTCTGGCGAGAATTTGGTCCACTCTATTTGGTCCCTTTTTTTTAGGTCCGAGTCCCAAAAAAGTGCCTGAACTAACCAGATGACCACCGGAGAGAATCAAGGATCACCTCCCCCTGACTCCCCCAGTGGTCACTAACCCCCTCCCACCCTCAAAAAAACATTTTTTTGCCAGCCTCTATGCCAGCCTGAAATGTCATACCCAGCTCCCTGACAGCAGTATGCAGGACCCTGGAGCAGTTGTTAGTGGGTGCAGTGCACTTCAGGCAGGTGGACCCAGGCCCATCCCCCCCTACCCGTTACACTTGTGGTGGTAAATGGGAGCCCTCCAACCCCCCCACCCAAAACCCACTGTACCCACATGTAGGTGCCCCCCTTTACCCATAAGAGCTATGGTAATGGTGTAGAGTTGTGGGGAGTGGGTTTTGGGGGGGATTTGGGGGGGCTCAGCACCCAAGGTAAGGGAGCTATGCACCTGGGAGCAATTTTTGAACTCCACTGCAGTGCTCCCTAGGGTGCCCGGTTGGTGTCCTGGCATGTGAGGGGGACCAGTGCACTACAAATGCTGGCTCCCATGACCAAATACCTTGGATTTGGCCGGGTTTGAGATGGCCGGCCTCGGTTTCCGTTATCAGCGAAAACCGAGGCCGGCCATCTCAAACCCGGCCATCTCTGGCGTTTGGCCGGCCCCAACCATATTATCGAAACGAAAGATGGCCGACCATCTCGTTTGAAAATACGGTCGGCCCTGCCCCTTTGTGGCACCGTCCTCAGAGTTGGCCGCCCTTAGAGATGAGCGTCCCCGGTCGAAAATGCCCCTCCATGACTCTCGGGCCATGTTTTTTTTATTTTTTATTTTTCTTCTAGATCTAAAGCTGTGGCATTACTGAAAAAGAATCCCAGGAGTAACTCTTCCTCACCTTGTCCAAATATTTCCAGCAAATGTGTAGTTTCTTCTTTTAAAACATGAACTGCTGCTTTAAATTAATTATATTGATGCTATGCTTTTTATGTAATTAACTCTCATGCAAATATTCATGAGAACAATGACAACAAGGTTACTATTCAGTAATAAACATCTGATCGTTCTCAAGTGATGGCCAGATCAGTTATATACTGGAAAATAAAGTCAACTATTTTACGGAATTATTTATTACCAGGTGACTAAATACAGATTTCACTGTACACATAAAGGTGATTTGGGGGAATAGCAGACAAACAGGTTATATATAATGACAATAATCTATTTTGATCCCTTTTAATAGCAAAAAAATACTCTCTCCTCCAGTAAGAGTAAAGGTTATTTAAACCCATAAGTAAGAACTGATTGCTCTGTACAGCTAAAATCAAAGTACTAATAAAAGCCAAAATTCTTCCTGACGTGCATATTTATTGAATTCAGATCCCAAGGGTTGGTGCCTTCACTAAGATGGGCAAAAAGAGATGAGAGTGGCCTTCTGTGATTACCCTCCAGTCAGCCAAGAAGGGCAGAAAACAATTAGAAGGTTAGAATGACTGTACATAGGCCTACACATAGAATGAGTCTAGCCTAAAATATTACCGAAACACAACAGGCCCGACATTCAAAAAAAGCTGAGTTCTTAAATATAGATTTGCAAGTTAAGCTCCTAAATGGGTGTCCTATTTTCAGCCAAACTTAGAAGCCTAAAGTTTTCAGCTGAAAATTCAGCTTAGTTTAGGAGCTTAAATGTTACAGGCCCCATATTCAAAACTATTTAAACCATTTAAATTGTCTGTCTGGGGCTAACTGGGGCATTCTAGGAGTGGACTTAACCAGTTAAAGGTAACCGCATAAATAGGACCACATAAAAGGCAATCCAATTTTTATGCGGTTCTTTATAGCTGGTTAAGTGCCAAATATCGCAGTTAGCCAGCTATATTTTGGTCAACTCCCTTATATGCGGACATGATCCAGCATTGAATTTCTGGGTATATTGCTGGTGGCGGTCAGCAAAACACTGATGGCCACTGGCTGCATATTGAGCCCTATGCCTATAAATTTAGGCCTGCCATTATTTTGTCTAGATTTATGAGTCAAATTTATGAGGCTAGTGCTGAAAATCAGTGCTTAGCTCCTAATTTTTTCACAACTCTAAATCTGCACCCACTACCACCCACTTATTTTGTGTCTAAAGTTAGGACTTTAGTGAAATTTTAATTATGAATTTAGGCCCTCAGGGCTAGTACATTTTCAAAGAGATCAATACAGGAACTCTCAAATTTAGGGGCATAAGTCCTCTCTCTCCCCTCCCCCACCCCCTCATTTCCATCCAGCAAGCAGAGCTACTGAATCCAAACATCCCAAGGGAAAATTGGGGGAGGAGAGCCTCAAATCGAGTATGCCCAGATATGTAGAGAATAAGTAGTGGTGCAAATTGGGAAGCAATCCAACTCGAATGTATTCATCTCTCCCAATTATTTTATGTATTCAATAATTTATATAGCATAATTTTTCTCAGCACATTTGGGTGCAAACAATATAATTAAGTTTCCTGAACTTTGATATTTAGATAGATAATGAACAATCTAACCTTGTGCCCAACTAATCTTCCATCAGTGTTGCTACATTCGCATAACCCCTATTCTCAAGTTACTTCTTTCCTGCCCTATTTGTTTTCACGAACAGTTCAGACTTCTTTTACTGACATACAAATGTATTCATTCTGCAGCTCCTTAATATTTCTCCTCTCTCGTCTCTACCTACACCCCTCCATGGAAACGAGTCCACTCATCAGCCGGTGTCCTCATCCTCCACTACCACTCCAGATTGCGTTCTTTCTACCTTGCTGTGCCATATCCCTGGAATGAGTGTCCCACATCTGCTCCCTCGGGCTCTATTCAAATTCAGCCTAAAATCTCACCTTTTTGAAGCTGCCTTAAAGCTTGATTTCTTATTCTCCTGGTCAAACACATGCTATTTTTAGCCATTTCCCATAATAAATGAAACTCCCTAATCCTGTTTGTCTTAGACAAGCAGGGGCAGTCTCTTATGTGTACAGCACCGCATACATCCAGTAGTGTTACAAACAGATAAGTAGTACTAGCAGAAATAAAACAAGTAAGAAAGATGCCAGGGGGTTTGGGAGGATTTGATTGAAACTGTCTTCATTACATTGTTTCTGTTTGTTGTTATATGATAATGGCTATTAATAAAAATAATTTAAACATAAGAAGGATACAAAAAAAACTAAGCAATTTTTTTAAATGTGTTGATGTAGGTCCAGATGCTCAGAACTCCGGTGCTGTATGGAAAAGTGCTGGAAAACACCACAGAAAAATTACTGCACAATGCTCAACACTAGCATAATGTAAATTATATGCATGCTGTTAATGCTGAGCACTGGAAGTTAAAGGGGGAGGAACATGCTTGGCTGGTGCATGCTCACAAGAGCTATGTGGTAGGCACATGCCCAGTCAAGAGGTTTCAAGTGGAAACCCTGGGCAGAAAGCATACAAGTAAAAAAAAACAAACAAACAAACAAACAAATATAACACTGGAGACGACACCAGAAGCAAGTTGTAGAAACTGCGAAGCTGCACACAGAGCTACAGCTTTCCGGTACCCACAACCTTCCGCATCAGGAACTAATGATCAGGGCCGCTGAGGGAGGGGTCAGATGGGGCAAGATTCCCTGGGCCCAGCCTCGAAGGGGAGCTCGGCGCTGGAGTCTGTCTCCTGCTCCTGTGTGTCGGGACCCGGGTGATTGCGTTAACACAATAACCCAGGTCCTGGCACACCAGAGCAGGAGAGTGACAGACCAAGGGAGGAGCAGACGCAGGAAGGTAAAGGGGCATTGGGCAGCAGCTACCCAAGTGTGGGGGGGGGGAAGCAGGGTGCGGTGGAGGCCCAAGTGGGGATGCGGAGGCAGCTACGGCGGCCCTGCCCCCAGATCCAACTCTGCCTCTCAGCAGCCCTGCTACAGATCTGCTGGAGACCCCTGAGATTAAGCAAAGATCAGCTATACCCATCCCTCCCTCTACTCCCAGGGACTCCTCTGTAACTCTGCACACTCACTCTATCTAATGCCTGCTCAGAACTGTCGATAGGTTTTAGTCATTAGGGCAGTGGGGGGGGGGGGGGGCACGCCATTTTTCTGATCATTGGAGGGAATTGCTAATGGCTTCATTTACATCACATTTTAATACTAAAGATCTTGTTTGCATAGAATCTTTGGATGCTGCTTCTGTGAAGAGTGAGAGCAGTGCCAAAACCTTTTGTGCATTAGGTGCATAATAATGTATATGCTAAACCGGCTAAAACCAGTCCAAATGAAACATTGCAAGCCCGGTTAGCTATGAGCATCGGGGCCAGTCTGGAGTCTAACCTAACAGGTCTGGTTTTCAAGGTATTTAAAGATTTCTCATGTATGTTCATTTGAATATCTTGAAAACCAAACCTATTGGGTGAGGATCCAGTACTAAGGGTGATAAATCCTACCTTAGAGTGCTCAGATTAAATTAACATTCAAACTGGAAGGAGTTTCAATGACTCTTTGCTGTTTTTCACCCAGTCCAGAACACTAGACAAATGTAGCTCATCTCATCTACCCTGATTATGAAACAATGCATCTGTGCTCTCTCTCCCTTTGTCCATGCCTTCCAACAGCACAAGTCATTTTCCTCTTATCTGATCCATGGCTATGGGCCCAATGGTTTAGTTTAGTGCAGTGGCGTGCAGGAGCAGGCTCTCACAGGCTCGCAAGAGCCAGTTGTTAAGTTTTTAAGAATTTTGGGAGCCGGTTTTTAAAGTAGGGCCCTCCATGGCTACTTTAACAACTGGCTTCCAAAATGTGGGCTTGGGCCTCCTGTTGAATTCTCTTTTACTTTGCTGGTGGGGATGCTGAGCCCTGCCAGCCAAGTAAATAGACTGCTGCTGCTCCCAGCTCCTTGTTTCCAGCTCTGAGCAGCAGGCTGGGACTTCTCCAGCATGTGTGAGAAGTTTCAGCATGCTGCTCAGAGCAAGACCTTGGGAGTGGTGGCAGTCCATTTATTGGTTGCCAGCAAAGGTATGCCTAGCATGCCCACACAAAGGGAGGGAGGGAGGAGAGAGAGGCAAGTGTTGCTCCCTCCCTCCCTCCACCAGGCCACCCCTGGCTCTTCCAACTGCAGAGCTGGCTATGTCCGGAGAAAGAGCCTGTTGTTAAAAATTTGCCAGCACACCTCTGGTTTAGTGTATTAAAAATGTAATGTATCGCATAGCCTGTTAGGATTACAGTGTTGTACAGTATTTTTAAGAATCCATAAATAGAAGCAAAAAAGAACTCCGATAATAAATAGGAAAGTAAATAAACAATCATACCAAGAGAGACTAAAAAAAAAAATAACCCTCCCAACTGATATTATTTATTTATTTATTTTACCACTTCCAACCTAGACATTTGGAATGGAATTTTAGAAACAACATTCAACTTAGAAAATGGCGCACAAGTCTGTGCATCAGATATGAACAATCACTTCTCATGTATTTCAAAGCAGGATCTGCTGACATACATGTTCTAACATACATCAGAAATGGAAGTCTATGTGCTGCCTATGTCCAGCATGATCCTCCATTTTACAAACTGAAATATCCAGACTATGAACGGGCAAAACAATGGACATGGACGCATTTGTGGCAACATAGAAACAACTGTATTATAAAATGGCCACATTGACAGCCAAGTGGAGAACTAATTTACTGGTTAGAGAACCAGCACAGAGGTTGAGCTCACAAGTTCAAATCCCACTGTAGCTGTTTGCAATTTTCTTTTCTTTTCTTTTTTAAATTGTGAGCCTTCCAGGGACAGAAAATACTTCCTGAGATGTCCCTTATTCTCTCCAGTGGAGAAATGAGCAATCATAACACCTTTGTGTAACACAGACATGTGAAGGGCCAGGTCTAAATATAGATGTCCTTTTCCCTTATGCAATCAGACTTGGACATCCATAATTTGGGCCCACCCTTGTCCCACCTAATAAACACCCAGAGTATACCCCCTTGCCATATAGATGTACTGCAGTGTCAGATGCTCATATCCTGCCTTTGTTTTGGACATCCACGCAATATGAGTGCCTAAATGCCAGTTTTCAGATGTCCAAAACAAGAACAGAACTTCTAAAATAACAACCACAGGCACCTATGTGTATTTACAAAAGAGGCACCTTCCTGCCATATCAGCCTAGATGCCCTGTTGATCTCTGGAGCTACCAGAAAGGGAGTGGAACTCACACAGCAGCCATGAGAAGTTTCAAGCAGGGCATGATTAACCCCTTGGTGGGCCCTATGTTAAAAAAGCATGTTGAGTCACTCATAGTAATATAAATATATTTTAACCTCCCAGAAATGGGGTCCTGCACAGTTCCAAATGCAGATACGTTTGCTGCATTACAAGCTCTAGTCCACCCTCAGTAATCAGATTTCTGCATCACTGCATTGTGTGGTAGCTAGAAAGTCCTGCCCTCCTAGATTCTGGAGGTTCCCATCCTCCCTCAGTAATAAGATTCCTGAAAGGCCACATTGTATGGTACCTGGAAGCTCCACTTATCAGTAGCTTGGAGGTAATGTGGGAACTACCAATTTCAGTTTTGTGCTTCTTGCTTCTACCTTTGGGGCATCAATGTGAGGCGTGAACTTAAGGAGCAGGTTCTGTACCTTAGTGTGTAACTGAGTGTATATTAATTTTTATTTGAATTATGGTGGGTTTTTTGGCTGTTTTAGTTCTCCATTCTTCTCTACTTTTTTCATCTCCAAGATCGGGCCAGTGGAATTATGTGTACTTCTTACATTCCAGTTGTTTGGGAAATAGTTCTATTGCTCCAGTTTGTTCCTATTCAAGGGTACATAACCGTGCTAATTTGATTTCACTGATTCCTGTCACCTCACCTGGTATACTTCCTTTGGAAGCCAGTCTTTTACCCATGTGTCATCAAAATTGCAAGTAGGGTTGCTTATGATCTATAAGAGGGAAGCACTTTTCAGTGAAAGATGTTGCACTGACTTACCATCTAGATATTCATGTATTACCAAATTTGACTCATGGATACTGAGATGGCCTATTTGACGTAGGCTACTTTTGTTGGTTAACCCTTCAAATTTCTACATAAGCAGGAAAAATGGGAGAGGGGTGGTAGGGGTTATCTTTACTAATCCTCCAACTTTTCATAACCTGGAGGCCATTCAGGGGAGTTTGATAGAACTTGTAATAACAGCCACGATTGATTTTTGTCTGATTTATCATCCTCTTCCACCCTCATACTCATCTCTTTTTGAACTACACACTATCATCATCTACTATGTTAATATCCTGCTTATTTTCGAACAAGAATCCGGCCATCTTACGACACAAATCTGGAAATGGCTGGCCATCTCCTGAACCCGGCCAAATCGGTATAATCGAAAGCCGATTTTGGCCAGCTTCAACTGCATTCCTTCGCAGGGCCGGCCAAAGTTAAAGGGAGCGTTTCGGCAGGATACGGAAGGCGGGACGGAGGCGTGGTTACGAGATGGCTGGCTTCGGCCGATAATGGAAAAAAAAGACCGGCTCTGACGAGCACTTTGCCGTCTTCACTTGGTCCATTTATTTTTAGGACCAAGCCTCCAAAAAGTGCCCCAACTGACCAGATGACCACTGGAGGGAATCAGGTTCACCTCCCCTTACTCCCCCAGTAGTCACCAACCCACTCCCACCCAAAAAAAAAAATTTTTAACATTTTTCGCCAGCCTCTATGCCAGCCTCAAATGTCACACCCAACTCCATGACAGCAGTATGCAGGTCCCTGGAGCAGTTTTTAGTGGGTGCAGTGGACTTCAGGCAGACAGACCCAGGCCCATCCCCCCTACCTGTTACACTTGTGGTGATAAATGTGAGCCCTCCAAAACCCACCCAAAACCCACTGTACCCACATGGAGGTGCCCCCTTTACCCTTTATGGGTTATGGTAGTGGTGTACAGTTGTAGGTTGTGGGTTTGGAGGGGCTCAGCACCAAAGGTAAGGGAGCTATGCACCTGAGATCAATTTGTGAAGTCCACTGCAGTGCCCCCTAGGGTGCCCGGTTGATGTCCTAGCATGTGAGGGGGACCACTGCACTATAAATGCTGGCTCCTCTCACGACCAAATGGCTTGGATTTGGCCGGGTTTGAGATGGCCGCCATTAGTTTCCAATATCGGCGGGAAACCAATGGCGGCGATCTCTAACACCGGCCCAAATGTTGAGATTTGGCCGGCCCCGACCATATTATCGAAACGAAAGATGGCCGGCCATCTTGTTTCGATAATACGGTTGGGTATGCCGCTTTCCGGAGCCGGCATTAGAGATGGCCACCCATATAGATGGCCGGCTCCGTTCGATTATGCCCCTCCACGTTACTACAGCTAAACTGGCACATCGAGTCCCCACAAATCTGAGGAGTCTCTGGGAAAATAAATAACCTAAGAACTGCCACACTGGGTCAGACCAAAGTCCATCAAGCTCAGAATCCTGTTTCCAACAGTAGCCAATCCAGATCACAAGTACCTGGCAAGTTCTATGCTACTCATCCCCACTGATAAGCAGTAGTTTCCCCCAAATCTACCTTAAGAATGGCATATGGACTTTTCCTAGGGGAACATGTTGAAACCTTTTTTTTTTTTTAACAAAGTCCTGCCTACTGTTTGGATTTTTTGTTATGGACATAATTCACAAGAAATAAACCTTCCAGTAAAATATTTTAATTTTGGAACACCACCCATTAGCGCGAATACGCCTTTGTTCTTTGATCCTCAGAGTGTCTCAAGCCACCAGCTTTAAAAAAATTCCTCCCTGTTGGAAGATGCTCTGGAAGTCACAATGGCTGTATGAAGGCCTCACAATACCCTGATGTGGTTCCATGTCCCAGTCAGAAATGATAGGGGGTTATGTTAATAAAAGTCAAAGCCAATGATATGAAACCAAGATCATAACACTATGTAACTGATAGTGAACATTTTTTGCTGCTAACCACAGACCGAAGTTTATCTTAGGCAAAATTTCACAGGGAAAAAGGATCACCTTCCATGATGGAGTACTCTAAGGAGCTCATTTTCAAAAGTGAAAAATATCCAAAAAGTGTCATAAAGTAGCAATTGGATAAATTTTTTCTCAAAACGTCCAAATTGTTATTTTTAAAAACATTTTGCAGGCATTTATCTATGCAATTCATCTGCAGTGCGTCCAAATCACAAAGGGGTGTGTCGGGGCGGGCTTAGGGTGTTTTATAGCCATAATCTACCCAGATCTACCTAAATTTCAGAAAATTACTGAAGTCAGTACTGTTTAAGAAGGCTTATTCTTCAGATCAAACATAATTCTGATTAATTCCTAGTATTAACAAGATTTCAAGAACACTAATTATCCTTATTATCTTTTTCATATTGCTGTTTAAATGTTATTTTTACCTTACTTTCAACTGTATAATTGTATTTCATGCAGATTGTGTAAGCCACATTGAGCCTGCAGTCAGCGGGAAAATGTGGGATATAAATGTATTAATAAATAAATAATGGAAGAAAATGAAAATGTCTAGAGCTAAAACGTCAACATTTTTTATCTAAATCTGTTTTTAGAATGAATGAGGCACAAAAAGGTCCCTAAATGATTGGTGATCACTGGAGGGAATCAGTGATAACTCCCTTACTCCTCCAGTGGTCACTGACCCCCTCCCATCCCCCCAAAGATGTAAATAAAAATATTACCTACCAGCCTCTATGACAACTGCAGATGTTATAGACAGTTCTATTAGAGCAGCAAAGTAGTACAGTGGTCAGTGCACTGTAGAGAGAGTGACCCAGGCCCATATTCCACTCTGCCTGTTGCACTTGTGGTGGAAAGTGTACGTCTTCCATAACTCACCAAACCCCTACTGTACCCACATATAAGTGACTCCTTCACCTATAAGGGCTATTGTAGTGATGTACACATAGGCGGTCAGTGGCCCAACTGTTTAGGGAGGCTAAAGGAGGTGGGGTTAGGGGTGGGGCCAGGGGTGGAGCTTACATCCATAATTGTCTGACAACACAGAAAAAAAAATAAGTAAAAATAAAATAGTCACAATTAATACCTTTTATTAAATTTAGATATTAGATATGTATCATATGTCAAAGAATAAAGTGGTTGCTCAAAGCATACACTAACCACAATCGCTCTACTGCAAAACACTATGCACAACTTTGTGCAAAAACACACTCAGAACCTTACTGTACCATAAATATTACACTGGGCAGACCCTAATACACCAATATACCACCCATACGGAAAATGCAGACCGTCAACAATATGAAACAAGGGATCATAATATCACAATTCTCATGTAGATCCACAAAACACCCTTTTAGGGTAGATAGTGTCCACAAGAGGAAATGTCCTATTGTGGATTAAAAACTGGTTGAAGGATAGGAAACAGAGAGTGGGGTTAAATGGGCAGTATTCACAATGGAGAAGGGTAGTTAGTGGGGTTCCTCACGGGTCCGTGCTAGGACCGCTGCTTTTTAATATATTTATAAATGATTTAGAGATGGGAGTAACTAGCGAGGTAATTAAATTTGCTGATGACACAAAGTTATTCAAAGTCGTTAAATCGCGACAGGATTGTGAAAAATTACAAGAGGACCTTACGAGACTGGGAGACTGGGCGGCTAAATGGCAGATGATGTTTAATGTGAGCAAGTGCAAGGTGATGCATGTGGGAAAAAAGAACCCAAATTATAGCTACGTCATGCAAGGTTCCACGTTAGGAGTTACGGACCAAGAAAGGGATCTGGGTGTCGTCGTCGATAACACGCTGAAACCTTCTGCTCAGTGTGCTGCTGCGGCTAGGAAAGCGAATAGAATGTTGAGTATTATTAGGAAAGGTATGGAAAACAGGTGTGAGGATGTTATAATGCCGTTGTATCGCTCCATGGTGCGACCGCACCTTGAGTATTGTGTTCAATTCTGGTCGCCGCATCTCAAGAAAGATATAGTAGAATTGGAAAAGGTGCAGCGAAGGGTGACTAAAATGATAGCGGGGATGGGACGACTTCCCTATGAAGAAAGACTAAGGAGGCTAGGGCTATACAGCTTGGAGGAGAGACGGCTGAGGGGAGACATGATAGAGGTATATAAAATAATGAGTGGAGTGGAACAGGTGGATGTGAAGCGTCTGTTCACGCTTTCCAAAAATACTAGGACTAGGGGGCATGCGATGAAACTACAGTGTAGTAAATTTAAAACAAATCGGAGAAAAGTTTTCTTCACCCAACGTGTAATTAAACTCTGGAATTCGTTGCCGGAGAAAGTGGTGAAGGCGGTTAGCTTAGCAGAGTTTAAAAAGGGGTTGGACGGATTCCTAAAGGACAAGTCCATAAACCGCTACTAAACGGACTTGGAAAAATCCAAAATTCCAAGAATAACATGTATAGAATGTTTGTACGTTTGGGAAGCTTGCCAGGTGCCCTTGGCCTGGATTGGCCGCTGTCGTGGACAGGATGCTGGGCTCGATGGAACCTTGGTCTTTTCCCAGTATGGCATTACTTATGTACTTATGTACTTTTATTAACGACCATATGTAGATCCTTCAAGAAATAGTGTGTCATGATTTAGGCTCTACACCCTTTCTGATGTTTTGGTGCCACCTCAGTAAGGCCAACACACAATCTCTCCACTGCAAAACACTATACACAAACTTGTGCAAAAACACACTTATAACCTTACCAAACCATAACAGCACTAATTCCAAGGACAGGACGAGCTACAACCTTATGCGTGGAAAGGCAGCACTGTAATTACATCGGGCTCTAAAACACCAGTACACAACCTAGTGAAAAAAACAAAAAGGGCTGCAAATACTACACGCTAGCAAAATACTGCACCTTGATCACACATGAAAAAAACATGACACAACAGATATGAAGGCAAAATACTGAACTGGAAAGTTACCTCAAGAAGTCAGACTCAGCATGCAGCAATACTAGAAAAATTGAAACTTACATGCAAAATATTCCAGATGCACATTTCCAAAGTTGGCTTTGGACTAACGTTTGCTGAGCTGACGCTAATAAGATCATAGGGGGATGTCCTTGAGACAGCTCATTTCGGAGCGAAACGTGCATGTCGAGCAGCTGAACCCCTGGGTCTGATAAAACTAAAGAAAGAAGATAAGTTCAAATTTGAATTATGGGCTTGAATAAATAGAATGAACAAGTTAAGAATATTTAAAATGAACCAATGAAGAGGTTGATGTTTGTTAATATCGCCAGATTGAAAAATCGCTGGTGATTGAACATCACTGAGGTTCATGGGAATATATGTTAATATATGTTATTATATTGAAGATCTGAAGAGTGTTGTTGGGTATTGAATATTATATATGAATTGATTCTGGACTGGATAGTAAGAGCCTATCCAGCTTATAATCAAAAGACAAAAACGCCTATATTGAGGGGCATAATTGAACGAAAACGTCTATCTCCATGGGCGTTTATCTCCGAGAACGGGTCCATGAAGGGGCGGACCGAACCGTATTTTCGAAAAAAATAGACGTCCATGTTTTATTCGACAATTTGTGAGCTGGGCGTTTTTGTTTTTCAGTGATAATGGAAAATGAAAGCGCCCAGCTCAAAAACGAATAAATCCAAGGCATTTGTTCGTGGGAGGGGCCAGGATTCGTAGTGCACTGGTCCCCCTCACATGCCAGGACACCAACCGGGCACCCTAGGGGGCACTTTTACAAAAACAAAAAAAAAGGTAAAAGAGCTCCCAGGTGCATAGCACCCTTCCCTTGTGTGTTGAGCCCCCCCAAATCCCCCTCAAAACCCACTGCCCACAAGTCTACACCATTATTATAGCCCTAAGGGGTGAAGAGGGGCACCTACATGTGGGTACAGTGGGTTTGGGGGGTTGGACGACTAATAAGCATTAAGCAGCACAATTGTAACAGGTAGGGGGGGATGGGCCTGGGTCCACCTGCCTGAAGTCCACTGCACCCCTCAACAACTGCTCCAGGGACCTGCATACTGCTGCCAGGGAGGTGGGTATGACATTTGATGGTGAAAATAAAAAGTTGTGAAACATCATTTTTTGTGGTGGGAGGGGGTTAGTGACCACTGGGGGAGTCAGGGGAGGTCATCCCCGATTCCCTCTGGGGGTAATCTGGTCATTTAGGGCACTTTTTGGGGCCTTATTCGTGAAAAAACAGGGTCCAGGAAAAGTGCCCTAAATTCTAGCTACAAACGCATACTTTTTTTCCATTATCGGCGAAAGGCGCCCATCTCTCCTCGGCCGATAACCACGCCCCAGTTCCACCTGCACCACGCCTCCGACATGCCCCCGTCAACTTTGTACGCTTCCGCGATGGAGTGCAGTTGAAAACATCCAAAATCGCCTTTCCATTATACCGATTTATTCGTTTTTGTGAGATAAACGTCTATCTCCCGATTTGGGTCGAAATCTAGGCGTTTTTCTCTTTCAATTATAAGGTGGATTGTGACCTAAATCGGGAGATAGGCGTTTATCTCCCAAAAACGAATAACGCGGTATAATCGAAAGCCGAACTTGGACATTTTCAACTGCACTCCATCGCGGAAGCGTACAAAGTTGACGGGGGCGTGTCGCAGGCGTGGTGAAGGCGGAACTGGGGCGTGGTTATCGGCCGATCAGAGATGGGCGCCTTTCGCCGATAATGGAAAAAAAATATGCGTTTTTAGCGAGAATTTAGGGCACTTTTCCTGGACCCTGTTTTTCCACAAATAAGGCCCCAAAAAGTGCCCTAAATGACCAGATAACCACTGGAGGGAATCGGGGATGACCTCCCCTGACTCCCCCAGTGGTCACAAACCCCCTCCCACCACAAAATATGCCGTTTCACAACTGTTTATTTTCACCCTCAAATGTCATACCCACCTCCCTGGCAGCAGTATGCAGGTCACTGGAGCAGTTATTAGGGGGTGCAGTGGACTTCAGGCAGGTGGACCCAGGCCCATCCCTCCCCTACCTGTTACAATTGTGCTGCTTAATGCTTATTAGTCGTCCAACCCCCCAAACCCACTGTACCCACATGTAGGTGCCCCCCTTCACCCCTTAGGGCTATAGTAATGGTGTAGACTTGTGGGCAGTGGGTTTTGAGGGGGATTTGGGGGGGCTCAACACACAAGGGAAGGGTGCTATGCACCTGGGAGCTCTTTTACCTTTTTTTTTGTTTTTGTAAAAGTGCCCGGTTGATGTCCTGGCATGTGAGGGGGGACAGTGCACTACGAATCCTGGCCCCTCCCATGAACAAATGCCTTGGATTTATTAGTTTTTGAGCTGGGCGCTTTCATTTTCCATTATCGCTGAAAAACAAAAACGCCCAGCTCACAAATTGTCGAATAAAACATGGACCTCTATTTTTTTCGAAAATACGGTTCGGTCCGCCCCTTCACGGACCCATTCTCGGAGATAAATGCCCATGGAGATGGACGTTTTCGTTCAATTATGCCCCTCAACGTATGTATGACTATACATTTCCAAAAGCTGACATATTCCAATTAATAAATTCTGAATAAAATACTTTTTTCTACCTTTGAGGTCTGATCATTTAGTTTTTCTATTCACTTTGGTCCCAGTGTCTTCTGTTTTATGCAGTGTCTTCTTTCCATTTGATAATTTTTCTCTCACCATGTCCACCATCCTCTTGTGTCCTTATGCATCCTGTTTACCATCTGTAGCCCTGTTCCTATCCTTTCTCCAGTTTCAGCATCTGCCCTCAATGTGTTCCAATCCAGCCCTTAAATTCAGCAATTTTCCCACCATCCATATCCAGCATTTCTCTTCACTCCCCTCCCCTCCAACCATGTGCATCTACTTCCTCTGTCTTCCCTCCCCTCCATCCATGTCCGGCATTTCTCCTCTCTCCCACACCATCTGTGTGCATCTCCTTCCTTTTTCTGTTTCCTTCCTTCCCTCCAACATTTCTCCTCTCTTCCCTGCCCTCCACTCCATCCATGTCCAGCATTTCTCCTCTCTTCCCTCCCCTCCATCCAGGTGCATCTCCTTCCTGACTTCCTTCCCCTCCATCCATCCATGTCCAACAACTCTCCATTCTCCCCTGTCCTCTCCTCCATCCACCCATATCCAGCAAATTTCCTCTCTCCCCTGCCCCCATTCATCCATCCATGTCCAGCAATTCTCCTCTCTCTCCCCTGCCCTCCCCTCCTCTCCTGTCCAGTGATATCTTCCCTCCCCCTACCCTCCCCATCTCTCCATGCCCAGCGATCTCTTCTCTCCCCCTGCCCTCCCCTCCTCATCCAGCAATCTCTTCTCTCCCCCTGCCCTCCCCTCCCATCCATGTCCAGTGATTCTCCCTGCCCTCCCTCAGCTCCCCGACAGCCCTTCTCTCCATTCCTTCCTCCCCCCCCCCCCCCCGCACATTTAACCATTTTACTTTCAGGCACAGCGACGGCAGTGAAGAGGACAACACAGCAGGCTCGCCTCCAGCTTCTCCCTTCCCTCACACAGTGTCCCACCCTCATGGAAACAGGAAATACATCATCGCAGAAGGTGGGACACTGTGTGAGGGAAGGGAGAAGCTGGAGGCGAGCCTGCTGTGTTGTCCTCTTCACTGCCGTCGCTGCACCTGAAAGTAAAAGGGTTAAATGCGCAGGGTGGGGGGAAGGAACGGAGAGGAGGACTGTCGGTCAGGGAACTGAGGGCGGGAAGGAGGGACCATCCGATAGTCCGAGAGCTGCCTACAGCGCTGTGCCAGCCCTGTATTTGGAGGGGCAGCAGCCAGGGGAAGGTCACGGTTGGGCTGAGGAGGCTTAGTCTCCCCAAGCCTCTTATACGGGGCGCCTATGGATGTACAGTTGGGGGTGGTGGGTTTTGGGTGGGTTTCGGGGGGCTTAGCAGACAAGATAAGGGTGTAACAGTGAGATGTGTGCCTGGGAGCTTTTATATGAAGTCCACAGCAGTGCTCCCTAGAGTGCCTCATTGCTCTCCTGGGATGTCTATGAGGCTAGTCTACTAAGATTACTGGCTCCTCCTACATACCAATGGTTTGGTTTTCTGTGTTTTGCATTTGGACTTTTTTTTTTTCAAAAATGGACTAAAAGGCTAAATGCACAAAGCACAAAACTCTCTAGCATGTGGCCATTTAAAAAAAAAAAAAGAGTCATTTTGCTGTTTCGATAATAGCCATATTTCCCATTTGGATTTGGGACGTTTAGAGTAAAACATGCAAAGTCCGACTTAGACGTCATATTGAAAATGCCCATTCACATGTCTTTGGTAGTCTTTGAGAAACGTCTGCCCAAAATAGACCAAAACTCAAAGCTCTATATGCAGAATAGTGTCTGTATCATAAAGATAATGAAAAAGAACCACCAAATATAAATCTGTCATTTCAGGATTGTCCTTCAGGTTTGTCCTCTGTCTAGGCATGACTTACTTATTTGCTTGGAAATGAAGAATGTTGCAGCAAGCTAGAATTAAAAGCATACAGTCACATCTCATATTTATAGTTTAGAGCACCCCTAAGTAGATCCAAAGGAAAACAGGATGTCAATTCATGGCCACTCAGAAGCTTCTTCCAGCTCAAGAAGGTTTAAAAATGAATTTATTTCTTCCTTTAAAATATTAAGGCTCTTATTTAATAATCTGCAATAAGACAACATCATACATTATTTGCCAATAATGCAGCTTAATAGGGGACTTTTTTTCACCACAATGCACATTAAATAATAATGAACTGCAAGGCATTCAGACTCATGTAGAGCAGCTCATTGTTATGCAAAATGAACAGCTTTGTGGTAAATCTCACAAACTATGATAGATAGATAGATAGATAGATAGATAGATAGATAGATAGATAGATAGATAGATAGATAGATAGATAGATAGATAGATAGATAGATAGATAGATAGATAGATAGATAGATAGATAGATAGGTGTTTGTGTGTGTTGTTTTGGAACTTGCCTTTCCTGGAGCACAGGGTCATTAATATGAGGCCTGGAACTCTCAGGAAGCAATTCCCTCTGATGTATGCTGCCCCACCAGAAACAGGAAGTTGGGTCAAGAAGGAAGGGTCTAGGGTGGCCTCAAGTGGCATGTGTAAATTGCTGCCAGACTGCAGGCAAGAGGGAGGGGAGGGCAGGGGAGGGAGATATACTAGACAATGGGAGGGAGAGAACATAGATGGAAAGATGTTGGACCACAGGGGTTGGGGAGAAGGAGAGATGCTTGGCAGGGAGAAGAAGAGAAAATGGAGACAAAGGAGGGGAACAGACAGGAGGATTCTGACATGAAGCAAAAAAGAATGGGGAGATGCTGACTATCAGGGAGAGAAAGGAAGAGAGAGAGAGAGAGACAGAGAGGGAGACAGAGAGAGAGATCCTGCACTGCTGTGGTGAGGGGAGGAGAAGGGAGATGGGACACAGAGATGCTAAGCTACAAATGTGGGGAAAGAGACAGAGAGAGAGAGACCGGATGGAGGGGGAGAGAGGGGAGATGCTGTTGGATCTCAGGGGAGAAGGGGAAAGATTGGACCATAGGAGGGAGGAGGATGGAGAGATGCTGGACATAATCATAAATTTGTTATAAATACAGGTTTTTTTATATTAATTTTCAAAAACTAAGGGAGGAGGGCAGGGGTAGCTGAAGGTTCACCATGAGGGGTACATAGCATGGGGGGAGGATTCTCCACCATGTGGTGGCACCAAGGGGTGGAAGAGTGTTCATCATGGAGGGCACACTGAGGGGGAGGGGGAAAGCATAGTGAAGGTTTGCCTAGAGCCAACCCTTGGGTTGGCCCTGTATATACGTAAGGGACACCAGGAAATAGTTCTATTTTGTTGCCTATATACACGCAGTGAGTCTGATATTGAGCAGAATGTCCAGGGAATCATATGGAACATCTAATTAGAAGTTTTAAATTATTCATTATATACAGTAGTGCTATGATAGAAATTCTATGAAGGGGTACTGAAATGTAGGCACCCCAATTCAGTGCAAGAAGTATGTATTCTATAATGCTCTCTTTTGTTATAGAATACTAGCGTAAACCTGCATCAGGGAGCCTAAGTGTAGCACGCCCATTTACACCAGGTCAATGACAGGCGTAAATGGGTACATCTAAGCACAAGGCAAGCAACACATACAACTTATAGTAATCTAACTGTGCCCATAAGTGGACTCCTGAGAAAAGTCATGGTTCTGGTGCGGATTAGGAATTGGTTATTGGACAGAAAATAGAGGGTAGGGTTAAATGGTCATTTCTTTCAATGGAGGAGGGTGAACAGTGGAGTGCCACAGGGATCAGTACTGGGACCGGTGCTGTTTAACATATTCATAAATGATATAGAAATCGGAACGAAAAATGAAGTGATCAAATTTGCAGATAACACAAAACTGTTAAAACATGTACAGACTGTGAAATATTGCACAAAGACAATAAGAAATTGGAAGACTGGGCATCCAGATGGCAGATGAAATTTATTGTGGACAAATGCAAGATGATACACATTGGAAAGAATAATTCCAATCATAGTCACCTGATGCTAGGGTCCTTCTTGGGGATCGGCAACCAAGAAAAAGATCTAGGTGTCATTGTAGATAATACGCTGAAATCTTCTACTCTATGTGCAGTGGCAGCCAAAAAAGAAAACAGGATGCTAGGAATTGTTAGGAAAGAGATGATGAATAACACCAAAAATACTATTATGTGTCTGTATTGCTCAATGGTGCAACCTCACCTTGAGTACTACATTCAGTTCTGGTTGCCTTATCTCAAAAAAGAAATAGCAGAATTAGAAAAGTTCAAAGAGTGATCAAAATGATAAAGGGGATGGAACTCCTCTCATATGAGGAAAGGCTAAAGATGTTAGGGCTCTTCAGCTTGGAAAAGAGACAAATGAGGGGAGATATGATTGAGGTCTACAAAATCCTGAATGGTGTAGAAAAAATAGAAGGAAATTGATTTTTTTTACTCATTACAAAAGTACAAAGACTAGGAGACACTCAAGGACGTTAGATGCAAATACATTTAAAACAAATAGGAAGAAATATTTTTTCACTCAACGAATAGTTAAGCTGTGGGACTCTTTGGCAGAGGATGTAGTAACATTGGTTAGCGCATCTGGGTTTAAAAAAGGTTAGGCCAAGTTCCTGGAGGAAAATCCATAGTCTGTTATTAAGATTGACCTGAGGAAAGCAGTGCTTGCCCTGGGATTGGTAGCATAGAGTGCTGCCACAATTTGGGTTTCTGCCAGGTACTTGTGACCTGGTTTGGCCACTATTGGAAAGAGGATACTGGGCTAGATGGACCATTGGTCTGACCCAGTATGGCTATATGTTCTATACTCCTCCCATGTGTACACCCTGATTACAGTTACATGCTATGCCACTTACATGTACCCTTAAAGGATAGCTTTTAGATTCCATGTGTGCATCAGTGGCAATTTTCCTTGCATTTACATACTAAAGGTACACAAACTGCAGGTACTATCTCATAGAACTGCCTTTCTTACTTACAGTGAGCATTCCTGAAAATACATGGAATACTTTTAAAACAAATAGGAGGAATTATTTTTTCACTCAAATAATAGTTAAGCTTTGGAACTCAGATGAGGTAATGGTGGTTAGCGTTTATGGGTTTGAAAAAGGTTTAGACAAGTTCCTAGAGGAAAATCCATAGTCTGTTATTGAGATGAACATAGGGCAAGCTGCTTCTGTCCCTGGGATTGGTAGCATGGATGGTGCTGCTAATTGGGTTTCTGCCAGGTACTTGGCCACTGTTGGAAGCAGGATACTGGGCTACATGGACCATTGGTCTGACACAGTATGGCTGTTCTTATGTTATACGTAAAACTATTCATATCAGTTATATGTGGATGCACTGAGCAGGGCCGGTCTTAGGCAGGGGCAACAGGGGTGGTTGCACAGGCCCCCACACTCCTAGGGCCCCTGCATCTCTGGCACGTCTGTCCTTTTGTCTTCGAACACCTCCCTGCTCTGTACCTTAATGTGCATCCACATTTCAGTAGAGAGCATCAGACAGTGGCAGCAATGCAGCAGCGAGGAGGCTCTAGGTTTGGCAGCTGACAGGATATGATAATCCTTCTGCTGTCTGCCACTCTCTACTGAACGTGGTGGATGCACATCAGTGTATGGGGTGAGGTGGGGTTCTGAGAGCTGTAAACCTCCTTTGATAAATTATGACTTATGGTGGCGGGCTGGGAGCGGGGGGGGGGCACGGGGCCCCACTGAACTGGTCTGCACAGGGCCACACAATTGCTAAGACCGACCCTGGCACTGAGCATTGCATTTCTTTAACTGGGCACCCACAGTTAAATGCAACTTGAGAATGTAAATGTACAGAAGACTAGGACTTTTGTGGATACGTATATTTACTATACTACTAGTGGGGGTAATTTTATAAATATATTTCAGTATGTAAAGCCTTTTTATACATGAAAGAGGCTTTTTGTAAAATTACCATATGGTGACGAGTCAGGCCATTCTTATACATGCAACAACTGTAGGGGCAGAGTTCCATTGTATGCATGTATTGTATAAAATCTGCGCGAATACACACAAACACATTCACATCTGATTTGCAGCATCTGTAAATGTGTTGTCGATATTTACATGTTATAGGAGATGGTTGAAGGAGCCTATTTTGTAAAAAGCCCATAGGAGCCAATGTTGCCTTTACAGAATAGGCTTCAAATAGACACCTTTCTGGACTCACTTAGGTGCCATGTTATAAAATCAGGCCCTCTATGCATTAGTACGTGCTAACACAATAACACATTGCAATCAATCAAGCCCATAATGAGGATAATTTTATAACAGAGCAAGCGAGTGGCCTAGTGGTTAGGGTGGTGGACTCTGGTCCTGAGGAACTGAGGTTGATTCCCACTTCAGGCACAGGCAGCTCCTTGTGACTCTGGGCAAGTCACTTAACCCTCCATTGCCCCAGGTAAAAATAAGTACCTGGCTGCATTGTGCCTGCCATGAGTGGGAAAGCATGGGGTAGGGAAAGCATGGGGTACAAAAAAAAGCACCTAGTTCAAGCCTATTCTATAAGGACAAGACCTACTTTTCTTTATAGAATACTAGCACAAAATGGTGGATGTCACAAAATGCCTAGCCACCCGCCTGGGGTTACCCCGCACCCACTTAGAGGGTCTCTCCCCAGCACAGCTCGGGTCTGCCTACACTTGCCGCTCGTGCTCTACACTAGCACCCTCCTCCCACTGACTGGGTCACAACCGCCTCTGGGTGAGTCTCCTGCTCTCAAATTACTACTACTAACAAACAAACAAACATTTCTAAAGCGCTACTAGGGTTACACAGCGCTGTACAATTTAAACATAGAAGGACAGTCCCAGTGGTCCCACAGTTCCCAGAAATTACTCACAGACCCATCACATAAACCACCAGGATTCTTTATCAGTCCAGCATTCCTCCTTCCCAAACTCCCATCTATCCCTTTTTTTGTTCCCTCCCCCATCCTGTGCAGCATCTCTCCCTCTCTCTACAGCTATTTTGAAGGCACAGGTATGGTGAGGAACTTGCTCAAGGAACCAAGGCTCAAAGGCACCAAATGCCTGCCTCACCTGCTCAGCCTTTGCTGCAGCAGGGAGCACATTTTCCTCTCATTGCTGTACTCTCACATGCCAAGCACCAATCTTTCACTCCTTCCCCCAGCAAGGCAGTTCTCCTTCCACTCCCCTCACCCAAGGTCCAGAATCCCCTCTTTATTTCAAACCCACCTCCTTCCGCAGTTCAATATTCTCTCTTGAGTCTGTTATTAAGATGGACTTGAGGAAAGCAATGTT
This sequence comes from Microcaecilia unicolor, assembly GCF_901765095.1. Lineage (NCBI taxonomy): Eukaryota > Metazoa > Chordata > Amphibia > Gymnophiona > Siphonopidae > Microcaecilia > Microcaecilia unicolor. The sequence continues at coordinate 310,941,502 of NC_044034.1, read as the reverse complement.
TGCCAGGAATTGGTAGCATGCAATGTTGCTACTATTTGGGTTTCTGCCAGGTACTTGTGACGTGAATTGGCCACTGCTGGAAGCAGGATACTGGGCTAGATGGAACATTGGTCTGACCCAGTATGGCTGTTGTTTTGTTCTTAAAAGTCTCTGCTTTTCTGAAGTGCAAAAAAGTCTTGGCATCATAAGGATGACTTTCCAGTTCCTTAGTAAATAAATACCGAACTATCAAGTTCAGAACATGATATTTATTTATTAGGATTTATTTACCGCCTTTTTGAAGGAGATCACTCAAGGCGGTGTACAGTAAGAATAGATCAAACATGAGGAATAAGCAATTACAGCAGTAAAAATATTCAACTAACAATACAGAGTATGGCATGGTATATTACTTGCAATGTCAACACAATACATAATAGAACATTATAATTGGTAGTGAAGAGTAAGACAAAGTTGTAACATATAGATGGGTAAGAAAGCAGGAAAAATTAGAAAGTAAGGTGACTGATTTGAAGAAAGTTGCACATGAGGTCAGAAAGATGGTTAAATATTATCTCAGCTAGGGTAGGAGTGGATAAACATGTCCCGCTGCAGTGTGTGCAGCCCAAGTCAATCCTTGTGTGTGTGAGTGAGACTAAAAAGTCAGTTACTTCTTCCATTAAAGGCTTGGTTGAAGAGCCAAGTTTTCACCTGCTTCCTGAAGTGTTAAGCAGATCCTTTCAGGCAATGCATTCCAGAGTGTAGGGGCTACTCCGGAGAGGGCTCGCTTGTGGGTATCACATCGTGTAATGTCTTTTGGAGAGGGTGTAGTTAGTGAAAGTCCTTGGGAGGACCTTAGTGTCCTTGGTGGTGTGTGGAGGATCATCCTGTTCTTCAGATACTTGGGGCCATTTCCTTTCAGGGCCTTGAAGATCAAACACAGAGTTTTAAATTTAGCCCTGTATTGTACTGGTAGCCATTGAAGTTTTTGCAGAAATGGTATGATGTGGTCACAACGCTTGCAACCTTCTATTAGTCTTGCTGCAGCATTCTGAATCAACTGGAGCTGGTGCAGACCCTTTGTAGTCAGACCATTGTATAGTGCATTGCAGTAATCCAGTCTTGATGTTACCATGGCATGCACAACTGGGATAAGATTTACCTTCTCGATGTAAGGAGAGATGCAGCGTAGCTGTCGCAAATAGTAGAAGCAGCTCTTGAAGGTTGCTTGGATTTGGGGAATCAGAGTAAGTGTTGAGTCTAACTGTATTCCAAGGTTGCTGACTTGTGATTTGAGGGGGAGTTCATACTTGCTAAGACCAGCCCTGATGATACTTTGCCATGTGCTTCCTGCAGTTTAGCCTGTCTTCATTCAGGTCCTTTCCAGTTTTCGTCCTTCGCATTTAAGGATCCGAAGTTCTGGAGAAAACCAAAGTGAGCGTTTGTGAGTGGGGCATAAGACCTTTTTTAGTGGTGCTGTTTTCTCTAAGGCCTTGGCCAAGTGTATATTCCAGATGTCAACTTGTTCTGACACTGTTGCCTTTTCATCTACATGTGGATAGTCCAAGGACTCTAGGAAATTCTCAGTGGTCAGCTTTTTTTTTTTTTGTCTCTGAGGAAGGTGCCATTTGTTTCAGGTGGTCATTTAGGGAGAATTTAATTAGAAAATGGTCTGACCACGATAGGGGTGTTATTTCAATACTGTTATCCAAGAAGTCTGGGATATCCACCCCTTTGTAGCGGGGGTTAGCTAGACTCGGTGGGAGGGGGTCCATAGCCCGAAGTAAGGGGGCACATTTTAGCCCCCCCCCCCCCCCCCCCCCCCCCCCCCCCGGCGCCACTGCCACCACTTTTGACACTCCCCCGGCGCCCCTCCCCTTTTGACCCCCCTTCTCGTCACTGCCAACCCTCCCCCGCCGCTGCTGCCATTGGGTACCTGTGCTGGCGGGGGTCCCCAAACCCCGTCAGCCGAAGTCCTCTTCAGGCGGTCTCCGGACTCCGGGCTGGCGCATTGTTGTGTTATGATGCTGAGAAAGAAAGGCAAGGAGTGGGAAATAGACTTAGCATTCCAGAGATGAATGAAAAAACTCTGGATATTTTGACAACGTTTATTAACGGGAGATGACACAGTACTGTGTTTTGGCCACAGGCCTGCCTCAGGAGTCTCTGTAAATGATCTTTCATATATAAATTTTAAAAAACGAAACACGTATCGTTAAAAACACAAATAGGTCTTTAAAAGGATCATTGAGATAAACAGATCCACTGGTGGAATGTGTGTTGGGTGGAATGTGTGGCGTGTTTTTAATGATGTGTTTCATTGTTTGAAATTTCAATATGAAAGATTGTTTACAGAGACTCCGGAAGCAGGCCTGTAGCCAAAACACAGTACTGTGTCGAGTCTCCTGTTAGTAAATGTTGAAATATCCAAAGTTTCCTCATTCATTTCTGGATTACTAGGTTTAGTTTCCACTCCTTCCCTTTCCTTGTTTGTCTTTCATGGGATCTCAGTGTTCCTCTGACTAGGCAGATTATCATAGACCTTTCGTGATGCTGAGAAGGCCTTTGGTTTAGTACAGTGGCATTTTCTTTTTCAAGTGCTTGGTCATTTTGGTTTTTGGGTTATTATTTGGAGGCTTTGTGTGTCTTATATGATAATCTTCAACTTTAGTGTTGGTTAATGGAGTTCAGTCCTCTAGCTTTCTGATTCAACAGGGCATGAGACAGGGTTGCCCACTTTCGCTCTTTCTGTTTGTGCTATGTCTAGAGCCCTTTTCACAAAAGCTATAGCAAAATCTAATTATAACAGGGGTCATGCTGGGCAAAAGACATCTGAGACTGAATGAAAACTTGATTAAAGAACTTCAAATGCTGCAAAACAGGGCTGTGTGCTTGATTTACAGTTAATCTAGGTATGAACCTGCTTCTCCACTGCTGATGAAACTTCATTGGCTCCTAGTTAAGGCCCAAATTATTTTTAAGTTGTGCATCATGACAGGTAATGAAACAAAGAAGGCCTATTATAGCCAGGAGATTAAGAAATCAGGAAATTCTTCTAAACTTCTTTTTCAAATTTTTGAGAAATTCAAAAATACCGAGTCGGTACTTACGGCTTCTAAGTTTTTACAAGCAGATGTAGACAATTTAGCAGTATATTTTCAGGATAAAGATCAATTATGGGTGGATAATATTGGCATTGCTGCAGTAGTGCCTATATATATTTTGTTATGGGGACGGGATAAAAGAAAAATGGGTAAAGGGGAAGACATATACTTGATAGGAAGAAAATATAATTATTTGCAATATGAGTCCTATAAAGATTTAGGAAATTAAAAATTTTAATTAATGAAATTGATGTGTTGAATTAATTAACAAATTAATTAGCAAAAAGGGGTAAACAAAATAATAAGGGATTACTGGGAAGAGATGTTGAGGTTTAGAAAGACATCCAAATTAGAACAGAAAGAATAGTGATTTCAAAGGGTATGTAATTTTTGATTTGTTTTTTAAGGTTGGGGGTAGAGCAAAAGAGCACGAGAAAGTCGGGAAAATTGGCGGGCTCCGGGCTGAGGAGAATTGATGGGTGGTAAGGAGGAAAGTTAGTTGAGGGAACCAGTGGTGTAACTATATGGGGTCATGGGGGCCTGGGCCCCGTAGATTTGGCCCTGGACCCCCCCTGCCGACGACCCTCTCAACCCCCCTCCCGCTGCCAACCCTCCACCGCCGTCGCCTATCTTTGCTGGCGGGGGACCCCAACCCCCGCCAGCCAAGGTCCTCTTCTTCCGGCGCAAGGCTTCGTTCTGTTTCTGTGAGTCTGACGTCCTGCACATACAACGTGCAGGACGTCAGACTCACAGAAACAGAACAAAGCCTTGCACCGGAAGAAGAGGACCTCGGCTGGCGGGGGTTGGGGTCCTCCGCTAGCAAAGGTAGGCGGCGGCGGGGGAGGGTTGGCGGCAGGAGGGGGGTCGAGAGGGTCACCGGAGGGGGGGTCAAAGTTGGTGGTGGTGGCGCCGGGGGGGGGGGGTCGGTGGCAGCGCGGGGGGGGGCTAAAATGTGCCCCCTCACCTCGGGCACTGGACCCCCCTCCGCCAAAGTCTAGCTATGCCCCTGGAGGGAACTGAAGCAAGAAATTTCATTTTAAAGTTGTTTAAATTGGTTAAAGCTAATACTCAGGAGGTTTGTGGCTAAGTTTCAGAAAGTCTGGGCTTCATTGGGTTCTTTGCGGAGCTTCCAGTTCCCTTAAGCTGATTACTATTCAGGCTGGCTAAATCATGGCCAGTACTTCTTAACTTGCTGGTGCTTCTTAACTTCTATTGTATTAATTTTTTAATTTGAGGCATTTAAGTATGGCACCTAAGAAGCGGAGCACTGCTGTGATTGGAACAGCAGGCAGTGGTGTTCCTTGGTCAGCTGCCACCCGGGATGGATCGCCACTTCACAAGCCCCCCCCTCTCCCACCCGGGTGCAGCACGACACCCCCTAGGTGCAGTGTCATACCCCCCCCCCCCGGCACATCATCTCCAAGCCCCCTCCTCCAGGTGCATTTTTTTTACGTGCTGGGAGCAGCTGTGTGGCTGTCATCTCCACCAGTTCCCTACTCCCTCTGCCCCGGAACAGGAAGTAACAACAGAGGGAGCAGGAAACCGGCAGAGCCGACAGCTGGGTGGCTGCTCCCTGCACTCCTCCTGCAGCATGCACCCGGGGTGGACTGCCCCCACCGCCCTGCCCTTGTTACACTGCTGACAGCAGGAGAAAGTAAAAATAGAAAGAAAAGTTTAAATACAGGTAAGGCAGAATACCTGGCAACATCCCAAAAAGTACAAAACATTATATGCTGCTTATCCCAGAAATAAGCAGTGGATTTTCCCCTAGTCCATCTTAATAATGGTCTATGAACTTTTCCTTTTGGAAGCCATTCAAACCTTTTTTTAAACCCAGCTAAGCTAACTGCCTTTACCACGTTCTCTTGCAACAAATTCCAGAGTTTAATTACACATTGAGTGAAGAAAATGTTTCTCCAATTTGTTTTAAATTTACTACTTTGTAGCTTCATTGAATACCTCCTAGTCCTAGTATTTTTGGAAAGAGTAAATACTACATTTTCTACTCCATTCATTATTTTATAGACCTCTATCGAATCTCCCCTCAGCCGTCTTTTCTCCAAGCTGAAGAGCCCTAGCCGCTTTAGCCTTTCCTCATAGGGAAGTCGTCCCATCCCCTTTATCATTTTCGTCTCCCTTCTCTGCACCTTTTCTAATTCCACTACAGGGCTCATTTTCGAAAGCGAAGGATGCTCATCTTTCGACATAAATTGGAAGATGGGCGTACTTCTCACAGGGTCATCCAAATAGGTATAATTGAAAGCCAATTTTGGACGTCCCCAACTGCTTTCCATCGTAGGGATGGCCAAAGTTCAAGGGGGCGTATCGGAGGTGTAGCGAAGGCGGGACATGGGCATGTCTAACACTTGGATGTCCTCGACCCATAATCGAAAGAAACAAGGATGTCCCGGATAAACATTTGGACAACTTTACCTGGTCGTGTTTTTTTTACGACCAAGACACAAAAAGGTGCCCGAAAGGACCAGATGACCACCGGAGAGAATCTGGGATGACCTCCCCTTACTCCCCCAGTGGTCACTAACCCCCTCCCACCCTCAAAAAATATCTAAACATATTTTGTGCAAGCCTCTATGCCAGCCTCAGATGTCATACTCAGGCCCATGACAGCAGTATGCAGGTCCCTGGAACAGTTTTAGTGGGTGCAGTGTACTTCAGACAGGTAGACCCAGGCCCATCCCCCCCCTTACCTGTTACATTTGTGGAGGAAATAGCGAGCCCTCCAAAACCCACCACAAGCCCACTGTACCTACATCTAGGTGCCCCCTTCACCCATAAGGGCTATGGTAGTGGTGTACAGTTGTGGGTAGTAGGTTTTGGGGGGCTTCGCGCACAAGGTAAGGGAGCTATGTACCTGGGAGCACTTTATGAAGTCCACTGCAGTGCCCCCTAGGGTGCCCAATTGGTGTCCTGGCACGTCAGGGGGACCAGTGCACTACATTTGGTAGTTTCTGAGATGGACGTCCTTGGTTTCGATTATCGCCGAAAATCAGAAACGACAAAATCTAAGGATGACCAAATCTAGAGATGACCAAATTTAAGGATTTAGACGTCCCTGATTGTATTTTCGAAACGAAAGATGGACATCCATCTTGTTTCGAAAATATGGGTTTCCCCACCCCTAGATTGGGATGTTTTGCGAGGGCGTCCATATCAAAACACGGACGTCCCTTTTAAAAATGCCTCTCCACATCTTTTTTGAGATGTGGTGACCAGAACTGAACACAATATTCGAGGTGCAGTTGCACCATGGAGCAATACAAAAGCATTATAACATCCTCATTTTTGTTTTCCATTCCTTTCCTAATAATACCTAACATTCTATGTGCTTTCTTAGCTGCCGCAGCACACTGAGCAGAAGATTTCAACGTATCATCAACGACGACACCTAGATCCCTTTCTTGGTCCGTGACTCCTAAAGCGGAACCTTGCATTACATAGCTAAAATTCGGGTTCCTCTTTTCCACATGCATCACTTTGCACTTGCTCACATTAAACGTCATATGCCATTTAGCCGCCCAGTCTCCCAGTCTCGTAAGGTCCTCTTGTAATTTTTCACAATCCTCTTGTGATTTAACAACTATGGGATTTTAGTGACACTACTAATTCATTTATGGTGCGTAAAATAATGGTTGGCTATGGTAGAGCAGCTACTACAGAGGAAAGTTTGTCGTCCAATTTTACATGAAAATCTGTTAGACATTACTTGCTAATTGCTGTTACCACATCCTCCAGCATCAAGTTCCAGAGCTTAACTATACTTTGAGTGAAAAAATATTTCCTCCTACTTGTTTTAAAAGTATTTCCATGTAATTTCATTGAGTATCCACTGGTCTTTGTATTTTTTGAAAGAATGAAAAATTGATTCACTTTTACCCATTCCACACTACTCAGAATTTTATAGACCTCAATCATACCCCCCCCCCCCTCCCCAGCCATCTCTTTTCCAAGCTGAAGAGCCTTAACCTTTCCAGCCTTTCCTCATATGGGAGGAGTTCCATCCCTTTCATCATTTTAGTCACTCCTCTTTGAACCTTTTCTAATTCCGCTATATCTTTTTTGAGATACGACAGCCAGAATTGAACGCGAAATACTGAAGGTGAGGTCGCACCATGGAGCAATACAGAGGCATTATAATATTCTTGGTCTTATTTTGCATCCGTTTCCTAATAATCCCTAGCATCCTGTTTGCTTTTTTGGCAACTGCCTTGCACTGAGCTGAAAATTTCAGCATATTGTCTACAATGACACCTAGGTCTTTTTCTTGAGTGCTGACTCCTAAGCTGGACCCTAGCATCAGGTAACTATGATTCAGATTATTCTTCCCAATGTGCTTCACTTTGTATTTGTCCACATTAAATTTCATCTGCCATTTGAATGCCCAGCCTTCCAATTTCCTAAGGTCTTTCTGCAATTTTTCGCATGTGTTTTCACAACTTTGAATAATTTTTTGTCATCTACAAATTTAATAACCTCACTTCTCATACCGATTTCCAGATCATTTATAAATATGTTAAATAACACTGGTCCCAGATCCCTGCAGCACTCCACTATTCATCCTCCTACATTGAGAGAAATGGCCATTTAACCCTACCATCTGTTTTCTGTCTAATGTATCCGATGACTTTTTAGTTTTCTTAGGAGTCTCTCATGAGGGACATTGCGAAAAGTTGTCTGAAAATCTAGATGCACTACATCAACAGCTCACCTTAATCCACATATTTATTCAATCCTTCAAAGAAATTAAGCAAATTGGTGAGGCAAGGCTGCCCTTGGTTGAATCAAACAAGAGTAGAGGCTGACCAACGGACAAATCCTACACAGGAGATAGTGCTTAAGAGACGCTTTATTTGCTGCTCTAACACAAGGACCTGACACGGTCCATGTTTTGGCGTCACAAAACACCTGCCTCAGGGGTTCCGATAGTATTCAAAGGATATACTAAACAAACACCGTTGCCCAAAGGCATCCACTCAAGAGAAAATACTGACAAACCAGCGTTTTCCAAGCGGATGCCTTCGGGCAGCTTTGTTTGTTCAGTATATTCTTTGAATACCATCATGACCCCTGAGGCAGGCGTTTTGTGATGCTGAAACACGGATGGTGTTGAGTCTTTGTGTTCAAGCAGCAAATAAAGCTTCTTTTACGCACTATCTCCTGTGTTAGATTCATCCTTTGGTCAGCCTCTATTCTTGTTTGATTGGATGATATGATGTAGAGGTTCTTCCTGTTTGCTGTTCTTTTCCTTGGTTGAACCCATGCTAACTCATGCTCATGCTCCACCTAGACTCTGCCTATGTGCACACCTACCTGTAAGTACACCCGTATTTACAGAATGGTATGTAGGCAGAATTTTGGCATTTACACTTGTAAGAGCAAACATACATGCATATATACCATTATTCTAATGAATGAAGTGCGTAACTGTTAGTATATGCTTTACAGAATTGCCAGTTATTTAAAAGAACTTACATATATAATGGCAGTTCCCAGACTAACTATCCATATAAAGGTTAATTCTATGAAGGGCCCAAATGCAGGCACCAATTTCATGCATGACTTTATAGAATAAACACACTTACCCCCGGATTCTATATATCACGCTGATATTTCCGCAAGGAAATCGGTGTATTCCAAAACAGAGCGTATAGCTTAATTAGTTAACAAGTTAATAAGCTCTGCTAATTGGATGTCAACAAGAAATTATCATCATTAATTGGCATTAATTAAGATTTACATGCACAACTCGCTAAGTGTATTCTAAGTCATGTAGTTAAAAGGGGGCAGGTACATGGGTGGGGTATATCTGTTTCTACAATCTATGCACATTATTACAGAATACACCCACTCTGTGCCTAATTTAAACATCAGGATTTATGCCAAATAAAATGGGACCTATATGAATACAACTAAATTTGGTCACGTGGAGAGATGCTCAGCGTATTCTATACTCCATGTGAAAATTTAAGCAAGTTTTATAAAATGTAGGTATACTTTAGAAGATACACTTAGGTGTATTTCATTTCCTCGTGGATTTTTCAGGCATCAAATATAGAATCTAGCCCTTATTGTATTTGAATGACACCAAAAATAGACCATTTATACACATAGGTACTGGGTGCTATTCTATAACACTGGCACACTGGTCGCATGAGATTAGATTCTGTAAATCATGGTCTTTCAGTTCTACACCAAAGCTTCTTATACGTATATCTTGACTTTATTTTATCTGTCTCTCTATAGTACTGCATAAATGATTACTAATAATATTCCATGCAAGCATCTTAAAATAATCTCTGCATGCAGGTTTTATTAAAATGAAAATGAAGCTATGGCGCCCTCATGTGTGAAAATGGCAAACTACCACCATGCTGATAAACTTTTCATTTTTTCATTCACTGCTGAAAGGTATAGTTACAGCCAAGGGTGCCAGAGGTGGGTGAAGAAGGGACTGTGAAAGATATGGCTGCATCCATGGAATATAGGGGGAGTAGCAATGATGGGGAAAGGATGTGCTTGGAATGATATATGGCGTTATGTCATTATTTGTCCTAGTGGCATACGCTAGGACCTTCAAGGGATTAAGTGGATTCCCAGCATTGCCAAGACACTGTCATTTTTTTTTGTTTGTTTGTACAGCCCTGGATTCTTCTCTTTGCTGTCTCCAACCCAAATGTAAACTGTAAGCTGCATCAAAAGGGCAGGACGCAACAAGGGGGAGGATCCAGGAATGGCCCAGGCCAGCAGTCTGCTATCACTGCTGCTGACAAAGAACTCAGTTTTGAAGGACCGGGGGGAGGGCTGAGGGAGGAAAAGAGAGAAGAGCTGCACCCGCAGGAGGCAGAAGGGACTTGCCAGAGGGGGGAGGGAGAAGGGGAAATGGAGGAAAGCTCTATGAGCAGGGACTGTCTTCTGTGTATGGTGTACAGCGCTGCGTATGCCTTGTAGCGCTATAGAAATGATAAGTAGATAGATAGATAGATAGATAGATAGATAGATAGATAGATAGATAGATAGATAGATAGATAGATAGATAGATAGAGAGGAAGAGGTATTGAACCTGGGGGGGGGAGAGGGACAGAAGAGACATATGAGAGGGAACGACAGAGAGAAGGAGATAACAGATTGGGGGGGGGGGGAGAGAGAGAGGGAGATGCCAGACTGTGGGGATAAGGAGAAAATAGGAGAGAGATACTGAACTGGTGAAGTGTAAAGGGGAGAGGGGAGTTTAAGGAGCAAGACAGGAAAAAGAGACGGGGGCAGTGGACCTAAAGAGATGAGTATGGGATGGGGTTGGATCTTGAGATGGTAAGAGAGAAGGGATGGGAGGAAACGGGGGTACAGAGTGGAGTGTTGGGCAGAATGAGGCAAGTTTAGGGAACAAGAATGGAAGAGTAAAGAGATGAGGACAGATAGGAGAGTGTGGGAGTTTAGGGTAGGAAAAGGTATGGCAACAGGAGGGGAAGAGAAGGTAGTGGCCTAGTGGTTAGGGTAGTGGACTTTGGTCCTGAGGAACTGAGCTTGATTCCCACTTCAGGCACAGGCAGCTCCTTGTGATTCTGGGCAAGTCACTTAACCCTCCATTGCCCCATGTAAGCCACATTGAGCCTGCCATGAGTGGGAAAGCATGGGGTACAAATATAACAAAATAAGTGGACAACAAGGAGGGGAAAAAGCTGTTGGGTACAACTGAACATCATCTTTACAACCATGAAACTATTAGCCATCCATACTTAATCTGTGGGTCAAATAAAATATCTATAAAAAAATAAAAAAGAGGCAAAACCACCTACCAGCACGTTCTCCAGCGCACAGTATGTGGACATGGTGAATCTATACATGCTGTATGAGCATTGAAAAGTATGGCTTATTGTCTATTTTATTTTATTTCATTTTTAGCTTTGAACTAAGTTGGTAAGACCTCTAAAAGACACCACTTAGGTATGTTGGCTCTTTATTCCACCTCTTGTTTTTATGTGAAATTGATTTACTTTGTATTTTAATTGATTTGGATTGGTGGAGGAGTGGCCTAGTGGTTAGGGTGGTGGACTCTGGTCCTGAGGAACTGAGGTTGATTCCCACTTCAGGTACAGGCAGCTCCTTGTGACCCTGGGCAAGTCACTTAACCCTCCATTGCCCCAGGTACAAATAAGTACCTGGCCGCATTGCGCCTGCCATGAGTGGGAAAGCACAGGGTACAAATGTAACAAAAATAAAATATAGAGTCTTCTAATATAATATTATATATGCAATGCCTGAAGGTGCTGTCATTGGTGTAATTTATTATGACTTTACTAACTTGTGTTTTTCTATTTATTAACTGTTATAATTGAGCCCCTGATGCAGCCCAGAAGTGGGCAAAACAAGGCCATGTCGGGCTTTTAATGTGTTTTATTTATGTGGTGAATACATGTTTCTGGTGATGTGCAATCTTCTGTGCCCTGCTGCTTTTTGGTGACTGAAAAAAAATGGGTCTAGGAGATATGGCGTTGGATTCTGAAACCCAATTAGATTCTGTAGGATTGTCAGGGCCAGACCAACTGTTGCATCAGGAGTCCTGCCACATGGCCTCTACAGTGCACATGACACCCTTGGCTCTTCATTTAAGGCCAGTCCAATGAATACATTTTTGTCACATAACTGTCACCAGTTCTCTCAGGGACTCTGTCCTGGTGGAGTGTTTGTTCCAATCTGGCAAGAAAAGTGCCCTTTCAAATCCCTCAAATTCAAGCAACGCATGGTTTAATGTGGCAGAGTCAGCATGGATTCAGCCAGGGGAAGTCTTGTCTCACCAATTTGTTTCATTTATTTGAAGGCGTGAATAAACATGTCGATAAAGGTGAGCCAGCTGATGCAGTAGCATACCAAAGGCAGGGCAAGGGTGCGGTCCACCCCAAGTGAAGACAATAAGGAGGTCCACAGGCACACAGCTGTTGGCTCTGCCAGTCCCCTGCCCCCTCTGATGTCAACTTCCTGTTCCAGAGCAGGGGACCAGGAGAGCAGACAGTCACACACACCTGTAGAGTGCAGCTCTTTAACTGCTCAACGCACCCCCTTACTGCTTGGAGGAGCGGGGGGGGGGGGGTGTGATGTGCCTAGAGGAGAGGAGTGCTCCTCCCCTGGTGGCAATCAAGCTAGATACACCACTGGGTTGAAGTAATGTATTTAGATTTTCAGAAACCTTTTCATAAAGTTCCTAATGAGAAACTGCTGAGAAAATTAAAGAGTCATGGGATAAGAGACAATTTTCTGTTGTGAATTAGGAATTGATTATTGGACAGAAAACAGAGGGTAGGGTTAAATGGCCATTTTTCTCAATGGAAGAGGGTGAATAGTGGAGTGCCACAGGGATCTGTACTGGGAAAAGTAGCCTAATACAGGGACGAGTAGCCTAATGGTTAGTGCAGCAGGATTTGAGCTTGGCAACCTGGGTTCAACTCCCACTGCAGCTTCTTGTGACCTTGGGCAAGCCACTTAACCCTCCATTGCCCCAGGTACAAAACTTGGATTGTGAGTCTACTAGGAACAGAGAAAGTACCTGCATAAAATGTGTACAGTGCTGTGTACATCTAGTAGCACTATAGAAATGATTAGTAGTAGTAGTAGGACCATTGCTATTTAACATTTATAAATGATCTGGAATTCAGAACAAGTGAAGTGATTACATTTGCAGATGACACAAAATTATTCAAAGTTGTTAAAACACACAAAGACTGAAAAATTGCGGGAAGACCTTAGGAAACTGGAAGATCGGACATCCAAATGGCATATGAAATTTGATGTTGACAAATGCAAAGTGATCCACATTGTGAAGAATAATCTGGATCATAGTTATCTGATGCTAGGGCCCACCTTGGGAGTTAGCACCCAAGAAAAAGATCTATGTGTCATTGCAGACAATAGGATGAAATCTTCTGCACAATGTGTGTGGTGGCAGCAGCCACAAAAGCAAACAGGATGCTAGGAATTATTAAGAAAGGGATGCAAAATAAGACCAAGAATACTATAATGTCTCTATCACTCCATGGTGTGACCTTATGTATTGTGTTCAATTCTGCTCACAATATCTCAAAAAAAGATGTTGCAGAATTAGAAAAGGTTCAAAGAAGAGCGACCAAAATGATAAAGGGGATGCAATGCTTCTTATATGAGGAAAAGCTAAAGAGGTTAGGGCTCTTCATCTTGGAAAAAAGAAAGCTGAGGGGGGGGGGGGGATATGATTGAGATCTACAAAATCCTGAGTGGTGTAGAACCGGTAAAAGTGAAACTATTTTTTTTAGTACAAAGACTAGGGGACACTCAATGAAGTTACATGGAAATACCTTTAAAACAAATAAGAGGAAATATTTTTTCACTCAAAGAATAGTCAAGCTCTGGAACTCGCTGCCGCAGGATGTGGTAACTGCAGTTTGTGTATTTAGGTTTAAAAACTGGTTTGGACAAATTCTGAAAAAGCCCGTAAGTCTTCTGATAGACATGGGGGGGAAGCCATTCTCCGAGGACAAGCAGGCTGCTTGTTCTCACGACTGGGTTGACGTCCACGGCAGCCCCCACCAACCGGAACAAAAACTTTGCGGGCGGTCCCGCACGCAGTGCACACCCACCGTGCATGCGCGGCCATCTTCCTGCCCATGCGCGACCGTTCCCGCTCAGTCTTTTCTTTTCCGCGCTGGAGAGAGCCGTGTTTGTCTCTCTCTCTGTCAGCCCCGGAAACCGGACCGCGCGTTTGACGCGAGTTTTCTTCGTTGTTTTCTTTGATTGTTTTATTTTGTTCTAAAAAAAAAAAAAGAAAACATTGTTTTTTTTCCCTCGTACTTTTAGCGGGGGCGCCTCATTGCGGCCTTGTGGCCGCGCGGTCGATTTATTTTTCGAGGTGTGATTTTTACCGCCACCATCGACGACTTTGACTTCGCCGATGTGATTTTTCCGTCTATGTCCTCGAAGGTCCCGAGTGGATTTAAGAAGTGTGGTCGGTGCGGCCGGCATATCTCGCAGACCGACACTCACGCTTGGTGCCTCCAGTGCCTCGGGCCGGAGCACGATACCAAGACGTGCACCTTGTGTCTCGGTTTACGGAAACGGACACAGGTGGCGAGGCAAGTTCTTCGGGACCGTCTTTTCGGAACTTGCGCCGGCCCCTCGACGTCGACTTCGACGGCATCGGTGTCGACGGCCGGATCTTCGGTACCGGTACCGATGTCCACGAAATCAGCACCGACCCCAGGAGCACAGGTCCCGTTGGCCCGCCGGTCTTCCGGAGATGGCAGGGGTGAGCGGCCGCGTGGGCAATCGGCCCCGGTCACTCCCTCTACCCAGGGCCCTCGGGACCGAACCCTGTCGGACCCGATCCCTCGAGGCCGAGGGGGATTTACCTCCTCCTCTTCGGTACCGCCGAGCGCCGATGACGGGCACCGGAAAAAGGCAAAAAAGCACCGTCATCGGTCGCCCACGGCGCATGTGGCTACCGGCTCCAGAGATGACTCGACGCCGAGGAAGCAGCAGCGCCGGGAGGAGCGTTCCCCCTCGGTGGTAGAGGTATCGCTACGTCAGGGCACCAGCACTTTGGTGCCGTCTCCTGGACCCGAGCAGATTCCGGCACCGGCACCTCTACCAGCCCCCTCGCCTTTCCCGACAGCGGGCCTTGACGAGTGCCTCCAAGCCATCCTTCCGGGGATCCTGGAAGGGCTGATGCGCCAGACTGTGCCAGCGCCCCCGGCGCCGTTGATGGAGGTGCCGGCGTGCTCTAGCCCGGTGCCGAGGCCTTCAATGCCGACGCCGCTTGCGGTGCCGGTCTCAACTGCCACGCAGGTGGAGTCCCCGTCGACGTCGATGGAGGGAGCTTCATCCCCACCGGCGCGGGAGTCCACCGCTCGACGACACCACCGAGGACTCGGTACCTCGAAGTCGAGCCGGGCCCGGTTGAGGTCTGAGCTACAGGAGCTCATGTCCGACACCGAGGAAGAGGCCTCGTGGGGGGAGGAGGAGGACCCCAGATATTTCTCCTCAGAGGAGTCTGTGGGCCTTCCCTCCGACCCCACTCCTTCACTGGAGAGGAAGCTCTCGCCACCTGAGAGCCTCTCTTTTGCCTCCTTCGTCAGGGATATGTCTATCTGCATTCCCTTCCCCGTGGTCTCTGTGGATGAGCCGAAGACCGAGATGCTCGAGGTCCTCGACTATCCATCACCACCTAGAGAGTCCTCCACGGTACCATTGCACAATGTCCTCAAAGAGACACTGCTTCGGAACTGGTTGAGACCTTTATCTAACCCCACCATCCCCAAGAAAGCGGAGTCCCAATACAGGATCCACTCAGACCCAGAGTTAATGCAGCCTCAATTGCCTCATGACTCGGCGGTCGTGGACTCTGCTCTCAAGAGGGCACGGAGTTCGAGGGATACCGCCTCAGCGCCCCCGGGGCGGGAGTCTCGCACTCTGGACTCGTTTGGGAGGAAGGCCTACCAATCTTCAATGCTTGTGACCCGCATCCAGTCCTACCAGCTCTACACGAGCATACACATGCGGAATAATGTGAAGCAACTGGCGGACCTGGTCAACAAGCTCCCCCCGGAGCAGTCCAGGCCTTTTCAGGAGGTGGTCAGGCAGCTGAAGGCGTGCAGAAAGTTCCTGTCCAGGGGTATATATGACACCTGTGATGTGGCATCTCGTGCTGCGGTCCAAGGTATAGTGATGCGCAGGCTCTCATGGCTGCGTGCCTCTGACCTGGACAACCACACCCAGCAGCGGCTGGCCGATGTCCCTTGCCGGGGGGATAATATTTTTGGTGAGAAGGTCGAGCAGTTGGTGGACCAACTACACCAGCGGGAAACCGCCCTCGACAAGTTCTCCCACCGGGCGCCTTCAGCATCCACCTCAGCAGGTGGACGTTTTTCCCGGGCCAGGCAGGCTGCGCCCTACGCCTACAACAAGCGTAGGTACACCCAGCCGGCCCAAAGGCCTCATCAGGCACAGGGACAGTCCCAGCGCGCTCGTTCCCGTCAACAGCGTGCGCCTAAGCAGCCCCCGGCGCCTCCACAGCAAAAACCGGGGACGGGTTTTTGACTGGATCCATGGGAACATAGCCGCCATCAAAGTGTCCGTACCGGACGATCTGCCAGTCGGGGGGAGGTTAAAACATTTTCACCAAAGGTGGCCTCTAATAACCTCCGACCAGTGGGTTCTCCAAATAGTGCGGTGCGGATACGCCCTGAATTTGGCCTCCCCTCCACCAAATTGTCCTCCGGGAGCCCAATCCTTCAGCTCCCATCACAAGCAGGTACTTGCAGAGGAACTCTCCGCCCTTCTCAGCGCCAATGCGGTCGAGCCCGTGCCACCCGGGCAGGAAGGGCAGGGATTCTATTCCAGGTACTTCCTTGTGGAAAAGAAAACAGGGGGGATGCGCCCCATCCTAGACCTGAGAGGCCTGAACAAATACCTGGTCAAAGAGAAGTTCAGGATGCTTTCCTTGGGCACCCTTCTACCAATGATTCAGAAAAACGATTGGCTATGTTCCCTGGATTTAAAGGACGCATATACTCACATCCTGATACTGCCAGCTCACAGACAGTATCTCAGATTCCGCCTGGGGACACGGCACTTTCAGTATTGTGTGCTGCCCTTTGGGCTCGCCTCTGCCCCACGGGTGTTCACGAAGTGCCTCGTGGTGGTCGCGGCGTATCTACGCAAGCTGGGAGTGCACGTGTTCCCATATCTCGACGATTGGCTGGTCAAGAACACCTCGGAGGCAGGAGCTCTCCGGTCCATGCAGTGCACTATTCACCTCCTGGAGCTGCTGGGGTTTGTGATAAATTACCCAAAGTCCCATCTCCAGCCAGTCCAATCTCTGGAATTCATAGGAGCTCTGCTGAATTCACAGATGGCTCAGGCCTTTCTTCCCGAAGCAAGGGCCCACAACCTCCTGTCCCTCGCTTCCCAGACCAGAGCGTCTCAGCAGGTCACAGCTCGGCAGATGTTGAGACTCCTAGGTCATATGGCCTCCACAGTTCATGTGACTCCCATGGCTCGTCTTCACATGAGATCTGCTCAATGGACCCTAGCTTCCCAGTGGTGCCAGGCCACCGGGAATCTAGAAGATGTCATCCGCCTGTCCCTCAGTTGCCGCAATTCGCTGCACTGGTGGACACTTCAGACCAATTTGACCCTGGGACGTCCATTCCAAATTCCGCAGCCCACGAAAGTGCTGACGACGGATGCATCTCGCCTGGGGTGGGGAGCTCATGTCGATGGGCTTCACACCCAGGGACTGTGGTCCCTCCAGGAACAAGATCTTCAGATCAACCTCCAGGAGCTCCGAGCGGTCTGGAATGCACTGAAGGCCTTCAGAGATCGGCTGTCCTATCAAATTATCCAAATTCGGACAGACAATCAGGTTGCAATGTATTACATCAACAAGCAGGGGGGCACCGGATCTCGCCCCCTGTGTCAGGAAGCCGTCGGGATGTGGCGTTGGGCCTGCCAGTTTGGCATGCTTCTTCAAGCCACATACCTGGCAAGTGTAAACAACAGTCTGGCCAACAGACTGAGCAGAGTCATGCAACCGCACGAGTGGTCGCTCCATTCCAGAGTGGTACGCAAGATCTTCCGAGAGTGGGGCACTCCCTCGGTGGACCTTTTCGCCTCTCAGACCAACCACAAGCTGCCTCTGTTCAGTTCCAGACTACAGGCACACGGCAGACTAGCGTCGGATGCCTTCCTCCTCCATTGGGGGACCGGCCTCCTGTATGCTTATCCTCCCATACCTTTGGTGGGGAAGACCTTACTGAAGCTCAAGCAAGACCACGGCACCATGATTCTGATAGCACCTTTTTGGCCCCACCAGATCTGGTTCCCTCTTCTTCTGGAGTTTTCCTCCGAAGAACCGTGGAGATTGGAGTGTTTTCCGACTCTCATTTCGCAGAACGACGGAGCGCTTCTGCACCCCAACCTTCAGTCTCTGGCTCTCACGGCCTGGATGTTGAGGGCGTAGACTTCGCTTCGTTGGGTCTGTCTGAGGGTGTCTCCCGTGTCTTGCTTGCCTCTAGAAAGGATTCTACTAAAAAGAGTTACTTTTTCAAGTGGAGGAGGTTTGTCGTTTGGTGTGAGAGCAAGGCCCTAGAACCTCGTTCTTGTCCTGCACAGAACCTGCTTGAATACCTTCTGCACTTATCAGAGTCTGGCCTCAAGACCAACTCAGTAAGGAATCACCTTAGTGCGATTAGTGCTTACCATCACCGTGTAGAGGGTAAAGCCATCTCTGGAGAGCCTTTAGTCGTTCGATTCATGAGAGGCTTGCTTTTGTCAAAGCCCCCTGTCAAGCCTCCTGCAGTGTCATGGGATCTCAACGTCGTCCTCACCCAGCTGATGAAACCTCCTTTTGAGCCACTGAATTCGTGCCATCTGAAGTACTTGACCTGGAAGGTCATTTTCTTGGTGGCAGTTACTTCAGCTCGTAGAGTCAGTGAGCTTCAAGCCCTGGTAGCTCATGCTCCGTATACTAAATTTCATCATAACAGAGAAGTGCTCCACACTCACCCTAAGTTCCTGCCAAAGGTGGTGTCGGAGTTCCATCTTAACCAGTCAGTTGTCTTGCCAACATTCTTTCCCAGACCGCATACTCGCCCTGCTGAACGTCAGTTGCACACATTGGACTGCAAGCGAGCTTTGGCCTTCTATCTGGAACGGACACAGCCCCACAGACAGTCCGCCCAATTGTTTATTTCTTTCGACCCCAATAGGAAAGGGGTCGCTGTCGGGAAACGCACCATCTCCAATTGGCTAGCAGATTGCATTTCCTTCACTTACGCCCAGGCTGGGCTGACTCTTGAGGGTCATGTCACGGCTCATAGTGTCAGAGCCATGGCAGCGTCGGTGGCCCACTTGAAGTCAGCCACTATTGAAGAGATTTGCAAAGCTGCAACGTGGTCATCTGTCCACACATTCACATCTCATTACTGCCTCCAGCAGGATACCCGACGCGACAGTCAGTTCGGGCAGTCGGTGCTGCAGAATCTGTTTGGGGTTTAAATCCAACTCCACCCTCCAGGACCCGAATTTATTCTGGTCAGGCTGCACTCTGGTTAGTTGTTCTTCGTAGGTCAATTTCTGTTATACCCTCGCCGTTGCGAGGTTCAATTGACCTGGGTTCTTGTTTTGAGTGAGCCTGAGAGCTAGTGATTCCCCAGTCGTGAGAACAAGCAGCCTGCTTGTCCTCGGAGAAAGCGAATGATACATACCTGTAGCAGGTGTTCTCCAAGGACAGCAGGCTGATTGTTCTCATCTACCCTCCCTCCTCCCCTTTGGAGTTGTGTTTTTTTCCTCATTCCTTTGCTTGTCATTCAACTGAGCGGGAACGGTCGCGCACGGGCGGGAAGATGGCCACGCATGCGCGGTGGGCGTGCCCTGCATGTGGGACCGCCCGCAAAGTTTTTGTTCCGGTTGGTGGGGGCTGCCGTGGACGTCAACCCAGTCGTGAGAACAATCAGCCTGCTGTCCTCGGAGAACACCTGCTACAGGTATGTATCATTCGCTTTGCTTGCCCTAGAATCGATAATATGGAATGTTGCTACTATTTGGGTTTCTGCCAAGTACTTGTGACCTGGATTGGCCACTGTTGGAAGCAGGATACTGGGCTAGATGGACCATTGGTCTGACCCAGTATGGCTATTCTTATGTTCTGGCATTCTAAGTATAGTGTTTCTAATATAAAAAAATATACATGATTTGGGGGTACTTAAAAGTACATTTTTCTTAAAACAAAAAAACAAGTAGTGAGTGTTTTGTTGTGGTTTCAGCCTTTATAAAGTAGGCTTAAACAGACTCCTTGGTTGGACATCTTACATTGGAGTCTTGTTATAATGTCAAGCCCACAGAGGCCCTTAAATGTTTGTAATGTATTATGGAACATCATGGCTTAATATTTAAAATACTTATTTTATGAAACATTAATAATTCATTTTAAGTCATCAGTCACAGAGGTTAACAAGGGCATTTCATGAATCACTGAGCTGCTTAATAATTTTCCAGCACGCATGGATTTGTAATATTTCTAACTTCATGCAGAATATTCCAGTCCAGAGCCAGCCTTGAGCACTGAGACACTTACAAATTAAGCAAAAAAAAAATAAAATTGTTTGAAATGTCTCTGAGGTACTTGAAGTCACAGTGAAATGTTTTGGTTAGTGTCCTATTGACCTGCTTAGGTAGATACTGAAAATGGAAGCCCTGGATGTGTTTCTGCTTGGCTGCCAGGTAAGTCACTGGTTCATGATGAAGAGGATAATGACAACATTATTGCCAGAACACATTCTGAGTGTTATGATCTTAATTTATTGTGCATTAGAAAACATAAAGAGAGAAAAATGAAAGCAGATAAAGACCATATGGCCTATCCAGACTGCCCATCCATGATATTTACTATCCCTTCCTCTCCTTTACAGATCCTATGTACTTGTCCCATACAGTCTGTCTCCACCACCTCCACCAGGAAGCCATTCCATGCATTCATCCCTTTCTCGTGAAGAAGTATTTCCTTAGGTTATTCCTCCCCTTTCACCTTCATCATTCCAGAGCTTCCTTTCAATTGAGATTCACCTCCTGTGCATTTACATCCCAGATATCTTTATATCATCTCCCCTCTCTCGCCTTTCTTGCAAAGTACAGTGAAACCTCGGTTTTCGTTGACTTCGGATTTTGTCGTTCTCGGTTTTTGTCGAATTTATTAGCAAAACATTTGTCTCAGTTTTCGTTGGTTGCTTTGGATTTCGTCGGCGTGCCCACACTGCTAATTTTGCGTTCTCCTGCGGCGTTCATTTATTCTATACATTTGTCTTTTTTATTCATGTAAAAGAAAAACTTTCTTATTGCCTCGGTTTTCGTCGGTTTCGGTTTTTGCCGATTATTTTCGGACAGATTATCAACAAAAACCGAGGTTTCACTGTATACATATTGCATTCTGTGTCCCCACATGCTTTGTGATGAAGACCACTGACCAAATTAGTTGCCTCCCTCTGGACCAATTTCATCCAATTCCATCCTGTTTATATCTTTTTGAAGGTGAGGCCTCTAGAATTGTACACAGTCCTCTAAATGAGGTCTCACCAGTGACTTATATAGAGGCATTATCACCTCCTTTTTCCTGAAGGCCTTTCTTCTCACTGTGTACCCAAGCATCCTTCCTGCTTTTGCTGTTGTCTTTTCTACTTGTCTGGTCACCTTAAAATCATCACATATGATCACACCCAAGTCCTGCTCCTCTTTCATGCACAAAAGTACTTAAGCACCTAAAATGTTCCACTCCCTTGGATTCTTGTAGCCCTAAAGCATAATCCTGCATTTTTTTTTACCAAGTTTGAAACGGGAACTGGAAACCACACATCCATATGCAGGCAAACCAAAAGAACTTTCCAATGAATATTGTACAACATTGGCTAGATAAATCACATGATTTATCAGATATTCATTGGAGAGTTATTGACACTGTTATTGCAGGGAGGGAGGGTGGAGATATTATGAAATTATAAAGAATAATGATGGATGGATGTTCTTGATACACTGCGCCCTAAGAGTTTGAATAGTCAATTGGATTGGGCATATTTGCTGTGACATCTAGATTGCTAATTGGGTGGATAGGTTTCAGTTTCCATTAGTTGGCCGTGCGAGCCGGCTCGCCTCTGCTTCCCCGCCCCGCTAATCCATCTTCCGTCTGCCCTCTGCTCCCCGATAGTAGCCCTGCTGGTTTCCTTTCTGCGCTGCCGCCGCCGCCCTGCCTTTAAAAATTTTATGTTCCCTCGAGGCGCGCCAGCGTTGAAGCAAAGGCAGCAGGCTCAGCTCGGTTCCTGCCTTCATTCCGTTCCTTCGCATCATGGCTCCGCCCTTGTGCAAACAGGAAATACGTCAGGCAAGGGCGGAGCCATGATGCGAAGGAACGGAACGAAGGCAGGAACCGAGCTGAGCCTGCTGCCTTCGCTTCAACGCTGGCGCGCCTCGAGGGAAAATAAAATTTTTAAAGGCAGGGCGGCGGCGGCAGCGCAGAAAGGAAACCAGCAGGGCTACTATCGGGGAGTAGAGGGCAGACGAAAGATGGATTAGCGGGGCGGGGAAGCAGAGGCGAGCCGGCTCGCACGGGCCAACAACCGGCTCGCAAGATGCCAGTAAATTTAACAAATGGCTCTTGCGAGCTGGTGCGAGCCGGCTCCAGTACACCACTGGACATCTCTATTGTCTACCTTGCTATTCATTCTCTATGTATTTAAATACCTCCAAAAACAAGTGGAGTGGAGGAGTAGCCTAGTGGTTAGAGCACCTGTCTTGCAATCCAGAGGTGGCCAGTTCAAATCCCACTGCTGTCTTGGGCAAGTCACTTAACCCTCCATTGCCTCAGGTATAAACTTAGATTGTGAGCCCTCCTGGGACAGAGAAATACCAGTGTACCTGAATGTAACTCACCATGAGCTACCACTGAAAAAGGTGTGAGCAAAATCTAAATAAATAAACAACCCCCCAACTAATGGAAACTGAAACCTATCCACCCAATTAGCAATCTAGATGTCACAGCAAATATGCCCAATCCAATTGACTATTCAAACTCTTAGGGCGCAGTGTATCAAGAACATCCATCCATCATTATTCTTTATAATTTCATAATATCTCCACCCTCCCTCCCTGCAATAACAGTGTCAATAACTCTCTAATGAGCAGAGGGCAGACGGACGACCAGGGGAGCGGAGAGGGCTGGAAGATGGCGGAGAGGAGGGCAGGGAGGAGACGAGGATTGCTGGACATGGGTGGGTGGATGGAGGGCAGGGGAGAGGAGGGTTGAAGGACATGGGTGGGTGGATGGAGGGCAGGGGAGAGGAGGGTTGCAGGACATGGGTGGGTGGATGGAGGGCAGGGGAAGGAAGGGTTGCTGGACAAGGGTGGATGCAGGGCAGGGGGGAGAGGAGGGTCACTGGACATGGGTGGATGGAGGGCAGGGGAGAGAGGAGGGTTGCTGGACATGGGTGGGTGGGTGGATGGAGGGCAAGGGAAGGAAGGGTTGCTGGACATGGGTGGATGCAGGGCAGGAGGGAGAGGAGGGTCGCTGGACATGGATGGATGGAGGGCAGGAGAGGAGGGTTGCTGGACAAGGGTGGGTAGGTGGATGGAGGGCAGGGGAGAGGAGGGTTGCTGGACATGGGTGGGTGGAGGGGAGAGGAGGATTGCTGGACATGGGTGGATGGAGGGCAGGGGGAGAGGAGGGTTGCTGGATATGGATGGAGGAGAGGGAAGGGAGAGAGAAGAAATGCTGGACATGGATGGAGGGCAGGCAAGAGTGAAGAAGGAGATGAGGAGAGGGGAAAAGGAAGAGAGGAGAAAAACTGCACATGGATGAAAAAAATAGGCAGAAGCTGAGGACCAGAAATGAAGAAGAAAGGAGGAAAGGAAAGAAATAAATGGAAAGGAAGCCCTGGAAATGGAGTTAAGAGGACAGATAGCAGCAGAATCGGACACTGGGCCGGCATGATCAGAAAAACAAAGTCACCAGACAACAAAGGTAGAAAAAATCATTTTATTTTCATAGTGTTTGGAATATGTCCACTTTGAGAATCAGGTGCTCAACATTAAAAGTTTATTTTTATTTACTTATTTATGGCATTTTATCCCACATTAAACATGAATTAGATTGCCCCCCCCCCCCCCCCCGCAGGCTCTCTCCCCGGCTATAAGCAGCTCTGCAATTTGGGGGGGGGCGCAGAGGTGGACGGGGAGGGGCGCAGAGGTGGACGGGGGGGGGGGGGGGCGCAGAGGTGGACCGGGGAGAGAGCCTGTTGTTAAACATTTACCAGCACACCACTGGAGATATCTGTGGAAAACCTATCAAAGATGGAAACCAAGTTGTCTGATTGGTTCCACATTTCATGGATCCTATTACGTAGAACCAAAACTATCTTAGAACCAACATATTTATTCCCATCATTTCAAGCTGATGTACCTGTATCTGATGAATAACATTAACAAAAGCAGTCAAGATGTCTCATTTTCTTCGATGGCTATAAAATAGTGAACCATATGTGAAAGCAACAACAGTTCAGTGCTATAATTTGGTGAATTCAAATTGAAAATCACACAGAGCATTTGTCTGATCAATATATTGCTTCAGTTATTAATATACTGTATGGTCAATCAATTTGGCCAAGAACAGTATACTAGCAACAGGCCGGTAGGCATACATTTGTTTTTTCTCTGCCTGATTTCAAAATTGGATAAATCGAGGCCTGTTTTAAAGATGGTGGCATAATACCCTCATCTATCAATTCTATTACTATTAAATATAATATATCTTGAAATTGGAAAGGTGGTGCTTAACAACAATGGTCCCAAAGCCCAGAAACAGTGGTCTCTGGGCACGAAATGCTGGCCATCATTGGGGGACCTTAATTTGATAAGCACTATTTTTCAATTATGGAGTAACATTAATAGAGATCTGTGAAGATTGAAGAGTTTTTATGTTGATGATTGATGATAGTAAAAGCATAAATACAAGGAATGCTTATGCTTCCATGAGGCCTTTTCCTCCTAAAGACACAGTGGTGTATTACATTACACCTTTAAATTTGTCTATTGTTGTATGATCTAAATGGAGAGTAGCTGATGATGTATGCTGGATTTCAATTCCTCCATTCCTCTAGTTTATTTATGTATTACCTATCTATACAGCTCTCCTATTTTTAACTTCTTTCTGAGCTGATCAGGATACAGTGTAGTTCATTTCCTAGTGTTGTAAAAATAATATGGTAGATATTCAGCCAGCAGCACTTAGCATTTTGCTCCATAAACCCGGAAATTCAACATTGAGCCATGACTGGGCTCTGGCACTGAATTTCCAGGTTTATGGAGATGGCGAAACCATAGCCGGTTCAATGAGACTCAGCACTTAACCGGCTATGGTGAACCACATAAAGGGGCTCTATTACTAAGCTGTGGTAAAAAGAGCCCTGCACTAGTGGCAGTAGCCATTTTTGCTGCACACCATGGACCTTTTTACCGCAGCAGGTGAAAATAGCCAAAAATGAAATGGCTGTGCAGTAAGTTGACACTTGCCATGTAGCCATTTTGGGGGAGAAATACTTACTGCTACCCATTGAGGTGACAGTAAGGGCTCCCGCGCTAACCCACGAGTAACCGGGTAGTGCCCGACACTGCCCAATTATCACCAGGTAACCCCTTGAGGAAATATTTTTTCAATATTTCCACTAGTGCCAGAAATGGCGCATGCTGGGGGTGGAACCACCACGGCACCCGCGTTGAGCCGCCGGTATTTCCGGGTTACCACGCAGCTACTCTTTAATAAAGGGCCCCAAAGCCAGGACTGATTTTTATGTGGTCCTACTTATGCAGTTACCTAAGCCGGTTAAGTGCTAAATAGCGAGATTTTTAGTGGCACTAACCAGTTAAATGCCACTGAATATGACCAATTAGCCCTGAATAAGTGATTTAACCAGCCAAGAGCCATTTCTGGCCAGTTAAATCGCTTTGAATATTGACCCCAATATCTAAGTGAGCAGAATTCTGACATATCAAAAACTCTCTCCATGAATGGAATGCCCATTATGGATAACTGCTGGACAACACAATTAAATTTTAACGCACACAATCAGTTTCACTAAATCTTTTCCATCTATTTTATATGGTGAGAGATATGAAAGAGCCAGTGTGTGCTCTTAATTCCATGCATGTGGTATGGTGCAGATTATTTTTTAAGACATGCATGCTATGCATGCAGTTCAACATTTATCACAACTCAGACCACCTAGGTTTAAGCTTCTTATTGCAGAATTTAGGCTGGAATGTCTATCTCCAGACCCAGGGCCACCCAATTTCTGAGTGGCTCAATTTAGGCACTGTAAAACACGAGAGAATTTCCTCCCTTTCCCCACCCCTGAAATCTACTACTTACTAGTTACATATTTCTTGTGTTTCCAATAGTGAATTACACAGGGACAAACTTTGTCCCCAACCTCGTCCCCATCCCCGCACCAGTACAAAATCCCATTCATACAGAAAATGAATGATAAAGCTGTGGTTTCATTATGTTCGAGAGGGCATAGAGTTTGAATTTGAAGGATAAGGTGGAGATGAGGCCAAACTTTGTCCCCATGTCATTCTCTAGTTTCCAACACAAATTTTAATATGAAAGATATTTCTTGATAGCATGCAGAGGTTTTTTGCACAGAAAATACTGAATTAATTATAAGATACTTCTGAATGAATGGAGCAAGTCAGGGCATGTGTGTAGAGACAAATCCATGCATGAAGCACTAGTCTACATTGTGAACCTGACTTTTACAGACTTGGACACTGTCAGCTCTCTTGCAGAAGCTTGATACTATCAGAGGCCTCTAGGACAATGTGGAGACATCCAAGCTGATAAAGGCAAAACAACTGTTTGCAACACCACCTCTTGTTTACTGTACCTGGGACAGAACAAGAACATCATGTCATCATGTTCCAGTCAACCTAGGCACAAGATCCGAGGAGAGGGTATAAGAACCTCTTCCTTGAGTGTGTTATCAGCTAGTTGACCAATGAGCTGTTATCTGACAGGACCACGATAACAGCCATCAGCTGGCTCCAAGTCTGCCACAGGATGAAGGCTCGTTAAACTGTAGCATTCTTCTCTTGGTTGCTGTTGCCCAGCTGGGAAGAGCTATGTTCTGCCTGAGTGCCTGGTTTTCTGGATTGTGGCCCATCATCAGTTCCTGACTACAGCAAAGCAAATTTCGTGAGTGATCACCTGTTAGTTTGACCTGATATCTCCATTGTGTCTGGTACTGCCTGGGTTGTTAGGTATCCTATAGTTCAGGCTTAGGTTAGTGTGTGCTACCTTAATTGCCTGGACAGGTACTTAACATACTATACCATCATTGTGGGTAATTTTGCATAATACACCATCTCTGGTAATGTTTATTTGCTGCCAGTACTGTAAAATAAACAGCTTTCCCATTTTTTTATAACAACATTTGAACCTTGTGTAAATTACTCTCAGTATAAGGTATCTATAACTTAGGACTTTCAGAATATGAGTGGGAAGTTTGTTTATGTTAGCCACGCCAGAGCACTAGGTTAAACTTACTTCTCATGTTTTGTCAACCCTCTCCTGAGGTTTGGTAAAGTGTGATTGTCCCCACATTGTGCACCCATGACCTAGATTCAAATCCTAAACTGAGATTGCTGTCAGATAGCTGGCATCTGGACAACTCAGCCATTCATATACTGCAACACTGTCATATCTCCAACAATTAATTCTATCGATTGCAGCACATGATTTTCCCATTTTAGATTAAAGGATTTCTTTTAACACAGTATATATATATATATATATATATATATATATATATACACACACACACCAATAAGTAACACAGGTTTGTTACTCTTTTATATACCTCTGATAGGATATTTCTTTATCTTCTCTTTCCCTTAAACTTGATCATCAACTTGAGAGGCTTTTCCTTTTACTCTCACTTCAAAAGGAGAAAAGAAGTCATATTCTTTATGTATACTCTATAGAGATCTGGCCCTTCTGGCACTGTTAGCAGTAGTAGAATATTTGTAAGGATAATCAAGAAATCATTGCCACTTAACTGTTACCTATAAATTGAGATCATTTTTATTCCTGGGTCTCTACTTTGTAAAATTAATCCCTTGCATTAAACCTACAACCAAACACACTACACATCACATAAAAAATCCTAAACCCTGAAAGAAAAAGCTAAATCACTGTATATCCCAATAACAGGCAAGGAAGTACATTGAACTACGCCCACAAATTAAATCTAACAGGTTCTTAGATCTCACAATAAATCTAGCTGCTTCCTGTAACTTACAGAACAAGTGAAGGAAAACATAGAATTAGGACATTGGTAGGCCTTTCTCTTTTTATCCACAGATACAAAAAGCTCCTACACTTGGAAGTATGACAAAGAAACATAAGGCCCCTAAAGTTACTGCTCTCATTACATTTTCTGCCTCTGTCCAGACTGAATGCTTGGTCCATGGCAAGATTCAGGTTTTATGTCACAAATGTATGCACACTGAACGCTTGTGAAAGAAGTGCAAGAACTAAGAGAGGAGGTGGCAAGACTAAGAAGCATTTGTGACAACCAGATATTCATCCCAGTGATGCATGTTGAAACATTGGAAATCTCCTAAAAAGAGAGAGATCTTCTTGTGAAGAAAGAGGACAGCTAGACACAGGTCACCAGCTCCTGCAAAATCAACCCGTCCAACTCCATCTTCTGTTGAATTGAAGCATCAGTTCACAGCCCTGGAGGCAGAAGAGTTGAAAATATTTCAAGAACAGGAGGAAACAATTATCAAAAATCCCAAAGCCACTAGATTGGTGGCCAATAAGAAGCAAAAGGTTGTGGTGGTTGGTGATTCTCTTCTGAGGGGTATTGAGGCATGCATCTGCCGACCAGACATGATGTCCAGGGAGGTACACTGTTTGTTTGGTGTCATGATTTGAGATGTAGTGGAAAGATTGTTGAGACTCATCAAGCCTACTGACCACTATCCTATGCTACTCATCCATTTTGGCACAAATGATACTGCTAGATATACTACTGAACATATCAAATGTGACGATGGCTCTGGGTCAGAGGGTGAAGCACCTAGGTGCACAGGCAATGTTCTCGTTGATTGTTCCTACATAAGTATTGCCATACTGGGACAGACCAAAGGTACATCAAGCCCAACATCCTGTTTGCAACAGTGGCCAATCCAGGTCACAAATACCTGGCAAGATCCCAAAGAAGTGCAAAACATTTTATACTGCTTATCCCAGAAATAGTGGGTTTTCCCCAAATCAAATTTATTAATGGTCTATGGACTTTTCGTTTAGGAAGCTGTCTAAACCCTTTTTAAACTCTGCTAAGCTAACCGCCTTTACCACATGCACTGGCAACAAATTCCAGAGTTTAATTACACGTTGAGTGAAGAAAACGTTTCTCAGTCATTTCAAATTTACTACTTTGTAGCTTCATTGCGTGCCCCCTAGTCCTACTATTTTTGGAAAGTGTAAACAGACACTTCACGTCTGCCCGTCCAACTCCACTCATTATTTTATAGACCTCTATCATATCTCCCCTCAACTGCCATTTCTCCAAGCTGAAAAGACCCAGCTGCTTTAGCCTTTCCTGATGGGGAAGTCATCCCATCCCCTTTATCATTTTCGTTGCCCTTCTCTGCACCTTTTCTAATTCCACTATATCTTTTTTGAGATGCGGTGACCAGAATTGAACACACTCACTGTTTCAGAAATACAACCATACATTCTCTTCTGAACACCCATCCCCCGTAATTTTATCACATTTATACCTTCACTCACAGAAAATGTTATACCGAATGTTCTTTTGTTCTATTACCCTATCAATTTCCCGTTATCTCTTTCCACTGTTCCATTGTTCTTTTCCTTGTCCTATTCCCCGATACTTTGACTTTGTCTTCGCTTAACTTCTCACAATGTAATCCATAACTGATTTGTAACAAATTGTATTTCCATTATTTACAATGTATTGTAAGCCACACTGAGCCCGCAAATAGGTGGGAAAATGTGGGATACAAATGCAATAAATAAATAAAAATCTGCCATTTAGATGCCCAGTCTCCCAGTCTAGTAAGGTCCTCTTGTAATTTTTCACAATCCTCTCGCAATTTAACGACTTTGAATAACTTTGTGTCTTCAGCAAATTTAATTACCTCACTAGTTACTCCCATCTCTAGATCATTTATAAATGTTTAAAAAGCAGCGGTGCCAGCACAGACCCCTGAGGAGCCCCACTATCTACCCTTCTCCATTGAGAATACTGACCATTTAACCCTACTGTCTCTTTTCTATCCTTTAACCAGTTTTTAATCCACAATAGGACACTACCTCCTATCCCATGACTCTCCAATTTCTTCTGGAGTCTTTTCATGAGGTACTTTGTCAAACTCCTTTTGAAAATCCAGATACACAATATCAACCGGCTCACCTTTATCCATGTTTGTTCACCCCTTCAAAGAAATGTAATAGATTGGTGAGGCAAGATTTCCCTTCACTAAATTCATGTTGGCTTTGTCTCATTAATACATGCTTTTGCCTAAGCTCTGTAATTTTGTTCTTTATAATAGTCTCTAGCATTTTGCCCGACACCGACGTCAGGCTCACCGGTCTATAATTTCCCAGATCCTCTCTGGAACCTTTTTTAAATATCGGAGTTACATGGGCTACCCTCCAATCTTCCGGTACCACGCTCAATTTTAAAGATAAGAGGGCTTTAAACTAAATTTGCTGGGGATGGGTGAGAAAAGCCCCAAAGTCATTAATAACCTTCAAAAAGGTAAGACATCAAACACCTTTGGATTTAGTGGTGGAGTTACAGGGAACCATGACTGGGATATAGTTATACCTGGCTATAATCAATTCAGGAAGGACAGGGTAGGAAAAAAGGGTGGAGTGGCATCATATGCTAAGAATAATATTAAAGTGAAAGGCGTAAAAAAGAAACACTGAGTGGAAACACGGAAAATATATTTATACTGGTCACTTTCACAGTCAGAAGAATGGAGACAGATTTAATTGAAGACATCCAAACTAGGAAAGGGGGAAGTACTACTCATAGGTGATTTTAATATGGCCGATGTCAATTGGGGCAGTTTTACTTCAAGGTCACCTAGAAGCAAAGGGCTCTTGGATTCTCTACAGTAAGAATTGTTTCAGCTGTGGGTAACAGAACAACAGGGAGAATGTTTATGATGTTACGGTGGGAGAAAATTTGGCACCTAGTGATCACCGAATGATGTGGTTCAATATTAAGACACAGGAGGAGAGGCTTATTCAAGATTAAAGGTCCTAGATTTCAAAAGAATTTTGCAGAGATAGAGGAATTTCTCAAGGAAGAGTTAGTTGAATGGGAACAGCTGATAGAAGTAGAACATCAGTGGGCAAAACTGAAAGGAGCTATTTTAAAGATGGCAAACCTTTAATATAGGGAAAAGCTAAGAGAAGCTAGAAAACTTGTCAGGAAAGCAAAGAGGCAAATCGAGGAAAAGATAGCTGATATGGTAAAATTGAGGAAAGACATTTTTCAAATATATGTGACAGAAGAAAGTGCTATAATAGCATCGTGAGGCTCAAAGCAGAGGGGGAAAATATGTAGAAGCTAAGGATAAAGCTGAACTGCTTAATTGTTTCTGCTCTGTGTTTATGGATGAAAGGCTAGAGGTAGGACCACAGAAAACAAATGCTAATGGGGATGGATGTATGGTAAACCAGGACCAATTCTCAGAAGACTGTGTTTGTGAGGAGCTAACTAAACTAAAAGTATACAAAGTGATGGGGACTGATAGGATATATCCAAGGGTACTCAGAGAAGTTCTGGCAGCTCCGCTGTCTAAGATCTTCAATTTTTCCTTAGAATCTGGAGTTGTCCTGGAGGACTGGCGCAGGGCGGATGTGGTCCCTCTGTACAAGACAGGAAGTAAGAAGGTTGGGAATTACAGTCCTGTCAGTCTCACCTCAGTGGTGAGTAAACTAATGGACACGCTTTCTCGAATCTAATGGACTACAGGACCCGAGGCAGCATGGTTTCACTAGAGGTGGGTCAAGTCAGAGAAATTTGATTTTTTTGACTGGGTGACCAAACAGTTAGACGTGGGAGGGGCGCTAGATGTGGTTACTTGGAGTTTAGCGAAGCCTACAACACGGTTCCACACAGATGACTGATCAATAAACTGAGTGCCCTCAGTATCAGAGCTAAAGTGATAGACTGGGTTAAAAACTTGTTAAATGGAAGGAGACAGAGGGTAGTGGTAAATGGAGCTTGCTCCAAGGAAAGGGATATTTTCAGTGGTGTACCAGAGGGATTGGTATTCAGGCTGGCTCTCTTTAACATCTTTGTGAGTGATCTTGTGGAAAGACTATCTGGTAAGGTTTGTCTCTTTGCAGATAATACCAAACTCTGTAATAGGATGGACACTCCAGAGGGTGTGGATGGCATGAGGAAGGATCTAGTGAAGCTTGAACAATGGTCCAATAATTGGCAAATAAGATTTAATGCTAAAAAATGAAGGGTCATGCACTTGGGTTACAAAAATCCAAAGGAACGATACAATATAGAAGGTGAAGTGCTTCTGTGTATGAAAGAAGAGCAGGACTTGGGGGCGACTGTGTCTGATAATCTTAAGATAGCAAAACAGGTAGAAAAGGCAATGGTCAATGCCAGAAGGATGCTTGGGTGCATAAGGAGAGGGATGACCAACAGGAAAAAAAAGAGGTGATAGTGCCCTTGTATAAGTCTCTGGTGAGGCCCAATTTAGAGTACTGTGTACAATTCTGGAAACTGCACCATGAAGTCGGTCCAGAGGGTGGCTACAAAATTGGTAAGCAGTCTGTCATAAAACATATAGCGACAGTGTTATAAGCTTCAACATGTATGAACTGGAAGAGAGGTGGGAGAGAGGAGATATGATAGAGACATTTAAATACCTCATTGGCACTGATGTATAGGAGGTGAGCCTTTTTCAAATGAAGGACAACTCTGGAATGAGAGGGCTTTTAACTGCCCCCCATAACTAGTGTCCCCCTCTCTGCCCCTCCTCTGATTAGCTACTACTCCCCTCACAATCAAACTGGAGTCTTGGAAGCTTGATTTTTTTTTTAATTAAATAACACATCAATCATTCAAGAATCACAGGTATTTTCAAGACTATGAAGTCCTAAATTATTACCTCAAAAATGTTCAAACTGAAACATATGAAGACTTACTTAAGGTGATTAAGGGGAGAAGTTATTAGCATGGGCTACCATTATGACGGGCTATTTTACCACAATAGTGCTATTTTAACACAGGGTCCCATTTTATGCACTGAGACTCTGCTAAAATAGCACGACTTATGGTAAAATAACCCATCTTAACGGTAGCCCATGATGATAACTCCCCTCCCCCCCCCCCCAAAATCTTGCATAACATTTTACTTGATTCTTCAGATATAAAGCATTTATACCTTCAGTCATGCAGAGTAGGAAATTTCCCACATGCCATATGAAAACACAAGTATACTGCAGAATAAAGCCAGCACAGATAAGCATACCTAGTGAAACAACATTTTTATTGTATTAGGGTCTCATGATAATAAAACACAAACGTTTTTAAGGAATAAAACACAGGACTTTGTCTTTACCATAATTAACTGGCTATTGAGACAGTGGTCAAAACTGATACTTGTCTACACACATTATTCAGCTTTTATTAATTATACCTGCTCCACTCAAGGGTTACAATCACAGACCCAGGGGTTTAAAAATAAACAGAAAGAAAAATCACAGCTACAATGAAGTCCTATGTTGTTTCAGAGCATCAAGTCACTGTGGCCCCTTAGTCCCTTTTATCGCCTTGGAGAATATACCTATGCTGTTCACCAACAGACACACAAAGAACAGGAGATCATGCTTAAGGTCTGCAGACTATATTTTCCTTATTAACAAAATAACACAAACTGAGATGCACAGAAAAGAGAGGCCTCAAGGGAATACTGGAAAGTTACCAGAAATCTAAAATACAGTAAATCACTGATTAGTAATTCTTTAACTGCTTATTACTGAAGTGTATTTTATTATGAATAATTTTACAGAAAGCAAGCAACAACCAAATGCAAAACTGACTACAAGGTAACCAAGGGTGCTTATGTCACAAACTTTATAAAAGCTGATTTAGCATTCCAGGTCTGAGAACACAATATTATTGAGGATAGAAATTTTAAAAAAATAAAACTGTAAATACATTTAAATTAGAATGAAAATTAACATCACATGTGGGGTAATATGGGAGACAGCAAGAGCAGTGCAGAAAGCAGAGGAGTTTCCCATAATATGTTGTAAGAATAAAATAGGAGCCAGTACATTTTAAACTCATTTATGTCCCCCATTCTGCAAAATTCCAGAGTTGCATAACATTTCTGTAAGTGGATTTCTAGCACATTTAAAGAGCTGGAACAGAGCTTATGTGGTGATCAAATCTGTGTCCTTTGGCATAATCACAGAAAACTGATTACGATTAAATTTGGGGTAAGGGACCTCAACGTTAAAGGTGAAGTCTTCTTCTATTGGTAAAAACTTGAAAAGCATGCTGGAAAATTCATGCGCATGCATTCTTTCTTATTTACTTTAGAATGCAGAAAATCCCAAGACCCCTCCTGTCTGACTGGTTGCTGGTAAGCGTGCTTGTCTAGAGTGCAGAACTCTCCATCAGGGAAAAGAAACACGTTTCCAATACCATGCCCTGAATGAATGAAGTCAATGGCCCAAACCCAGTCCCCTTATCTTGCCCAATCCAACTTCATCACTATCTGATACAAAGTAGCTCCAGAGAAATGAACAGACCCATCTTGCAGACCACCAATTCCCTCCTACATTTGTTCCGTCTCTGCAACTATATACCACCTATTTGCTCCTTCTTCTCCCTAAAATGGTACAACCATCCAAACTGCCTCCCTTCTACTACTACCCTAGTATTCAATATATTTATCTCTTTCCTCTTTTCTAAGAACATAGAAAGACCAGCAATGAATCTTCTGCTGGCACCTTCGATCAACAACAAAAAAAAGCATCCTTTCAGACTTATTTGAAGACGTTTCACACCACATATTTAACTGGACTACTGTGATGATGATATCTACAAACTGAAAAAAAATAATGTATGGAAACCAGAACCATTCATGCAGTCAGTATAGTTCCCACAGCAACAAACGCACAATTGTCACAAAATTAACTACAGTATATACACATGTATATATCTATACAGTTCTTTAAAGATCAGTTGATACCATATCAAAAAGCACCCAATTCCCTCATAAGAGTAACAAGAAATTTCAATTGAATCCTTTTTTTTTTTTCTAGATTTCAGCCTTCTCTGATGATTGCCCAGCTCTTCTTCTCTTTGTCAATATCCATCCACACCTCCTCACAAGAATCTTTTGCCCAAACTCATCTCACTATCATATTCCCATCTTGTCTTCTTTATATGACATCAGAACTAAAGAAAGAAGGTCTGTCATACGTTTCCACATTCACTGAATGAAAAGGATCTACCCCAAAACCTATTAAAAACATTTGTTTCTACTTAAGTGAATATGGCAATCTTTTCGATGCCTGTCTTCCAAAGACCAGTGACATTTATATAATGGAATATTTTTTCCTCTCTCACAACACACATATGACACCAATACAAAATCTTTTTTTTTTTTTTTTAAATAACTGCGTTTTGGCTTTGTTTTGTTTTTTAAAGATCAGATCGGCCTAGTATTAGAGTGGAAAGTCTTCAGAGGGGTGGGAGATCAGCTTTCCCCGGGTATGTGTTGTGTGCGTAAAAGTAATTGTATTAAGATCAATGAATTCCACAATAAAAGTGGGAAAGTAACTCCTATTCCCATAGAGAGACAAGAACAGGCCTTCCTAGCTAGAATGAAGAGGAAAAGAACCTCCATTTCCACTAAGTCACAAGTACTATTACTGCAGTGTAAAACCACACAGTCCTATGGGAATCAGAAGGGTACCTCTTGTAGAAACCAAACCTTCTCTTATACTTCATCATACCCACACAGACACACTCTTTCCATTATCACTTTTCTGTTTTCGTTTTTGACATTAGGCCATCCCAGGACTTGAGAAGAGAAAGACCCCTGCTATCTTGGAGGGACAGAATTACAGTATCCCCCATTCTGGCGTATGTGCTTCAGAGTAATTTTATTGTAATGATCAGGCCTTGCTAGATGGACTGAACAGAAACACCTCTGTTTCCATCATTATGTCAACAGTAACATACATGACCATGGTCTAAACCTACATAGCCCAACTGGAATCCATGAGACATGTTCTACCTACATTTTACCTCACACACATACATGTCACTTTTTTATTTTCTTGTTGTTGTATTTGTTTTGTTTTTAAAAACCCTAGCATTGAAGTGGAGAAGGATCCTTGCTTCTTCAAGGGGGAAGGAGTACAGCTTTCCCCGTTCTGTGCTATATATTCAACTAGTAACTTAATTAAGAAGATTAGAAGTGAGAAAGAACAAATTCCTCTTTGTAGGGCAGCAGCACTGTATTGTGCATTAAGATGAGCATATCTTGTCCTAGGGGTGCAGCAGGACCCTGTTTTGGGCAGGAGAAGTTTCAAGGACTGAAGATCGATCCTCATTTTTCCACTGAAGCAGGACTCTGGCTTCTCCTAATTTCTAAGGTATACTATAGAGTACCTTCATCAAGGTGGTCAATGCATCCTACCATCAGAGAGAGAAGCACCCCCCGTTTCCCGTAATCAAGCTGGAATACTGAATGACTACTTTAGAGCCATTAAGAATGTTGGATTTTTTTTTGTTACATTTGTACCCCGCGCTTTCCCACTCATGGCAGGCTCAATGCGGCTTACATGGGGCAATGGAGGGTTAAGTGACTTGCCCAGAGTCACAAGGAGCTGCCTGTGCCTGAAGTGGGACTCGAACTCAGTTCCTCAGGACCAAAGTCCACCACCCTAACCACTAGGCCACTCCTCCACCGGCATCCCTATATCCAATATGAGGCAAATGAACCGTGATTCAACTCCTAGCTGGTGCCACACAGCTCTAACCCTCTTCCCACCCCATCTCACATAGACTCAATCCTTACTTTAACTCTAACCCTTCCCTACAGGTCTTCCTAAAGCACGGTGCCTTAATCCAAAGTAGCTTATCACAGTCATGTGTTTCTTATTAAAGACTTAGAAATAAAGGTCAGGAAATAACTCACAGGTTACACATCCTTTTTAATGAACAAAGCTGCCCAAAGACATTACTTGAAACCTGTTTGATGACATTTAGCTCTACAGATTCAGTTTCACTAGCACGGAAACCATATAAAAAGAGTCTATGAGCAAACACACACACTTATCATCTAATTGTTTCCTTTTTTTATTTCATCTAAGTTCAAGGCATCCCATTCTCAGAGTTACAGGCATTCATGTCAGAGTATAGTTTCTCATAGCAACACATGCTTAAATATCACCAACACCAATTGTGTATGTTTTCCTGATCAGTGCATTCCATCAGAGGAGGAAGAGAATCACCCCTGCCCCCATCTCCTCATTTCTCCACCAAGATAAAAGCATGATGTCCTCAATCTTCAGCATGTCTTCATACTTAAAAATTCTCTCTTTTCCCCCTGTTAGGCAGAATAGTCTCACAGATTTTATATAGAGTATGACCTAAAGCAATTTTGTTCAAAAGACCAGACTCCTCTTTTTTGTTATAAGATGTTCAAACTCAAACTTAACCCAATGTTACATTTGCTTCTTTTTTCTTTTCTAATATTTGGAAGAAAAAGTCACGAAATAAGTTGTAAGTCATATCCCTTTCCAGTTTATTGCCTGCTGTAAATAAAGAACTATATAATTTTTTTTAATGGAGATATCTTTTTGTTTTGTTAGCTCAATATTTCTTGACTAGCTTTTGAAAGTGATATTCCCTCCTTAAATCAAAGCAAATAAAAGACAAAGAACAATGATATTTGTATAGTCACATAACATTGCCTGGATCTGCTAGAATTAACAAAAAACAAATGGAGAAAGTAAAAGTATTGGGATTTGCAGACTGAATTCGAAAACCATGAAAGAAAAAAAAATTGACTAATACCAATTGTTTATTTGGAAATTTCAAACCTACCAGACTTGACACCACTGACTTAGGAAAAAAAAAAAACTACTTGGAACTACTTAAATATTATGAAGCTACCTCCACAATTCTTAGGTCCTTGGTTAGGATCCAAATCACAAGAGAAAAAATAGTTTGCCTGTAATTTTCAAATGAACAATAATTATTTATCATTACTATTATTAGGAAGACCTTTTGTCTTCCTTTTCAAATGATGCTCAAAGGCATCTTATAACTTTATTGACTTTCAGGTATGACAAGTCCCTTCCCCAGAGACTTTTCAATCCAGAAAACACCTCATCATAAAACTGCACAGCTGAATACGCACACACAAGCAAGCATGCTGACAAGAGCATACATATGGGTTTACATGGTCTGCATGAAGGCATTTTTCAAGGCAGTGTTTGGGCAGAGATACAATCAATGAATACGTATATCTCATAAAATACACATGTATAAGCATAGTGTACATTCACAGGACACTTACGAAGAGAAAGTTAAATTTGATTTACAGGATTTGTGAGCTACTGGGGATTATTGTAGAGCCCATTTTATACAAAAAGGTACATATATGCCTATGTTGCTTTTATTTAAAAAAAAAAAAAAGAAGAAGAAAAAAAGGGGCACTTTTTTTGTAAATTTTTGTAGGCATGCTTTTCTAACATTCCCAAAAGCTAGTCAAGAAATGTATTAAGCTACTTCAAGGTAGCATTAATATAATTTTTGCTTATGTTTCCACACATTTGAGTGGACTAACCCAGCAACCACGCTACTTTATCTAGTTTATCACCTGAAACATGTTTGTTTCCCTGTCTGTATACTACCTAACCCAGCAGTTCCCAAACTGTGCGCTGCAGCACCCTGGTGCGCCGCAGCAAACTCTCAGGAGTCCCGTGGCAAATCCTGACCTCCCCTCCTGCCATCACCCAAACCGCCACTGCTCCCTTGTTATTTCTCTTTTTCTCTTCCCTCCCCCCCCTCGCCCTGCGAGTCCTGCATCTCTCTTTCTCCCATCCACTGGTTTTCCTCCATAGCCCGAGGCCCTTGTACCTCTCTGGTAGCAACGACTGAGATAGCTTTCCACCAGCGTCGGAGCCTGCCCTCTTCTTTGGAGTGTCCCGCCTTTGTTGCAACTTCCTGTTATCTGCGTAGGTGGAATGCGCCTGAGAAGAGGTCCTGACGCTAACTGAAAACTTTCTTTATCATTGCCGCTGCTGGAGAGGTACAGGGGCCTGGGGCTAAGGAGGATAGTGGGCGAGAGGGAGAGATACAGGGCTCACTGGGAGGGGGGGAAGAGAGATGATTAGAGAAGGAGGAAGTCTTTGAAGGGGAGAGAAGTCAGACTGTTTGGGGGGGGGCAGGCCCGGAAGAGAGAGGAAGAGGTATTTCACTTGAGTGGGGTAGGATGGACAGGGTAGGATGGGCAAGGCAAGATAGTACGGAAAGAATGAAAAAAAGAAGGGAGAAGCTGAATATGGGGAGAGACAAGGACAAAGAAAAAATGCTGGGCAGGGAGGCACATTGGGACAGGAAAAGGGGGAGATGGAGACACAGGGGGGCAGAGGTGCCCCCCCAGGGCTGCTCCAGGTGGAGGCAGTAGAGAAGGAGACCTATGTGTCTAGTGGGCGGGCATCTATGTGGCCGGGGGGGGGGGGAGGAGGTGCCACAAAAAATTGCTCGGACACTAAGGGTGCCTTGAACCGAAAAAGTTTGGGAACCACTGACCTAACCTGTCAAGTATATTTGGCAGAGCTACAGCTGGAGAACAAATACTTTCATGCCACTGACTTGTCCAAAACATTTCATACATTCTAAATCCAAAAGACATTGTTTTCCTCTTTCAGCCCATCATCAGAGCCAGGTTCAGAAGGCATGCAACCATCCATGCCTTCACTCTGCTTTGATTACCTCCAACACCTTGTTGAAGACATTTCCATATGCAGATGGATTTTGCAGAATCAAAGTCTTCACTTTTAATGCCTGCCTTATACAAAACTCTGCACCAACACCCATCTAAACAGGCAATGGATTTCAGGGGAAAACTGAAATGCAAACTGCACTGCTGTTCATTAAATAAAAAAATAAACTGGACATTTGCAATGTCAGTCACTTTTCTCTCTATCACCATACACTAAAATTTAACATCTGTATCATCTCTTGAGGTCTAATACCTTAAAGAGATCTCAAAAAAAGACAGAAACTGAATGTACTCTCCAAGAGGGTAGATCAACTTTCCTTAACTCAGATGGGTAAAGACTGTATACTCAGGCGAGGAGGGGAAACAGGGTGGGCACCTGAAGATCCCCTTTTCTACTCCATACTGCAATGAGCATTACCTGTCTTAGCCAGGCTGCAAATTAAATTCAGTGTCACATGGATGGTGAAGCACAGGGAAATCAAAGTGCTTTGTACTTTTCAAATGGAAGCAATCTAGACAAGCTGCCTGCCCAGCTCAGTCACCTGCACACATTCGCTAATGGCACAATTTCTGAATCTGAGCAGGAACATACACTAACAAAATTACACACTGGGTGAAAAGGCAGGTGTGCAAACAGCTGAGACAGGAGTGCAGCTCAGCACTGCTCTTGCTTTCTTCTGAAAACACATGGGCAAAGTAGGCTCCCAGTTTAAAGGGGAAAAAAAAAACCTGTTAAAAGGTATGCAGCTTCTGTCAATCTGTTCCTCATAAGATGTTTCTAAAGACACTCAGATCCGAGGGCAGTTAGGAATGTAATTGTTACAAGCCAAGAGAACACTTCGGTCAGAGAACATCCAGTTTAAACCCTGGAATAGCTCTTAAGCGAGACCTCTTAAATCATATCACTAACAATAAATGTAAACAATAAAAGGCAGCTCCTGGAAGTTCACTTCATCCTTCCTTGGAGAAAAGAAAGATGTTAATTGAAATAAAAAATAAAACAATTGTCCATTTTTTTTTCTTTGCATGTCCATGAGGTTAGGACAAAAAAGAGAGGGAAATACTTGTAAATAAGTACGGGGTAGGGGAAGTCTGCGAATAGGCTTGGTTTGAACCCACAGACTGGCTGCCAACAGTAACTGTCACAAGCTCTCCAAATGAAATGGTCTTAGGGTGCCACCCTCTCCCCCCTCCACTCCAAGCTGCATGGCAACAGCTGGAGGTTTAGCCCAGGCTGGTGATGTTGGCACGGCCACCAGGTGGTGCCACAATGCGCTGAGTTGTACGGCGTGGAATATTATCATCAATTTGGGCACCTACAGGAGACAAAAAAGATAAAAAATAATCTATGGGCAATTCAGATTCAGACCAAAGACCCTTCCAATATTCACATCAAGAATCCCAAAATTCAAGGGGCCCCAATATTCAGCCGGTGGTGGCATTAAAAACCTGGATATTCAATGCCGGACCATTTTTGGCGACCAGCACTGAATATCCGGTATTTTTTTGGCTGCTAAAAGCTTATCCGGATTCAGCGGCTGACTGGTTAAGTTCTAGTATTAAAAGACAGGACTGCTATTAATGAGGTTCGATTTAACTGCTAATCTTATTCGGTCTGGAGCTGAATGTCCACACCTAACCATATAAGTCACGAAATATAGTCAGTTTAGTGGTAGGTGCTAACCATGCATATTCAGTGGGAGATAGCCAGCAGTTAGTCGCAAAAACGCTATTTAAAAGGTCAGCAGCCGTTTCTGACCAGTTAAATAGCACTGAATATCAGGGAGAACGTACTTAGGGACCTTGAAGGTGATCGAAACCTGTTAATAAAGCTACTTTATAAAGTCACACTGAGGGGCCCTTTTACTAAGCCACGTAAGCGTCTATGCGCATCCTACACACGTCAACTTTGAACTATGATGTTGGTCTGAGGACTAGAGACAACCACCACAAAAAAAAGACCTTGTGCCCTCTTTGCCTTTTTATATTAAAAGTACAGTAAATGTTTTGTTCAATACATTAAATCAGATTCCATATTATGATGGAGGAAGCAAACTGACAGCTCACCCAAAGAGGGCAAATTATAGAGAAATAAGATACCCCTTATGAAGAGGCCTAGACTGGTTTACATAGAGTCTGATGACAATTGTGGCATCATAGCCAATATGGACAATTCAGACTACAGAGCATATTTCCCAGTACCCTAAAAGGTAACAGTTTAACTACAGAGAACATACCGGACAAGCTAAATCCAGATTGGTGGAGATTCCGGACGGGTGGCGCCTGCTGCTTGGCTGGTGATGTTTTGGCAGAGGAAGCAGGAGTCACAGTCTTTGGCGTCACAGACACTTCGCAGACAGGGCCATCATACAGACCCCGAGGAACGCCCCTCAGCTCAGCCAGCTGCAACACAGACAAAGTCCTTAAGACAGGGCTGAAGGAACCTTGGTTGCCAAATCCTTATTGCAATGTGACCACAAAGGAGACAGCAATATCAGCACCCACACAGCTGAAAGGAGACCACAATGTCACCGCTTGTGTGGACCAATGGAAAAAGACCAATGGCAGACCCATATGGGACTACAAAGAGCGAGCGGGATTAACAGTCAAAAAAGACAAAGGGCGGCGTGGGAAGGAAACTGTGATATCAGCATCTGAACAGGCCAAAATAAAGGTGTGGTCTGCTTCCAGCAGAGCCAAAACAAAATGTTGTCCAGCACTAACAGAAGACAGCACTGTTAGAGAGGATGGGGAGGAGGTGAGGATTACAAAGAGACTGCTGGAGGTGTTATGAAAGAAACAGTAATGAATAGGGTTGGGAAATGAGAGAAAAGAAGCCTGTTTGAGGTAGAGGGTGAAGAGAGAAGTAGACTGGTAGGGACCAGAGTAAGGGAGATGGACTGTTGAGATTGGTAAGAGTGAGGTAGAGGTTTTAAAAGAGAGAGACTGGTAAAGACAGGGTGAGGGATAGAGAGAGAAGAATGGGGGGGGGGGGGGGGGGTGGGGGGGAGGTCAGAGCTACAGTGACAGGTGACGCAAAGAATCAGCTGCTTCAGATGTCAATGGGGGACCCTCCCCCCCCTCCCCCCTCCCCCACCACCTCATGCTTCAACTTCAGTGGAATTAGCAGGAAGGCTTGAGCTCTCAGCTGGCTCCTTAATGCAACAGTGATCATAATGATCAGATCTGTATACACAGGAAATCCAATATGTTAGCATTTAACTTTCAAAAAGGAGAATATGATAAAATGAGGAGAATGATCAAAAAAAAATTAGAGAAGCTGCAAAGGTCAAACATTTACGTCAGGCATGTTATTCAAAAACACCATCCTGGAACACCAGACCACATATATTCCATGTATTAAAAAAGATGGAAGGAAGGCCAAACGACAGCCAGCATGGTTAAAAAAGCAAGGTGAAGGAAGCTATTAGAGCTAAAAGAACAACCTTCAGAAAATGAAAAAAGGATCTGACTGAAAATAACAGGAAACAGCATAAGGAATGGCAAGTCAACTGCAAAGTACTGGTAAGGAAGGCAAAGAGAGACTTTGAAAACAAGATTGAGTTGGAGGCAAAAATACATAATAAAAACTTGTTTAGGTATATTAGAAGCAAGAACCCAGTAAAAGAATCAATTGGACCGCTAGACGACCAAGGGATAAAAGAAGCACTCGGGAAAGTCAAGTTCATAGTGGAGAGATTAAATAAATTCTCTGCTTCAATCTTCAGAGGAAGATGTGGGGGAAATATCAGTACCAGAAATGGTATTCAATGCTGATGAGTCAGAGAAACTGAAACAAATCTCTAAACCTGGAAGATTTAATGGGGTAATTTGAAATTAAAAAGTAGCAAATCGTCTGCACTGGATGGTATACATCCCACAGTACCGACAGAACTGAAAAATGAACTTGCAGAGCTATTGTTAGTAATACATAATTTATCTTTAAAATCAAGCATGGTACCGAAGGATTGGAGGGTGGCCAATGTAACGCC
Source organism: Microcaecilia unicolor (assembly GCF_901765095.1). NCBI lineage: Eukaryota > Metazoa > Chordata > Amphibia > Gymnophiona > Siphonopidae > Microcaecilia > Microcaecilia unicolor. The sequence goes on along the minus strand of NC_044034.1, from coordinate 310,897,794 downwards.
AATTTTTAAAGGTTCCACATTAAGATTCACCATCCAAGAAAAGGATCTAGGTGTTATCGCCAATGATACGTTGAAACACTCTGTTCAATGTGCAGCAGCGGCTAAGAAAGCAAAAAGAATGTTAGGAATTATTGGGAAAGAACTAGAAAACAAAAATGGATTATAATGCCATTGTATATCTCCATGGTGTGACTGCACCTTGAATACAGTGTGCAATTATGGTCACCGCATTTCAAAAAGATATAGCAGAATCAGAAAGGGTACAGAGAAGGGCGATGAAAATGATTAAGGGAATGGGATGACTTCCCTATGATGAAAGGCTAAGAGGCTAGAGCTCTTCAGCTTAGAGAAGAGACGGCTAAGGGGAGATATGATAGAGGTCTATAAAATACTAGCCCCCTTATTTTCGAAAGAGAAAGACGCCCATATTTCGACCCAAATCGGGAGATGGGCGTCTTGCTCCCGTGGGCGGACAAATCGGTATAATCGAAAGCTGATTTTGGGCGTCTTCAACTGCACTCCGTCGCGGAAACGGCCAAAGTTAACGGGGGCGTGTCGGAGGCATGGTGAAGGCGGAACTGGGGCGTGTTTATCGGCCGAGGAGAGATGGGCGTCCTCGGCCGATAATTGAAAAAAGAAAGGCGTTTTTAGCGCGAATTTGGGTCATTTTTTTTGGACCCTTTTGTTTTCACGAACAAGTCCCAAAAAAGTGCCATAAATGACCAGATGACCACTGGAGGGAACTGGGGATGACCACCCCTGACTCCCCCAGTGGTCACTAACCTCCTCCCACCCAAAAAAAACAACTTTAAAAACTTTTTTTTCCAGCCTGTATGCCAGCCTCAAATGTCATACCCAGCTCCATCACAGCAGTATGCAGGTCCCTGGAGCAGTTGTTAGTGGGTGCATGCACTTCAGGTAGGCAGACTCAGGCCCATCCCCCCCCCCCCCCCCCCACCTGTTACACTTGTGGTGGTAAATGGGAGCCCTCTAAACCGCCCCCAAAACCCACTGTACCCACATCTAGGTGCCCCCCTTCAGCCATAAGTGCTATGGTAATGGTGTAGAGTTGTGGGCAGTGGGTTTTGCGGGGGATTTGGGGGGCTCAGCACCCAAGGGAAGGGAGCTATGGACTTCAGAGGTAGTTAACTTTTTTTTTTTAATTGTTACAAGTGCCCCCTAGGGTGCCCGGTTGGTGTCCTGGTATTTGAGGGGGACCAGTGCACTACGAATCCTGGCCCCTCCCACGACCAAATGCCTTGGATTTCTTCGTTTTTGAGCTGGGCGCCTTCAGTTTCCATTATCGCTGAAAAACGAAACCGCCCAGCTCAAATCCGCACAAATCCGATGCATTTGGCTGGCACAAACCGTATTATCGGAAAAAGATGGACGTCCATTTTTTTCCGAAAATACGGTTTGTCCCGCCCCTTCACGTACCCGTTCTCGGAGACAGACGCCCATGGAGATGGGCGTTCGATTATGCCCCTCTAAGTGGAGTAGAACAAGTACACATGAATCACTTGTTTACTCTTTCCAAAAATAGGAATATGGGGCACACAATGAAGCTATTAAGAAGTAAATTTAAAACAAATTGGAGAAAATATTTCTTCACTCAGAGGGTCTTTCACAAAGGCAAGCTAGCATTTTTAGCACGCGCTAAACTCTAGTGACACCAACATATTCCTATAGGTGTCTCTAGCGTTTAACGCATGGTTACTTTTAGCACGTGCTAAAAATGCTTGTGCACCTTTGTAAAAGGGCCCCTCAACTTGTAATAAAACTCTGGAATTCATTGTCAGAGAATGTAGTAAAATTAGTTAGCTTAGCAGGGTTTAAAAAAGGTTTGAAAAATTTCCTATAAGTTTTAAGTTTATTAACAGTTTGATATACCACCCAATGCAAAGGACTTCACAGCGGTTTACAAAATTAAAAAGAGTACATGAGAAACTACAGTGGAGGATAAAAGATGGAAAAGAGACAGGAGGGGAGGGGTGAACTCCATTTATTCAACAGGAAAAAGGATTCGAAGTGGGAGGGAGATAAGGGCGTGTACTCTCTGAACACAGCTGCTAGCTGCCGGCCTAGAAACCACAGTGATGAAAATCCTAGGCTTTATCGGCGCGATTAAGTGTTTTTAAAGAGAAAGGTTTTAAGAGCCGTACGAAAATCAGCATGATTGGTCAATGAACACAATGGAATAGGTAGGGAATTCCACAGGGTGGAGGCAGTTACACTAAAGGATCTGGACTGGATGGAACCAAAACGAAGTTGGCGTAGTGAGGGAATGTGCAGTAGGTTAGATGAGGAGCATAGAGATCTGGGAGGGGTATAAGAAATCAAATGTCAGGAATATATAAAGGTGTACTAGACTGAACAATTTTGTGGGTCAGAACAAGATTCTTGTACGTTATCTGATGTATAATAAGGAGTCAGTGTTCATCTATAAGGAGTGGTGTGACATGGCCATATCTTTTAGAGTTTCTCAAAGGTTTTATGGCTGTATTTTGGAATAACTGAAGATGGTGCTTTTCAATGAGTTGTACCATGTAAAAGACTGTTGCAGTAGTCTAGAGAGAATATGATATGCGAATGGATAAAAACCCTTAAGGCCGATTTGGTGAAAAGATGGCGAGCAGAATAAATCATTTTAAGTTTATAAAAGCTACATTGAATTTTGGTTGAGATGTGGGCATGACAGGTAAATGCTGGGTCAAATGTAACTCCTAGGATTTTGAGAGTAGATTGAAAAGTGATAAGGGAACCAGCTAGAATGATGAAAGGTTCCAGTTGGGAGTCACCAGAGCGGGTCAAAAGTAAGGCCTTAGATTTTTCTGGATTAAGTTTGATTCTAGACAAAGAGACCAAACCAGCCACTGAGGAAAGCTTGCCACTGAGAGAAGTTATAGAACAGGTAATGTTATCAAGAGGGGCTATGATTTGTATATTGTCAGCATATACATATACATATGCAGTGAGACCAATTGAATGAGGGTTAAGAAAGGGGCCATATAGATGCTGAATAGGGTAGAGGCCAAGTCCATAAGCTATTATTGAGATGGGCTTTGGAAAATCCACTGTTATTTCTAGAATAAGCAGCATAAAATCTGTTTTACTCTTTTGGGACCTTGTCAAGTACTTGTGACCTGGATTGGCCACTGTTGGAAACAGGATACTGGGCTTGATGGACCTTCGGTCTGTTCCAGTATGGCAATGACTTATGTTCCTAAGACAATTTGTCAAAGCATGCCCTTAGTCTATCCTTTCCCATGAATGCAGACTGGAGTTGATGGGGAGGGTCACTTACCCTGCTTCTTGCTTTGATGCGCTTGTAAACAAAATCAGGAAAGGGTTTCCTGGGGATATACCGCCCTGAGCCCTCAGTCACATGAAGGTTCCCATCTTCCAAGACAATCTTCCCTTGGCTGATTACTACCAGCGGAGACCCACGACACTCCATGCCTTCAAAGATGTTGTACTCCACAGACTGGGATGGAAACAAATGGTACCGTAAGTCTGAGACTGAGCTTATAAAAATAAATACTACAAATGCTGCTACTACTTTAACCCATGGGACTTCTTTAATAAGAACACTATATAGTCATGATTGCTCCAATAAATATCATTACTGTTTTACAGAGATATTTAGTGCATTTGACTTTATGGTGACCGATAAGGAGATTGAAAAGACACCCATGTTTTTAAACAAATAGAGCTCTGTGGTTAGGGCCTTATGGTTTCAAAGGCTCAAGCCCGAGGGCCCCAACTGAGTAGAAAAATAAAAATAAAAAGAATTTGGCACTATACAGAGCTACAGCCTTCAGCACTACAGCATCCAGTGCCCTTGCCCTTGACTGATGAATACCACACCAAGGAGATGTTAAAAAACACTGCCATGCAAGACACAGGTGCCAATGTAGAAAGCCATGCATTAAGACTTTGTGCCAAAGCTCAGTGCAGGGTTTTCTAATACACAGGTAAAAGAAAAAAAAATTGCTCCTTGATGCAATAAACAAATCAAATGCAAAGGGCTGTGTGCAAAAAAGGTACACTAATGTTGGGGAGCACACTGGACAAATACACAGAAACTATATTTTAAAACTCATGTGTACACATGTATGCATGTGCACAAATGCTACTGTATGCATACAATTTTGCAATACTATTATTTATACAGAACAGCATTCCAGCACAGGCGCCGATAGATTCACATGAAATTTGAGTGCCAATGCACAATTTTTGCAAATATCACTTTTGTCAACAGTCCAGTATTTCTTTGTTCCAGTGCACCTCGTCTCTCAGCTCCTCCTCTGCTAGAAGCCGTATGCTTGCAGTAAATAGAACAGAACAGGGCTTGCATTAAAATCCCACATTAGAGAACCCAGAACTCAGCCTTCTGGTCTTCCACCTACTTCTCTGCATCTGTGATGAATACCTAACATCTTCAGTGCCATGGGATTTAATTGTGCTTTGCGCTGTCAACCTGAGGCTTTACGCACAGCTGTTTACATTGTGTGCCTGCAAAATTGTGCACTAAAGCTGAGCTAAACTGTATGGAAAGCCTTCACTGCAATTGCCCCATATTTGGGACAATAACCAAAATAAAAATTTCAAGCCCAGAATTTGCACCAATAATCCGTGTACAATTCTGCACAGGCTTTGGCTCCTATTATGGTCCCCAGGAAATTTACTCCTACTTTCTCTGTATATAATTTCTATATGAAAACATGTACATAGCTGAATGGTTGGGCAACTTTTAAACCCCAAATTTCTGTGGATAAAATTAGGGCCCAATAGTCAGCTGAATATCTGCATAAATAACAGTCCCATCTTTGTTCGTTTTAACTTATCTGGTAAAGAGCTGAATATCGGCACTTAAACGGATGCATACCCGGATATTCAATGCCATTATCCAGACATGGCCCAGTACTGAAAGTCTAGGCACATTTCTGCTGGTGATAAAAATGTTGCTGACTGCCACCAGCTAAATTCTGCCCCTTATTTTTTTACCTGGGTAAAAGAATTTGAATATTGGACTCAGCGTTTCTATAGTTTCCAAAATATTAATTCCTTCCATGTCAACATTCAGCCAGCATCAGTCAGCAGCTTTTTAAACACTGACCGCTGCGGGCAGAATTATTCAATGCTGGGCCATGAACATCAGCCGCTGACCAGAGTATGTCAGGCTTTCGGTCCTTATGCAGGTCCTGGCCAATATTCACCTTTCTCCCCTCCTAACATGTAAGCAGTATAAAAAAGTATAGATTCCCCCTTTCACCTACTCCTAGTCGGAATAGGCCCTCTAGGGCCTACCTGAACTGGGGCAAAAGGGGAAGGAGCAAACCTCACTCACTCCTGCCCCTAGTGGCTCTATGGTAAAAATGATCACTGCGACCTCTAGCAGGTACTATTGCAGTAATACTCTAAGCCTACCGCTAGAGGTTTCAGCAGACATTTTTACCATAGACCTACTACAGGCAGAAGTGAGTAGGCTTTACTACTGCCCCCATTGCCCAACTGGTTCAACTAAGACAGGAAGTGCCATTCTGAGGGGTCTTTACTAGTCTAGGGGTAGGAGGGAGCAATCAAACCTTGTTGGGGGTGGGGGTGGAGATGGGAGGGAGGGAAGGAGGGAAGGACATAAAACCATACGCTAGCCGATATCCAGTGCAGCACCTGCACAGCTAACCAGGCAAAGTTAGGGCTGCTTTTTATGTGGTCGTACATGCCCAGTTAGCTATGCAGGTGCTAGCAGTGATTAATGCTAGCACCTGCATAACGCCCAGCTACTCCCTGGTCCCAGTTTTTGTAACACCCATGACCTATCTACTTGGGACATGGCTGGTGAGTGCCAACATTCAGTGGCATTGTCCGGTTCAGTGCTGCTGAATGTCGGCAGCTGGGCAGACTTTCCTGCCCGTTTAAATTGTTTTATCAACCCTTTCATGTTTTTGGTAGTACAGCACACAATGTCCTTTTTTTCTCCTTGCAACATAAGGATGTACATGTGACACTACAAACACTTTCCTGGTGCTGATGAAACAGGCCTAAACCTTGTCAGCACTTTGCCAGTACAACAAAGCACAACTTACAATGTTATGAGTTTTAGCCGATATTGTTTTCACACTGTCAGGGTCCCAGATAACAAGGTCAGCATCAGAGCCTACAGAAATGCGGCCCTTCCGTGGGTAAAGGTTGAAGATCTTTGCTGCATTGGTGCTGGTTACTGCAACAAACTGGTTTTCATCCATCTTACCAGTTACCTGGCAAAGAATAACACAATCCATCATAAAAAGCTTCTAATAAAGCACTAATTCTATGCCAATCCTACATACAAAAGTTTGAAGTTTACTAATGGAAAGACAATACCAAATCATTATTAACAGCAGCTCAATAGCAGGGTCAGGGATTTAAAAATTCCTCCAGGCCACAGTAGCCAGGGATGAAAAGTACAGGTCAGGTATTCCAACCCTTACTAAGATGAAGTTCAATGGAAGAGGGTGAGTATTGGTGAGTAAATTTTTTGCTGACAATAGCACCCTCTCCAGTCATACATAGTAACATAGTAGATGACGGCAGAAAAAGACCTGCACAGTCCATCCAGTCTGCCCAACAAGACAACTCATATGTACTACTTTTTGTGTATACCCTACTTTGATTTGTACCTGTCCTCTTCAGGGCACAAACCGTATAAGTCTGCCCAGCACTATCCCCGCCTCCCAACCACTGGCTCTGGCACAGACCGTTTAAGTCTGCCCAGCACTATCCCTGCCTCCCAACCACCAGCCCTGCCTCCCGCCACCAGCTCTGGCACAGACCGTATAAGTCTGCCCAGCACTATCCCCGCCTCCCAACCACCAGCCCCACCTCCCACCACCGGCTCTGCCACCCGATCTCGACTAAGCTCCTGAGGATCCATTCCTTCTGCACAGGATTCCTTTATGCTTATCCCACGCATGTTTGAATTCCGTTACCGTTTTCATTTCCACCACCTCCTGCGGGAGGGCATTCCAAGCATCCACTACTCTCTCGGTGAAAAAATACTTCCTGACATTTTTCTTGAGTCTGCCCCCCTTCAATCTCATTTCATGTCCTCTCGTTCTACCGCCTTTGCATCTCTGGAAAAGGTCCGTTTGCGGATTAATACCTTTCAAATATTTCAGTCCACCACAGTACTACCCCCGCACTCTCTTCCTCCCCTCCCCAACTCATCCAGATGCAGTCCTCTGAACCCTCTTACATTCTCTTACACCCAGCTCTACTTAAGACATCCATCTTCTTCCCCCAGACCCTTCTAGCCCTGCAGATACCCCTCAAGGCCCAACTAGGGCCAAAGAACTGCCTCTTCCTCCTGGATCCTAATTTCAGGTGAAGGCAGTGTATCCTCCTCCATTCTCCAAAGATGCCAATACCACCCCCCGCCCCCGACAGCCAAAAGACGCTAATGCTTTCCAGGTCCCAAAGGCCAAAGACACCTCCATCCCTCCCAGAACCCCAATCAGGAATAAGATGTTGCTGCCTTCTACCCCTGAGCCATCTAAATGGCTATAAAGCTTTTTAAAAGCCTGTGGAGCTGGAGTTTCTTTCTAGCATGTTACAGAGTAACTAGTGGAATTAATACAACTTCCTGATGCAGAGGAAAAAGTAGCTCTTTAAAGCACAAAAATAGTCCTTACCACAGCCTTATCCCAGACTATTGACATTCTTTCCTCCGCTCCATTGGTGCCCTCAGGAATCAGAATGAAGTTGTCCTTCCCTACAGCTTTCTGGGCAGTGTTGTAGGTGCAATGGGCACTACCAGTAACCTGGAGATCTCCACTGAAATCCAAAGACAAGTACACACTACAATCATGGCAGAACCAGAACATGAAGACAACCTGGCAATGGGGGACCAGGATCTAGGATCACATCCACTGTATACACATAATTTACCACAGCTTAGAATGCCTCAGGTCACCAGCTGGACACTCCTCTGCACTCTTCAGAGCAGCGCTTCCTAACTTTTATCCAATATGACCCCATTTTAACATTTTTTAAAATTCACATAACCCTACATAATGATTAAAATAAAATGACAAACCTCCATTCCCTTCCCTCAACCACTTCCTCCTCTCACCTCCCCCCTTATCCAAAGCATGAAGGCAACAGTAGCAGCAGCCAGCACAGACCACAAATACCCCACATGGGTTTCCAATCTAACAGGAAGCCCAGATAGGAGGAGGTATCGAGGCCTGGAAACTTCCTCTGACTCATACCCCATTCTGACTCCCATTACTGTGCATAGGTCACCAAGGAGGTCCAGAGGGAGGGGAAGCAGCTGTTTCTGCGACTTCATCCGGTGTAACGATGCACAGTTTGGGAACTACTGCTTTAAAGAGCTGCTGACTGTTGGCTGGTGCAGTTACAGCACAGAAGCAGAAGTACAGAGAGAAAGTTATATGTTGCCCATTACACAGTTGAAGTTTTCAGGCTTTCAAACTGCTATCTCAAGGAACCAAATTTAATTGTAGGCCTTCCCTTTCATGTCATGCTGGTCTAGGTCCTGCCAGCCTTCTGTTTCTTCTGTGACAGACTTATCATCAAACAGAAACATTCTAACAAAAAAAGACAACTTTATTATCGCTCTGTCTCCAAAATCATGAGAACAGAATGACCTTAATACCGGTCAATGACTGTAAGCAATACGCGATACACTGAGAACATGAAGTCTCCGCTACTAACCAGGAAAGTAATGAATTGAGGAAGTCAGGAGTGGAAGGATCAGGGCTCAGAGGTGGAGAGGTGACGAAAGCTGCGGCCTTTGCCCAGTTCTTGCTCCAGTAATGAGATCCGTCTGTACCCAAACTGGCTGTGAGAGGCTCACCATAAACTACGCTGCCTATGAATAAAAGAATAGTAACAAAATTATAAACAGATACTTGCATAGATTCACTTTTTTTTTTTTTTTTTTTTAAATACCAGAACCTCAGCTGCAAAGAATGGACAAGACACCTCCCTCAAAAACTGACAATCCTAGGTCAACCACGAACGGTCAGTTTTTGTGCAAATACTGGTGCTCCTTAAGACTTGACCACACTATTGCTAAGACATGCAAGGATTTTCTATTTGGGGGATCAAAGACCTATGCAACCCAGGCTCAATATACTTGAACCTAAATTCCTTTCTAGTGCAGCTTAAGTCATCTCTAAGTATACTGCACTCTAAGAAGTTCATAACTGTGAGTGTACAGCAATATCATACAGTATCATGTGTCAAGATGTAAGCAAATATAAAATTGCACTCGTAACCAATGGCGTAGCTACGTGGGGCCTGAGGGGGCCTGAGGGGCCTGGGCCCCCGTAGATTTGGCCCTGGCCCTCTGCCGATAATCCCCTTGAACCCCCCTCCCGCCACCAACTCTCCCCTGCCGTCGCCGCCCGCCCCGCCGCCGCATCAGATACCTTTTTTGCTGGCGGGGGTCCCCGAACCCCGCCAGCCGAAGAAAGTCTTCTTCAGCGCCAGAGTAGCGCCTTCGTTCAACGAAGTTCCTGCGATCAGCTGTTTCGACGCCTTACGTCGTCCTGCGATCAGCTGTTTCGACGCCTTACATACTGCATGGGGCTACATGTACGGTGCAGGGGCCCCCGCCAGCAAAAAAGGTATCTGATGCGGCGGTAGGGCGGGGGATCGTGGGCAGGCCGGCAGGGGGGTCCAATGTGGCAGCAGCGGCGGCTCGGGGGGGGGGGCTGCTAAACAGTGGCCCCCCCCACCCCGGGCTCTGCCCCCCCCCCCCCCTCGGCGAGGTCTGGCTACGCCCCTGCTCATAACCACAAGGTTTTCTGGGAGCTGTGCTGTGTCTGCCGTCTAACTCCCTGCAGGAAGTTCCAGTAGCACAGACTCCTCTAACAGGGTCAATTCAGGAACTAGCAGTGCTGAAGAGAACGTAAGATGTTTCTTGATATCCACTGTTCCACCATTACAACAAGCAAATCAAATGGGAACCAACAATAAAAACACAAAGCTTTGTGCTTTTTCTCATTTAATTCATGCAACAGTAACATCCATACATTGAAAAACTGAGAAAAATGCGCATGACAAACAGATCCGAGTGTAAAGCAGCAGTTCACAACATAGAACCAGGAAAGAAAAAAGGTCAAATTTATCTACCAAATTAGGGGGCCCTTTTACCAAGCTGCGTAGACATGTATGCATGTCCTGTGTGCGTCAATTTTGAACTACCGCCCGGATACCACACGGCCCGGGTGGTAATTTCATTTTTGACACGCGTCCACTATGTGTGCTGGAAAATATTTTTTTTTATTTTCCAGCGTGCAGCGCTAACTGGGCAGTAATAGGCATTGTACGCGTGCCGATGATTACCGCCCAGTTAACGCGTGAGAACTTACCGCTAAGTCAATGGGTGGCGGTAAGGTCTCAGGCCCAAAATGGAAGTGCGCCAATTTTCATTTTGCCGCACACCCATTTTCGGCCCCCCCCAAAATAGGCCTTTTTTGCAGGTGCGCTAAAAAATGGACATGCAGGCAAACAATACACGCGTCTACACCAGCTCAGGCTATTTTTCAGCGAACCTTAGTAAAAGGACCGCTTGATATCACTACAGACTCAGTAGCTTTAATAGTTGCTAGCTTATGTCAAATTTCACTTGGATCTTAACAAAGAAAAGTCAACACACAGTAAAGCCAAATCTTTCCCATTCAGAATCAAAAGCTCTATTTACAACTGGGTCACGCGAGTCTCCCAAGATCAAAACACCAAAGTGGTGTAAAACATTTCTGGCTACAGGACACACCACAAAACCATATATACAAAGGCAGCTCACTGGCAGAACAGGCTCACATGACTTGACCATGGCCTGATGCTCCTCAAAGTCACAGGAAGCCTGCAGAGCACCATCTGTGTTTGTTCTGTCTGCGAGAGTGTTTTGTATTTTTAATGACAGCAAGATTTTATGGCTCAAATGCTGATAGGAAACAAAGAAGATTTGTTACTAAGACCATGAGAAATTAATTTCCCATAGCCATTGATGTACACCGCCACCATATCAAGAAATTTTGTAAGCACAATATGGGAGAAAACTGCTCAACTCAAGCAATGCATTGTCTATTTATATTTTTCCCCCTTATAGGCAGGGGCTGATATTCAGCACAGGAATGGTTCCTGCAAGGATAAGTCCTGTTTACCAGGTCCACACCTGGATTTGAAGCGGCATTATCCAGGTAGTGTCAGGGTGGAACCTGGGCGGAGTTTCCACTTACAAAAATGGTCAGTGGAGATCTTCAATCCTACTACTACTACTATCTAGCATTTCTATAGCGCTACAAGGCGTACGCAGCGCTGCACAAACATAGAAGAACGACAGTCCCTGCTCAAAGAGCTTACAATCTAATAGACAAAAAATAAAGTAAGCAAATCAAATCAATTAATGTGTACAGGAAGGAGGAGAGGAGGGTAGGTGGAGGCGAGTGGTTACAAGTGGTTACGAGTCAAAAGCAATGTTAAAGAGGTGGGCTTTCAGTCTAGATTTAAAGGTGGCCAAGGATGGGGCAAGACGTAGGGGCTCAGGAAGTTTATTCCAGGCGTAGGGTGCAGCGAGACAGAAGGCGCGAAGTCTGGAGTTGGCAGTAGTGGAGAAGGGAACAGATAAGAAGGATTTATCCATGGAGCAGAGTGCACGGGAAGGGGTGTAGGGAGGACGAGTGTGGAGAGATACTGGGGAGCAGCAGAGTGAGTACATTTATAGGTTAATAGAAGACTTACTTGCCCAGATGAAGCTAAGCCAACATGCAGGCTGTCCTAAATGTAACCAACTACTTATCTAGATATCAGTCTGAATACCACCAGCACCCAGATAAGAACTGGCACCTAAGTTATACCCAGATATCCAAATACACGTGCCAAATATCCAGGTATGAAATATCCACGTTGGTCAGCGTTTAAATCAAACGCTGGCCCTCACAGCTGAATATTTCTTTTCCAAAAATCAACAGTGGCAGCAATTCCCAAAGGCTGCCCTACTGCTGGTACTAGCCTCCACTACAGCCCGCCTCTTGACATAATTTCCTGTTTCCTCAGAGGCAGAATGCAGTAGCAAAGAGGCCGGTGCAGTCAGCAGAGCGGCCTACAAGAATCGCTGCTGCCTTTTGGAAAAAAAAAAGAAATAAATTCAAGATAAATGTGGGGAATGTGGGGGGGGGGGGGGGGGGGAGGAGAGATGCTAGACTCGGCGCAGGGCAGGGCAGCATCTCATCCCTGCCTTGGCCGGCACATTGCCTTGGGCCACCCCTGATGTACCACCCTTTGTGGGGTTCAAGTTTGCGGTGCTATTAAAAAAATATTTAAAATAGACAGTGCAATTTAATACAAATAGTAAAACTAGAATCTTTTAAGCTGCGTGGAACACTGTTTGTCAGATATTCTAATTTTATTGGCATTATAAATACCAGCTGTTTTACAGAATTAGAAAAAAAACTTTAGTAAATTTTCATTTTTATGTATGAAATATGAACTGAAATGGCTTTTAAAAGTGCCCTTATGGCATGTAGCCTCTCTTTCCAGTTGACTTACCCTTTTTCCTGGCCTGAGCAATGACATCTGCAGCACTTTTTCCCATCACTTTAGTAATGTAGAGAGGGCAGTTGGTTTGATTGGCAATTGTAATGGCTCTGTTGACAGCCTCAGCCTCAACCTAAAAGGCCAAATAAACATACAAAGAGGAGACAATGTCATGAAGTAGGAAGTAAATGAAATCAAAAAGCATCGAGTAGTTTCAGAGTCAGAAAACTGGATTCTTTGACTGCTCTTGGCCAGGTTCCTACACTTAGATGCAAGGCCATGTATTATGCAAATGTACCATCATGGAAAGTAATGGCAATTATCATTATCACCACATTTTGGTAAATAAAACCATAGAAACAATTTAATGTATATATGATTATGGCTTTACAAAAAGCTAGCAATTACTGAAGTACATATGAGATGTGACATGAAAAGGCTCATTTTACACAGGTTGCTGAAATCAGGATGGAGACATACAGGTCAGGATGTGCTCACCCCCAATTCTTTTGTAAAATATGTACAAGGATGTTAAGGAGTGCACACATGGTGGGAGCAGCTATTTGCAAATATATATGTGCACAAAAAAAAGCAGCATCAACTCAGCTTCCACATAGAATTACCAGCACCATATTTACAGAACCGGTAATTTTCACAAATTCCAAGCAGAAGTGCCACCAATTACCTAGTGATGCCATAATTCTTTTTAATAAATGTGAAAGCAGAATTTTTTACACTGCAGGGAATTAAGGAGAATTACTCCCTTAATACCTCATGTAAAGCCCTGGCCAAAATGAACACTAAAATCTGTGTATGTTTCTGAGTAGATGCCTGATGGTGAAATTTGTTTGTATATACACAATTTTTGGCCCTCCCAAACCAAGTCCATACCATACCCCCTTGAAAATCTCTGCATGTAAAAATAACGCCTATCTGAAACTGCTATTTGCACGAGTATGTGATCTCCACATATAATTGCTGCTATGTACATGTGGAAATACTTTTAAAATGACATCCTTAAATGTCAGAGGAAGCAAAAATTGATACCATGATCTTAGTTCCAGTTTAGTAAGACCCAACTTTTAATTATTTGTAGGGGTGAAATACTCATTGAGAAAAAGGTCTTCATTAAACCAATAAAATTGATCTCTGAATGGAGACGAGAAGTGCTACAGTATATTTCAGGATAAATGCTGTTGATCCCAAGATTGCCGTGCTGACCTTATAAAAAAAAAAACCTTAATAGGCAAGAAATATTATATAAGGCTTTCCCTGTACCCATGATTTATCATTTAGTCACAACATGATGCAAACTATGGGGGTCTTTTACTAAAGCTTAGCTTGAGTTATCTGCAGCAGGGCCCATTTTATTCCTATGGGCCCTGCTGTAGATAATTTGAGCTAAGCTTTGGTAAAGGACCCCCTATAATTCCTGAGTAACAACTATGTATTAATCAAACATAAAAATCTGTGAGTAATAAAAAATTAGTAAATTAAAATATTAATGTGCCTTACTTGAAGCTACAACAAGAAACTGGGCATGAGACTTTCCTAAGAAGTTTTTACATGAAGTCCATCTGTAGCCTCATTAAAGTCTATCACTCAGGAAAATTTAGTTCACTGTCATTTATATCCCACCAATCCATGAAAAAAAGTCCTTCTCTCAGAATTCATACGTTCAGTCAGAAGCTGTATTTACAAATCGAGAACTCCTACATTCATGCAGTTGAGCAGTTCCCTGTACATTCAAATGCACTGCATTTATGATTGTTTTTCCCCAGCCACGAACTTCCTATGGGTAAACTACCTCAAGCAGTAGCATTGGCTTCATTACAGGCAGGTACAACAGTCAATTTTGGTGGTATCCAAGAAAATAGCCAATAAGAAATAAAAATCAAGGGGTTTCAAAATGAAACGGTCCCAAAGGAAGTTAATTATGCTGATACTGCTAAATGGAAAACTTCCCCACTCCAAACAGCTCCCTGAATAGACCTATGGTTTGCTGTAGTGAAACAAGTCATAGCAGCACAAAAGCATCTATGAACTATTTCGCTCTCTCTTACACATCAATGACTCTGGCCATTGCTTCACTGAACATAATATAAATATAACTGCCTCATGCCTTAACTTCTAGCAAAACTATATGTGGAACTATCAGCAAAATCTTGATACCATGGAGTTTATACATCCACACACGTGTACTATTGTAATTCTTAATATCCACTATGCTCACCACTGGATTACACTAGACAGCAGTTCTGCACAACACAAAAAGTAATTGTGCATTTATACTCAAACCTTATCATGGGAAATGGATATCGGCAGCATCTCAAGAATAACATGACATATAACACACTGGTTTCCTTTTCAAGCTCACAAACTGGAAGACAGCCTATTCATTTGGAATATAAGCCATTCTAGTGACATTTGGTTTTGACAACCCATTCTAAAATTACTCCACAGCTAAAAGATTTGTTATAACAAACGTTTGTTCAGTAGTATCTCACAGCAGTTTACATCATAAGTACAGAGCAAACCACTGGGGATCTTGAGATCAACAAGACTTCTATCATACGTGCAATTAATGCTCTGGAGACCTATGTTAGCTGTTCCAGCTCCCTGCTGATGAGCGATCGGGAGAGAACAAGACGCAGCAGCACAGGTCTTCAGAGTTTCTACCTCAGTGTGACAACCAATGTCTTTCTGGATCTCCAATAAGTGACACTGTTCCCAGGCCACAGACTGGCACAAGAACAACAGGAAAAAAAATTCACATAAAAAAATTAATGTGTCTTCTGAAGAGAGATTACTGTGCTTTTTCTAATATTCTGCATTCCAAGCTTATCAGTGCTATCCAGTTCAATTCCCACTACGAATCTGTGTGACCCTGGGCAAGGCACTTAAACCTCCACTGCCACAGATACAAAAAAAAAACCTTTTGAGCCCAGGGACAGAGAAAGTACCTGTATTTAATATGTAAAGAATTTTGGTTATACTACAGAAAGGTGGTATATCAAATGCACTACCCCATACTTGTTCCCATACCCAGTATGGGTGCTGTCAGGTTCTATTTTTTTGCTCTGACTGCAGCTGCTTTCTGCTGCTCTCTAGAAGCTGCTACACTAGCAGAATCTGGTGGGAGAGGCACCTCGGATGGTGCTCCCCTGGCTACCTTTAGATTCCATTTGCTGCTTGAAGTGGGCAGAGAATTCTATCCTCGACTTGACTATGGAACTGTGGCTTGTGGCTTAAAGTTCGTATAAAACATTTGAAAAATAGGGCCTATTTTTCTGCCACCTCCATCTGCTATGCGGAAGGATTCATCCCAGGCCACCAGGATAACACTTACACAAGATGGATGGGCAGTGGCCAACTTACCTTAGGCCAACTGCTTGAGAATGAAGGGTTACTTCCCTTTTGATGAGCTGCAAGAATAATGTGGTCTTTGACACAGAAATGTTTTTTAAAATAGACAGGTGCAGACTTTATCTGCCGCACAGCCTGGTCAGAGCTCCTGTTGGAGGAAATCCTTCTAGAACAGACAGTGCAGAGAGGCAGGGGCAGAGGGATTTTCAATAGATTTTTATTGAGCTCTATTGCTCCAAATTCCTGTACCAATTTTTTACAAAATGTAAGTACATAAGTGTTGCCATACTGGGACAGACCGAAGGTCCATCAAGCCCAGCATTCTGCTTCCAACAGTGGCCAATCCAGGTCACAAGTACTTAGCAAGATTCCAAAACAATACATTTTATGCTGCTTATTCCAGGTGCTGTGGAAGACTTGCAGCTCATCTGCATATCCTTTACAGCCTTCTCCGGAGTGACTCCTAGGTCCACTCTGATCCACTCAGGGCCTCCGCTCTAGGTGCCCAGCGCTCCTACCAGGTACTGTGGAGTACTTGCAGCCTTTCTGCATATCCTCACAGCTGTATCCGGGTGACTCCCAGGTCCATCCCGATCTTCCCAGGGCCCTCGCTCCAGGTGCCCAGGGTTTCCAGGTGCTTTTTGGCTAGTTTGTGCAGCACTGCGTATGCTTTGTAGCGTTATAGAAATGCTAAATAGTAGTAGTAGTAGGATCAGGCGACCCTCAGGGGGAGGAATGCTGGCTTCGGCCTAACCCCTGGTAAACCTTTCCTTGGCTGAGAGGTGCCCAGCTCTACCACCGGCTGCCTTTCAGGTGCTGGGGAGGACTTGCAGCTCATCTGCTTATCCTTTACAGCCTTCTCTGGGGTGACACCAAGGTCCACTCCAATCCACTCAGGGCTCCTGCTCTAGGTGCCACACGCCAGGGCATTTTCCCTTTACATTTATTTTTCTCCCAGTTACTACTTATGGCTCCAGTACACTTTTTCTTCTTGGTACTGTCCCTTCCTAATCTGTTTCTCCATCTGAAACCACTGTACACTGCAGGAACACATTGCCAACCCTCTGTATTCATCATCTCACCATCTCTTTTTTCCTCTTCCTTTTTCTCAGCTCTCAACCTTCAACACTTCCTTCCTTCCTTCCTTCCTTCCTTCCATTCATCCATCTCCTTTCTATCTGAGTACATCTCACCTTCATCGCTGTCGTCATATCTCTCCTACTCTTCTTCGTACTCTCTTGCTCCTTCTCCTGCTCTCCGCTGGGGACATTAATCCCAATCCTGGTCCTCCATATCAGCTCTCATCCTATTTGTGCAGGTCACACCGTGATATCTCCAATCTAATTTCTGTTCCTCTCCTCCCCCCTTCTTCCCTGCCTTTCTCTTGCGCTCTGTGGAATGCCCGCTCTGTCTGTAACAAATTTTCCTACATCCATGACCTCTTTATCTCTCATACTCTCCATCTGCTTGCCCTAACTGAAACTTGGCTTTACCCTGAAGACTCTGCTTCAGTCGCGGCCCTATGCCATGGAGGTTATCATTTCTCCCATACTCCTCGCCCGGTTGGCCACAGAGGTGGTGTCGGGTTACTACTTTCACCCTCTTGTAGATTTCAACCTCTTCTTCCACCTCAGTCTGTTTTTCTTCTTTCAAGTCTACTCCATCCGTCTATTTGCTCCTCTGCCTCTCCGAGTAGCAGTCATTTATCGACCCCCCCTGATAAGTCCCTTTCTTCCTTTCTCACTGACTTTGATGCCTGGCTTTCCTTCTTTCTTGAATCTTCATCTCCTTCCCTCATTCTTGCGGATTTTAATATTCATGCTAATGATCCCTCTGACTCTTATGCTTCTCAGTTTCTTGCTTTAACATCCTCTTTCAATCTTCAACTGTGCTCCACTGCCCCCACTCACCAGAATGGCCACTGTCTTGATCTTATCCTCTTCTCAAACTGCTCACTCTCCAGTATCTGTGCCTCAACTCTTCCCCCTCTCTGACCATCATCTGATAACTTTCACACTTAAACACCCTCCTCCCCAGTCCCGTCCAATCTTAACCAATACATTTAGGAATCATCAGGCTATTGACCCTTCTACTCTGTCCTCCAGTGTTTCAAATCTCTTCTCTACCACTATGTTATCCAAGTCTGTCAATGAGGCTGTATCTTCCTATAATACTATTCTCTACTCTGCTCTGGATACTCTCGCTCCTCCCATTCCCCGTTCTGTAAAACCTACCAAACCCCAGCCTTGGCTGACCTCTAGAATCCGTTACCTATGTTCCTGTGCCCACTCTGCCGAACGCCTTTGGCTGAAATCCCATGCCCATGCTGACTTCATACATTTCAAATTCTTGCTGACCTCCTTCCAGTCTGCTCTTTTACTTGCCAAATAGGACTATTATATCCAGTTGACAAATTATCTTGGCTCAAACCCTCGACATCTCTGCCACACTGAACTCTCTCCTCAAAGTGCCTTCACCTCCAACTCCCCATTCACTTTCCCCCCCCCCCCCCAACTCTGGCTGAGTACTTTCATGATAAAGTTCACAAGATTAAACTTGAATGCTCAACCTTCCCTTAGTCCATTCTCTCAAAACTCCAACCCCTGCCTCTTTTTCTTCCTTTTCTTAAATCACTGAAGAGGAAACTACACATCTTATTTCCTCCTCAAAACTAACTACCTGTTCCTCTGATCCTATTCCCACCCATCTACTTAACACTATCTCTCCTACTGTCATCCCTTTTATCTGTCATATCCTCAATCTTTCACTTTCCAATGCAACTGTTCCTGATGCCTTCAAACATGCTGTAGTCACACCACTCCTTAAAAAACCTTCATTGGACCCTACCTGTCCTTCCAACTATCGCCCCATATCCCTCCTCCCTTTCCTATCCAAGATACTTGAACGTACTGTTCACCGCCGTTGCCTTGACTTTCTTTCATCTCAAGCTATTCTTGATCCACTACAATCTGGCTTTCACCCCCCTTCATTCAACTGAAACAGCGCTTGCTAAAGTCTCCAATGATCTGTTCCTGGCCAGATCCAAAAGTCTCTATTCTATCCTCATCCTTCTCGATCTGCTGCTTTTACTGTTGATCACAGCCTACTCCTTGATATGCTGTCCTCACTTGGATTTCAGGACTCTGTTCTTTCTTGGTTTTCTTCTTATCTCTCCCAGCGTACCTTTAGTGTATACTCTAGTGGATCCTCCTCTACTTCTATCCCACTGTCAGTTGGTGTATCTCAGGGATCTGTCCTGGACCTCTACTTTTCTACATCTATACTTCTTCCCTTGGTACTCTGATCTCATCCCATAGTTTTCAGTATCATCTTTACGCTGATGACTCCCAGATCTACCTCCACACCAGAAATCTCAGCCGAAATCCAGGCCAAAGCATCAGCCTGCCTGTCTGTCTGACATTGCTGCCTGGATGTCTCAGCGCCATCTGAAACTAAACATGACCAAGACTGAGCTTCTTATCTTTTCCCCTAAACCAACCTCTCCTCCTCCCCCATTCTCTATTTCTGTGGATAACACTCTCATCCTTCCTGTCTCATCAGCTCATAACCTTGGGGTCATCTTCGACTCGTCCATCTCCTTCTCTGCACATATTCAGCAGACTGCTAAAACCTGTTGTTTCTTTCTCTATAATATCACCAAAATTTGCCCTTTCCTTTCTGAGCACACTACCAGAACCCTCATCCACACTCTTATCACCTCTTGCTTAGACTATTGCAACTTGCTTCTCACAGGTCTCCCACTTAGCCATCTGTCTCCTCTTCAATCTGTTCAAAATTCTGCTGCATGACTAATATTCCACCAGTGTCGTTATGCTCCTATTAGCCCTCTCCTCGTCACTTCACTAGCTTCCTATCCGTTTCCGCATACAGTTCAAACTCCTCTTATTGACCTATATGTGCATTCACTCTGCAGCTCCTCAGTACCTCTCCACTCTCATCTCTCCCTACATTCCTCCCCGGGAACTCCGTTCACTGGGTAAATCTCTCTTATCTGCACCCTTCTCCTGCACTACTAACTCCAGACTCTGTT
Source organism: Microcaecilia unicolor (assembly GCF_901765095.1). NCBI lineage: Eukaryota > Metazoa > Chordata > Amphibia > Gymnophiona > Siphonopidae > Microcaecilia > Microcaecilia unicolor. The sequence goes on along the minus strand of NC_044034.1, from coordinate 310,877,828 downwards.
CCTCTTATCTTGCTGCACCATATGCCTGGAATAGACTTCCTGAGCCGGTACGTCAAGCTCCATCTCTGGCCGTCTTCAAATCTAAGCTAAAAGCCCACCTTTTTGATGCTGCTTTTAACTTCTACATAAGTAATGCCATACTGGGAAAAGACCAAAGGTCCATCGAGCCCAGCATCCTGTCCCCGACAGCGGCCAATCCAGGTCAAGGGCACCTGACAAGCTACCCAAACGTACAAACATTTTATACAAGTTATTCCCAAAATTGTGGATTTTTCCCAAGTCCATTTAGTAGCGGTCTATGGACTTGTCCTTTAGGAAACCATCCAACCCCTTTTTAAACTCTGCCAAGCTAAACGCCTTCACTACGTTCTCCGGCAACAAATTCCAGAGTTTAATTACGTGTTGGGTGAAGAAAACTTTTCTCCTATTTGTTTTAAATTTACTACACTTGTTCAGAACCCTTATTTTATCATCCTCACTTTAATATTCCCGTATCTCTTGTTTGTCCTGTTTGTCTGTCCTAATTAGATTGTAAGCTCTGTGTACATCTAGTAGCGCTATAGAAATGATAAGTAGTAGTAGTAGCAGCAGAAATAAGCAGTGGATTTTCCCCAAGTCTATTTTAATAATGGCTTATGGACTTTTCTTTTAGGAATAATATCCAAATTTTTAAACCTAGCTAAGCAAACTGCTTTTATCACATTCTCTGGCAACAAATTCCAGAGTTTAATTACATGTTGAGTGAAAAAATATTTTTGCCGATTTGTTTTAAACGACATGGGAATCCATATTGGGATGTGAATTTGAGGTTGAGCTTGTGAAAAACATGTTAATTCATTATTGCGTGTTTCCATAGCTTCCAATATGGTGAAGAATGGATATAAAATGCTATATCAATGGTATTATAGCCCTGCTTATCTGCAATCCATCTACGAGCAAGGTAGCGATTTGTGCTGACGTGGTTGCGGGACACAAGAAACCTTTTTGGACATCTGATGGTCATGCCCCATTGATCAATTTTTTGGGGGACCAGGCTATGCAATTAGCATCGGACATTTTAGGTCTGACTCCCTAAAACAGCTGCAGGTTGCCTACTTAATTTTGGTCCCGCGTGTTAAGAGGAAGTTGGTCCATATCATTGTTACAGCTGAACGTCTATTATTGGCCTTCTCTTGGAAGGCGGGCGATCAGCCTTCTGGTCGCACTGCATTACTGTCCAAATTGAACTATGTGCATTTGATGTCTACATTAACAGCAAACGACAGGAATAAACTCTTATCTTTTCATCATATTTGGAACCAGTGGCGTATCCAGTATGGGGCCATGGGGGCCTGGGCCCCTGTAGATTTGCCCCTGGACCCTCCTGCCGACGACCCTCTCAACTCCCCCTCCCGCCGCCAACCCGCCGTCGCCTACCTTTGCTGGCGGGGGACCCCAACCCCCGCCAGCCGAGCAGAGGTCATTTTCTTCCTAATCCCGCACAAGGACGTCAGACTCACAGAAACAGAACAAAGCCTTATATTTCTGGGGTGACCAGATGACCACTGGAGGGAATCAGGGATGACCTCCCCTTTCTCTCCCAGTGGTCACTAACCCCCTCCCACCCACCAAAATGTGTGGTGAAGAACATTACTTGCCAGTCTCTATGCCAGCCTCAGATATCATATTCAGGTCCATGACAGCAGTATGCAGGTCCCTGGAATAGTTTAGTGCACTTCAGACAGGTGGACCCAGACCCATACCCCCACTACCTGTTACATAAGTACATAAGTATTGCCATACTGGGAAAGACCAAAGGTCCATCAAGCCCAGCATCCTGTTTCCAACAGTGGTCAATCCAGGTCACAAATACCTGGCAAGATCCCAAAAAAGTACAAAACATTCTATACTGTTTATCCCAGAAATAGTGGATTTTCCCCAAGTCCATTTAATAACGGTCTATGGACTTTTTCTTTAGGAAGCCGTCCAAACCTTTTTTAAACTCCTCTAAGCTAACCGTCTTTACCACATTCTCTGGCAACGAATTCCAAAGTGAAGAAAAATTTTCTCCGATTGGTTTTAAATTTACTACATTGTAGCTTCATCGCATGCCCCCTAGTCCTAGCATTTTTGGAAAGCATAAACAAACGCTTCACATCTACCCGTTCCACGCCACTCATTATTTTATAAACCTCTATCATATCTCCCCTCAGCCCCCTTTTCTCCAAGCTGAAGAGCCCTAGCCGCTTTAGCCTTTCTTCACCTTCTCCACCTTTTCTAATTCCACTATATCTTTTTTGAGATACGGCGACCTGAACTGAACACAATATTCGAGGTGCGGTTGCACCATGATGCGATAAAAAGGCATTATAACATCCTCATTTTTGTTTTCCAATCCTTTCCTAACACCACCTAACATTCTATTTGCTTTCTTAGCCGCAGCAGCACACTGAACAGTATGGAGTGTTGCCACAGTTTGGGTTTCTGCCAGGTACTTGTGATCTGGCTTGGCCACTGTTTAGAAAACAGAATACTGGGCTTGATGGACCATTGGTCTGACCCAGTATGGCTACTCCTATGTTCTTAAGGTATTTTGGCAGCAGCAACTTCAGCACTTACTATGAACTGTTAGTGAGCACATTCTTCAACAATAGGTTGGTTCTGTGCACTGATCCAAAATTCCTTCCTAAGGTGGTATCAGATTTCTAGCTTAATCAGTCAATCGTCCTGCCAACATTTTACCCTCGGTCATATGCACAGAAAGTGAATGCGTCTTGCACACTTTGGACTGGCAGAAGGCTTTAACAGTAACAAGCCCTACAAAAAAGGAAAACTAAAGTCTGAGCAGAAGTAGATTTACCTGCTATACAGCGATAAGCATCACCTGTGCTAAGGTGAACCCTAACAGCAGCAGGTTTTCAAATCTGACCCAGAAAGATGTAGAAAGGTACTCAAGCTATTTTTGTGTGAGGCAGGAAAAGGTATCTAATGCTTTTCCATCACACCAGACAGAAAAGCACTTCCATGGCTGTCTAATAGAATACCCCCTGAAGCCAAAATGTTTCAGATTCTATCAGGTAGGTGCAGAGCAGTTAAGGTTAGCCTCTCACAATCCATGCTGTGAGAATGAGGTACCTGATACTAGGATAAAATAGCATTTCCTGAGCCTGCATGATCAGCACTGAGAAATAACCCAGTATGATGGGGGAGTTTTTATTGAAAGTTCCAGAACAGGGAAGCACACTTGTGCAAATGTGCTAAGAATTGTGTCTCCCCTGCAAAAGAACCTGCCCCTGAGACACTGCAGGGAATCAAGTATTTCAGCAACATGCAATTTATCATACTGTACTATATGCCCCTACCTTACTTGACCCTTTTTCTAATTGTATTTGTTTAATACCTACCGTACTTGGCGTTCACCATTACGGTATTTTGTAAGCCACATTGAGCCTGCTAATATGTGGGAATATGCGGCATACAAATGTTACAAATAAATAAATAATACAAAACTGAATTAATACTACATACACACTCACCTCTTCGGGCCGGCTCAGTACGTGCCCCTCTGGACCAGTGATTCCCTGTTCCAAGATCCTCTGCTGCTCCTAATGCCAAAAAAGGAGGACAATGGATCACGTAATAAGTTTAATGCCGTATTTTAGTTCTTACTTCGCTGACTGCAAATCTTTAAAAGGTAGTACAAAAGAAAACCAAACAATGTGCAAGTTGCAAAGAGAGCCCAAAGAAGTGAAAGTTCAGCCTCTGCTGTACTAACAGAAGAACTAAATCAATGTACAAAACATTCTGCACACAGATGTACTCAAGAAAGCGAGCATGCCAGATATAGAGAGATGTAAATGGCAGTTCTTTTCACATACAGACAAAACACACATTCTTATAATCACATGAACCTTCATCTGCAAGACCCAGATGTCATTAAACTTTGTGCCATGCAGACTTCAAGAGATCTTATGAGAGTTGTGTAATATGATGGTAAGATACAGATCTTGCCCCTTAATATTTCCCAATTGTTTTCTGTTGAATTCTTACCTCTGCTATGATGTCGCCATTTTCAGCATGAACTTGTCCGATTGCACCAATATCACGGATCACACTGAGGACTTCATATATCTGAGAGGGAAAAGCAACTATTCATTCCACCCCTACATGAACATCCTTCCACTTGCCCAGAAAATCCTCTTACAATATATGTGGCACTGTAAGTAGTAACAAAAGCATCCATCCTACCATACCAAAATGTGCTGCCCTATACCTGCAGTTCCAAATACTCAACTTTTCCCAAGAAATGGCATGCTTGAAATTCATACATGAAATTCTCTCTTCAAATGTGTAACTGGAAACCTTACCACACAATGAGTTAGCAAGAGAAAAACAAATCTAAAAGCTCTCCTACCTGTGAATCAGTCAGCTGAAAATGATCTTTGAAGGCCATATAAACCAAGAAAGAGTTCACACCTAGGAGAATAAGGATAGAAAACAAAGTCTTGGAAACATGATCACAGCTTTCAGAAAGGCCAGAATTCTACTGTTAGTGACCACCAGCAAATATAACACCCTCTTCCCCACCTTCAGAGGATTCCCTTTACCCAGCACATTGCACAAGAACAAAGTACGTGCAAGTAGCATTTTGTTTGAAACGCAGTATGTGCCAACGAGTCATTAGTCATAGGTAGGGTTACCATATTTGCCCTGACAAAAAAAAAAAAAAAAAAAGGACACCAATAGCCATGCCCCATACCCACCCCTTCCAGAAGTCTTGCGAGACCACCGCTTGAAGTGTCGGCAGCCATTTTGAAGCGGCACCAGTAGCAAGCGGGAGACTTGTCCTCTTTTTGAGGACACTGGGGGACGTCCTGGTGGGAGATTCTAGCCTTCCTGTTTGCCCACAAACCCGAACAAACAGGCAGGCTGGCAAAACCCACCCAGACGTCCCCCAGTGTCCTCAAAAAAAAAGGACATGTCCGAGTAAAACTTTTTTCTGCTCCAACCTTCCCAGACAGGCAGCTAGCAAGAACAAGAGGTAAGCAGCTGGGGAAGGGAGCAAACCATTGTTTTCTTTTCTGCAGCATCTTCTCCAAAGAAAGGAGAGGCTACAAAAAAGGAGAAGAACCAACTGCTTTCTGCTGTGTCCACTTCAGTTTCATCCCCCCCTCCCTATGTCCCCTCCTTTGAACAGCATACACTAGGGGAAGAGACCAGGAGCAGAACCACTGGAGCATACAGACACAACCTGCGATTCCTTGGTTCAGGTATCAATTGAGACCAGAGTGGGAAAGAGGAGAGTACAGGGAGGAAGGGGCAGCTAAAGCCAATCTGCTGTCTGAGGTAAGGGATAAGATGGTGTTTCCCCCCCCCCCCCCCCCCCCTTCAGAGCTACAATCATATTTATATATTATATACACACTAGGAAAAAATGCCCGTTTCAGAACGCAATGAAACAGGCGCTAGCAAGGGGCCCCCTCCCTCCGTCCCTCCGAGGTACTTGCCTTGTTCGCCACAGTTTCCGTTTCGGCCGTCGAGTGTCATAGCTCCGCCCTCGACGTCATGACGTTTTGACGCGAGGGCGGTGCAGACACTCCAGGGCACACCGGATATCTCGGGCGCCTCAACTTCCGTGGAGGCTTCAGAACGTTGGGGTTGCCTTTTATATAGAGAGATATTATATACACATAAAACCAAAGTCAGACAACCTAATGGAGTAAAGCAACACACAAAAGAAAAATGTCCTGTTCTTTCCACCAGGGTTGAGTCCTCTGGTGCTGGCAGATGCCAGGACCTTGCTGCACACCTCCGAGGCCTGGGGTGAGGAGTACAAGTACTCACAGACTGTACTTAATTATTCATTCACATGGGTATTATTATTCATTCATATGGGTATTCCCAGATCAGCCAATAAAAAACTCTCCCAACAAGAAGTACAGTGCAGAAGTAGAATATTTCACTTTACAACTCAACATACAAACTCTGGTATCAAATCAGGGATAGCAATACAAATTCCCTCTACCCACCAAACATTGTGTGATGTAAGACAAAACCTTGCAAATAGACCTTCAGAAGCTTACCGTACCATACTAGCACCAAGTTAAGAACTCAAACTGCACCAACCCCACCTATGAAGAGTTAGCATTGCAAATTTTCTAGAGTACCAGCACCCCTCCAGGGATCAATGGTGTGGGTCTTTTATTAAGCATAGGGGGTGACGAGCTCTTTTCTAGCTAGAAAAGATGGACCACTACAGATTCTTGTACGAACCTAAATATCAATTGAATCCCTCATCCCTGTTGCACAAGGAAAACACAGGCCATCATGTAGCAAAGAGAGAGAGAGAGATTACAAACTAGAAACATAATGAAGACAAAAAAAAAGGAAAAGAAAAGAAATCCGACCTGTGAGCAGTGAAATCCTAGAGAAACAGAGATGCATTTCCTTTAATATGGAACAAAACACAAGACGTTCTCTCTAAATATCAAAAATAAATTTGTATGCTTGTTTTGTGGCCATTTTAGTTTTCCAGTCGAGTTGGTCCTGGTCCCTCTTTACTACTTCCTTTCATTGCTTTTCTCCAAATCCCTTTCCAGGATCTCATTTCCATTTCTTCAAACTGATCCTTCTATTTTACTGTCATCTCCATCTCTCTCATCTCCCTTTTTATGAACCTCCCCTCAAAATCTTTTTCCAGCCTCCCTCCACCCACTTTTTTTTTTATAGCTCCCTCACCCCCTACCTAATGTGTACAGCGCTGTGTACATCTAGTAGCGATATAGAAATGATTATAAGTAGTAGTAGTAGCAGCAAATTAGCACCTAGATTCCATTATAGAATCCAAGCATAACCTGGTATCAGCACGCCTAATATTTAGGCACCTGCAGTTATACCAGCCATAGAGCTGATGTAAGTTTGGACACCTGAGACAGGGATGCACGTAACTTGCAGTATTCTGTAAGTTATGCACTAAAGTGGAAGCCCCGCCTATGTCCCACCCATGTGTCTGTCCCCTTGCAAATATGTGCTATGTAAGTTAAGCAGACATTTGCAGAATAGCACTTACACAGGTTTATGTATTCTAAACATTTACACCCATAACACATGCACAAATATGAATACCCAGTTTAGAGAATTGCCCTTTTTATGTTATACTTGACATGGAAATTTTTGCAGTGTACAGTGGGTACAGATGCTTGCCTTAGCATTAAAGTTTCTTCTGACAACAAGAACTTACCGTGATCCTTAACCAATGCCTCCATCTCCTCTTGGACGCCTTTATGCCACTCCGTGATGTCCACGTGTAGGGAGTAATCACAGCAGGATTTGCTGTCTGCCCATTCTCTCCACTGATCAAATGCAACAAGCAAGCTGGTCCCAGGCTCTGGAACCACATGATCAACTGTAAAAACAATAACAAAATCCCATGGGAATCAGAGTGCTAAGACCGTGATCTACTTTCTGTGCCTGAAGGTCTTAAGTCAACTACAAAATATCTCCAGCAAGTCTCTATAAGTAGGTTCTGACTTCTAACACTTAACTGCACTTAACTGGTTAGCTATTTCTAGTTTGCATTTAAAGAAAAACTGTGCAATCTAATTACAGGCCAAAGAGAAAGGTGGTGGTAGGAGCATGAAGTGCAGTGACTAGGATCTGTTGCATAAAAAAATGAGAAAAGTAGACACTTTGAACAACTCTCCGTTAATTGCAAATGATTCCCAGAACCAGTCAAACAGATCATTTCATTAATAAAACTGTAGACTATTATGTCCTAAGATTCCAAAAAAACTTATCAGGAAACGTTTTGTGTACTATTCAAATGAAAGCACAGAAAGCAAACACAACATTAAAACAGATTTCTAAGATACATCCCAGAAAATGGGGACATTTATAAAGTGTTTAAATTTTTGCCTCTAATATTTAAGATCATTAAGATTTGTGAGGAATCAACAGACAAGTGTTTGCGTTCCCAAGTGTATTAATCATCTTGGTATTTTTCAGAAGAGCTTCCCCTCTCTGATTTCCTCACAGATTTCAGAGGCCAGCTGTATTCTTTGGTACTCGGTCCTGTTTCTTGCAACTCACACAATATACTTGAGAGATGTGCAATCGCTGGAGCCTCCTCTGCAGCACCAAATTCATGAGAAGCACTTTAAAAAATGATTACCAGAGGCAGATGGTGATTAAACAGGAAAAAGCTTGGCTTTCAATAGCTTTTAAGGCATTTTATTAAATTAAAAAAAAAAAGGACAAGACAGACACAAGACAACAATCCTTCAGGCTAAATGTGTCTATTTCCCTACCTCCTTTAGAACTCAGTACATCAACTGGGACATCCTGGTCTTTGCTATGGACTTCCCTATTCCTTTCAGATAACGACATGCCACGAGGGCCAGGATGAAGCAGAAAGCAGTACCATTAGCCAGCGCTCATCCCCAATGCACACATATTCAAGCTTGGCATTAGAAGAACGATATGGTGCAGCACCTTGGGTTACTTCATCTTTCTCTGCCAGATATGGTCAGACAATAGCACTTTTAACCACATGACACTATGGTGTCTTCTATAATTCAAACCATAACATTCCAGATCGAGGCCTTAAATGCTGTACCACCACTTTCCTCCTCTCAATGCTAAGTGGCAGGGACTGGAGAAAGGAGTGAATCAACGTAATGACAGAAAGGTCTTAAAACACCCATTCCTCTTCCAAAGAGTAGCTATTAATCCCCCACCCCCAATAACTCCCCACATATTCCAAGGCTCGATTTAAAACTGGGTTTGTTTGGGGGTTTTTAAGCCCAGAAGTATCTTACTGTTCCTTTGGGTTTCCAGATCAATCCACAGTAACCTCTGTTGAGATGTGGTCACATGCTGGTATTGTTCCCTATTTCATACCCCCTCTTTATTTAATTGGCCTAATTGTTGTCATAGCAATCTTCAACCAGAAGCCACAGCTCCTTCCAGAACACAGTCTATGTAGACCATGAGTTTGGCCACTTGGTGTCACTGATGAGCTATGACAGATACCCTCTCTGTCCCAAGAGCTAAGCCATCCCCAGCCAGCTCAGGAAATAAACCTGGATCCTCCACATGATAATGCACAGTACTAACACTAAGCTGCCCTCAAAAATGATTTTTTAAAAGATTAGCAGTATTAGAAAAACTGCAGCTACAGAGCATCTGCCAAAAAAGAGAGGAACTATCAGAAATCCCAAAGCTGCAAATGACTTCAAACAGAGGAAGAAGAACTGAAACTGGGCACAACATGCTGGAAAAGACATTTGCAAAGAGAGAAAAGTCTGAAAATATGCACTTTAAAATTCAAGGCAGAAACAGTGAGCTGAAAATGGGTCACTTTAGCAGAGTGCTAATGGGTTGAAGAGGATAGCTCCCAGCTCTGGTTCTTGTTATAGACAAAGGATAAGAGATTTATATAACTTTCCATTATCAGCGTAACTCCTTCCTGCCTGGGTCAGTTAGGGCAGGGGTAGGCAACTCCGGTCCTCGAGAGCCGCAGGCAGGTCAGGTTTTCAGGATATCCACAATGAATATATGCAGGAGATAGATTTGCATACCACAGAGGCAGTGCTTTCAAATCTATCTCCTGCATATTCTTTGTGGATATCCTGAAAACCTGACCTGCCTGCGGCTCTCGAGGACCAGAGTTGCCTACCCCTGAGTTAGGGCACTTACATAAGATATATGTATGTATTTTCTTCATGCGTCCAGGTCAGTCCAGTAATCACTGAAGGTCTGCTGGCATAACAATCCATATTCTACCAGTATACAATAGCTTAGTCCAGGCCAGAACCAAGGTTCTGAACCAAAAGGGTTTACTTAAACTAGAGTCTAATCAAAAGGGGGACACAAATTCTCACTGACAATGGTTCAGGCAGAGGCAGAAAGCAAAAGCAGCATTAAACATTTACCAGCTCCTTCAGAACCCTCCACTTCTGAAAGACTCCTGTTATTTCTACTGCACCTGTTATTTTTAGCACACCTTCAGATACCAATTTACCCCAGATGAGAGCACTGCTGCAGATTCCAGGGATGTCCTCTGTGTTCCCCCCTCCTGCTTCCTAAGACTAGGATCCCCTGTTTTTCCTCTTTCTTTAGCTATTTCTTCCTTTCTCCTTCAAAATAGTGGTGGGTTGGTTCCCCATTGCAGCTTAGACCTCCAAACCAGGCCTGAAGCCTCAACAGCCCGGTCACTGCTCACCATTTCTTTACTTCAGAACTTGGTAAAATGTTCAGGGTATCAAAGTCAAAGACTCTTCCTCTCACTCTGCAGTATGATGACCATGAAAGTAGGAACTAATGACCAAAAAATTCAAATAGGGCTGGGGTTTTATACCAAGGAAATTTGAGATCTTACCTGATAATTGTTCTTCCATTAGTCCTGTGTGCTTGCAGGTTAGTCACATCCATTGACCAGAAGGTAGATATAGAGAACACAGAAGTGAGCTAAAGTATATAGCCACAGCCAGGAAGCTCAGCCCTTCATTATTTATCTAGACAAGCAGTGTGACCGACAGATAATAAGACTCAAACAACAAAACCCATAACCAAACCTTTTTGTTCCATGTTTTTTGTGAACAAACATTCTGCAAAGAATGCTGAGCCTGGTGTCTCAGCAAAACAACAGAGAAAGGAGCAAGGGCAGGCAGAGAAGCAGAAGAAAGCCTAGACCCTCCACACAGAAGTAGAGTCACAAGCAACGGGCAAGCTTCTAGAATAGTGTCAACGACTGATGGAAAGAAAATTATAGGGTAAGACCTAACTTCTCCTTCCTTATCATCCTTACATTATTCCAGAATTGAGGGATGTCTCACAGCAGTCCCTAATGAGGGTGAACTCCTGGGGCTGCCACCTGCAGAACTGAGGCCCCAAACACAGCTACCCTATAATGTTTAATAAAGGAAAACAGAGACGACCATTTTGCCACCTTGCAAATCTCAATTGGAAGAACAAGGAGGCATCCAGCCAGGAAGTAACAACTCCCCTTGCAAAAGGAGCCTTCAGATCAGCCGGTAGCTGCTCTCCTGCATGAATGTAGGCCGAAGAAACGACTTCCTACACCCATTGTGCAATCGTGGGCTTAGGTGTGGCCAAACCCCATTTCTACTTGCTGAAGAACATCAAAGAGGTGATCAGACCTCCTAAACTCATTCGTGACTTCCAGATAATAGAGAAGAGACTGTTGCACATCTAAAAAAAAGTCTGAGGGACAAAAACTTCACCCCACACACCTCCTTCCGAAAAAAAGGAGGTCCACAGACTGATTAATGTGGAATGCAAAGACTACCTTAGGCAGGAATGATGGAAGAGCCCGCAGCAAAACCCGATGCCTCCATAAAAACGGAGAAAGGGATCCCGGCAAGAGAGGGCTTGAAGATCTGAAACACAGCAGACTGAGGTAATAGCCACTAGGAAAATAGTCTTTAATGTCAGGTCCTTTAGCAAAATTTTCTTTAGAGGTTCAAAGGGAGCCTTCTGCAAGACTCGAAGAACCAAGTTGAGATTCCAATCTGGACAGAAGGGAGGCCAAAGCCAACTAATCCCTTTCAAAAACCTGATGATATCCGCGTGAGCTGCCAAAGAAGAATGCTGCAATCTGCCCGGGAAACAAGCCAAGGCCGCAACCTGTACCTTCAATGACCCGAGCACAAAACATTTCTCCAATCCTGACTGAAGAAAGGCCAAAATGAGAGATAGAGAGGAAGAGGAAGGAGAAATATCCCTCTCTGCACACCAACTCTCAAAAGTTCTCCATACTGTTTTGTAGGCCACCGAAGTAGCCTGCCAAAAGCATAGTAATCACAGGGCTCGCATAACCCTTGCGCCTCAATTGCAACCCCTCAATGGCCATGCCATAAGACCAAAGGGGGATGGATCCTCTATTAGGACCGGACCTTGCTGCAGCAAACCTCAAGCATGAGAAAGGGGAAGGGACCATACGTCCGGAAGACAAAGAAACATAGAAACATGATGGCAGATAAAGGCCAAATGGCTCAGCCACTCTACCCATGCTCCGTAACCACTAACTTCCTTTTCTTAATGGATCCCACATGCTTATCCCACGCTTTCTTAAGTTCCGACACAGTCCTCATCTCCATAACCTCTACCATGAGGCCATTCCACGCTTCCACCACTCTCTCCGTAACGAATACTTTCTTAGATTCCTTCCTCCTAAGACTATTTCCTCTTAACTTCATCATATGCCCCCTCATTCCAGAGTTTTCGTTCATTTGAAAAAGGCTCACTTCCTGTACATTAATGCCCCTGAAATATTTAAACATCTCTATCGTATCTCCTCTCTACCTACTCTCTTCCAGCATATACATGTTGAGGATCCTGAGCCTGTCCATATAAGTTTTATGTTCATATATATGTTTTATGTTCAAGACCGCTTACCAATTTTACAGGCGCCCTCTGGACCAACTCCATCCTGTTTATATCCTTCAATAGGTGCAGTCTCCAGAATTGCACACTTCTCTAATAAGGCCTCACCAGAGACTTATAAAAAAGGAAACTATCACCTCTTTGTTCCTGCTGGTCATCCCTCTCCTTATGCACCCAAGCATCCTTCTGGCTACAACCATCACTTTTTCCACCTGTTTGGAACTTTAAGATCATCGGACACAATCATCCCACAGTCCCACTTTTCCTTTGTACACAGAAGATGTTGTCGTGTAGCTGACTATATGGTGCAGGCAGTGTCGAAGGTGCTATGTACTGCCTAGTGGCCGATGATAGATATTTGCAATGTTAAGTCTCGACCTCTGAGGACGCGGATTGCGAAACATGGGCCATATTGAGTCTTGAGAGAAGGATCTTAAGAGAAAATAGCAAACAGCATTAGCAACCAACTTTCTGTTTGTTGAATGGGAGGTGGAAGACGTAGAGAGTTCATAGGGAAGTCGTCCCATCCCCGCTATCATTTTAGGCGCCCTTCGCTGCACCTTTTCCAATTCTACTATATCTTTCTTGAGATGCGGCGACCAGAGTTGAACACAATACTCAAGGTGCAGTCACACCATGGAGCGATACAATGGCATTATAACATCCTCACACCTGTTTTCCATACCTTTCCTAATAATACCCATCATTCTATTCGCTTTCCTAGCCACAGCAGCACACTGAGCAGAAGGTTTCAGAGTATTATCGAGACGACACCCAGATCCCTTTCTTGGTCCGTAACTCCTAACATGGAACCTTGCATGACTTAGCTATAATTCGGGTTCTTTTTCCCACATGCATCACCTTGCACTTGCTCACATTAAACGTCATCTGACATTTAGCCGCCCAGTCTCCCAGTCTCGTAAGGTCCTTCTGTAATTTTTCACAATCCTGTCGCAAGTTAACGACTTTGAATAACTTGGTGTCATCAGCAAATTGAATTACCTCGCTAGTTACTCCAATCTCTAAATCATTTATAAATATATTAAAAAGCAGCGGTCCTAGCACAGACCCCTGAGGAACCCCACTAACTACCCTTCTCCATTGTGAATACTGCCCATTTAACCCCACTCTCTGTTTCCTATCCTTCAACCAGTTTTTAATCCACAATAGGACATTTCCTCCTATCCCATGACCCTCCAATTTCCTCTGTAGCCTTTCATGAGGTACCTTGTCATACGCCTTTTGAAAATCCAGATACACAATATCAACCGGCTCCCCTTTGTCCACATGTTTGTTTACTCCTTCAAAGAATTGAAGTAAATTGGTCAGGCAAGATTTCCCCACACAAAAGCCGTGCTGACTTGGTCTCAGTAATCCATGTCCTTGGATGTGCTCTGTAATTTTGTTTTTGATAATGGCCTCTACCATTTTCCCCGGCACCAACGTCAGACTCACCGGTCTATAATTTCCCGGATCTCCCCTGGAACCTTTTTTAAAACATCAGTGTTACATTGGCCACCCTCCAATCTTCCGGTACCACGCTCAATTTTAACGATAAATTGCACATTTTTCAGTTCTATCAGTACTCTAGGATGAATACCATCCGGTCCAGGAGATTTGCTACTCTTCAGTTTGCTGAACTGCCCCATTACGTCCTCCAGGTTTACCGTGAAGTCATTAAGTTTCTCCGACTCATCCACTTGAAATACCATTTCCGACACCAGTATCCCACCCAAATCCTCCTCGGTGAAGACCGAAGCAAAGAATTCATTCAATCTCTCCGCTACGTCTTTATCTTCCTTGATTGCCCCTTTTACCCCTCGGTCATCCAGCAGCTCAACCGATTCTTTTGCCGGCTTCCTGCTTTTAATATACCGAAAAAATGGAGCGTCTTAATGCTTTTTTCTACCCTTGCCATCTGGACACTGTTCTTCTACCTTGGTCCTGGTCTTTTTTTCGTTGTCTGTTGATTTTAAATCCTTTTTCAGGGTCCACTGTCTATTTTTCTCTCATCTTCCCCTACCAACTGGACGTTGATCTGTCACTTTTTATCTTAATTTACTCCACTTCTCTCTCCTCGCTCTTTCTATTCATGGATTTAGTCATCCCCACACTGATATTCCCTTTCTAAATCACCAGCCATCTCTTCTCATTCCCATCCCTCCATTCCATTTCTCCATTTTATCTTGTACTATGCTTCACTGTTCCCATCTTTTATTTTACTCACTCAGCCCACCTCTTCATATCTTACTACCATATTTTCCCTCCCAGTCTGTAATTTTCTTCTTTTCACCCCATGTCTACTTAAATGTTTATTTCCCACTCTGTTACCCTTCCCAGCCCATCTTCCCCCTCTGTCTAGATAAAAGTTTTTGGTTCTCTATTGACCACTTTGGTGTTCGTTCCATAGGCCAGAATACACGAGAACTCTTCAGAGGTTCCTTCTCTCTCATTGGTCTCCCAGTATCAGAGTTAGATGGAAAGCTTCATCTTCCTCAAGAGGTGCGAAAGTCTGGAATGGTGGTTTGTTTATTTATTTATTTATTTAGATTTTGCTCACACCTTTTTCAGTAGTAGCTCAAGGTGAGTTACATTCAGGTACTCTATATATTTCTCTGTCCTAGGAGGGCTCACAATCTAAGTTTGTAACTGAGGCAATGGAGGGTTAAGTGACTTGCCCAAGATCACAAGAAGCAGCAGCGGGATTTGAACTGGCCACCTCTGGATTGCAAGACTGGTGCTCTAACCACTAGGCCACTGCTCCACTCCTCTACTCAGAGGAAAAAACTGGATCCTCTGGACTGGGTTTTGGTAACAAAGTATAAAAGTCTGACTGGCTGGGGTGATCAATGCCTAGGCAATTGGGCACAGGGCCAGTGGTCATCATCGGAAACCCAGCGGTCAGACAGTCATCCAGAGACATGGGCAATTCGTCTAGCACTACTGGACTTTCTTCCCTTGGTTCAGCAAAAAGCAGTACGCATCTTCTTAGATGATGCTACAGCGGCAGCATATGTCCTAATTAGAATGTAAGCTCTGTTGAACAGGGACTGTCTCTTCATGTCCAGTGTACAGCGATGTGTATGTCTAGTGGCGCTATAGAAATCATAAGTAGTAGCAAACAGATGAGAAAGGGTAAAAAAAAAAAACCCTTCAGGTAGCAAAGAATTTTCCCTGTTAATGGTCTGGGTGGAACTACAGGATTGTAGACCAGGGCTCGAGAAACCCCACGGCAACTGAAAAGAAAAACGAGGTTGCAAATCTGGCTCTGCAATGTCGTTGCTCTCTCCCTTGGGAGAAAAACTTTCCCCAGGTGTGTTTTGAACTTGGCTCCCAAGTATACAAATACTTATCCTAGAGAAAGGTTGCTTCTGGATAGATTAATCACCTATTCTAAATCCTGTAAAAACTGCACTACACATGCTGTGGCAATCTCAGTCTCCTGGAAAGACTTTGCTCTTATAATCCAGTTGTCTAGGTAAGGCTCAACTAAAATACCTTCTTTGTGCAATGCCACTGCAGTCACTACAAAACCCTTGGAGAAGGTCCTGGGAGTGGTAGCCAGACCAAAAGGGTGTGCACAAAATTGGAAATGCTGACCCAAGACTACAAAGCATAGAAAGTGCTAATGAGCTTCTCAGACAGTACAAAAACCTCAGACCCCTTCAAGTTTTTTTTTAAATAGAGCTCAGACTTAAGTAGGCACACCTAGTTCAACTGGCGTTCGGTTTCCCAACTGGTATTTTAAATCACCAGTTCAGGAGCCACACAGTTAGCCCATCATCCATCCACCGGAGACAGAGAAATACTGATGACATCATGCAGCACGGCGCCCATGCAGGGCGAAGCATGAAGGATTTTTTTACTTCCGTCTCCACCTACTGGTCGATGGACATAATCCACAGGTTCTGGACTGGCCTGGTTAGGATGACATTTTTTTCCTATTTTCCTGCCACATCACCTCCCTAGGTAGACACTCAGTCCATCTAGTAGCAGGCGCAGTCCTACAGTTACCACATTAATTTTGGCCATTAAGGCATGACAACTGAACAAGGATCACAACGCCACCTACTGAAGTAGCATTAAATGCTCTACTTTATTTGCTGTGCTAACAATGAGCAGTACTATGTCTCATATTAACTGATTACACACCAGTAAAAGGGGCTCTAAACCTAGAAAAATCAAGGCAGCATTCCAACATGACAAACTCAGATCATGCCAAAATCTTCAGAAGCAGATGCAAACAGAAAGCCATTTCCTGTGTATTTTTTGCAGGGTGGTCTATAATTATCTGCTCTCTTCTGCAACACAACAGGAGCAGTGACTATTACCTCCAAGAGGACACAGAGAAGTAACTTTTGCATACAGGGTTACTGTTATCACTGAAGACCATGAATAGTGACAGTATATAACCATCAACTGCAGAACAAGTGGTTACCACAACCACATGTGGTCTAAAACCGATTGTGAAGAAGTAGGACGGACCAAGTTATTAGGTTTCAAAACACAAGGGCTAAAGGCACAGGTAGAAGACAAAAACATACATGTATTTAGGCAACTCACCGAGGCGGGGATGTAAGGCTGTGGGTACAGGGCAGTATGACTGCAGTAGGAGGGGGCTGTGTGTGGTGGTGGCAATCAGCTCCACTTCCTTCCTACCTCATTTTCTCTCCTCTCTCCTACTCTGGTAATTACTTTACCTTTCAGGCCACGCCTTCAGCCAGTGACATTCCCACCCCTCTCTGGCACTCAGCTTTCAAGCCCTACCATATTCAGCTGCATCTTCAGCTGTTGAAGTGGGAACCTCATCCCTTAACTTCAGTGTCCCACCCACTCCACCTTTTTCAAGGTGGTGGACCCAAACCTCCCTTGTCACCTATTGTATCTTTTGCTGACAGTTCCACTATAGAATGGCCTCCCACCAACCACTACTGCTAGTACAGGCTAACAGAAACCAGTGGCTTTGGTTCCAGCCATAACTGATTCCGCGGCCAAAATTGATGGCTCAGTTTCGGCCGGAATAAAAAAATGTCGTGCCTGCACCCCCCTCCCCATGGACAGAAAAAAATGTCCTTCTGGGCTGCCACCCCTGCCTTAGGTCCCCCAAGCATCAGTAGGCTCTCTCTCTCTCTCTAGGCCTACTTTGACAAACCCCAGTGGTCTATTCGGAGGCAGGAAAGACCCCAATCTTTCCTGCCTAGTGACACAGCTGGTTTAAAATGGTTGCCAAGACTTCCCACAGCAGCCTTGTGAGACTGCCAGAGGAGGCCCCACCAGCCACTGGCATGAACATCCCAACTCAATAAATGAAAAATCGGCTTCTTAGTCGGATTCATGCTGCTACCATAGCTTTTAATCCTTTTATTGAGTCTGATTATGAGTTGAAAAATCATCCAAGATTAATGAGCAGCACTTGGTCAACTACCGATTCAATCATTTTTTTTAAACCACAAGCATACCCTGCACGACTGTTCAAATCGAGGCTAATGAAACATTTCACCAAGTAGCTACCTCAAGTCCTGTTTATACAGAGCTTTGATTTTGAATGTTTAAATTTTGAAATTGTAATTTTTGCTCCCTCTTTATACAGGCCTATGCATTTATCTGTTCAATTCGTCTTGAGCACGGTGTATGTAGGTAAATAAATTTTATGAGATTTGGCAGGTGAAACAATTGCAAGCACGACAATAAACAGTGGTTCCAGGACTGAAAAGACAGCAATAAACTAACTTGCACACTCGGGCCCAAAATACAACCAGACACAAATACAGCATAGTAAGTTCATAAAGGACATATCGGACACAAAAGTCACAAACACGCTGCCTTTGCTTTCTAATGTGTTGAAATTTAGAGTTTCAATCTAACCTTTAAGCCTAAGCAACAAAAGAACAAATCACAGGTCATCCTAGGAATCACTACGACTTACACTAATCTCAACATTGCTTTTGTTCGGAACAGCTGTATAAAACCAGAAACTAATGGAGTAAAATAAAATGTATCTTCAAGCATTAATTAGTAGGTTAGTGCCCTTTATTCAAACAGGAGTTCAATAACCTTAGCAATTTATATATTTCATAAAGACACATGCAGCTATCTTTAGAATGGAAAGCCAGAGAGCATGGATGGAAATTCAGAAGTGGTAAGTGAAAAAGAATTCTTGTTACCATGCACACAGCCGTCACTGATGTCAGCACAGCCTAACAATATTCTCACACTAATTTCATCAAGACATTTCTATTCTTCATTATATTTGACTAAAATGCAGCTCTCTCTATGAAAGGATTCATAATGCTAGTTACAAGACTGCTTTATCATACTGGAGCAACATACAAAGGATTCTATATAGTATCAAATGAAAATTGCTTTTTTACTGCCTTATTGTAAGCTCTCATCAGATTCCCAGTACAAAGATTTATTTGCCTGTTATAGGTACTGTGGTACAGAGTTCAAGTGAGGTCATGTGTGATGACACCCCCAGCTCCACTCTGGACTTCACAGACCTCTGCTTTCTCAAGACATTATCCCACTATTGCCCTGCTGCAGTTGGTAAGCCAAAGGGGATAAATATAACTAGGGTATTACACAATGAACAGAAACATCTCCATGTTCCTCAACTTCAGATGAGTCAACCCAGAGTCCTCCTCCATCGATTTTAAATTACTGCACTAGACTAAGCTTACAAGTAAATATAATGTTTGCAAGCAGATCTCCAGGCTCCCAAATTTTTAGAAATGTATGTTTCAGATACAGCCTAAGATTTAAAATGCCTATTCTCTGATACACTGGGACTTGATTGTTTCTTGCACTGAAATAGAACTTGCATTCAAAACAGACAACCGAGAAAAGAATGGAACCTCTCTTGTCAAGGCTCTGCAGCTTGTCTGTAGATCACAACAATCGGACTTCAGTCAAATCACAGAAGCAAAAGAAGATACTAAACCCTGCAAAGCATAAAAAACTCCTTTACAAATCAGTTGAAATACAGCAAGAAATCAGGAGGCACTACAAAGTGCTCTGTTTCTGCTGCAACCCACCATAGACACAGACTGTACTTCAGTTAACAGAAAAAGATAAATTCAGAATCTGAACTTGCAACTTGTTGGCTCCTATTAGTCAGACCTCAACTGCGAGAGGACCAGAGCCCAAAGTGTGTGTGTGTGTGTGTGTGGGGGGGGGGGGGGCATATTCCCCCCCCCCCCCCACACTGCTGCTGCCCTTCCCCCTGCCGCCCCTGCCGACACATGATGGTAACTTAGCTGGCAGGGGTCCCCAACCCCCACCAGCTGAAGCGTTTGTCCCGCACTGGTCACACATTGCCTGCCCTGCTCTGTTCTCAGTTGCGCCGTGCACGCTCATTTTAATGAAACTCAGCATGCAGGAGGTGTCGCGCATGCTCAGTTTCACTAAAACAAGTATGCACAGTGCGACTGAGAACAGCAGGGTAGGCAATGCAGCGATACCAGCACGGGACAAACGCTTCAGCTGGTGGGAGTTGGGGACCCCCACCAGCCAAACCCAGGGGGGGGACCTCAGACTCCCGTAGCTAAGCCACTGGCTGAGACAGCTCCTTAGGAAAACTAGGATGCAGTCCATTTCCCTTTAGCCTACTTACCCATACTCTTCCTATCACTGACTCACCTATCAAGAGCTTTGTTTGGACTGGTCTTCTAACCTACTTTTCTGTTAGGAATACACTCAACTTTAAATATGCAATGGGACCATCCATCGCTATGAACTAAATCACACTAGCTGATCATTTGTTTTCCAGTTTCTGTTGTAAATCTTGTAAACCAAGCTTCTGTTTCAGGCCAATACAATGAGCAACCTAACTGCAATGTACTAACCTCCTAATAGAAGTTTTAAGACTCTCCTTGCTTTTATCCCAAGATTAAGCAGCACTGTTTTGGGGAATCTCCCAACACACTGCATTTAGCAAAGGTCACCCTTGCAAAGGAAGTATCGTAGTACTGCTGTACCCTGTTCATAGTTTAACCCTCACCGAATCTATTTTAATGTTTACTTGTGCAAAATGAGAGAAAAACAAAGGTACAGGATTAAAGACAACAAATCTCCCTCTTGGTCTGCATTTATATTTAGACGCCTTTTCTGTATTTATTTTTGACATTTAACATGATTAAAAAGAAAAATAAGGCAATGCATGAATATTTCATGACGCCAAGTTCCCTTGTGGTACAGAAATCTGCACACGATTATACAAGCCAATGGTAGAGAAATTTCCAAATACCCAATTACATCACAACATGCCTTGACATAGTGGAAATTTCAACTAACCTGGTAAAAAAAAATACATGAGTATTCTCAGTGTTGGGAGCATTAAAAGCACATGGCACCAGAGGTCACTGGATGCTCTATATTCTGTGGCAGAAATCTGAATGAAACTGAATAAGAAATCACCAGGAAAGGGATGCCAGAGACAGGCAGTAGATACAGAGGCATGACTTTATAGGGCCAGTTTCATGCAGGAAAGTAGGCTAAAAAGCTATCGTTGTGCGGCCGTAATTTTGTAACATTCAACAGCCAGCAGGTACCAATGGCAGGGAAACAATGTTATTGCCAGCCAGCCGTTTGGTAATGCAAAGCAGAATGCTACCGTTTAAATTCCAGTATCATTAATAAGTGAAAGAAAGGGTGTTACCTTGATTTAGTGAACAAAAAAAAGAGTGAGAAATTTTATTTCTGTCTCTTCCCCCCCCCCCCCCAATCCTCATACATACTGATGAAAAACAATCTCCCGACCCCTCCCCTCCATTCCTCTTCCCCCCCCCCCCCAGTTTCTTAATTATGCATTATTAACAAACACTACAATGCAAGTTGTAACTGAACAATTATGAGCAGTGAGCACATGATGGCGATCAGCGAGGCAACCTCTTCTGCCCCACAGATCAAAATCGTCTACAGCTCGTCTTCCTGCACATGCAATCA
Organism: Microcaecilia unicolor; assembly: GCF_901765095.1. Taxonomy (NCBI): domain Eukaryota; kingdom Metazoa; phylum Chordata; class Amphibia; order Gymnophiona; family Siphonopidae; genus Microcaecilia; species Microcaecilia unicolor. Next base: position 310,856,501 of record NC_044034.1, on the reverse strand, counting down.
TGTCTCACGTCTCACAGAGAAGATCATGTATAAACTTCTAACATGCACTACAAACAGAGCATCATGGCAGAACAAAACACATTTGTACTACAAGGGGTTCCTATTTCTCTTGTCTGTCTGTTGACTGTATTAAGTTCCACAGACTGCCTCTTACAAATTTCAGTTTAGCTCTGTGAACATCTGGTAGAGCAACAGAAACGATTATAAGAAAGGGCAAAATGGACACTAAATTCTACTCTCTCTCTCAAGTGTACACAGAGGATACATATATGATTTAAAAAACACAAAGGATGAAGATTGGATACATTGCTTCAGTCATCATCGTAAGAAGAAAAACAAACCATCTTACTGATCATGGTGGTGCCACCTGCCAGGGCTGCCCTTGTTCCCTGGTAGAAGTCATCAGCAGCAACCATTCCTTGAGTAGGCAGCTGAAAGCGAGTATGGACATCAATACCCCCGGGTATCACCATCCTGCTGTGGGCTTCAATGGTTTTCACTCCTCCGGGTACAATCAGATTCTCTCCTATTTGCCTGTACAAATAAACATGTTATTTTACAACTCTGACCATCACAAAAACGTGGAGTCATCTGCACATGTGTAACAATAGTACTAACAAACATGAAGAGCCAAATTTTATAAGAGACTCATTTTTGGACTTCTCTGCTAGGTCCCCTATTTTATTAACAAAGCCTAGGCACCTGTGTTCAATTTTGGTCACCGTATCTCAAAAAAGATATAGTGGAATTAGAAAAGGTTCAAAGAAGAGCAACCAAAATGATAGAGGGGATGGAACTGCTCCCATATGAGGAAAGGCTAAAGATTAGGGCTCTTCAGATTGGAAAACAGACGGCTGACGGGGGATATGATTTGAGGTCTACAAAATCCTGAGTGTTGTGAAGCAGGTGGAGGTGAAGACCAGGGGACACTCAATTAAATTGCATGGAAATACTTTTAAAACAAATAGGAAGAAATATTTTTTTCACTCAAAGAATAGTTAACCTCTGGAACACTGTGAGAAGGGAGAGGCTGTCCTACCCTGGTTAGGCCCCTAGAGGGCGCTGTTCCCCTAAAATGTCCAGGGAGAAGGGCTGGGTGAGTCACTAAAGGGATTCAGTAAGGGGATGTATAGCAGGAGGTCACTAGGACCGAGGAGAGTCCTGGGGATAGAAACAGGTGCAGCAGGTTATGGGCTGGGTCCTGTTTAGCCGTTAACCCCTTAAGACCCCACCGGAGTGTGAGGGAGAGAGGAGAGCTAGCAGCTGAAGAAGAGAGCTGGTAACTGAAGCAGGAGGATCCCCATGAGAAGTACTGGCTGAGCCCTTTGGACTGGTGGTGAACTGTGTGCAAAGCAAGGAAGCTGGCTGGGGTAAGAAGGCCCTAGAGTGTCAGGTATAAGAACTGTGTGTTACAAGGAAGGACTGGGTGTCCAGGTTACAAGGAAGGACTGAGTGTCCAGGTGCTTAAGCTGGAAGATTGAACTGAGTAGGAAGCAATGTTTAAGCTGGAAGGACTGTTTAAGCTTGTAAAAGTGTTTTAAGCTGGAAGAAGTGTGCCCCAGGAAGGGGAAATAAAAGATTTGTATGAGAAATATCCTGTTGGTGAGACCTGACTGTGTTTGCCTTTTGAGAAGCAGGTCACCCTGAGCAGAAAGGGGTAGTAGAATAATTTGCATAAAATCTGCATACTGAGAACCAGCTCACCCTGAGTGAAAGAGGGACCTGGGATCCTGAGGTGGGAGCTTCATCTTCACAATAGCCTCATCTTCACAACACGTTGCCGGAAGATGTGGTAACAGTAGTTACCGTATCTGGGTTTTAAAAAAAGGTTTGGACAACTTCCTGGAGGAAAAGACCTTATTCTGTTATTGAGATGGACATAGGAGAAGCCATTGCTTTTCCTGGGATTAGTAGCATGGAATGTTGCTACTAAATGGGGTTCTGCCGGGTACCTGTAACCTGGATTGGCCACTGTTAGAAGCGGCGTAGTGGACAAGATAGACGATTGGTTTGACCCAGTATGATTAAGTATGGCTATTCTTATGTTCTTATATGATAAGCCCTCAGAACCAACCCTAACAGAGTGTAACTCCTGACACACACATTGACACCTACTCCAAAATTGGTATAAACGTGTGTGTGCATGCACCTATTTTATAAAATCTCAATTTCCACTCTGCCCAAACTATGCCCTCCACATGCCTACTTCATGGTAAGCATATAAAGTACTCATGACATTTTGTCACTGCACTTATGTGCATATACTGCTGCACAATTATATAAAACGCCTTTTCCATATGTAAACCTGGTTTGATAGCAGGAAACAAAGCGACCTTTGTTATTGGGAATAATACATTTAAATTTTAGTTTAATACTCGTATACTAGGTGTTGAAGTGGATTAAGGAAATTAGGAACTATAAGTAGACATTTTGAATTACCTTGTTTTAGACTCGTAGTGCATTATTGCTTTCAAAGTTAGATTGTTGCAACATAGTTTATACTGGTTGCACAAAGGAGGTTTTAAAAAAGCTCCAAACGATTCAAAATCTTGCAATTCGAGTTATCTCTTCATTATGGAAGGAAGACCATTTCACTGGCTACCAGTTGTTGCAAGGTCTCACTTTAAATTATGTACTATGGTTTTTAAGGCGCGATATGGGGGATCCTCCACTATACTTGGTTGAGTTTTTTTTTCTTTTTTAGACAGACAGTAAGATCGGGGTCAGATAGCTCTGAGATTTCCATCAATACTTATGGTTAAATTTAGGAAGAAGTTAGCTTCATGCCTGTTGTATAAAGGTTGCTTCGGTTTGGAATTCTCTCCCCACAATAATCAGGTCATCAAGGGATTATCAAACCTTTAGGAAACAATTAAAAACAACATTTCTCTTTAAAAAATATGCAGGTTGAGTTATAATTAACTATATTTAGTCTGTAACTCTCAAAACTGTCTCGGTCTTTTGCCTTTTTGTAATTCACACAGAACTGCGAAGGCTTTTGAGGACTACAAGATTAATGTGTAAATGTAATGTAAACCTGTTATACAATTATTCTTAAGCATGGTAATTCTTAAATCCTTTAGCCAAGGTTTCAAACATTATAGTTTCTTATTAATTTACTGTTATGAAGTATCAGACTGACCTAAAGCTAAATTTCTTAATTATCTAAGAAAATATCTAATCTGGGCACCAGGTGTGCACAACTCTGTCCACTGCTCTGCCAATAAGGCTCAACCTTTTCTGGAAAAGCAAAGCTACTTACCTGTAGGAGGTATTCTCCAAGGATAACGGGCTAATTTTCACATGTGGGCAACGTCATCCACAGAATCCAGTGCGGAAATGCTGCCCAACATACTATTTCTTAACAGCTTGAGGCAGCACTCCCACCGCACATACATGGGTGCCTTCCCGCACTGGGGCTGAACTGGCTGAGCGGGGCAAGGAGTGTACCTACGCCTTTGAGGATAGTAGGGACCTCGCTTTGACTTGTCAAAAAACCTCCTGGAGAAAACCAACTGCAAAAAACTGCCGAGAGAAGGTATAGATGGTATCAGTGTGTGTTTTTTTGTTTTTAAATCAGGTTCACAAATTCTTCCACTTTCCCTCAAAAAGTTTGTCTCTACAGCAAGAGGCATCCGCCAATCTCTGCTGGACTGCTGGATCCAAGACAGAGACATGCAGCCATGAGAGCCTGTGCATACCTATACTCTGGCAGAGATCCTGGATGCTATGTCAAAAGCACCCCTGGCATGTAATTTACGACAGGTCTTCTGCTTTCTGGCCAACTAGTGAAAAGGCTCGGCCTGCTCTAGAGGAAGCGTGTCTGCCAAGTCAGTCATACTGCACACCAAGAAACACAAGTAAGGCCTCATGTAGAACTGGTTTGATTGGATATGGGAGATGAGCATTGAGGCCTGATTCATCTTACATCCAAATGAATCCAGTGTCCAGATTTCTCCACCTGGGGGAGATGAGGCAAAGACCCTGGAACTTATGGCTCGTTTGAGTGCAGACTCTACCACCAAGGAATGATAAGGAAACTGCGGTGCACTGTGAACTTGATACATAATGTAAATTTTCTTGGGCATAACTGGGACAATCAGAGGGGACTTCCAATTCTTCACCTGAATATCACATGGTATCATGTGAAGAAGGATAGTCACAGCTTCTGTGTAGGAGGAGTGTTGTAGTCCAGAACCTCGAACATCTCAGCCCTGGGCTCGTCCTCAACATCTAATTTAATAAGGAGGGCAGCTGCCATCTCCTTACCAAAACAGGGAAGGAGAGACTCTCAGGTGGAGATTTATGCCTCTCCTCCTCTGAAAAGTACCTTGGATCTTCATCAGACTCCCATGAACAGTCCAAATCAGAATCGGCAAATACTCCGCATGGGAGGGCTGAATCCACACATCTCCTCGGTGTCAGGTCCGAGGCAGGTGGAGACCCACTTGATGCTTGACTACTCCCAGTGTCAAATACCGGTCTAGTAGCCATAGGGAACGACACCGACACAGACGATTCAAACCTGGCCCCCAAACTGGATTTCTGGGTTCTTTTCTGTATACACAAAAACACAATTTAGATGGTTATGGTCTGGCCTCAAACACTAGATACACCAGGAATGAGTGTCAGACCCAGAGACGGTCCGACTGCACTGGGAACAGCACTTAAAGCAGATGACATGGAAGGGAATATGACCGAAGCAAAATCAAACAACTTAATGATGAGAACAAAAAGGGGCACAGCTCACCTGAAAAAAAAATAATTAAAAAAAAAAAGACACAATGTTACCCGGCCAATGCTCAGGCCTAAGAAGGCCCTGGAGCCGAAAACATATAGAAAACTTCAGAGTGGGTCAAAACACACTAGGGAGAAATATTAGGAAAAAAAAAAAAAAAAAGAGAGAGAGAAAATACTGAAGAAAGCAAAAGAAAAAAAACCCACGAGGGAAGGCACGAAGAAGGTAAGAACAAACGCGCTGAAGAGACCGCAAAAAAAAAAAAAAAACACATCCTCTCCTCACCATGGATGAGAAAAGACTGCTAGTCCCAAGCTCAGTAGTCTAACAGGAAGGAATTCGCACATGTACGATGGGAGTGCTGCCTCAAGCTGTTAAAAAAATTATACTGGGCAGCATTTCTGCACCGATTTCCATGGATGACATCACCCACATGTGAGAATTATATGGCCTGCTTGTCCTTAGAGAAAGCAACAATATCAATCTCCATGTGGAATCAGCTTGCAGTCTTTTTTTCCTGAGATGGACCTCTCAAGCTGTCAGCTGCTGCTTTTCGATTTTTTTTCTTTCAGGGACACTTGCCCACTGGAAACTGGCACAAGACCACTATGTTTTCAGTTTACAAAAGAACTTTGAAATGTTAATGGCTTTGAATCTCCTTTAGGATGCCAATGCACAAAACTAACAACCTTGAGAGCAAAATGCTCAGTACCCTGGTGACAGCTCACTGAATTGCTCTATCCAAAAGGTTCTGCATCCATAGTCAAGACTCTGAACCATTTAGCTTAGAGGCAAAAGTGTTAAATCCTTCAACTAGACCAGTAAGCTGTCCAGTTTCCCCAGTACACAATGGGCTTAACAGAGCATACAGATTTTTAGGAGAGGACACCCCTGGACTGCCAGCTTCAATTCAGAATGGACTTTCTTTATCTAATTAAAATAGCTGAACTAAATACCACTTATTTTTCTTATCTAAAATAAGGAAAATTCAGAGGATGGAAAAACACAGACTGATGGATCTTTTCCACTATACAGGGCACAGAAAAGAAATAAAAACTAAAGTCACACAAATTCTGGCACATCAGGTTCAAAACTCCGTCCATGTAAATTTCTTGCTAACTGCTTGTATTTAAACCTTGATACTGCAGAGGATGTTAAAGTTAACTGACTGCCTTGTTCAGTGCCTCTACGCTGTGACTCTAATTAGAAAAGCAGATCTGCTGCCTGGAGCCTGAGAGAGACAGGAATGATGTTTTCAACCTTCCATCATGCCAAGTACCATTTCAGAAAAAAAAATTAATACATTTAGCATGTTGTACTCCTGTTAGGACAAAAAAAAAGAAAGGTAATAATAGGGTTTGCATAAATTGCTCTGGACTTGGGGCTCCGGAGTACATAAGAATAGCATGCAATTATCTACACATGGAGGGTAATTCTAAAGAGGGCTCCTAATTTTAGACAAGAACACACCTATTTAAGGGAAAGGGAATGGGACTTGATACTGCCTTTCTGTGGTTTTTGCAACTACATTCAAAGTGGTTTATATAGTATATACAGGTACTTATGAAGGGTTAAGTGACTTGCTCAGAGTCACAAGGAGCTGCAGTGGGAATTGAACCCTAGCTCATAGTCCACTGCATTAACCACTAGGCTACTCCTCCGCTCCAAAGCATCTTCTATTTAAAAATAAAAAATAAATAAAAAAAAGCAGGCCCCTACTTTTCTTTATAGAATACTGGAATAGCCAGTCAGTCAGTCAAATGCTTGTGTATATTTAAACTCATTGGTACTTACGCCACGCCATAGAGCTGGTGTAAATAATCATGCCTAAATTGGATAAGTACAGGCATAAATCATAGTATTCTATAACTTAGATGTATAAGAATGCACACCACCTACACTCCACCCAAACTCCACCCATGAGAAGGACGGAAGCTTCAGAGATTGGTGATGAAATGCTGATACCACTTTCGGATGAAAGGAAAGAACTGTGCGGAGGGAGACCCCACCTCTGAAAAACGGAGAAACGGATCCCGACAACAGAGACCCTGAAGCTCTTAAAACCTTACATGCCCAACGTGACAGCCATCAAGAATGCTGTATTTAGATTAAAATCTTTCGAAGCAAACTTCCAGAGTGGCCAAAAAGGAAGTTTCTGCAGAGCCCAGAGACATAAATTAAGGTTTCACTCTGGACATGGTGTATGAAATGGATGCCGCAAGAGGTTTGCTCCCCACAAGAATCAATCAAACAATATCCAAGTGAGCTGCAAGAGAGATGTCTTCTGTAGTCAGCTCCAGAAACAGGCCAAAGCGGCAACCTGAACTTTTAGAGAAACAAATGCCAATCCTTTCTGAAGGCCTGCCTGGAAAAATGCTAGGATGTGCACAATCTGAGCAGAGAAGGGAGAAAGTCCATATTCAGAACACCAGCTCTCGAATGTCATCCACACCCTCATATATGCCATGGATGTTGAGCATTTCCAAGTCTGAAACAAGGTAGTAATGAATGAATAAGAATAACCTTTTCATCTCAACTGAGCCCTTTCAGCGGCCAAGCCGTACGACGAAAGTGGCACAGATCCTCTATGAGCACTACACCTTGCTTCAATAGGTCGTGTACCTGTGGAAGACAAAAAGGATCCCCGTCCAGCTGATGAATCAGTTCCACGTACTATGGTCTCTGTGGCCAATCCAGGGCTATGAGAATTATCCAGCAGTGTGATCCTTTTCAACATGCAGCATACCTTGGACCAAGGAGGGAAGACATACAGTAGATGTGTCTCTGGCCAGGGCTACAGTATCGATCCTGGTTCTTTCTCATGACTGAAGGCACTTTGGCATTCCTTTTCATCACCATCAAGTCCACCATTGGTCCACATCAAGCTGAAAACCAAGACTGGATAGTTCCCATTCTCCAGTGTCCAAGGAGGGCCTGCTGGGAAAGTCCCCTTCCAAATTCCCAGTGATATGAGCTGCCAACAACCAAAGAAAATTTTTTTCTGTCCAATTCATGAGGGAGGCTGCAGGTCCCATCTTGCTTTTTTAATATAAGCCACTGCCTTCACAATGTCGGAGAAAACTCAGACCTGGGAACGAAGTCACATAAAGCATTCCATACTGCCCTAAGCACCAAACAATTTATTGACTACAGACTCCTGTTCCATTCATTTGCACTGGGCCAAATGGAACTTATAATGAGCTCCCCAACCCAACTTGCTGGCATCCATTGTCACCACCTCCCACCGTGTTATAAGAAAGGGAGCTCCGATGGTCAAAATTCGTGGCCGACAAACCACCACTGCATACTCCATCTGGCAACCAGCATCCAAGGAAGATGAAGGTCGTACTTCTGGGAAACCGGAGACCAGCGGTTGAGAAGATGCTCCTATAAAGGCTGCATATGAGCCCTTGACCATGGCGCTACTTCCATCGCTGCTGTCACTGACAAAAGAACCTGGACATAGTCCCAGACCCTGGGCCTGCCATGACTGAGAAGGCAAATCTGTAGAATCAGCTTCGACCTCCTGTGTAGAATAGAATGCCAAGATAGTCTACTCTTCTCGTTTAGTTTACTTTAGTTTATTTGCACTTGCTATACCACCTTTGCCAACTTAGTAGATCAAAGCAGTTTACATAATATCAAACATTAAGAACAGAAAGAAACTAAAATATTCACCCAACCTAATGACAGCAGAAGACTGACACCACATTTGTCACCACCATGTTGTCCGAATAGGATGACACACGAATGAGCCAGTCATCAAGATATGGGTGAACTCTCCTGGTGCCAAAAGAAGATTGCCACCACCACCATAACCTTGGTAAGCGTTCTTGGTGAAATCGAAAGACCAAAGGGCAAAGCCTTGAACTGGAAGTGACAACCCAGCAGCGCAAAACGTAGAAACTTCTGATACAGTGGCCATATAGTTATATTCAGGTATGCCTTCTTGAGATGGAGGGCAGTGAGAAATTCTCCCACTTGAACCAAGGTTATGACTGCTCTTAGCACTTCGATGCAGACACTCTGAGGCAGCAGTTTACACCTTTGAGATCTAAGACAGGATGAAAGGTAGAGGACAATGAAGTAGATGGAGCATTTGCCTTGTTGCTATTCAGCCTGGGGAACTGGAACAATGGCCCGGAGTGCCAGCAAGGAAGCTACGGTAGCCCAAACTTCGACCGCCTTGGTTCCCTTCTGACAAGAGAACTGCAAGAAGAGTGGAGCAACTGGGCAGGAGAACTCCAAATTGTAACCATCTGTAAGAATATCCAGAATCCACTGGTCTGATGTGATTTTGGCCCACTCCTCCTGAAACTCCTGAAGATGTCTTTCCACAGGAGGAAGAGAAAAGTGGACCAGCCTCATATCATTGCAAAGCTCAAGAGGCACTGGGTGCCCTAGCTGTCTGAGGAGAACTTCCTGTCTGCACAAAAGGGAGATTAGCATGCCTGGAAGCAGGACTTCTGACCATATTGCTGATGACCAAGCTGGTACCATCTGCTGTCTCAAAATCGAGAGCCCCCTGAAGACAGATGACCAAAAGCTTTCAGCTTATCCTCCAGCAACCACTGTGGCTTAAGTTTCTCCAGTTATTTCTCCAAGTTACTGAAATTGTTTTTTTCAAAAAGTCACTTGACCAGATAGGGAAGTTTAAATAGACACAAATCTGATGCTGCAACTGCTGTCCAATGCCGCAACCAGAGATGCCAACGTGCCATGACAGCCAAAGACATACTGCAGGCCGTAACATGTCATAAATAGCATCCACAAAGTAGGCCAACGCTGCTTCCAGCTCAGCGTCAAGGTGCCCGTCTTGTGTTGTAGACTGCTAATGCCACTTCAGGCATGTTCTTGCCACAAACAAGCTGCACACTGTCACTTGAAGGCCCAAAGAGGTCACTTCAAAGGTTGCTTAAGTGAGCCTTCTACCTTCCTATCCTGTAGGTCTTTTAGGACAATGCCCCCCTTCCACCAGCAAGGTGGTCTTCTTACTCAATGCCATAACAAGGGAGTCCACCCTGGGAAGCTGCAATTTATCTTTCTCCTCTGGAACTAACAGGTAGAGGCAAGTTCTTCCAACTCTCAACTCGCATGTCCAGCGAGACCCTTCTGCTGTAATTAGATCCCTGAATCAAGCAGAAAAGAGGCTCTAAAATGTCTGAAGCAACAAACAAGAAAACACCAAAGCAGACACTGAAAAGTCCAAACCAGTCTTTATTAAGTAAATCTCAACGTGGCCATATTTCGCCAAAAAGGCTGATTCAGGGTAAACATACCAAGATAAATAAAAACAAAAGCATAATTAATATAAAAACTGAAAATAAAAAATTTAAAAGCAATTACAAATATATAAAAATCAAAAACATACACATGACATTACTTCTGTAGTCTATAAAGACATTACCAAGTAATAAAATATGCACAAATAAAAGGTAAAATTATGTATAATCATACCTGATAATTTTCTTTCCATTAATCATAGCTGATCAATCCATAGACTGGTGGGTTGTGTCCATCTACCAGCAGGTGGAGATAGAGAGCAAACTTTTGCCTCCCTATATGTGGTCATGTGCTGCCGGAAACTCCTCAGTATGTCGATATCAAAGCTCCATCCGCAGGACTCAGCACTTAGAGAATTACACCCACGAAGGGACACTCTGCCCAGCTCACCACCGCCGAAACGGGGGAGGGGAATTAACCCAGCTCATCCCCACACAAGTGGGGGAGGGGAATCCGTCCAGCTCATCCCCGCGGAGCGGGGGAGGGACACCACACCCGCCGATGCGGGGGGATCTGGCTTATCCTGCAACCGCAACCGCGGGAGGAGCTGACTGACTCTAACACCGCCGAAGCGGGAGGGGTACAAAGCTGCCCTACAGCCGCACGAAGCGGGAGGGAGTGCCGGCAGAATTTATGTCTCAATCCAGCCCCGTAAAACGGAGGGGAGAGGAATGCAGCAGCTCACTGTAACACAAAGTCGTCTCAACTCTTGAAGAATCCAAGTGAAAGAAGAACTTGAACACGAAGTCCTCCTGAAGTAACTGAAGGCTAAACTTGAACCTAAAATTCAACCAGAATATAAACAGTACAGATATCTGGGAGGGGCTATGGATTGATCAGCTATGATTAATGGAAAGAAATTATCAGGTATGATTATACATAATTTTACCTTCCATATCATCAAGCTGATCAATCCATAGACTGGTGGGATGTACCGAAGCAGTACTCACCCAGGGCGGGACATAGAAATCCCTGACCTCAACACTGAAGCTCCAAACCGGGCCTCCGCCCGTGCAGCCACAGTCAAACGGTAATGCTTGGAGAATGTATGAGCCGAAGCCCACGTTGCCGCCTTGCATATCTCTTCCAAGGAGACGGATCCGGCCTCTGCCATCGAGGCCGCCTGAGCTCTCGTGGAGTGAGCCTTCAGCTGGATAGGCGGCACCTTCCCCGCGGCCACATAAGCCGCTGCAATGGCTTCCTGGACCCATCTTGCCACTGTAGGCTTAGCAGCCTGCAGACCCTTACGAGGACCTGCAAACAGGACAAACAGATGATCCGATTTCCGGAAATCATTGGTCACTTCCAAGTATCTGATGATGACTCGTCTCACATCCAGATATTCAAGAGCGGAGTACTCCTCTGGGTAGTCCTCCCTACGAAAGGAAGGGAGACAGAGCTGCTGATTCACATGGAAGCGAGAACCAATCTTGGGCAGGAAGGAAGGCACTGTGCGAATAGTCACTCCTGCCTCAGTGAACTGCAGAAAAGGCTCTCGACATGAGAGCGCCTGGAGCTCGGAAACTCTTCTGGCTGAAGTGATAGCCACCGAAAAGACTGCTTTCAACGTCAGGTCTTTCAGAGATGCCCTCGACAAGGGTTCCAAAGGCGGCTTCTGCAAGGCTCTTAGCACCAGGTTGAGATTCCACGCAGGCACCACTGAGTGCAGAGGAGGGCGCAGGTGATTAACTCCCTTGAGAAAGCGCACCACATCTGGCTGCGAAGCCAGGGAAGCACCCTTCAGGCGGCCCCTGAAGCAAGCCAGAGCCGCTACCTGGACTTTAAGAGAACTGAGCGACAGGCCTTTCTCCAGACCTTCTTGCAGGAACGCCAACACTGAAGAAATTGGAGCAGTGAAGGGAGAAAGTGAGCCTGCTTCACACCATGCTGCAAAGATACGCCAAACCCTGGCGTAAGCAGTAGAAGTAGAGCGCTTCCTCGCTCTCAGCATAGTGGCGATGACCTTGTCTGAGAAGCCCTTCTTCCTCAGACGCTGCCGCTCAATAGCCAGGCCGTAAGACCAAAGGGAGAGGGATCCTCCATCACCACGGGACCCTGATGTAACAGGCCCTGCTCCACTGACAGCCGCAGAGGATCGTCGACTGAGAGCCTGAACAAGTCCGCATACCAGGGACGTCTGGGCCAATCCGGACCCACCAGGATTACCCTGCCGGGATGCTTTGCCACCCGGTCTAGCACCCTGCCCAACACGGGCCAGGGCGGGAACACATAGAGGAGCTCTTGTGTCTGCCACTGTTGGAGAAGAGCATCTACTCCCAGGGATCGAGGGTCCCGTCCTCTGCTGAAAAAGCGCGGCACTTGGCCATTGGCCGATGACGCCATCAGATCTAGGCTCGGCTGGCCCCAGCGCTTCGTGATGTCCAAGAACGCCTGAGCAGATAGTTGCCACTCTCCGGGCTCCAAGGTATGGCGACTGAGAAAGTCCGCCTTGACATTCATGACTCCGGCAATGTGGGCCGCTGAAAGCTGCTCCAGGTTCGCTTCCGCCCACAGGCAAAGACTCATAGCCTCCTTGGCTAGAGGGGCGCTCTGGTACCTCCCTGGCGGTTGATATAGGCCACAGCCGTGGCATTGTCCGACAGGACCCGTACAGGCTTCAACACCAGTACCGGGATGAACTCCAATAACACCAACCGAATGGCTCTGAGTTCCAGGAGGTTGATAGACCACTTGCCTCTGCAGGAGACTAGAGCCCCTGCGCTGTCCTTCTCAAGCAGTGGGCTCCCCAGCCCATCAAAGAGGCGTCTGTCGTGACGACAATCCACTCCGGGGTCACCAGAGGCAATCCTGCAGACAACTTGTCTGTCTGCGTCCACCAGCTCAGCGCCTTGCGCACTGCTGGGTCCACGGGAAGGCGCACAGCATAATCCTCCGACATCGGAGTCCAGCGCAGCAGCAGAGATAGCTGTAGTGGTCTCATATGAGCCCTGGCCCAGGGCACTACTTCCATCGTGGCCGTCATAGAGCCCAACAGCTGCACGTAGTCCCAAGCCCGAATAGGAGAGGCTACTAGGAACTAGTCCACCTGAGCCTGAAGCTTGACAATCCGATTGTCTGGCAGGAACACTCTGCCCACTTGGGTGTCGAATCGAACTCCCAGATACACCAGGGACTGAGTCGGGCGCAGCTGGCTCTTCTTCCAGTTGATGATCCATCCCAGGGAGCTCAAAAGAGCAACTACCCGGTCCATAGCTTTGCCGCACTCTGCATAAGAGGGGGCTCGGCTCAACCAGTCGTCCAGATAAGGATGGACTTGTACTCCTTCCTTTAGCAGGAAGGCCGCTATGACCCCCATTACTTTGGAAAAGGTCCGCGGAGCAGTAGCCAACCCGAAAGGGAGGGCTCTGAACTGGAAGTGTCGTCTCAGGACTGTAAAACGCAGAAAGCGTTGGAGGAGGCCAGATGGGAATATGCAGGTACGCTTCCTTGATGTCCAAGGAAGCCAAGAACTCTCCTGCCTTCACTGCCGCTATAACAGAGCGGAGAGTCTCCATGCGAAAGTGCCTCACTTTCCAGGCCCGATTGACCCCTTTGAGGTCGAGGATAGGCCGGACAGAACCTCCTTTCTTTGGAACCACAAAGTAAATGGAGTAACGTCCCTTGCCAATCTGATTTTTTGGCACCGGAACGACCGCACCCAGGCGGATCAGGTTGTCCAAGGTCTGCTGCACTACCACAGCTTGACCGGAGACTTGCAGGGAGAGAGTACAAACCCGTCTCTTAAGGGTTGGCAGAACTCTAGCTTGTAGCCGTCTCTGATGACTTCCAGCACCCACGCGTCTGAAGTTATAGTGGTCCACTCGCCCAGAAACGAGGACAGCCGTCCTCCAATCTGCACTGGGGCGTGGACCAAGGCCCCGTCATTGGGTACGAGACCCTGGGGGAGGACCGGAGGGAGCACCTCCGGGACGGCGGTCTCTGCGAAAGGAATGCTGCTTGGGGGAGAAATTCCTCTTGAAGGAAGAGGGGGCAGAGGAACCCGACTTGCCCGGGCGGTATGGAGGTATCGGGACGAGTACTAACCCGAGCCCTGACCTCTGGTAATTTCTTGCCCTTAGACGTGCCGAGATCGGTCACGATTTTGTCCAGCTCGACCCCAAAGAGCAGCTTGCCTTTAAAAGGCAATCTAGCCAGGCGGGATTTAGAGGCGTGGTCAGCAGACCAATGTTTCAGCCAAAGCCACCGCCGCGCAGAGACTGTCTGAGCCATGCCTTTAGCTGAGGCTCTCCAGACATCATACAGCAAGTCTGCCAAATAGGCTAAGCCCGATTCCAGGGCCGGCCAATCAGCCCTCAAGGAATGATCCGAGGGGGAAGCCCGCTGCACCATAGTCCGGCACGCCCTGGCCACATAGGAGCCGCAAACTGAGGCCTGCAAACTTAAAGCAGCTGCTTCCAAGGACGACCTTAAGGCCGCCTCCAATCTTCTGTCTTGGGCGTCCTTTAGGGCCGTGCCACCTTCCACCGGCAACGCCGTTTTCTTAGTCACCGCAGTGATTAAAGAATCCACAGTAGGCCACAGATAGGCCTCACGTTCACTCACAGCCAAAGGATAGAGGCGGGACATAGCCCTAGCCACTTTAAGGCTCGTTTCCGGGACATCCCATTGAGCCGCAATTAAGGTGTGCATGGCATCATGCACGTGGAAGGTTCTAGGCGGGCGCTTCGTCCCCAGCATAATGGCAGAGCCAACAGGGGCTGAGGGAGAGACGTCCTCCGGAGAGGAAATCTTCAAAGTGTCCATGGCCTGTAACAACAGGTTGGGCAAATCCTCTGGGCTAAAAAGCCGCGCTGCAGAGGGGTCATCCGCTCCATCCGAGCGGGGATCTATCTCCTCCAAGGAATCCGCAAAGGATCGTTGGGAGACCTCAGACACGCTGCCCTCATCTACATCGGAGGAGACAAAAGTCCTCCAAGGCCTGGAAATCAACCCGAGGGCGTTTACCTCTGGGAACCTCAATCTCTTTATCAGAAGAGGGAGCAGGGGCAGCGTTTTGCATGAGGAAAGCCTGATGCAGCAGCAAAACAAACTCGGGGGAGAAACCCCCCAGACTGTGCACTTCCGCAGCCTGGGCAACAGCCCTAGACGCACTCTCAACCGGCGCTCGCAATAGCGGGGGAGAGACATGCTGCGCATCCAAAATGGCGTCCGGCGCGAAACTCCGTGAAGGAGCCGCGCGGGAAGAACGGCGCTTAACTTTAGCCGCTTTTGTGCCGTCGCCCAAATTAAGGGCGTTCATGGCATTAATGTCTCCAACCTCAAGGGCGGCCCCGAAGAAGCCGTCCGAGCCGCGTGGCCGGCCAAGATGGCGGAGGCGAGGAGCGGGGGATGGGCGTTTATGGCGGGAAAAAACCGCCACGCCGGAGGAACGACCGGGACATTCATCGGTCACTAAACTATCACCCATCAAGGGCGAATCAGGTTGTAAAACCCCCGCATCCCCTCTAGAAGCGCTCCAGCGATCCGGGGAGCGACCCTTTGCGCCCTCGCCCTCCGACGCCATTGCCACGAGGAGAAGAATCGGGGAACCCCCTGCCCGCTATAAAAAGGTAAAATTACCTGCTTGCCGCTCCGAGCTGTAACGAACTGGTGTCCCAGTGAGTAGCTGCAATGAACGTTTAAAGAAACGTCGAATTAAACGCCTTTAAAGACGTTTAAAAATATATTTTTTTTTTTTTTTTTAAACGGAGCCAGCGGGAGGGGGGAGAAAAGGAGGGACCTGGCACCACCAGGTTTGCACTTGCTCAAAAGAGCCCTCAACCCCAGGCCTCAACAAAACCTAAGGATTAGGCTTGGAGGCCTAGCCAGAGCTGCTGCTGTGTGTGACCACCACCTGCTGAGATAGAGAACATACTGGGGAGTTTCCGGCAGCACATGACCACATATAGGGAGGCAAAAGTTTGCTCTCTATCTCCACCTGCTGGTAGATGGACACAACCCACCGGTCTATGGATTGATCAGCTTGATGATATAGAAGAAACTTATGCAAATGATTTTTCGCAAGACAGAATTCTAATGTCTCAGATTTCTCAGAGACAGCAAATGGATGCAACTTGGTACACATAATCCAATGATACAAGATTATAAAAACATAGTTCTAAAAGAGATTGAACAGCCTGAAAATACTAAAAAGAGGAAATATTGCAACATAAGTACCAATGAGAAAGCAGACATTGAATCATTAAAAAATGATAGGAGTATAATTATTAAACCCACCAATAAAGGTGGTGGAGTGGTTATGATGGATATTCAACAGTATGAAAGAAGTTAATAGACAGTTGGGGGACCCCGGTTTTTATTGATAAATTTTAAAGCCATTAGTATCCCAAATATGTGAGGGATTCAGTGGCTATAATTAATTTTCTCAAACAATTAGGAGGGTTTTTTTGTTACTTTAGATGTGGACTCTTTATATACAAATATCCCACAAGATGCAGCTTTAAATGTTATTCTGAACAAGTTTATTCTTAATGCACATCCTAGAAAAATACCAGTGAGTTTTTAAACACAGTAACATAGTAACATAGTATATGACGGCAGAAAAAGACCTGCATGGTCCATCCAGTCTGCCCAACAAGATAAACTCATATGTGCTACTTTTTGTGTATACCCTACCTTGATTTGTACCTGTCCTCTTCAGGGCACAGACCGTACAAGTCTGCCCAGCACTATCCCCGCCTCACAACCACCAGCCCTGGCACAGACCGTATAAGTCTGCCCAGCACTATCCCCACCTCCCAACCACCAGACCCGCCTCCCACCACCGGCTCTGGCACAAACCATATAAGTCTGCCCAGCATTATCCCCGCCTCCCAACCACCAGCCCCGGCACAGACCGTATAAGTCTGCCCAGCACTATCTCCGCCTCCCAACCACCAGTCCGCCTCCCACCACCAGCTCTGGCACAGACTGTATAAGTCTGCCTAGCACTATCCCCACCTCCCACCACCGGCTCTGCCACCCAATCTCGGCTAAGCTCCTGAGGATCCATTCCTTCATGTTTATCCCACGCATGTTTGAATTCCGTTACCGTTTTCACCTCCCGCGGGAGGGCATTTCAAGCATCCACTACTCTCTCCATGAAGAAATACTTCCTGATATTTTTCTTGAGTCTGCCCCCCTTCAATCTCATTTCATGTCCTCTAGTTCTACCACCTTCCCCTCTCCGGAAAAGGAAAATGTATTGCACTCAAACATAACTTTTTTTTGTTTTGCTAGATTTTATTTATAGGTTAAGGGCATGGGCATGGGCTCTACGATGGCAACCTCTATCGCCAACGTATATGTGGCTAATTTTGAGAAGTTATTTTTGGAAGATCATCCATTTAATGAACAACTGCTTATCTGGAAAAGATATATAGATTATGTTTTTATGTTATGGAAGGAAAGTAAGGATGAGTTAGGAGAGTTCTATAAATGGCTTAATGAATGGGATGAAAATATTAGGTTCAAGATGGAGTACAGCAGTTCTGAGATTGCTTTTTTGGATGTCCTGATTTCTTATAAAGGATGTCCTGATTTCTTATAAAAATTTAATTTTTCATACTGATATATACAGGAAACCGACTGATGTAAACAGACTATTTCATTTTAGTAGCTGCCATAGTAGACCACTTAAGAAGAATCTACTATTTAATCAGTTTTTAAGAATTAAGAGAATTTGTTCTGATGCACACACATACATACGAAGGGCACTGGATTTAAAAGACCGTTTTAAGTCAGGGGGATATCCAGAGATTTGTATTGATGAAGGGTATTTAACAGCTGAGAAAAACACTAGAGAAGAACTCCTGAAGAAAAAAAGATTGGAATGATAGTGATAGAATAGTTTGCGCTTTAGAATTAAACCATCTCTCTAATGGCATTATTAAGATATTGAAGAAACACTGGCACTTGATTCAGTCAGATAATGCTTTTGTAGGAAAAGAAATTTTAATAGTGCATAACAGGGGACAGAATTTGAAGGATTTCTTGGTTTCATCAACTTTTGTACATAGGGATGTACAGGAGAAAATCGCTTACTTTGGTCACTACCTGTGTGAGAAGTGCTCAATCTGTCCAGTTAAGAAGAAAACTTTATCCATCACTCATCCAGTGACTAAGAGACCTTTTGTTTTGAGACATTTTTCCAATTGTCAGTCTGATCGTGTAATATATGCCTATATCTGCCCATGCAGTTTAATGTATATAGGCAAGACAAAACAGACATTAAACAAAAGGATCATTCAGCATAAAAGTGCTATTAAGAGACAAGCTCTTGATAAACCTCTGGTAGAGAATTCTTTAAGGTTTGGTCATAAATTTGAAGATTATAAGTTTTTTGTTTTTCAGAAATCTAAATTGCCCTGGCTGGGGGGCGATATCGATAAGATCCTTATTAGGAAAGAGCAGAGACTCATATTTAGTTTCCATACTGTCCAGCCAAATGGTTTAAACAAGAAGACAGATCTTGCATACATTTAACTATGGTGTTTTACATGTTATGATTTTTCCTCCGACACTAGTATAGGTGTTTTCATCTGTCATTTTTTATCTGGGGTATATGTATATTTATTATTTATCCATATTTATTTTGCTTTCTTAAACTTTTATCTAAAGTTCTTTGGATAATTTATGCATTTTTAATGCGTTTTTGCAACTTTACAGTCATCCAATGACAACATTGGAACGCATGTCATTTACTATGTTACTATATGCACCACTCTGCTTTTCTTTACATCCCTCCCCAGTATACAACTTATCCCCACACTTTACCTTTGCAATCTACAGCCATTATTTGCATATCACACAAGCAAAATCACAAGTCACTGATGCTACCTTAAGATGCAGATATCAACCAAGCTCATGCCTCAAGAATCCCAAGAAGCAACCTAATGGACTCGGTGCATTGCATTGCACTGTTTAGACTGACTATAAATGAGTTCTCCTGCCTTAATATGACACCATGCCATGGAACTTCAACAGCCGTTTCAATAAAACCTCCATTTCAATAAAACCTCCATGAGACACTACTTACTTTATTAACCCATCTTCCATGTAAATATCAGCATAGAAAGATTGATCATCATTAACAATTTTCCCGCCCTTGATCAAAAGTCGATCACTCTGAAACAAAGAAAAGACAATATAACAGCATAGAATCATGATAAAGGAAAGAAAACTTCTCATGGTTCTGGCACAAGTATCATTCGACATTGCATCTTGTTGCCATAATCCCTACCTCCAAATGCTAGTACCTGCATTTGTGAACATGCATTTGATTTGATTTAAAATGTACCAAAGGGGGTAAGGTTAATGCATTTCATACACCGACTTTGTGTGGTATAACCAAAGCTATTTACATATTATATAAAGGCACTTTCAATTAGTGTGTACAATCAATTTGTGCCTGGAAAAAGCTCTAGTGCACATAAGGGGCAGGGGATTATATAAATGGTGCTGAAAAATTCAGCACCAAGCCTAATTCCAGGTCGAGTGCCCTTTGTAAAATAGTGCTTAGAGCCAATTCCCATACCCAATGTTAGGTACCAGTATTTACAACACTTGAAATCTGATTTAAATGCCAGCACCCAATTCACGGCATTTGGGCATAGAAATGTGTGTGGTTATATAGAATACCACCAACTTTTCAGAACGCCCCTGACCCTCCTCTGGCCACACCCCCTTTAGCATTGTACACTAGGAGATTTAGGCAGTCTTATAGAATAGTGAGCAGATTCATGCACATATCCCAATTATTGCCAATTAAACGCAAGAATTATTTAACATCAATTAACTGTTAGTTAATGGCTCATTAAACAATTTATTTGCATGCGAATCTTCACTCTGCACAGAAATGCAGGTGCCATATATCGAATCCACAGGACAATGCTTGTGTAAAGAACAAATAGGTGAAACAAAGCATTAAAAAACTGCCCCCCCCCCAAAAAAAAAAAAAAAAATCAGGAAAAATGTGTGTAAAATGAGAACAAATCAAACCTTTTTTTCTGGGCAGTACACACTCCTTGCAAAAGATTTCACAGCAAAATATTACTGTCAGGTTATTTTAGATTTAAAAGATAAAACAGAAAACAGGTAAAAGTGAGCTTTAAGATGGAATGAGGAAGAGAAACTGTCAACAGGAGAATTCTCTTATCAATGGTGAAACCAAGTAAGTGAATAGAACAGTAAAAAGGCAAGCATTCAAGAAGAGAGAACTGGGGTAAGGAAGACAAACAGAGCACACAATATAACAGCTGCATAATTGTTATTCGGAAACTTTTTAACAACAGAGGAGATAAATCAAGAGGCAAAGTGAACAGGTACCCAGGAACTACCTGGGTGGAGAATCTTTAGAAATACAAAATAATCTGAAATCCCCTAAACACGCTGGCTCCATATTTTAAGAAGTATCTATAAATGAGGGAGTTATTTTAATACCTAAAATGTACTCCATTAATGCAGTGGTTAGATTACTGCTCGCTGACTTTCAGCACACCCCTCATCCTACCTGGGCTCCAAATTTAATCAGATCTACAACTCCTAATCCCAAAGAAACTGAGATTCCTTGGGACAATGAGATTAAACAAAAATTAAGATCACTTATAAAAATATCCCAACTACAATATTAAATTTTAAAGAGAACAAAAAATAATAATAACCCTACACAACACGCAAGCACACTGTCTTTCCATCAGAAAACAGGCCAATATCAAATCATCATAAAGTCTGAATGTTTGCACCAATTAATTAGTGATAAAAAAATTATATGTGGTATAGAAGATTAAGGGGGGGAGGAAGTTATCAATGTGCAATAAAAAGGAGAGCTCTTACCCAGAAGCTTCCAACCTCTCTGTTATCACAGGTTGCCGACTCCTGTGGTAAAAGGAGTAATGCTTTCTGTCAGCCACCCTGCACCAAGACTGGCCCAATGCTCCTGGGCTGCATCTTAAAGGAGCCTTGATGCCATCCTCCTCTCCTCAAGTAGCACCACAACCACCCAATCACAACTCTATGATCCAAATTCCCATCCCCCCATCCAAACCCCAGATACCTACCAGCCCTTACTTGGCAGCATAGTGGTTTCCTGAGCAGGAGTGATCCCTAGTCAATCCTGCCTTTTCCTGCCTCGAAATGGCACCCTGAGCAGTAGTACCATAAGACTAGGGGTGCCATTTTGAGTGATGGCACTGGAAAGGGCAGAAGTGATCCAAAAGAGCACTAAGATCACCAGGTAATGGCCAGTAGGCCCCCAGGATTTGGGGAGTGGATCTGAGGGCTTTTAATCAGGCAGCTGTGGAGTATCAGGCTGTACTTTGAGTTCCAGTGCTACCAGGATAGTAAAATAACCCCAGCTTTTGGATGTGGCTATGTCTCCAGCTATACCGCAAGTTGTGTTATAGATTTTACACAGCAGTGAACTGTTTTCATGCATTTGCGTATTTTGCATCTCATTATTAAGTAACCAGCAGTGCCTTAATTATCACTGAATTAACAGTAAATTGTGTGTTAGCACCCTTTACACATAATTAAGAGGGAAAAAATGCAACTCAGAACTCTAAAGCAGTTTGATAACTTCCCCCCTAATATTTGTAATCCACATAACAGAAAATCATTTAATTAAATGTATTTAAAAACAGCCCACAGCAACACAAGTGTTCCACCAGTGGTCCTCAATCCAGTCATTGGGATACATCCAGCCAATAAATTATTTGCATAAAATGGAGGCCATGTATGCAAATCTCTCATGTATATTTGTTGTGGATGTCCTGAAAATTAGAGTTGGATATGTCCCGAGAACAACTGGGCTATACAGACAGGGGTCAACTTCAGCCACTGAGGCGACTTGGTTAAGTTAGATTTTGGTGCAGGTTTTAACTTAATCCAGATATTTAGAACTGCTATACATATAAGCAGCGCCACTGGGTAGTGTGGTCACTAAATCGGTGTGATCCATTTAGTTTAGACCTCCTAGTCAGGTGGCATTCAGCAATGCCAAGCTAGACATGAATATCAACACTAAATGGTAATTTTTATTTTTATTACATTTGTACCCCGCGCTTTCCCACTCATGGCAGGCTCAATGCGGCTTACATGGGGCAATGGAGGGTTAAGTGACTTGCCCAGAGTCACAAGGAGCTGCCTGGGCCTGAAGTGGGAATCGAAATCAGTTCCTCAGTTCCCCAGGACTAAAGTCCACCACCCTAACCACTAGGCCACTCCTCATGTGCCAGACCTTTTGCTGCACCTTCGCTTTGCCTCTTTTTATAGAAATAATATCAGGCCATTCAGACAGGATTTCCAGCCTGCAGTTATCCGTACAAGGGCTGAAAATCCACAGACAAGCCAGTTATTTCTTGACTGGCCACCGGTTTTAAACAGGCGGTTCAATCAGCCCAATGGTCATTCCACCAGTGTGTTCCAAATAGGGCTTATGGCTGGGTGTTAAGCTCCCACATTCCACAACATTAGATCTCAGCCAAAAGGCTAAGAAGGGACTGTCCTCAACCCACGCTTATCACTACACTTGATCTTGGTCAAAAGGCCAAGAAGTTTTAAACTAGATTAGGTAATTATTTTTTTCTGGTTTCATACAAAATGTTATAAATGCATCCTCACAACTGAAAGACACTTCTTGGCTTACTAAGAGTAGGCTGCAGTCAAGGAAATTGCCTGAATGTCTGTTGCCAGGGGATACAAAAACAAAACAGACCTAATTTGGTCCAAATGCAGAAACTGACTCAATTCAGTGGGCGCTGTAGCTTTGGCCCTACAGTACAGTGTACTCCAATTGTTTTAAGTGGCATTTGCATAACAAATTTCTAGAAGAGAGGGGACTTTCAACAGCCACACTATCATATGCCAAAAAAAGAACTTAAAAGCAGTTTACAATAGGCGAGTGAAAACTCTATCCAGAAGCAAAAGGGTTCCTAAAAGGCAGGGAGTAGCTTCTACCTTATTTAGTAGATAAATAAAACCAAGATAGGTGCAGAGCTGGGCACTTACATATATACAGATTCAGGTTCAATTCCCAGCTCGGGTCTTCCAGGACTGGGGATGCTACAGATGCAGGGTCCACTGCCCAGGTGCTGGGGGGGGGGGGGGTGAGGAAATCATAGTCATCATGCAAAGATGACACGTGAAGGGCAATTCTGAGTACCTTACGAGTGTAAATAAACAGAATACTAGCACGCAGGGCACCTAAGCACCATTCCATAATGGCATGCGTAACTGACATAGCGTGTAAATGCAAGGGGGCGTAAAAATGGGTGGAGCAAAGGCAGGGCTCCCAGTTACATATAACTGAGAAAATTGTCACATTTGTGACCGTTTCCTTGTCTGTGCTCACCTCGCCCTCTGGTGGCCAGACCTGGTGGCTGCAATGGACTGTCTGTTTACTGTCACCCGTTCCAGACTTCAGCCCAGTTCAGTCCAGATCTTCCGGGCTGCCAGAACTGATTTCCTTGTTTGTACCTGAACAGCACCCGTAGTTACCTTGTGATTGCTGCAGATGAACTTTAGCAGCTGATGGGCTTTATTAATCACCTAGAAACTTCTGTGTTGGCCTTTGCATCGCCTAAGGTCCCTGGTATGTGGGTGAGCTCTGTGCACTTCTGCCTAGTCCAGTTTTATTCTGAGTTCTTGCTTGGTTCTTGTTTGTTTGTGTGTAGTTAGCTTTGGTTTTATTGTTTAGTTCCTAGTCTTGTTTCTGGTCTGCATTTCCTTGTCTTGTGTCTGTGTTCTTTATTAGTGGCTGCTTGGCAGCTTTTAGTCCTGACTCCCTCCTGTCTGTGTTTCAGTCTGGCAGCTTGTAGTCTTGACTCTGATGTGTTTCCTGCTGGTATCCAGTTCCTGCCCAGTCCAGCTGCACCCAGGGGCTCAACTCCTGGGGAAGGGTGGTCAAGTGCAGGTGAATCCTTGTTCCAGTCCTGTGCTCCAGTCCAAGTGTTCTTGTCCAGTGTGTTCCGGCTTTGCTTATCCCTGTCTGCAGTCCCTGCTTTGTATGTGTGTTAGCCCAGTGCTGGTTGGGGTGGTTTTGCCTGCCACTGCCGCTCCTTGGCAACAGCCCAAGGGCTCACAAACCTAGTTGCTGCTTTGAGATCTGACAAATACTGTACGTTAGGTGTTTCCCTGCTGCATTTAGTTACCCTCAGGTATGCCCGGTCTATGGCTGGTGTAACTGTGAGCATCTACATCAGGGATATCCAACCTCGGTCCTCAAGGGCCACAGTACAGTCAGGTTTTCAGGATTTCCACAATGAATATGCATGAGATCTACATGTTAGGCGTATGTTAGTATTCTAGAACAGAACCTGGGCACCCAGAAGCAATTATAGGATAGGCTTTCACCGTGCACCTTCCAGGCACCTAAATGGGGGCACCCAGTTGAAGAATTGTCGTTCCCCCCCCCCTCAACCTCACGACTATATTTAGGATTCAAGAGTCCTAGTGCATGGCCTCCCGCCATGGACTGTCACTGCAATGACTGAACTAAAGTAAGCTGAGAGAAGAAATATAAAATGGGGGGGGGGGGGGGAAAGAAACAATCAATCGGGTAAGTTGTGAATGAAGGCTCAAGATAACAGTCTCATATCGCCTTGAAAAGGGTCTAATATAGCACATAGTGGAGGAGTGGCCTAGTGGTTAGGGTGGTGGACTTTGGTCCTGAGGAACTGAGTTCAATTCCCACTTCAGGCACAGGCAGCTCCTTGTGACTCTGGGCAAGTCACTTAACCCTCCATTGCCCCATGTAAGCCACATTGAGCCTGCCATGAGTGGGAAAGCGTGGGGTACAAATGTAACAAAACAAACTACAACTCAAATATGATTTTTTTTTATAAGATCACCTACTGTTGTAGCATGATTGGGGTTGTTATGGAAAGCTGCTGCAAATTCAATCTGCAAAAGAATAGCTTACAAAACTTTAAATATAGGACATGTGCTACTATTTATTATTACTTCAGATGTTAGGGTACATGGTGCATATAGTTTTCTTTAAAAAAAAAAAAAAAAGTTTTTGAGGTCACCAGACAGCACTGAAAGCAAAAGAGCTGCATCTGTTCAAATGGAGTAGAGGAGTAGCCTAGTGGTTAGAGTACCAGCCTCGATAGCCAGGGGCGCCCAGTTCAAATCCTACTGCTGCTCCTTTTGATCTTGGGCAAGCCACTTAATCTTCCATTGCCTTAGGTACAAAATTAGATTGTAAGCCCTCTAGGGACAGAGAAAATACCTACTGTACTTGAATGTAACTCATCTTCAGAAAAAGGTGTGAGCAAAATCCAAATAAAATAAAGACTCACAGCAGTAGTTCAGGCTTGTTTTACATTGTTCTAAGGACTCTCCTGAGGCACCATTTCAACTGGGAGGTCACCCAATCAAATTGGGCAACCAATGCGTGAAAAGCAACAATGCTCTTATTGTACAAGCCTTCCCAAGTCGATTAGTAGTGGCACCTCTGACCAAAGTAGACTTAATTCAACTATGATGCATCTTTATTACTACTAGGCCTAACTTCCATATTTCATGCCCGATTGAAAATACATTTTTTAATTATTGGTATCATCCTTTTTGTTTAAAAATACCCATTTAACAGTTAAATTTTATCACTGCAAATATCTGGATTTATTAAAACTCAATTACCATGTTGAAACACTGTGTTTCTAGTAAAGGCCACTTCTTAAATATCCAATCTGCCATTCTAAACACAAGAAGAAGAGCCACTGGAAGTCAAAATAATCAGCACTGCACTCCTACAAATAATCCACAACACATCCAACCAAGCTAATACAGAAAAGAATACGCCATGAAATCCTCTAAACTGTGAGCTGTGAACATAAAAATATTAACAAAGGCCAATGTAAAACCAAAATAATATTTGACTGAGTTTTGTAAAATAAAGCCACTCAATGTGTGCCCATTTCGACTACTTTAAACTAGCTCTACAATACACTCTACTCGAAGTAAGACTCTTTACATAAGTATTGCCGTACTGGGACAGACCGAAGGTCCATCAAGCCCAGCATCCTGTTTCCAACAGTGGCCAATCCAGGTCACAAATACCTGGCAAGATCCCAAAAAAGTGCAATACCTTTTATGCTGCTTATCCTAGAAATAAGCAGTGCATTTTCCTCAAGTCCATTTTAATAATGGTCTATGGACTTTTCCTTTAAGAAGCCATCAAAACCTTTTCTAAACCCCGCTAAGCTAACTGCTTTTACTACATTCTCTGGCAATGATGAGTGAAGAAAATTTTTCTCCTTTTTGTTTTAAATTTACTACTTTGTAGCTTCATTGCATGCCCCCTAGTCCTAGTATTTTTGGAAAGAGTATTCGCATCTACCCGTTCCACTTCTCTATTTTATAGACCTCTGTCATATTGCCCCTCAGCTGTCTTTTCTTCAAGCTGAAGAGCCCTAGCTGCTTTAGCCATTCCTCATAGGAAGGTCGTCCCATCCCTTTTATCATTTCCGTCACCCTTCTCTGTATCTTTTATAATTCCACTATATCTTTTTTAAAATGTGGTGACCAGAATTGAACAAAATATTTGAGGCGAGGTCACACCATGGAGCGATACAAAGGTATTATAACATCCTCATTTTTGTTTTACATTCCTTTCCTAACAACACCTAACATTCTATTTGCTTTCTTAGCCACTGCCGAACACTGAGTAAGATGTATTTACATTTACAGAAGTAAAATATTAATTTATGAGAAAACTCTCTCAAATTACTTTGGGCCTAGGCCATTTTCACCAACCACTTATCCACAAATCTCATCCAGCTTTTTAAAAATAGTTAAATACAGAATCACAACTTAGAGAACAAGAATTCAATTTCTTCATATTAAGGCTCTATTTCGTGCAAATAGGAAACAACATTTTCTAATTTACAATAATGTAATTCATCTAAATCAAAAATACTAAAGGATAACTAGCGACAGATTTCACAAATGCCTGGCAACCACTTATTTTTACATTCTCCTCTATCCTTCCAAATGCTTAAGAAAATGATGTCAGGCAATGAGACACACCCAGCATGCAAGACATAGATGCAAGTTCTTCAATACTATGAGCAAGAACAAGAAATCAACTATATGATTCTGGTAAAATTTGCATATTACACTACTCTTACAAGCTTTCCGACATATATTCCAACCAACATGGTCAACAAGCAGAGTACACTAGTAATGATGCATACCATATTCTAATTTTCCTTATAATCTAGTTTGGTATCTTGTTATTCCATTATAGTATACACCACCTACAGAATTACAGCTGTAGAACCACTCTGGTCAAAAGGAATCCTTCTGTCCCTTCCATCAATCAAGCACATTTTTCCCTACCTTGAAGAGAATCCTAGGAAGAATAATCCTCGCATGCATTTGTACTCACTGTTTTTGGCATATCGATTGCTGAAAAGACCAAGTCCATCT
Source organism: Microcaecilia unicolor (assembly GCF_901765095.1). NCBI lineage: Eukaryota > Metazoa > Chordata > Amphibia > Gymnophiona > Siphonopidae > Microcaecilia > Microcaecilia unicolor. The sequence goes on along the minus strand of NC_044034.1, from coordinate 310,829,050 downwards.
GTTATTTACCCCATGGAGCTGTGACATTTCCCTCTGTGGAAAGAGCTCTGATGCTGTCCCCAGCTTCTCACAATCACAGACACTCTTTGCACAATGGAATAAAGCCCTCCATCCAATGGCATCAAAAAATAACCTCGAACCCAGAAACACACCATACTAAAGCCTGAGGCCAGCTTGAACAGTAAACCCTACAGTGGGTTTACTCTTCAACGTGGTAAAGTGTGTTTCGGTTCGAGGTTATTTTTTGTTGCCTTTGGATGGAGGGCTTTATTCCATTGTGCAAAGAGTGTCTGTGATTGTGAGATGCTGGGGACAGCATCTGAGCTCTTTCCAGAGAGGGAAATGTCACAGCTCCAGCAGAAAATGCTGTATTTACAAACCTCACCCCCACCCCCTCCAAACCCTGCTTGTGTAAGCCATGCATTCCTGCAGCAAGAATCCAAGCAAAATGTCCAAGGGCCGAAGACTACTGCAGACACCTTCTACATTATTCTACAAACGTTTTCCATTAGCCTATGTTAAAAATCCTCTGAAATCTGTCTCCTCCAAAAAAAGACTACCTGGATAAAAAAAAATATTACTTCACCATAATCACCAATATTAAGAACACAACAGTCAGTCCTTGGAAACATTGTAAAGCAAAATAAATTGCTATACTGCTTATTTTTTTTATTATTTTTTAAGAGACAGAAATGCAATCGTTTCTACAGTGCACAATAACAATCAGGTGGATTTTTTTTTTTTGTAGCGAAAAGATGAGGCTGTAGAGAAGATTCAGTCTCTGGGAATCTCCCCCACCCTCTGCTGTTTTTGAAGCCTTTGGAGCACAAAGACCTCCCGTACAAGCTCTCTCTAACTCACCGTGATGCGTGGAATATTTTTCTTCCCCTGGTAACCCGACATCTTTGATGAAGAAGAAAAAAAAAAGCGACAGATTTCCCAAAGTAGAGAGATGCAAATCAGAGGGAACGGATGATGCAAAAGCTCTTTCCAAGCTCCTCTTAGGGTGCACAAAAATATAAGGCAAAAAAAATGAAAAGGGGGTCAGAAAGAATTCTGTAGTGGGGAGGGGTAAGTAGAGATCCCGCCGCTACCCCTTTTTTTTCCCTTAGAGCCTGCCCAGCCCGCCCAGCAAGAGCCAGGGACTACGGTAATGAAAACCCTACCAGCAGTTGCCAACGCGCCTGCGCACCGCCACTCCCTGCTTCAGTTAGAGAAGCCTGCAGCTTCCACTAAAAAGCTATTGGTTGGGACCTTCCCGGGTATGCAAATATCAGCCGTCTAACGGGAGGAGCAGAATAGCTGGCACAATACCTCTAGCCTCCCCCACCCCACCGGTCGCCGTGGCCAGACTGCTGAAGCCCACAAATCAAACGAAGCGATTGGTAGGGGGAGGAGGAAAGAGCGCGAGACAAAGCAGGAAACTGCGGACAAACCACCAAAGCTCACCGTCACGTCAGCAGTAAAGCGTGAGCTATCGGCAGAGCAGCTGGCAGATTCTTCAATAATCAAATAATACAATGTTTTATAGTTCGGCTTTTTTATTTACACTTGCACTCAGAAAGAATCGGGACGAGAATCTGGCGATGAAAAGTTATGTAGGTAATTTAGAGAATTGTTTCCTGCTGTTTTCCCTTATTCTTACATTTCTGGTGATTGCAGAAAAATCTTGTAAACCAAATTAAACATGAACTTGGACACAGTGTGCAAACGTGTAAATTTTAGAGCCAAGTACTAAGCATTTTCACTGGCACAAAATAAGGTAAACCTGTTTTATTACATTAGCCACTTGGGGAGGGGGGGTTTCCCCCTAAATGCATGAGGCTAATATAATTTTGCAATAAATCTGATGGAGCAATACCCCTGTAGTGTGCCAAAAATACATTTGTTTAACATTTAAAAACACGTTGACAACCACTTGTAAACTGAAATATTAATTGGCCAATAAAAAGCAAACCTTGTTTTACTGTTTCCTGCATAGTTTGTTCTAGGCCTCTTCCCTCAATAGCACAGAAGTGAAACCCTCATTTTAATTTGTTAAGAAATCCTGGACAGCTGCGCAAGCCGACATTACTGAACACTGGAGGATCCTAGGCTTCATTACCAGATCAGGTTTTCCAGTTCTATAGGATTTGGTGCAAGACTAACAGTGCAAGGGCCACTTAAAAACTGATCAGATTTAACCTAATAACTGAAGTGAGGACATTTAAGAAAAATCTACTGTTAGTTTCATTTTTGAAAGTTGAATGCTGCTATAAAATACAGAAAGTGGTAAAAAAAAAGAAACTAAAAGCAACAGCTGCAAAGCTTCAGAGCTTATATCAGGTATGAACATTGTTTTAAAAATAACATCTTGGAAGCCCAGACCAGGTGTTTTGCCTCTTCTTTTTTTTTTTTTTTTTTTTAATAGATTGAATACAATAGCCAGCATGGATAAAAGGTGAAGTGGAAGAAGCTACTATTGCCAAAAGGTCATTTTTCAAAAATAAAATGGAATAAGGATCCACCTGAAGCCCACAGAGAACAGCATAAGAACTAGCAAGCCAGATGTAAAGCACTGATAAAGACAGCAAAAAGAAGCTTGCCATAGAACAAAAATTTGCAAAATAAAAACTTTGTCAGATACATTCAAAGCAAGAAGCCTATGCAAAGTCAGCTGGGCCATTAGATGATCAAGGACAAGGGGTAAAAGGGGCACTCAAGGAAGAGGAAGACAAAGCCATAGCTGAGAGATTAAATCAGTGCTTCTCAACCTAGTCCTTGAGGCACATCCAGCCAGTCAGATTTTGAGGATACCCACAATAAATATGCATGACATTATTTACATACCAAAGAGGCAATGCATTCAAATCTATCTTATTCATATGCATTTTGGATATCCTGAAAACCCAGCTGGCTTGGTGTGCCCAAAGACTAAGTAAAAGCAGTTAGCATACTTTAGTTTAAAAAAAAAAGCCACTGCTTATCCCTGGGGTAAGTAATATGGAATCTACCTACTTTTGGAAAGTCTGCCAGGTATTTATGACTGGGATTGGCCACTATTAAATACAGAAGACAGGGATTGATGGACCTTTGGTCTGATCCAGTATGGTAATTGTTAAACTTGTGTTTCTGGGTTGATCAGGTTTGATAGTGCTACAGAATTAGGGGAGGAGGGAATTCCAGTCATTGCACAATGGTGACACCTAGGGGGCAATTCTATAATCTAGGCCAGTGTTTCCCCAAGTCGGTCCTGGAATACCCTCTTGCCAGTGGGGGCTTCAGGAAATATCCACAACAAATATGCATGGGATTGATTTGCATACACTTCCTCCATTGTATGCAAATCTCTTTCATGCATGTTGTTATGATTCTGCCGGTTTGGCTGAGGGGGAGGGGGGACGTCTCTTCTGATTGGCTGCCAGAGGTTGTGCTGACGTCAGGGGATAGTACTTTAGCCTGCAGCGGAAGAGTTTCTCTGCTTTTTAGTTACTTACGCTTGGTGGTAACTGGAAAGCCTCTCAGAACGTGCTCTAGGTTCTGACAGGGATCTGTGTTGTGTTAGAGTATTCTTTTCCTTCCCTCTGGGTTAGCTGCTGCTGTGTGTGTGTGCGTAGCTCTGTTATCAGGGTCAGCTGCTCTTTGTTTAGTGGGGGCTGGGCATTGCTCAACCAGGGCTCTGGGCTGAGTGAGAGTGTTCTCCTTTATTTGTTTGTTTTAAGGATTTCTCTTCCCAGTGTCCCGGCCTGCTGGCTCAGTGAGTTTAACCCTTTGTGTACTGTGTGTATGGTGTTCTTGCCTCTGCCAGTGTGTTTGTTCTATCGGCCCTGCTCCCTCTTGGGGAAGGGAAGCGTTTTCTCTGATTGTTTGTTGATTTATGGAACTCTCTCTCTGCTGGCTCTACAAGCTTAACCCTTTGTGTTCTGGTTGCCTCTGTCTACAGTGGGTTTGAGGCAAAGGCTTTCTGCCTTCCTTTTGTGTCTGGTTCCTCCGGCTTCTGCCTGGGGCTTCCTACCCTGGGGGGGGGGGGGGTTGCTGTGTTAGTTCCCCTGTCCTGCGCTAGTCCCCTGGGTGGGCGTGGGCCGCTCTGGTCCTTTGTTTCTCCCTCTGCCCTATTGCTGGTGTTCAGCGCGTGCCTGGCATCTTGGGGCCCGGGGGGCCCTCTGGGTTCTTTCACCCCTCCCTGTGTGTGATTGGGCTCCAGTTCAGCCGTGAGGCTCGCACGAGTGGCTCTGTGTGCGTGGGTTCCGGTTCGGCCGTGAGGCCCGCCTGTATGCCTATTTCCCTTCTTCCTGAGGGACTGCGGGGAGGGGTAGCTTAGGGGTATTGGATAGCTGGGGTGTGTGGTGGTGGGTCGGTCTCCCTTGGCCTCGGCCAGGGCCCAAGGGCTCACGACCAACCCAACGGATTACACATGTTCATTGTTGATATCCTGAAACCCTGTCTGGATACATATATAGAAGACCTTCACCCAATGGAGGAGAAAGGCATCACATGCAAGTCTGCCATGTGATCTAATCCTGGGGGGACCTGGTTGATATGAGTGGAAAAAAGATCCACTGAAGGGGGTGCCCCACTCTCAGAAGATCTTGCAGTCTACACCCATGTTGAGAGTTTACTCGTGCAGTTGCAAAACACTACTCAAGTCTGTCCGCCAGGCAGTTGTCCTTTCCTGCTAGGTTTGTGCTTCTGAGGACCATTCCATGAAGGAGCACCCACTGCCTCCTGACACAAGGGATAGGATCCCATACCCCCTTGCTTGTTCACATAAAACATTGCAACCTGGTTGTCTGTTTGAGAATAATTTGGTTCTGTGGCTAATCTCTGAAAGCCTTTAGAGCGTTCCAAATGGCCCTGAGCTTGAGGAAGTTGATATGGTAAGCTGTTTCCTGAGCAGACCAAGTTCTCTGAGTGTGAAGCCCATGTACATGAGCGCCCCATCCCAAGTTGGATGTATCCATTGTTAACATCTTCTGAGGACGTGGAACTTGAAATGGCAGTCCCAGAGTCAAATTTGACCAAATTGTCCACCAAAGAAGTACATAAGTCAACTCTGGAGGAATCTCAATTACATTCACTAGATTCCAAGCTCTCTAAGACCACTGGGAATCTAGGGGCCACTGGGCCTCTCTCAAATGGAGACATGCCATGGGAGTGACATGCACTGTTGAGGCCATGTGGCCCATTAATCTCAATATTTGCTGAGCTGTGATCTGCTTGCTGCTTTGGACTTGCAAGACAAGTGTTACTAAGTCCTCTGCTCTCGCTTGGGGAAGAAAAGCCAGAGCCTGCAATGTATCGAGCAGGGCTTCTATATACTCCAATCACTGAACCGGAAGAAGGTGGGACTGGGGGTAGTTTATCACAAACCAACACCCAAATAGGCACATTGACTCTGTCGCTCCCTCCTGCCATGTGCTCTTGACCAACCAATTATTCAGAGAGGGAAACACAAATACTCCCAGTCTGCACAAACACACTGTAAATACAGCTAGACATTTGGTGAATACCCTAGGAGCAGACATGAGGCCAAACGGCAGAACGTGATACTGGTAGTGGTGTTTCCCTATTCAGAATCTGAAAAACTTCCTGTTATTGGAAACTATCAAAATGTGGGTATAAGCATCCTTTAAGTCCAGAGAGCAGCCAATCTTTTTCCTGGGAATCATGGGAAGTAGAGTTCCCAGGGAAATCATCCTGAACTTTTCTTTGACAAGAATTTTGTTCAGGGCCCTTAGGTTTAGGATGAGAAGAAATCCCCCCATCTTTCTGTGCACAAGGAAGTACCTGGAATAGAGAATCCCTTCCTTTCCCCTAGTGGCATGGGTTCGACTACATTGGCCTGAAGAAGGGTAGAGATTTCCTCTACAAATACCTGTTTGTTCTGAGAGTTAATGAACGATACTCTTGGTGAGCAATTTGGTGGGCTTTGACGCCAATGCAGGGCATAACCAAGATGGACTATTTGAAGGACCCACTGATTGGAGGTTACAAGAAGCCATCGTTGCTGGAAAAAATTCTGCTTCCTTTCTACCAGTAGGCCATCCAGGACTGCGGCTATTCCCTCCTGGATCCATTCAAAAGCTTGTCCCTTGCTTTGACTGGGGAGCCGGCTGGGACTTCTGATGACGGGACAGGACTTGCGAGGCTGACAGCGATGGGCCTGGGACTGCTGGGCAGAGTGAGACAGAAACCTATGCCTTTGAGAGCAGTAGGGTCGCCACCTAGGCCCACTCAAAAAACTTCTAGAAGAGGAGGCTGCAGCTGGAAACTGCTGAGATAGGGTCTGGATGGTATCCATATGTTTCTTTATGAGGTCCGCAACCTCCTCCATCTTGTCCCCAAAAAGATTGTCTCCTCAGCAAGGTGCATCTGACAACCTCTCCTGAACTGCTGGTTCTAGGTCAGAGACATGTAGCCATGAGAGTCTGTGCATCTCTACACCCATGACAGAAAGTATGGACGCAATATCAAAAGAATCATGTGCTCCTGGCCAGATGCTTTCTACACTCCAGCTGCTTACTGAAGCTCTGCAGCTTGTTCTAAGGGAAACAATCCACAAGACAAAGTGTACTGTGTGCAAAGATTTCAAGTAAAGGCTCGTGTAGAGACAGTGGCGTCGCGAGGGCAGCTGACACCCGGGGCGGGTCGCCGCTGCGCACCCCCCCCCCCCCCGGGTGCAGCACGGCGCACCCTCCCCCCTCCGGGCGGGAGAGCCAATCCGCCGAGGCGCCTCGCTGGTTCCCTGCTCTCTCTGTCCCGGAACAGGAAGTAACCTGTTCCGGGGCAGAGAGAGCGAGGAACCAGCGAGGCGCCGACACCCCCCAGCGGCGTGCACCCGGGGCGGACCGCCCCACCGCCACCCCCTCCCCTTCCTACGCCACTGTGTAGAGAAGGTAGGATTGGATGCAGGCAATAAGTATTGAGGCCTGATAAACGATGCCTGATAAACGTTTCTCCCAAACAAGTCTAGTGTTTAAGCCTCTCTACCTGGGGGAGCCGAGGCATGAGTCCTGGGGCTCCTAGCTCATTTGAGGGTGGATTTGAGAAACAGAGTGTGTTGAGGCAGTTGTGCCCTCTCGAACCTGGGAGCCTTCTGGATATGATACTGCATATCCACCTTCTTAGGTACAACCTGCACTGAGAGGGGAGATTCCCAGTTCTTCTTCAGTGCATCTTTAAGATAGGGTGCAATGGTACTGTAACCCCTTCCTTAGGAAGCGACACATAGTCCAGAATAGATAACATCTCTGCCTTGGTCTCCTCCATCTCCAAATTAAATGGGATAGCCAAAGCCACCTCCTTCACAAAACCAGTAAAAGAGACCCTCAGGTGGAAAGGTCAGAAGGGACCCCATAAGACTCCTCCTCTTGAGGGTCCTCTTCTGAGTCCCATGAGCAATCCCAGTCAGACTCCTCACCATACTCAGACTAGTCTGAGTCTGTGCCTGCCCTAGCTCAGTGGAACCACGTCCACGCCTCAAAGGGTGCCACGGTATGGTCCTGCCCTCAGATGCCGGGGAAGCTTCCTCCCCAACGTCAAGAGCGTTACTGCATGGGTCGATGTCAGTGTCAACACCCTTCAAGGTGCCAGTGCCAAAGATCTCTCCATAGTCATAGCAGGAGCCTCAGGAAGAATATGGGGATGATCCGCAGTTGGTGCAAACACCCTCAATGCTTGAGCACAGTGCAACTGTAGTATCTGCACCAGATCTTGCCTGAGCACTGCTCAGTACCATTCATCAAAGGAAGGCATCGGCAAAGGCTTGGGAGCCAGGATAGAGGCAGCCTGAGAAGGAGTTGGTGCCAAACCGGAAGCAGGAACGTGGAACTTGGCTGCTCGGATACTTGCGCACTGGCACGTCTACCAAAGAAGGGGAGCGTTCCTCCCAGTGCTGGTGCTTCTCAGGTGCTGGTGATGCCTATGTCCCAGCACTCCTGCCACCATGTGTTGAAAGGACCAATGCTTATGGGCTTCCCCCCAAAGCTCAGCATGGCAGTCCTTCAGTGCTGATGAGGACGCCGTTGAACCCATATGCACCCTCGGTGTCAGGTCTGATGCTGACCGGTTCAAGGGCCTACTTTTAGCACCCAATGTCAAGAGAAGTGGAGACCTCCTTGATGCCGGTGCACTCCCAGTGTTAGTCAAAATCTAATTAGCCATCGAAGTCGATGCTTCTGGTGCTGATGTTGATGGACCAGGCTTTGAGGAGCCAAAAAGTTTCTCCTGCTGGACCAGCTGCACCCTCTGTGTTCTCAAGTGCATTTTCAAACAGAGAGAACAAGATTTAGGCTCATGGGTAGGCCCAAGACACCCGATGCACCATGAGTGAAAGTATATCACAGAAATCACCCAATTACATTGGGTGCACCTCTTGAAGCCACTAGGGGTCTTCTTAGACATCGAAAAAAGAATCATGGCCAAATTAAACTCTTCAATTGTAAACTGTAAAAAGGGGCAGCATTCAACCGAGTTTGGTGCTCTGACCTAAGTGAGCCCAGCAACTTGCGAAAAAGAAAAGAAACTTGAAAAGCTGAAAATATTAAACAAAAATTAAAAGGAAGCAAAATAAAATAAAGATTATTGAGAAACGTTTTACAAAAAAGAGAAAATTATCCACACGCGAAGACACTGCAATATGAGAGAAAAAAATGCACTGTGAGGAGAACACGAAGATACGTCCTTCCTGCTCGCGATGCAGACTGCAAGCTCTAAAAATCCCCAGTGGTTCTCACGTTCACACAACTAAACTTGAGTTTTTGGCTTTGTCCGAAATCAGTTTCAATTTCAGCCAAAACTGAAAAAAGCAGTTTCGTCAGCATCTACAGTGCATATACCCAGGAGCTTCATTTGTCCCAGCATTGAATATCTGGAGTTAATTCAGCCATGGCTGGGAATGGTTTACAAGCCACTTACCACTGCAGACTGAATATTACTTTTTTCCTTTGATTTTTATTAACCATAAATGTCATAAACTAAAGTGATATTAAACACGTGAGATCTGTGTCATGCAGAAAAAGCGAAGATCCTTACCTGTAGCAGATATTCTCTGAGGACAGCAGACCATTCATTCTCACATGTGGGTGACATCATCCACATCACCTGGTGTGGAGCTTAAACAAGCTAATATAGCTTTAAGAGCACACGCAGCATCCTCACCGCAAAAGCGTGAGTGCCATCCCGCCTACAGCGAGCGTGCAAGACCATCAGTATAATAACATAGCATGGAAAACAACTCCAAGGGGAAGTGGAAGGGTATGTGAGAAGGAATGGCCTACTGTCCTTGGAGAATACCTGCTACAGGTAAGTTTCTTCACTTTCTCCAAGGACAAGCAGGCCATATTCTCATATGTGGGAATCTCTATCTCTATCCAGGACCAGTCTCACCAAAAACAACAACCTTTGATCAATTGAACCTCACAACAGTGAGGGCAAAATAGTAATAACCTGTAACTATATACAACTGTGTGAGAGTGTAGCCTAGAACAGAACAAAATAGGCGTAGGGAGTGGAGTTGGATTCCAGACCCCAAACAAATTCTGTAGAACTGTCTGTCCAAACCGAACATTGTGTCAAGTAGCCTGCTTAAGGCAGTAGTAAGATATGAATGTGTGGATTGAAGACCACGTCACAGCCTTGCAGATTTCTTCAATGGAGACTGATCTCAAGTGGGCTACCAACACAACCAAGGCTCTGACATTGTGAATCTTGACATGACCCTCAAGAGTCAGCCCAGCCTGGGCATAGGTGAATGAAATGCAATCTGCCAGCCAATTGGAGATTGTGGGGCCCTTTTACTAAACAGCGTAAGTGCCTACACGCGCCCAACGCATGGCAATTCTGAGTTACCACCTTTCTACCGCATGGCCCATGTGGTAATTTCATTCTTTACGTGCGCCCACTATGCGCACCGGAAAATATTTTTATTTTCTGGCACGCGTGCGGTAATTGGCATTTTACAAGCGTAGACCATTATGCCCAATTACCGTGTGAGACCTTACCACTAGGTCAATGGCTGGCAGTAAGGTCTCAGACCCAAAATGGACGCACGGCAATTTTCATTTTGCTGCACGTCCATTTTCGGCAAAAATTTTAAAAAGGCATTTTTTACAGGCGTGCTGAAAAATTATTCTGCACGCATCCAAAACACGCATCTACACTACCGCAGGCCATTTTCAGCACACCTTAGTAAAAGGGGCCCTTGTACATTTGGCGATGGCAACCCCCATCCTGTTAGGATCAAAAGAAACTAAGAGCTGAGTGGAATGTCTGTAGGGTCTAGTCCACTCCAAGTAAAAGGCCAATGCTTGCTTGCAGTCCAAGGTGTGCAAGTTCCACAAGTTTCGCCAGGTTGGGCATGTGATTTGGGAAAGAATGTTAGAAGGACAATCGACTGGTTCAAATGGAACTCCGACATAACCTTAAGCAGGAACTTAGGGTGCATGCACAGAACTACTTTGTTATGATGAAATTTAGTGTAAGTTGGATCCACCACTATGGCCTGAAGCTCACTGACCCTGCTAGCTGAAGTAACAGCCACCAAAACCAGGACCTTCCAGGCCAAGTACTTCAGATGACAAGAATCTAGTGGCTCGAAAGGAGCTTGCATCAGCTGGGTGAGGATGATGTTGAGGTCCTTTGACACAGGCAGAGGGACAGGGGGCTTTGTCAAAAGCAAACCTCTCATGAAATGAACAACTAAAGGCTGTCCAGAGGTGGACCTACCCTCTACATGGCAATGGTAAACACTAATTGCACTAAGGTGAACCCTTACAGAGTTGGTCTTGAGACCAAACTCAGAAAGATGTAAAAGGTATTTAAGCAGGGTTTGTATAGGGCAAGAAAGGGGATCTAAGGCCTTGCCCTCATACCAGACAGCAAACCTCCTCCACTTGAAAGAGTAACATCTCTTAGTGGAATCTCTCCTGGAAACCAGCAAGACCTGGGAGATACCCTCAGGAAGATGCAAGAAAACAATTTCTAAGCTCTCAACATCCAAGCTGTGAGGGCCAGAGACTGGAGGCTGGGATGCAGAAGAGATCCCTCATTTTGTGTGATGAGAGTCAGAAAACACTCCAATCTCCAAGGTTCTTTTGAGGACAACTCAAGAAGAAAAGGGAACCAGATCTGCCTGGGTCAGTATGCAACAATCAGGATCATGGTTCCTCAGTCTTGCTTGAGTTTCAGCAAAGTCCTCCCCACAAGAGGGATGGGAGGATACGCATACAGAAGACCTGTCCCCCAATGAAGGAGGAAGGCATTCGACGCTAGTCTGTTGTGGGTCTGGAACCTGAAACTCAGGGCCGTGCCAACACGGTAAGCGGGGTAAGCATGGCAGGGAGCGCCCCCCTCTGGGGGGCGCCGCCGCACCATGCTCACCTCGCTCGCCCTCCTGCTCCCATTGTTCAACTGCCCGCCCTCTTCTTCCCCCCCCCCCGCCCCAACATCCCTTTTCTTTTTTTTTCTTTTTAAATTTACCTCTGTGGCGGTCCAGCAGCGCAGCGTCAGTGAAGGAGGCGGCGCTCCCGATGTCTCTAGCCTTCCCTTCGCTGTGTTCCGCCTTCTTCTGACGTCATTTCCTTGACGTCAGAAGAAGGCGGAACACAGCGAAGGGAAGGCTAGAGACGTCGGAAGCGCCGCCTCCTTCACTGACGCTGCGCTGCTGGACCACCACAGAGGTAAATTTAAAAAGAAAAAAAAAGAAAAGGGATGTTGGGGGGGAGAAGAGGGCGGGCAGTTGAACAATGGGAGCGGGAGGGCAGGGGAGAGAGGAGCATGGATGCGAAGGGGGGGGAGAAGAGGGCAGGCCAGGCCAACTGGGACATGATGGGAGCGGGAGGACAGGGCAGAGAGGAGCATGGATGCGAGGGGGGGTCATGGAAGGGAGAGAGGGGAATTGCTGGATAGGGATTAATGGAGGGTGACAGAGGAGCATGGATGGGAGGGGCAGGGCTCAGGGAGAGAGGGGAATTGCTGGATAGGGAATTAGGGATGAATGGAGGGGACAGAGGAGCATGGATGGGAGGGCAGGGCTCAGGGAGAGAGGGGAATTGCTGGATAGGAATGAATGGAGGGGGCAGGGGACAGGGGACAGAGGAGCATAGATGGGAGGGCAGGGCTCAGGGAGAGAGGAGAAATTGCTGGACATAGAGGGGAGGGAAGAGAGATGAAGGAGATGAAATGAGGGAAAAGGAAGAGAGGAGAAAAACTGCACATGGATGAAGAAAATAGGCAGAAGCTGAGGACCAGAAATGAAGAAGAAAGGAGGAAAGGAAAGAAATAAATGGAAAGGAAGCCCTGAAAACGGAATTAAGAGGACAGATAGCAGCAGAATCAGATACTGGGCCAGCATGATCAGAAAAAGAAAGTCACCAGACAACAAAGGTAGAAAAAAAAATCATTTTATTTTCATTTTAGTGTTTGGAATATGTCCACTTTGAGAATTTACATCTGCTATCTTATTTTGCAATGTATAGCAATTTGTTTCTAAGAATATTGCTGACAATTCCTGTCAGTGTGGCAAGTGGTGAGCGATCATTTTCACGGGGGGCGGAGAGGCGCCGCCGCCAACTGATAGTCTGCAGGGGGGGGCGCCAACTGATAGTCTGCAGGGGGGCGCCAGAGACCCTAGGCACGGCCCTGCTGAAACTGAACTGAGGGACTTTTTGATTGAATTGAGTGGCAAAGAGATCCATTCAGGAGGAGTCTAACTACTTTCATGATAAGGTTCACAAGATTAACCTTGAGTTCTCAACCAAGTCACCTCCACCTCTCCTTCCCCCAGTTCATTCTGTAATTGCTCCTTCAACCCGTACCTTCTTTTCTTCCTTCTCTGAAATCACTGAAGGGGAAACTGCACATTTTCTTTCCTCCTCCAAACTGATTACCTGTCCCTTTGATCCTATTCCCACCCATCTACTCAGCACTATCTCTCCTACTGTCATCCTTTCTATCTGTCATATCCTCAGTCTTTCACTTCCACTGCAACTGTTCCTGATGCTTACAAACATGCGTAGTTACACCACTCCACAAAAAACCTTCATTGGACTCTACCTGCCCTTCCACTATCACCCCATCTCCCTCCTCCCTTTCCTATCCAAGCTACTTGAATGTGCTGTTCATCAACATTATCTTGACTTTCTTTCAAATGAAGCTGCTTTTGATCCTCTTCAATCTGGCTTTCACCCTCTTCATTCAACTGAAACAGCCCTTGCTAAAGTCTCCAATGACCTGGACAGATCCAAAGGTCTCTATTCTATCCTCATCCTTCTTGATCTATCTGCTGCTTTTGACACTGTTGATCACCACCTACTCTTTGATATGCTATCCTCACTTGGATTTCAGGGCTCTGTTCTTTCCTGGTTTTTTCTTATATCTCTCACCACACTTTTAGTGTATGCTCTGGTGAATCCTTCTCCATCTGTATCCCACTATCTGTAGGTGTACCTCAGGGATCTTTCCTGAGACCTCTTCTTTTCTCCATCTATACTTCTTCCCTTGGTGCTCTGACCTCATCCCATGGTTTTCAGTATCACCTTTATTCTGATGACTCCCAGATCTACTTCTCCACACCAGAAATTTTAGCAGGAATCCAGGACCAAGTATCAGCCTGTCTGTCTGACATTGCTGTTTGGATGTCTCACCGCCATCTAAAACTAAACATGACCAAGACTGAGCTTCTTACCTTTCCTCCTAAACCCACCTCTCCTCTTCCCCCGTTCTTTATCTCTGTGGATAACACTCTCATCCTCCCTGTCTCATCAGCTCGTAACTTTGGAGTCATCTTTGACTCCTCTCTCTTTCTCTGCATATATCCAACAGACTGCTAAAACCTGTCATTTCTTTCTCTATAATATCACGAAAATTTGTCACTTCCTTTCTGAGTACATTACCAAAACCCTTATACACTCTCTTATCACCTCTCGCTTAGACTACTTCAACTTACTTTTCACAGGTCTCCAACTCTCTCCCCTTCAATCTGTTCAAAATTCTGATGCATGACTTATATTCCGCCAGTGTTGCTATGCTCATATTAGCCCTCTCCTCAAGTCATTTCATTGGCTCCCTATCTGTTTTCCGCATACGTTTCAAACTCCTCTTACTGACTTACAAGTGCATTCACTCTGCAGCTCCTCAGTATCCCTACACTCCTCCCCGGGAACTCCATTCATTGAGTAAATCTCTCTTATTTGTACCCTTCTCCTCCACTTCCAACTCCAGACTCCGTTCCTTTTACCTAGCTGCACCATACACCTGGCATAGACTGCCTGAGTCAGTACATCAAGCTCCATCTGTGGCCGTCTTCAAATCTAGGCTAAAAGTCCATTTTTTGAACCTGCTTTTAACTCTTAACCCCTATTCACTTGTTCAGTACCTATGTCTGTTGTCTCATTCCCACCTTAAGTATTTCTCTTATCCCTTATTTGTCCTGTTTTTCTGTCCCTGCTTACAATCTAAATTGTAAGCTCTGTCAAGCAGGGACTGTCTCTTACATTTTCAAGTGTAGAGTGCTGCGTACATCTAGTAATGCTATAGTGGAGGAGTGGCCTAGTGGTTAGGGTGGTGGACTTTGGTCCTGGGGAACTGAGGAACTAAGTTCGATTCCCGGCACAGGGAGCTCCTTGTGACTCTGGGCAAGTCACTTAACTCTCCATTTCCTGCCGCATAGAGCCTGCCATGAGTGGGAAAGCGCGGGGTACAAATGTAACAAAAAAAACAAAAAAAATGATAAGTAGTAATAGTAGCTTCATGCTCAGAAGATCTCGCAGGCAATACCCATGTTGATTGACCACTCATGCAGTCGCAGGACCCTGTTCAGCCTGTCGACCAGGCTGTTGGATTTCCCCACCAGGTAAGTGGCCTTGAGGAGCATCCCATGCTGGTCTGGCCAGTGCCATATTCGGATGGCATCCTGACACAGTGGGCATGATCTGGTACCCCCCTGCTTTTTGGTGTAGTACTTTGCAACCTGACTGTCTTAATGAGTAAAATATGGTTAGATAGGTATTAATCCGCAAACGAACCTTTTCCGGAGATACGAAGGCGGTAGAACGAGAGGACATGAAATGAGATTGAAGGGGGGCAGACTCAAGAAAAATGTCAGGAAGTATTTTTTCACGGAGAGAGTGGTGGATGCTTGGAATGCCCTCCCGCGGAAGGTGGTGGAGATGAAAACGGTAACGGAATTCAAACATGCGTGGGATAAACATAAAGGAATCCTGTTCAAAAGGAATGGATCCTCAGGAGCTTAGCCGAGATTGGATAACAGAGCCGGTACTGGGAGGTGAGGCTGGTGGTTGGGAGGCGGGGATAGTGCTGGGCAGACTTATACGGTCTGTGCCAGAGCCGATGGTGGGATGCGGGGATAATGCTGGGCAGACTTGTACGGTCTGTGCCCTGAAAAAGACAGGTACAAATCAAGGTAAGGTATGCACAAAAAATTGGCACATTTCTTGGGCAGACTGGATGGACCGTGCAGGTCTTTTTCTGCCGTCATCTACTATGTTACTATGTTATATGGTTAGATAGCCAACCTCTGAAAGCCTTTAGAGTGTTCCAGATTGCCCGTAGCTCCAGGAGGTTGATCTGAAGATCTGATTCCTCAGCTGACCAAGCACCCTGGGTGTGAAGCCCATCCACATGAACTCCCCACTCCATGTGGCATGTATCCGTCGTCAGCACCTTCTGGGGCTGAGGAATTTGGAATGGAAGTCCCACAGTCAAATTAGATCAAATTGTTCACCAAAGGAGAGATTGAATCAATTCTGGTGTTACTCGGATGATATCCGCTAGGTTCCCTGAGGCTTGGCACTACTGGGAAGCTAGGCTCCACCAAGCAGTTTTCATGTGAAGTTGTGCTGTGGGTGTGACATGGACAATGAAGGCTATTTGGCCTAATAATCTCAAGATCTGAGCTGTGACCTGCCAGCTGGCTCAGATCTGAGTGGCAAGAATGACAACAGTGTCCACCCTCAGCACAGGGAGAAAAGCCTGTGCTTGCTGCATGTCTAGCAGGGCTCAAGTGAACTCTGATTGAATGGTATGGACATGGGACTTACAAACCCTAGTAGCTCCAAAACCCGAATAGCTCTCGGAATGGAATCCTAAGCACTGTCCCTTAATGTGCTGTTCACCAGCCAATCATCCAGATAGAGGAACACTCGGACTCCCAGTCTGTGAAGCGACATAGCGACTACTGAAACATACTTAGTGAATACCCTGGGAGTTGACGTGATGCCAAAGGTCAACACACAGTACTGGAAGAGATGTGTTCCCAGCTGAAACCAAAGATACTTCCTGTGATCTGGAAGTATTGGGATATGAGTGTAAGCATCCTTTAAGTCCAGAGAGCATAGCCAATCATTTTCCTGAATCATAAGGCTGCCCAGGGAAACCATCCTAAATTTTTCTTTGACCAGGAATTTGTTCATGGTCCTTAGATCTAGGATGGAACGCATCCCCCCTGTATTCTTGGGCACAAGAACGTACCTGGAATAGAATCCATGCCCTTCTTCCCCTGGTGGAACAGGCTGAACTGCTTTGGCCCTTAGAAGGGCGGAGAGTTCACCTGCAAGTACCTGCTTGTGCTGAGAGCTGAAGTGAGATGCTCTCAGTGGGCAATTTGGTGGTCGTTGATGCCAACACAGGGCATAACTGAGACAGTCTATTTGGAGAACCCATTGGTTGGATCTTAAAAGGTGCCACCTTTCTTGAAAAAACTGAGCCTCTCCCCCAACTGGTAGGTCATCCGGGATGGTCACTTTGACTGCGGCTGTGCTCTGCTGGAGCCAGTCAAAAGCTCGTCCATGACTTTGACTAGGGAGCTGGCTGAGCCTTGGGAGCAGGCTGTTGAAAAGAATGAGCATGCTGGGACTGAGCCTGCTGAGTCTGGAGAAGAAGGAATGTACCTACATCTCTGATAGTAGTAGGGACCCCTCTTCAACTTGCCCAGTGAAGGGAGTATCAATGGTGTCAGTGACCTCCTCCACTTTGTCTCCAAAAAGGTTGTTTCTCCATCATGTGGCATCCACTAACCTCTGCTGGGCCATAAGGAAGGTCCAAGTTAGAGATACTCAGCCATGAGAGTCTACGCATTTCTATACTCTGGGTAGAGATCCTGGATGCAACATTAAAGGTGTCATAGGCACCTCTAGCCAAGAACTTTCTACATGCCTTCTGCTACTTTACCAACTGGCGAAGAGATTCACCTACTCCTGTGGGAGTGAATCTGCCAAATCAGACATGCTGCACACCAAGTTCCACAAGTATAGGCTCATTTAGATTGAAAACGGGAGATGAGCATAGAGGCCTGATACATCTTCTGCCCAAAAGAATCCAGGGTTCTAGCTTCCCTGCCAAGGGGCACCGAAGCATAGTCTCTAAAACTCCTGGCTCTCTTCAGCATGAATTCCATCACCAGGGAATGATGAGACAACTGAGGCTTGTCAACCCTGGGGACTCTGGATCCAATACATGGTGTCTATCTTTTTGGGCAGGACAAGGACCGACAGAGGGGACTCCAAGTTCTTCACCTGAACATCTTTCAGTATCCGGAGAAGGTGGAATGTCACAACAACTCTAGGAGTTGTTGTCCTCTTTTTGAGGACATGTCCGGGCGTCCGGACGGATTTGGCCAGCCTGCCCATTTGTCCGGATTTCTGGACAAACGGGCGGGCTGGCGGGCGCGGAACTCCTCTCCCCTACTCTACTCTACTATCCCTGGTGGTCTAGAGGTACCTCTTCATCTTCGGGGCAGGAAAAAGCCCCCTCTTTCCTGCCCGGAGAACTGCTGCTAGCTGCCCTGCATACTGTGAGTCCGGCTCTCGGCATTTAAAAATGGCCGCCGAGAGTTGAAGCAGCCTCGCGAGACTTCAACTCTCGGTGGCCATTTTGAAACACCGAGAGCAGGACTCACAGGATGCAGGGCAGCTGGCAGCAGCACTCCGGGCAGGAAAGAGGGGGCTCTTCTTTCCTGCCCTGAAGAGGTACCTCTAGACCACCAGGGATAGTAGAGTAAGGGGAGGGGAGGTGACAGGGGCAGTGGAGATGACGGGGGAGGGAAGGTGATGGGGGGAGGAGGGGGTGACCGGGGAAGGTGAATATGTATCAGGAGCGGGGCGAGTGCGTGAAAGGGGCAGGGCAGGGGACGTGAAAGGGGCGGGGCAAGTGTCCTCTTTTTATAAGAACAAAAAATGGTAACCCTAATCCTCCTCCTTTTAAGGCACTGTCTATACAACTGGAACAGCTTTAGACTTTTTACAGCTGGACCATGCATAGGCAGTCCCTTATTTCTAAAAATCTTATGCTATTGTTTTCAAGAGCATGTGCTATTGTTTTGGGTGAACTAAAATAGCAGCAAGAAAGATCTGCCTACTGGCTTCAGCTCACATAATGGACTAGATACAAGGAGAATAGATGGCATTACATCAAAAAGCTGAAGCTAGTTAGGTTAGTCTCCCTTTCCCTTTCCTCCACACAGCCGTCCTCCCCATTCACCCAAAACAAAGCAAGCAAACCTATCTGTTGCTCTATCCACGTTGTCATTCTTTATTTTTGGTAGCATTTTTATTTGATTTCACTTATATTTTCAAATATGGTGGTTTATGCAGCATACATATGTACACAGAGGAATTATTGGTTTCATCCGAGTAGTAATTAGTTATAAATTGTAAATCATTGTGTCATTCGGAGGAGCTGGTTATAGGGACTCCCTGTATTCGTGCAGAGATGTTTTTACCTAGTAAAAGGCCACCAAAACATGTTATGAAAATCAGATGCTTAACAATAAGACTATTTATAAGTACAATTAAAAAAAACATTAATTAGGTTAAAGATGGCATGTGGGAACTTGCTACTTTTGTTTTGTGGAATGTAGTGGTATTATACAAATGCACTTGCCTTTTTTATGACTACTATTTCACAGGAGGGTACTGAATAATGAGAGAAAGGGTTTCTTCATACAGAAATTCTGTCCAGAATAAATCTAAATGTGCCAGAATTTATTTACTGCTTTTTTGAACAAATTCACTCAAGGCAGTGTACAGTAACAATAAATCAAACAAAAACAATAGACAATTACGGTAGTAAAAATATTCAAATAACAATACAAAGTATGGCATACATAATCGAACGGAAACGCCTATCTCCATGGGCGTTTATCTCCGAGAATGGGTCCATGAAAGAGCGGGCCGAACCGTATTTTCGGAAAAATGGACGTTTTTGAGCTGGGTGTTCTTTTTTTTTTAGCGATAATGGAAACTAAACACGCCCAGCTCAAAAATGTCCTAATCCGAGCCATTTGGTCGTGGGAGGGGCCACGATTTGTAGTACACTCGCCCCCATGACATGCCAGGACACCAACTGGGCACCCTTGAGGTCAGTGTAGTGGACTTCAGACAACGCTCCCACATGCATAGCTCCCTTACCACGGGTGCTGAGCCCCCAACCCCCCTCCCCCAAAACCCACTACCCACAAATGTACAACACTACCATAGCTCTTAGGGGTGAAGGGGGCACCTACATGTGGGTACAGTGGGTTTTGGAGGCCTCCCATTTACCAGCACAAGTGTTACAGGTAGGGGGGGATGGGCCTGGGTCCACCTGGCTGAAGTGCACTGCGGTACCCACTAAAGGTGCTCCAGGGACCTGCATACATGCAGGCCTCTAGGACTGGTTGCTGCTGTATAACATTGGCACACCAGTTGAAACCTGAAGACTAATCTCTCCGAAAACGTCCTATATTGGAATAACTGCCTTTACTCACAGTTAACTACAGATCAGAGGTTGTGCCCCACTGGCAACGAGTCTCCCTGGTACTGAGATTAGCAGTAGGTCAGAGCTGGCAGAATGCTGTACAATGCCCTCTTTCAGCCACATTCAAGGTAAGAACTAAGTTCTGTAACGTGGCTAACACAGGAAAGGGAACTAAAACTGGCTTACAAAAATGGCCACTACCGCATGGACTACAACAGGAAATACAACAGGGCACACTCTGACTCAGTAGGCAGGGGGAAAAGCACCATGGGAGAAGAGCCTACCAACTACCAACATCGTGAGACTGTAACACAAGCTAATGAAATCACGGAGCCCAATACCCTACACCCACCACAATGCAATGCTGATGTGACCCTATAGTGCACCCGAGAGCCACATCTGACCCAGGGAAAGGCTTTGAGAGGATCAAACACATTCTGCTGTCATGGAGGTGGGTATGGCATTTGAGGCTGGCATACAGGCTGGAAAAAAAAGTTTTTAAAGTGGGTTGTTTTTGGTGGGAGGGGGTTAGTGACCACTGGGGCAGTCCGGGGAGGTGATCCCCGATTCCCTCCAGTGGTCATCTGGTCAGTTGAGGCACTTTTTTGGGACCTGTTCGTGAAAAAAAAGGGTATAAAAAAGTGACCCAAAATCGCGGTAAAACACCTTTTTTTTCTTCGATTATTAGCTAAAGACGCCCATCTCTCCTCGGCCGATAACCACGCCCCAGTTCCACCTTCACCACGCCTCCGACACGTCCCCGTCAACTTTACCCGTTTCCACGACGGATTGCAGGTGGAAACGCCCAAAATTGGCTTTCAATTATACCGATTTGGGTGCCCACGGGAGAAAGACACCCATCTCCCGATTTGGGTCGCAATATAGGCGTTTTTCTCTTTCGATTATAAGCTGGATAGTATACTACTTATGTCAACACAATACATAATAAAACATTTTCATAACCAACGTAGGGTATAAGCAAGGATGGAATATATAGATAGGTAAGAGAGTAAAAGGAGTTAGAAAATAAAGGAACTAATTCAAAGAAAGTTGCACATGAGGTCAGAGAGGTGATTAAATATTGTCTCAGGTAAGGTAGAAGTGGATAAAAATGTCCTGCTGCATTATATACAGCCCGTGTCACTCCTTGTGTGCATGTGTGAGACTAACAAGTCAGATACTTCTTCCATTAAAAGCCTGGTTGAAGAGCCAAGCTTTCACCTGCTTCCTGAAGTAGAGATAGTCTTAAGCGGAGCCTTTAAGGGAGTGCATTCCAGAGTGTGGGGGCTACTCTAGAGAAGGCTCGCTTGTGGGTATCACATTTTGCAATGTCTTTGGAGAGGGTGTGGTTAGGGATACGCCTTGGTAGGACCTTAGGGTCCTTGGAGGTATGAAGAGGGTGATCCTGTTTTTCAGTTACTCTGGACCATTTCCTTTAAGGGCCTTAAAGATCAGATAGAGTTTTAAATTTAGCCCTGTATTGTACTGGAAGCCAATGAAGTTTTTGCAAAAATGGTGTGATGTGGTCACATTGCTTGCAACCTTCTATTAATCTTGCTGCAGCATTCTGAATCAGTTGGAGCTGGTATAGACCCTTTGTAGTCAGACTAGTGTAGAGTGCATTACAGTAATCCAGTCTTGATGTTATCATGGCATGCACAACTGGGATAAGATTTGCCTTCTCAATGTAAGGAGAGAGGCAGCGTAATTGTCACAAATAGTAGAAGCAGCTTTTGAAGTTTCTTTGGATTTGGGGAATCAGAGTAAGTGTTGAATCTAACTGTATTCCAAGGTTCCTGACTTGTGATTTGAGGGGGAGTTCAAACTTCCCAGAAGAGATTTTGATGTCAGATATGTGCCCGCTTGTGTTAGGGACCCAGAGAAGCTCAGTTTTACTTGGATTCAGGCAAAGTTTGTTGTGTTTAGCCCATTCTTGAATTGATGTTAATCAGGCAATCAGTTTATTTAGAGATGTAGGAAAGTCAGGTTCAATGGGTATGAGTAACTGCACATCAACCGCATAGATGTAGAATTTAGTGTCCATTGACTGAATCAGCTCGGCTAGTGGCTTGAGGTAGATATTGAACAAAATAGGTGACAATATCGATCCTTGTGGTACCCATGGTGGTGATGAGGTGCTGCCAAACATTATGGACTATTGCCTGTCTGATAGGATCTGAACCAAACAAGTACTGTTCCATTGATACCTGTTTCTGCCAGTCATACTAGTATGATATCATGATCCAAAGTGTCAAAAGCTGCTGAGAAATCTAGCAGTACTAGCACTGAGGCAAATACCTTCTCGTGGTTTCTGAGAAGATCATCTAGTAAGGATACAAGGACCTTTTCTGTTCCACAATTGTGTCTGAATCCATATTGACATGGATCTATCCAGTTTCTCTCTTCTAGCTTATCAATGAGTTGAACACAGATTGTTTGTGCTATAAGTTTTCCTAGTTATGGGATGTTGGATACTGGCTGGTAACTTTCAAGTTTGTCCTGGTCAAGGTTGTTTTTCTTTAGCAAAGAAACATTGTCCAGTTCAGCACACTAATAGCCGCCAAGTTCATACAAAGGTACATAAGTACATAAGTACATAAGTAGTGCCATACTGGGAAAGACCAAAGGTCCATCTAGCCCAGCATCCTGTCACCGACAGTGGCCAATCCAGGTCAAGGGCACCTGGCACGCTCCCCAAACGTAAAAACATTCCAGACAAGTTATACCTAAAAATGCGGAATTTTTCCATTTAATAGCGGTCTATGGACTTGTCCTTTAGGAATCTATCTAACCCCTTTTTAAACTCCGTCAAGCTAACCGCCCGTACCACGTTCTCCGGCAACGAATTCCAGAGTCTAATTACACGTTGGATGAAGAAAAACTTTCTCCGATTCGTTTTAAATTTACCACACTGTAGCTTCAACTCATGCCCTCTAGTCCTAGTATTTTTGGATAGCGTGAACAGTCGCTTCACATCCACCTGATCCATTCCACTCATTATTTTATACACTTCTATCATATCTCCCCTCAGCCGTCTCTTCAGTGGAAAATAAATCTGTTGGCTGCCTGCTATGTGGAAATTCCATCACTGCTTCATTATTGCTACCAAGTATTACACATTATGGGCATTTGATTTAAATTTTGATTGTTTTAATTTGTTTATCTAGCCCTTACATGCACATGGCATTGCTTGTTAAATCCAAAGGCGAAACCTAAGGGCAGTTAAACAATCTGTAATAAACTGTGTTGTGCTGTAAAAGTTGCTGTTTACTTCTGTAATGTAAGTAATTCTGTTAATTTCATGAAATAAATGTGATTTAGCAAATGGCTTCAAAAAAAAGTTGGTAATGCTGAAGGGAGTATTGAGGGGAAGGATAAAAGTGCTGGTAGAGGAAAGGTAAAGGCAAAGCTAAGAAATCTTTGGATAAAGGAATTGAGAAGCTGGAAAAAGATTGTCTGAAGCTTTGCAAATGTTAAAATCTGGTAACAGTGCTAAGAGAAAGGTTCTTGTACAAAACTGTAATGCAGGTGAGGTTGGTTATAATGATGCTATGGCTGGTCTGTCTGGATTGGGAAGTTGCAGACAGCATGGTAGTCGCAGTTTGGAGGGACCTGAAAATAATGGACTGACCCATGAAGTGCAGGAATTGAGAGCTGTAGCTATGGAGAATGCTGGTGAGTCATTAAGAAAGTGGGAGGATATTCTGGCCAGGTTGGGATGCAGGAGGTGGGTGGTGGGTGCATTGAGTGGGGAGAGTGTGTGGAGCACTGAGGACCAGACGTCAGGATTTCAGAGGAAAGCATAAGTCTTTAGGTCAGCACTTGCATGACTGTAAATTCCTTTGTCGCTTGAAGCATGTGGTAAAAAGATTGGATGCGAAAAGTATAAACGTAGGGGTGCTTTAGGGGACCTTATGCAAGTTTGGGAGTCATCTGACTAATGGGACTCTTCTGAATCTTCTGGGTCTGTTTCTTCTTCATAGGATGAGAGAAGGGATTTAGTTGATGATAGTAGAGTGCCTCCTGCTTCTGGGGCTGGAAATAGTGTCTCTCATTTATCACCAGTGGGTCATATGTTATGTGAAATCACTCTCCTCGATTGTATCATTTTAAAGAAATGGCATCAAAGGATTTTTAAAGGGAAATATGTTGATTTTTTTGAATTTTTAGCAAAAGAAAAGGATGAAGTTCAGAAGAAGAAAGATGAGGGTAAAGAGGAGTGGAAGAAGAAAAGAAATAGTGTTCCAAAAACCATTTTGAAATGGATGTTAGGTTTTCATGTTTATGCTAGTGTCCTTGGGGCAGCTAAACCGGTGTTGTATCCAGGTCTCTTGAAATATTCTGATGTAATCCTGTGGGCCTATAAGATTTATGGTGGTTGGGCCTGGGTCAATTATGATGAACAGTTTCGAAAAGGCTTAGCCTTTGATGTTGTCTCAAGGTTTCTTTCTCCCTGACAATGGCAATATTATTTTGACTCCTGTACCTAAAAATACCCAAACTAGCCTAAGTTTAGTTTCCAACTATAGACCAGTAGCCTCAATTCCTTTTCTTGTTAAAGTAATGGAAGGACTTGCCATATGCAACTTATGGAGTATCTCCAGCTTCATACCATTTTGTATAGTTCACAATCTGGTTTTAGGCCCTCTGACAGTACAGAAACTGTGCTTACCACCCTCTTAGCTAACTTTAGGAGAGAATTAAGTTTTGGCAACAAAATATTGATACTTCAATTTGATCTCTCCAGTGCCTTTGATACTGTTGATCATAATATTCTTTTAAATAGTCTTGATTATTACAGAATCTGTGGAGTTGTCCTGAAATAGTTTTCTGGCTTCTTAAGATCTAAGTCGTATCAAGTCAAACAATCAGGTGTACTTTCTTCCACTTGGTCTCCTGACTATGGGGGTCCCTCAGGGTTCCCCTCTTTCCCCCATCTTGTTTAACATTATGATGATATTTCTTGGTCATCCTTTGGAAAAACATGGTCTTTCAACATACATATATACTGATTGTCACGACTGTGGTCGTGATCCCTCTTTGACTCACCTTATTTACCGATGGTCAGCTTCTGAGCCGGCTCCTGTCTGCATTGTTGTTTCTTTCCTGTGAGTTTCAAGCCTCACTTTGGTGTTCAGTGTGTTTCCTGCCTCTGTCCTGTAGGGTTTCCACTTCCTGTGTGTTTCAAGCCTCACTTTGGTGTTCAATGTGTTTCCTACCTCTGTCCTGTAGTAGGGGTTCCACTTCCTGCATGT
Source organism: Microcaecilia unicolor (assembly GCF_901765095.1). Lineage (NCBI taxonomy): Eukaryota > Metazoa > Chordata > Amphibia > Gymnophiona > Siphonopidae > Microcaecilia > Microcaecilia unicolor. Next base: position 310,804,064 of record NC_044034.1, on the reverse strand, counting down.
TTCAAGCCTCACTTTGGTGTTCAGTGTACTTCCTGCCTCTGTCCTGTTTATAAGGAAGTGGTGGACTTTCATTCAGGGCCTTTGCAATGCCAAAGGTCTCCAGGTTAGTCCGTGTGCAGTGTAGCACTTCTGCCTTGTTCTAGTCTGTGTGCCCGTGGGCACTTCTGTCTTGATTTCTTATTTAGGGTGCCTGTGTGCACTTCTGCTTCTGTTCTTCTCTGTTTGTCTGTGTGGGTCAGCTTTGTGTCCTGCCTAGTCTGCCTTGCTTGCTCTAGTCCCCTCTACCTTCAGCTTCAGCTCCAGTCCTGTTTGAGAATCCTGAATCCTGCTTGAGTATCCTGAATCCTGTTCCAGCCAAGCCTGTTTGAGAATCCTGCATCCTGCTTGAGTATCCTGAATCCTGTTCCAGCCAAGCCTGTTTGAGAATTCTTAATCCTGCTTGAGTATCCTGAATCCTGTTCCAGCCAAGCCTGTTTGAGAATCCTGAATTCTGCTTGAGTATCCTGAATCCTGTTCCAGCCAAGTGTAAGTGAGAGTGGGATGTTTGACCACGGAAATTCAAATTCTGGAAACAAGAATCTTAAAAAGCTTGTTTATTGATGAAAAGACTCTGTGCATCCTGAATCCTGTCCAGTCCTGGTTGGGGGGGGGGGGGGTTGCCTCCTGCTGCTGCTCGACAACAGTAGGCCAAAGGCTCATGTTGCTCCAGAGTCCGTGACTGTTTGTTTAAAGCCTGGGACCGTGACACTGATGATGTCACCATTTATATCCCATTCTCTAAGGAATTACTTGACATAACTCACATGATTAGTCTAGAGATAAAACTTATGGAATCATGGCCTTCTAATTTCAAACTAAAACTTAATACGGATAAAACTAATTACAACTAACCCTCACCATCCTATGAATCTTTGTAACTTTACTATTAAGAACAAAACCTATTCACTTGAGTCATCAATGAAAATCTTTGGAGTCACAATAGATCATTTCCTCACCCTTGAAAACCAAGTCTCAAAGTTGAGCTTGAGTGTCTTTCACTCACTTTGGAAGCTAAAGAGATTGAGGCCATTTTTCTCTAAATCTGTCTTTCGTTCTTTGGTTCAATCCATTGTCCTCACCAAATTCGACTACTGCAATTCCATCTATGCTGGACTTGTAAAAAATGACAAACAGCTCAAAATACTGCTGCTCATCTTATATGTAGATCTCTTCGCTTCGCCAAAGCTACTCCTCTTTTATATTAGCTACATTGCTTACCAAGAAGAGAAAGAATATCTTTCCAATTATGCATTTTCATTCACCAAATTCTGTTTGGTCAAACCCCATCATATGTGAATAATCTTATTGAACAACCCCCTCGTAATGCTCATTATCTAGAGAATATCTTGCTTTACATTTCCCTATCTGTAAGAATGTGATATATAAAACAATTCACTCTGAGCCACAATCTCAGATCTTCTCTTACACCCTTAGTAAGCCCCACCAGGTGATGCTTTTTCTTCAAACCTGCATCAGGGGGTTAACACACCAGCAAGATCAAATCAATGTTTCCCCTGTCTGGTTGATACAGAGCAACATATGAAGTACAGCTCACAATCAGCAAAACTGTTTCTCTCCAAACATCTGCAGCCTGACAAACTGTTTCATATGGAAATTGCTCTGTATCAGGTTTGTTAAGCCCCTGACGCAGCCCTTGGGAGGGTGAAACATGGCCATGTTGGGTGGTTAGAGGAGAGTTGTACGCTGTTTTTATTTATCAGCATTGAATACATTTTGTCGGACTTTACTATGTGAGTCTGCTCTTCTTTTTCTGCTGTTCTGGATCTTGCAGACCACTTGCCTGTGTGCTTTTGGGGATGTAAATAACAATAATCCAGCAAGAATGTGCCTATCTTTGATAACGGAAACTTTACAAGTGGGCGTTTACATGGGTGGAGTCTGGGCGGAGCACAAACATCAATATATATATAAAAGGCGAGTGTCGTACTCACTCGCAAATGCGCAGTAGAGACCTTCTCTGCCCCGCCCCAATACGTGATGACGGGGGCGGAACAGAGAGGGTCTGTACTGCGCATTTGCGAGGGAGGGACACCGCCGTCGCTAACGCTCCCCCCACCCGGAGTCGCCGCCGCCGCCACCCACCTTCCACCCGTCGGGCCCTCGCTCCGCTACTGAAACAGCAAGGGTCCGGGAACGCAGCACTGAGCTCTGCTGAGCTGCCGTCGGCCTTCCTTCTTCTTCTCTGCCTGTGTCCCGCCCTCAACGACGTTACATCACATGAGGGCGGAACACAGGCAGAGAAGAAGAAGGAAGGCCAACGTCGGCTGCTCAGCCAAGCTCAGTGCTGCGTTCCCGGACCTTCGCTGTTTCAATAGCGGAGGGGCCCGGCCGGGTGGAAGGTGGGTGGCGACGGCTCCGGGGGGGGGGGGATTCGGAGGGGGGGGGGCAGAGGCGAACTCGGCGGCGCGGGGGGGGCCTTTCAACCCCCCCTTCTTATAATAGCCCGTTTTTACGGGCTCAAAGGCTAGTGTACTATAAATCACATGGAGTGCAGGAGTGACCTAGTGGTTACAGCACATCCAGAGGTGACGGTTCAAATCCCACTGGTACTCCTTATGATCTTGGGCAAGTCACTTAACCCTCTATTGTCTCAGATACAAACTTAAACTGTGAGCCCTCCAGAGACAAGGAAATACCCAGTATACTTGAATGGAACTCACCTTGAGCTACTATTGAAAAAGGTGTGAGCAAAATAAAAACATGTATCACTTCAATCTAGGCACAAGCATTTATACCAGCTCTATGACTGGTGTAAGTGGTTGTACCTAAAATATGCATATCTATTTGTTTTTATTGGTTAGAATTCTATAAAGGAAAGTGGGCACCTACTATCCTTTATAGAATAGGCTCCAAATTGATGCCCATTTATAGAACTGCCCTCCATGTGCATGCACTTCTGGATCTGGTTTTCCAAAGCAAAGTTACATGTCCAGACATGCAGTGGGCAGTGGTATCACTAAACAAAGTTATTTGGGGAGGGGTACAGGGGAGGTAATCTAGGTATTGGGGGAGGCATGCCAAAGTGACATTTCTTTTTTTTTTATTTATAAGATTTTCATTATACATTCAAGTATTAAACTTGTACAGAAAAGTAAAGTTCTGGTACATCAATCATTAATACATATTCCTCTTAAATCAGAGGACAAAGAAAAAAAACTAAAGGACAAACATTTCTACCATCTTTACTCAAGTCCACAATTGGAGATTCAAGATAAACTAAATGGAGTTCTTAGTGTTAATCGGCCCTCACGCCCGGGATGGTGTAAATAAACTGGACCCTGGTAAGCCTGATGGAAGTAGTCGTGACGACTCTTCAGGAACCAGTTCCCAGGAGTGAGGAGCAGACAACAATCACTAACCTCGTCCCTTGCTTCTGAAGCAAGAGAGGAATGGAAACTAATTTCAAGATTTTCCCACTTTGAGAGCACAAATCACCAATTCACCATATAAAATTGTAAACGATTAGGAATTTATTTTAAACAGATGTAACATTTCGCATAACCTTTAATAAAATTTATAATGTCAATCAAATAGGTAATTTTATTTCTCTTTTCCTTTCACAGGTTTTCTCTCCACATCACCCAGCCTCAGATAAGTATCCTTATCCTTAACCTCTATTCCTATACCTTACAATGTAACTGAAAATTATTCAATTTCTTTTCCAGAATTGTTTTCATATAAGGATTTTGATCCTTTGTGTGATCTTTATCTTTTACAGGATTCCCGGACCAACCTTCCCTAGAACCAGGTAAGTATTACTCTTTTTATTATATCCTATTCCCCTCCCCTTTTCCCTTTTCAAAAGTCCCGTTTTCCTAAACGGGTGCAGCAATGCAGTCTTTTCCTTACGCTCCTGTTAGCAGGTCGCTGGTCTTTCTTGCGTGGGGGCCCGTGTTCTCAGTTGCTTCACTCCTCCAGCGCGTTTTCGTCCTAACCTCACCCTTAAAAACCAAAAAGGAGGCAAGACCCTCTCTCCCTTTCAGGTACCCCCACTTAATGACACTACTTTATTACACTATCAAAACTTTGGTTCTATTTAACTTTTAAACAAATATAATTATAATTCCCTAGTCTAAAAAAAACCTAACCTTATTTTATTATAGACCCTAAACTAATAAAGGAGCGATCAGGTGATCAACAGGAACCCAACACAACACCCCACAATCACTCTTTCCCCCCCTAGCAACCCTAACATTCACATTCAACTCCAAATATATACAAATCAGCCCCACCAGCATTAATTCACCCTTTAACACCAAATCCTTCTTTATTCATTTTCCTCCTGACCAATCACTCCCTTCTTCCAACTCAAATCAACACCACTCACCCTCAAATCACCTATCTCCACCAGCCACTCCAAAACACACCCTCTCCTCACCAGATCCCAACTCCTTCTGCCAACCGCCAACGACTCCGTATCCAAGGATACGGAGCTTTCAGTGACCTTCCAAGCCCTTCCCAACCAATCAGCCCTCTCCCTCAACATTCCGAGCTTCACTGCTGACCGGCGGAATCTTGGCCAGCAGTGCTAAATCCCCATTTTAATTATTGATTTCCCCATTATTTTCCCTACCTAGCTGTAATTTCAAAATTTAAATTTAACCCTTTCTTAACCATACCTCACTATTTTCCCCCAAATCCCCTTTTAAAAATCCCAACAAAATTCAAAAAATATCCCCAAAATTCAAACTCCCCACTCTAAACCTACCCCGTCGAATAAAAAAAATTAACCCTTTCAGAACCCCTTTTAACAGCACCCTATCAAAAACTCCCACTTAAAATATGCAAATTCAAAATCTAACCCGCCACAAAAATCCCCAAAAATTCCCCGACCCCAAAACTGAAAACCAAATTTAAAAAACTCAAAACCCCGAATTTTTAAAAATAAAAAACGCTATTTCCACATTTTAAAATTCAATAAATTAAAATTTCGAGTCAAACGACCCCTTACCTGAAAGAAGAATTTCCTTTTTCGCGACGACCCCCGCTGGTTCCGGTCCCGATGATCCTCAGTCCAAAACGGAGAAAAAACAAAAAAAACCTCCGTGACTGGGCCCAAAATTTAGCCCCCGGCTTCGGCCTTCACGGAGTTTCGCGCGCTGCCTGATGCACGAACTCCTTCGCTCCTCCCACCTCTCCTCTTCATTCCGGCCCTGCAAAACGGGCCTCGCCGGCTTCTTCGGCACCTCTGCGCCCACCACCAGACCCGACCCCAACTTTCCTGGTCCGGGGACGTCCCCAATCGTCCCCGGCCATACAAAACAATGCGCCTCTGGCCGTATCAATGAGCCCGCGCCACCCGAACCCCAAAGCGCTCCCCCACTTCCCGAATGGGTCTAAAATCGGCCCTGAACATCCCAACTCTGCCCCCTGCAACATGGACCCCCCGAAAATGGTAGGACCCCTCAGACCCCAGGTAAGTTTATTTATAAAAAGTTTATTTTTAATTTTTCTTCCCTCTTTAACCCCCTGCTACATTAGTAACAACAATTTTTGAACAATTTACTTGGTATAACCTATCACAGTGCCAACTAATATTTATTCAAGAGATTGCCCTCACTACATTTTCCTAGCTGTTATAAAGGCTGTTAGTTGGGACGGTTCAAAGAAAACAAATTTGTTAGACTGATAGTTAACCACACACTTACAGGGTAACCTTAAAAAAAAAGTAGCCCCTAATTGTAAAACCCCCGGTTTCATCAATAACAACTGCTGGCGTCTCTTCTGAGTTTCTTTAGAGACGTCAGGGAAAATTTGGATATGCTGACCCAAAAAGGTCTTATTTTTATTTTTGAAAAAGAGTTTCATTAGCCATTCTTCGTCAGGTAATAATGTTACCGTTGCTATTAAAGTCGCTGGTGTTACATCACTAATATCAGAAGTTTCAAGAAATGCTGAGACATCCAATTCTTTACCTTTCTGAATCTGCCGTGATTTAGAAGGTAGATAGTATATCCGGGTAAAGGGAGGCATAATCTCTTCAGCTATTTCAAATATTTCTTTCAAATATTTTTTTAACATCTCCCGTGGGGAGATAATGAGGCATATTTTCAAAGCACTTTGGGAGGCCAAGAGGCTCATTTTCAAAGCACTTAGCCTCCCAAAGTTCCATAGAAACCTATGGAACTTAGCCTCCCAAAGTGCTTTGAAAATATGCCTCTAAGTTCCATAGGTTTCTATGGAACTTTGGAAGGCTAAGTGCTTTGAAAATGAGCCTCAATGTCTCTTCTAGGAAAATTCAAAAAACGTAAGTTATAATTTCTTGCAGCATTCTCGAGAAATTCTGTTTTCCTTCTTAAGGATACCAAATCTTTCATTATATTTGCTTGATAGGAATTAGTCTTTTGTAACTCTTTCTCAGACTCCTTTTCAGCTTGTGTTAAAGTTTCTACTTTATCGTCCAGTTCCTTAACTTTTGAATTTAATGTAGAAAAATCTTGATTTAACATTTTATTTTGAGAATACATAACTTTTCCCAGGTCAACTATTGAGTGCCACAGAGTATCCAAAGTTACTTCATTGGGTTTAGTAGAAAATAATTGTGATATTACCTCAGTCTCTTTTGTAGAGGAAAGTTGTTCCAAACAAACAGATCCTTTTTCCTGCGTTGTCGTAGATGTTATTAAAGACAATGTTTCCTCCAGGGATTCTTGTTCTCCCACTTGTTGAATTTCTTTGATTGATTGTATCTCCTCCTGTCTCATTTCCCCTGTACCGCTCTTCGGCGGCAGGGCTGGAGACGCCATTAGTGGAGTACTAACACCAGATGGCTGCGGGGGCGGGGCTGTCATGTCGGGGGAGAGCAAAAGCTCTAACCTAGCGAGTGTTGCGGAATCTCCATTCATTCCGGGGCTCTCTGGCAGGTTCCTCTCCAACGTTGTTGGGACTGTTGCTCCCTGAAAAAATACTCGAATGTTACCACCAGGCGGGTTTTGCCGCTGAGAAGCAATGGAGGATTAGCGGCCTCGTCTCTTCGGCATCCCGAAATGCGGAAATCAGAGAGAGCAACTGATAGGTCATACCACAGCAGCAGCCATCTTGAATCCCACAGTGACATTTCTGCATATCACAGCCCTCCCCCCACCTTCAAATTGACTGTAAAAGATACTATGAGAAGTCTCAAAAGCCTTTGAAGCTCCTTTAGTCAGTTTCAAACATCCAATAAAAAAGTATTATTATTATTATTATTATTATGTATTTATTTATTGGGATTTATTGACATTAGCTGTCAATAATTCAATGAATTATTCCATATGGGAGTGAAATCTGGAGACTATAGAGGATGGGACAGAATATAAACCCGGCCCTCCCAGCTCTGTTACACACTACACATTCCCAACAATGAAGCTAGGATAATTACCTTTATAATTCAGCATACAACAATATATATTATAACTGTAGTGTCATCTTGGGAACACACTTATCTCCACTAGAAACACTTTGCAAAGTAACATAAAATGACACTTGGAACCTGCCATACCAAAATAGTATTAACTCCCACAATTCAGATGGCAACTTCAATCATATCCCTCCCTCAGCCGGCTCTATTCCAAGCTGAAGAGCCCTAACCTCTTTAGCATTTCCTCATATGAGAGCAGTTCCATCCCCTCTATCAATCTGGTCACTCTTCTTTGAACCTTTTCTAATTCTGCTATAACTTTTTAGAGATACGGCAACCAGAATTGAACACAATACTCAAGGTGAGGTCGCACCATGGAGCGATACAGAGGCATTATAATATTTTTGGTGTTATTTTGCACCCCTACCCTAATAATTCCTAGCATCCTGTTTGCTTTTTTGGTTGCTGCTGCACACTGGGCAAATTTCAGAGTATTGTCTACAATGACACCTAGGTCTTTTTCTTGAGTGCTGACTCCTGAAGTGGACCCTAGCATCAGGTAACTATGATTTGGATTATTCTTCCCAATGTGCATCACTTTGCATTTGTCAACATTAAATTTCATCTACCATTTGGTTGCGCAGTCTTCCAGTTTCCTAAGGTCTTCCTGCAATTTTTCACAATTCACATTTTGACAACTTTGAATAGTTTCGTGTCATCTGCAAATTTGCATATTTAATCACCTCAACTCGTCATTCCGATTTTCAGATCATTTATAAATATGTTAAATAGCACTGGTCCCAGTACAGATCCCTGTGGCAATCCACTATTCACCCTCCTCCATTGAGAAAAATGGCCATTTAACCCTACCCTCTGTTTTCTGTCCAATTACCAATTCTTAATCCACAGAAGAACATTGCCTCCTATCCAATGACTCTTGAGTCTCTCATGAGGAACTTTGTCAAAAGCTTTCTGAAAATCTATCCATGCAGACTCTGTCTAAACCATGTTTATATATGTGTTCTGTAATTTTATTCTTTATAATAGTTTCCACTATTTTGCCCGGCACTGAATTCAGGCTTACCAGTCTGTAATATCCCAGATCACCCCTGGAACCCTTTTTAAAAATCGGCATCACATTGGCCACCCTCCGGTCTTCAGGTACTACAGATGATTTTAACGACAGGTTACAGATCACTAGCGACAGATCTTTCAATACCTTGGAGTGTATGCCATCAGGTCCAGATGATTTACCACTCTTTAACTTGTCAGTTTGGCTAAGTACATCTTTCAAGTTCACTGAGATTTCTTTCAGTTCCTCCGCTTCGTCACCCCTGAAAACCATTTCTGGTATAGGTAGATCTCTTGCATCTTCTTCCATAAAGACCAAAGCAAAGAATTCATTCAATCTCTCCGCTATGGCCTTGCCCTCCATGATCACTCCTTCCTGGTCTAATGGTCCCACAGATTCCCTCGAAAAAAAGTTACTATGAGTTTTTATCTCTGTGGCAAGTTTTTCTTTATTTTCTCTTTTAGCCTTCTTTATCAATGTTTTGCATCTGACTTGAAAGTGCTTATGTTACTTCTTATTTTCTTCATTTGTATCCTTTTCCAATTTTTTGAAGGATGTTCTTTTGGCTCTAATAGCCTCTTTCACCTCACCTTTTAACCATGCTGGCTGTCGTTTACTGTTTTTTCCACCTTTGTTAATATGCGGAATATATCTAGTCTGAGCTTCTAAGATGGTATTTTTAAACAACGTCCATACCTGATTTAAAGTCCTAACCTTTGCGGATGATCCTTTCAGCTTCTTTGTAACCATTTTCCTCATTTTGTCATAGTTGCCCTTTTGAAAATTAAAAGCTGCTACAGTAGATTTCCTTAGTGACTTCACTCCAGATATCAGGTACTGAAATCTACTTGAGCTGCTTGGGCACACATTTCTGGAATGCTACAAATATATCAAAAATCCCATTGTAAAATAAAAAATATTATTTGAGGAATGTTTGTGGCAGCCTAACTAAAAAAAAAATGTGACCTATCATAGTATACTAGTCCCTCATATACATCAGATATGCAAGTTGAAGCTCTGATCCTACATAATAACTTGGAACAATTATACTGATTCATTTTTTTTAATTTAGAAATGATTAAATGTGGGGCATGGATTTTTTCTGGCACATAGGATAGTGTGCATGACTTCTTGGGCATTAAAGAAAACTCTAAAACTTTTCCACTTAATTTCTTAAAAGTACTAACATTTTGTTTTAATAACATCAACTCCAGCTGCAAAATTGGATTTCCAAAGAGAGGTAAAACAGGATAGTAATATGATTATAGGGCCGGGTGTACTGTGGCTTTGGGACAAATGATGTTTCGGTATTATAAATGAGTTCAGTAAACATAGCTTAGAACAATTCTACCTTGATGGTGTTTGGCAAACCTTGCATATAGTTCGAAAATAATGACCAAGGATTTATTATGTGCAACTGGTATCCAGAACCCCCTTCTGCCTGGCGACTTGCAGGTGTTTTTTTTTTTTCTGATCCCAGCTGCATGATAAGGGTGTGGCTGTCATGCTATTATAGCTCTGAGGGAAAGACAGTCGGAATAAGCACACCCAGCTCCTATTTTAAATCGAGGCAGTGGTCTTCTGTAGTACTATATTAATTAAGAGTAATTGGGACTGCAGTTGTTGCCCAACCTTTTGATCACTGTCGGACTACAAGTGAAAGAAAGGTAGGGAAGTCAACTGGAAGTAATAAGAAGACCCCCCTCCCCCTTAAAAAAGCATGCAAACTCAAAATCAACTCAAACTATGTTTTAAACGCGACTTTGATTGCACTCCAGCTGTCAACATACCTTATCGTGGATATTTTGCAGGGCTTCCTTCCCCGTGGCACACCTGATCTCCACCTTCCTCCCGAGATCAACAGATGGATCTCTATCGGCATTTTGCTTCTGCTGTTTGAGGCTTGTGGAGTGGGTCTCGGGGCCGAGATTGGCTATGTCCCTCTGCCTGGCCACGATTTTACTGGAACCGCGCCCAGACGACAGGGCATCGAATTCAATGGTCTTGTTCTCCGAAGAGCCCTCCACTGGACAGAACATGCCACAGAATTTTTGCCTGGGCTTTGGGCTCCCTGATCCCAGGCCCTTGAAAAACGCTGGGACCTCTTGCTCCTCATTGTACCTGCCTGAGACTCTTCTTTCGGCCATAGTCAAGAGGTTTCCAGGCTCCTGGAATGAACCAGTTCTGCTTATGAAATACAGGCAAAGAGAGAGAGAGAGAGAGAGAGAAAAAAAAAACCAAGAAACAGGGTGAGGAAGTGGAAGGAACTGCAGGCTGAGATCAAACAATGAGCTTCGCTTTCCTGGTCAGCCTATTATAACATGATTATCAATTTATGGTATTTTTCTTAAATGAAAAGTTGTGGGGGGAAGGGGAGGGAAGGAGGCTATGATCTCTGCTTTCTGCCGTCTCACAGGATGAGCTCGCCAAGTTCCCAGCATCCAGAGGATAAACTCTGCTGCAGAACTGGAAGCCGATCCGGAAATGATGCGACTCTGCTATTGGCGAATTAAATCTATCATCTTGCTCCCCCCCCCCTTCCTATAGTGCATGTTCCTACAAGTTGCAAAAAGAAGTCTGGGAGAATCGGGACACCAGCCTTGTCATTTCGACGCTTGGACTCCCCACTACCTCTTTCTGCTGTATCCTATGGGGATCCAATCATTCCTCTGCCCACAAAGCTAGCAACAAGCAAGCAATGGCGGGGATGTCAAGGATGGGTGTACTAAAGTGGGGGTCGTTTCTGCCAGTAGATCTCTTATATGGAAAATGAAATGTTATATTTTTATTAAATTGTTAAAAAAAATACACTTGTATAGACCTATGTTTTCATTTTTGGAGAATAGTTTTCCGGATATGTGATTTGATTATAAGAACCTATTATGAGGGTCTAATAGTCTATTATGAATTGACAGTTTAACATTTAGAAAAGAAAAATGCCAGTTGCCCAGCATTAGGGGGGAAAAAGAGTGACTGTGCAATAACTGAACGCAGTATTTCAAATGCTGAGAACAATGATAATTCTGATGTTTTGCACCAAAGATCGCAAGGCTATATCCTATTTCGGATATATTTTGGAAGGTAATGCAGTGTGAGGAAAGAACATCATCCCACAGGGGTTTTTTTTTTCCTAGAAAGGCGTACAGATATCCTGTCATTTTCAATGGCTGCATGAGAGTCCTGTTACTGTACCTTTAAGGTGCTGTCTTCCGGGCACCATCCTGTCTTCTGCAGATCTGCCAGGATTGAGGAGCAATGCGGGATCTGTGGAGCCCGGCGGATCCCGGCCACAGGGGCGTCAGGCCTTCTTCAGGGAACCGCAGTCTCAAGGCTGCCTCAAAGCATGCTGCTGTCTGTTCTGCAATTGCTAGGCAATCTATTAATCTAACTGCTTCTTCTAATCTTTTCGATCCTGAATCCTCCTTCTCTTCCAGGAAAAGACTAACATGAAGGTCGATAGAGAGTTAGAATGTTACCTAGTGCAATGACTGAAGTTCAAATGAAGGCTGGTGGCAGGGAGGCTTTTCGCCCTAGCAGATCTGAGACCTGGTGCAAACGGACAGCGGGCTACCCATCTCCATCATCACATTTCATTTCATTGAACTTCCTTTTTTTATTTTGGCAGATTCAGCACAAACCATGGAAAAGCTGCAGGGCTCTGTCAATTTTGAAAGCGTGTGCATCCCCCATGTGCAGTAAAGCCATAACGTTCTGTATGATGAGCCCACCATTGGCCACAGAGTACGTGTCTAAGGCGTTTGCACTGATATTTTTGCACCATTATAATATATTAATAGTTTTGTGGAGGTGCAGTGATTACAAAATAATAATACTAACCTAATAAAGAGGGATCAGTAAGCTGAACAGTTATTAAAACACTTTTTGCTGCTGTTCAGCACCATAACCTGGACAGCTCCAGTGACAGAGGGACAACCATTCTATATAATAATTTGCACCTCCAACATTCTACCTCTGGATGCCTGGGTTGGTAACATCCATTCCCACTCATTGCCCCGCCCTCGTGGCAAAACCTAATGACGTCAGAGGGCGGAACAATGAGGGGGAAGGGAAAGCTGGAGGCGAGATGATGTCAGGAGGAGAGAGTTGCAGGGCAGCGAGGGGAGGAAGGGCAGGGCAGAGGAGAATTGATGGACATGGATTGGATGGGATTGGAGGACAGTCATGGGTGCCCTGTATAAGAGGCTTGGGGAGGCTAAGCTTCCCCAGCCCAACCGTGACCTTCCCCTGGCTGCTGCCCCCCCCCCCCCCCCAAATGCAGGGCTGCCTGGCACAGCAGCGCTGCAGCCAGGCAGCACTGGGACGGTTCCTCCGCTCCTTGGACAGCTCTCCTCTCCGTTCCTCCCCCCCCCCCCTTGCGCATGTTCAACCCTTTTACTTTCAGGCGCAGCGACAGCAGTGAGGAGGACAACACAGCGGGCTTGCCTCCAGCTTCTCCCTTCCCTCACACAGTGTCCCCCTTCTACGATGATGCATTTCCTGTTTCCGCGATGGCGGGACACAGTGTGAGGGAAGGGAGAAGCTGTGTTGTCCTCTTTACTGCCGTCTCTGCACCTGAAACTAAAAGGGTTAAACGCATGGGGGGTGGAATGGAGAGGAGGGCTGTCAGGGAGCTGAGGGAGGCAGGGGGAGAGAAGCGATGGCTGGAATTGGAGAGGAGGGCAGGGGGAGAAAAGATCGCTGGACAGGACAGGAGGGTAGGGCAGGGGAGAGAGAAGAATTGCTGGACATGGATGGATGCAGGGGAGAGAGGAGAATTGCTGGACATGGATGAATGGAGGGGAGGGCATGAGAGAGGAGAATTGCTGGACATGGATGGATGGCAGGGGACAGAGGAGAATTGCTGGACATGGATGAATGGAGGGGAGGGCAGGAGAGAGAGGAGAATTGCTGGACATGGATGGATGGAGGAGAGGGCAGGGGAGAATTGAGAGTTGCTGGACATGGATGGATGGATGGTGGGGAGGGCAGGGAGAGAGGAGAATTGCTGGACATGGATGGATGAATGGAGGGGGCAGCGGAGAGAGGAAATTTGCTGGATATGGGTGGATAGAGGAGAGGGCAGACGAGAATGGAGAGTTGCTGGACATGGATGGATTGAGGGGAGGGAAGTTAGGAAGGAGATGCACATGGATGGAGGGGAGAGAAGAGAGGAGAAATGCTGTACATGGATTGAGGGGAGGGAAGAGAGGAGAAATGCTGGACATGGATGGAGTCTATGTACTCTTTATCTTTAAAAAAAATACTATAAATAAAAATCACAAAAAAAGATTAAAATAAAACAAAAAAAAGATAAAACAATCCGTATCTCATACCCCTGGAGCATATTACTCATTATACACCCTTCCCAATTATAATTATTACTTATCATGACAGATCATTTCTCCTAACAGTTCCCTTAAAAAACATAATATACTAATACTACTACTTATCATTTCTAAAGCGCTACTAGACGTACGCAGCACTGTACACTTGAACCTGAAGAGACAGTCCCTGCTCGACAGAGCTTACACTCTAATTAGGACAGACAAACAGGACAAACAAGAGATAAGGGAATATTAAAGTGAGGATGATAAAAAATAAGGGTTCTGAACAAGTGAATAAGGGTTAGGAGTTAAAAGCAGCAACAAAAAGGTGGGCTTTTAGCATAGATTTGAAGACAGCCAGAGATGGAGCTTGATGTACCGGCTCAGGAAGTCTATTCCAGACATATGGTGCAGCAAGATAAAAGGAACAGACTCTGGAGTTAGCAGTGGAGGAGAAGGGTGCAGATAAGAGAGATTTACCCAGTGAACAGAGTTCCCGGGGAGGAATGTAGGGAGAGATGAGAGTGGAGAGGTACTAAGGAGCTGCAGAGTGAATGTTCTTATAGGTCAATAAGAGGAGTTTGAACTGTATGCGGAAACAGGTAGGAAGCCAGTGAAGTGACTTGAGGACCAGGGTGGACCAATGGGCAGTGTGTTACATACCCAGGCATCCAGATGGAGGTGCAAATTATTATATAGGATGCATTTTACTGAGCTAGTATTAATCCAGGAACATATATCTGATTACACATATCCATATACAGAGCACACTGTCATATTCATGATGCATTTCTCACCACCCAGTATTTGCTGCTAGTGAATTTTTGGTATAATATAAATGTGGTTAGAATCTGAGATCCAAATTGTGCATATGTTTGGGGCATAGGTTTTAAATCAGAATATGCATTGTGCAAGTACCATGCAAAAAGAATTGACTGCAATTTACACAATCTGAAAAATGCTTCCATTTCCTGCCACTGTGGGAAACAGGATATTGGGCTTGACAGGTCTTTGGTCTGACGAGATATGGCACTTCTTATTGCTTGTGAGAATATTGGAATAAATCGCTTTTTATGGGCTTCTTAGGTCAGCCCACTACTTATGTTCTTATTATCAGCTTCATCACAAAATGGGAAAACAAGATTATGAGAACTCTTCCATTTACCCCCTAATTCTAGAAAAGTTTCCAAAAATTGTGTGCACAAGTTTGGGTGCATGTCCAATTTGTGCCTGCAATTTAATTGAATAATGAGATCATTAATACCAATAATTGGCTTTTTAATAAGCAATTATTGGCATTAGATTTAGTTGGCATTTACGTGTGTAAATTTAGGCACAGGATCTGATCCTAAAATTTACACACAACCTAAAAAAGGGGGCGAGGAAATGGGAGAGTCATGGGTGTAATGTGGGCATTCCTAAAATTAACACGCATTATTATAGAATAACAGGGATATGTTTGCACCATGTTTCAGTTGTGCAAATGTCAGTGCCTAAAGTCAGGTGCAATTCCTGAGTGTAAGTGTTATCCTATAAATCGTGCCTGACTTTAGGCATGGCTTATAGCAGTGATGGCGAACCTTTCAGAGACTGAGTGCCCAAACAGCAACCCAAAATCTAATTATTTATCGCAGGTGCCAGTACTCATTATGGGCGGGGTCACACAAATGACTCCACCCCTATGATAGCCACACCCCTTACACCAGCCATGGCGCATATAAACAGACATCATTGAAACTATTATACTAGTATAGGAGAAAAAAATAACATGATTTTTTTCATTATAAATCATTTCTGTAAGCTGTTACAGCTCCAGTTCCAGTATACCCAGTGCAAAATAAGACAGCAGATGTAAATTCTCAAATTGAACATATTCCAAACACTAAAATGAAAATAAAATGATTTTTTTCTACCTTTGTTGTCTGGTGATTTTGTTTTTCTATTCATATTGGTCCTAGTCTCTGATTCTGCTGCTTTCTATCTGTTCTCTTAACTCCGTTTCCAGGTCTTCCTTTCCATTTATTTCTTTACGTTCCTCCTTTCTTCTTCATTTCTTGCCCTCCACCCATGTCCAGCCACCTTCCTCTCCCCTCCAGCCACCCGTGTCTAGCCATCCTCCTCTCCCCCCTGCCCTCCCAGCACCAGGCAGGCCTCCCACCAAGCACCATGCATCCCTCCCTCTCACCAAGCACCCGGCATCAGGCCTTCCACCCAGCTCCAGGCATCCCTCCCTCCCACCAAGCACCCAGCACCAGGCCTCCCTCCCACCCAGCACCCACCCAGCACCAGGCCTCCCGCACCAAGCACCAGACCTCCCTCCCACCCAGCACCAAGCACCCAACATCAGGCCTCCCTCCCTCCCACCCAGTACCAGGCCTCCCTCCCACCCACCCAACACCCACCATCAGGCAGGCAGGCAGGCCTCCCTCCCACCCAGCACCAGGCCTCCCTCCCTCTCTCCCTCCCATCCATCATCAAGCAGGCCTCCCTCCCACCCAGCACCAGGCAGGCCTCCCTCCCTCCCTCTGATCATCAGGGCCCCCCTCCTCCGAAATTTAAAAGGCATACCTGGTCGAGGTTAAGGCGGCGTCGGCAGCAAAAAGTGTGTTGTTTGCTCGGCGCACCTTCGGCCTTCCCTTCTGTCTCTCAAGCTCTGATCCCGCCCTTGAGAGACAGAAGGGAAGGCCGAAGGCGTGCCAAGCAAACAACACACTTTTCGCTGCCAACGCCGCCTTAACCCCGACCAGATATGCTTTTTAAATTTCAGAGGAGGGGGGCCCTGATGCTCGGAGGGACGGCGGGTGGCCTAGTGCTTGGTGGGAGGGCGGGCGGACGGACGGACCAACCAGCGATGGCACACAGACAGACCAGCAACAGCGCACGTGCCAACAGAGAGGGTTCTGCATGCCCTCTCTGGCACGCGTGCCATAGGTTCGCCATCACTGGCTTATAGAATAGCGCTTTTTTCAGTGCCGATTTTTTGGCACCATATAGAATCTAACCCTTATTTTGTGCAAGCTCCCCCATGCTCCTCTTCCCTACTCACATATATATTTTATTATTTCTAAGAAAATAATAAATAATATGGTGCAAGACAGAGATGTTCATTTATGCTGACATCAGAAAATAGCTTCTGTGGAAGAGGACCTGACAGCAGGAGATGAAATGACAATTATGTGACTGGAACTGAGGGTATTGTTTACTAAGGTGTGCTAGTATTTTTAGCATGCACTAAAAATTAGTGCACGCTAATGCTAGAGACATCCGTAGGAATATATGGGTGTCTCTAGTGTTAGCACGTGCTAAAAATCAGCTTATACTATGGGTTCTCAACCCAGTTCCTGGGACACCCAACCAGACTGGTTTTCAAGTGACCCACATTCAACTATAAGTCATGCTGGTGAGTTAGCCAGTTGCACTTGTAGAAGACTGAATTTCTGGGCACAGTTAGTAATATATTCCTAATCTTGAGAATGCCCAAGTAACAGAAAAAAAGGGGGACTCACTTCAAGCCTTTGTACCACAACAATAATCCAGAAACGAGTCTGTTCACACTATATGCTCAGCAGGGAAAAATAAGAAAAAACGGGGGCAAAGACCTCAGAAAAGGTGACACACAGCAAGACTGCTGGAATTTTTCAAAAAAGGAACGTCACCATAGCTTCTTTAATCATCGGTCTTAAAAACCCCCGGTCCACCCTGTGCGTGGATTTCCCAACGTGTCGATATTTGTTTATTTTTTTAATTTTGCTAAAGTGTGCTTCAACAACAGGGTTGCAAATTCTTTTAAAAAGGAAGAAAAAACCACTTAGCTGGCTGCAGCGTCTTGGGCAGGTATCCACACCCGACGGACCCGTTTCACCGAGGGGCTTCTTCAGGGGATAAGGACGCCAACTCCTGGCTGGCAATCACTGCTCCAGTGGATCTCTACAAAGTCTCAATAGGTCTGCCTAGCTCAAGGCTCAGAGCTCTGCTGCTGCACCAGAGCTCTGAGCCTTGAACAAGGCAGACCTATTGAGTTTGGGAAGCCCTGCCAAAGCCTTGAATCAGGTCAACAATGCGCTTGCACCATGACAGAACTCAAGAGCTGAACAACAGGTGCTTGGGCTGAAATGGATGAACTTCATTGTGATTGGGATGCTGAAGGAAAGGATAGTGAATTTCCTGGAAGCCAATAAGTTGCAAGATCAGAGACAACATGGTTTTACCAAATGAATCTCATTGAGTTCTTTGATTGGGCGACAGGAGAATTGAATCAGGGATGAGCTATGGACATAATCTACTTAGATTTCAGCAAAGCTTTTGACACGGTTCCCCACAGGAGGCTCTTAAATAAACTGGATGGGCTGAAGATAGGACCCGAAGTGGTGAACTGGATTAGGAACTGGTTGACGGACAGAAGCCAGAGGGTGGTGGTGAATGGAATTCGCTCGTAGGAGGGAAAGGTGAGTAGTGGAGTGCCTCAGGGATCGGTGCTGGGGCCGATTCTGTTCAATATATTTGTGAGTGACATTGCCGAAGGGTTAGAAGGTAAAGTTTGCCTATTTGCGGATGATACTAAGATCTGTAACAGAGTGGACACCCGGGAGGGAGTGGAAAACATGAAAAAGGATCTGAGGAAGCTAGAAGAATGGTCTAAGGTTTGGCAATTAAAATTCAATGCGAAGAAATGCAAAGTGATGCACTTAGGGAATAGAAATCCTCGGGAGACGTATGTGTTAGGCGGGGAGAATCTGATAGGTACGGATGGGGAGAGGGATCTTGGGGTGATAGTATCTGAGGATCTGAAGGTGACAAAACAGTGTGACAAGGCGGTGGCCGTAGCTAGAAGGTTGTTAGGCTGTATAGAGAGAGTTGTGACCAGCAGAAGAGAGGAGGTGTTGATGCCCCTGTATAAGTCGTTGGTGAGGCCCCACCTAGAGTATTGTGTTCAGTTTTGGAGGCCGTACCTTGCGAAGGATGTAAAAAGAATTGAAGTGGTGCAAAGAAAAGCTACGAGAATGGTAAGGGATTTGCATTACAAGACGTATGAGGAGAGACTTGATGACCTGAACATGTATACTCTGGAAGAAAGGAGAAACAGGGGTGATATGACACAGACGTTCAAATGTTTGAAAAGTATTAATCCGTAAACGAACCTTTTCCGGAGGTGCGAAGGCGGTAGAATGAGAGGACACGAAATGAGATTGAAGGGGGGCAGACTCAAGAAAAATGTCAGGAAGTATTTTTTCACGGAGAGAGTAGTGGATGCTTGGAATGCCCTCCCGCGGGAGGTGGTGGAAATGAAAACGGTAACAGAATTCAAACACGCGTGGGATAAACATAAAGGAATCCTGTTCAGAAGGAATGGATCCTAAGGAGCTTAGCCGAGATTGGGTGGCAGAGCCGGTGGCGGGAGGCGGGGATAGTGCTGGGCAGACTTACACGGTCTGTGCCCTGAAAAGGACAGGTACAAATCAAGGTAAGGTATACACAAAAAGTAGCACATATGAGTTTATCTTGTTGGGCAGACTGGATGGACCATGCAGGTCTTTTTCTGCCGTCATTTACTATGTTACTATTCCCAGTCTCAGGTCCTGTTCCTCGGTCCAGTAAACACTGGGATCAGGATGCAGCGGAAGCAGTGATTATAAGTTCACTCTTGTGAGGGAGACAGTCCCAACTATGGTAGAATACAGCAATGCCTATTGGACAGAGAGGTCTCTGGCCCCTGGCCTTGGATTGTTACCTCATAGACTAGGCTACAGAACAGATTTTCAAACCTGTTCTAAAAACATGGATCAGGTCTCCAGTGTATGCAAATGGATCTTATGCATATTCATTATGGATATCTTGAAATACTTACTAGTTGTGGGATTACCATGACAAATTTGGGAAGCTCTGCTAAATAAGGAGAGGGGTAATGCAAAATGCGTAACAACCATGGGACTTAAAAATAAACAGATAAACAATGAGCGATATCTCGCTGTCTATCCATTAATGCAAAATAATCATTAAAAATTCAGAAGCTTATTATTTTGTCCCCTACAAAATTCTGTGCACACAGGGGTCCTTTTACAAAGCCACGGTAAAAAGTGGCCTGCGGTAGTATTGGTGTGTCTTTTAGGTGTGCGCTGGGCCATTTTTTACTGCAGATGGAAAAAGGGCTGGGGCCCTTTTACAAAGGCGCAGCAGGGCTAATGAGCAGGTAGCGTGTGCCCAATCGACACTACCACTGGGATAGTATGTGTAACCAGTGGTAATTCTGAGTTTGGTGCATGTCAAATCCAGCAGCAGAAAGAATTTTCTATTTTCCAACATTTATTTATTTTATTTATTTATGACATTTGTATCCCACATTTTCCCGCATAGCAATAGGCTCAATGTGGCTTACAGGTTCTGGAGAGGAGAGTACCAACTCCGGGAATATATATATAGAGTGGAAAATAGAGTAACAGTAACCATGGGGGGGAGAGGCATTCCTGCTGGTAACCAGCAGCATGCCCATGTTGGTGCGCACTGCATGGTTACCATGTGGGTAGTGCGTAAGCCCTTACCACTAGGTCGATGGACAATGGTATCTTCTCAGGCCGTAAATAGGCATGCGCTAGTTTTAATATTAGCGCAATCCCATTTACTGGCACATTAAAAAATAATCTTTTTCTCAGCTGTGGTTAAAAAATGACCCAGCGCACACCTAAAAGATGCCAGGAAATAGGCCTGCGCTAATATTAAAACTAGTGCTACCTATGCAGTAACCATTCAGCGCATGCCAACGTGGGCGAACTGCCAGTTGCTGATGGGAATGCCCCTGCCAAACTCAGAAATACCACCAGGTGCACATGCTACCCTGGCGGTAGTGCTGATTGGACATGAGCTACCCGTGCATTAGCCCTCTTGCACCTTTGTAAAAGGGCCCCTCACTTCTCTCTCTTAGAAGAGCTTTACTACCATATTTCTGTAGGGGATGTAATGTCACCTTCCATTTTGTCAATAAGCTAGTGGAAGGATTGGTTAGTAGGCTCACTTAATACATAGATCCTCCCATGTCTTCTCAAATTTTTCATGCTGACCAGTTGTGTACAAAGACTAAGGGTCTGCAGAAAGCCATAATGGGTTGATCATTGGCCAAGTTAGTAACTATTTGGAGGAAATGCCAAGCCAGGTTCTTCTTTGCTTCAATTTCCATTCAAAAGAGTGTTGTCCTGGAACAAGGTACAAAATTTACACTCTATCAATATCGAAACGTTTCCAGACAAATCAATCTGTTAAAATACCCCCTCCCTCAACAATATCAGAAGAAACTGTGAAATTATGCGTCAGAGATGAGGAGGTTCTGTACATTTGTTGTGATAAAATATTCCAGTTCTGAATCTTTAGGACTCAATAAGCTTTTGTCTTAATAATAGCCATCATTTTTTTCATGTCTTTCAACAATTAAACAAAGAGGTTGTGGGTAGGGTGAGCAAAGTGTCCTATAGAGGAAATGTTCTTTATATTTGTTAAGGAAAAGAAAATGCTTTAGCTTTGATCCTGGCAAAAAGTGAATCTATACTAATACGTTTCAAGTGAACTTTATGATATGTCATGTGCTCTTTTTCCCATGGTTAGATTACTACAGCTCATTAACAGCTGCCCTCCCACAACCTCCCATATAGGCCCTCAAAAATTGCTCACACCTTCTCCTTCTGACTTCCTGCTGTTTCTATTCCACTCCATTGCTTCAAGTCCTTCTGTGATTCCCTGTAAAAGTTTGCTGTTATTACAAAAAACTGTCATCTTTCAATGTATCTATGGCTCTACCACAACCTACTTGTCATCTCTCACAAAAAATACAGGATTGTAAGGTCCATCCCAGTCTACCCAGTCCTTGTGCAATGCTATATAGATCCCAGCTGATTTCTGGTGATTTCCTTGTTTCCCATCTCTGGCCCTGCGCTTTTCTGCTCATTCCAATCTGCCAGTCCCTAGTTTCCTTTTTCTTCCTTGCTCAAAGCAGGCCTCTTCAAGTTGTCACACCTTCTCTTGATCTCAAAGATATTCTTTCGCTTTCTTCTTTAAAATCCAAACTTAGGCAGAAGTTGGGCCATGCTAGCTCAGTGGGTATATAAGATACAACTTACAGGAGATACCATTGGAGCATTCTGGTCTTGTAGCACATGAGCCAGATTTGTTGAGGCGATTACATAAGAGCCTGAAGATATGATGGCCACATGAACACAAGGGAGATGAAATCCATAGCAGTGCAGACAGCCGCAGTTTGTGAAGCAAAAGAAGTTCCCATAGCAACTGCATCTAAGCTATAACTTTCTGAATGTCACTGCTGTTATCCACAGGCACAGCTTCCTCCATGTAAAGCAGCAGTAGAATCTGTATTTAACAGAATATTAACCTGCCTTATTTCCCTAATACTTTCTTCCTCCTTGTTAATCCTCATTTGTAGTTTTCATCTATTTTATATCCAAGACTTGGTGAACAAAAAGAAATCAGCATATTTTAGCCTTCTATCTGTGTTTCCTCCTCAATCACCTTACCATTGGGTGATTAAATCCAAAGTCTTTCTTTTGCAGTTAGCAGAAGCTTCAGATGACAGATAGCATGTGAAAGTCTTGTTTTCCTCAGATCCACAGTGATGGGTGTGGCTAGAGAACAGTTATATGGACTGATTTGCAATTTACAATCCGCAGTCTATCAGACAGCAGTCAGGGAATTGCATGGCTGGGAAAAGGATTTTATCACTATCTCCCTTCAATTATCAGATCTCCACTGTGACCATAGGAGCCAACTTTTCAAAATGATTGGGGGTGCTGAACTTTTATTTATTTATTTTTCTTACAGGTGATCCATTCTCCCCTCCCCTCCGAGTTCCAGGCCCCTCCTCCCTCTGAGTTCCAGGCCCCCTCCCTCCCTTCATTCGAGTTCCAGGCCCCCCTCCCTCCCTTCCTTCGAGTTACTACTACTACTACTACTACTACTTATCATTTCTATAGCGCTACTAGACAAACGCAGCGCTGTACACTTGAACATGAAGAGTTCCAGGCCCCCCTCTCTCCCTCCCTCCCCTCCCGTCCCTCACTTTGAGTTCCAGGGCCCCCTCCCTCTGACTTCCAGGGTCCTCTTCCCTCCCCCCAACTTCCAGGGTCCTCCCCCTCCCTCCGAGTTTCAGGGTCCTCCCCCCTCTGAGTTCCAGGGTCCCCCCCTCTGAGTTCCAGGGTCCTACCCCCCTCCGAGTTCTAGGGTCCTCCCCCTCTCTCCCCCCTCCCTCCCTCCCTCTAAATTCCAGGGTCCTCCCCCCCCCTACAAGTTCCATGGTCCTCCCCCCCTCCCAGTTCCAGGGTCCTCCCTCCCTCCGAATTTTAAAAGTCATCTTACCTCATCGGGGTTACGCCGGCAGCAGCAGTGAAAAGCGTGCAGGCTCGGCACTTCAGCCCTTCCCTTCTCTCAGCTCTGGTCCCGCCCTCATTTCCTGTCAGTTTTTGAGGCAGTAGTTTCATTTTAGCAGAGCAGCCAGCATGATTCAGCAGTGCCAGGTGAGAAAAATGCATTATAATTAGTGTGTTTGCCTTAGCTAAAAAATGCATTTGCTGTTTAAACACTGCTATTTATATTTTGGGTTTACTTAATTTTATGTAGCTTTGTTATGGCTCCTAAATTGAGTAGTGTCGAGAAAGAAGTCATTGCTGACTCTGGTTTTTAAATAAAGAGACGTAAGCACTTGGGAATTGTGAAAGAGGTATAAAGTATTACAAAGGTGAATAAGCAGTCTTGAGGTAGCAATAATGAAAAGAATAAAAAGAAAGGTGGAATAAATGCTAAGTCTGTGGGAGCCAGTGGAAATAAAAGATTGTGAGGAAGAGTTCTGTATGTCAACCTGGTACTTCAATGGCCAGATGGTGACACAGAGGAAACAATTCAATCAAGTTGCAGTAATCTAACCATGGGGAGGAAAAAAGAGCACATGACATATCATAAAGTTCACTTGAAACATATTAGTATAGATTCACTTTTTGTCAGAATCAAAGCTAAGCATGTTCTTTTCTTTAACAAATATAAAGATCATTTCCCCTAAAGGACACTTTGCTCACCCTACTCACAATCTCCTTGTTTCATTGTTGAAAGACAAGAAATAGTCCAATGAAGGTCATCATGAGGAGGAAGAATACTCTGATTCTAATGATTATTCTCTGATGGTGAGAATAATGAATGGCTTGAGGTAAAAAGAATACATGTAAAGGGTTGCGCAAGCAATTGAAGGATAAAATATTTATGAGGAATTTGAGGTATGTAGTGAAGAGTTTAGATGCAGAAATCATGAAAAGTGATAGTGGAAAAAATGGGAGAGATGTTTGGAAGTCATCTGAGTCTGTAGATTCCTCAGAATTGTCTTCTTCATCTTCTTCTGGTGATGATTCTGAGGAAGTGGAAGAAGTTCAATTGAGGTCTTAGAAGTCAAACCAGGTTAATGAGGTTTCCGATGTTCATCCCAAGATTGCAATAAAAGTGGTCATTCAGTTCCATAGAACCATTAGGTACTCATGTCCCATTGAAAGTAAAAAGAAAATTTTGAGAGGAAAGTTTGTAGATTTATTCCCTTTATTAATCAGAGAACAATATTATGAAGAAAAAAAAGAATGTTGACGTTAAAGAGGAAATTAAGAATAGGAACGTGAAGGTGGTAAAGTCAATTCATAATTGATTATTAACTTTTAATATTTATACTTAAATATTGGGTAAATCTAAGCTAGAGTTATATCTGTGTTTCTTGAGGTATTCTGACATGATTTTGAGAGCATACAGAAAATACGATGGTTGGTTATGATTAAACTAGGACACTCAATTTAGGAGGCATTTGGCAAAAGATAGATCAGATGCCTGGGGATTTAAAGATGTAGATATTTGGTTGACAGAAATGACTCCAGTGAGACCTTAGTCCTTTCGTGGATATGCACAGCAGAGTTTCTCGGTTGGAGCTACAGGAATGGCAGGCTTGCAGGCACAAAACAATGTATGGGGATCTGTGCAGCCAGGAACATCTAGTGGAGGTGTTAATGTCTTGGGGGCTAGAGTTGGGGGCAAGGGGTTGGAGGAGGTATTGCATGTTTCCTGTTTAATTTGGGGAAATGTTTGCTCCAATTTTGTAAATTTAGACACAAATATTTAATCTGTGCAGGGGGTCATCCAGTATTCAAATGTCACAGTAAAGCAAACATGGGTCCAAGAGTCTCTGGACCCAAACAAGTGCCCTCGGGAAATATTTTGTAAGCCTCTATCATCAATTAATTTAGCTGTCTTAGATGAATAGTTAATGAAGTACCCTATGAAGAATGATGCTAAGTTGTTGTGGAAAGGTTTTCACGATGGGTTTAAAATTCTTTTTAAGGGTCCAATGTTGATGCATAAGTCTTATAATTCTGCATCTGTGATATTGCATTCTGAGATTGTGGTGGATAAATTGTCTAAGGAGATTGAATTAGGTAGAATTGTTGGCCCATTCTCTAGTCCTCCTTTTCATAATGTAATGATTTCATCTCTGGGCATTATACCTAAAAAAGAACCAGGAAAATTCAGTTTAATTCATAATCTATCATCCTATTGGTGGAAGTATTAATGCTTTTATTGACCCTAATGATTATTCAGTCCATTATGTGTGGTTAGACCAGGCAATTTTATTAATGAGAGCTTGTGGAAAAGGAGCTATGATGGCAAAAGCTGATATTGAATCAGCATTTTGGTTGTTACCAGTTCATCCAGGATCATTTGTTGGGTTTTAAGTTTTAGTCTGAATACTTTTTGATAAATGCAAAAAGAGAGCAGAAAATAAACCCTTTTCCCTACACTTTTGTTGCCAGGATTCACAAAGGAGAGGATCTTTTCATTGCCTGTCTAGAAGGATTTTTTATTTTTTAGCATTTCATGTTTGCTTCTGCACCTCGATCATACTTCTCCATGCTGGTTTGCAATGTGTGTGACCCCTGAGTCAGGCAGTTTGTCCTGCCAAAACATGGTCCTCTGTCAGATCCATCCTCAGTGAGGTGCTTTTGACAATAAACAAGTTTTTATTCTCAATCGACTGCTGGAGGTCCTTTTGGTCCACCCCTACTACCCTGCTCCTCTTACTTTTCTGATAAAGCCATGCCAATAGACTGTTCAATTTCTTGTTCACATTTTGAAGCTTTTATTCATTTATTCATTGGATTGTGGAACAGGAATCTGGAGATGACAATATTATACATTATTTAGATGACTTTCTTTTTGTAGGCACCAAGCAGAGTAGTGAGGCAAATACAAAGAGGATTTTCAGTATTCAAAGACCTTTATTGTAGTCACAGTACCAACACATTGAAGACCTGACATGGCCATGTTCCAGCGTGAATGCCTGTCTCAGGGGTCATCAAACCTGTGAGCATATGTTGATGAGAATAAAGGTGACAATAGGTTACTGGATTTCCGGAGCAGTTTACGCATAGCAGAGTAGAAGCGCCTGGTTTGCACATGGGCACTGCGATTGATCTAACAAAGGATCATTTTTTCATATATGTCACCTGTATTCTCATCAACATATGCTCACAGGTTTGATGATCCCTGAGGCAGGCTCACACGCCGAAACATGGCCGTGTCGGGTCTTCAATGTGTTGATACTGTGACTACAATAAAGGTCCTTGAATATTGAAAATCCTGTTTGTATTTGCCTCACTACTTTGGTGCCTACACGTTCGTAAGGATTTAGGTTTGTCCTCCTTTCCTGTTTCCTTTCTTTTTGTAGGACATGCAGGAACTGGTGTTTGTAAGAACTTGGTTGAGGTTTTTGAAAAGGACTAAAGTAAGTTGGATGTTTCTTTAGCAAAACAGAGGAGTGTGGTAGCCGTGTTAGTCCACTCTTAAGGTTATCAACAGAAATCAAACAAAATAAAACATGGAAAAGAAAATAACAGTCTGACAGGGTGGGAGGATGGGGGTGGGTAGGAGGTATGCTTTGATGTCCCCATGCATACCTCCTACCCACCCCTATCCTCCCACCCTGTCAGACTGTCATAGTAATGCTTGAATGTTTTCACTTATATACACTGTCAGCTAGCATATTTACTTATTTCCGATCTGACGAAGAAGGGCAACCTTCGAAAGCTAATCAAGAAATGTATTAAGTTATGTCCAATAAAAAAGGTATCATCTTATTTTCTTTTCCATGTTTTATTTTGTTTGACTTCTATTGATAACCTTTAGCAAAACACAAATCTGAAGGTCCTTGCACAGATACAGTACAGATTACCTATTGCAAAGGTTAAAAAATTGGTAGAAGCTATGAGGTGGCTCTTTGGCAAAAAAGATGACATTGAAGCAGGTTGAGTCATTGATTGGATTATTTAATTTTGCTTGTAGAGTAATTCCAATGGGACATGTTTTTATTAGAAGACTATTTTATTTGACAAAAAGGTGTTTTGAAAGGACATTATTTTATTTCAATTCCTGATTATGTTAAAGATGATTTGAAGTTATGGAAATCTTTTCTCAAACAGTTTAATAGTATTTCAATTTGGCAAACTCTTCCAAGTGTCAAGTTAGATTTGCCATTATTTTCTAATGATTCTGGAGGTGTGGGATTTGGTTTATACTTTGCAGGATTGTGGTGTGCTGAACCATGTCATATATTGCAGTTTCAGGAAGGATGGACAAGGACGTTAGCATTTCTGGAATTGTTTTCTATTTGGGTTGTATTAATGTTATGGGGTGAGTGATTCAGGTCTAATAATATGGCAGTGATTTTTGCTATTAACTGTCAATTTCTACGATGCCAGTTGACTTCGGAAATGTTGCGTATGATTATTCTCAGATGTTTACATTTGAAATATTTTATTGACAGCATGTTATATTCAGGGATGCACTAATGATTTGGCTGATGCCTTATCTCATTTCCAGTGGTTCTGTTTATGGCCGCTTGCTCCAGAGGTAGAGAAACACCCGACATAAATGCCAGAAGAGTTGTGGACAGGATTCCTGCATTAGTTTTGAAGCTGTTAGAGTCATCTTTAGCAATTAATACACTGAAGGCTTATTCTGGGGTTGGGAAAAAGTTATGGAGAATGTTGGATCCTGATAGTATATTGCAGAGTGAGCTTTCCTTGGTTTTGTGCTTAACTGAGACACAAGCAAGAATCAGTGAAATGGATAATGGGTGGCAGAAGATCCTTTATTCAAAATTACAATGACCTGACATGGACCATGTTTTGGCTGTAAGGCCTGTGTCAGGGGTCTATTCACATATAGAACACAAAATACAATAAATTCATAGATAGAAAAATAATAATAATATGGTACATTAAAAAGATAAATGGCATAAAAAACAATAGATCATATATGGTGCATTAAAACAGACAAATGGCATAAAACAATGGATCATTATATAAAAACATACACCAAGAGAATGAAATTTGAATAAACATACATGAACACATATGAAAAAAATACAAAATATTAAAAAATATTGATCCATCAAAAATCACAAAAACAAATAAATTCTAACTATGATACTAACAAAATCTGAAAATGATAAATAACTAATATAAAAAGTTCAATGAAAAACCACAATGAATCAATGGTATGTACAAAAGTGTGACATACCTGATTTTGAAACCATACACTGTGTATTTTGTTCGGCATAAATAGCAAATTCAACTCAATTTATAGATCTATAAAAATGTCAGATAAGCAATACTATAAAACAAAGATTAGATGAATATTGAAAGCATAAAAGAATATGAATATTAAAAATATAAAGAGGGTGAGATTATTAAACACATGACAAATAAAAGTGCAATGGATAGAAAAGAAGACAGTGACGCCATGAATGGAAGCGAGGTTAATCCAAATATAACAAATGATACAACAAAAAAAGCAATGGCACTGTAAGCAAGACACATAAAGAAAAGCAATGAAGCCAAACAAACCTCAAGGGTAGAGACGTCTGTAACCAAGATTGAAGATTGTGTATAAACACAAAAATTCTGTGAATCCAAAGGAACACAAAATATGCATGAAAGTAATAAACTAATGAGCACAAAACTGTTGAATGGCGGGAAGTACAGAGCTGGCAAAGGAAGAATAAGTAGGAAAGAAAAATGCATAAGGAAGATGAAATAAAGTGAAATAAGAATGTGTTCCAGAATTTGAGTTATTGTATTGTTTGTTGTGTTCTAGATGTGAATAGACCCCTAATGCATGCCTTAGAGCTGAAACACAGCCCTTGTCAGGTCATTGTGATTTTGAATAAAGATCTTCTGTCACCCATTGACATTAGGTGCACCTATTGGAGAGTTTAATACTAAAATTTATTCTAAAAGTGGCTAAGAGTGCTTAGTCAAAATCGGCAGTGATGACTTCTTAGTGTTGCCTTTTACTGTAAATGTGTTGATGTTAAGGATTCTATTGGTTCCTTTTTGGTAAAGAAAACATGCAGGAAGTATTTATTGGTAAATGCAAGATGATATGTGTCCATTGACATGTTACCAGTTTGCTGCTGTTTTGAAGGCAGGTTTAAAGTTAGCTGGCTTTGATCCTATCTATTTTGGAACTCATTCTGTTAGACTTGGGGCAACATCATTTGCAGCTGCTCAAGGGATGTCAGTAGAAGCTATTAAAAAGATAGACTGTCCGCTTTGTATTGCTGGCATTGATAATTTGAAGAAATGCATATTGCGGGAGTGGGTCAATGAGACACCCCCGGAGGTGGAATCATGGAAAAATAGTATGATAGAAATGGGCAGCTGGGTTAACATGACACATAAAGTTGCTGTTGCTCTGAGTCTCCGTCAATACCGAGATCTGTGGTGCAGAGCCCAGACATTGCTTTCGCAACAGCACTCCAAATCCAAGTAGTAAAGAATGTGTAGAGTTGGGGAAACTCTCTACTCAGGGGGGGGGGGGGGGGGGGGGGGGGGGAAGGGGGGGGGGTGGGGTGAGGGGGGTTAAAAAAGAAACTGTCATGGAGTCCAAGCAGATCATAGGCTATGCTGTGTTTGTATCATGAACAACTTTATTCAGCATCTGTTACTTTTTGTTTATGTTATAAGATGTATTAAGTCTGACTTCATACACCAATAAAAATATTTAAAAAGAAAAAAAAAAAGATAGACTGATGGAGTTCAATCTAGCTATAAGTATTATGGGGTCTATTACTAAGCCACGTTAGCGATTTAGCTCATGGTAGAATTCAGCTGGCAGTAAATGCCAAAATGCCTGTAGGAATATAATGAGTGTCTCAGGGTTTACCACCAACTGATTTTCTACCATGAGCTAAAAACGCTAACGCGGCTTAGTAAAAGACCCCCTATGTGTGTGCTAGCATTGAGAAGCTTTTTATTTATTCATTCTCTCGTTATAGTTTTAACTTCACTCCATTAACAGAGATTGTGGTTTGGATTTGTGAAGATTCTTATGTATTTTGGGCCCAGAAGCATGTGGCAAAATTGAAAATAGGATCACACTTGGGATTAGCATCACAAGGATTTTGGATTTATTGGTTGGGACTTTATGTATTGTTAAGGGAGTGGACCTCATCAGGCAGATGAAAAAGGATATTTTAGAGATTTACAACCTTTTTTCTAAAGTCCGAGTTATTTGGTCAAACATTATTCTTACAAGAGTTTGGCATGGTGCTTGTAAAGTGAAGTAGAAAGAAAAAAGTGAGGAGAATGGATGAGAATACCAAAAAATGTATTTATTCGCATAAAAAATCAAAATTAAAAAATTAACAATGGTTGTATGAAGTATAAAACGGATTTTTTATGCGAATAAATACATTTTTTGGTATTCTCATCCATTCTCCTCACTTTTTTCTTTCTATCTCACGGTTTCGTGAGGGTTTTTACCTCCTTTTGGTTTTTGCTTGTAAAGTGAAGACCATTGAATGCTTAAGGAAAAGAGTAAATTCTGAGATAACAAAGCTGGTTTTCTTATTGAAGGGTTATATTGTCTAGCATAATCTAATAAAGGTAGATTGCCTTGCACTTTATCGGTCTGATGGGGTCCATCTCTCGGAGATTGGATGGGATATTTTTGTGGTGGTTTTGCAAGATGTTTTTGAAAATGTTAGTTAAGACATCAGGGTTGCAGCAAATGTGGGGAGCTGAAGACAAATAATTTGCTGTCTTCGCTTTTGGCGGTGGTGAAGGGGTATGCCTTGCTATATTCCAGCCAAATGACTATAATTTATTATATTTGATCATGAATATACATCTTCTTCTGCGTTACCACTCAGGAATGATTCAAGTACTGTGATAAAGTATATGTGAAGGCATTTGATCTGAATAGACCTTTGTGTCACCACGAGGGTTTACGGAAGGCTGAAGTCATATTGGATATATGTATGACTAGAACAGCACCGTTTAGTCAACTAGTCCTAGAAGTTTGTTATTATGTTATGTATGGCTGGATGGCAGTTCTGTATTTGGTATTTTATAATTCGATAATCTTATCTAATATAATAAAACGCACCCTCAACGTTCTGAGGACAACGTTCTGAAGCCATCTGTCGTCAATCCCAGGCTGAAGGGTTCGTGGATTCATGGTGTGAAGCCTTCAAGCCAGCCAGTCGTCTCTGCCCCGCCCTCGCGTCAAACGTCATGATGTCGAAGGCTAGAGACGTCGGGGAGCGCCGCCTCCTTCCCTGACGCTTCGCTGCCGGAACCGCCACGGAGGTAAATTTAAAAAGAAGAAAAAAAAAAAAAGTTGGGGGGAGAGAAGAGGGTGGCCAGTAAAGAAGAACAATGGGAGCGGGATGGCCAGGGAGAGAAACGACAGCATGGTGCGAAAGGGGGGGCTGGATGCGACAGGGGGGGGAGAAGGGGCGGGACAGGCTGGGACATGGAGAGAGAGGAGCATGGATGCGAGGGGGGTCATGGAAGGGAGAGAGGGGACTTGCTGGAAAAGGAAGAATGGAGGCGGCAGGGGACAGAGGAGCATGGATGGGCATGGATTGGAAGGGCAGGGCTCAGGGAGAGAGGAGAATTGCTGGAAAGGGATGAATGGAGGGGGCAGGGGACAGAGGAGCATGGATTGGGAGGGCAGGGCTCAGAAAGAGAGGGGAATTGCTGGATAGGTATGAATGGAGGGGACAGATGGGCATGGATGGATATGGATTGCAGGGCAGGGCTCAGGGAGAGAGGGGAATTGCTGAATAGGGATGAATGGAGGGGGCAGGTGACAGAGGAGCATGGATGGGCATGGATGGGAGGGCAGGGCTCAGGAAAGAGAGGGGAATTGCTGGAAAGGGATGAATGGAGGGGGGCAGGGGACAGAGGAGCATGGATGGGCATGGATTGGAGGCAGGGCTCAGGGAGAGAGGGGAATTGCTGGATAGGGATGAATGGAGGGGACAGATGGGCATGGATGGATATGGATTGCAGGGCAGGGCTCAGGGAGCGAGGGGAATTGCTGAATAGGGATGAATGGAGGGGCAGGTGACAGAGGAGCATGGATGGGCATGGATTGGGAGGGCAGGGCTCAGGGAGAGAGGGGAATTGCTGGATAGGGATGAATGGAGGGGACAGATGGGCATGGATGGATATGGATTGCAGGGCTCAGGGAGAGAGGGGAATTGCTGGATAGGGATGAATGGAGGGGGCAGGTGACAGAGGAGCAAGGATGGGCATGGATTGGGAGGGCAGGGCTCAGGGAGAGAGGGGAATTGCTGGAAAAGGATGAATGGAGGGGGCAGGGTACAGATGGGCATGGATTGGGAGGGCAGGGCTCACACTCTCTCTCTCATATACAATGTCTTTCTGACTCTCACTCTCACACACTCTGTCTCACACTGTATCACATTCACTCTCTATGTGCCACACAGTCACTCACACACTCGCTTGGTCTCATACACTCACTCTCACAGAGAATCTGTGTCTCACACACACTCTCTCTCTCTCGCACACACACACACACACTCTCTCTCACACTGTGTCTCACATACACACTTGCACACACTCTCATTCTCACACACACACTCTCTCACAAACACACTCACACCCAGACTCACTCTATCTCTCTCTCACACACACACACACACTCACACTTTCACTCTGTCTCTCACACAGTCACTCTCACATACATTCTCCCAAACATACACACTCCGAGGAAAACCTTGCTAGCGCCCGTTTCATTTGTGTCAGAAACGGGCCTTTTTTACTAGTAATGAATAATAAAGCTGCGGTCCTGTTGTTGTTTCCATGAACATTTTGCCTCTCTGTCGTTTGTGGTTGAAAAGAGGGAGGGGACTGAGAAATTGCCCACGTTTAATAATAATAGAATCTTGTTCTGAGTTCCTGCACACAACTTAGTGCATGCTACTCAGTGACAGTGTATGCTAAAACCTTTAGTGTATACTAGTTTTGTTCATATTAAAATTTCCAGCATGCACTAACATGAAATGATGACAACACAAGAGAGGAAGTTGTGATCCACAGAATGCAGTCCGAAGAATGGATCGAAGAAATAAGATTAAAATATACTTTTATTAAAATTGCCCGACGTGACCATGCGTCGCAAATAGCAGGCTGCTTCAGAAGCAGCAACTAAAGAGGAATTTAAAATCACACTTTCCCTTAGTGTAGGCAAAGAATGCTGGCACCACTCCTTCCAGCACTCTTTACTTTCGGTAAGGGGAAGTGTGATTTTAAATTCCCCTTTAGTTGCTGCCCCTGAAGCAGTCTGCCATTGGCAAAATGTGGCCATATCAGGCGATTTATTTTAATTTAACCTCTTAGAAGAACAACAATGGAACGAACATGAAATGATACAGAAATGATCAGAAGAATCCGCAGCCAAGCGGAGAACTCGAACTCCCCACGAGAAAACACAAGTATAAGTGAGAGTGGGATGTTTGACCATGGAAATTCAAAATCCTGGAGATTCTTGTCTCCAGGATTTGAATTTCCATGGTCAAACATCCCACTCTCACTTATACTTATGATACAGAAATGCGCATGCAAATGATGACAGGTAAGCACATGCTCACTAAATCATAGATCTGGAATTTTGATTACCTTTTGCTCATTTCTCAGCTGAACAAAAGCTTTGAAAAATGACATTGGTCTTTGACAATTTCCTCCTGCACCTTTTAAGTTTTTGTTCCATCAAAACTATCTCCTGGGCTACAGTGACGTAAGCCTTCATTCATAGCCACTCAGGATTTTTTCCCTTTTTCTTGCAGCCACATTCCCTTGCAGAGTAGCCCAGTCATATAATATGACTGCTTAGTCATATTGGTATTGGAGAGAAGGGGCCAATGCAGCACCAGTTCCTACAACATTTGTTTTTGGGGGGGTTGGGGTACCACTATACCCCCCCCCCCAACTACGCTTATGGAATCACAACAATGTTTCTCTGAGTCTAGTCAATAGATGCCACAGCTACACAATGGCTGGGGCTTCCTCTCTTCTCAGGGAAGGGAGGAGGTATGTGAACGCTGTCTCTGCAGAATCCTCAAATCTTGGATTGATCTACGTGAGGAAAAAAATCTTATTCTGGTTTAGCTTAATTTAATATGCTTACTGTATCGCCTTTCCACTATGTCACAAAAAAGGGATTAGTGACACCAAAATTGAAAGTAGGCTCATTTTCAAGATATCGAGTGTATTAATCGTTCTGAGATGGTTTAAATAAAGCATTTCACTTCTGTTCACCTGAATTATAAATGCAATGAATTCCACCTGGAAGTCTTCATTACCACTTCAATGCCAGACTGGAACAGAAAACTAGCAGGAATCTTCAGCTGCATATGAGTCCTTTCAACTGGGCTTCTTCCACTGCAAGAATGCAGTGCAATGGGACCTGATTTAAAACCAAGAAAAAAATGACAGGCATTCAGAGCTAAAATCCCTGCTTATTTGTACAGAAAAGCATGCACAGAAAGTCTCCAGACACCACCTGCCTCTAGGCTGTGGCCTCCTTAGAAGGTCCTGGGTGAGAAAATCCTAGAAATCAAAGCTCTTCTCCCTCACCAATGTTGGAGGCCAGCCAGCCAGTAATTAGCTGAGCCTGCAACATCTGTCTGCCTTTACCATCATCTAGGTAATGTGCCAAAATTTCAGTAATGGATATATGACTAATCATATTCCAGTTCAGAAAGATGCCTCACAGTAGTTCTGTAGCTTTGGGGAGGGAGGGGAAGGTCTACCAAATATTTAATGCCCCTTCTCACATAGCTAAAGATGGGGGATGTGGGCAATTTGTTAGTACAAGAGGAGTTTTTCATAGATGTCAGGTTGTACTATAACAAGTGTTTCAAAATAATGCTTTTTAATTTCAAAAGCAGCCAGGAACCTAAATACTTTGAAGTTAAAAAAATGAAATATTTTGGCACCCACCAGACAGAACTTTAAATTACAGGAAATTACTAAAAACCAACCTGTTCAAAAAGGCATATCTCACTGACCCAACATAAACACCTACACCCCGCAACACAGCAAAACCAAAGCTCGAAATGGACACTTTACAACCTTTCCTCTCTTCGACCCCATTGTACCATAAACATGTGTACCTTATCAGACCACAATATCACATTGTAACTGTTTCTACTGGATTGGCGAATGCCTTTAAGGGTACTATGTAAGCCATATTGAGCCTGCAAATAAGTGCGAAAATGTGGGATACAAATGCGACAAATAAATAAATAAAAATAAAAATATGGGGAGTCCTTTTACTAAAGTGTGCTGAAAAATGGCTTGTGGTAGTGTAGGCATGGGTTTTGTGCGCGCATCAATCTATTTTTCAGCGCCCCTGTAAAAAAGGCCTTTTTTTATTATTGACAAAAATGGACATGCGGCAAAATCAAAATTGCCACACATCCATTTTAGGTGTGAGACTTTACCGCCAGCCATTGACCTATTGGTAAAATCTCACGTGCTAACCAGGCAGTAATGATCTATGTGCGCTAAATTCCACTTGATGTACATCCAATATGCGCGGCAGAAAATAAAAATTATTTTTTCTGCCTGCGTATCGGATGCGCACCAAAAATGAAATTACCACAAGAGCCACGTGGTTGCCATGCAATAACGCCATTTTGGCGAATGGGTGTGCATAGACGCTTATGAGGCTTAGTAAAAGGACCCCTGCGTTTCCTATCACATTATAAACCATAAAATTATACTGCTTTGTCACCCTCTGATCACCCATCTGTTTCACCCTATTTCTCACCCCCCCTCCCCACCTTCCCCATCAGACTGTCATTGGAATGCTTTTATGTTTCACAGATATATTCCAATATATGTCATCATTTGCTCATTTCTGATCTGAAGAAGGGTTACCTTCAGAAGCTCATCAAAAAATGTATTGTTAGTCCAATAAAATAAGGTATCATCTTATTTCCTTTTCGTTTCTTTGTTTTGTTTAATTTCTATTTGTTACCTTTAAAAGTGGACTAACATGGCTGCCCTACCACTTTACCTTCCAGGATAAAAGAGCGTGGGAGCCAAGTTAGTCCACTCTGAAGGTTAATAAATAAAAACAAAAAATAGAAAATAAGGTGATACCTAACATATAGGAGTCAATAATCAAAGCGATGGGGCACCTAAAAAGATGTCCCCATTTATAGAATTACTTCCTTTATGACTCGCTTTCAAAGGCCAAACCCTCTCTCTTCAGGTCAGGTCAGTATGAGCAAAAGATGACTATATCAGAATATATAACTGAGGCATCAAAGCATTCCACTGAAAGTTGGACAGCACTAGTGGATGTGGCTGCTGATAATAGGTTTTCACTGACAGATGCAGCAACTCACCAGCCCTGCAGCTGAGGTCTGTTCCATAACACGTGTCAAAATGATTTCATTTACCATTTGGTCAGGCAACACATGGCAGGCAATCAGATAAGCATCTCATACAAGAAACTTCCTTTATGATTAGAGAGAGTAAACTGAGCATGTGAGGTAAGCTGGGCCCCACCCATGTCTGTTGACTAGGGAGGCTCCCTTAACACTGAAGGGTCAAAACTGCCTGCTCCGGCTTCCCTCCCTTCCAATTTTTATTTATTTATTGGGAATTACAGATCTCCGGTTCAACCAGACAGCAAACAAGAGAGGGTCCAAAAGTGCACAGAGTAAAGAAGCACAAAAAAACACAAAAGGGCCCCCGGAACTGGAACAATGGTACAATCTCTAATAAAGAGGTCCACTTTATTAAAGATTGCAACATTGTTCCAGTTCTGGAGGCCCTTTTGTGCTTTTTTTGTGCTAAACAAAACCCCACAAAATAAATCTTGGCTGCATCAGCTTTTACAGGCAGATCAGGCACAGACTAATTTCACTTTTTATTGCTGCATGTATACTAACTGTTTCCTGAATCTGAGTGATATGAAGTCTTTAGAGGGGGTAAATGCTGCGGATGCTGCTAAAGTTTATTATGGTGAATGTAAGAACACCGTCTGATGCGAGGCAGACTGTAGGATTGTACATAAGGAAAAACATTTTCATTTTTTAGTTAGTATTTTATCATTTTGGTTCTGTATTTTACTACATTAGGGGCCCTGTTTACTAAGGTGTGCTAGCATTTTTAGTACGTGCTAAAATTAGCATGAGCCAGGGGCATAGCCAGACCTCAGCGGGAGGGGGGGCCAGAGCCCAAGGTAGGGGGGCACTGTTTAGCTGCCTCCCCCCACTGCCGACCCCCCCCCCCCACCGCTGAGACCAGAACCCCTCTCCCCCCGCTGCCACTGTAAACCCCGCCCCCGCCAGAAACAGATGATCACACCACGTAGGCGCTGGAGTCGACTGGTGCTGAAGAAGACTCTTCAACTGGCGGGGATTGGGGACCCCCGCCAGCAAACAAGGTACCTGATGTGGCAGTGGGGCGCGCGGCGGGGGGGTCAAATGTAGAGAGGACCAGGGCATAATCTGTGGGGGCACATGCCCCCGTGG
The DNA here is from genome assembly GCF_901765095.1 of Microcaecilia unicolor. Lineage (NCBI taxonomy): Eukaryota > Metazoa > Chordata > Amphibia > Gymnophiona > Siphonopidae > Microcaecilia > Microcaecilia unicolor. The sequence continues at coordinate 310,766,388 of NC_044034.1, read as the reverse complement.
CCCCACATAGCTACGCCCCTGGCGTGCGCTAAACACTAGAGACACTCATATATTCCTATGGGTGTCTCTAGGGTTACCAAGCACTAATTTTTAACACATGCTAAAAACACTAGCGTGCCTCTAGCACAGCTTAGTAAACAAGGCCCTAAAAACTTCCGTAATGTTATTGTTTTCATGCATGTTAAAACACAGGAGCAAAATAAAATGGCTCAGTGTGTCCTTTCAGGTTGAAAAAGACACAAAACTACAAATGTATCTGTTGTTTTCTATAATGTCATTTCAAGCCAGTGCACATCTCTAGCAGCAAAGTGTGTGTGAATACAGTATGGTACAAACAGACGAGCATTTTTTTAAATTTAATTTTAATGGCCATCTTCTCCCTCTTCCTTTGGACTTTCTACTCATACCGACACCTACCGCCCATGTCTTTTTTAAAAAATAAGCTCCACAAATGACCCTTTTACTAAGGTGCATAGGGCCTACGCACAAACAACGCATGTCAAATTGGAACTACTGCCCGGCTACCACGTGTCCCGGGTGGTAATTCCATTTTTGACGCGCATCCAAAACATGGTTACCCGTCAGTAATTGGCAGTTTACATGTGCTGACAATTACCGCCCGGTTAACACGTGAGATCTTACCACTAAGTCAATGGGTGGCGGTAAGATCTCAGGCCGAAAATGGACGCACGTTGGTTTCAATTTTGCCACATCCATTTTTGGCCACAAAAAAGGTCTTTTTTCCAGGCGCACTGAAAAATGGACTTGTGCGCATCCAAAACAAGCACCTACACCAGCACAGGCCATTTTTTTGGCACGCCTTAGTAAAAGGGCCTCTCAATGCTTGGATAGGTGTAAAAGTCCATGGCTTATTCTACATAGAACCTACAGCTGGCCACTAGGTGCTCCTGTTGTGCAGTGATGGAGATTCTCCTGGAGGGTGCCCAAGCACTAGCTAGCCTGGGGAATAAAATGTACGTCCTCCACACAGCAGCAGCATTTGTTACTGAGTCACTGGGGGCCCTTTTACTGAGCGGCGGTAAGCCCAACGCGGGCTTACCACTCGCTCTTCCAGGACAACCATCGGCCCAACTTGGCCACCAGTGGTAGTCCCGTCCCGTCTCCTAACTGACTGATTATGGGATTTCTAACATCAGTCATTAAAATAATTCATTCCTATAAACCCGTACTTCAAGTCATGTCTGGAGAAATAATTTTCTGAAACATAATAGCCAAGGGATAGACAATTCTTACACACAGATTCTACAAAGTTTTCTAATGTTCTCATAAGTCTTTTTATAACTTGAAAGTGCTAGATGTGGTATTACTTAGATTTTGGCAAAGTTTTAGACATGGTTCTGCTTTGGTGACTTATAAACAAATTGAGAACCATTGGTATAAGCCTTAAATTGATTGACTGGGTAGTGCTTCCTCCGAGGAAAGGGGTGTACCATTGCTGTGCTACAGAGATCCTTGGTCCAGTTCTCGTTAACATTTTTGTAAGTGATATTGTAGAAGGGCTGCTGTAAAGATTTTGCCTCTTTCTGGATGTCACCAAAATCTGCAACAGAGCACACACTATAGAAAGTGTAGATAACATCAGGAGGAACATTTCAAAGCTTAAGGAATAGTCTAAAATCAGCAGCTAAGATTTAATGCTAAAAACTGCAAGTCATGCATTTAGGACCAAATTCTATAAATGACGTCTTAAAAATCAGTGCTGAAAAACCACGTGGTTACCGTGATTCTATAAACGATGCCTAAAGTTACACATAGTTTATAGAATATGCTCACGTGCTGTTCTTGAGACTAAAATTTAGCTGCACCCATTTAGGCCACCTAAAACCAGGCCTAAATACCTGTGTCTAAGTTAGGTGCAGATTGGGTGTATTCCATAATAGTAAGCATAGTTTTTTTAAATGCCCACAACCCGCCCATTCCACGTCCATGGCCACACCCCCTTTGCACATATGAGAATTTACATGTACCGTGTTATAGAATACACCTAGAAAGTTGTGCGTGTAATTTCTAATTAAAGCCAATTAGTGTTGCTAATTGGTTAAGTACCAATTACTGGCACTGATTGACTTGTTAATCAATTAACTTGTACGTGCAATTTCGCCATGTGGCCAAATTATCATGCACAGCTTAAGGTACCATATATAGAATTTGGGGGTTAGGCTATAGAAACCCAAGGGAGTAGTACAACATAGGGGATGAATTACTTCTGTACATGCTTGAAGAACAGACTCTGGAGTTGGTCATAACTTGATGATCTTAAGGTAATCAGGCAGGTAGAAAAGGTGATGGTAAAAGTCAGAAAGATGCTTCAGTACATACGGAGAAAAATGGCCATCAGAAAAAAGGACGTGATAGTGCCCCTTTATAAGACTCTGGTGAGGCCTCATTTGGAGTACTGTGTTTAATTCTGCAGATGGTACTTTCAAAAAGATAAACAGGATGAAGTAGGTCTACAGGGCAGCTACTACAATGCATTTATAAGTGTGAGTCATAAGGTATATGAGAACAAACTTAAAGATCACCTCAAATTTCTCCAATTTTGAAGGTGCTTTATTGGCTTCCAGTTATATGGTAAAGCCTTGAATAATGAAGCATAGCTAGCTGCTTAAGAATCTATCTGCCCACAAGAATTTTATGCTCTGCTGATAAACTTCTGCTGGATGTGCCAACTTTTAAAATCATTAGACTAAACACCTACCACTCCTCTATTAGGCAGAGCGAAACTTTGGAACACATTGCCAGTAGAACTCAGGCAAATTAGCTCTGCTGGGAGGTTAGAAACTGTCTGAAAGCATAGTTTTTCTCTAAAGCTTTTGAAGCCTGATGAGGTTTTTTGCACAATTGAGTTAACACGCTGTTTTATTTTTGTCTAGAATATTATGCCTTATTTTTGTCTAGCATGATATGTTTTGTACTTAATGCTGTTGTGTATGCTGCAATTGTAACCCACCTAGAATTGTGAGATAATACATTTTAAATAAATAAATCTCATTATGTATACTGTGTCAAAAAGGCAGGAAAGAGGACATATATTAGAGATGTTTAATACCTCAGTGATATAAATGCACAGTAAGTAAGTAAGTCGGTTCAAGGTTTAGATTCTGGAGCAATCTAAGGAAATTTTTCTTTGTGGAAGGGTGGTGGATGCATGGAACAGTCTCCTTGTGGAGGTAGTGGAGTCTAAATTCAAGAAAGCATAAGACAAGCATAGAGGATCTCTGACAGAGAAGAAGGAATTGTAATAGGCAGACTGGCTAGACCATATCTTTCCATCCCCATCCTCTCCTTTATTTCTTATGCAGGTTTAATGATGTATTAGCTTAATTTACTGTATTGGCGGCCGCCTTTCCGGTGCAATATAAGCCACATTGGGCCTGACACAGTTGGGAAAATGTGGGGTATAAATGAGATAATAAATAAATAAACAAATATGGTCTTTATCTGCCATCATTTTCTTTGTTTCTATGCTTTCACCTACCTTTCCTTACTCAGATACTTATTAACTTCTAATTAGGATCATATACAGATGAGTTGGGAGAGGGGTTGGTCTAGTACTCAGAGTAATGGGCTAGGTCAGGGGTAGGCAACTCCAGTTTTCAGGATATCCACAATGAATATGCAGGAGATAGATTTGCATACCATGGAGGCAGTGCTTGCAAATCTATCTCCTGCATATTCGTTGTGGATATCCTGAAAACCTGACCTGCCTGCGGCTCTCAAGGACCGGAGTTGCCTACCCCTGGGCTAGGTGACCTTGGTTCAAATCCAGTTACCCCCCCCCCCCCCCCCCAAAAAAAAAAAACAATTTGGGGCTTTTTTAAACTTTATTTATTGATTTTAAAGCAACATAATATTTATAAAAACATATAACAGCATATAATATGGAACAGTGAAGAAAAAACAAAAACATACAGGTCAGTGAGCTGATAAAAATAAAACAAGACAGTATGCGCAACATACTTTAGAGAGCTAATTCCCTTCACAAGTCACATAGTTGTCTAGCAGCGACCATGCTCTATGGAAAGAGGAGATGCAACCAAATCTTATGGCAGCCAATTCCTCATATCGCCTATAAGAACACAGCAGATTCCACCATTCGTGATATGAAACAAGCTGATTATTCTTCCAATGCAATGCAATCAGATGAAGAGCAAGAGAAAAACATTTAAAAAGTGGCATAAACCAGCAGATAGACATTTTTCTCACCAAAACATCCAAATTAGTTTTTCAAAATCCATTTTCAGATGTTTTTCTATGCTGTTCATCTGCAGTGCGTCCAAATTCTTAAGACTTGGATGTTTTTCAGGCATAATGGAACAAAACGAAAACGTCCAGGACTAAAACTAAGACATTTTGAACTAGACCTGTTTTAATAACAAGCCACAGAAAGGTCCAGATGACTACTGAAGGAATAATGGAATGACCCCCTTACTTCCCCAGTGGTTACTGACCCCCTCCCAAAGATGTTAAAAAAAACCCCAGCACATACCAGCCTCTACGACAGCCTCAGATGTTATAGCCAGCCCTATTAGAGCAACAAGCAGGTCCCTGGAGTAGTCTAGTAGTCAATGCAGTGCACTGTGAAGAAGGGGACCCTGGCCAATAATCCATTCTATCTGTTACACTTGTGCTGGAAAGTGTGAGCCCTCCAAAACTCACCAAAAATCTACTGTACCCACATAAGGGCTAATGTAGTGGTGTACAGTTGGGTACAGTAGGTTTTTGGTGGGCTCACTATACAATGTAACGGAGTACGGGTGAGATGTGTACCTGGGAGCTTTTATGTGAAGTCCACTGCAGTGCCCCCTAGTGCCCCACTGCTCTGCTGGGATTTCTGTGTGGCCAGTCTACTAAGAATGCTGGCTCCTCCTACATCCCAATGGCTTGATTTTGTGTCTTTTTCACTTGGACATTTTTTTTCCCTGAAAATGGACCAAAAAGATAAATGCACAGAGCACAATAACATCTAGGAAATGGCCATTTCTGGAAAAAAAAAAAGACATTATGCTGTTTCAAAAATCATTATATTCGCCATTCAGATTCTGGATGATTAGAGCCAAACATCCACAGTCAGACTTATACGTCGTATCAAAAATGCCCCTCCAATTGACCCAGAATAAGTCTATGTCCCATTTATTTCAAGTATTTCAAGACTCTTACGCCTCTCAGTTCCTCACTCTGACATCCTCCTTCAACCTCCAGCTGAGCTCCACCACCCCCACTCACCGAACTGGCCACTGTCTTGACCTCATCCTCTCTTCTACCTGCTCACCCTCTCCTCTACCTGCTCACCCTCCAATTTCTGCGCCTCAGATCTTCCTCTCTCAGATCATCACCTGATCACCTTCACACTTCATCACCCTCCCCCTCAGTCCCACCCTACACTAACCACTACTTTCAGGAATCTCCAGGCCGTTGACCCTCCCACCTTATCCTCTAGTATCTCTAATCTCCTCCCCTCCATCATGTCCTCCGAGTCTGTCGATAAGGCTGTCTCCGCTTACAATGCCACTCTCTCATCTGCTCTGGATACCCTTGCACCATCCATCTCCCGTCCCACAAGGCGAACTAATCCCCAGCCCTGACTAACCCCCTGCATCTGATACCTTCGATCCTGCACCCGATCTGCTGAACGCCTCTGGAGGAAATCTCGCACCCATTTAGACTTCATTCATTACAAATTCATGCTATCCTCCTTCCAGTCCTCCCTATTCCTTGCCAAACAGGACTATTACACCCAACTAACTAATTCCCTCAGCTCCAACCCTCGTCGTCTCTTCGCCACCATTAACTCCCTCCTTAAAGTGCTCTCCGCTCCCACCCACCCCCCCACCCCCCAATCTCTCCTCAATCACTGGCTGACTACTTCCGTGATAAGGTACAGAAAATCAACCTCGAATTTACTACCAAACCACCTCCTCCTTTAACCCACTCCCTCAACCAACCAACCCAGGCCTCCTTCTCCTCTTTTCCTAATATCACCGAAGAGGAAACCGCCCACCTTCTTTCCTCCTCAAAATGCACCACCTGTTCCTCTGACCCTATCCCCACCAACCTACTTAACACCATCTCTCCTACCATCACCCCTCTATTTGCCATATCCTCAACCTCCCTCTCTCCACTGCAACCGTCCCTAACACCTTCAAGCATGCTGTAGTCACACCACTCCTCAAAAAACCATCACTTGACCCTACCTGTCCTTCCAACTTTCCCCCCATCTCCCTCCTACCCTTCCTCTCCAAGATACTTGAACATGCCGTTCACAGCCGCTGCCTCGATTTTCTCTCCTCTCATGCCATCCTCGATCAACTTCAATCTGGCTTTCGCCCTCTACACTCGACAGAAACGGCACTCATTAAGTCTTTAATGACCTGTTCCTTGCCAAATCCAAAGGTCACTATTCCATCCTCATCCTCCTCGACCTCTCTGCCGCTTTTGACACTGTCAATCATAATTTACTTCTTGCCACACTGTCTTCATTTGGGTTCCAGGGCTCTGTCCTCTCCTGGTTCTCCTCTTATCTCTCCCACCGTACCTTCAGAGTACACTCTCATGGATCTTCCTCCACCCCCATCCCGCTCTCTGTTGGAGTTCCTCAGGGATCTGTCCTTGGACCCCTTCTTTTTTCAATCTACACCTCTTCCCTGGGCTCGCTGATCTTATCTCATGGTTTCCAATATCATCTCTATGCCGATGACACCCAGCTTTATCTCTCCACACCAGACATTACTGCGGAAACCCAAGCCAAAGTATCGGCCTGCTTATCCGACATTGCTGCCTGGATGTCCAACCGCCACCTGAAACTGAACATGTCCAAGACAGCGCTTATTGTCTTTCCACCCAAACCCACCTCTCCTCTCCCTCCACTCTCTATCTCAGTCAATGGCACCCTCATCCTCCCTGTCTCATCTGCCCGCAACCTCGGAGTTATCTTCGACTCCTCCCTCTCCTTCTCCGCGCATATCCAGCAGATAGCCAAGACCTGTCTCTTCTTTTTCTATAACATCAGCAAAATTCGCCCTTTCCTCTCTGAGCACACCACCCAACTCTTGTCCACTCTCTCATTACCTCTCACCTTGACTATTGCAACCTACTCCTCACTGGCCATCTATCCCTCCTTCAATCCATTCAGAACTCTGCTGCACGTCTTATCTTCTGCCTGGACCAATATGCTCATATCACCCATCTCCTCAAGTCACTTCACTGGCTTCCGATCAGGTACTGCATACAGTTCAAGCTTCTCCTACTAACCTACAAATGCACTCAATCTGCAGCCCCTCAATACCTCTCTACCCTTATCTCTCCGTACACTCCTATCCAAAACCTCTGCTCACAGGACAAATCCCTCCTCTCTGTGGCCTTCTCAACCATCGTCAACTCCAGGCTCCGCCCTTTCTGCCTTGCCTCTCCCTATGCTTGGAACAAACTTCCTGAGCCCATACGCCAAGCCCCCTCCCTGCCCATCTTCAAATCCTTGCTCAAAGCCCATCTCTTCAATGTCACCTTCGGCACCTAACCATTTCACCTCTATCCAGGAAATCTGGACTGCCCCTATTTGACTGTCTGCACATGTTGTCCTTTAGATTGTAAGCTGACTGCACATGTTGTCCATTAGATTGTAAGCTCCTTTGAGCAGGGACCGTCCTTCTTTGTTAAACTGTACAGCGCTGCATAACCCTAGTAGCGCTTTAGAAATGTTAAGTAGTAGTAGTAAGTATAAACAAGAGCTATTTGCAGTTGTCAAAAATCAAACAAACAAACCAATTTTCCCAGTGTGATCCTTCCATAATGAAAGACATAAAAGTTATACTATCTGATTTATACATGGTTGCTTTGCTATTTTTTTTTTGTGTTACATTTGTACCCCATGCTTTCCCACTCATGGCGGCTTACATGGGGCACTGGAGGGTTAAGTGACTTGCCCAGAGTTACAAGAAGCTGTCTGTGCCTGAAGTGGGAATTGAACTCAGTTCCCCAGGACCAAAGTCCACCATCCTAACCACTAGGCCACTCCTGTCCTGCTACAGTTCAAGTGCTGAGTTTATTGGCTTTAGAATTTGATTTTTACCGCACAGAGTGAAAATGGACCATTAAGCTCAGGATGTGTTACCTCATATTAATCAGCTACAAAATACAAAAAAAAAAATAGTGTTGTTGATCATAAACTGAGAAAAGTCATTTAGTAGTCACATATGCCTGTTGAACATGATACTCAAAAGTTTGATGTTTCAGATGATATCCTTTAAGGCTATCATCTTTCAAACATCAGCACAACATTTTAACAAATGACAGAATCCACTAACCTGCTCCTGTGTTTAATGATAGTTTCTGGCCACCTCTCTTTAGACCAAAATCTTTTACACTTCCCAGAAAATGCAAGCAGTCTCCAACATGCTTGCTGACTTCTAATTCAACAATTCACTCCATAAACAGAACAGTGATTTATCTGCAACTCCCACTAGAGCAGAAAATGGGCCTATTAGCATAATGCTGTCCTAGTGCAACCTATGAAGGCTCCTTGCCAGAACACTGGATCCTGAATGGGTCAGCCTCAGTGACCTCAGGTCTCATACCACCAGGCTGGCAGCCAATTGGATACACTCCCCCAGAGGAAGTCTCCAAGGGAGAGAAAACCACTTAATAGGGATGCATTTGTCTTTCAAAATCACTGCAGCTAGATAAACTAACAAGACTCTTATAGCTCTCCAGCCTTAAACATGACCCCAAGATCAATGCAGAAAATACTACACAAACACATCTAGCAGTAGAAGATGCATTTATAATGTGTCCTTGAGTAATGTAATGTGGTAGCCGTGATAGTCCACTTTTAAAGGTAGAAATAAAACAAAACATAGAAAAGAAAATAAGGTGGCACCTTTTTTATTGGACTAGCTTAATACATTTCAAAGGTAATCCTTCTTCTTCAGATCATAAATAAGCAAATGTTGCCAAATATCAGAATATATAAGCGAAACACAAAAGCATTCCAGTGCCAGTCTCACAGGAAGAGGGTGGGGGTGGGTTAGGTGAGAGACAGGGAAAAGTGGGTGGATGAGAGACAGGGGGAGATGGATGGTTGATAAAAGAGTGACAAAGCAGTAGAATTTTATGGTTTATAATAGGCTAAAAAAAAAAAACAGATCTTTGTTAAGTCCTGTCTGATGGGCGTCAATATTTCATTATTTTGATTTCAAAGGTCTTACATTCCTGGATTGCCTTAAAGTTTCCTTTTAGTATTCTCACCATAAGATCATTGATGCAGTACCCTGGTTTTGTAAAGTGCTGTCTGACAAGAGGTGACATCCTGGTTGGTATTAGAATGTTTAATATTATTTATTTTATTTGTTGCATTTGTACCCCACATTTTCCCACCTATTTGCAGGCTCAATGTGGCTTACATAGTACCGTGAGGCGTTAGCCACCTCCGGTGATGAAAACAAATACAGAGTGATGTGATTATCGAAAGAGATTATGTGTTACAAAATTAGGAGAATCGTAGAGAAGAGTTATATAGTGTTAATTATGGGCTTTGGTTTCGTTGTCTTGCTGGGTTCAGGCACTTAAGTTGGGTCAGTGGGGTATGCCTTTTCGAACAGGTTGGTCTTTAGTGATTTCCGGAAGTTAAGGTGGTTATATGTTGTTTTTATGGCTTTTGGTAGTGCATTCCACAGTTGCATGCTTATATAGGAGAAGCTGGATCCATAAATTGATTTGTACTTTGCAGCTAGGGTAGTGAAGATTTAAGTATGTTCGTGATGGTCCAATTGTGTTTCTGGTTGGTAGGTCTATATAAGGTCGGTCATATATCCCGGGGCTTTGCCATAGATAATTTTGTGGACCAGTGTGCAGATTTTGAAAGTTATATGTTCTTTGATTGGGAGCCAATGCAGTTTTTCTCAGAGGGGTTTGGCGCTTTCGAATCGTGATTTTCCAAATATAAGCCTGGCTGCTGTGTTTTGAGCAGTGTGTAGTTTCTTTATGAGTTGCTCTTTGCATCCCGGATAAATTCCATTGCAGTAGTCTGCATGGCTTAGTACCATTGATTGTATTAGGTTTTTTTTTTTTTGTTACATTTGTACCCCGCGCTTTCCCACTCATGGCAGGCTCAATACAGCTTACATGGAGCAATGGAGGGTTAAGTGACTTGCCCAGAGTCACAAGGAGCTGCCTGTGCCTGAAGTGGGAATCAAACTCAATTCCTCAGTTCCCCAGGACCAAAGTCCACCACCCTAACCACTAGGCCACTCCTCCACTTGCGGAATGTTGCCCTCGGGAAGAATGGTTTCACGTGTTTGAGTTTCCACATTGAGTGGAATATTTTCTTGATTATGGAGTTAACTTGGCTTTTGAGTGTAAGGTTCCGGTCGATTATGACACTGAGGATTTTCAGGCTATCTGAAATAGGGAGGGTGTGGTCTGGGATGACTACGTTTGTGGGTATGTTCATATTGTATTGGAATGAGAGGATGAGGGAGGGAGTTTTTTCTGTATTGAGTTTTAGTTGGAATGCATTTGCCCATGAGTTCATGGTGTACAAGTTGAGGTTGATTTTGTTGGTGATTTCTGTCAAATCATGTTTGAAGGAGATATAAATTTATTTATTTATTGTTCACTTATATCCCACATTTTCCCACTCATGCAGGCACAATGTGGGAGTATGCAAGGGGAGAAGCATCTAACAGGGTGAACTAGCAGGGTAGGAGCCAGGGAGGGTACATCAAGCAGCGGTATAAAGTGAGGAGTAGGTCTTGGCAAAGAAGTAGGTCTTCAACAACTTCTTGAAGAGGGCGTGGTCCACTTGAGTTTTAAGGTGTTGCGGGAGAGAATTCCAGCGCTTAGGACTCCAATAGTGGAAAGACGAGGCGAAGATCCTCTTGTACTTGACACCCTTACAGTTTGGGAAGTGAAGGTGGAGGAAGGAACGAGCAGCAGGGTTGGCATTCCTGGGCGGGAGGTCGATCAAATTGTAACATCATCTGCATAGACGAATGGGTTGAGGCCCTGGGTGGCTAAAGACTTGGCTAATGGGGTCATCATCAGGTTGAAAAGGATCGGTGATAGTGGTGACCCTTGAGGTACTCCGCAGCCTGCTTTCCACAGTGATGATATATTTGAGTTCAATTTCACTTGGTATGTTCTGGTGGTTAGGAAACCCGTGATCCAACCGAGTACGTTTCCACTAATCCCGAAGTAGTCTAGGAGTCTTAGTAGTATGTTGTGGTTTACCATGTCAAATGCACTGGACATGTCAAATTGGAGGAGAAGTATGTTTTTGCCTGTTGCTATTTCCTGTTTGAATTTGGCCAGGAGGGTGGTTAGCACTGTTTCGGTGCTATGGCAGGAGCGATTATGCCTATGTAATTTGAGTCTCGTCTTTAGCATCTGGCTTGTTTCTCCAATATAGCACCCTTCTTCACACTTTTTACATTGGATGATATATACCACATTTGAAGATGAGCATGTGAAGGATCCCCTTATGCTGAATATTTTTCCCATGTGAATGACTGTGGGATTCTGTGAAATGTGTTGGCACAGTTTGCAGCTAGATATATTGTAGGGATGTGTGCCACTCTCTTATTTTTGAGTTTCTATCGGGAGCTTGCTTTTCACTAGTTTGTGTTTTAAGATGGGTAGCTGTTGGAAGGCCAGCACTGTGCCAGAACAAAAAAAGAGCCCAAATATCATTTATTTTATTTTGTTAAAAAAATAAAAGGACATGAGTGAAATATAAAGTACTCTTAACAGAATTTACTTTTATTTCAACAACACTTATTTACACCAGTTAATAAACTTACATTTTTTCAGAACTGTTAACCTTTGTCTACCCTTCAACACATCAAAAACTGCATGAAGCAAAGCCCCAGATTTCTAACTAATGAAATAAGAAAAATCACTGTCGACATCAAGATTTGTTTCTACCTACTGTGGAATCTGTAACACACAGAACATAGCTAGAATGTTTCCTCTTACAGCTTTCCATTGGAACAATGTATTCAAATTCTGCTAGCACCTCATTAATAGCAACAAAAAATCCCTTCACTGCCAGGTACTTTGTGAAGTAACACTAAATCCTGCAAAGAGGCTTCTCAGAGCCTCTGTTGCAAGCCTTAACACCAATTCCAGTAACAAAGGCACAACCCTCATCAAATACAGAATAAAGGACCAAAAATTAGAAATTGTCCTGTAACCCGGCATCAGCCCTTCCATTCCATTCCCTACCCACCCATCCATCTCCATAGTCCGGCATCTGCCCTTCCTTTCCTTCCCTACCCCCCCCCCCCCCATCCATCCCCGCAGCCCAGCATCAGCTCTTCCTTTCTCTATCTTACCTCATCCATCTCTATAGCCCTTTCCTTCCCCACCATCCATCCCATAGCTCGGCATCAGCCCTACCCTACTACACCACCACTACTACTCTCTGTAGCCTAGTTTCAGCCCAGTCCTACCCCCTATCCATCCCCCCATGGTCTGGCATCTCCTCCCCCTACCCTAAGGGGCACCAGCATTAAATATACTTTATTTTTAATATGCTTGGTACTGCAGAGCCCACCTCCACCCAGAAACCCACCTACATTAAATTTTAAACTTTTTTATTTTATTTTAACACGGGCGCTGCAGACCACCCCCACCCAAAAACCCAACCAAGGGACCACCATGACAAATATACAATCTTTTTTAAATTTTAACCTGGGTACTAATAAAATGTAATGTTGGTGGGTTTAAAAAAGATTAAGGTAAAATGTAAAGTCAGTGTAATGCTGCTGGCACCGGTGGGTTTCTGGGTGGGATCTTCACTGCCTAGCAAAAAAAGGTATATTTAGGGCCCTGTTTATTAAGCAGCGTTATAGGCATGTTAACATTTTTAACACGCGTTAACCATGTACATGCCTACAATATCCCTATAGGCGCCTACACGGTTAGCGTGCACACTAAGTGTAGGTGTGCTAAAAACACTAACACACCTTAGTACACAGGGCCCTTAATGATTAAATATATTTTTTGCCCTAGGCAGTGAAGAGCCCACCCTACACAGAAGCCCACCAGACCACCAGCCAGCAGCATTACACTGACTTTACATTTTAACTTTTTTTTTTTTTACTTGGGCAACTGGGCTTCGCTAGTGGTTCAGCCTCAGAGAGCTCAGCACATTGTTCTCCCCTTTGTGTCTGCTGTTGTGGGGCCGCAAAGGAGTGCTGAGGCCTTGGGGGGGGGGGGACACTTTAAAGGCTGATCTTTCCAGCTGCAGTGGGAACCATGGGACACTGACAGCAGCTGGCAGATTTCACCATGCAATGCTGCGGTGCCATCAGGCGCACGTGGGGGGGGAGAGCATGGCAAAGCAGAAGCAGAGTCCACACCGGATGGAGGCAGTGAGCGATGGTAGTGGCACCAGCGTGTAGCTGCAGCGCTATGGCCTATAAATTACAGGTTAATTCAAGACCTGTCTGACCCACACGCACTAGAAAAAAAATTGTAAGCAGAATCGTGGAAGGCCAGGTAGGACTGGAGGAGGAGGAGGACCAGAGAGCCATTGGCTGCCTGGGTGGGCCTGGCCTCTTCAATGAGAAGATGGAAGATTAGAGCTGTGCTTAAAATATCCCGCCAACGTGGACCCTGAAGAAGCTTAGTGAAACACTGGCTGTTGTTGGCCCAGGTGTGTGTAGATCTGCAGCACAGTAGCGGCTTGGCTTTGATTATGGATCCTGGACACAATATGACACAGACCTTTTGAAGATAAGTGTTTGTTGACACAGACCTTTTGAAGATAAATGTTTGTTGAAATTCACATTGCCTGCGAATTTCATAAGCTCACATTCCTGAGAATTTCATAAGCATTTATAAGCAGTTACGGAAAAGCTAATTTTAACAACATTCTCCTACTGAAGGTTGTTAGCCGATGATGAAAGAGTGAGAGATCTTTTTGATCCTTTCAGATCTCTAGATTGTTTGAGATCTTGAGCTCTTGAAGCTTTTCCTTACATTTCTTTGAACTAGTTATTTTTCATGTAGTGGATTTGTTTTTGTGATTTCATTATATTAGTATAATCCACACCCGCTTTGTTTAGTAATATAAAGCATTTACATCTACCAATTGTCATTCAATTTCATGAACATAGTTCTCTCTATCTAATACCACCACTACCCCCCCCCCCTCCTTATCAGTACGTTTGATGACTATGTCCGGATTCTCTTGTAAACATTTCAGAGCCCTTCTTTCAGCCTTCATTATGAAAATGGTGGTGGTCTGCTCTGTACCATTTGTTTGAACACCTTCACCACAGGGTCAAGTGAATTGGGCAGGGTCCACTACTTTATGTGGATCCTTGATTTGTCGTATATAATGTCTTTTTTCTTGAAATAAATCTGCAGCTGAAGTGTTCCAGATCTATTTGAAACTGGAACAGATCGAATCGCTGTGCCGGTACAAACGATAGACCCTTCGATAATAGAGATAGATCCATGGGGGACAGGGAAGCCTTAGATAGATTGATGATGTTGGAGGTATCTAATGTTGAGACTGTGTCCATGGATGGGATCTGAATTGACCACGACTTGCTCCACGTCTCCCTCCTCTGTCTCATGATTTCTTGGAATATCGGTCTTCTAAAAAATCTTCTTGGTTGCTGCTGCCTGATGAACTATCTGAAAATTGAAAAGCTCTAAAGGTTACCTTCTTATGGGTGGCACCAGTGGCATTTTGGATGTCAGCAGATGTATTATCCTCCTTCTTATCTTTCACCCAAGGATACACCCTGTGTTGTGTGTAATCCTCTTTATCCTGTGAAAATTTCTTCAGCTTAGATTTCCTTAAAATGTCTCTGAAATCCTAAAGGGTTTCTTTAAGTTGTAAATGTCTTTGCTTAAATACTTGATTGGAGACCCCTTCTTTAAGTTTGTTAAGTTCTTTATCTAACAATTCTTTTTCCTGTTTTAAGACAGAACAGGATTGCTGGATGATAACCAACATTAAATCCAAGGAACATTTGTTCAAAATGATGTTCAATTTGGTGACAAAATCCAACTGATCTTTGAAAATTTGAGGCGCTTTTAAAATCCGCAAACCACGAGGGATGTACTCCAATCTACAATATTCAATTAATGCAGAGCTATTTAGCTCCAATCTAATGGAGGATTTGAAGTTAGACAAAATAGTGTCCCATTCCGCATCCAGTCCTGCTGATGTCAAAGTCGAAAATTCAGATGTGCCACTTAATAAATCAGAGGCAGCATCTGCAGTGAAACTGCGAGTAGACTCATGTTATGTTATATTTTAAGAATAATTTAGTTAGCAATCAGTTATTGACTGTTAACTGCTTGTTAACCAATAGAGTTGTGTGCGCAAATTAGGATCATATCCCACTTTTTTGCATGCAACTTTTGGCGACCTCTATAGAATCCAGAAATAATATGCAATCTTAATGACTGTGGTAATGTGAACGACAGCAAGGGATGGAGTCCTCATAAAATACAGATGGAGAGCAGTGTAGTGTCAAAAGGAAAGGCTTTATTCTGTACAGAAAGGGAAATAAACAGGTCTGCTTCCTCACAGGTTTTTCACTCACAATAAAGTCTCTTAAACATAATCCTGGAACCTTGTCCCTAACAGGTTCTACATTTCAAAAAAAAGACTACTTTTCCCTCCTTGCCCAAGACACAGGCTTCACGGAGTAAATATACAGTCATTTCTTAACTTAGGGTCTTGCAATCTCTCTCTTATACACTCCATGGGTTTAGTTAACATTCACTCTCTTAGCTCTGAGGTTCAAGGAAACTTCTCCTACCTCACTGAAGCTTGATCTGCTGGCAATTGCAGGATTCTGGGAGTCCTCTGCTCTCAGGTTCTCTCTCTCTCTCTCTCCCTCTCTGAAACCCCTTTATTGTGACCAGGGCATCTCTATCTCTCATTGACACAGGGCATTTAATGCCCTCCTGGCCTGAGCCCCGTCCCTTTGACAACCTCAGACTCAAATTAGCGCCACCTGCTGAAAGGTAGCTGAACGGTAACCTTAGTTGAGGGAGTGTTTCTAGGGACTCCTGTTACTATGTCACTCACACCCTCACAATAACATTAGTGTCAAAACAAATTTTTAAAAATGACATGAACATTTTCTGAATGCCTAGCCCTAGTTAGTGTGCAGTAAACCCAATTTAATCAGCACTACATTTTTAAGGCTCACTAACGAGCTAAACACACACCCTTATTGAAAGATAGCCAGGGAGGGACTGTGCAGGTGTTGCAGGGCATGGTACATTACAGCATGGTCTGTTGCCACAGATCACATCCCTGGAGGCTCTTTGGTAATTGGGAGAATATTTGGGGTATTTCTTGGACTGAGAAGTTCTAGTCTGAGAGCTGTGGTCTGCTGTGGACAGTTACCCCTCAGTTTTTAGTAGTCCCAGTTCCTCTTTGTAGGATGAATGAATTACGCACAGTTTATTTATTATGTACACTGTTCTGTTTATTAAAATTTCTTGTGTATCCCATGGTCTGCTTGTGACTTATCAGTCTGATGGCTGTCAAAGCATACACTGTCCCAACCTCACTCCAAAGGGAAAGCAAAAGCTAGCATCGTGGAAAGAAAGGAGCCCTTTCTGATCATTTCTCCCACAACCACCATAAAGTGAGTTTACCATGGCAATGCATCAGGCACAGTCAATTGATAGGGATAGATATAGTGCTGGAGTGTCCTTGCTCTGTGTTGCTTTGCTTTTCTTGCACTTACTAGATCCATTAATCTTTATAAATGCTGGACTCAAGGTCATTTTCCTACAGGGCAGTGAGAAGGCTTTCTGAATACTGAAGCCATGCCTCTGTGCTTTTAAAATACTCCGCCCCCCCCCCCCCCCCCAGAATGGAGAGCAAACACCACAACAGGACATGTGGAAATAAAAGACTAAGGAGGGAAGGCAAGCTTGGGAGTCCTCCAGCCATCAAGATGGAACCACCCATAGTCCCTTTCATTGCTGTTCAGACCAGCTAGGCACACAATCCTGTTCCCACTTTAGTTCACAGCTGTGTACAATAGCTGTCTTCTTCCTATTTAATATATTGTACAGGTGTGATATTATCCTTTTGAACCCCAAAACAAACTACAAAAAAAAAGAAAGGGGGGAGTGACCCCTAAGTTCCAAATATGGGACATTGATTAACAAATCAAATCCATACAATAAACATCCTAAATATGACTTGATGCAGTCCTGCGTTTTGGTGCAGAAGGCACCTGCTTCAGGAGTCTTAGGGATGAATCAGTATACCAATTTTGTATGGGTATCAGGATACAGCAAAAATTGGCCTTCAAAAAACGTGGCGCTATCAGCTGACACAAAAACAAATGTCAAAAACAGGAGACAACCAATATAACATAAGTCATGAACGTGAGTTGGAACTTCAGTGGTCCCCCCCCCCCCCCCCCCCCCACACACACTTTTTCTTTTTGTAGTTTGTTTTGTGGTTTTTTTTTTTTTTTTTCAAAAGGGGTATCTTCTGCTTTTTGGGGTTTTTTTCCTCTTGTTTCATCAAACCCACCTGTTGTGGATGCAGAGTATGGTCACAAAAAAATAGTAGATAGCCTATGAAAGTTGAATGCTAATGGAAAGACACAAAAATTATACACCATATGAAAAGGTTTGATTGGTAATATGTAAACCTGTGCCAAATTGTGTAATGTTGACTGAAGCTGTCTGTATGCAAAACCAATAAAGCTAAAATAAAAAAAAAAAAAATGCAAAGATGGCATCACCCCAGAAGTGTGTCTGCATTCCTTCAGCTTGTTCACAGACAAATGGAAAAGTAGAGCTAATTTGCTTGTGACCTTCTTTTATGTGTTACATATGTTGAATAATTCACCTAGCTCATTGTTTATATACCTTTCCATTCCTTAGCTGTTGGTTGCATAATAGAAGTACTGATAAGAAGCCATAACTGCTCTCTAACCCTTCAGGGGAGCTTAGGTATATACATATTGGAAATTAATTATAGAAACTTGTTCCAATTGATTTTTCACTTTCAAAGTGTCCTTTTTCCATGTGCTCCTTTTCCAAGCATATATTTTCACAGATGACTAAAATTTAGAAAATCAAATTACAGGGCCAAAATCTTTCCAGCAGGAACAACCCTAAACTACATATAATACAATGTTCCAACAGATTAAACTTTTTTGTTATAAGTACAAGATCGTCATTCATTCTATTATCACAGGCTGCTTAAACATAGAAAGCTGCAAATCATAATCTTATAACCAACAGTTCTCAAAGTGTTTCTTAAATAATTTTAGTACCATCAGCTCAAGTGTGCATTCTTTTTGAGCAGTAAAACTCCTGTAGGAAACACTATATCGTCATTGGTCCTATTTCTTTTTTGATTGAAACAATAAAAAGTACTTAGCTTAGACTCTCAGTTGAAAGCAACGGACATATTGCCAACATGGCCAAGTTTCAAAAGCTTTGTCAGGGAAGCAGTCCCTTTCACAATTCAAACTGTACTCATAATGATTCTCTTGAGGCATCCTGTTACCCATCTCAACTGCCCAGTGTGCTATTGGGTTGACCTTGTTTCTGTCACAGCTTTAGGGGGTACCCGAGCTAGGATCACCTTCAAAGGAGGCCCTTTGTAGTAGGCCTTAACATTCATTGGGTGGTCAATGTTAGGCCTATCCAGCTCAGACCTGGAGGTCTAGGCCTGTTCCTTGCTCTAGCTGAGGGGGGGGGGGGGGGGTTCTTAGTTAAAGGTTTGCTCCAGACTCCTTGAAATTGTTGGGTCATATATGTAGACCACCAAAAAAGCAAAGCTGTGACCTTGTTACTTTACCAATAAATGTTAATTCTTACGCAGAAGTTGTTTGAGTTTGTTTATTATGTATGCTACGGCGGGTGAAAATGTCTCACATCCCCTGTTAATAATTGTGCTTGTTCTTACTGAGCAAACATTAACACTGAGAAAATATGCATGGCTCAGTTAAGTTACAAAAAGCAGCATTTTGTTATTGTGTACCAGGGAACACATAATAGCTTGGAATGAGGTGGGGTGATTTTTTCTTTCCTTTTTTTTTTTTTAAATTAGAATCAAAGGTGGTTAATGAAACATATGGAATCTGCTACCTTTTCCTCATCTTCCTTCTACCGGCTGTATTTAGGGAGGTGTACCATCCTCTGTCTCTTCTGTATCCTGCAGCCTTAATTCTCCCTGTTACAGAGGGATCTTTAAGTAATAAAGCAAGATAATTTAACATACAGAGGCCTTGATGCAGTAAGTGTTATGTTAGAACACTGTGCTAACTCCAGTGCACCATATTGTAATGCACAGGCTAAAAATATTTTTGCAACATTGAAAAGTGCAGTCAGAAAAAATAAAGTACATGGGGGAAAATTAGTGAGCTTTTGCAGGAATAGCAAAAATTCAAGAGAGAAAGCTCCAAATGGTAGCTAAATCTGTCTGCAACAGACTTCTTTTACTATTGGTTCAGCAATGAAGCATCCAAAGCTTGATCCACCTTCACCTGAGAAACGGGACCCATATCAATCCTGTGAATCCTTTACGGGTACAGTATTAGAGGAACTTAAAGAAATTAAAAATCTACTATCAGTTAATAATGCTGCTCTAAAGGAAGCAAAGGTCAAGATCGTGGCTATGAATCAAAAGTTGGAGGGTTTTAATCAGAAAGCATCAAAGCTGGAGGATTTGATGGATAAAGCAGAAGTGGCTTTGAAGACCCAAGTGGTGCAATTAAAAACAGCCTGAGGAAACAAGTTAAGGAGAATAACAACAATAGCTGATGGAGCAATTTGCATATTCTGGGCTTGCCTTAGGGCAGCAAAGGCAAGGATTTGGTAACTTTTATTGAACTATTTCTCCCAAAGCTGCTTAAGATTACATTTCAGTACCAGTCTGAAGTTTAAAGGGTCCATTATATTCCTGCCTAGAGGGATCAAGCAAAAAACCCTCCCATGACCTTTAATTCTGCAATACCCACGGCTTGTGGAGATCACACAGCTTGAAAAAATCTCCCATTGTTTGGGAAGGCAATAAATTATGGACAAATAAGGATTTTGCCAAATGGAAAAAAGTTTCTAGATTTCAGGGCAGGACTGAAGGAGCTGGGAGCTCACTGTGACCTTTTCTATCCTGCAGTTTTCAAGGTCACTTTGTATAACTGGACTCAATCGTTTGAAGAACCAGAGGCCCTGGAAACGTTTCTCCAAGAACAAAAGGAGGCACATATGTGCACCCAATGAGAGCGTATTTCCCTCGTCAGTGCAGTTTATCTGAGTACTCTTAATGTGTACTGTGGATAGCATAATAAAAAAATGAAAAGGACTCCTCTTGGACTTTGAGGCTAACCCTCTCTCTTATTTTTTCTTTGCAGGTGTGGAGATATTTGTTAACTAGTAAAAGAAGCCCGTTTCAGAGCAAATGAAATGGGCGCTAGCAAGGTTTTCGTCACCAACACCCACCTCCCTCCCTCCCTGGCCAACCCCTTCATTGTTCTGGCATTGCTCCGCCCCAAACGTCATGACGTTTGACACGAGGGCCGGAGCATTTCCCACCCACCCCCGCCTCCCTGCCTGCCAACCACTTCGTTGTTCTGCCATTGCTCCACCCTTGAGGGCAGGGCCCAGAGCGATTTCCCACCCCCGCCTCCCTGCCAATCCCTTTGTTGTTCTGCCATTGCTCCACCCTCGAGGGCAGGGCCCAGAGCGATTTCCCACCCCCCGCCTCCCTTCCTGCCAACCCCTTCGTTGTTCTGCCATTGCTCCACCCTCGAGGGCAGGGCCCGGAGTGATTTTGGTGGCTTCACCACCACGAACCTTTTTGAAGGAAGTCAGAGCTTGGCTTCACTGACGTCAGTGTCCTCAGAACGTTGAGGGTGAGTTTTATTATAGTAGATATGTTCCACTTCTGCCTTACCATTCCTGAGTCACAAGGCAAAGATTGTGCATGCTGGGTTTGTTATTTTTTGTACTGTTATTTGTAATAGGTAAGAAGGCTCACACAGTGCAACAACACTGGAGTTTAGAGTCAGGCTGTTCCCTGGCTCTTGCTGATATCCTGGATGTGCAGGTGCATGTGGCTGCAAGCATGAGAGTTACACTGGGCCCCTTTTATCAAGCTGCATGAGCATCTACACACGCCCAACACGTGTCAAAATGGAGTTACCACCCAGCTACCACGTGGCTCTTGCGGTAATTTCATTTTTGGTGCATGTCTGATACATGCGACCAAAAAATAATTTATTTTCGGAAGCACGTATTGGATGCACACCATGTGGCATTTGACGCGTGGTCATTACCACCCAGTTACTACTGCATGAACTTTTACCACTAGGTTAATAGTTGGTGGTAAGGTCGCAGTCAAAAAATGGATGTGTGGCAATTTTGATTTTGCCAAACATCCATTTTCAGCAAAAAAATTTTAAAAGGCCTTTTGTTACAGGCACACTGAAAAATGGATCAGCACGTACCCCAAACCCATACCTCCACTACCGCAAGCCATTTTTCAGCGCACCTTAATAATAGGATCCCACTATTCCTTATTGTTACATCATTGTTCTCAACATTATTGAAATGGGGCCATGTCCACCAGTACTAGGAGGGGATTTTAACATTCCCTTAGAGAATGGCTTTAGACAGCAAATACTTAAGATAAAGGTACCAAGGACTTGGTTTTCCTCACAGAATCTGATCGGGGACTGTGGGTTGCTGGAGCCATGATGACTTGAATCATGCAGCTATACTTTACATTATTCTTTCCAATGTGCATCATTTTGTACTTGTCCACATTAGATTTCCCATGGCATTTGGATGCTCATACATGTGACAGTATTCTGTACATTTACACTCATATCTTAAATGCAGGCACCCAGATATAGAATTACCCTTAAAGAAGGAATTTTACAAAAGTATATCTGGTTTAGGAGGGTATATAAGCACCGACTTAGGCATTACTTCACAAAGATGCGTAGATACTTGGTTCATTTCTTGTTTTTTGGGATCGGACCAATGTTGAGGTCTTTGCATTGGTTGCCAGTATATTTCTGCATTTGTTTTCGGGTGACTCTGTGGCTGGTTCCATTTTATTTAAAGCATGCCATTGAGTGTTATTGTCCAGCCAGAGTGGATTACTATTACTATCTGTTGTACATCATTTTAAGTCAAGTTATACTGTGTTTTCTGCTATTGGTGCTTTTTTTTATAGAACCAGTTGCCAGAACCAATGCGCCATCTGTCAGAGTTCTCTCAATTTAAGAAACAGCTTAAAACATATTTTTCTTCAAGCTTTTCATGGCTAAAAGGATCCTAGCTCTGTGGCTGATTTGGGTAGGGTAGTGGGCTGAATGAAAGGTGCAGGGTTTTCTATTTTTTAATGCGTTTTATATTACATATTTATTACTGTACCATACTGTGGTAGTGTGAGCTGGGTTGGAGCAGGATGCTTTCATAAAATACAGCCAGGCAAGAATAAAGAATGAAACAAAACCCCTTTATTAAACAAACATTGAAGACTGTTACCTCCTAGGTACAGTAAATAAAGAATAAGGTCTCTTAAATTTCAGAGACAAACTTCACACAGTCCTGTAGCTGATTGACCTCGAGCTCACAGTACATGCAACTACTTGCAGGGTTGCATAACTCAGATCTGGCTCTAGCCAGACCTCAAGGACAGGATTCTTATAAAACAAAAGTTAAAACTGAGCCTACTTTAGCCAGGTTCTAGCAGCTTGGAAGCTTACACATAAGAAGGAGAGACCTATACTGCAAGGCAGCTTCTCTCCTGCAAGGGCCTCTCTGTTCTGTTCGACCAGAGGGCTTTTACTTAGAAATCCTGACTGCATCCTTCGAACGGAAATGCTACAACCCCTAAATAATCTCCAAAAATATTGCCTCCTCCCTCAAAACACCCAGGGAAAATCTGCTACAATACAAAGAGAAAAAAGCCACAAACAGAATCCCCCTTATAGTGACATACAATCCAGAGCTGGAATTTCTGAAAGAGATATTCCCAGCCCCACCATTGCTGGCCTTCCAACAGCCACCTAACTTGAAACACAAGCTAATCAGAAGTCAACTCCCAACAGAGACTGAAAAAGAAGAGAAGGGCACACATCCTTGCAATATATCCAGCTGCACGCTATGCCAAAACATTTCACAGGACCCCACAGTCATTCACAAAGGAAAAATATTCAACATAAAGGAATATTTCACATGCTCATCTTCCAATGTGGTATATATCATTCAGTGTAAAAAAATGTAACGAAGGATGCTATATTGGAGAAACAGGCCAAATGCTTAAGACAAGATTTAATTTACATAGATATCACATGAACAATACTGGTGCCAGCTGGGTTCCCACCCCTGTGGGTCAGCATTTTACAAAACCAGATCACTATACCAGTGACTTCATAGTAAGTGAAAGGTAACTTTAAAACAATACACAGGTACAAATCAAAGTAGGGTATACACAAAAAGTAGCACATACGAGTTATCTTGTTGGGCAGACTGGAAGGACCATGCAAGTCTTTTTCTGCCGTCATCTACTATGTTATGTTACTATGTTAATACAGGAACGTAAAACCTTTGAAGTCAGAATGATTGAATATTTTGACACCCAACAGACAGGACTTAAAGATCTGGGTTTCCTAGCCCATTATAAACCATAAAGTTGTATTGCTCTGTTTATCACCCTCCTCTCACCTATCCACCCCCATCCTGTTAGACTATCTCTGAAATGCTTTGATGTTCCCATGCATACCTCCTACCCATCCCCACCCTGTTAGACTGTCAATGAAATGCTTGGATGTTTTACTTATATATACTGCCATCTACCATATTTGCTTATTTCCGATCTGACGAAGAAGGGCAACCTTCGAAACCTAATCAAGAAATGTATTAAGTTATGTCCAATAAAAAAGGTATCATCTTATTTTCTTTTCCATGTTTTATTTTGTTTGATTTCTATTGATTACTTAGAAACATAGAAACATGATAGTAACATAGTAAATGATGGTAGATAAAGATCTCAAGGGTCCATCGAGTCTGACCAACAAGATTAACTCATTTTACATGGTATGTGATACTTTATATGTATACCCAAGTTTGATTTGTCCTTGCCATTCTCATGGCACAGACTGTAGAAGTCTGCCCAGCATTCTTCTTGTACTAAAAGTACTAAAGCTAACATCGAAGCCCCTTAAATTTACACTCCAGCCTATCCATATCTATTCAGTTATGCTCAGGGCATAGACCGAAGTCTGCCCAGCACTAGTTTTGCTTCCCAATTAAATTACCGTCGTTGCCACACAATGTCCGCTAAGATTCCATAGATCATTCCTTCTAAACAGGATTCCTTTGTGTTTATCCCACGCATATTTGAATTTCATTACCGTTTTCATCTCCACCACCTCCCACAGGATGGCATTGCACGCATCTACCACCCTTTCTGTGAAAAAATACTCCCCGACATTACGCCCGTGTCTGCCCCACTTCAACCTCAATTCATGTTCTCTAGTTCTACCACCTTCCCGTCCCTGGAAACGGTTTGCAGATTAATATTTGAACGTCTGTGTCATGACACCCGTTTCTCCTTTCCTCCACGGTATACATGTTCAGGTTGGTAAATCTCTCCTTGTATGGCTTGCAATGCAAATCCCTTACCATTTTTGTAGCTTTTCTTTGCACCGCTTTCAGTCTTTTGGCATCTTTAGCAAGATACGGCCTCCAAAACTGAACAAAATACTCCAAGTGGGGCCTTACTAATGACTTGTAGAGGGGCATCAACACCTCCTTTTTTCTTCTGCTGGTTATACCCCTTTCTATGCAGCCTAGCATCCTTCTGACCACAGCCGTCGCCTTGTCACATTGTTTCTTCACCTTCATATCCTCTGACACCATCACCCCAAGGTCTCTCTCCCGAGTCAAGATTCCTAACTAATCTCCCCCCTCCTATCTGGTAGCTCTCTTTTAGGTTTCTGCATTTCTTGGCCAGGATGGTCTGAAGAGAAGACATTATAGGTTGAATGAGCACAGGCTTTGTTGGGACTGAAGGGACCCGTTATAGAAGGCATAGCACTCGAGAGAGAACAAAAAAACAAAACAAGAAAATAGAAAATCATTACCACAACAGCCTGCAGTTAAGTACTCCTCCTTGAACTACTGCATTAACCCTGAAGTTGACTATATAACTCAGAACACACAGGATAGGGAGGTTGCAACAATGGTAATGGCTGTGAATTACACAACAGAGAGGGGCCTGAAGTCCCAGGGTAGTGTAATGCACTAATCTAAAAAAACAAAAATATAAAAAAAAATTTTTTATTTGATTCACAGATTGTTGTGATTATTTAGATAAGAAAGGTTTTCCACAATTTTTGTTGAAATTCCCTGAGTGCCCCTTTTACTCCCCGGTCGTCCAGTGGCCCAACTGATACTTTTGCCGGTTTTCTGCTTTTTATATACCTGAAAACATTTTTACTATATGTTTTTGCCTCTACCGCTATCTTCTTTTCAAAGTCCTTCTTAGCCTTTCTTATCAGCGCTTTGCATCTGATTTGACATTCCTTATGCCACTTTTTATTATCTTCAGTCGGTTCTTTCATTTTCTGAAGGATTCTCTTTTTGTTCCAATTGCCTCCTTCACCTCTCTTTATAACCACGCCGGTTGGTCTTCTGCCCTCCTTTACTGATACATGGAATATATATATTCCTGGGCCTCCAGGACGGTGTTTTTGAACAGCATCCACACCTGTTGTAGGTTTTTTACCCTATCCTTCGCTCCTCTAAGTTCTTTTTTTACCATTCTCCTCATTTTATCATAGCTCCCTTTTTTGAAGTTAAACACAACATATTTGAATTCCGTTGCCTACTTTTTTGAAAGCAGATTTCAAAGCTGATCATATTATGATCACTGTTATCAAGCGGCCCCCGCACAGTTACCTCTCGTACCAGATCATGTGCTCCACAAATGACTAGATCTAGAATTTTTCCTTCTCTTGTTGGCTCCTGTACCAGCTGCTCCATGAAGCAGTCCTTGATTTCATCAAGGAATTTTACCTCCTTGGCGAGCCCCGATGCTACATTAACCCAGTCTATATTGGGGTAATTGAAATTACCCAATATTATCGCGTTGCCCATTTTATTAGCGTCCCTAATTTCCTTTAATATGACTGCGTCCGTCTGCTCATCCTGGTCGGGTGGACGGTAGTACACTCCTACCACCATCCTTATCCCTTTGAGACATGGAATTTCGATTCATAGTGATTTCAAAAGGTCGTTTGTTTCCTTTAAAATTTTCAGTCTATTTGATTCAATGCCCTCGTTAATATACAATGCTACTTCTCCCCCAATCCGGTCCACTCTTATCACTTCGATACAATTTGTATCCCGGTATGACAGTGTCCCACTGGTTATCCTCCTTCCACCAGGTCTCGGAGATGCCTATTATATCTATTTTTTCATTTAGTGCAATATATTCCAATTCTCCCATCTTATGTCTTAGGCTCCTAGCATTTGCAGAAAGACACTTCAAGTTTTTCCTAGTCACTTTATGTTTGTTTTTCTCTTAAAACCAAACCAGATCCTAAAGTGCCTGCTAGACTGTTAATGTAAATGAAATGGCTTACTTCATTCGGTAGAGAAGAACACAGTTCCAGAGAGCACCTTTAACACAACTTCAGCACAAAGAATAGGAAATCACCAGCACAGCAATTTAATACAATTTAAAGAAAAACCTTCCAGCCCAAAATAGAAAAACTAGCAATTTTAGATTAAATAATAGGATAGACCCACAGCAGAAGAAAGAACAGCGTTTTTTTTCTCTTAAAGTTTGTTTTAGATAAGATATATACTCAAACAGTTGTAGAAGAAAGGTTTTAGGACTCTGGCAGCCTCAGTCCGTCAAACAGTTTAGTAAGAAAAGATTTCGAACATATTGTTTCTACTCCCTCCAAGGTATCCACTCTATTAGCTATCTTTATGTCATCCACAAAAAGGCAAACCTTTCCTTCCAACCCTTTAGCAATCTCTCTCACAAATATATTAAAACAGAATAGGCCCCAGCACTGATCCCTGAGGAACTCCACTGCTTACCTTCCTTTCCGCTGAGCGGATTCCATTTACCACCACCCTCTGCCCCTTGTCAGTCAACCAGTTTCCTATCCAATTCACCACTTTCAGTGCTAAGTTCAGCCCTTTCAGCTTGTTCACGAGTCTTCTGTGGGGGACCGTATCAAAGGTTTTGCTGAAATCCAAGTAGATTACATCTAGCACACATCTTTCATCCAGTTCTTTGGTCACCCAGTCAAAGAAGTCAATAAGATTCGTTTGGCAGGATTTTTCTTTGGTAAAGCCATGTTGCCTTGGGTCCTGTAACCCATTGGCTTCTAGAAAGTTAACTATCCTTTCAGCAGTGACTCCATTATTTTTTCTACCACCGATGTGAGACTTACTGGTCTGTAGTTTCCCACTTCTTCACTCATCTCCAATCTCACGGAACTTCTCCTGTCACTAAAGATCTATTAAATAAATCTTTAATAGCTCCCATGAGGACCTCTCTGAGCTCCCTCAGTATCCTGGGATGTATCCCATCTGGCCCCATAGCTTTGTCCACATTCAGATTCTCCAGTTGTTTATAAACTCTTCTGTAAACAGTGGAGTATCCACTCCATTCCCAGATATTCCCTCGGCAGCCAACCGTGGTCCTTCACCAGGATTTTCCTCCATGAACACCGAAGAGAATTGTTTAGCACATTTGTTTTATCCTCCTCACTCTCCACATAGCCATTCTCATTATCTTTGTCTCATTCCATTCCTATCATTTCTCCTTTCTCCAATATATTTGAAAAAGGTCTTGTCACCTCTCTTTACATCTTTAGCCATTTTTGCTTTCACTAGACATATTTCCCTCTTCGCTTGAATTTAATCCGATCATCTTTTCCGTGATCCTCTTGTTGCGTTCTTTAGTATTTCTGCCTCTTTTGCTCTTATGTTTTCAGCTACTTGTTAACTGTGATTAACTTGCAGTCTTAGTTATCCTTAGTTATTTATATACACATATACACACACACACATTTTTTTCTTACCATGAATCCTGATTAAATGTTATAGGTTACAGCTTTAGTGGTTGAGTTGTACTGCCAACTAATATCTACTGCCATAGGCAGAGCCACATTAAGGCACATACCTAGGGTCCAAATATTTATGTAGCCCTCTTAAATGTGCTCTGGACTCAGAAGATTAGGATTGATAACTGTCTGACTTTTTTCAGGATTCAACAGAATTTTGCACTAATGTCCTAAGGCCATAAAGATGATTAATGTGTCAGGATATTTTTCAGAGTTTAAAACCTGTATTTATATTTCTCTAATCCTCCTCCACCCTGAGTCTGCTCTCTCTGTTTCCAGTTTAATTAGCAGCATACATAGTGGGTACTATCCAGCCAACTGTTAAGGCAGTAGGGGTGGAGCACTGGAATGCTGCTCTAATCACATAAAGGGAGGAGGTGAGTGGGAGGAAGTTTTTGTGTTATACAAGTTAAGGGCTTCTTTTACAAAGCCATGCTAGCAATTCCCACATGGCGATTGAGAGGAAGCCCATAGGAATTGAATGGGCTTCCTCTCATTTACCGCATTAGAATCATTGGTGAGGCTTTATAAAAGATGCCTAAAATTTCTGTATGTGGTTTGGTGGGGAAAAAGAACAGTCACACTCCCTCGCCCCCCCAAAATGCCCCACTGTATATCTATAGGACAGTGCTTCTCATCCCAGTCCTCAGGCAACATCCAGCCAGTCAGACTCTCAGGATATCCACAATGAACACGCACATTGTGGCTGTCCTGAAAACCTAGCTGGCTGGGTGTGTCCTGAGGCCTGGGTTGAGAACCCCTGCTATAGGAGAAGCAATTCCAACAGCTTTAGCATACAAATACTGATTCGATATAACATAGTAATTAAAAAGCCAGCCATCTCCTCTCCTGACCAGACATACAAACAATACAGATAGCAAAACACATACAAACACACTCACACGTGCTCTGTATTCCTTCTCCACGTATTCATTAATATTTAAAAATAAACTTCCCTAGCAAATATGAATGTCTTGTTTTTGCTATACCTGCCATCCTGACTCAAAAGGCTTTACAGAATTATTTCACTCACTTGCAACCGATACATGTATTAGCTACATCACAGGAGTAGAACAGATGCAGGTTTCATCTAAAGATGCTTTAAAAAAATTAAGTGCACAAAATCAAATTAATGCATGCTAAAAATTTTTTTTTTTAAATGTGTTAAATCAAAAAACATTCAAACACTGGGAGAAAATGTCAAAAATGTTTCCCTTGTGCACATCCCTGGTAACATGTCAGGTACACAGATCAACACACCTCTTTATTTTTAGTTTCAGAAGACTTTTAATGGCACAAAATGATTACAGCTACAACTTATACATGTAAACTGAATGTGTTACAAGATGCTAACTAAAACATCTGTAGAATGCATAATCACTTTGGCTCAGTTATAACTCCAACAATGTCAACAAAATGTGCCAAACCCCCCCCCCCCCCCCCCATTCAATTTAATAGTCTTCAGTTTTCACTTTCTTAAAGAACATATGTAAATGGGTCTTTGTGGCAGAAAGTTTCCCCTCTGTATTTCTAAATGTGCACCATTTCTACGTCTTGTTTTCCATCTTATTTACAAGGATTAAGTCAGTTTTCACTAAATGTATGAAATATAAATGTCTATCTTTTCTTTCAAAACTGTAAACAGATATAAAGCTGTTGAAACATTTTACTCCAAAACCTCCAAGTTCCAAAAACACAACCCTTTTTCAGTTTCAACAGTTTAACATTTCTCAATAGACAGTGGTAGCAGGAGATAAGTGACCTGTGTTATTTTCTCACAATAAATAAATAGCATGCGTTATTTTAGACAGGCTGACCAACACAACTGCACGTTTGAAATATACTTCATTGATAACATTTAGAATCATCTGAAATTATCAAAATGGAATATTTTGATATTTTACCTTGAGATTTTGGTAAATTTTTAAATGGTTCTTTCACCTTAAGCAAGGATAAAATGATGGTTATCACATATCCATTTCAGAATATTCTGCCAAATTGGCTAATATGCTTTGCATGTAATATGTTGATATATTTTTTAAAAGCACAAAGAACACTTCAACTATTTGTCCTGCGAGTCCCTATTGTGCTGGGGATTTGGAAGCTCGAATTTTCCAACAATAAGCATAACAGCAGCTAGGCCCCAGATCACTTATGCATTTCATAACAAGATCTGGAACATGGATCAGTCTGTCTCAGTGTGGCTTACAATTCTTTTTCACATTCCAAGAAACATCACTGTGCCTTATATACTAAGCATTCATTCTTGTGTCAAAGCAAGAGCTTCACGCCTGCTGCTACTGTAAACCATTTAAAGCAGAGAATAATGTTAAGATGCATCAATAAATGTATTGTACTATCATCCTGCACTGCAACCACTACTATATATAAAAAATAGTAGTATTTATACCTTCACAGATTCTTGAAATGCTCAAATGTGTATATGGGTCTATTATTCTACAGTTCTTTATCCATGTACCATGTATTTAACTTGTAAAAAGTTAGGTGGTTCCCCCCCACCATAATTTCCCCTTTGAATTGTTTCCACACATAACTAAATGTTTTTCATTCTTCCCATTAATCAGTGCCGAGACAAATAATAAAACTGAAGTTTCTTCATACAGGACAGGTCTCTAAATGTCATGGTGAATGTTAGTATAAAAGCATTTTTGCAATTTTTAGAGTATTCTAGAGACAAACTAATAATAATATTCCTCTCACAATTAAGTGTTGGGAAGGGAAAAATCAAGAGTTTAATTGCAATTAAAGAAAAAGCCTCTACATGATTAGTATGCCCTTTCATCCAGTCTAGATTCAGTTTAATGGATGGGTTCAGCTCAAAACATAAAGGTGGCCTATCATTCGGCTTTAAATAGCTCCTGGACAACGGCCTGAATATCCAGCTTAACAGTCAGTGATGTCAGCATGCCCTCCACTTCCCATAATGAAACAGAATATGACATCACTGTTCTGCTGCTACACCACATGATGGCTATGTACAGTAACAGAAGAGGGAAAAGGACCACGGACTCCAGAGGCAGAAGGGAGAATCTTGTGCTTAAAAAGCACAAAATTGTCCCTTCTGCCTCTGGAGTCTGTGGTCCTTTTCCCACTTTGTGCATCTCCCATGGGACCCTGGAGTTCTCCGCTTTTGCAGATTCTTTTGGGCTATGTACAGAGAGCCTTTAGGACCCATCTTGGTTCAAAACATTGATGTGGCAGAAACTTCTGCCTGGCTTGACAAGTCACCTGGCATGTAGAGCTCCCCTTTGATCTCTAGAAAAATCCTTTTCAAGGGTAAATACTATGCAGATTTATTGTCTCTATAAGACAATGCAAGCCACTGTAGAAACTCATTACGGATCTGTTCCTGTGCCACCTGCATGTTGGTTTCCATGTGTGAACCATGGATAACTAGGGGGGTGGAAGGGGGTATAATAAAGAAAACCTTTTGGAATGGTTTCTATCTGCATCATGAATATTCTAGATCAGTTTCAGAAAGGCACACCTGATATATGCAGAAGTTTTACAGGAAGGCACTTCTACTAATTGGCCAACCTGCCTACAATTTCTGAGAAGCAAAGCATTAACATTAGGACTGTACCGAACATTTGTATTTGATTCGGCCCTGAATACATTATTTGCATTTGGCCGAATAGTGATTTAAAGTCAAATAAGAATAATCCGGGGTCTCTACTGTGCTAAATCCTACTGAAATAAACGATCTCTGATTTCACGTTGCTTCTTTTATTATATTAAAACTCAATGCCCTCTATTTATATTCAGTATTTGTATTCAGTCGAATAATATTTTTCATTATTTGTATTCGGCCAAATAGTAAAATATACTATTCCGTTCAGCTCTAATTAACATTTTCCAAAAGGCCATCCAAGTGCACAGCTAGTTTAATGTGTAGGTTTACTTATTTAAAACAGGCTAACTACCAGGTCTCTAAAACAATCATATTTAAAGATTATGCTTAATAGTAATTATATCTAAATATATATGAAACAAAACTCCTTCAGTTATGCTACATTTTCTAAAGAACATTTGTAGTTTTGCTGCTTAATATATTTGGTACTAAGTGTTCACATTTTTAACAAGAAATTACTAATGAAAAATGCTTAATTTTCCTTGCAAGATGAATACTCAACATTACCAGTGAGAATGTTGTCCTTTTTCAAGTAATGCCACGGACTAACCCACAAGTATTAGACATCATGGAGGAAAAGCATACAGTAAACAAAAAGGAAAAGAAACAGCGCATCTTAGAAGACTTGATTTCAGAGCAATGTCAGCCATGCATTTCCACAGGACTACAAAAACAGCTTTAAAAAAAATAGTCCCAGAATTTCAGTCAAAACACAGGTGCTCACAAATTGAAGTTCCGCATTAGAGTTGCCTCTTATGAATTTCAAAGCAAAGTTTAAAAATTTCCAGCATTGACTGTGATGTTTCACGTTTTAAAAACAAATATTGTCTTACTTAAATAATAGGGAAATATGAGGGCTTAACACATTTTCCCTTCAGTTGTTCAGAACTTTTAATTTAGTTTCTTTTTGACAAAATTAGTTAGCTCTGGGATTAAAAAAAAGCTGTAAATAAATTCATTCAATCTTTCAGATTTAAAGTTTTGTACCATCTTCACTTTTTGTTAAAGGCCCTGGGAACTGTTGGGTTAAAATAGTATTATATACCACATTGTGTAGTGAACTGCCCAAAAGTCAGCCTTAGATAAGCTTATTGCATCAGAATCGTTTTTTCTTTTCAACTAGATTTAAAACAGGAGGCAATTTTAGTAAACATTCTGAAATTAAATAGTTACATTTCAGGTTATTTCCTTTTAAGACATGGATAGCTATGGTCAAATAATCAACGTTTACACTACAGCTAGTGGATCAGTTTTAGTTATGTTATGAAGGAAACAGAATGGCTGACAAAATTTGTTTGCTAGTGGCCTCTGAATAGAAAGAAGCCCTTGCACACTGATAAGACAACTGTAAACTCTGCTAGGCAACTCTGAAGTTATCAGACTAACTGAAGATGAGGCAGGATACTTGAAAAACTTCCACTACAACCAGCTTCCATCAAAGGTGGCCACACAGAATTACTGAACGTAAATATATATTTAAAAAATGGGGAGGGCAGATCATGCTCAAGAGGGCATCAAGTTCAAATGCACGAACATGATGGTAACTAGGTCACAGACTGTTGGTACGTGCAGGCTGTCACACTCAGTAAGTGCTGGCTGAAGGTGTGGTCAATCTTTTCCCAATGTAGATGCTGAAAGAAAAGAAAACCGGAAGTACGTGAAATTATTGTCTTTGTCCAAGGTTTCTGTTTATTCTACACTGCAAGGCCTCTTGCTGAGAATATTGTGACCTCCAGTAATTTTCAGAGGGGGGAATTTATCAAGCTATTTTGTATTTACCCCTTTACATGTTAAAAGGGCACTAATGCAAGTCAGATTACTGTAACACAGTGTTAGTGAAGTCACCACAGGGTAAACAGTATTGAGGTGCAAAGAATGCAAAACACTCATTACTATGGAAAATTCCATAACACAGCCTGTGGTAAATACTGCAAGCTGCAATATAGCTGGAAAACTAACCCCAGCCAAAAGGCAGGGTTATTTTACCATCTTGGGAGCACTGGGCCATGAAGCTGCAGCCTGATGCTCCTGAGCTGCATCTTAAAAGGGACTAGTCAAAATACCTTGAAATGCCTCCCCAAGGCCCCTCTCCCCCTTAAGCACAAACCTCCTCCTGAGACTCCCTCTCAGTTCAAGCATACCCAAAACAAGGCCCTCCTCTTCACGTATTATAATAGATCCCACATCTGGATGTCCTCACTCCCACTAGAAGCCACCACTTCCCAAGTCATGAAAGCCCTTCTATAGAAATATATCCTCTACTGGTAGTACCATAAGACTACCATTAGGGTCATCATCACCATTTTGAAACTGGCACCAGCAAGGATAGGAGTGAATGGGGATTACGCCTGCCCGATCCCACTAGACATCAGGGATGATGCAAGGCAGAGCCAAGGGGCTCTTGTTTGTGGGTGGGTGAGGGGCATCTTGAGGTAACTTTGCTTGGCTGTTTTTAAGATGTGGCCAAGAGCTCTGGCCTTACAGCCTTATGCCCCTGGGGCAGCAGATAATGCTGCTTGCAAGGTTGCTCACAAGCAGTGTTATGGATATACCATGGGAGTAACCTGTGGTACTAGGATACTACAGGTTGGCAATTCTTATAGTAAATCAAGGTGCAGTAAAAGTGACTTCTGCCAGAGACTTACTGAACATTGTAAGACCAATATCCATAAGCCCAGGGAACAATGTTAATCACATATTTCATTCAGTTATCTTTGATATTCAACATTTCAGCATCATTGAATACAACTGGATAAAGATATTACATCAGAAAGGGCCTCTACCTGTACGCAGAGAGGTCTGGTTAAGTTTAGATGGACAGTGCTAATATTCAGCACCGTCCAGCTAAACTTGAACCAATCCTTGGCTCTATGGTTTTGGATAAATTTTGTCAAGCCAACAAACTGGCCAAAACAAAATTTGGGTCAATGGCTCGAGAGACCAGGACATTAGATTGATGTCTAAAATGATTTTATTATTAAGGACTCGCACAGATCTGTGTTTTGGCAACAGGCCTGCCTCAGGAGTCTAAAACGCAAAACACAAAAAACACTGGTTAATATCCTATATAATAAAACGCACCTCCAACATTCTGAAGCTGAGAAAGTGAAGCCTTCAAGCCTTGAAGCATTCCTGCAACGTTCCGGAACTATGTGTCGTCAATTGAGGAGATGGAGCCTTACAGAGCGCACGAATGCTTCAAGGCTTGAAGGCTTCACTTTCTCACACACACACACTCACTCTCTGTGTCTCACATACACTCTCTCTCACACACAGACTCACACACTCTCTCTGACACAAACACACACTCTTGTCTCTCTCTCATTCTCTCTCACATACACACTCCATCTCTCACCCACACACTCTCTCTCAAACATACACACTCCGAGGAAAGGGGGGCATGGAACTCGGAGGGAAGGGGGGGGGGCCAAGAACTCGGAGGGAGGGAGAGAGGGG
Organism: Microcaecilia unicolor; assembly: GCF_901765095.1. Classification (NCBI taxonomy): domain Eukaryota; kingdom Metazoa; phylum Chordata; class Amphibia; order Gymnophiona; family Siphonopidae; genus Microcaecilia; species Microcaecilia unicolor. The sequence continues at coordinate 310,731,147 of NC_044034.1, read as the reverse complement.
GGCCTGCACCTCGGACGGAAGGGGGGCCTGGAACTCGGAGGGGAGGAGAGGGAAGGAGGGGGTCATGGAACTCGGAGCCCCCCCCCCCCACACACTCTCTCACACACACACACTGTCTCTCACACTCTCTCTCTCTCTCTCTCTGACACAAACACACACACACACACACACACACTCTGTCTGTCTCTCTCATTCTCTCTCTCACTCACACACACATACTCTCTCTCTCTTAAACATACACACTCCGAGGAAAACCTTGCTAGCGCCCGTTTCATTTGTGTCAGAAACGGGCCTGTTTTACTAGTAAATATATAAAATATAAGAGCATATCTAGGTATGATATTTAAAACATAATATATACCCAAGTATAAAACATTAATACATACTGATCTGTCAAAATATGTAAAAACATGTCAGATTAAATTAATCAGAATATAAATAATGAAATGACACAAAGATTAATGTAAAAAACCATAATAAAAGGAAGATAATGAATGGTGAAAGCACCAGCTTGTGAAATCACATTGCATATATAATAAAACACTAATGGATAATGGATACGTATATACATAGTAACATGTTCAAAATAAATTATATAAATATGATGAAATGCACAATATACAATCATGTAAAATAATGGTATTATATGGGAACTGAAATGAAATGCGTAATGTACAAACATGTAAAATCATATAAAATATAACAGTAATGTATCTAATACAGTTATGTAACAGCATATGTAATCATTGAAAGTCAAGGTAACCTGACAGAAAAGTATAAAAAGTTAGAGCAAGGGATGAGAAAAAAAAAAAACAAGTCAAGGAAAAAGAAAAAAATGGTATGCTAAAGGGTTGAGTATGTATAGTCAATATACATGTGTAGGTCATGGAAAAGTACGGGAGAGTCAGCTATGTTGGCTAAAGGTGAGCTGAAACAACTAAGTCTTGATTTTTTTTTTTTTTTAATTTAAGAAAAGAACTTTCCAGATTGGCTTCCAGTGGAAGAGAATGCCACAGATACAGTCCAAGATAGAAGGCCATATCCCATAAATCTTCTAGGCAGAGGTATATAGGGGGTGGGGGGGGGGGGGGGGGTTAAGGACAGAACCACCATTCTATTTTATTTATTTGGATTTTGTTCCTTTTTCAGTAATAGCTCAAGGTGAGTTACATTCAGGCTCACTGGGTATTTCCCTTTCCCTAGAGAGCTCACAATCTAAGTATTTGGGAGGAGTGTAGTGTTCAAGGGATGAAATAGGTAGGTTAGACAGATAATCTGGGGCACTAGGGACCAATCATTTGAATACGAGAGTGAGAATCTTAAAATTTGAGACATACTGAAACAGGAAGCTGGTGCTTAGATATATTCAGGTACTTATTTTGTACCAGGGGCAAAGGAGGGTTAAGTGACTTGCCCAGAGTCAGAAGGATCTGCAGTGGGAATCGAACTCAGTTCCCCAGGATCAATGTCCGCTGCACTAACCACTAGGCTACTCCTCTACGCCGAATGACAGTTTGACAGAGGTGGATTGAATCAAATGCAGGCATTTAAGAAATGAAAAAGGTGGACTACAATAGAGGATGCTGTAGTTTTCTATATGGAATATTACTAGAACCAGCATTAGGGAGAATTATCTGTCCAGTTCTTCGTATCTAGTAGTACTATTCAAATAAGTAGTATCAGTATTTGAACAGATAGCAATTTTTTGACCGTCTGATTACACCACTCCCAGACATCCAAAATAAAATATAACTGCTATCTGTGATGAATGTTCTTCTAATGACTGCAATATAGTGGGTATAAAACTTGTGTTGCCTGCTAGGTTTAATGACCCTTTTGCAGCTTTCCCAGAAAAAGTTTTTGTTTTCACTTGGCACTTTCCTACTGCTCATTTGGGCTTCAATTTAATCAGAATCAAGGCTGGGGACCTTCATTCACAACTATCCATGGAAAGTTTCCTTAGTTTATCTCCTTTCCAAGATACTTTTTGATCCTTTCACTGACAGTCCTCAGCCAGGGCCCATGCACCACAGCTCCTTCTGAACTTCAGCAATCATGTCTCTAATGACGGATTGCCTTCTCTCTAATGGCTGTGAACACCATGGATCTACGAGGTTAGTCTCATCACAGAAATGTTTGAGCATGCTTTTCTACATAAGTTATACAGCAAGTCTGGCATCCTAACTACTTCACACAACTATTCCAAATGGGCAAGTGGTTGTGTAGTGTGTGGCTCATTTTACTGCTGTATCAGACCACTAAAACAGAGAAGGTTAATGTATTAACTCATTATTCCATCTCTAGTTTCTCAGCTAATGCACAGTAAAAACCTTAAACCTCTAGGTAATGAACTGATAACGTGAAAATACTTTCAGAAACAATTCTAGGTAACAAAAGAGGTTAAAACAGTACACAAACACAATCAATCAAGAAAAAGGCACAGCAGGGCCTTCACGATTGACATAAACGGAGTCCCTTTATTCCAGGAGAGACTCGACACGGGCCATGTTTCGGCATAGAAATGCCTGCCTCAGGGATCCAAGGTTAATATTTTGGCGTTCTTTGCAATTGCATGGATAATTGCTTTCACTTCTCCTTGGAGATTCAGCACTGCTGCAAGGAATCTGTTTTCCAAATATACTTAACTCTGAGAACATATTAATTAACCTTGGACCCCTGAGGCAGGCATTTCCACACCGAAGCACGGCCCATGTCAGGTCTCTCTCAGAATAAAAGGACTCCATTTATCTCGATCTTGAAGGCCCTGCTGTGCTTTCTTCTAGAAACAATTCTGACACTTCACTAAAACAAAAAATACATTAGATGATTTGATGAAGTATACTGTTTAGAGAATGACAAGGGGACAAAGTCTGCTCCCGCCCCATGCCCATCCCTGCGGGCTCTGTCTCCGTCCCCGCCAGCTCTGTCCTCGTCTGCAGAAGTTTTGAACACTTATGATTTTATATTTAAATCTTTTTATTAAAAGGAACCATATTCTGTGCAACTGTTTATATATCACAAATAGAAAACAATAACGAGAAACTATAACCACCCCACCATCCTCTAACCTTCTAATCCCAACAATAGCGGACTTCTACTAGCCCAAAGAACCCTGTTAAAATGTCCAGGGGTACAAAATACAACCCGCTCTGTCTGTCTCAGCGGGTGAGAAATATGTTCTGTTATGCCACTGTTATGATTTTTAATCTGTGGATGAATAAGTCATCAACAATCTAGTGATTCAGTCTAGCTCTCCTATCTTCCACAGTCCTTCCTGCAATAGAAAATGTCTTCTCAGATGTGCTGGTAGCAGGAATGTACAGGATCCCCTGTGCAAATTTTGCCAGTTATGGCCAGCACTTTTGCTTGTTTTCCAAAAATAAATTAAAACATTGCATCCCTCAAACAAAGGTAACTGCCCAATTCATTAACAGCTTTCAAAGTAGAGAATAACATGGAGACAAAATCTGTCCTTGTCCTCATCCTTGTCTCCACATCATTCTCTAATACTATTAAATAGAAGAGTTAATGTGTGCACCATGAAAGTATTGCCCAGACCGAAGGTCCATCAAGCCCAGTATCCCATTTCCAACAATGGCCAATCCAAACTAATACAAGTTAATGGACTTTTCTTCCAGGAGTTTGACCAAACCTTTTTTTATTTTTTGTTAAGAGAATTTATTTGCTGATGCTCTGCCAAGAAGCTTTGAGAACAAAAAAGTTTACATAAGAGTTTTATTTAAGAACCACAACACTGCCCAACCTTTTTGAAACCTTGCTAAAGTCTTTAACCACATTCTCTAGCAACAATTTCCAGAGCTTAATTATACGCTGAATGAAGAACCATTTTCTCCAATTTGCTTTAAAATGTACTACTTAGTAACTGTATGCCTCTAAGCCCTTGTACTTTTGGAAAGAGTAAATAATCAATTCACATCTACCTGCTCCACTTCACTCATTTTATAGACTTCTGTCATGTCTACTCTCATTTGTCTTTTCTCTAAGCTGAAGAGCCCTATTTTCTTTAGACTTTTTTCACAGGGGGGTTGTTCCAACCTTTTTATCATTTTGGTTATCAGCAGAGAGAGGGGAAAAAAACAGATATAAATGTGATTAATCTGTTCTCCACTCACCCTAGTCCAAGAGCCAACACATGAGACAGAAAGAGAGATGGGATGAACACCTTAAGGAAATCCGCTGAGAAAAGGCCTCCTTTCTTCATAGCCCCTGTCTTCCTCATACTCAGGGAAACTGAACGCTTGGGATGTCGGAAGTGAAATTCCCTGTGAAAGAAATGTTAGGTGTGAGAGTGACATTTTACAGATGCTCAAGACTGACACAAGAGTCAAAGTCCATCAGCAAAGCATAAAACACAGGACTGCTAAGACTAAACCGATAAAACAAAATACATCCGATTTAAGGACTGCGAGGAAAATAAAATACAATAGTTCAGATAATCAAGACAATGCATTCAAGTTCAAACTAATACTGTGACAAAGCATTAAACTCAGTTTTTCCTTAAAGCATGAGCACTGCAAACTCTGCAGTTAAGCCAAGCAGGTCACTGACATTTAAAGCCAAAAAAATAGCACTTGCAGAAATATATATAAAATCTCATCGATGACTGCCAACTGTAAAAGAGATTTTTGCCCTGAAATATATAGCCCATCAACTTGATACAAAAGGATGGTAAAGAACTTTTGGGTAACAGTCAAACTGGGCTGTGCTCAAAAAAATAATATATCAACCAAAATCCCACAGACCAAACAAAGTCCTGAAACAGTATATGTCTCTCCATGTTTGAGGTTTCTGTCAGGGACAATTTCTCTTATAAAGACTTACTTGGGTGGAATGTTTTCAGGTCTACTCGACCAGTCTGTTACCCAGTCTGCACTTTTCTTCAAAACATCCATCTCTTTCTCTCCCTCTCCAGATTCTTCTTCAGACTAAAAACAAAACGCAGCAATTAATATTCACAATATTAACAGGAAATGTGTTTAACTTATGAAAAATACAAAGATGAATCTAAGGTATGAAGCAAATGTTGGATTTGACCAGTTTAACATTTCAAGTAGAACTGGTGTCTATATGAGTACTGCACCAGAGGCAGACTCCAACTCTGAACAGAACAAACCATGGGCATAAAGAATTTACGACTACACATCAGCATTTAACTATCTTGAATATGCTAGCTATCACAGAGTAAATTAGAGAAAAACTTTGTAAGATGAACTAAATAAGTAATTTAACAGTGTTACAGTGCTCTGTGTCATGGCACTGCTTAGACAAACTTACAGAGCATATCTAAAGGCAGCTATTATCACTATTATTAAAACTCAGTTAACTGGTGCTACTTCCTGTTTCAATAACCAGCATCTCACACCATAGGACAGTAACAAAAGCTCAGCCTTGCGCACAACAAAAAAAATCTTATAAAAATGCCTAACTTCATAAAGATGCTCTACTATATTCAGCATTGCAAGGTTAAGGTACTATCTGTTCAATTTTAAGCGATTGTGGGTAACTAAGCACCTCTGAAACAATAGGCCTTGGGTACAGTTAATCCCTGCATCCTATGCAACAGGGCCCGGTACGCCCATAACCAACTCAAAGGGCTTATCAAATTGCAAGTTCAGAAGATGGGGAAGAAACTCTAAAAAGTAAACAGCATCTGAGCCCTCTGTGCCTTCAGGTAGTCCCATTATTTAGGTATTATGCCAGGTGTGGTTACTTTTTTTTCTCTCATTCTGAGTGAAGTTGATCTAATCCCAGCTGCGTTTTCTTTGTCAGCTGCATTTTGTTTGGAATTATTATTACATTTGTACCCTGCGCTTTCCCACTCGCTTGTTTCTTTTATTCTCATAATCTTTAAAGCACTGCTTGTTTATTTTTCTATTTGTAGAAGTTACTGCTTTGATATTTTTCACCAGATAAAGTTTGCTAGTCTGTACCTTTGGTTTTATTTATTGTAAAACTGTAAAAGACTAATAGCCCGCATATCACAATACTCCTATGTGGATAACATAATTCACTAATTCACATACACAGTTAAAACAATTACAAAAGTATGTTTGTGTGTGAAACAAAATAAAATTTCAAAAGAAAAAAGAAAAAGACTGACAAAAAATGAGAGTCTGACCATCCTAAAAGAGCATCATACAAATTGGTGATCCAAAATAATTAGAAATGCTTAAATATCCTTTTTAGTTTACCTGACTGAAAGCTTGCTGAAACAATAGTGTCTTTAATGTCACCTTAAATTGCGCTAAAGTCTGTATAGTGCCCACTTGGTGCGCCAACCCATTCTATGCCTTAGTTTTGTTCTCTCATTGTGTCCTTGTTGCAATATTTATCTTTGTGAACATAAGAAACGCCATACTGGGTCAGACCAATGGTCTATCTAGTCCAGTATCCAATCCAGGTCACAAGTACCTGGCAGAAACCCAAATAGTAGCAACATTCCATTCTACCAGTCCTGCAGATTGCAGTGGCTTCTCCCATGTCCATCTCAATAACAGATTATGGACTTTTCCTCTAGGAACTTGTCCAAACCTTTTTTAAACCCAAATACACTAACTGCTGTTACCACATCCTCCGGAGTTCCAGAGCTTAACTATTTTTTGAGTGAAAAAATATTTCCTCTTATTTGTTTTAAAATTATTTCCATGCAATTTTATTCAGTGTCCTCTGGTCTTTGTTCTTTTTGAATGAGTGAAAAATTGATTTACCTCCACCTGCTCCACACCACTCAGGATTTTATAGACCTCAATCATATCCCCCTTTCAGCCATCTCTTTTCCAAGCTGAACAGCCCTAACCTCTTTAGCCTTTCCTTATATGGGAGGAGTTTCACCCCTGTTATCATTTTAGTCACTCTTCTTTGAACCTTTTCTAATTCCACTATATCTTTTTTGGAGATATGGAGACCAGAACTGAACGTAACACTCAAGGTGGGGTTGCACCATGGAGCAATACGGAGGAATTGTAATATTCTTAGTCTTATTTTATATCCCTTTTCTAACAACAATATTAACTGGATAAAAGGATTCATCACCTCAAGATCCTATCAAATTAAATCACCCACTGATATCTCATCCCCCTGGTCACCTATCTGCGGAGTACCTTAAGGATCCCCTTTATCGCCGATACTCTTCAATCTAATGATGATCCCACTAGCCAAAGCCCTATTCAGACATGGTCTAAACCCTTTCATTTATGCTGATGATGTTACTATATTCATTCCCTTTAAATCAAACCTAACAGAAATCTCTGATAGAATATTCATGGGCATGAACATCTTAACCTCCTGGGCCAAGGCCTTTAGGATGAAATTGAACAAAGAAAAAACACAGTGCCTAATCCTTTCATCTCAGCACTCCACAATTCCCCCATCTAATCTCACCATCTCTGGCACTACAATCCCCATTTCTGAAAACCTGAAAATCCTTGGAGTGACACTAGACAGCCACCTCTCCCTCGACAATCACGCCACATCCACCACAAAGAAAATGTTCACAATGATGTGGATATTGAAACGCGTAAAACCATATCTACCCCAGAAAACATTCCAGAATTTAGTGCAATCCACGGTACTTACCCATGCTGATTACTGCAACAGTATTTTCTTAGGCTGCAAAGCCTATATCCTAAAAAACTTCAGACCGCCCAAAATACAGCAGCAAGACTCATCTTTGGCAGATCACGTTTTGAGAGTGCAACTCCTCTCCGTGCAAGACTGCACTGGCTCCCAATCAAAGAACGTATCAATTTCAAAGCCCAGACTTTAATCCACAAGATAATACACGGATAATCTCAGAACTATATGATAAATCTGGTCGACCTTCCAGCAAGAAACATGTCTGTATCCTCACGAAAGTACCTCAACCTGCACTAACCCAGCTGTAAAGGTCTCAAATACAAAACTTATTATGGATCCAATTTCTCCTTCCTGGGCAGCCGTCTATGGAACGCTCTTCCTAGACCTATCCGAGCAATCCATGACCACCTACCATTCAGAAAAGCACTAAAAACCCATCTATTCAAACAAGCCTACCCAAAAGACCCAGATTAATCTCATGAACCCCATCTACATTACATATACTGAACAGAAAACGACATTGACCCAGAATCTATCTCCCACCTTACCCTCCTCTCTCTATCACCTGTCTCTACCTACCTACCCATCCATCCTTCTATTATGTTATACTTAATTTCCTACTTTACACAACAAAATTCTGTGTTACCTATTACAATGTAAGCCGCATTGAGCCTGCTTTTAGTGGGAAAGTGCGGGATACAAATATAATAAATAAAATAAAATAAATAATTCCTGGCACCCCGTTTGCTTTTTTTGGCCGCCACAACACACAGGGCAGAAGATTTCAGCATATTGTATACAATTACACCTAAGTCTTTTTCTTGCGTGTTGATTCCTAAGGAGGACCCTAGCATCAGGTAACTATGATTCTGATTATTCTTCCCAATATGTATCACTTTGCATTTGTCAACATTAAATTTCATCTACCATTTGGATGCCCAGTCTTCGTGTCCTAAGGTCTTCCTGCAATTTTTCACAATCTGCATGTGTTTTGACAACTCTGAATAGTTTTGTGTTATCTATAAATTTAATTAACTCCCTCATCATACCAATTTCCAGATCATTTATTAATACTATTAAATAGCACAGGTCCTAGTACAATGCTTTAGTCCTCTGGATACACTGAGCTCTTTGATATTTTATACATCTATTTTACATTTTGCAATCTGTCCTGCTGCCATTATGCATTTTTGTGTTTTTTCAGCGGCACACAATAATTCCCTCAGTTAGTATTTGGATTACCAAGGACACTGGCATGTTATGTTGGTTGTTTCTCACATGCTATATTACACATTCGGTTTTGTGCTCAGTTTTTATGATACAGTTTTGATTTTACAGATTTGCATACACGTGGATTGCTCTTGTTCTCACATACATGTCTTTACATAGTTTTCACTTCAATTTTTGTTGAAGGTTAATACAGTACATTATGCTCACCATTCCTAGCACATGTTCACCTTCATATGTATATCAGTACATGTTCCTTTCACATATTTTTACAGACACTTAGGGCTCCTTTTACAAAGCCACACTAGCAATTCCCACGTGGCAAATGCAATGAAGCCCATAGGAACTGAATAGGCTTTGTCACATTTGCTGTGTCAGAATCCCTAGAATGCTATGTAAAAGGGCCATTTTTTTTTCCTTTTTCTTACTGCTTTACATGGTATCCACATCGTCACAAGAGGTTTTCAACTGCTGCATTTTCACATTGGTTCTCACATCTAACATGTTTTATTATATCACCCTATTATAATTTTATTATGAACTTTGTACTTTGCTAGCATGGAAATATGCATATATGTGTTTTTGTATATTATTTATATTCTTTACTAAATTATTATTCTATGATTTTTTGTGTACCCCTGACAGAATTCTATGCAAAAAAATTAAAAATTCTGCAAACTCTGCAAGTTTGTCATAACTTAAAGTGAATGATACATACCTGTAGCAGGTGTTCTCCGAGGACAGCAGGCTGATTGTTCTCACGACTGGGTGACGTCCGCGGCAGCCCCCACCAACCGGAAAGAAGCTTCGCGGGACGGTCGGCACGCAGGGCACGCCCACCGCGCATGCGCGGCCGTCTTCCCGCCCGTGCGCGACCGCTCCCGCCAGTTGAATGACTAGCAAAAGATGAAACACACAACTCCAAAGGGGAGGAGGGAGGGTAGGTGAGAACAATCAGCCTGCTGTCCTCGGAGAACACCTGCTACAGGTATGTATCATTCACTTTCTCCGAGGACAAGCAGGCTGCTTGTTCTCACGACTGGGGTATCCCTAGCTCTCAGGCTCACTCAAAACAATAACCCAGGTCAATTGAACCTCGCAACGGCGAGGGTACAACAGAAATTGACCTACGAAGAACAACTAACTGAGAGTGCAGCCTGACCAGAATAAATTCGGGTCCTGGAGGGTGGAGTTGGATTTCCACCCCAAACAGATTCTGCAGCACCGACTGCCCGAACCGACTGTCGCGTCGGGTATCCTGCTGGAGGCAGTAATGAGATGTGAATGTGTGGACAGATGACCACGTCGCAGCTTTGCAAATTTCTTCAATAGTGGCTGACTTCAGGTGGGCCACTGACGCTGCCATGGCTCTAACACTATGAGCCGTGACATGACCCTCAAGAGCCAGCCCAGCCTGGGCGTAAGTGAAGGAAATGCAATCTGCTAGCCAATTGGAGATGGTGCGTTTCCCGACAGCGACCCCTAGCCTGTTAGGGTCGAAAGAAATAAACAATTGGGCGGACTGTCTGTTGGGCTGTGTCCGCTCCAAGTAGAAGGCCAATGCTCTCTTGCAGTCCAATGTGTGCAACTGACGTTCAGCAGGGCGGGTATGCGGCCTGGGGAAGAATGTTGGCAAGACAATGACTGGTTAAGATGGAACTCCGACACCACCTTCGGCAGGAACTTTGGGTGGGTGCGGAGCACTACTCTGTTGTGATGAAATTTGGTATATGGAGCATGAGCTACTAGGGCTTGAAGCTCACTGACCCTACGAGCGGAAGTAACTGCCACCAAGAAAATGACCTTCCAGGTCAAGTACTTCAGATGGCAGGTATTCAGTGGCTCAAAAGGAGGTTTCATCAGCTGGGTGAGGACGACGTTGAGATCCCATGACACAGTAGGAGGCTTGATAGGGGGCTTTGACAAAAGCAAGCCTCTCATGAATCGAACGACTAAAGGCTGTCCAGAGATGGCTTTACCTTCCACACGATAATGGTAAGCACTAATCGCACTAAGGTGATTCCTTACGGAGTTGGTCTTGAGGCCAGACTCTGATAAGTGCAGAAGGTATTCAAGCAGGTTCTGTGCAGGGCAAGAACGAGGTTCTAGGGCCTTGCTCTCACACCACACGACAAACCTCCTCCACTTGAAAAAGTAACTCTTTTTAGTGGAATCCTTCCTAGAGGCAAGCAAGACCCGGGAGACACCCTCAGGCAGGCCCAACGTAGCGAAGTCTACGCCCTCAACATCCAGGCCGTGAGAGCCAGGGATGGAAGGTTGGGGTGCAGCAACGCTCCGTCGTTCTGCGAGATGAGAGTCGGAAAACACTCCAATCTCCACGGTTCTTCGGAGGACAACTCCAGAAGAAGAGGGAACCAGATCTGACGGGGCCAAAAGGGCGCTATCAGAATCATGGTGCCGCGGTCTTGCTTGAGCTTCAGTAAGGTCTTCCCCACCAAAGGTATGGTAGGATAAGCATACAGGAGGCCGGTCCCCCAATGGAGGAGAAAAGCATCCGACGCTAGTCTGCCGTGTGCCTGAAGTCTGGAACAGAACAGAGGCAGCTTGTGATTGGTCTGAGAGGCGAAAAGGTCCACCGAGGGAGTGCCCCACTCTCGGAAGATCTTGCGTACCACTCTGGCATGGAGCGACCACTCGTGCGGTTGCATGACTCTGCTCAGTCTGTCGGCCAGACTGTTGTTTACGCCTGCCAGGTACGTGGCTTGGAGGAGCATGCCAAACCGGCACGCCCAACGCCACAGCCCGACGGCTTCCTGACACAGGGGGCGAGATCCGGTGCCCCCCTGCTTGTTGACGTAATACATTGCAACCTGATTGTCTGTCCGAATTTGGATAATTTGGCAGGACAGCCGATCTCTGAAAGCCTTCAGTGCGTTCCAGATCGCTCGGAGCTCCAGGAGGTTGATCTGCAGATCCTTTTCCTGGAGGGACCACAGACCCTGGGTGTGAAGCCCATCGACATGAGCTCCCCACCCCAGGCGAGATGCATCCGTCGTCAACACTTTCGTGGGCTGTGGAATTTGAAATGGACGTCCCAGTGTCAAATTGGTCCGGATGGTCCACCAGAGCAGTGAAGTGCGGCAACTGGTGGAGAGGCGGATGACATCTTCTAGATTCCCGGTGGCTTGGAACCACTGGGAAGCTAGGGTCCATTGAGCAGATCTCATGTGAAGACGAGCCATGGGAGTCACATGAACTGTGGAGGCCATATGACCCAGAAGTCTCAACATCTGCCAAGCTGTGATCCGCTGAGACGCTCTGGTCTGCGAAGCCAGGGCCAGGAGATTGGTGGCCCTCGCTTCGGGAAGGTAGGCCTGAGCCGTCTGGGTATTCAGCAGAGCTCCTATGAATTCCAGAGACTGGAGATGGGACTTTGGGTAATTTATCACAAACCCCAGCAGCTCCAGAAGTTGAATAGTGCACTGCATGGACCGGAGGGCTCCTGCCTCCGAGGTGTTCTTGACCAGCCAATCGTCGAGATATGGGAACACGTGCACTCCCAGCTTGCGTAGGTAGGCCGCTACCACCACGAGGCACTTGGTAAACACTCGTGGGGCAGAGGCGAGCCCAAAGGGCAGCACACAATACTGAAAGTGCCGTGCGCCCAGGCGGAATCTGAGATACTGTCTGTGAGCTGGCAGTATCGGTATGTGAGTATAGGCGTCCTTTAAATCCAGGGAACATAGCCAATCGTTTTCCTGAATCATTGGCAGAAGGGTGCCCAAGGAAAGCATCCTGAACTTTTCTTTGACCAGGAATTTGTTCAGGCCTCTCAGGTCTAGGATGGGACGCATCCCCCCTGTTTTCTTTTCCACAAGGAAGTACCTGGAATAGAATCCCTGCCCTTCCTGCCCGGGTGGTACGGGCTCGACCGCATTGGCGCTGAGAAGGGCGGAGAGTTCCTCTGCAAGTACCTGCTTGTGGCGGGAGCTGAAAGACTGAGCTCCCGGAGGGCAATTTGGAGGCAGGGAGGCCAAATTCAGGGCGTATCCGCACCGCACTATTTGGAGAACCCACTGGTCGGAGGTTATGAGAGGCCACCTTTGGTGAAAAAATTTTAACCTCCCTCCGACCGGCAGATCGTCCGGTACGGACACTTGTAGGGCGGCTATGTTCCCATGGATCCAGTCAAAAGCCCGGCTTTTGCTGTGGAGGCGCAGGGGGCTGCTTAGGCGCACGCTGTTGACGAGAACGAGCGCGCTGGGGCTGTCCCTGTGCCTGACGAGGCCTTCGGGCCGGCTGGTTGTACCTACGCTTCGCAAAAGAATAGGGTGCAGCCTGCCGGGCCCGGGAAAAACGTCCACCTGTGGAGGTGGATGCTGAAGGCGCCCGGTGGGAGAGCTTGTCGAGAGCGGTTTCCCGCTGATGCAGTTGGTCCACCATCTGCTCGACCTTCTCACCAAAAATGTTATCCCCCCGGCAAGGGACGTCGGCCAGTCTCTGCTGGGTGCGGTTGTCCAGGTCAGAGGCGCGCAGCCATGAGAGCCTGCGCATCACTATACCTTGGGCCGCAGCACGAGATGCCACGTCACAGGTGTCATAAATACCCCTGGACAGGAACTTTCTGCACGCCTTCAGCTGCCTGACCACCTCCTGATAAGGCCTGGACTGCTCCGGCGGGAGCTTCTCGACCAGGTCCGCCAGTTGTTGCACATAGGTCCGCATGTGAATGCTCATATAGAGCAGGTATGATTGGATGCGGGTCACGAGCATGGAGGATTGGTAGGCCTTCCTCCCAAACGAGTCCAGAGTGCGAGACTCCCGCCCCGGGGGCGCCGAGGCGGTATCCCTCGAACTCCGTGCCCTCTTGAGAGCAGAATCCACGACCGCCGAGTCATGGGGCAATTGTGGCCGCATTAGCTCTGGGTCAGAGTGGATCCTGTACTGGGACTCTGCTTTCTTGGGAATGGTGGGGTTAGTTAATGGTCGCACCCAGTTCCGAAGCAGCGTCTCCTTTAGGACATTGTGCAGCGGCACCGTGGAGGACTCTCTAGGTGGTGATGGATAGTCAAGGACCTCGAGCATCTCGGCCCTCGGCTCTTCCACAGAGACCACGGGGAAGGGAATGCTGATAGACATATCCCGCACGAAGGAGGCAAAAGAGAGACTCTCGGGAGGTGAGAGTTTCCTCTCCGGTGAAGGCGTGGGGTCCGAGGGAAGGCCCGTAGACTCCTCTGAGGAGAAATATCTAGGGTCCTCCTCTTCCCCCCACGAGTCCTCATCCTCGGTGTCGGACATAAGCTCACGTAGCTGAGTCCTGAACCGGGCCCGGCTCGACGTCGAGGCACCAGGGTCTCGGTGTCGTCGAGCGGTGGACTCCCGTGCCGGCGGGGACGGAGCTCCCTCCATCGACGTCGACTCCACCTGCGTGGCGGTCGAGACCGGCACCGCAAGCGGCGGCGGTGTCGACGGCCCCGGCGCCGGGCTAGAGCTCGCCGGCGCCACAGTCATCGGCGCCGAGGGCGCAAGCACCCCCGGCGCCGGCACAGCCTGGCGCATCAGCCCTTCCAGGATCCCCGGAAGGATGGCTCTGAGGCACTCGTCCAGGCCCGCTGCCGGGAAAGGCGGTGGGGCCGGTAGGGGTGTCGGTGCCAGAAGCTGCTGGGAGCCAGGAGACGGCACCGAGGTGCCGGAACCCCGACGCGTCGGTACCTCCACAACCGACGGAGACCGCTCCTCTCGACGGTGACGCTTCGGCGTCGCCTCCTCTCCGACATCGGGCTGCACCGAGGGCGACCGGTGACGACGCTTCTTGTCTTTTTTCCGATGCCCGTCACCGGCGCCGGAGGGCATGGAGGAGGAGGAGGTCGATCCCCCTCGGTCTCGAGGTACCGGGTCAGACAGGGTTCGGTCCCGTGGCCCACGAGCTGAGGGAGTGACCGGGGCCGACTGCCCACGCGGCCTCTCACCCCCACTCTCACCGGAGGACCGGCGGGCCGACGGGACCTGTTCTCCTGGGGTCGCTGCCATCGGTGCCGATGTCTCGGGCATCGATACCGGTACCGAAGGACCGGGCGTCGATACCGATGCCTTCGAGGTCGACGTCGAGGGGCCGGCGCAAGTTCCAAAAAGACGGTCCCGTAGAACTTGCCTCGCAACCTGAGTCCGTTTCCGGAGACCGAGACACAAAGCACACGACTTGAGATTGTGCTCCGGCCCGAGGCACTGGAGGCACCAAGCGTGGGTGTCGGTCTGCGAGATCGGCCGGCCGCAGCGACCACACTTTTTAAATCCACTCGGGACCTTCGAGGACATCGACGGAAAAATCGCGTCGGCGAAGTCAAAGTCGTCAATGGTGGCTGAAATCACACCACGAAAAAGCAAAACGACCGTGCGGCCACTAGGCCGCAACGCGGCGGCCCCGCTGGAAGCGAGGGAAAAAAGGGAGCGCGTGCCCCACACGCGCAGGGTTTCTTTTTTTTTTTTTTTTTGGTAAAAAGAAACCGGGCGGTAACGAAAACCGTTAGTAAAAAGTAGAAAAAAAGCACGATCAGCGTACACGCGATCGAACAATCCGGCAGCTGAACAGAGAGAGCGGCAAGGCACGACTCTCTCCAGGCGCGGAAAAAAAGTAACTGGCGGGAGCGGTCGCGCACGGGCGGGAAGACGGCCGCGCATGCGCGGTGGGCATGCCCTGCGTGCCGACCGTCCCGCGAAGCTTCTTTCCGGTTGGTGGGGGCTGCCGCGGACGTCACCCAGTCGTGAGAACAAGCAGCCTGCTTGTCCTCGGAGAACCAATATTATAGCCTCCCCCCCCCCCCCAATACAGATATCATCCATATTTTTCCCAGCCCCCTCAGCATCCAGAATACATTATTCGTATTCAGCCAAATAGTTATTTAAATACAAATAATCCAGGGCTAAATCCTACTGAAATAAACATGAGCTCTCACACTGCTTCTTTTCTAAAATGTTTTTTTATTTGTTATGTTAGAGCTCAATACCCATTATTCGCATTCAGCTGAATAGTAAAATATGCTATTCAGTACAGCTCTAATTTGAAGCTTGACAGCATGATCACTGGATTACAAATTTTGGTTTACATTTCCTAAATGAATAAATACCATTCAAAGTCAAAATGATTATTTCAACCCTTGTTTTGTGTTATTCATATATCTACTTCAAATACGTTATTTAACTGTGAAAGAATTGAGACCAGTGGGGAAAAATATGATAAACATATTTTTTAAACTACTTGGAATTGTATTATAGTAAACAAATGGAATGCAATGCCCAAAATGAAAGGAACAAACTGGAGTCAATTGTAGCTGTGATCTTCTGACATTATTTTTCCTGATGGTAAAGTGAAACATTAGTCTACTCCCTTACACTATGTTCACTTTTATTACTCAATGCTGAAGACAGTAAATACCTTCTAATATCAAGAGTTCAGTACTATGCTTATTTGCTGTTACAATCACTCAGAATCACATGAATTACAACAGCTAAGAATAGAATGAGATCATTAACCTCAGGCTGCAGCTAGACTGAATGCAACCAGAAAAAGAGCTTTTTACTATATCGCTCCTTCTCTTTGCAATTCTCTTCCCTCCCAGGTCCATCTAGAATTATCACATCCAAAATTTAGGAAGGCTTTCCTGTTTGAGAAAGGTTGAGGATCACCCCTTTGCTGGTGTTGCAACGCCTGAACTGACTGGCCCTCTATTATACTTTTATAGATGTTTCTGTGTCACATCACTGACTATGTGTCATGGATGTTACGAAGCAAACTTGACTTGCCCAAATGACTCCTTTCCTATCATTATTGACATAACTCTTCACTTTGCATTTCCTATTAATTGATTTTATTATGTACACCGCAAAGCAATACTTGAAAGAGTTGTATATCATACTTTAATTAAACCATACACCATTATAATGCAGCAAGCTGAGGCTGTTCAGGTGCCATGATCCTCTCCCAGCAGAATACAAAATTATAACATAACATATTCCAGAAAGCAACTTGCAGAACTTTTTATAAAACAGTTTAAAATGATTGAAAGAAAATGCTCTTCTTTCATGGATCACATATATCCCCTTATACAGAAGGGGCAGTAGTTTGTATACTTCTTGTTTATTGGCGTCAGAGCAATCAGTGCATGTGACGTCTCTAAGGTGTGGAGCATCATATGCACTTCAAACAGATGGTAACACCAACAAACAAGAAACACAGCAGGTAGGAGAATGGACTCTTGCCGCTGTACTGGGGCAGACTCTGGAAGACCTGTGCAGAGGGGAAGAAGCAGTGACTGCAATACTGAAAGACCCAGGTGAAGGGAACCCATGCTTTACCACTAAACTGAGTGCTGAAATTGATGGGGCTGATGTTAGGGGCTGGGAAGAAACGGAAAAGGACCACATATGTAGGAGAGAGGAGGGGGAAAAGGAGGGAAACAGATGGGGTATGCAAACTGCAGAATACACCAGGAGAGAGTGAGGCTACTCACATGCTCTCCCCCTCCTCCCACCAATTACACAAATATCTGATCACTTTCACTACAAGCCCCTTCTATTCCCACTGTGAGAAACCACCCCTAATGCAACCCTACTAGCCACTATGCCAGTTTGTACTGCACATCTCACCATCTACTTTCCCGTCATTGTAAGATCAGCTTTCGATTAGTTCTTAATAATTGTCTGAATGCATACAATACCTGAGAACTGTTGTCCTTGCTAGTGTGCATATCCACATCAAAAGTTATTTGTCCTTCCTCAGGAGAGGGGCTGGAAAGATAAAGTAAAAATTTAGTACCAGTAGCAATTTATAGACTTCAGGATGATCTATTGTTTGTACCATGTTTTCTTGTATAAGTTGTGAGGCCCATGTTTCTGATGCAAATTGGAGTCAAACGGCAATGTACAAGGGAGACATAGAATGGATCTGCTTGTGGATTGGGCTAAGTGCTTTTTCAGGGCAAATCATTTTTTTTTTGGATTACAAAGTTAAAATTGATTTTTATCAGCCTATGAAATAAGCTCACCATGATTCTTTGATCCAATCTTAGCTTTTTTTTTTTTTTTTTTTTTTAATTTCAGGTATTACATACAATAAAAATATTATAATCCAAATAATGTGTATTCCCTCAAAAGCACTTGTTAGACTATTTGATCTTTGTGAACTACAATCCAATAACAGCCTCTTACTAGTTTTCCACAAATAGATTTTACAATCTGATCTTGCATCTATTAGAAGCAAATTTTATCCTAGAAAAATTACAATTTATTTTCCTATCTCATGGTTAATCATATGGATCAGCACATCTAAAATTGGAAGACTAAATTATACAATTAACCTCTGACAAACTACCAGGAAGTGGGTCATGGATTTCCTAATTACTCCCTGACGTAACGGAGGGTAAAGCAATTGATAAGAATAGACATACTGCGTCAGATCAATATGCTGAAATCTTCTGTCCAGTGTGTGGTGGCAGCCAAAAAGCAAACAGGATTCTAGGAATTATTAGGAAAAGGATGCAAAATAAGACTAAGAATATTATAATGCCTCTGTATCAATCCATGGTGCGACCTCTCATTGAGTATTGCGTTTAATTCTGGTCACTGTATCTCAAAAAAGATATAGCGGAATTAGAAAAGGTTCAAAGAAGAGTGACCAGAATGATAAAGGGGATGGAACTCCTCCTATATGAGGAAAAGCTAAAGAGGTTAGGGCTCTTCAGCTTGAAAAATAGCTGAGAGGGGATATGATTGAGGTCTATAAAATCCTGAGAGGTGTAGAATGGATAGAAGTGAATCAATTTTTCACTCTTTCAAAAAAAGTTCAAAGACGAGAGGACTCGATGAAATTACAAGGAAACACTTAAAACAAATAAGAGGAAATATTTTTTTCACTCAAAGAATAGTTAAGTTCTAGAACTTGCTGCTGCAGGATGTGGTAAAAGCGGTTAGCGTATCTGAAAGGTTTGGACAAGTTCCTGGAGGAAAAGTCCATAGTTATTGAGATGGACATTGGGGGGGGGGGGGGGGGGGGGGCGGGGGGAGCCACTGCTTGCTTTGTGTAGCATGGAATGTTGCTACTAATTGGGCTTCTGCCAGGTACCTGTAACCTGGATTGGCCACTGCTGGAAGCAGTGTTGCATTGGTCACCCTCCAATCTTCCGGTACAATGCTTGATTTTAAAGATAAAATTACATATTATTAACAGCAGCTCTGCAAGTTCATTTTTCAATTCTACCAGTACTCTGGGATGTATACCATCAGGTCCAGGCGATTTGCTACTCTTCAATTTGTGAAATTGCTCCATTACATCTTCCATGTTTACAGAGATTTGTTTCAGCTTCTCCGACTCGTCAGCACCAGTATCTCTCCCACATCTTCCTCGGTGAAGACTAAGAAAAGAATTTAACTATGGCCTTGTCTTCCCTGATTGCCTCTTTTATCCCTCAGTCATCTAGTGGTCCAACTGATTCTTTTGCCAGCTTCTTGCTTCTAATATAACTTAAAAACGTTATTACTCTGTGTTTTTGCCTCCAATGCAATCTTTTTTTCAAAGTCTCTCTTTGCCTTCCTTGTCAGTGCTTTGCATTTGACTTGCTATTCCTTATGCTGTTTCTTATTATTTTCAGTCAGATCCTTATTCCATTTTCTGAAGGACTTTTTCTTTTAACTGTAATAGCTTCCTTTAGCTCGCTTTTTAACCATGCCAGCTGTCGTTCCTCCTTTTTTAATACATGGAATATGTCTGGTCTGAGCTGATAGGCTGGTATTTTTGAACATCATCCATGCTGGATATTAATTTTTTATCTTTGCACCTGCTCCTCTAAGTTGTGTTTTTTTTTTTTAACTGTTCTTATCATAGTCTCCTTTTTGAAAGTTAAATGCTAACATATTGGATTTCCTGTGTGTACTTACTCCAGAGTTGATATCAAATCCGATCATATTATGATCACTGTTATCAAGCAGCCCAGCACCATTACCTCCTGTACCAGATCATGCGCTCCAGTAAGGATTAGATCTAATTTTTTTTTTTGGGGGGGGGGGGGGGGGCAGGGGTCAATATATCAGTGGACCTTCCCCAGTTAATTGAATTTAAATTACCCAACCCTGCTTAGTGCTGTTCTCGCTGACTTAGATAAGTGGGAGAATTTCGGATCTCTTGGATGGGCAGGGTCAATGCAGTTAAAATGGTGGTGTTGGCCTGCTTTTTATACTTATTTTCCAGACTTTATTGCTTATTACCAGGCAGTTCAGCTTAAACCACTTTTAGAGTAGGCTGCTTTTACAAATAAGTGATGGTGAAACTGGAAAATATATTTATGGGGGTGGTACTTTTAAGGGCAGTTCCTTGGCTGCCCTTGGAGGAGCTTAAAGCGAGGCTCAAGTGACCCCTATATAGAACAAAATTACTTTGAAATATGATGTACAGTGCAAGAAAATATTTTCCAAAACAGCAATACTTTGACACCTACATTCAGTATGCTCCAAGGTTCACTACTGGCATGTTTAATTCCACCTTTCGTAAATGGGCAGCTAGTGGACTCTTGAGTTTTAGGCCAGTTGGCTGTCTCAGGGACTGCAGTACCCTTTGCAGCCCTTACAGATTTCAGTATGGACTGGATCCTAAAGAAATTTTTAGTTAGTGCCAAATTAAGGACTTTATGTTTCTGAAGGTGTGCCTCACTGGGAGTGGAGAATATTATACCCTGCTGGAGGTTCTCTGCCTGGGGGTAGGGTTTATTTCTAGACTGTATAAAGCCCTTCTCTTTCGCCACCCCTAGGTGAAATTTTATGAGGCAAAGTGAGAAGAGCTTTTTGGATACGCCTTACAAGCTGAATAATAGGACCGGGTGTATAGTACTTTTCCTGAATATTTCAACATCTAACCTGATAGAGCATGGCTACAAGATGCTATTTCAGTGGTACTATACCCCAGGCTCACCTCAGGCACCTATAACTGTATGCATCTTTAATGAACACCCCTGATTTTCCCTTGCCCCTCCCAAGGTCGCGCCCTATTCAGATGTGCACTAAAGGTTTGCATGCAGATCTTTATAGAATAGAACGTAGCAAGATGAACACACAAATCCTAACTGGAGTCAATTAACCACAATAATTGGTTGTCAGCGCTCAATTATTGCTAGTTTTCAGCTTGTTACTCAATTAAAATGCACATGCCCAAATTTGTTGTGTGCCATTTAATCTGGGGGTATATGTCCAAGTATGGATTCCATGCTTCTTCTGCACCAAATGAGCAAGGTGTAGCCTGGTTCTTCCATACGTCTGTTCCTGGCTTTTTCCCCCAAAACAGAGCAGTGGCAAACTTGACTGCATGAGGCAAATGTAGTTTACCTTGACAACTTACAGAAGTTAACTATACAGAGAGAAAAAAAAAAGTTACACAATTCCACATCTCTCTTACCTGTCACAGTGTGAACTACTTCTTGAACTACTCTGTCCAGACTCATGCTGGGCATCCAGAAGAATCTTCTCCATATCTCCATTATGGATAGAGGAGGAGGAAGGAACATGTTCAAGGCCTCCATTTCTCCCATTGCCATTATCATTGTTGTTGCTATTCATCTGTAACTCCACCCACGAACCTGTTGAACAGGTGAGATAGTCTTGTTAGTCTAACACAAAAACATGACAGGTTATCACTTACGTGAAATGGCAAGAATGTGGCCATGTTTCATTAAGATAAACTATACTGTACACTGAAAGGAATTCAAAATACAGGAGCATGTTTATGATCATCAAGTAAACTATTAAGTTTTCTACAACGCAACAGTAAACTGCTTATCTATTTCATCAACTAAAAAGGAGGAAGGTAATTACAGGTGGTTAACATGACAAGGAAGGGTCCGAGTCTAAGATTTTTATCCAAAGCAGAAATACAAAAACAATGGGTGAATACCTATGATTAGAATATAGAGAGTTTTACAAGCTCAAAT
Organism: Microcaecilia unicolor; assembly: GCF_901765095.1. Classification (NCBI taxonomy): domain Eukaryota; kingdom Metazoa; phylum Chordata; class Amphibia; order Gymnophiona; family Siphonopidae; genus Microcaecilia; species Microcaecilia unicolor. Next base: position 310,709,395 of record NC_044034.1, on the reverse strand, counting down.
GAATTTTCCCTACAAAATTGGTAACTAAATTACATAACACTTTCCTATAGTGTGTCATACGTTCAGGTTTGTGTCCTGGATCAGTCCGGCAGGTAGAAAACATTGAAAATAGCTCTTCAGTACTGCATGAAGGCTCTAAGTTAAGTCAGTCTTAGTGGATAAACTGTTAAAGAATGGATGCCCATCGCCTCTTCATTTTTATACATTCAAATGTCATTAACTTGACAGATATTTGTCTTTTTGTAGGGCACTTGGACTGAAGTACAATTTATAATTTCTAAGACTAAAACCAGACTTTTAAACATATGAAAGAGTAATAAGAATTAGAGCCCAAAAGTATGGTCCCAAGTATCCCCGCTATAACCATATCATTGCAGAGTGCAGACAGACTCCTTTCAAAACACAGGGCACCTAAGTAAAGTTGCCACTCTTGTATGATGGATGCGATTCTTTTCAACCTCCCTCAGAAAAGGGCTGTGAACATTTATTTTTCATAATGACAGAGGGTTTCATTATTGCATTCTCCATGTTATTTGAGATTTGTAAGACAGTGAACTACAAGCCAGTAAATAGGGATCCCCAATGGAGAGAGTGGGTGCATTTTCCAATGCATATTAATGGAGTATATTATGAAAGCCAAACTGTCATACAGCATATAGCGGATACTAGCAGATAAGATGAAATACAGTCATACCTGTTAATTTCCTTTACTATAGTCCGCCCTGTATAATTGGATTGTACCATCAGATGGAAGTAGAAAAACTGACTTTTCCCCAGACGTCACCAGTCTTAACGGTTGGTACTCTGTGGAAAACTCCAGGTATGCCTCTGTCAAATCAACACACCCATGCCCCATCAAACCACTGTAGCCATAATTAAATTCTATGAACAATCTTTCTTTTTTTCTAACACCACCACTAGAGAAAGAAGCAGAGAACTCAATGAGTCCCTTGAACCTAAGTCTTCTAGGGAATGTCACAAGATGGTGCAGCAGGACTAAAGGAAAGGAAATTAACAGGATGCCTAAATTTTACCTTCCTTCGTATCCAGCTGCACAATCTTATATGACTGGGATGTACTCAAACAGAAACTCACTGGGCAGACGAAAAGGGCCCCCTGAATGATGGCTCTACCAAAGTCCAACTGAGTGCTAGCCAGCACATCCAGTCTATAATGCTTTATAAAGGAATGGAACGACAATCAGTTTACTGCTCTACAGATATCCTCCAGCAAAACTGTTCAGGCCTCCGCCCAAACACTGCCTGAACATGAGTCAAGTATGCTTGCAGGCTGGAAGAAATCGGTTTGTTCCTGCAAATACAGGCGGTCTTGAAAGCCCCCTTTATCATGCGTTCAGTAGAAGTCTTTGATGCTGACTGGTACTTTGGAGGTCATGGAATAGGACAAACCAATGATCAGAGAGATGGAAGGTGTTCACCTCCTGCAAGTACCAAAGCAGAATTCTGGCTTCTGGAGACTCCTAGTCCTTGAATCTGCAGCCTGATCCAAAAGGGAAAGCAAGCAGACTTCCTGATTCATATGGAAAGGAGAAAACACCTATGGAAGGAGTGAAGGATCAGTGTGGATGGACACAGAGAGGGGCATAATCGAACGCGAACGCCCATTTGTAAAAACGTCCATCTCCAAGAACGGGTCCGTGAAGGGGCGGGCCGAATTGTATTTTCGAAAAAGATGGACGTTTATCTTTAGTTTCGAAAATACGGTTTGTGCCGGGCAAATGCATAGGATTTGGGCGTTTTTTGAGCTAGGCGTTTTCGTTTTTCAGCGATAATCGAAACCAAAGCGTTCCAGCTCAAAAACGAACAAATCCAAGGCATTTGGTCGTGGGAGGGGCCAACATTGGTAGTGTACTGGTCCCCCTGAGATGCCTCTATGCCAGCTTCAAATATCATCCCAAGTTCCATGACAGCAGTATGCAGGTCCCCCGAGCAAATTTAGTTTAGTTGGTGCTGCCCGGACCCATGCAGAGAGCAAAAATCGGAAGGAAAAAAAAAAAACAGTTGGGGACGTCCAAATTAAAAAATAGTAAAAGGGAGATTCGAATCAGCCACCTTCTGATTCCCAGGCCAGTGCTCTACACACTGCACCACATAAATCAGTCGTTTAGACGTCCTTCCCTTTCCATTAAGTCCCTCAAAGTTTCTGTCAGCCAATCACAGCTGTTTAGCTGACATGATGTCAGCTAAAGGAGCTGTGATTGGCTGACAGAAACTTGGAGGGACTTAATGGAAAGGGAAGGACGTTCCCCAACTGCACTTGCATGTTTTTTTTTTCCTTCCGATTTTTGCTCTCTGCATGGGTCCGGGCAGCACCAACTAAACTAAATTTGCTCGGGGGACCTGCATACTGCTGTCATGGAGCTAAGGATGATATTTGAAGCTGGCATAGAGGCTGGAAAAAAAAGTGTTTAAAGTTCGTGTTCTTTTGGTGGGAGGGGGTTAGTGACCACTGGGGGAGTCAGGGGAGGTCATCCCCGATTCCCTCTGTTGGTCATCTGGTCATTTAGGGCACTTTTTTGGGACCTGTTCGTGAAAAAACAATGTCCAGAAAAAGTGTCCTAAATTCTGGCTAAAAACGCCTTTATTTTTTCGATTATCGGCCGAGCGCGCCCATCTCTCCTCAGTCGATAACCACGCCCCAGTCCCGCCTTCACCATGCCTTCAACACGCCCCCGTCAACTTTATGCGTTCCCGCGACGGAGTGCAGTTGGAAACGCCCAAAATCGGCTTTCGATTATACCGTTTTGGGCACCCACAAGAGAAAGACGTCCATCTCCCGATTTAGGTCGGAATTTGGGCGTTTTTCTCTTTCGAAAATAAGCTGGAGAGTCTCCGAGAACGAAAAATACAGGTCCTGATAGGGACAGAGCCTGAAAACTCAATCTCTCCTGGCCAAAGCAATGACTACCAGAAAGACTGGTCTTCAAGGTAAAATCCCTGAGTAAAGCAGCCCTGGAACATAACATGTCTTGGGAATTTCAGGTGGATGATGAATAATTTGAGAAGGTTTCATAAATATTTTACCTTAGAATCATTTCAACTGTTAGTGCAAGATTTAATTCTTACAAAGCTTGATTATTGTAACATTATATATCTGGGCTGTAAAAAATACTTACTGAGATGGCTTTGAACTATCCAGAATACCGAAATTCATCTTATATGTGGTTTGGGTAAATTTGATAGAATTTCCATATGCTATGAAAACCTCCATTGGTTGCCGATAGAGGCTAGAGCTTTTTTCATAAACTTTGTTGTCTGGTTTATAAGATATTGGAAGGTTTAGAACCAAATTGTATGTCTTCCTTGATTACCAAGTAAACAATGAAAAAGATGGAAAAAATCCAAGACTCTAAATTTAAAGGTTACCACGTTACAATTGTGAAGAGTCCACAAAAGAGGTACAATGCAAGCACTGTTATTTGATCATTGTGTTAAATTTAACCACAGATTTGAACAGCTTAAATGTTTCATCATTGATCTAATCAAACCCAATGTTAAAGGAGGGGACCGAGCTAAACATTTACTGAAATCTGAACAAAGATGGAGACATCGTTTGAACACATTAGAACTGCTAGGCTTGAACAATAACAGAGTGGAGGATATTTTTCAACTAAACCCGTTTGTTGTTTATAAGTATGGTAATCCTTGTTGAATTATGTCCCCTGGATAATATTACGATGTGGCATAAATCACACTAAGATTTTTATAGAAGGCATTCTCAATATGATGGTTCAAAATGTTCGAGATATCTTATAATTCTTTATTGAAAATTTGGTAAACAAAAAACGAACGTAATGAACAAGATTAATACTTCCAATTGGAAGCTTAATGATGTAACCATCAAGGAGTGTTTAAATGCTAGCAACTCAATCAAAAGCATGATAGGTGTGGCATAAAACTTGCTGCATAGTAAAGTAAACGTTAGGCAATTATCAAGTTAGCAGTGAATTAGACCGTTAAGTGCCATAAAGTCTTGACCGATTGGTTCATTTAAATTACGTTGAGAAGCTAAATATCGCAAGCAACCAAGGGTACACGGTTTGTAGCAGTATCGAGCCGCAGGCAAAAAAGAGACAATGTAAGCTGAAAGTGTAGTTTGATTCATTTGTTTAATGGGTGAGATACTTTTATTCTAAAAATAAATGTTGGTTCGACAGAAAACTTGCCAGGTTGTTTCCCTCAAAAATAAAGTACATGATATGTATCTTTCAGGTAATAATCAATGCCATCTATGTCGACGCACAGCCCTTGAAAAAGCAGAAAAAGCAAAACAGATGTGGCCGCCGTCGGGCAACAGATAAGTGCTCAACTTTGTTTTGCTTGAAAAGTACTGCTCACAGCATATAAGAATTTGCATAAAATTAGAAATAAATGATAAATGGTTTCGGAATATAATAGAAATCATTGAAGTTCACAAAAAAAAAAAGAAAATTAAGTTTGAATATATTTCAAGTAAAGAATAAAAATCAAATAATTAAAAAAATGAGATTTTTATGACCAGTGATGAACACCACGCCTCCAGTTAAAGCTGCTGAAAATCATAAGTAAGTGGTAGGGCGTTTTGAGGTCTTTTCCTCGATTTTCAAAAAAAGTATTGGATTGAAACAAATTCATATTTTCATATACGAATTTAGTGGACTCTTCACAATAGTTCCTTGATTACTACACATTTTTTCAGAATACAATACTCGCAGCAGATTCAATATATCTGCTCCTTCCTTTAAAGGATAGCATTTTAAGAAATACTTTACAGTTTTATTCTCTTACCAGACATCTCAAATCTAGAATTCTTTACCAATTTTGTTGAAATGTCAATCTAATTATTTACTTTTTCATAAAATGTTGAAGACAAACTTATTTAGAAGATATGTTCCTCCCAATTAGCTATTCAGTTGTAAATGTATGCTGTTTTGTTGGATATTGTAAGATCCCAGTTTGGTTAACTGGTTTTATTCTATATTGTAATCCACTGCAAACTTAATTAAGCTGTTGAGGGGAGCATAACATGAACAGCACCTTGCCCCTCAGAAAGAGAGAGCAGCCAAACCATGGTTGAACCCGTGCTGTAGAAAGCTGAGCAACTCCAGGATCTGAGCTTTCTACAGAGAGGGAGCGCCGACTGACATCTCTCAAAAACTTTCCAGACCTGTAAGTAAGCCAAAGAAGTGACCACTTCTGTGGGAAAGGAACCCTGGTCTCAATAGGCACCACCTTCTCAAGGGCTAAACCATAAGCCAGAAGGGATCCAGATCCTCCATTTCTATCAAACCGTGACTGAGCTACCCATGACCCCTAAGAGGAGGAAGCAGGGACTCCTCCAAGAGTCTAACGAGATCTACATAACGCAGCCTTTGGGGCAAATCCAGAGCACCAGAAGAACCAGAAAACGGAAGATGTGCTATTCTTCGAAGGACCCAGCCAACCAGAGACCACCCAGGTCTCCAGAAAATGTATGGATTATGAGGCCTCTAGGGGAGACCAACACCCCCTGTGCAATTCTGCCCAATGAGCTCTCCCCAATTGAGAAGATTCGAATCAGTGGTCACCACCACCTTGTCAGGCGGGGCCAGTAGACCTCCCTCCCCCCCTTCCAGTTACACCAGGCTAGTCTGCACTGAGCCCTGAAGGAGAAAGACAAATAGGTGTGGGAGACAAGCACCCACCTGGACAAAAGGGCTGTCCAGACAGGGTAGATATGGACCCAAACCCAAGGCATCGCTTACAGAGTTGCTGCCATGGAACCCAGAATCTGGACACAGTCTTAGACCCATAAGGTTTCCAAGCTGCACAGGTTGCAATTCTGGGCTACAGATCAGGACTGTGGAGAGAGACTCCTCCAAGCTCCATCTGCTGAAGGTAGGGAAATACTGGATAATTCCAGGCTGCACCAGACTTTATACCAACAGTTCAGCTTCTCTACCTCCATCTGCTGGTAGGGGGAACTAACCCACTGGTCTGGATTGGTCTAGCAGAAAGATAAGGAAGGCATATGTGTTTTCAAACCTAAAGCATGACCCAAACTTCCCAATTCTTTATTGACTTTCCCTCTTCTACCCTAAATGTTTGAGGCGAAACAGTGAGTTTCCAAGTCTGTGAACTGTATTATTTCATGATGTGTATTTCCCTTGTTTGGCCAGCAGATGGCAACTGTCTTTTTTTTTTTTTTGTAAAGCTGTTACCTCAGGTAGTACATAAATGTTTAGTTTTAATATTGATACCTGTTTGATTTAACTGTTATTGTTGCTATATTTCCACCATTTTTACCTCTTAACATTCACAACATAAGTACATAAGTAATGCCACACTGGGAAAAGACCAAGGGTCCATCGAGCCCAGCATCCTGTCTACGACAGCAGCCAATCCAGGCCAAGGGCACCTGGCAAGCTTTCTAAACGTACAAACATTCTATACATGTTATTCCTGGAATTGTGGATTTTTCCCAAATCCATTTAGTAGTGGTTTATGAACTTCTACTACTTATTTCTATAGCGCTACTACTGATGTACGCAGCGCTGTACACTTGAACATGAAGAGACAGTCCCTGCTCGACACAGCTTACAATCTAATTAGGACAGACAAACAGGACAAACAAGAGATAAGGGAATATTAAAGTGAGGATGATAAAATAAGGGTTCTGAACAAGTGAACAAGGGTTAGGAGTTAAAAGCAGCATCAAAAAGGTGGAATTTTAGCTTAGATTTGAAGACGGTCAGAGATGGAGCTTGACGTACGGCTCAGGAAGTCTATTCCAGGCATATGGTGCAGCAAGATAAAAGGAACGGAGTCTGGAGTTAGAAGTAGAGGAGAAGGATGCAGATAAGAGAGATTTACCCAGTGAACGGAGGAAACCGTCTAACCCCTTTTAAAACTCTGCCAAGCTAACCGCCTTCACCACGTTCTCCGGCAACCAATTCCAGAGTTTAATCATGCGTTGGGTGAAGAAACATTTTCTCCGATTTGTTTAAAATTTACTACACTGTAGTTTCATCGCATGCCCCCTAGTCCTAGTATTTTTGGAAAGCGTGAACAAACACTTCACATCCACCTGTTCCACTCCACTCATTTTATATACCTCTATCATGTCTCCCTTCAGCCATCTCTTCTCCAAGCTGAAAAGCCCTAGCCTCCGTAGTCTTTCATAAGGAAGTCATCCCATCCCCGCTATCATTTTATAGTCGCCCTTCGCTGCACCTTTTCCAATTCTACTATATCTTTCTTGAGATGCGGCAACCAGAATTGAACACAATATTCAAGGTGTGGTTGCACCATGGAGCGATACAACGGCATTATAACATCCTCACACCTGTTTTCCATACCTTTCCTAATAATACCCAACATTCTATTCACTTTCCTTGCCACAGCAGCTCACTGAGCAAAAGGTTTCAGTGTATTATTGACGATGACACCCAGATCCCTTTCTTGGTCCGTAACTCCTAACGTGGAACCTTGCATGACGTAGCTATAATTCGGTTTCTTTTTTCCCACATGCATCATCTTGCACTTGCTTACATTAAACGTCATCTGCCATTTAGCCGCCCAGTCTCCCAGGTCCTTCTGTAATTTTTCACAATCCTGTCGCGAGTTAACGACTTTGAATAACTTTGTGTCATCAGCAAAATTTAATTACCTCACTAGTTACTCCCATCTCTAAATCATTTATAAATATATTAAAAAGCAGCAGTCCTAGCACAGACCCCTGAGGAACCCCACTAACTACCCTTCTTCATTGTGAATACTGCTCATTTAACCCCACTCTCTGTTTCCTATCCTTCCACCAGTTTTTAATCCACAATAGGAGATTTCTTCCTATCCCATGACCCTCCAATTTCCTCTAAAGCCTTTCATGAGGTACCTTGTCAAACGCCTTTTGAAAATCCAGATATACAATATCAACCGGCTCCCCTTTGTCCATGTTTGTTTACTCCTTCAAAGAATTGAAGTAAATTGGTCAGGCAAGATTTCCCCACACAAAAGTCATGCTGACTTGGTCTCAGTAATCCATGTCCTTGGATGTGCTCTGTAATTTTGTTTTTGATAATAGCCACTGTTCATTTTCCTGACAATAAACCTTATTAGTTTATTGACTGTGCTGTCCTGGACCGACAGCATCTTGATGGTTTGTGATTTGGTCTGTGGGTGCTTTGTGGGAACTGTGGCCCCCAGTGTCCTTTGAAACCACCAGGGAAATAACTTATGGGTGGGAGACTCACCCAGAGGCAAGTGGGACCCAGCAGACAGGTGGAAGGGTATGCCAGTGTAGAGCATGTGCGCAGGTGACAGTGGACCTGAGCAATGCTGGGACAGACCCTTTAGGTAGCCACAGGATTAACCCCCCAGGAGGGCTCTAGGCATTTTGTGACAATGCTTTACTACCATTCTCTATTTGTTTGAATTTTGTCATTATCCTAACAACAATCACCCTCTCAGTAAAAGAGCTATTTCTGCAATGGGTATGAACTGAAAACTATACATATATGACTGTTAAATTTATAACAGAGGTGGAACAGTAAATACAGTGAGAAAATGTCAGCTAAAGAAATTTTTAAACACACCAATTTTCAAAATACCATCCAACTACAAAAACATACACATCTTTAATATGTTTATTATTTTAAAGTAATGAGCCATTTGGGGGTTGATATTCAAAGTGATTTAACTGGTCAGAAATGGCTCCTGGCCGATTAAATCACTTGTGCAGGGTTAACTGTTGATATACAGCAGCATTTAACCAGTTAGGGGCGCTGAACATCACCACAGACCACTAAAGTGAAAGCCAGCTATTTTGTGAGAAGTCCAGGGGCAGAGTCAGCACTTAACCAAGTTAAGCGGCCAAATCAGACTGCATAAAAGTCAGTTTTCTCTATATACTGTGTCACTTAGAGGGGAATAATCGAACGGCGCCGGCAAAATACATGGTCGGCGATGTATTTTGGCGGCGCCGGAAACAGCTGGCCAGACCCGTATTTTCGAAAAAGATGGCTGGCCATCTTTTGTTTCAATAATACGGTTCCGGCCAGCCAAATGCCTTGGATTTGGCCGGGGTTTGAGATGGCCGGCTTCGTTTTTTAGCGATAATGGAAAGTATGTCGGCCATCTCAAACCCCGGCCAAATTCAAGACATTTGGCCGTGGGAGGAGCCAGCATTTTTAGTGCACTGGCCCCCCTGACATGCCAGGACACCAACCGGGCTCCCTAGGGGTCACTGCGATAGACTTCAGAAAAGCTCCCACGTACATAGCTCCCTTACTTTGGGAGCTGAGCCCCCCCCCCCCCCCCCCCACAAAACCCACTACCCACAAATGTACTGCACCCACTAAAACTGCTCCAGGGACCTGAATACAGCCTCTAGGACTTATTGCTGCTGTATAACTTTGGCACACCAGTTCACACCTGAAGACTAATCTCTTTGAAAAAGTCCTTTATTTGAATAAGAACGTTTACTCACAGTTAACTGCAGATCAGAGGTTGTGCCCCACTGGCAAAGAGTCCCCTGGTACTAAGATGAGCAGTAGGTCAGAGCTGGCACAATGGTGTACAATGCCCTCTTTCAGCACCATTCAAGGTAAGAACTATGTTCTCTAACGTGGGTAACACAGGAAAGGGAACTACAACTGGCTTACAAAAATGGCCACTACAACAGGAAACAAAACAGGGCACACTCTGACCCAGTAAGCAGGGGGAAAGCACCAGGGGAGTAGAGCCTACCAACTACCAATACCTACACCCACCACAATGCATTGCTGATGTGACTCTGCAGTGCAAATAACAGAAAAGGTGTCACATTCACCCTAGAGCCACATCACAAGCAGGAAAAGGCTGTCGGAGGACAGAACACATTCTGCTGTCATGGAGGTGGGTTCGGCATTTGAGGCTGGCATAAAGGCTGGAAAAAAAAGTGTTTAAAGTGGGGGTTTTTTTTGGTGGGAGGGGGTTAGTGACCACTGGGGGAGTACAGGGAGGTCATCTCAGCTTCCTTCCGGTGGTCATGTGGTCAGTTTGGGCCAAGTAAACCCAGTGAAATACTGCTTAACGCCGTTTTTTTCCCCATTATCGGCGAAAGCCAGCTATCTGGTAGCCACGTCCATACCCGCCCATGTCCCGCCTTCGCTTAGCCGCCGACACGCCCCTTTGAACTTTTGCTGGCGAGGCGTCGGGAAAGTGGCGATGTCAAAAAAAGCAGCTTTCAATTATACTGATTTTGCCGCTTTTCCGAGATCGCCGGCCATCTCCCGATTTGTGTTGGGAAATGGCCAGCGATCACTTTCGATTATGAGCTGGTTAGGCAGTTAAGTGTCACAAAATACAATGCCAGTCGCATAAAGACAGATATTTAATGCCGGTGCCTAGATATGTCTTGGAATTGAACATCTGAGAATAATACTGCCGGTGGCAACCAACAATTTTTGGGCGCCAGTATTAGCAAAGCATTTCTGTATATAGCACAAAAGAAAAAAAAAAGTTTTTGTGAACAACCATGTAAAATCTGTGAGCAATGCTCCTAAAATGTATGAGCAATCGCTCATGCGCTCCACTTAAGAGGGAACACAGCTGACAACCATGCTAAACAATCAACAAAATCGCATCATTATAATTTTTTCTGTTCTGTAGTTGAAACACAAGACAGAGAATCTATATGCAAGAGCCTGCCCTGAAACTAACATAACTTGCTATTCAGTACCACATGAATAATCCAGTAGAAGCTGCCATTATACTTGTGACTAACTTGGGTGTTACCAGAATGCCTAGAATAGATACCTAGGCAATTATGATGTTATTCACGCTATACAAGTAATTCAAATATCAGCTACACCTGACTACCTATGAAACCCATGCTCATTCTGTCACTACATCCTGGAGCCAACCAAAAGGAACAATGAACTACAGTTACCAGGAAAATATAAGTTGGAATTGTAATGAATAAAACAAAAATAGTAAACCACTTCTGTAAAGATAACCAAAACAAAAGTGCACAAATCGCCTTACGTTTGAACAAAGCTAACCCCCCTCCCTTTTACAAAGCCTCACAGCAATGCCAACACACCCCATTCACTTTGAATGGGCTGTGTCGGCATTACCACACTGGCAGCTGCTAGCATGGCTTTGTAAAAGTGGGGGGTAAGATAGCAAATGGCACACATGCACAACAGTTGGTGTGGAGAACTTTATTTATTTTTTACATTTATAGCCCACATTTTCCCACCTATTTGCAGGCTCAATGTGGCTTACAAAGTACCGTAAGGCGTTTGCCATTTCGGTTGATAAAAAATACAAGATTGAGTTGTGGTCAAATGAGGTAGAATTGAATCAAGCGACATGGGGTCGAGGAGAAAGAGAAAAGTAAATTGTCCAGTACGATCATTGATTATGGTGTGTTGCTGGATGTGGGGATTTATGTTGGATCGGTGGGGTAAGATTTTTTGAAGAGGTGGGTTTTTAATGATTTCCTGAAGTTTAGGTGGTCATGTATTGTTTTCACTGCATATAGGAGTCCATTCCATAGTTGTGCGCTTAATACTGCAGCACTATTCCAAACACAATCATGTGTTGTCAACAGAAAACACTGACAGTTTCCTCAGTTGCACCAGCAATTACATTAGTGATGACATCACTGAAAAAATACTGTTTGTCATCCTGCAGCAGATGGAAACAGAGAAGCACATGCATCTGGACTGGTCTGGCAGAATAAGGACATTTCACATAGCTCTCCTGTTCTACATGTAAGAATGATATTGTAAGGCCCATATGACAAAAGGTAACATGGAATAACAAACCTCTGACATGTACAAATTTCAGCAAACACGCCAAGGAGATCACCACAAACATTATTTGAAAACAGTACGTGATTTGGGGGAAAGAGCTTTATAGCCAGGAGCAATGTCTTACATTGCCTAGTTTACAAAAACGACGATGGATTAAGAGACATTTAAAACATACTGGGCTGAATTACACCAGTATTGTTGGTATTTACCACAGATGAAAGAAAGACGAACACTACTTGAACTAGTACAAACAAAAAAACCACCAGATCTCAAAGGACAAAGTTTACTTCATATATTTGTTTTCAACTGGAACACTCAGCTTATTCCCGTCCAACAGAATTTGTCAAGGGACACAGTGTACAGTAGCTTAGAACACTACATATTACTAAGGTTTTTTTAAATGTCACTATAAATAAATATCCAGTTTATCTTCTACAGAATACGTTTCCACATACATAATCAAAATTATCAAACATAACCCCATCAAAGTGTTAGCTGTGGATCTCTAGAGACAACTATCATATCTAAATCAGAAATTTGGCTTTTTTATCTGGAATATATTACAGAAATAAATAAAAGAAAAGGTGACAATTGAATTAAAAAAAAAAAAGTAACAATGTTATTTTTAACTAGTGTTCAGGACTGTCTCTTCATGTTCAAGAGTACAGCGCTGTGTATGTCTAGTAGTGCTTTAGAAATAAGTAGTAGTATTAGGAGCTAAAAACCCTTCCTTGGATCAAGACAGAATTGGCTAAAGATAGCAATACAAGAAAAATAAGTGAATCATAAAACACATTCCAATGATGGTCTGAAAGGGAAAGTGTATGTGTGGGGAAGGGGGCAGAAAATGGGTGATTAGAAAATGAAAAGCAGTAGAATTTGAATAAAAATTATGCAATTAAAAAAGATGAAACAGTCGAGCAAAATGTAACTCACATTAAAAAAAAGAAATTTAGGCTACAAACTTGACCAACAGGCACTGTATATCAACATATGGATAAACTAATCATAACCAGGTCCAAAGGTATAAGGTAAGGTGCATTCTTACCTCTTTTTAAAAGGGCAAATAGATGAAATCCTTTACACTCTACAGTTGCTGAAGCAGGAGTTTTCACATGAGGAGAACAAAAACAACAGTTTCCTAACTATTTACAAAGATTAGGAAGCCTCGCCCACTGTGTTTCAACAGTAACAAAACATTAGCTGATCCTGTGATTTAACGCTTCTGGAATCTAAATGGGGCAATTACTAACAGTTAGCCATCAATATTTAAGACCAAATAGGACACAGTGAGAAGAGCAATAAACATCTGAATGTAAGTCCAAGAAACACATTGTGGGAGGAAAACACAAACTAACTAGAAACTATCAAAACAGTTCCACACCTGCGGGGAAAAGGCTAACCCAGTACTGCTTTTCCACACCACACATATATAAATGGGTAGAAAATCATGACCAGCTCGGCCTCTCACTACAGAGATAACCATATTACAAAGCCCTACTGACATTCACAACAGACTTTAGGAGGGAAAAGTAGCCTGCAGAATACCCTTTTAATGGATTTATTCTGCAAGAATTTGTATTTCTACTATCAAACAGTGATATTTAAGACCTTACAACTTATATTACAAACACTTTGTGGTGAGGTGGTGGGCAACAGGTCCCAAAACCAACCTACTGACCCGACAGTCAGGTTTTCAGGATATCCCCATTCTGTGGGCTGAAGCCAGTGGGCAGAGCTTGCCGCCATATTGTGTGACCCCAAACATTTGCAGATGCTGTTGAAAACAATAGCAAAGTTGTGAGGTTTAGGACTGCCTATGTCTGGGTTTTTTGTTTTTTTAAATTTGAAAGCTTCCGATATGTAACCCAAGGTCTTTTTTTACCTGTGGTCCACTCTGGAGAGGCAGACTTATTTTTGGAGCCATGGGAGGTTCACTTTTTGTAGGGGGCAGTTTTAAGAAAGGCACTGGCTGTGCCTGAGCCTCGGGGCCTAGTTGTGGGGGACCCCCACCCCGAAAGGTTAAAAAAAACCCCTCAAGTTACATATGAAAGGATTTCAAATAAATTTTAAAAAACACACACATAGGCAGTCATAAACCTCACAAGTTTGCTAATGTTTTTACAGCATCTGCGAATGTCTAGGGTCACACAATATGGCGGCTGCGCAAGGTAGATAGCTTCAACTTTTTGATGTCATAAGATCTCCCATCATCAAACCTCCTTGATAGCCACAGTTTATATAATTGCCTAAGGGGTCCTTTTCCTAAGCTGCAGTAAAAAGAGGACTGTGCTAGTGTCAACACGTTTGTTTGATGAGCGCTGAGGCCCCTTTTACCGCAGCAGGTAAAAGGCTGTCTTTTTCTGGAAAAGAAATGGCCATGTGGTAAGTGAACCACTTGTCGCATGGCCATTTCAGGGGGTGGGGGGGGGGGGGGGGAAGCACTTACTGCCACTCATTGTGGCGGCGGTAAGGGCCCCCATGCTAACCGGGCAGCATGCAGTTTTGCACCTGCACTACAAAAATAAAAAATATTTTTTGTAGCGCTGGAAATGGCGCGCTTAGGGGGTGGGAACTACCGCTGGGCTCCTGTGGTAGCCCGGCAGTAGTTCCGGATTGGCATGCGGCAAACCTGTTGCCCAGTGCCAACCCTTTAGTAAAACGGCCCCTAAGATAGATATATTTAGAAACACAAAAGTAGCCAGAAAAGAACTAACTGGTACACCTAGTCTACTGATTTGTACCTACCTACCATGCTATCACCGATCTTATTTTTGATTCAAGATCTTCTCTTTCCCTGAGCCACTCAGCTCCTTGTGCATCAATGCCTTACATTCTTGAGTTCTGCCAATTTTGGCTTCTAGAAACTCCATTGAAAGTCTATTTCCCTTGACAGCCTCCCTTTATGAAAAAGTATTTTCTCACCTTCTTGTTGAGTTTCCCTCCCCTCAGCTTTTCAGTGCATCCTTCTTGTATTTTACTGAAGCCTGCTAGATATCTGAATAACTGCCCCTTTTTCTTTCTTCTAGAACAACATGGGCCCTCTTCCCTTACCCCAAGAAGCCAGCCCTTTGACTGTCAAATAAATCTCTCTAGTATCTAGTGGTACCCCCTCCCCCAACCTCTTTTGAAAACAGATTACTGCTAAAATGCTCGTTTGGGAGACCATAATGTTTTACAGGCTACTGATAGCTGGCAGCCTCAAATTTAAAATTCTTTTATTGGTCTACAGATGCCTGAGAGGCTTGGGTCTGGAGCAGCTGCGAGACTTCATAGTGTGCTATAAGCCAATGGTTCTCAAACTGTGGGTCAGGACCCCAAAATGCAGTCACATAAAGATGGTTTCTCCTCCTTCTTCAGGCTCTCTACTGACTTCTGTCAAGTAGTGGCAGTGAATATGGGTTCTCAAAGTCGGCAAACATTCAAAGGCACTGAACACGCTCCCCTAGAAACCCATTGGGTTTGTAAGTACACAGTAAAGCTGTGGTGATTGCTGCTACTGTTTTCGTGCTTTGGATAAGCGGAGGATAGGTTGGTGGATAAGGAGCAGAACGTAGAAATCTGCTATTCTGTTCCCATTACCATCTGGGGTCAAATAAATTTTTAAGTGTTCAAATAGGGTCACATAGGATAAAAGTTTGGAAAGCAATACTATAAACCTACTAGATCCTTAAAAATCAACATCTGACTTTCCCCTTTACTGTCCACCTTTGAAGAGAAAAAATATGCAGAAAACAAGATTTTTCATACACATTGGTACAGTTTTCTGGAGCTCATTAGAAAGTAGTTTTTAGGAAAATGATAAAGATTTTGCTGTATTAGGTCTTTACAGCAAGAGGTCCTTGATTATTTTTGTTAGAGCTGTTATTCTTCAGCTGTTTTAAGCTTTTTATTATTATTTTGGCTCTAATCATGAACAGTTAAATGTTAAAAAAAACCAAACAAACAACTCCAAAACCAGATGATCTTCCTCAAGTCTGTGTGTATGACTCATACAGCAATTTGGTGCCCCTGCAATACCCCTAACCTTATTAATCATTTTCTTATGTAGATATGCCCTCCAGAACTACACACAGTTTTCAAAAGGTATGTGGGGTCTCACTCATGTCCATCTTTCTATTGATAAAACTTGTAATTACTTACATACCTGTACTATTAACTTTCAACTACTGTGACATAAGCCCAGCATAGTGTTGCCTGAAAGCGAAGTATCATATGTGTGCTTGATGCAAAACGGTGAAAATGAGAAGTTTAGGTGCTCATTTTCAAAGCACATATACTTACTAAGTTACATGTGCTTATTATAATAATATATCACATTTTAACTTTTTTTTAAGTAACATTGTAAAGTACCAAAACACCACATCTTATGGTGATAGTCATAAAGTACTCCAGCAATGTACTGAATATACACCCATCTCATAAAAATTGCAGTTAAGACACTTTTGCTTTCTGGTGATGATATGCAAATTTATCTCATGTCATGAATATTCACTGTGGAAAGCCTGAAAACCCAGCTGTTTCTGAGGTCAGCAGGACAGGTCTAGGCAGTCCTACTGTACATCCTTTAAAAGCTGAAGGCTCAGTCTACTATGTCACCTTTGGCAAGAGGCCCCACTTCTACTTTGCTCCAAACAGCACAGTGCCAGCTCAGAATGAAATATCATATTTCTTTGTTATGGGGATTCTGCCTTCGATATGCATTTAAACAACCTCAAAAACACTCAGCTCCACCCACAACGATGCCTGATTGGTCAAAACTCTTTCCAGTGTTTAATGGGCACTGTAACCTGTCACTCATATGCCACCCCCACATCCCTTGTTCCCAAGATATTAAGAAAAAATAAAAAATCCACTGAACAGTTCTCCACTAATTAGCTTGTGCCACTGTGAACCAACAAGCTGTTGTATCACAGACAGCCTACGGCACAAGGGGGAGGGGAGGGAGGTAACTGGGCTTCTTTTTTACTTTTATATATTAATTTATGTATATATCTACATATTTTTATTTATTTATTGCATTTGTATCCCACATTTTCCCACCTCGTTGCAGGCTCAATGTGGCTTACAATAAATCATGGATAGTGGAAATGTGAGGGGAGTAGACATTTGGTGTTACAAAAGTAACATATCTACATATAGATTAGTTGGCCCCCCCTTTTTTTCCCACAACTTCCACATGTACCTACACTGTTATTAATACTGTAAGTGCTTCTAGGTTTATTAGTAGCAGCAGCAGCATCTCCTCCCCCCCCCCCCCCCCCCCCCGGCACACTTACTGTTCAGACCCGGCTCCTCATTGTTGTTGTCCGCGGTGGTGATACTGTGCTCCTCTGGGGAAGACATGGCTAAGGAGATAGGCAGAATGAAGCTGGAGCTTCTCGGCGGCTGCCGCTAGAATTCTTGCGCATATAGATAAAGCGGCCACGCGAACAGACCCAAGACAGAGACACGACGCAGAACTAGAGAAAGTACAGCACACAAAAAAAATAAATAAGAGCAAAACCCTCCATCCACTTTATCACACCTGCACTGGAACATTCTGCTTTGCTCCCCAACATCACCTTGCACCTGTTGCTAATGTCACACTCCAGACTATGCAACTGTCTCTTGTACCTATACAGAGTAAGCAGAGGTTAGGAGAGAAGCCACAATGTTATATGTAGAAAGGAGCCTCAATAACATGCAACTATTGCATTATAAGAAAAGTTGTTGGGTTTTTTTTCATGAAACATCACATTTAAATATTGTAAACAAATTTGATTGGGAATAGCATATGGCAAATGTATTTACATTAAAAAAAATTATGAAGGCATATCATTTTCATGAACATTCAAAACCAATAAATATAGTACCAAACATCTAACATAGTATGAAAGAAAAAATATTGGTAATAACAACTTTGATCTTTGGTGGGGGGGGGGGGGGGGGGGGGGAGAACAGAGGTGGATAAGAAAAACTACATTTCTTTTTAGATAAACGAAAGACTCATTGGGCATAATACGAGGAACTAAGTAACGCGAACGTTGCCTGTAGAACAATCATATAGGCTGAAACTACAAAGATACACAAATTCGGCTGCGCTTACACTATCACACGTATTCGGAGAACTGTTCTCCCCTCCCCATAATCTGCCATCTCTCCCTCTGTCTTGCTTGTCTGCGATGCGACACCTCTCCCTCAACCACCCAACACCAGATACACACATGTCAAACTCATACCTGCGATCGCCCACGAACAAACCCACAGCTTTCCTTCTCAGGTGCCCCGTCCCCTATGACACAACACACAACTTCTCTTCCTCTGAAGCATCCCGCTTTGCCGGAAACAGGAAGTTGCGTCAGTAAGAACGGGATGGATGATAGGAGACGACATGACGTCAAAAGGTTCAAGCCGGCCCAAGAAGGTTGAAGAAAACTGGAGACCGGGTATTCCCTATCTAGTCCATCATACGGGTTGAACTTGAAGTCAATGGGCGGAGCTTGCCCTCAGTAGGCGGTTTAGTTCACCCAAAACAATAGCAAACGGTCTTGAAAACAGTACCAAAGATTATTAAAAATAAATGCGTAGTCCATCTGTAAAAAGTCTTAAACTGTTCCAGTTAAATAGGTAGTGCCTTAAAACGTGCAGAACAAAATAATTTTTTTTAAACTTGACAGCTTTTATTTTATTTGAAAGCTTCCGTATCTAGATATAAATATTATGACATAAAAATTGAATATTACTAAAACAGCTTGAAAATATTATAACTGGTAGAAACAGCAGCTATAACCTCTGTATTTTGTGCTAATTTTTCTACACTGTTCTATAATACAGATTTTGAGATTTCAATAGGGGCGTAGCCAGTATGGGGCCACGGGGGCCTGGACCCCCTGCCAATGACCTCCCCTCCTGCCGCCGCCTACCTTTGCTGGCAGGGGACCCCAACCCCTACCAGCCGAGCCGAGGTCCTCTTCTGCCCAATCCCGCGCAAGGCTTCGTTCTAGTCTGACGCCCTGTACGTTGTACATGCAGGACGTCAGACTCACAAACAGAATGAAGAATGTCAGACTAGAACGAAGCCTTGTGCGGGATTGGGAAGAAGAAGACCTCGGCTCGACTGGCGGGGGTTAAGGTCCACCACCAGCAAAAGTAGGCAGCGGGGGGGGGGGGTGTCAAAGTTGGTGGAGGGGGTTAGCAATGGCGGAGGGTGTTAGCAATGGCGGGGGGGGGGGGGCTAAAATGTGCCCCCTCACCTCAGGCTCTAGACCCCCTCCCGCCGAGGTCTGGCTACGCCCCTGAGTGAGGCAGAGCTGCCAATTGTCAAGGGGTCCCAGTATTTTTGAGAGAGATTTTAGTACACGCCCCCAGCGCTGCCCCACTCTGCATTGGCTCCACCTATGCTACATGGCTCCACCCCTCTGGCATACCTCAATCCCACAGCCATTTCAGAAAATATTTTATTTACTAGCCTAATACCCTTTTCAATTAGCTTTCAGAAGTCAAAACCGACAGGACAGTATAATGCTGTTATGGTATCCTCTCCTGATTTGAGGAAGGAAGTGCTGGTCGCTGAAGGTTAATCAAAAATGTTTTAAAAATCAGTGAAGGTATCATCTTATTTTCTATTTTGTGTTTTTTATTTGCATTTATTAACCTTCATTAACACAGCTACCACATTACTTTATCCTAAATTAAAAATAAAATTATTTTCTGTACATTTGTCTGGCCATTTACTTGTTTTTAAATTGTGTTGGTCCCAGTCTCTTGCTTCTGCTTTCCTCTCTTGCCAGGGTTTCCTGCCCATTTGTCATTTTTCTCTCCTTTTTCTTTGGTTTTTTTTCCAATTTATTTTTTTGCCTCTGTCCAGATTTCATTCATTATTATTATCCAAACTTTAAATTTACTTCATCTACCTATGGCTTTGCATCTTTTCCTCACTTTTATTCTCCCCATGCCCCTTCCTCTTATTCTCCAGTCTTTCACTAACTCTGTCCTTTCCCCCTTTCCATCCAGCATCTCCTCTCTTTCTCTCTGCATCCTTCCATCCAGCGTCTCTTCTTTCTCTCCCTATCCTTCCATCCATTGTCTTCCTCTATCTCCCCTTCCTTCTAGACAGAGAGAGAGAGATCTATCTATATACCCTTTTCCATTCAGCATGTCCTCTCTCCCCATCCTTCTAGTCTTTCCTCTTTCTCTCCCTACCCTTCTATCCAGTGTCTTCTCTCTTTCTGCCTCCTCCTTCCAGCATTTTCCCTCTCTCCCTTCTTTCATCCAGCATTTCTCAATCTGACCAATCCTGTTTAATATTCTTCTAGCTCCCTTAGGTTATAAACTTTCCAAAATGGGCTTTCGCTCTTTTATTTATGGAGGTAATATACCCGATATCAAATGTGGGTTAGACGTCTTAGAGTCTTGGGCATCGATGTTCACATTAAAACTTAATAAAGACAAGACTAAATTTATAGTTTTTAATACCATGTTTAATCTCATTCCATAAAAAAAAATTGTACAGTTAATAGTATCAGCTATACTTTGGATCCCCAACTCAAGATACTGGGGGTAATTTTTTGACAACTTTCTTACTTTCGATCACCAGGTTCAGGCACTCACCACAAAAGTATTTAGATTGATTTGGAAACTTAGAAGGGTTTAGATCCAATTTTGATCCACAATCTTTTCAGATAATCACCTAAGTCAATGATCCTAGCTCAGACTGATGATTGCAATATCATGTGTAAAATAGGGCAGCCCACCTTATATGTAGGGCATTAAATTTAACAGGGTAGCCCCATTGGTTACTGGTAGATGCTCGTACAAATTTCAAACTATGTTCTTTAGTATTTTTAATCTTGCATGGTCAAGCTTTTGTCACTCTCTTTCATTCTGCAGTCAGGCATTTTGAAGCTTCATTAAAACACCCTTTAACCATTAATTTTTCTAATGTGAGTAAAATAAGATAAACCCTATAGTCTCTACAGCTTAAAAAAAAATAACAATTAATATTTTAGTTACTGAACTTTAAGCATAATCTTAATGTTTCTTTAAAATATATCCTTAAAAAAATGATAGTGTGCCATGACAATTTTAGCACCTCATTAGTGTGCTGGGAGATTAAAAAGGCTGAAAATTGCTGCTGTAGAGTAATGGTTTAAGGACCCCTGACAAAGAGGGTGTCTTGCAGTTCCCTTCTCCCTTCCCGTGGTCCAGTATCTCATCCTCTCTCTCCTTCCCTGTGGTCCATCTCTCCCTTCCTCTGCTTCCCTCTGGTCTCAGGTCCAACATTCCACCCCGGCCTTCCATCAAACTAGTGTTTCCTTAGCTTCTGGGCTGTATTATCCTTAACAAGCAGGTGTTATCCCTTCCAGCAGCAGAAGGAGGTAGAGAAACTAATCTTTCCCAATGGCATCACCGGTATATCCTGCTATGCTCAGTAGAAAGCTCAGTATTTTAGCTACCTCCAGCATAGGCTAAGGTTGTTCAGCAGGGACTGTCTATTCATGTTCAAGTGTATATAAGTACATAAGTAATGCCACACTGGGAAAAGACCAAGGGTCCATCGAGCCCAGCATCCTATCCATGACAGCGGTCAATCCAGGCCAAGGGCACCTGGCAAGCTTCCCAAATCCCCCCAAAAATGGATTTTTCCCAAGTCCATTGTATAACATGTATAGTGCTGCATACATCTAATAGCACTATAGAAATGATATGTAGTAATAGACTAGGGCTGTACCAAATATTCATATTCGATTTGATTTAGTAAAATAGTGACAAATTCAAATACAAATTATCCAGGGCTCTACTGTGCTCAATGCTACTGAAATAAACACTTGATCTGATTTCACATTGCTTCTTTTAATATTTGTTATGTTAAAGCTCAATGCCTATTATTCGTATTTAGCATTCAGCAGAATAATAATTTTCATTATTCATATTCAGCCAAAAAGTAAAATATGTACAGCTATAGTTCAGACTATTACTCCTGGTCCCAGACCTTTGCCTCATAGCTTAGTAGAGCCTAACAGTTGGCTCCCAGGTTCCTGGATCCACGGATCAGACTTGGTTCAGTGTGGTGATTTCAATTACCCCAACATTAACTGGGTAAATGTAACATCAGGTCATGCTAGGGAGGTAAAAATTCCTTGACGAAATTAAGGACTGCTTTATGGAGCAGCTGGTACAGGATCCAACAAGAGAAGGAAAAATTCTAGACATAGTCCTTAGTGGAGTGAATGATCTGGTGCAGGAGGTAATGGTGCTGGGGTCACTTGATAACAGTGATCATAATATGATCAGATTTGATATCAGCTTTGGAGTAAGTACACACAAGAAATCCAATACGTTAGCGTTTAACTTTCAAAAAGGAGACTATGATAAAATGAGAGGAACAGTGAAAAAAAAACTTAGAGGAGCAGCTGCGAAGGTCAAAAATTTACATCAGGCATGGATGCTGTTCAAAAATACCATCCTGGAAGTCCAGGCCAAATATATTCTGTGTGTTAAAAAAGGAGGAAGGAAGACAAAACAGCAGCTGGCATGGTTAAAAAGTGAGATGAAGGAAGCTATTAGAGCTAAAAGAAAATCCTTCAGAAAATGGAAGAAGGAACAGACTAAAAATAATAAGAAACAGCATAAGGAATGGCAAGTCAAATGCAAAGCACTGATACGGAAGGCAAAGAGAGACTTTGAAAAAAAAGATTTTGCTGGAGGCAAAAACACATAGTAAAAAATGTTTTTAGGTATATTAAAAGCAAGAAGCCAGCAACAGAATCGGTTGGACTGCTAGATAACCGAGGGGTAAATGGGGAAATCAAGGAAGACAAAGCCATAGAGGAGAGATTAAATGAATTCTTTGCTTCAGTCTTCACCAGAGATACTGGTGCCAAAAATGGTATTCAAAGCTGATGAGTCAGAGAAACTGAATGAAATCTCTATAAACCTGGAGGATAATAATGGCACAATTTGACAAATTAAAGTAGCAAATCTCCTGGACCAATACTGATAGAACTGAAAAATGAACTTGCAGAACTATTGTTTAGTAATATTAAATTTATCTTTAAAATCAAGCATGGTTCTGGGGAGTTTGGAGGGTGTCCAATGTAACGCCGATTTTTAAAAATGGTTCCAGAAGTGATCCGGGAAATTATAGCCTAGTGAGCCTGACGTCAGCGCCGGGCAAAATGGTAGAGACTATTATAAAGAACAAAATTACTGAGCATATTCAAAAGCATGGATTAATGAGACAAAGCCAACATGGATTTAGTGAAGGGAAATCTTGCCTCACCAATCTATTACATTTCTTTGAAGGGGTGAAAAAACATGTGGATAAAGGTGAGCCGGTCAATATTGTGTATCTGGAAGGCATTTCACAAAGTATCTCATGAAAGACTCCAGAGGAAATTGGAAAGTCATGGGATAGGAGGTAGTGTTCCACTGTAGATTAAAAACTGGTTAAAGGACAGAAAACAGAGAGTAGGGTTAAATGGTCAGTATTCTCAATGGAGAAGGGTAGATAGTGGGGTTCCCTAGGGGTCTGTGCTGGGACTGCTGCTTTTTAACATATTTATTAGAGAGCAGGGGCTTAGCTAGGTGGGGCCACGGGAGCATGGGCCCCCACAGATTTAGCCCTGCACCCCCTTTCACCCCCCCCCCCGCTGCCGATCCACCCCGACACATTCAACCCCCCCTCCAACATGAATAAAATGTAAAAAAAAAAATTTAGCCTGAGCACTGCAAAGCTCACCCCCACCTAGATGCCCACCAGCATTACAAGAAACTTTTTTTTTTTTTTTTACCTGGGCTTGAGCTTCTGCTTCCTTCAATGAGACCCTGATCACTGTGCAGTCAGTGTGCATTTGGTGCTGGAAAGGAGGCCCAAGCTGGCTCCTGCAGTGCCCACTGGCTGTGGGGGAATGGGGCTGCTGAATGCTCAGATTTCTCTTGCACCGCTCAACTCCCTGCAGGATTTTGTCGGGTCACATTGGGTTTTCCTAGGGTGCGGAGACTGGAAGGAGACCTGCGCTACAGCAGATCAGTGCTTACGGGCTGCGGAGTCACAAGGCAGGCCTCATTAATGAGGAGGAGCAGAAGAATCAGCCACAGGGAAACAGAGGCAGAGCTTGCAGTGGTATGCTGTGTTAGATGCCAGAGCAGATCGCTGCCCCAGTGCCCAACACAGAAGCACGAATTACAGAATTTACTACCAGCCATAAAATCTCCCCTTTCAGCATTTCTCTCTTTTGAAAGCATATTTCTTCTGCGGAAACAAATTCATAACTCTGTAACGTTGGATTGAATAGGGAGTGATTTCCTTCTTGTTTCACAGATGACCTCAGTCTTAAGTCCAAGAGATGGGCTCTAAGAAAGAGGGCATTCAGTTTTGTGCAGTCCAGTACTGACCTTTTCATTAAGCTTAGAACAGTCATACCAGACATCATGAATAGCTAAATTCAAACTCCAACTTTATCCCTGTTATATCCAAAACGTAGGTCAAAACAGGAATAATTATTGATAACAAAGCTATACTATATTGAACTGCATTTTCAGAATATTGGAAAGCAAAATTTAAAAGAACTCAAAAGATTTCATTTAGATCTAAACCTGATCTTTTGAGTGGATTTTTATGTCCACACTACCTTACAGGTCCTCCAAACTGTTCAGAAGTAAAGAAAAATGGCTTGAGATTTTCATGAATACCATCCAGCCTTCTTGCTCAAAATCTGTTATTAACCATATAGATGTCCAAATCCTCCAGACCCCATAAATCTTTACAGCTGGACAGTGTCCTCTTCATTTGTTTGGCCTAGCTGGCCTGCAAGACCTCTTTCTTTAGTTCCGTGCCTAGCTGGCCTTGGAGAGAAAGGAATCTCCCTCCTGTTTCAAAGTGGCACCAAGCTCCAGAACCCACTTGGCTCTAAAAAATAAAAAAAATATTAAAAAATCATTCCCACTCTTTAGCATTAGATGATGCAGGGCCTTTTATATAGGTCCCTCCAGAAATAAAGCTAGGAACATGGCACCATTAATAAACTTACCTCAAAGAGTGGAGGAGTGGCCTAGTGGTTAGAGCACCGGTCTTGCAATCCAGAGGTGGCCGGTTCAAATCTCACTGCTGCTCCTTGTGATCTTGGGCAAGCCACTTAGCCCTCCATTGACTCAAGTACAAACTTAGATTGTGAGCCCTCCTGGGACAGAGAAAAATCCAGTGTACCTGAATGTAACTTACCTTGAGGTACTACTGAAAAAGGTGTGAGCAAAATCTAAATAAATTAATAATAAAATAAAATAACTATGAGGCAAGAAACTATCTCAGACTACACCTCCCAAATAGCAAAAAAGTGATCTACAAAACTGTCCACTCTGCAGACTTCAGTTACCTAGGAACCAAATAGTGGAACTTCTTACCACCCAAAATAAGAAATATACTAGAGTTTGCAAAATTCTCAAATCGTTCCTATTCAAACAAGCCCTCACAAAGAACAACCATATCTTAAACAATTAATTATTACCTTAATTGGTTATCACTCTATTTACCACTAACTTTCTCTTTGCTTCATGTACAATTTCTCATTCATAAAAGATTTTCTAAATACTAAACATCCATAGTTATCCCAGTATGTTTATGATACTGTATTGTAAAATTGGATTCTTAATTACTTTCTTATGCATTATTCTTAGTTATGTATCAAATATTGTTTATTGTAAGCCACATTAAACTCAAACTTGTTTGGGATAATGTGGGATATAAATGCCACAGATAAAGAAAAAAAAGAAAGAAAGAAACATCCATTTACGTGGACAGACACTTGGGCCCATTCTCCATGGCATCACTCTTATTATACATCAGGTTTAGGCGTGGTGGCTCCAGAAACTTTCTCATTTTAGAAACAGAGGAACATTTTGGGGCCCTACTACACAGATTTCAGTTTCCTTCCTATTGCTCATTCCCTTCTCTTAACATTTCCTACTTTTTCCTCTAAATAATTTCCCTGGAATAAAATAATTTGTAATCAGATATTGAAAAGTAAGTTGTTGATCATCATTTGCCCCACTGAAGATGAAAAATTAAAATTCAACCAGAAGTTGCAAATTATCCTTTTATACTGCAGAGGCACAGCCAGCCCTCTATGCCACTGTATTCCACACTAACATGAAAAAAAAGAGAAGCACCCCCAATGTGCAAACAAAACAAGAACAATAAAGAATGGGGGAAGAGAAATTCAATTCCAACAAGGATGAACATTTATTAAAATATGCAAATGACTCAATGCAGTCCTGCATTTTGGCACTGAAGGCGCCTGCCTCAGGAGTCAAAACAGTTCTGCAAACTGTAAATAAGTAATACATTAAAATGATGATAAAAATACACACATACGATAGGTGTATAAAGACATCA
This sequence comes from Microcaecilia unicolor, assembly GCF_901765095.1. NCBI lineage: Eukaryota > Metazoa > Chordata > Amphibia > Gymnophiona > Siphonopidae > Microcaecilia > Microcaecilia unicolor. The sequence continues at coordinate 310,683,242 of NC_044034.1, read as the reverse complement.
GAAATAATGATGTCTTTATGCAAAAAAAAAAAGAGAGTGTCATCAACTTAGTCAGTGCAGTGCCATGGTAGAGGACACCTTATGTAGCAGACAATATAGTTGACGTTATCAAAAACTGTGGTATATTCAAACACAGTCATAAATAAACCAGCAAGTTTATTTAAAAAATGAAACATGTAAAAAACAATATATAAAAAATGGTAAGTATATCCCATAGTAGAATACCTATGTGCATACTGGGATATTATAAAACTAGAACCACAAGGTAACTGAACACAGAAAGACCCATGAAGTAAAAACAAGGCACCTTGTATAGCAGTAGTACAAAAGACTATATAAGTCCAAATGAGTAGAACTAGGCAGCAGTATTAAATGATGTCTGAGGTCTTGAAAAAGACCATGCACAAAATATGTGCACTTTTCAAAAACAATTTGCAGCAACCATTTAATAAATCTACGATTTAAAATGTAGCGTAAAGACATGTACTGACATCCTTATGGGTCTGCCTAGTTCTCCTCAGTAGGACTTACACACGCTAGCCAGACCTCAAATCATTTAATGCTGCTGCCTAGTGATACTCATTAGGACTTATATATGCCAGACTCCTGAAGCAGGCACGATTGTGCCAAAACACAATGCAGTCAAGTCTTTTGCACTACTGCTATACAAGGAACTTTTTATTAAATTTTTGTTCATTTATCCCATCGTCTAAAGAGACTTTTTTCATTTCTCGCTCTCTGGTGCCATATTATAAAACTAGCCAGGAGACAAGAAAAAGCAGTAAATATATAAGGAACCAATACTCCATGATAAATCATGATATACTCATACTCTGAAGTATAGTAACATATCTAACATAGTAGATGACAGCTGATAAAGAACTGTACAATCCATCCAGACAGCCCAACTCATAGCAAGCAAGATTTCAATTGTTAGATTCCATTATTGCTAGGGAATGTATCCCAATGACATAATATTTTGGGCCTTTTTAATAAGAAGATCAAGATAACAGAATTAAAATTAAGATCATCACGAACATTCCTGAATCTCCATTACCCCAGCTGCAAAGGACTAAAATATAAACTAACATATGCATCCAGCTTCTCCTACATAAGCACGCAACTATGGAATGCACTACCAAAAGCTACAAGAATACACGACATAACTAATTTCCGAAAATTACTAAAAACCAACCTGTTCAATAAAGCATACCATAATGATCCATCCTAAATACTAGACAACAAAACTCATACCAGAACTGGACAAAATGGAACTTTCTATTCTTGAATGCCTAAGTTACTCTGTCACGATTGAACTTTAACGCATTACCATTCTATTTCTCATCACAAAAATGAATTATTTTTACTTGATTGCCTAATCTACTCTGTTCATCTATGAACCTTAATGCAATATCTAATATAATAAAACGCACCCTCAACGTTCTGAGGACAACGTTCTGTGAAGCCATGAAGCCATCTGACGTCACTCCCAGGCTAAAGGGTTCGTGGATTCGTGGTGTGAAGCCTTCAAGCCAGCCAGCCAGCCGTCTCTGCCCCGCCCTCGCGTCAAACATCATGACGTCGAGGGCAGAAAGAAAAAAAAATCCGGCAGCGAAGCGTCAGGGAAGGAGGCGGCGCTCCCGACGTCTAGCCTTCCCTTCGCTGTGTTCCGCTTTCTTCTGACGTCAAGGATGACGTCAAAAGAAGGCGGAACACAGCGAAGGGAAAGCTAGACGTCGGGAGCGCCGCCTCCTTCCCTGACGCTTCACTGCCGGAACCGCCAAGGAGGTAAATTTAAAAAGAAGAAAAAAAACAAAAAGGGATGCATGGATGCGAAGGGGGGGGGGGGGGAGAAGAGGGCGGGCCAGGCTGGGACATGGGAGAGAGAGGAGCATGGATGCGAGGGGGGGTCATGGAAGGGAGAGAGGGGACTTGCTGGAAAAGGATGAATGGAGGCGGTAGGGGACAGAGGAGCATAGATGGGCATGGATTGGGAGGGCAGGGCTCAGGGAGAGAGGGGAATTGCTGGAAAGGGATGAATGGAGGGGGCAGGGGACAGAGGAGCATTGATGGGCATGGATTGGGAGGGCAGGACTCAGGGAGAGAGGGAAATTGCTGGATAGGGATGAATAGAGGGGACAGATGGGCATGGATGGATATGGATTGCAGGGCAGGCCTCAGGGAGAGAGGGGAATTGCTGGATAGGGATGAATGGAGGGGCCAGGTGACAGAGGAGCATGGATGGGCATGGATTGGAAGGGCAGGACTCAGGGAGAGGGGAATTGCTGGATAGGGATGAATGGAGGGGACAGATGGGCATGGATGGATATGAATTGCAGGACAGGCCTCAGGGAGAGAGGGGAATTGCTGGATAGGGATGAATGGAGGGGCCAGGTGACAGAGGAGCATGGATGGGCATGGATTGGAAGGGCAGGACTCAGGGAGAGGGGAATTGCTGGATAGGGATGAATGGAGGGGACAGATGGGCATGGATGGATATGGATTGCAGGGCAGGCCTCAGGGAGAGAGGGGAATTGCTGGATAGGGATGAATGGAGGGGCCAGGTGACAGAGGAGCATGGATGGGCATGGATTGGAAGGGCAGGGCTCAGGGAGAGAGGGGAATTGCTGGATAGGGACGAATGGAGGGGACAGGTGACAGAGGAGCATGGATGGGCATTGATTGGGAGGGCAGGGCTCAGGGAGAGAGGGGAATTGCTGGAAAAGGATGAATGGAGGGGGCAGGGGACAGATGGCCATGGATTGGGAGGGCAGGGCTCACACTCTCTCTCTCATATACAATGTCTTTCTGACTCTCACACACTCGCTTGGTCTCATACACTCACTCTCACAGAGAATCTGTGTCTCACACACACTCTCTCTCTCGCCCACACACACACACTCTCTCTCACACTGTGTCTCACATACACACTTGCACACACTCTCATTCTCACACACACACTCTCTCACAATCACACTCACACCCAGACTCACTCTCTCTCTCACACACTCACACTTTCACTCTGACTCTCAAACAGTCACTCTCACATACACTCTCCCAAACATACACACTCCGAGGAAAACCTTGCTAGCGCCCGTTTCATTTGTGTCAGAAACGGGCCTTTTTTACTAGTAACTCTATATTTCTCATTCCGGAAATGGCGATTGCCATTACGGAACAATGTAAGCCACATTGAGCCTGCAAATAGGTGGGAAAATGTGGGATACAAATGCAACAAATAAATAAATTAATTAAATTTCATCAGGGGGCGTTGCTGTGCAAGGTATGTGCATAGATAATGTGCTGCAGGAGCTGCCGCATGACACTTTTTTTTTCAACAATATCATCAGTTTGGAGCAAAGAGTTATTTGATCAAACTACTTATTCAGATTGTCCTTATTCAACCTGAAATGTTGACCGGTAAAATTTCCAAAATAGAAGCTGCCTTTGCTACAGCTGTGGGTACCAAACCTCACATACCCAACCCACCATCTCCTCTCAAAATGGCTGCTGGAAAGGACAAAGAGAAAGTCTCAGGCCAGGCGCAATCCATCACGATGACGGTCTTGGCAGAGTTGCACATAGTTAAAGACTTAATCATGACTAATCACTCAGCAATGAGAAATCTACAGAAGAGATCAACAGTCTGAAATGGAATCACACTTTTCAGCAGAAACTGCTCTCTCTGGATCAACATGCTACAGTTGTGGAAGGTAAGCTCACCATGATGGACATGTAAACCAGAAATATTCAACAACTGAAATTTGAGCTAGAAGACCTAAACAACTGCAATAGACAAAACAATTTAAGACTCATAGATATACCAGAGAGTATTGATTACTTTTAGTAATAAATTCTTTATTGAGATCTTGGTGATTCCTTGAAAATTGACAGCACCTCTGTAGTGGTTTGTAAGGCTATTCAGCAAGAGGTCAGATACTGTCGGTTTTCAAAATGGCCAATGTGGATGGGAATCTCACCCCCTTATGGATTAACAGTATTTGAGCAGGTTGGGACTTGTGAGGCAAAGAGTATCCAAGGGATGCCCTAGGCTACCACTAAGTTTTTTCAGTAAAAGATGGGCGGGGGGGGGGGGGGGGGTGAAGATTCTTTAAATTTGTTTTAAGATACTTTGAACACCACTTGGGAGGAGGGAGTAATTATTGGGGGCCACTGGGAGAACCAGTCACTTTAACAAGCTGTCACTGTGGTTTAATTTTTGTAAAGCAGGGTAACTATCACTCCTGATTTGTAATTATTTTTACATAGAGGGGCACTTTCGAAAGGGACGTCCAAGTTGCGATTTGGACATCCTTGCAAAATGGCGAAATCCAGGGGCGGGGAAACCCATATTTTCAAAACAAGATGGACGTCCATCTTTCGTTTCGAAAATACAGTCAGAGACGTTGAAATTCTTAAATTTGGACGTCCCTAGATTTGGTCGTCCCTAGACATGGACGTTTCTGACTTTGACGATTTTCGAAACCAAAGATATCCATGTCAAAAACAACCAAATGCAAGCCATTTGGTCATGGGAGATGCCAAGTGTTCTTCAGGGATGTCCTTGTTTTTTTTTATTAAGGGTCAAGTTCCGCCTTTGCTACACCTCCGACATGCCCCCTTGAACTTTGGCCATCCTTGCGATGGAGTGCAGTTAGAGACGTCCTAAATCGGGTTTCGATTATACCAATTTGGACGTCCCTGGGAGGACGTCCATCTTCCAATTTATGTTGAAAGATGGGCGTTCTTCTCTTTCGAAAATGAGCCCAATAGTAACATAGTAGATGACAGTAAAGACCTGTACAGCCCATCCAGTCTGCCCAACAAGATAAACTCATGGAATAAGGTATGATGTGATACTACATATGTATACCTGATCTTGATCTATCCTTGCCATTTTCAGGGCCAGACCATAGAAATCTGCCCAGCACTGGCTTTGTTCTCCAGCTACTCAAGTTGAATCTGTCCAGCCACAATTAGGGCACAGACCGTAGAAGTCTGCCCAGCATTGGCTTTGCTTTCCCGTTTTTGGTGTTGCCATCTAAATCGCCACTAAATTTCCATGCCTTCTAGACAGGATTCTTTTGTATTTATCTTGTGAAAAGCAGCCTCTAAAGTATTTCAGATACATGAGTTTTCATAAAATTCCACATTTTAGGTGTTTTGCATGAATTTTTCAGTTGATATGGGATTTATAGGAACTTATGTGAAAGTTTTCTACTGAGAAGGGTACGTTTTGCAAGTGTGTGAAGCAAATGTTTGGAAAGTAGCTTTTCAAAAGTGGCCTTCTCAGTAGTACACTTTTATGTAAAAGTTCATATGGCAGACAAAATTTAATGTAGACAACTGTAAGTGAAGCAAGGAAGAATAACTCAAATTATAACCATACAATGGTAATAGGGTCCATATTAGAAGTCACCACCCAGGAAAAGAATTCTGCTCAGTGTGTGGTGGCAGCAAAAAAGAAAAACAAACAGGAATAGAGAATAAATGCCTCTGTATCATTCCATGATGCAACCGTATCTTGAATATTGTGTGCAGTTTTGGTCACTGCATCTCAAAAAAGAAATTGTGGAATTAGAAAATATACAGAGAAGGGCAACCAAAATCTGACATGCTGAGTGAAATGGTACCAAAAGTGGGGTTACAAATAACAGAGCTAAAAGCTATAAAAGTTTGGAGGGAATTTTCAGTTTTGAAAGTTTTGTTTACTATAGGGTCAGTAGAATGGGACTATGCAATTTTTTTCACCACTTTGAATTGGTTGATTGAATAATTAAGGGAGCAGTTGTTGTTTTTTTTTGAGACGCTGTAAGCGTAACCTTTATAACTGCTCTACACATCTCACTCTAATATGTACTATATTTGTACCTGTTCACAGTTTACACAATTGTTTATGTGGTCAATAAGATAAGGCTCCTAACGAAGGCATGTCTGCCAAAACACAGCCGTGTCGATCCTTTCAACATTTGGCTTACATTATCTCTAAGGTAATAAAGTCCTGATTTATTGGATGAGCTTTGATTTCCTCTTTTTATTTTTTGCTTCTTCACTCCTGACAGTTGACAGTTACTTTTTCACATGGGCGATATGGGTGTTGGATAACTTTGGGACTCTTTTACTGAAGCTTAGTTAGTATGTGCTAATTAATTTTACACCTATGGGCTTCTTAGCATTTAGTGCACACTAAGAGGGGCATAATTGAATGGGGCACCCAAGTTTTCCTGAGGGCGTCCTCGCAGGACGTCCCCACGAAAGGGGCGGGAAACCCGTATTATCGAAACAAGATGGGCGTCCATCTTTCTTTTCGATAACACGGTCGGGGACACCCAAATCTAAACATTTAGGTTTACCTTAGAGATGGCCGCCCCTAGTTTTCAGCAATAATGGAAACCGAGGACGCCCATCTCAGAAACAACCAAATCCAAGCCCTTTGGTCGTGGGATGTGCCAGCATTCGTAGTGCGCTGGTCCCCCTGACATGCCAGGACACCAACCGTACACCCTAGGGGGCACTGCAGTAGACTTCACAAATTGCTTCCAGGTGCATAGCTCCCTTACCTTGGGTGCTGAGCCCCCCAAAACCCACTCCTCACAACTGTACACACTACCATAGCCCTGAGGGGTGAAGGGGGGCACCTATATGTGGGTACAGTGGGTTTCTGGTGGGTTTTGAAGGGCTCACATTTACCACCACAAGTGTAACAGGTAGGGGGGGGATGGGCCTGGGTCCGCCTGCCTGAAGTGCACTGCAGTACCCACTAAAACTGCTCCAGTGACCTGCATGCGCTGTCATGTACCTGAGTATGACATCTGAGGCTGGCACGACATATTTTGAAAGATATTTTTTGAGGGTGGGAGGGGGTTAGTGACCACTGGGGGAGTAAGGGGAGGTCATCCCTGATTCTCTCCGGTGGTCATCTGGCCAGTTCGGGCACCTTTTTGAGGCTTGGTCTCAAGAAAAAATGGACCAAGTAAAGTCAGCCCAAGTGCTTGTCAGGGTCGCCTTTCTTTTTTCCATTATCGGCTGAGGACGCCCATGTGTTAAGCACCCCAGTCCCGCCTTCGCTATGCTTCCAACACGCTCCTGGGAACTTTGGTCATCCCCGCGACGGAAAGCAGTTAAGGATGCCCAAAATCGGCTTTTGATTAAGCCGATTTGGGCGACCCTGGGAGAAGGACGCCCATCTCCTGATTTGTGGCTAAAGATGGGCACCGTTCTCTTTCAAAAATAAGCCTGTATTTCTCTATTTATTTATGCATGCATTTTTGTATCCCACTGTTATCCAAAAACAAGTTTCGGCTCAAAATGTCTTACAAATTTCATTCTGGTTAACAGTTGCAGTATTGATTTACATTTTACAGTTTGGTTGAGACATAGTGATGGTTTACAATTACACGTACATTTTGGTTGGGACTTATGATGGTTTATGATTAGTAATTGAAATGGATAGCAATAAATTCTTTATTGTAGAATTTTTTAAAAAGAGGTATGTTTTCAGTTCTTTTCTAAATTGAAGATAGTCCGTGATGCTTCTTATGATCTTTGGTATCAAGTTCCACAATTTGGAACCCAGGTAGTTAAATCTGGTCATGTAGATAGATTTGTAAGTCATGTTTTTGCAATTGGGTAGGTGGAGTGAGTAGATTCTGGTTTCTGGGCTTGCATTTCTTGGGACAGTTCTACCAGGTCTAGCATGTATTCTGGAGACAAACCAAATAATATTTTGTAGATGATGGTGCTCGCTTTGAAGAACAATCTTGCCTTGATTGGCAGTCAGTGTAGTGTTTTGAGAGGTAGCTCTTTCATATTTCAACTTCTTGAAAATTAGCCTTGCTGCCATGCTTTGGATGGTTTGCAGCAATTTCAGTGTGCTTTCCTTGTAACTAACGTATACTGCATTGCAGTAATCTAGTTGTGATAGCATCGTTGATTGTACTATTATCCAGAATGATTGTCTAGGAAAATAGTCTCCGATTCTTCTCAGTTTCCATAGTATTCTGAAACATTTTGTTGTTACTGCTGATATTTGACTATCTAGTGTTAGGTGCTTGTCAAGAATGATTCCCAGTATTTTTTTAAAATTATTTTATTTATTCAATTTTCAAAATTTTTACAAGCATTAAATATCTTGCAACAGGAAAAATCGGGTGAACAAGGAAAAAAAATAAGGAAATAGATATAGCAAGTCATTATTCCCTTCACTCCGATATAAGTCCACTATAGGGGAGCTCAAAAATCACAAATAATGTTGAAGCAGGAACTTAAAGAAATATTACAGTAGAACTTGTAGGTCAGACGTATTCTGGACACTTATTCATTTATGTCAAACTATCAACAGGTGGAGCCACAGCTCCATCCGTCTTCCTAGATATTATAAACAACTCCAACTGGGATGAATCAAAAAAGGTAAATTTCTCAGTACTGTATGAAATTAAACACTTGCAGGGAAATTTTAGGAAAAAAGTAGCTCCCAAGTTGATCACTTCTTGCTTCTTTTGTAAGAATTTTTTTCGGCGCAGCTGTGTTTCCCTTGATACATCCGGGAAAATATTAATTTTTAACCCCTTAAACAATTTGTCTCGATTTTTATAAAAGAGCCTCAATATCCATTGTTTATCTGGTAATAAAACCACAGTTGCAACCAGCGTAGCTGGCTGCACTAAATCTGTATCCGAACTTTCCAATAAAGCGGAAACATCCAGAGGTTGACTTCTCTTGCTGTTGTTGCTGTCGTAGTTTCAAGGAAGGAATGTAAAATACTTGTGTAAAAGGAGGCATATTTTGCTCATTAATCTGAAAAATTTGTTTGAGATATAGATTTAGTATTTCTTTCGGCGCTATGTTTGACATATATGGGAAGTTTATAAAACGCAGGTTATTTCTAGTGAAAATTTCCACAATTTCTGCCTTCCTTCTCAAATTAGCCAAATCTTTTAACATTACATTTTGAGTTTCTTGAATTTGTTGAACTACATTAATTTGATTTTCCATCTGTGCCTTTAAACCTTTTACCTCATCCTGAACTTCAGCAACTTCTTGTTTAAGAGTTTGTATCTGTGGTATCATAGCTTTGCCCAAATCTGCGATTAAATTCCAAAGGCAGTCCAGTGTCACTTCAGGGGGTTTACTTTGAAATATAGCAAGTGAAAAAGCTCCTACCTCTGGCTGTTGTAAAGATAATCCTGTCCCAATAGGAGAATTTCCACCTTCTACAGATATCCCGGGGCTGTGCAGTGACCGATCCTTCTTGTTCTCCCTTTTGCCCTCGGTCTGCTTTCATCCTTCTCCCCTTCTGGGTGTGGATTTGGAGACGCAAATAATAGAGGGGCAAGCCTGCTTTGTCCTGGAGGAGGTGGAGGCGTTCGAGTGTCAGGGCTTAAGGAGACTTCCAGCTCAAGAGATCCCGACAAGCCTTCAACCACAGCGGGAATACTCAGCGAGTCGCTCACTGGCGTACTAGTGTCCTGATGTGCTCTCTGTACAAAAGTATCAATAGGGCCACTTCGAGCGGGGGTTCCCAGGTGCTGGTGGGCAACGGCAGCCACCTTCCCCCGTCTCTTCGGCATTCTGAAAGGATTTAATGGCGCTTAAAACAAAAGAGCCAGTGAGTAATTTTAGAAATTTCAGGAGCTCAAATAATACGTCTGACCTACTCGGCAGCCATTTTGAACTCCCGATTCCCAGTATTTTTAACTGTGTTTCAATTAGGTATGTTTGGTGGTCGACTGTAAAGTTTGAGTGGTAGATTACAGAATACTAGTAGAAGGTAAACAACAAGTTTGAGCTCTTTCTGGACTGGGGTTAATGCCATCTGGTCCTGATGATTTGCTGCTTGTTAGTTTGTCAAATACATCTTCAAGACCTACAGTGATGTGCTTTGGTTGCTCTAAATCATTGCCATCAAAGTAAGTTCTTCTGTAAAGATGAAGCCAAAGAAACCATTAATCTTTCTGCTTTCCCTTACCCTGGTCAATCAACAGACCAATCAACTCCCTCACAGGCTATTTGCGTCAGGTGCACTTGAAAAAGCTTTTAGAATTTGAGTTATTCTTCCATATTTGCGTCACTTGCAGTTGTTTACATTAAATTTTATCTACCATATGAACTTTTACATAAAAGTTCTGCTCTATTCTATTCAGGGTATTTATATCCCGCTAATATCAATAAAGAATCTAAGCGGGTTACATGAGTTCAAAACAAGTTAGGAAAGCCTTACAAAATTATTCATTCAGATACTTACTAAAAAAAATAAGTTTTCAATCCTTTATGAAATTGTAGATAATTAGAAAGTACAAGAACTTGTGTGGGTATAGAATTCAACAATTTACTGGCTTTAAAGGAAACAGCCATCATGAATTCTCTTATAGTGAACTTTCCTAACAGATAGAAATCCCAACAATAGAGTAGAATAAAAACAGAAATTCCTTCGAAAGCTGGATAAGCTATTAACTGTGGAAGGAGTGAAGAGCAGTTCCCCTGTAATATACTTTAAAACTATCCAAGCACAGACTGGTAACTAATGTAGCCTTCTGAGCAATGGTGTTAACATGATCATAGCATAAACAACCATAGATCATTTTAGCTAAAGTGTTTTGTAGTAATTGCAACTTGTTAACTAATCTTGAGTTTAATCCACCATATGAAGCACAACAATAATCCAACTGAGGCAATACAATAGCCTAAACCAGCACATGAAAATATTCAGTTAAAAAAATAACAGATCTTATCACCCCTTACTTGTCATAGTTTGAAAAATAACTTCTTACTCAAATTTATCTGCGGATCCATCGTCAACTGAGTAACCAGAATAATTCCCAAAACCTTAGAAGATTTTTCAAATAAACTGTTCTCCAGAAACTATAGTCACACTACAAGGAACTAAAGAGACTTCATTACAAAAATATAACAAGTTGGTCTTAGCTTAAAACTCAGGCATAGGAGCCAACTTTTCAAAATGATTGGGGGTGCTGAAAAAATGTTTTTGTTTGTTTTACAGGTGGTGCATTCCCCCCTCCCCCTAAGTTCCAGTCCCAGTCCCTCCCTTCGAGTTCCAGGGTCCCCCCTCCCTCCAAGTTCCAAGGCCCCCCTCCTCCCTCCCTCCGAGTTCCAGGCCCCCTTCCCTCCGAATTTTAAAAGTCATCTTACCTCGTCGGGGTTACAGCGGCAGCAGTGGTGAAAAGCGTGCAGGCTCGGCGCTTAGTTCAGTCTTCCCTTCTCTTTCTCTCAGCTTTGGTCCCGCCCTCAGAGCTGAGAGAAAGGGAAGACTGAACTAAGCGCCGAGCTTGCATGCTTTTCACCGCTGGTGCCGCCGTAACCCTGACGAGGTAAGATGATGACTTTTAAAATTCGGAGGGAGGGGGCCTGGAACTTGAAGTGAGGAAAAAGGAGGGACAAAGGGAACTTCCAGTGGGTGAAATATTGGTTGTGCTCAAGCACCCATGGAGTTGGCGCCTATAAACTCAGGGGTCCTTTTACAAAGGCGCGCTAGCGTTTTTAGCACGCGCTAAATGCTAGAGACGCCCATTGGAATATATGGGTGTCTCTAGTGTTTATCGCATGTTTATTTTTAGCATGCGCTAAAAACGCTAGGGCACCTTTGTAAAAGGACCCCTAGAAGTTTGCAATGTTGGAAAATCTAACGTCACTGGGATCAAAACAGATATATCATCTGCATATGAGCAACCAGAGTGACCAGATGCATCCAAAACCGAGCCCAAAGAACTCATTAAATAGAATTGGAGACAACGGTGAACCCTGAGGGACAGCAAAGTCTGGTTGATCTCCAAGTATATGAAAAAGTATTTTTTTTCCTAACAATACAATCTAGTTCTAAAAAAAAAAAAAAAAAAAAACTTTATATCCATTTATAGACAGCAAAGCTACTTTCCAAAAGTTTGCTTCACACGTTTGTAAAAAGTATCTCTCAGTAGCAAACTTTCATAAGTTCCTATAAATCCCGTATCAACTGAAAAAATGTGGAATTTTGTCAAAATTGGTGTGTGTGAAATACTTCACAGGCTGCTTTTCACAAGATAAACACAAAGGAATCCTAGAAGGCATGGAACCAAACGTAGCCTCTACATTGCTCTTTATTTATTTATTGCATTTGTATCCCACATTTTCCCACCTTTTTGCGGGCTCAGTGTGGCTTACAATACATTATGAATAATGGAGATACAGTTTGTTACAATTCGGTTATGGATTACATTGTGAAGAGTTATATGAGACAAAATCAAAGTATCATTAAGGAATATATCAATGGAAAAGAACATTGAAACATTGGAAGGAAACAACGGGAAACTAAAGGACAATACATAATGACAAAAAACATATGGTATAGATTTTTCTATGAGTAAAGGTATGAGTGTGGTGAGATTTCAGGATTGAGAATTCATAAGTGGATGTGTTGATATATTACTGAACAGTGGGTGTGGATTTTATGTGTTTTGGTTCTTTCCGTAAATTTTATCAAAAAGTACGGAAGTTGGTTTGTTCGTAGATCGTTTTCAGGTTGCGCGGTAGTGTGTTCCAGAATTGCGTGCTCATATAAGAAAAGGCTGACGCGTGCAGCGCCTTGTATTTCAGGCCCTTGCAGTTAGGGAAGTGGAGGTTGAGGAAAGTTCGAGATGATCTTTTAGCGTTTCTGGGTGGTAAGTCGATTAACTCAGACATGTAGGCTGGGGCTTCGCCGTGAATGATTTTGTGGACTAATGTGCATACCTTAAAAGCAATGCGTTCCTTGAGTGGGAGCCAGTGGAGCTTCTCTTGTAAGGGTTTTGCACTTTCATATTTCGGTTTTCCGAAGATGAGTCTGGCTGCCGTATTCTGGGCTGTTTGAAGTTTCCTCAGTATTTGCTCTTTGCAGCCTGCGTACAGTGAGTTGCAGTAATCCAGATGGCTGAGTACAAGGGATTGCACTAGGCTGCAAAAGACGGATCTTGGGAAGAATGGTCTTATTCTTTTCAGTTTCCACATGCAGTAGAACATTTTTTTGGTTGTGTTGTTTGCATGGGTTTCGAGTGTTAGGTGGCGGTCGATAGTAACTCCAAGGATTTTTAACATTTCTGAGATTGGAAGGTTTAGTTTTGGTGTATTTATAGCGGTAAATTCCTTCGTGTTGTATTGGGAAGTAAGTATCAGGCACTGAGTTTTTTCTGCATTTAGTTTCAGACGAAATGCATCTGCCCAGGTGTTCATGATGTGTAGACTTTGATTGATTTCATTGAAGATTTCTTTGATGTCTTGCTTGAAAGGGATGTATATTGTTACATCATCGGCGTATATATATGGGTTGAGGTTATGGTTTGATAGGAGTTTTGCCAAGGGGATCATCATTAGGTTGAAGATGGTTGGTGAGAGAGGTGATCCTTGTGGTACTCCACATTCGGGTGTCCATGCGGCAGACGTGGCTGAATTTGATGGCCACCTTATTACGTTTTTATATCTAACTTGCTATCACTATTGCTTATCTCTATTTTCTTCATTAGGGTCTGCCTTCCATTTTTTTTTTTTAAGATGCTCTTTTAGCTTTCACCACTTCTTCCTCATCATTAAATTGCACTAACTGCCATTTGGCCTTCTTTTGAATACATTTTATCCAGGCCTCCAGAAAGGCCTTTTAAAATAATGTTTATGCCTCATGCAGACTTTTGACTTTGGCAATTGTTCCTTTTAGTTATTTTTTTTCTAACAAATTTTTTCATTTTAGCATAGTGTCCCTTTTTAAAATTAAGTGCTACAGTGAGATATATATTTTTTGGCATCTTTGTTCCAGGGATGACGTTTCATTGCACTGTGATCACTATTGCCTAGTGGCTCTATCACCATTATCCCTTCTACCAGGTCTTATGTACCAGTAAGGACTAGATCTAAAGTATTTTCCTCTCTGGTGGGATCCTGAACTAACTGCTTCATGAAGCAGTCATTTATGCCACTAGAATAGAGCTCCCAAATTGTGGGTCAGAACCCCAAATGAGGTCAAAATTCTCACATTTGATGTCACTACCTCTAGATAGATTGTAAAATAAAAATATAACTATTATTCCTAATATGAAAATATTGCTTGGCTCACTTCTCTATACAAAAGTCAAGGAAGGCTCACATATGTAGAATAAAATTAAAAGTAAAAAAAAAATCTCATCTTATTTCCCTTCCTTGCTTTCTCCTCAAATTATCAACTGTATAGGAAGTGAAATGGGAAGCAATTGGGACCATAATCCAACCAACATTTTTATTTATTATTATTATTGATTAGGATTTATTTACTGCCTTTTTGAAAGAATTCACTCAAGACGGTGATTTTGTCCTATATACAGTATAAGAAACAAGAATTTATTTGATTGCACCAACCAAGTGTTCCATTACCCCTGAACTGAACAGTACGAGTATTCCTGCTTTTTACTGTTCTGAAATTTTAATTTAGGTAGGATGTCTCAACAACTCAGAACTGACCATACAGAGCATATATTACAAATTTGATGCAGGAGGGGGTAAAAGGATGCTTAACTGCAGGAGTTCCTGACTACTTTGGATAAACCCAGGAAGTGATCCTCCTTGTGATTCTGTGCAATTTATGAGTTGTTTTTATTCACTTGTGTACTGTCACAACAGAGCAGGGATGGTTCCAACAGAGTAAAAACAGTAGAATTTGTGTAGGGGCCTCCAAATTTTTTATTGCAAAAGCCAAAACATTTCTTAAATTACTCCTGTACATCTGCCTTTCATGAAGGCCTTCAGTTTTCATAACCTCAAACAAACCAAAGACAAATCACAAATTATAATTGAAGACCTATATACTTTCAAATGCAAATCAATTTAGTAAGAATACTAAATCCTATCAACACGAACCATGAATAATTTTTTCCTTGCAAATGCATGCTATATTTTGTAAATTTATTTTGTGTTACTTGTTACATACTATATATTCTCTCTTTTCTGCTATACACAATTTTAGAAGTGGTGTACTTGGCATGTTGCACACTGTAGGGGCACATTCTATAACTGGGTGCCACATGCTGAACACCAATTCTATAATGCATTTCCTGAAAGAGAGAAGTGAGCCAAAAAACAAGTCAGCTGACCTCTGTACAGACCATCTCCTCCCCTTTCAGTGGAGAGGAAGTGCCCAAGTTCATTTCTGTATCTTCAAAGTGGACAAAACAGTTCCTTTAGATGGCAAGAGACATAACTACAGAAGACAGAATGCTCTGGATCATAGCCTCCAACCATGCATCATAAGCAGACTTGGTGGAAGGCCTGTGTTCTGGAAAGGTCTAGCACACCAAGGACAAAAACAAACCCCATAACTCTCTGATTCATATATATAATTTTTCAAAATCAAAGAATGAAATAAAATTGACAAAAAAAATGTAAGAACATATTGGGAGAGCTTTTTTTCACATCCATTCAGCTAAGTAGAAAAACAAAACTGAGAAGGCAGGAAGTTCAAAGAAGGGCGACCAAAATGATTAAGGGGATGGAACGCCTCATATGAGGAAAGGCTTTTGAGTTTAGGGCTCTTCAGCTTGGAAAAGAGACAGCTGAGGGGAGATTGGACTGATAACAATAGGGCTTTTCTTATAGGAGATTTTTATGCATAGTGGGAGTGGAGGAGTAGCCTACTAGTTAAGAGTACTGGGCTTGACATCTAGATATACCCGGTTCAAATCTCACCACTTTTCTTTTCAATCTTGGGCAAAAGATGTGAGCTAATCTAAATAAAAAAGTAATTATAGGATAGAGGTCTACAAAGTCTTGAGTGGTGTAGAATGAGTAAACATGAATCAATTTTTTTACTCCTTCAAAAAGTACAAAGACTAGGGGACACTCAATGACATTACATGGAAATTAGGGCCGATTTTGATTAAAAACTTTAATCACAATTAATCATGTGGTTAAAGGCAGAGTGTAGCCAGCAGTTCATTTTGGGGGGGGGGGGGGGCACAGGGGTGGCCACACATTTCCTCTCCCTCCCTCCACATTACATATCATACCTTTGCTGGTGGGGATGCCGAAGCCCCACCAGTTGAAGAAATCCACTGCCAAAGCAGCCCCTTTCCTCCTTGTACTGCCTCAGGAGTAAGGGAGTCAGCGGGGTGCCTCCAGCTGCTGATGTAAGTCTCACGTCGGTGGTAGGAAAAATGAGTTGCTGCTGAAAGAAAGGATAGTTAACTTTCTAGAAACCGACGGGTTACAGGACCCGAGGCAACATGGCTTTACCAAAGGCAAATCCTGCCAAACGAATCTTGTTGACTTTTTTGATTGGGTGACTAAAGAACTGGATGACGGACGTGCACTAGATGTAATCTACTTGGACTTCAGCAAAGCCTTTGATATGGTCCCCCACAGAAGACTCGTGAATAAGCTGAAAGGGTTGAACTTAGGACCGAAAGTGGTGAACTGGATAAGAAACTGGTTGACAGACAGGTGGCAGAGGGTGGTGGTAAATGGAATCCACTCGGAGGAAAGGAAGGTGAGCAGTGAAGTTCCTCAGGGCTCGGTGCTGGGGTCTAATTTTGTTTAATATATTTGTGGGAGATATTTCTGAAGGGTTGGAAGGAAAGGTGTGCCTTTTTGCAGATGACACAAAAATAGCCAATAGAGTGGATACCCTGGAGGGACTAGAAACGATGAGAAGGGATCTCCGAATGTTAGAAGAATGGTCGAGGGTCTGGCAGTTAAAATATGATTCAGTATGAAAGAGAGTCTAATACACTAATAATAATGAGTGAGTGTATAGAAACGTAACAGATGCATAACGTTAAAATGTAATGCCAAGAAGTGTAGAGGGATGCGGAAAACCAAAAGAGAGATACCGGATAGGAGGGGAGAGATCAGTAAGCTCGACTCAGGAGAGAGACCTTGGGGTGTTGGTGACGGAGGATCTGAAGGTGAAGAAACAATGCAACAAGGCGACGGCCGTGGCCAGAAGGATGCTAGGCTGCGTAGAGAGGGGCATAACCAGCAGAAGAAAGGAGGTGTTGATGCCCCTCTACAAGTCGTTGGTGAGGACCCACTTGGAGTACTGTGTTCAGTGTTGGATGCCATATCTTGCCAAAGATAGAAAAAGACTGGAAGCGGTGCAAAGAAAAGCTATGAAAATGGTATGGGATTTGTGTTGCAAACCGTACGAGGAGAGACTTGCTGACCTGAACATGTATACCTTGGAAGAAAGGAGAAACAGGAGTGATATAATACAGACGTTCAAATATCCCTGATTTTTCTAGCTTGGGTCCTTATAGGAAATAATTTCCCCTCTCATTTCAGCTTTTGCAATTTCTCAATAGAGAGCAGGTTGGTGAATATATCATCCATTGTGAAATGCAAAAGCGTCCCAACACTTCAAGAAATCTTGACATTTCTGATCTCCATAGAGATCCAAGGCATATCTCCAATTGTAACATCAAGTGGTTCACTGATCCCAGCTTCCTAGTTCCCAGGTTCCAAGCTCTTCATAGCTCTGCTGTTGGGATTTGGAAAGAAAGGGCGCTAGAAACTAAAAAATAATCTATATGAGATTGTGATGAATGAGTACGGGCGGTATGTGTATAATCCCTAAGTGTAGGGTGCAAAACCCACCATACATCAATGAAGTCTAAGGCATTACACAGAAGAGGCAGACCCCCAAAGTATGTGAAGGAACCTTGGGGAACAGAGGTGGACTTGTCCAAATGGGGATCATAAACCAAATTAAAGTCTCCACCCAAGATAACATTCCAGTCTTGGTATGGAGTCAAAAGACTACTACTACTACTTAACATTTCTAAAGTGCTACTAGGGTTACGCAGTGCTGTACAGTTTAACAAGAAGGACAGTCCCTGCTCAAAGGAGCTTACAATATAAGGAGCAATTAAACCCTGAAAGAATTTCCTGTCATAAATATTGGGTGCACCCATTCACCTCAACTGAAGCTAAAATGTACTGCTCCTCAGGTCCTCAAACAGTAGTCTTCACCTGTATATTCAAACCCTTGCGAAACAGGTTCATCCCTGCCTTGAGCTGTATCGCCAGAGCCTCCACCAAACTTCCCTCCCACCTTCTCTGAAATTTTGCATGGTCTGCTGAAGTAAAACGTGTTTCCTGCAGAAATGCAATATCAGCGTGCTGGAGCTTTAACACCTGCAACACCTCAATTCTTTTAATCAGAGAGGAGACTTCCCCCAAATTCCAGGAGACAAATCTAAGTGATCCCAAGGTGCCAAAGGGTTATCATAACAATATCGAAGATTACATAATGCAATGATTTAAAGGAACACCCCCCCCCCCGCCCACGAGTGCTCCCCCAGATCAAAAAGAACAGGCTCACAGAAAATCCTCTAATTCCCAGGCAACTGAGAATGTGGCAGTCTCAAGAAAACAAAAAACAGAGAGAACATACAAACCAACTCTCAATCATACCAAACTTCCCACTCCTAATTCTCCCCCCCCCCCCAAACAGCCCTACCCCCACTGACAAAGAGACTGCCCTCTTCCAGGACTGGATCACACAGAGATTTCCCCCACCCCCACCTCAGTGATAAGAAAAGGTAGCCACCCACTGGAGTGTCCATAAACATGTATTGCAGTCTTCAAAAAGGTGTAAAATTTCCTACTTGCTAGATGATTGGCAGGATCCCAAATGAAAGAAGATTAGCTAACATTAAGGCTGCTCAAAAAAAAAAAACCAAAACCAAAAAAAAAAAAAACCTCATAAGCTGCATCAGTCCGTAGTCTCTCCACTACAACCATACAATGGTTCAATGATACTACAGAGAATAAAAGTAAATGAAACAGGACAAAAAAACAAAACAAGTTACCCAAATGTCCCAAAAAGGGGGAGTCCAAATGTATCCCCCATCAGAAAAAGGTCCAAAGAATCCGCTCTAGGATACAGTGTAACACAGACTACCATCTGCAACATACAGCCCATACCAAGGGCCAAGAAGAGTAATTCATGGTGGCATCAATGAGAGCTCTAATTGCTTAGCAAATGTTAAGGCCTCCATGGCCAATTTGAAGAAGTGTGTCATGCCTGCATGCTGGATTCGCAAACAGGCTGGATAAAATAATACAGATTTATCTTCTTTGAATAAAGCAGCCGACATGTTTCACTAAATGCACTGCATTGCATGGAGACAGCAGCTGAAAAGTCCTGGAAACAACTAAGTCAATGATTTTCACAATATAAAGGTCCAACTATTCTCTCGGGGCTCACAGAATCTCTTGTTTGTGTACAAAGTTGAGCAGTTTGAAGATAATTCTAGGAGGCGAGTCCTTAGGTCTCACTGGTCCCAAGAGATGAGCTTGTTCAATGAGCATACGGCCCACTTCAGATTGCAATCGCAAGGCCTTGGGAAGCTAACCTTCCAAGAAGACCTACAGGTCAGAATCCTTAGTAGCCTCTGGAAGCCCGACCAGTCGGAGATTACTCCGTCGTGATCGGTTCTCCAGGTCTTCCAGTTTAGCTTCCAGTTCAATATTCTTCTGCATTTCATGTTGTTCTTAATCTTGCTGTTGGAGTGTACCCTATGCATTCGAGAGCTGCTGCTGATAAACGGAGAGCTCAAACCATAGGTTTCCCAGCTTCCCATCCATCGTTTCTAATTTCTCTGACATTTGCTGAAGTTTAATGTCCACGTAAGATTTCAACAGCACTGAAACTTCAGCCGCAATTTCGGCTGCCCATGCGAAGACTACCGATTTCGGGCTTGCAGAATCTCCCTCCCCCATTTTGTTTTCTCCTGCATGGCCTCATGCTCCTTCCTTCCTCAGAGGTTTGGACGACATTTGTAAAGCAATCCTGAGGGAAACCACGTCTCACTGAATCCAAGAGACTCAAGCTATCAGCACAGTAAGTGAAATGAGTAAAACTAGGTCACTGCAGCAATATAGGAGTTAAGATGGTAAACAAGGGGTTCGGGAGCTCAGCTCAGCGACACCTGCTTGCTAGCTCAGCATCACGTGATTCACTTTCAAAGGGTAAATGGAGATCAGCAACCAAAGAAGCCATTTTGTACAGTTTCTTATTTGTCATTTTTCTGCCATTTTGTACATATATCTCTCATTATTCATACACAGACCTGCTGAAAAAAAGTGAAAACATTATTACCAGGTAACAGGCGACACTGAAGAATTCTATTAAATAAGAATAGCCATACTGGGTCAGACCAAAGGTCCATCTAGCCCAGTATCCTGCTTCCAACAGTGGCCAATTCAGGTCACAAGTACCTGGCAGAAATTCAATTAGTAGCAACATTCCATGCTACCAATACCAGGATAAGCAGTGGTTTTTTTAAACACAGATACACTAACTGTTTTAACACATGCTCTGGCAGTTATAGTTCCAGAGCTTATTCATTCTTTGAGTGAAAAAATATTTCCTCCTATTTGTTTCAAAAGTATTTCCATGTAATTTCATTGAGTATCCCCTAGTCTTTGTATTTTTTGAAAGAGTGAAAAATTCACTTCTACCTGTTCTACACCAGTCAGGATTTTGTAGACCTCAATCAGATCAGCCCCCCCACCTCAGCTGCCTTGTTTCCAAGCTGAAGAACCCTAACCTCTTTAGCCTTTCCTCATATGGGAGGAGTTCCACCCCGTTTATCATTCTGGTCGCTCTTCTTTGAACCTTTTCTAATTCCGCTATAACTTTTTTGAGATACAGCTATGAGAATTGAACTCAATACTTAAGGTGAGGTCGCACCATGGTGTGATACAGAGGTATTGTAATATTCATAGTCTTATTTTGTATCCCTTTCCTAATAATTCCTAGCATCCTGTTTGCTTTTTTTGGCTGTTGCCACACACTAGGCAGAAAATTTCAGTGCATTGTCTACAATGACACCTAGATCTTTTTCTTGAGTGCTGTCTCCTAAGGTGGACCCTAGCATCAGGTAACTATGATTTGGATTATTCTTCCCAATGTGCATCACTTTGCATTTATCCGCATTAAATGTCATCTGCCATTTGGATGAACAGAGTGAGAAAAACAGGTTCTGAAATTCTTTTCCGTATGAAAATTAAGAACAGCTCCATAAACTGACACATACAAAACAGAATTCTATGCAACACTCTGGAAGAATTTCTGTATTGCACAGACATCTCCTAAAAATGCAACCTTTCAATCTTTCACACTCTACTTCAAAGTTTCAAAAAATTCAACTATGATTTTCAGTTCTACATAGCAGGGGTTCTCAACCCAGTCCTTGGGACAAACCTAGCCCAGTTAGGTTTTCAAGATATCCACAATGAATATGCATGAGATAAATTTGCAAGGACTGCCTACACTATAGGTAAATCTATCTTAAGTACTTTGTGGATCTCCTGAAAAACTGACTGGGTGTGTCCCAAGGACTGGATTGAGAACCAGTCAAATATGCATGCTAGTTATAAGAGCAACATGAAGCAAAAAGCTAAGAGCTCCTTCCCCTCACAATTGACATAAAAAATTATATTTTTCTTTTTATGAAAAAAAAAAATCTTTATTATGCATTTAAGACAAAACAGAACTATATAAGGAGGTAGATTAAAAGCAAAAAGGACAAATGTTGTATTGTCACTTTTATTCAGTAGTTTTTTTTTCTTTTTTCTTTCTGGCTTCAAGCATGGCAAGTAGTAATTACAATCAGTTGTTATTAAAACATTTGCTTGCAACATAGGTTCCCTTTACCACTGACCTCTCTGATAGGCCCATTTTATGTGCTTTGTTTGGTTTCCTATACACCACCACCAGGACTGCGTAGAGGGGGGAGTCCAGAAGATAAGGAATGCTACAAGCCACAGCAAGAATGAGCTGTATTTCATTTTAAAAATGTGTATGGGGGGGAGGGCACAAAAGATACAATAATAATATTACACAATTAAATCCCATAGCACAGCTGAAGGTTTTCACTGTATCTGACATCACAATGGAAGGCATAAAAAGTGGAGTAAACCAATGTTGATGCAGCCCAGTCTAGTCCATTAGGCAAGATGGTGCAAGTAGTCATTAAATTAAAAAGTGCCCTAATCTTACCTAAATGGCTAGCAGACATGGAGAAGACCACAGTGATTGATTGATCGATCAACAGTGCTTTCCCCATGTAGCTATACAAGAAAATATGTGGTCGCATGGCACATTTTTTAAACACTGGAAAGGGGTGCCACAATGGACCTCTCTTGCACTTTTTTTTTTTGTTGTTTTTACAGGTACAAATGCTAGATTCAACTATCTGAACTATGCAGGAAGTGGACTCTTCTGCTAAGAATTCCAATTTTAATTTACTTTGTCTTGAAATATATACAAGTTATTTGTTGTAGCTACAGCTATGATGTTTTCTTTTGGGTGCCAAGCTGTGTGGAGAATCTTCTTGTTGAAATCTAGGCTGTCCACACTGATTTCATCCTTCTTTCGTTTGCCACTGGCACAAACCTTGCGTGGTTTCAAGACTGTGCGTGGTTTATTGTTTTCCCGAGATGCTTCTAGTGTGATATCTCGCCTTGTGTTCCGGTCAAACATTCTGAAGAAATTGTTGTAGGAGCCAGTCATGACCACGCTACAAAATAAATAGAGAAACACATCATTGGCAAGGACACCCTTTAAAATAAATCTAAACTTGATATGTATGATTTCAAAATGCGACTAAAGATGGATGAAATTATAAACCACCAGCAACATCACTATTTTTTCTATGAATCATTTTTATGCATGCCATGATGGATCCTTAAAAGTACAGTCTAATACTTCTGATAAAACAAAAGGCAAATTAAATTTTTTTCCTGCCTGTTTTAAGAGCCTACATGTTTCCTCATTGCCTGCACAGTCAAAATGAAATGGAAATACTTCATGGTTCTTTTTTGTGACCGAAAAGATGTTAAATGTAAGAGACCCTTTCATAGTCTCAGCAGAAACAAAGGTATCAATAACAACTTGCAAACCTAAAAAATGCAGATGCTGCTGTAGATTGGTTAAAGAAGAGCATCAAAATGACTAACTGGAAGAACCAGCCTTACAAAAAGGCAACCAGAGCACAGTCTTCTTTATTAACTGAGGAAAATAATTCAGCTTCTCTTAAACCCATATACCCCTATAATAAAGTAAGTACCCAATTAAATATTACACATCTCTTCATTGTGTCCTCAAAAAAGCAATATACATATGTTACAAAAAAAGTTTATCTTTACTGGACAAGGAATATATATATCTGCATCTTATTCTTCCTGCTGCAATAAAGTCCAGTTTCTAGGAATGCCACATTATTTATACTTGGCACCACAATGAGATGAGAGCTGTACCCTGTGCTGTGTAACAGTTACACTGTAGTGAAGATACTTACCTGTAGCAGGTATTCTCCAAGGACAGTAGGCCTTATATTCTCAAAAGTGGGTAACGTGGTGCCACATTGCCCGGTCAGTGCTTTAAAACAAGCTTAAAGAGCTTTGTGGAACGCGAAACACAATTCACTGCATATATGCGACGCAGCTGCCTTCCCACCTTCCACGAGGGCACAGTTACTACAGTTAAATACTACAGCAAGAAAAAGTAAAAATAAAAACAGAAAACTCCTAGGGGAGGTGGGAGGGTTTGTGAGAATATATGGCCTGTACTCGGAGAATACTACTACTACTATTTAGCATTTCTATAGCGCTACAAGGCATATGCAGCGCTGCACAAACATAGAAGAAAGACAGTCCCTGCTCAAAGAGCTTACAATCTAATAGACAAAAAATACATAAAGTAAGCAAATCAAATCAATTAATGTGAACGGGAAGGAAGAGAGGAGGGTAGGTGGAAGCGAGTGGTTACAAGTGGTTACGAGTCAAAAGCAATGTTAAAGAGGTGGGCTTTCAGTCTAGATTTAAAGGTGGCCAAGGATGGGGCAAGACGTAGGGGCTCAGGAAGTTTATTCCAGGCGTAGGGTGCAGCGAGACAGAAGGCGCGAAGTCTGGAGTTGGCAGTAGTGGAAAAGGGAACAGATAAGAAGGATTTATCCATGGAGCGGAGTGCACGGGAAGGGGTGTAGGGAAGGACGAGTGTGGAGAGATACTGGGGAGCAGCAGAGTGAATACATTTATAGGTTAGTAGAAGTTTGAACAGGATGCGAAAACGGATAGGGAGCCAGTGAAGGGTCTTGAGGAGAGGGGTAGTATGAGTAAAGCGACCCTGGTGGAAGATGAGACGGGCAGCAGAGTTTTGAACCGACTGGAGAGGGGAGAGGTGACTAAGTGGGAGGCCAACAAGAAGCAGATTGCAGTAGTCTAAACGAGAGGTGACAAGGGTGTGGATGAGGGTTTTGGTAGAGTGCTCGGAAAGAAAGGGGCGGATTTTACGGATGTTGTAAAGAAAGAAACGACAGGTCTTGGCGGTCTGCTGGATATGAGCAGAGAAGGAGAGAGAAGAGTCAAAGATGACCCCAAGGTTTCGAGCTGAGGAGACAGGGAGAATGAGAGAGCCATCAACAGAAATAGAAAACGGGGGGAGTGGGGAGGTGGGTTTGGGGGGGGGGAAATGAGAAGCTCGGTTTTGGTCATATTTAATTTCAGGTGGCGTTGAGACATCCAGGCAGCAATGTCAGACAAGCACGCTGAAACTTTGGTTTGGATGCAAGGTGAGATATCAGGGGTAGAAAGGTAGATTTGGGAGTCATCAGCATAGAGATGGTAGGAAAAGCCATGGGATGAGATTAATGAACCAAGGGAAGAAGTGTAGATAGAAAAGAGGAGGGGACCAAGAACAGAACCCTGAGGTACGCCGACAGGCAGAGGGATAGAAGTAGAAGAGGATCCACCAGAGTGAACACTAAAGGTGCGGAGGGAGAGGTAGGAAGAGAACCAGGAAAGGACAGAGCCCTGGAATCCAAGTGAGGACAGGGTATCGAGAAGTATGCTGTGATCGACAGTGTCAAAAGCAGCGGAAAGATCAAGAAGAATGAGGATGGAATATTGACCTCTGGATTTAGCCAGTAATAGGTCATTGGAGACTTTAGTAAGCGCAGTTTCGGTTGAGTGGAGAGGGCGAAAACCAGATTGTAATGGGTCAAGAATAGCATGTGAGGAGAGAAAATCAAGGCAGCGGCGGTGAACAGCACGCTCGAGAATACCTGCTACAGGTAAGTTTCTTCACTTTCTCTAAGGACAAGCAGGCCATTAATTCCCACAAGTAGGGTAACCCTAGCATTCAGACTCATCAAAAACAACATGGTCAATTGGGCCTCGCAATGGCGAGGACATAACTCAGATTAACCTAAACTATTTACAACTGAGTGAAAGTGCAGCCAGGAACAGAATAAAATGGGCCTAAGGGGGTGGAGTTAGATTCTAGACCCCAAACAGATTCTGCAACACTGTCTGCCCAAACCGACTATCACGTCAGGTATCCTGCTCAAGGCAGTAATGAGATGTGAATGTGTGCAAATTTCTTCAATGGAGGCTAACTGCAAGTGGGCTATCAATAGAGTCATGGCTCTGACACTGTGAGCCTTGACATGACCCTCCAGTGTCAGCCCAGCCTGGGCATAAGTGAGAAAAATGCAATCTGCCAGCCAATTACAGATTGTGCGTTTCCCAATGGCGCCCACCATACCTTTGGAATCAAAAGAAACAAAAAGTTGGGTGGACTGTCCATGGGGCCTTGTCCACTCCATGTAGTAGACCAATGCACCCTTGCAGTATAAGGTGTGCAACACGATGCTCTCGCCAGGATGGGCATGAGGTTTGGGAAAGAATGTTGGCAAGACAATCGACTGGTTCAGATGGAACTCTGACACAAACTTTGGTAGGAACTTAGGGTGAGTGAGGAGGACTACTCTGTTGTAATGAAACTTATTATAAGGTGCATCCACTACTAGAGTTGGAGCTCACTGATCCTACAAGCTGAAGTAACAGCCACCAAGAAAATAACCTGCCAGGTCAAGTACTTCAGATGGAAGGAATTCAATGGCCTGAACGGAGCTCTCAGCTGGATGAGGACATTGAGATCCCATGACACAGGCGGAGGTTTGACAGGGGGCTTTGACAAAAGCAAACCTCTCATGAAGCGAACTAGAGGCTGTCCAGAGATGTGCTTACGCTTTACACATCGATGATAAGCACTAATTGCACTGAGGTGGACCCTTACAGATTTAATCTTAAGACCAGACTCAGAAAGGTGCAGAAGGTATTCAAGCAGGGACTGTAAAGGACAGGAAACAGGATCTAGGGCCTTGCCCTCACACTAGACGGCAAACCTCCCCCATCTGAAAGAATACCACCTCTTGGTGGAATCTTTACTGGAAGCCAGCAGGACCCGGGAGACACCCTCTGACTGACAAAAGAGAAGCAAATTCTAGGCTCTCAACATCCAGGCTGTGAGGGCCAGAGACTGAAGGTTGGGATGTAGAAGAGATCCCTCATTCTGATGAGGAGGGTTGGAAAACACTCCAACCGCCACAGTTCTTTGGAGAATAACTCCAGAAGAAGAGAGAACCATATCTGCCGAGGCCAGGAAGGCATGATCAAGATCATGGTCTTGCTTGAGTTTCACCAAAATGTCTTCCCCACAAGACGAACGGGAGGATACGCATACAGCAGACCTGTCCCTTAATGAAGGAGGAAGGCATCTGATGCTGGTCTGTCGTGGGCCTGAAGCAAAACTGAGGCAACGCCCATGTTGAGAGACCACTTGTGTGGTTGCATGACCCTGCTCAGTCTGTGTGCCAGACTGTTTTTTGCCTGCCAGGTAAGTGGCCCAAAGGTACATGCCGTGTTGGCGAGCCCAGCGCTACGTCTGGACACCTCACACAGAGGACATGATCCGGTGCCCCCCTGCTTGTTGATGTAAAATATTGCAACCTGGTTGTCTGAATGAGAACAATTTGGTTGGACAGCTGATCTCTGAAAGCCTTTAGAGCGTTCCAGATCACCCAGAGCTCCAGAAGATTCATCTGAAGACCTCAGTGTGCAGCCCAGCTACATGAGCCACCCAACCCAGCAGTGATGCATCTGTCGTCAGCACTTTTTGAGGCTGAGGAATTTGGAATGGAAGTCCCAGAGTCAAATTGGATTAAACAGTCCACCAGAGCAGAGACACGCAGATGAAATCTTCCAGCTCTCCTGTACCTGGTACCACTGAGAGGGAAGGGTCCATTGGGCTGATCTCATGTGCAGGCATGTCATGCATGTCACAAACTGTGGAGACCATATGGCTAAACAACCTCAACATCTGCCAAGCTATGACTTGCTGAGAGGTTTGAACCTGAGAGACCAGAACGACTAGAGTGTCCATCCTCGATCCTGGGAGGAAAGCTTGAACCTTCTGCGTATCAAGCAGAGTTCCAATAAATTTCAATTGTTGTGCAAGGTGAAGAGAGGACTTGGGGTAGTTTATAACAAACCCTTTGATTGCCAGCACCCAAATAGGCCTTCGAACGGACTCCCAAGCACCGTCCTCCAACGTGCTCTTCACCAGCCAATTGTTGAGGTAAGGGAACACATGGGCTCCCAATCTGCATAGCGACTCTGCGACTACCACTAGACATTTGGTAAATACCCTGAGATCTGACGTGAGGCCAAAAGGCAACATGTGGTACTGGAAGTGATGTCTTGCCTGCTGAAATCGAAGATACGTCCGGTGGGCTGGAAGTATCAGGATGGGAGAATATGCATCCTTCAACAGGGCCGATGAGGAGGGAAAGGGGGGCAAAATTCCCTGGGCTCTGTCTCCAAGGGGGGCCCAGAACTGGGGTCTCTCTTTTACTCATCAGGAGCCCCGGCACACTGGAGCAGGCGAGAGACGGACCATGGCACAGGGTCCCCCCTTGAAGACCAGGGAGGAGCAGACGTAGACATAGGGGGCAGGATCTGGTGGTAGCCCGAGAGTGAGTGAGAGGCAGCAGCAGTATCCAGGTTGTGCCCAGCGGCTGTGTCCTAAGTGTGGGTGGGGGCCTGACGGTTGCGTTCCAAGTTTGGGGGGGGGGGGGGGCGGAAGCAGTGGCCTGCCATGGCTTTGTCTCTCAGTGGTCCTGTCCTTCAAATCCAGAGAGCATAGCCAATCGTTTTCCTGAATCATGGGAAGAAGTGTGCCCAGGGAAACCATTCTGAACTTTTCTTTGACCAGAATTTGTTCAGGACCCTTAGGTCATGGGACACATCTTCTTCTGCATGAGAATGTACCTGGAATAGAATCCCTGCCCTTCTTCCCCTGGTGGAACGAGTTCAACCGCATGGGCCTGTAGAAGGGTGGAGAGTTCCTCTCCAAGTACATACTCATGCTGAGAGCTTAAGTAATGAGCTCTCGGTGGGCAATTTGGAGGTTTTCAAAGTCAATTTAGTGCGTATCCAAGACAGACTATTTGGAGAACCCACCAGTCGGAGGTTATAAGGGGCCACCTTTTGTGGAAAAACTTCAGCCTCCCCCCGACCAGCAAGTCGTCCAGTACAGATATGGTGACAGCGGCGATGCTCTGCTGGAGCCATTCAAAAGCTCACCCTTTGCTTAGACTGGGGAGCAGCAGGGGTCTTTGGCATATGCTGTTGACGAGAATGAGTGTGCTGGGGTTGAGCCTGAGCAGGCTGGCGAGATGAAGTGGTGTACTTACATCATTTGTGAGTAGTAAGCACCCCTCTTTGGCTTGCCAAAAGACCTCCTAGCTAAGGAGGCTAATGCAGAAGGTGCTCGGCGGGAGAGAGAAGAGATGGTATTAGTGTGTGTTTTGATTTGGTCACTGACCTCTTCAACCTTCTCTCCCAAAAAAAGGTTATCCACTCGGCAAGGGGCATCCACCAACCTCTGCTGAACCAACTGCTCCAAGTCAGAAACACGCAGCCATGAGAGTCTGCACATTGCTATATGAGTAGAAATCCTGGAAGCCACGTCAAAGGTATCATAGGTGCCCCTGGACAAGAACTTTCGACATGTCTTCTGCTGCTTGGTCAGCTGGTGCACTCACTTGGCCTGTTCCAGTGGGAGAGAATCCGCAAAGTCCATCAGCTTGAGCATCGAGTCCCGTAAGTACACACTGATAAAGAACTGGTAAGACTGTATACGGGACACGAGAACTGGCGCATGGAACATCTTCCTCCCAGAAGAGTACAAAGTCCTAGCTTTTCTGTCTGGGAGCGCCGAGGCACAGTCTAGATCTCCTGACTCTCTTGAGAGCGGATTCCACTATCATGAAATTGTGAGAACTGAGGTCTATCAAACCCAGGTGTGCTGTGGATCTGATACTGGGTGTCGATCTTCTTAGGCAGGACAAGAACTGACAGAGGGGACTCCCAGTTCCTATCGAGGACCTCCTTGAGTACTTCATGGAGAGGGACAGTCATAGCCTCCCTAGGAGATGTATAGTTCAGGACTTCGAGCATCTTAGCCCTGGGCTCATCCTCCACTTCCAAATGAAATGGAATAGAGTCACCCATTTTCTTCACAAAAGAGGGAAATGAAAGTCTCTCCAGAGGAGACTTTCCCCTTGCAAGTGGAGGGGACAGTTCAGAGGGGATACCATAGGACTTATCTGAGCAAAAGGACCTTGGATCCTCCTCCGACTCCTATGGGCGTTCCTCATTGGTGTCAGTAAGAAACTCCTTGTGGGAGGGCCGAGACCAAGCCTGCTTCGACCTTGAGGAGATTATACTCAAGAGGGGCATAAAGGAGTTGGCTCCTATCTTGACTCCAGTGAAGCTTTCTCCACCAACGTCGAAGGGATATCGGCTTGGGTGGCAGTCAGCAACAGCGGAGGCCACACTGCAGGCTGAGGGCCAAGCGGGGCCGCAATGGGCTGTACGTGGGCTCAAGCACCCCCAATACTGATTCACACCACTGCAGAATACCATCCAGCAGTTCAGGGAGCAAAGTCCCGGTCCTGGAGGCCGACACCGGGAAAGGCTGAGGTGCCAGTTCCGAGACAGGAGGCCAGAGGCGCATCAGCACCTCCTAGACAGGGGGAGAGATCTTCCTAGCGTCAACGCTTCTTAGGTGCCTAACCCCTTTATACCCATAGCTCCCGGCACCATGCGTCGAGGATGACTGATGCCGATGCTTCTTGGCCTTTGCCCGAAGCTCGGTGTTCAAGACACCTTGGTGCTGAGGACGTCATTGAATTCTCACGTTGCCTCAGGGTCCGGTTCGACGCTGGACGGCCCCGGGGGCCCTGTCTAGCAGTTGGCATCGAGATAGGTGGATACCCAATCAACGTACCACTGCTCCCAGTGTCAATGGGTCTCGAAGCAGCCATATGGACCGACGCTCCCAAAGCCAATGCAGTCTTCGACGTCAATGCCAACACTGCTGCCCTCGATGCCAATATCGAGGACTCGGATCTGGCACCAAAATTCCTCTCACATTAAACCTCTCTGGCAACCTGGGTCCGTTTCTTCATCCGAAGACAAAGGACACAGTTGGCAGAGCTATGGTCGGGCCTTAAGTATTAAAAGCACC
Source organism: Microcaecilia unicolor (assembly GCF_901765095.1). NCBI lineage: Eukaryota > Metazoa > Chordata > Amphibia > Gymnophiona > Siphonopidae > Microcaecilia > Microcaecilia unicolor. The sequence continues at coordinate 310,652,872 of NC_044034.1, read as the reverse complement.
AAAAATGGGCGACTTTGCCAGAGATTGTCCAACTGCACCGGGAACAGCGCTTAAAGCCATTGGGAACTTTAGTTGACATGAAAGGAAAAAAAACTTCCAAAGCAAAATCAAAAGATAAAATGGTGCCTGAAAAAAAGGCAAGACACCACAGAAAAATTCACAAGAAAGACCTGACCGGACAGGAGGCCTAAATGCGGCCTACAGCGCAGAAAATAAAGGAAACAAAAATCGTCAAAAAATAACTAAACATGTACAGGAAGAAAACAGGAGAAAAGACAAGGCACAGCAGAAAATCACACCAAAAGAAGGCAAAAAGGCACCAAAAAGAAGCTCTTCTGAACCAGACGTGAAGAGAAACTACAGACACGGTCTTCTCTTTACCATGGCAAGCGGGAAGGCATCTACGCATGTGTGGAGGAGTGTGTCTTGTGCTCCACAAAGCTCTTGAAGCTTGTTATAAAGCCCGGACTAGTCAATGCGGTGCCGAATTACTCACTTGTGTGAATTAATGGCCTGTTTGTCCTTGGAGAATTACGTTTCCACAGTAACAGTGGTCTTCAGTCCTAGTCCTTGAAAGCTGCCAACAGGTCAAGTTTTCTGGATTACTGCTAATAAATATGTATGAAACAGATTTGCATATAATGGAGGTAATACGCATATAAATCTCTCTGATGCATATTCATTGAAAACAAGATTCAATGAAGCCCTTAAGGACTGGGAGTGAAGACCAAAAGATCTAAAGATATGCTTTATTAACCTTCCATTAAATTTTAGTATTCAAGCTTTCAACAAAGACACGTAAACCACATATCACATATATATATATATATATACAGTGGTGGAAATAAGTATTTGATCCCTTGCTGATTTTGTAAGTTTGCCCACTGACAAAGACATGAGCAGCCCATAATTGAAGGGTAGGTTATTGGTAACAGTGAGAGATAGCACATCACAAATTAAATCCGGAAAATCACATTGTGGAAAGTATATGAATTTATTTGCATTCTGCAGAGGGAAATAAGTATTTAATCCCTCTGGCAAACAAGACCTAATACTTGGTGGCAAAACCCTTGTTGGCAAGCACAGCGGTCAGACGTCTTCTGTAGTTGATGATGAGGTTTGCACACATGTCAGGAGGAATTTTGGTCCACTCCTCTTTGCAGATCATCTCTAAATCATTAAGAGTTCTGGGCTGTCGCTTGGCAACTCGCAGCTTCAGCTCCCTCCATAAGTTTTCAATGGGATTAAGGTCTGGTGACTGGCTAGGCCACTCCATGACCCTAATGTGCTTCTTCCTGAGCCACTCCTTTGTTGCCTTGGCTGTATGTTTTGGGTCATTGTCGTGCTGGAAGACCCAGCCACGACCCATTTTTAAGGCCCTGGCGGAGGGAAGGAGGTTGTCACTCAGAATTGTACGGTACATGGCCCCATCCATTCTCCCATTGATGCGGTGAAGTAGTCCTGTGCCCTTAGCAGAGAAACACCCCCAAAACATAACATTTCCACCTCCATGCTTGACAGTGGGGACGGTGTTCTTTGGGTCATAGGCAGCATTTCTCTTCCTCCAAACACGGCGAGTTGAGTTCATGCCAAAGAGCTCAATTTTTGTCTCATCTGACCACAGCACCTTCTCCCAATCACTCTCGGCATCATCCAGGTGTTCACTGGCAAACTTCAGACGGGCCGTCACATGTGCCTTCCGGAGCAGGGGGACCTTGCGGGCACTGCAGGATTGCAATCCGTTATGTCGTAATGTGTTACCAATGGTTTTCGTGGTGACAGTGGTCCCAGCTGCCTTGAGATCATTGACAAGTTCCCCCCTTGTAGTTGTAGGCTGATTTCTAACCTTCCTCATGATCAAGGATACCCCACGAGGTGAGATTTTGCGTGGAGCCCCAGATCTTTGTCGATTGACAGTCATTTTGTACTTCTTCCATTTTCTTACTATGGCACCAACAGTTGTCTCCTTCTCGCCCAGCGTCTTACTGATGGTTTTGTAGCCCATTCCAGCCTTGTGCAGGTGTATGATCTTGTCCCTGACATCCTTAGACAGCTCCTTGCTCTTGGCCATTTTGTAGAGGTTAGAGTCTGACTGATTCACTGAGTCTGTGGACAGGTGTCTTTCATACAGGTGACCATTGCCGACAGCTGTCTGTCATGCAGGTAACGAGTTGATTTGGAGCATCTACCTGGTCTGTAGGGGCCAGATCTCTTACTGGTTGGTGGGGGATCAAATACTTATTTCCCTCTGCAGAATGCAAATAAATTCATATACTTTCCACAATGTGATTTTCCGGATTTAATTTGTGATGTGCTATCTCTCACTGTTACCAATAACCTACCCTTCAATTATGGGCTGCTCATGTCTTTGTCAGTGGGCAAACTTACAAAATCAGCAAGGGATCAAATACTTATTTCCACCACTGTATATATATATATATATATATATATATATATATAAAATTCTCATACTACAAATATCCTTCAGGTAGACCCTAGAGATTAACAGCATAAACAATTAAAAAAAATACTGCATATTGAAGCTGGAACGGGAAATTAACACTTACATTTTGCCCATCTGTTTGTCATTTGCAACCCTGATACAGAATATTTAGTACAAAAACATGAATGAGTTATTCATTGGAATCTGAATGTATAGTTTAACTGAAATTCTGCTCCTGGTGATGCCAGTTTGTCTTGCATTTCTGGAGATGAGGGATCCTTTGTTAAACTACCTTTGCCATTTCCCCAGCAATTAGGAAGCACAGAATTAGATGACCACCTCCTCCCTTGTAATTGCTGAACCTCTATGTGTACTTTCTATGCATTTAATGTAATATGGAATGTACTGTAATTTTTATTAATCTTTACATTTTCCCCATCCTTGTTGGCTTTCTTTCCTAGACCTCTATTTATGACCTGTAATTAGGTGGGCAACCTTCATTATACAGATGGCCACGTGAATGTCAGTACTACTTCTAGAGCCGAAACATTATGTACTGTCAGAACTGGAAATGCCCAGAACTCTACAGACCACCCGTGATAAGTAAGTAAAAATTTAGCTATAAATGATAAAAACAAACTGCAACAGCAGCTAATGAGGTCTCAGTGGCCCTTTTGGGACCAGGCGGCCAGGAGGTGGGAGCGGGTGGCCATTGCTCCTGCTCCACTGGGCAACCAGGAACTCCTGGTAAGGACGGGGACTGGGTCAGTTGGTGAGGGGAAGGGGGCTTGCAGCCTAACATCAATTTTGGGGGCAATGAGCCCTGGAGTGCAGGCACTAGTGAAGGCTTCCACATGTTGGCCTCGTGCTCACATGTGGGGGCCTCCAGGATGAGAGGTGTGTTTGCTGGGAAGGGCCAGGTGTTCTGAGAGGGGTGATTGTGCTTTTGGGTGTGCTGTCAGGAGGGGGTTTGGGGAGACCTGTATCAGGATGAGGAGCACCTATTTTTTCACGGAGAGAGTGGTGGATGCTTGGAATGCTCTCCCACAGGAGGTGGTGGAGAGGAAAACGGTAACGGAATTCAAACATGCGTGGGATAAACATAAAGGAATCCTGTTCCGAGGGAATGGATCCTCAGAAGCTTAGCCAAGATTGGGTGGCAGAGCCGGTGGTGGGCGGCGGGGATAGTGCTGGGCAGACTTATACGGTCTGTGCCAGAGCCGGTGGTTGGGAGGCAGGGATAGTGCTGGGCAGACTTATACAGTCAGTGCCCTGAAAATGACAGATATAAATCAAGGTACGGTATACACAAAAAGTAGCACATATGAGTTTATCTTGTTGGGCAGACTGGATGGACCGTGCAGGTCTTTTTCTGCCGTCATCTACTATGTTACTATGTTATTTGTAAAATACAATATTTAAAACTGCCAAAACTCTGGTTAATGATGTTTTCTGTATATACTTCCCATGGTCTCAGGAGCTGCATACAATTCAACGTCCCACCCAACCCCTGTACTAGATCAGTAGTCACAACCACAATTCAAGAACACTGAATGGCCTATCTACATAAAGGTCCTCTCATATGTTCACAGCCCACATCAGCCGTTGCATTGATTTTCTCGCCTCTCATACCATCCTCGATCCGCTTCAATCTGGCTTTCGCCCACTTCACTCGACAGAAACGGCATTAGCCAGTCTGTAATGACCTGTTCCTCACCAAATCCAAAGGTCATTACTCCATCCTCATTCTCTTCGACCTATCCGCCGCTTTTGACACTGTCAATCACAACTTACTTCTCGACACACTGTCCTCTTTTGGGTTCCAGGGCTCTGTCCTCTCCTGTTTCTCCTCTTATCTCTCCCATCGTACCTTCAGAGTACACTCTCATGGCTCTTCCTCCACCCCTATCCCGCTCTCTGTTGGAGTCCCTCAGGGTTCTGTCCTTGGACCCCTTCTTTTCTCTATCTACACCTCTTCCCTGTGCTCCCTGATCTCGTCTCATGGCTTCCAGTATCATCTTTATGCTGACGACACCCAGCTTTATCTCTCCACACCTGACATCACTGCGGAAACCCAGGCCAAAGTATCGGCCTGCTTATTCGACATTGCTGCCTGGATGTCCAACCGCCACCTGAAACTGAACATGGCCAAGTCCGAACTTCTTGTCTTCCCACCCAAACCCACTTCTCCTCTACCTCCACTCTCTATCTCAGTTGATAGCACCCTCATCATCCCCGTCTCATCTGCCCGCAACCTCGGTGTCATCTTCGACTCCTCCCTCTCCTTCTCTACGTACATCCAGCAGATAGCCAAGACCGGTTGCTTCTTCCTCTATAACATTAGCAAAATCCGCCCTTTCCTCTCTGAGCACACCACCCGAACTCTCATCCACTCTCTCGTTACCTCTTGCCTTGACTACTGCAACCTACTCCTCACTGGTCTCCCACTTAGCCACCTATCCCCCCTTCAGTCCGTTCAGAACTCTGCTGCACGTCTTATCTTCCGCCTGAACCGATACACTCATATCACCTCTCTCCTCAAGTCACTTCATTGGCTTCCGATCAGTTACCGCATTCAATTCAAACTTCTGCTACTAACCTACAAATGTACTCGATCTGCAGCCCCTCCTTACCTATCAACCCTCATCTCCCCTTACGTTCCTACCCGTAACCTCCGCTCTCAAGAAAAATCCCTCCTTTCAGTACCCTTCTCCACCACCGTCAACTCCAGGCTCCACCCTTTCTGCCTCGCCTCACCCCACGCATTGAACAAACTGCCCGAGCCCATACGTCAGGCCCCCTCCCTGCCCATCTTCAAATCTTTGCTTAAAGCCCACCTCTTCAATGTCGCCTTCGGCACCTAACCTCTACACCTCTACCCAGGAAATCTAGACTGCCCAACTTGACATTTCGTTCTTTAGATTGTAAGCTCATTTTAGCAGGGACCGTCCTTCTTTGTTTTTATTTTGTACAGCGCTGCGTAACCCTAGTAGCGCTCTAGAAATGTTAAGTAGTAGTAGTAGAATCAAGAACTATATACCATCAATGGCTCAATATTATAAACATTAAGACATACTTAATACTGTCATTAAATTAAGATACAACTATTTACCTTCAGATGCAAAGGAGCAAATCTTGTTCTTTACCCGTTAATTTGCACCTCAATTTACTTTAAACATTTACAAATACACAAAAATATACTCAGAACACTCTGTATGTTAAAAATAAAATGTAAATACATTTGTGAATAAAGGTATTTCCTTCTTTTCCAAATACTGGAATAGAAGCTTTACATTATATTTTAGGACAAACAGCAGCCACAAAGATGAAAATGTAATCCATTACGTTATATGGTTTCTGGCTAAAACAACCTATTTTAACAGACTATTTGGGGATATCTATCTATATTTGGGCTTTTGAAATGCACAAGGAGGAATATGATAGTACCTGTCAATGCCATTCCAACAGCATTCAAATTTGTCAAAAATGCAGTCATTCTCATACAGTGAACAAAGTTTACTTCTGAGATATTCATGTACCTATAAAAAATAAGCAATGCATTAACAATTTAGTATTTGTAGAATGTAATATTCATAAAAAGGGGACTTATAATTTTCTAGATAAACTATAATACAGCACAATTGAATAACAAAAAAACCTACACATCAAAGAATCAATTCCCAAAAGAATGGAAAATACTTGTTTTCCATAAATAATTTTGTGTTTATGTTGATTTCATCCATTTGACAACAATTTTCTTCAATGAAATTAATATATATTAGCCGTTAAGCCCGTAACGGGCTAGTTTTTTGTTTTCCTATGGCCTCCTCCCCCCGTCCACCAACCCTGCTCTCTCCCCTGCCGTCCCCCCAGGGTCTGTTTCCCTCAGTTTTGCCCCCTCCTTCCCTCCCTGCTCCCTCCTCCTCCGATTTCCACGCCCATGTCCAAGCCCTCCTCCCTATTGGGCTGTACTGCTGGTGGAGGCGGGGCTTGGACTTCTACACTCTCAGCGTCCCGACTCTACTGCGCATTTGCAGGTGAGTCGGTCACTTGCCATTTATATGTTATATATATATATATATATATATATATATATATATATATATATATATATATATAAAAACAGGTCCATTTCTCACTTACTATCAATGAATGATGTCAAATAAGTGTCTCAATTTCTAAGTGTGGGAGAAGGGAGAGCAGAAAAAGCGAAGATACTTACATGTAGAAGGTATTCTCCGAGGGCAGCAGGCTGATAATCCTCACAAGTGGGTTGGCGATCCGCACTGGCCCGGGAACCGGCATTTGAAAAAGCAAAAAGTTTGCTGGAGCCTTCTGAGCGCCGCACATCCGACTGTGAAAGCGTAAAGTACTTTCCCGCCCGTCACGCGGCCATGCTCCTCAGTTAGGTGAAGAGTAAAAGAGAGATAGAAGAGACAACTCCAAGGGGAGGTGGGTGGGTTTCTGAGGATTATCAGCCTGCTGTCCTTGGAGAATACCTGCTACAGGTAAGTATCTTCGCTTTCTCCGAGGTCAAGCAGGCTGAATAATCCTCACAAGTGGGGTATCCCTAGCATCCAAGCTCATGCAAAACAACAAACGTTGGTCAATTGGCCTTGCAACGGCGAGAACACAATGTAGATTAAACAAACTATATACAAACTAACTGAGAGTGCAGTCTGGAACAGAATAAGACCTAAGGGGGTGGAGTTAAATTCTAAACCCCAGACTCTGCAGCACTGCCCAAACCAACTGTCACATCGGGTATCCTGCTCAAGGCAGTAATGAGATGTGAATGTGTGTACTGAAGACCACATTGCAGCCTTGCAAATCTCTTCAATGGAGGCTGACTTTAAGTGAGCCACCGATGCAGTCATGGCTCTGACATTATGAGTCGTGACATGACTCACCAGAGTCAGCCCAGCTTGGGCATAAGTGAAGAAAATGCAATCTGCAAGCCAATTGGAAATGGTGCGTTCACTGATGGTGTCTCCCCTCCTGTTGGGATCAAAAGTAACAAACAAATGGACGGACTGTCGGAAGGGCTTCATCCGCTACATGTAAAAGGTCAATGCTCTCTTGCAGTCCAAGGTGTGCAAGCTGCTTTCGCCAGGGTGGGCATGAGGACGGGGAAAAAACGTTACCAAGACAATCGACTGGTTCAGATGGAACTCCAACACCACCTTTGGCAGGAATTTAGGGTGCGTGTGGAGGACTACTCTGTTGTGATGAAACTTAGTATAAGGTGCATTAGCTACCAAGGCTTGAAGCTCACTGACCCTATGAGCTGAAGTAACAGCCACCAAGAAAACGACCTTCCAGGTCAAGTACTTAAGATGGCAGGAATTCAGTGGCTCAAAAGGAGCTTCCATCAGCTGGGTGAGAATGACGTTGAGATTCCATGACACTGTCGGAGATTTGACTGGGGGCTTTGACAAGAGCAAACCTCTCATGAAGTGAACAACTAGAGGCTGTCCAGAGATAGGCTTTTCTACACATCGATGATAAGAACTAATTGCACTGATGTGAACCCTTACGGAGTTGGACTTGAGACCAGACTCTGATGTGTAGAAGGTATTCAAGCAGGGTCTGTGTGGGACAAGAAAGGGGATCTATGGTCTTGCTGTCACACCAGACAGCAAATCTCCTCCATTTAAAAGAATAACATCTCTTAGTGAAATCTTTCCTGAAAGCCAGCAAGACTTGGGAGACACCCTCCAAAAAAACCTAAGGAAGCGAAATCTAGGCTCTCAACATCCAGGCTGTGAGAGCCAGAGACTGGAGGTTGGGATGTAGAAGTGACCCCTTGTTCTGAGTGATAAGGGTCAGAAAACACTCCAATCTCCACGGTTCCTCAGAGGACAACTCCAGAAGAAGAGGGAACCAAATCTGACGCGGCCAGTACAGCACAATTAGGATCATGGTTCCGCGGTCTTGCTCGAGTTTTAGCAAAGTCTTTCCCACCAGAGGTATGGGAGGACAGAACTGAGGAACTTTGTGATTGAGTTGAATGGCAAAAAGATCCACCGAGGGGGTGCCCCACGCCCGGAAGATCTTGCGGGCTACGGTCATATTCAGCAACCACTCGTGAGGTTGCATTACTCTGTTCAGCCTGTCGGCCAGACTGTTGTTTAGGTCTGCCAAATAAGTGGCTTGGAGAAACATGCCATGACAGCACGCCCACAGCCACATCTGGATGGCTTCCTGATACAGAGGGTGAGATCCGGTGACCCCTGCTTGTTGGTGTAGTACATCACAACCTGATTGCCTGCTTGAATTAAGATAATTTGGTTGGACAGCCAATCTCAGAAAGACTTTAGAGAGTTCCAGATCACTCGGAGCTCCAGGAGGTTGATCTGAAGATCTGTTTCCTAGGGGGGGGGGGGGGGGGGGGGGACCAGGCTCCCTGAGTGTGAAGCCTATCGACATAAGCTCCCCACCCCATGAGAGATGCATCTGTCATCAGCACTTTCTGCAGCTGAGGAATTTGGAATGGACATCCCATGGTCAAATTGGATCGAATTGTCCACCATGGAAGAGAATGTGCAAAGTCGGTGGACACATGGATGACATCTTCTAGATTCACAATGGCCTGATACCACTGGGTAGCTAGGGTCCATTGAGCAGATCTCATGTGCAGACGTGCCATGGGTGTAACATGAACTGTGGAGGCCATGTGCCCCAAGAGTCTCAACATCTGCCGAGCTGTGACTTGCTGTGACACTCGAACCTTGGACACTAGGGACAGAAGGTTGTCTGCCCATGCCTCGAGAAGATAGGCTCAAACCATTCTCGTGTTGAGCAATGCTCCAATGAACTCCAATTTCTGAACCAGAGTGAGATGGGACTTGGGGTAATTTATCACGAATGCTAGTAGTTCCAGTACCTGAATAGTCTTCCAGATGGACTCCCGAGCACTGTCCTCTGAGGTGCTCTTCACCAGCCAATTGTCGAGATAAGGAAACACATGCACTCCCAACCTGCGCAGCAACGCTGCAACTACCATCAGGCATTTTGTGAACACTCTGGTAGCTGACGCTAGGCCAAAGGGCAGCATGTGGTACTGGAAGTACTGCATTCCCAGCCAAATTCGGAAGTGAGCTGGAAGTAACGGGATGTGCATATATGCATCCTTCAAGTCCAGAGAGCATAGCCAATCATTTTCCTGAATCATGGGAAGAAGGGTACCCACGGAAACCATTCTGAACTATTCATGGACCAGAAATTTGTTCAGGGCCCTTAGGTCTAGATTGGGATGCATCCCCCCTGTTTTCTTTTGGACAAGGAAGTACCTGGAATAGAATCCCAGCCCTTCTTCCGCTGGTGGAATGGGTTTGACTGCTTGGGCCTGTAGAAGGGCGGAGAGTTCCTCTGCAAGTACCTGCTTGTGCGGACAGCTGAACGAACAAGCTCGTAGTGGGAAATTTGGAGGTATGGATTCCAGATTGAGGTTATATCCTAACTGGACTATTTGAAGAACCCTCCGGTCGGAGGTTATGAGAGGCCACCTTTGGTGAAAAAACAACAACCTCCCTCCAACAGGCAAGTCGCCCGGCAAAGACACTTTTATTGCGGCTATGCTCTCCTGGAGCCAGTCAAAAGCCCGTCGTTTGCTGTTGCTGGGGAGCAGTAGGTCTTGGGCGCACGCCGTTGACAGGAACAAGTGCGCTGGGGCTGAGCTTGAGTAGGCTGGTGAGATGCAGGTGGAGACCCACTCGATGCCTCGCTGCTCCTAGTGTGTCGTGGTCTCTCAGCAGCCATGCCTACCTCCACTCCCATCAATGCCTCCCTCAATACCGACGTCGCCAACCTCAATGCCAACATAGGAGGACCGGACTGAGCCCCAAACAGTTTTTCTCTCTGGGCTTCTACCTACGCCTAGAATAAGAAGGGAGCACTCCATGACCCACCAAAAAACCTCCTAGTTGAGGAGGTGGAAGCAGGAGAGAGAAGCCATAGGCATCCGTGTGCTTCTTGATCTGGTCAACTAGATCTTCCACCTTTTCTCCGAAAAGATTATTCCCCCCCCCCCCCCCCGGCAAGGAACATCCGCAATCCTCTGCTGGACCAAATGGTCCAGGTCAGAAACACGCAGCCATGAGAGTCTGCGCATTGCTATACCTTGAGCAGAGATTCTGGATGCTACATCAAAGGTGTCATATGCGCCCCTGGCCAAAAATTTGCGACACGCCTTTTGCTGCTTGACCAGCTGACGAAAAGGTTCAGCCTGCTCCAGAGGGAGGGCATCAACCAAACTAGGCAGCTGCTACACCGATTTCCACAAGTGGATGCTCGTGAAGACCTGGTATGACTATTTGGGCAGCGAGCATGGTGGCCTAATACATTTTCCTCCCAAAAGAGTCCAAGGTCCTAGCTTCTCTGCCTGGGGACACCGAAGCATAATCTCTAGAACTCTTGGCTCTCTTGAGGGCGGTGTCCATCACCATGAAATTGTGGGCTAACTGACACCTCATCAATCCAGGCTCCCTGTGAATCTGATACTATGAATCAGTCTTTTTCAGGACAATGGGGACAGACAGAGGGGACGCCCAGTTTCACATAAAGACTTCCCTGAGTACCTTATGCAAAGGAGTTGTCACTGCCTCTCTAGGTGGAGAGGTGTAATCCAGAACTTTGAGCATCTCAGCCCTGGACTCATCCTCTATGTCTATGGGGAATGGAATGGCCTGAGCCATTTCCTGCACAAAAGATGAGCAGGAGAGGCTCTCAGGAGGAGACAGTTTCCTTTCAGGTGCAGGGGAAGGTTCAGACAGAATCCCAAATGACTCATCTGAGAAGTACCTGGAATCTTCCTCTGACTCCCACGAGCGTTATTCCTTGGTGTCAGAGAACTTCCGGGCCGAACCCGCCTCAACGCCGAAGACTTGTGGTCTTGATGGTGATGTCGAGGAGCCGACCCCCCCACATGGACGGCGAAGCTCCCTCCATCGATGTCGATGAGGAGTCAACCTGGGTGGCAGCCAATACTGGAGCCGCAAGCGGCGCAGAGTTCGGAGACCTCACCACGGGTGGAGGGGCAGACATAGCTGAAGCAGATGGCAAGGTAGGCGAGCAAGCACCCCCGACGCCTATGCAGTGTGGCGCAGCAGTCCTTCCAGAAGCTATGGAAGCAAATCCGCTCGTTGAGAGCAGCCATAGGAAAAGGCTGCGGGGCCGGAGGAACAGTCGGTGACACAGATGCCTTGGGTTCGGGAGCAGGAACTGGACTGCTGGGAGACTGATGCTTCGGCACCTCTTGAATGGAGGGGGAGCAGTCCTCCCGGTGTTGACGCTTCTCGGGTGCCAATGTCCTTGGTGCCCCAGAGCTCCCTGGTAAATTTTAAATTTAGCCCTCTATTGTACTGGTAGCCAATGAAGTTTTTGCAAAAATGGTGTGATGCGGTCACGTCACTTGCAACCTTCTATGAATCTTGCTGCTGCATTCTGAATCAACTGGAGCTGGTGCAGGCCCTTTGTAGTCAGACCATTGTATAGTGCATTGCAGTAATCCAGTCTTGATGTTACCATGGCATGCACAACTGGGATAAGATTTACCTTCTTGATGTAAGGAGAGAGGCAGCGTAGCTGTCGCAAATAGTAGAAGCAGCTCTTGAAGGTTGCTTGGATTTGGGGAATCAGAATAAGTGTTGAGTCTAACTGTATTCCAAGGTTGCTGACTTGTGATTTGAGGGGGAGTTCATACTTCCCAAAAGGGATTTTGATGTCAGGTATGTATCCACTTGTGTTAGGGACCCAGAGAAGCTCCGTTTTACTTGGGTTCAGGCAAAGTTTGTTGTGTTTAGCCCATTCTTGAATTAATGTTAGACAAGTAATCAGTTTATTCAAGGCTGTAGGTAAGTCAGGTTCAATGGGTATGAGTAGCTGTACATCATCCACAGAGTGTCCATTGACCGAATCAGCTCAGCTAGTGGCTTGAAGTAGATAGTGAACAGAATAGGTGACAGTATCGATCCTTGTGGTACCACGCAGGTCAGTGTCCATGGTGGTGATGAGTTGCTGCCAATCATTATGGATTGTTGCTTGTCTGATAGGTAGGATCTGAATCAGGCAAGTACTGTTCCATTGATACCTGTTTTCTGTCAGTCGTGCTAGCAAGATATCATGATCCACAGTGTCAAAAGCTGCTGAGAAATCTAGCAGTACTAACATCGAGGCAAATCCCTTGTCTCAGTTTCTGTGAAGATCATCTAGACAGGGATACGAGGACCGTTTCTGTTCCATAACCGGGTCTGAATCCAAACTGACATGGATCTAGCCAGTTACTCTTTTCTAGCCATTCATTAAGTTAAACGCAGACTGTTCTATGAGTTTCCCTAGAAATGGGATGTTGGATTCTGGCCTGTAACATTCAAGTTTGTCCTGGTCAAGTTTGTTTTTCTTCAGCAGAGGGCGAACCACTGCCTCTTTTAATGCTATTGGTAGTTGCCCATTAGAAAGAGAGGTGTTCACAATTTTTGTGGTGCCTTCTATAAGGCCCATACTTGCCTGCTCCACTATCTTTGATGGGCAGGGATCGAGGGAGCAGGAAGTTGGTCGAAGGTCTCTTAGGATTTTGTCAAGGCTCTCCTCTGTCATTAGATTAAAAGTGTTCCACCTGTCTCTGTTAGGAGGGGGCGAGTTTGTGCACCCCTGGGTGGGATTGCCTGTAAATCCTGGTGGAGACTTTTAATTTTGTTGGCAAAGTATGCAGCAAAATCATTGCAGTTCAGTTTAGACTGGGCAGGCTGGTTTTGTTGTGGGGGTTGCAGTAGGCTGTTTACTATACTGAACAGCTGCTTGGTTGAATTGGCAGCCTGTGCAATGCATTGAGAGAAATTCTGTTTTTTGGTTGCTGTTAAGGCTTGGCGGTACTTTGCCATGTGCTTCCTGCAGTTTAGCCTGTCTTCATCCAGGTGAGATTTGCGCCATCTCCTTTCCAGTTTTCGTTCTTCACGTTTAAGGATCCGAAGTTCTGGAGAAAGCCAAGATGAGCGTTTGTGAGTGGGCATAAGACCTTTTTAGTGGTGCTGTGTTCCCTAAGGTCTTGACTAGGTGTGTATTCCAGATGTCAACTTGTTCTGCTACTGTTGTCTTTTCATCTATATGCGGATAGCCCAAGGCCGCTAGGAAATTCTCAGCGGTCAGCTTTTTTTTTCGTCTCTGATCTCCTTCCAAACTCTGGGAGGTACCATTTGTTTCAGGTGGTCACTAAGGGAGAATTTAATTAGAAAATGGTCTGACCATGATAGGGGTGTTATTTCAATACTGTTATCCCAGAATTCTGGGATATCCACCCCTTTGCAGAATACCAGGTCTAGTATGTGACCCTTTTCGTGGGTTGGAGAATTGATCACCTTTGTAAATCCTAGTGCTGTCATCGTGTCTAGAAAAGCAGCTGTGCTGGTGTCTGGGGTTTTGATGTGTATGTAGATTGAAGTCTCCCACGATCACCAGCCTAGGATAATTCAGGGTCACTTGAGTAATCAGGTCTAGGAGTTCTTGCACAGATAATGTGTTGTTACGAGGTGCTCGTTAGCCTTGTATGACACAGGAAGTTGCTTAAGATTCTTGAAGCAAAGGGGCTGTTTGCTCTTTCCAATGACGAGTGGTTCCAACTTCTCACTCCCATCCATATTGGAGCAAAGGAGGATCGTCAGTCGGTCCTTCGACGTTTTACTTCCTGTAGTTTCGGCTTCTTTGAATGCAAGCGTTCCATCAGGAATTGCTCGCCAGTAGAGACCGTTTTCGTCAGCACTGAAAATGTCACAAGGTGCAAACTCATTCAAGATGGTAGGGAGAACTGAAACATCCTAATTTTCAGCACCGAAGTCATCAGCGTTTTGTTTTTCACCATGCTGTCCCTCTCCTTCCATCTTTCAAACCATCCAACAGTGGCTTTGAATTCAGTTAGTCCAAGACTTTCAGCTAGCTGATTAGCTTTCTCCATAAGCAGTGGACCACTGACAGGAAACTGTCTGCTCCTGATTTGAGCATCTTCTATATCCTCAGCTTTTCCCGCCCATTTACGTTTCCTGTGTGGATTTATATTGTTTTGACAGTCTTTCAGAAGCAGAAAGGTCAGCTTCAAGATACGTGAAATTTGACTGGGATTGACACCATATTCTTTAGCAATAGATGCCAGACTATTTTCTAATATTTTAATAACTTCTATTTGTTCAGCCAGTGTTAAAGTCTTACAGTTGCGCGACGACGACTCCAGTGTACACGCTAACAACTTTCTTTCGCTTATTCTGCCTGTGGCAGTTAACCAATGAGATTTCTAATTTATTGCCCCTTTGTTACGTGCCAATCGGCTTCCATATTCCATGTGTGCGCTTATGTGGATTCTTTCCTGCAGAGGAGTGGTCTTAAACCATGCATATAAGCGAATCTTGCACTTATCAGTGGTGCACTAAACCGAAGTTTGTCCCCATAGAAACTGATGGCGTCACAAACGGGACCGAAGTACGGCATGCAGTTAAACAGAGCATGCGCTTATCCGACGTGCACTGTATTTCCTCTTTAAACCAAGGTTTTCTAAAAAGGTATTTTCTAGGGCTGCATATTGATTACAATTTTTAACCATGATTAAAGTTGGGCCATAGTCAGCTGTTAATGGGGGAGGAACATGGATGGGCTGGGGGGGGCATATTTCCTCTCCCTCATAAGTACATAAGCATAAGTACATAAGCACTGCCACGCTGGGAAAAGACCAAAGGTCCATCAAGCCCAGCACTCTGTCTCCGACAGCGGCCAATCCAGGCCCCAAGAACCTGGCAAAAACCCAGAATTTAATAACGATCAATGGACTTTTCCTTCAGGAATCTGTCCAGACCCCTTTAAACTCAGCAAGGCCAGCTGCCGTCACTACCTTCTCCGGCAATGAGTTCCAGAGTCTAACCACACGCTGAGTAAAGAAAAACTTTCTCCAATTTGTTTTAAACCTACCACATTCTAATTTCATCTTGTGTCCCCTAGTTCTATTATTGTTAGAAAGCGTAAACAAACGCTTCACATCTCTCCGCTCTACCCCACTCATTATTTTGTAGACCTCTATCATATCACCCCTCAGCCACCTTTTCTCCAGGCTAAAGAGTCCTAGCCGTCTTAACCTCTCCTCATAAGGTAGTCGTCCCACCCCTTTTATCATTTTCGTCGCTCTTCTCTACACCTTCTCCAATTCCTTTATATCTTTTTTGAGATGAGGCGACCAGAACTGAACACAATACTCCAGGTGCGGTCGTACCATGGAGCGATATAACGGCATTATAACATCCTCATGCTTGTTTTCCATCCCTTTTCTAATAATACTCAACATTCTGTTCGCCTTCTTAGTCACCGCAGCACATTGAGCGGAAGATTTCAACGTTCTATCCATAATGACTCCCAGATCCCTTTCTCTGTCCGTAACTCCTAAAGCGGAACCTTGCATGACATAGCCGTAATTGGGGTTCCTCCTTCCCACGTGCATCACTTTGCACTTGTCAACGTTGAACTTCATCTGCCATTTGGACGCCCAATCCCCCAGTCTCACGAGGTCCTCTTGTAATCTTTCACACTCCTCCCTCCTACATGAGATATCATACCTTTGCTGATGGGGATGCCAAAGCCAGTCGAAGAAATCCACTGTCAGTGTCCCCCCTTCTTCCGGAGTGAGGAATTCAGCAGGGTGCTTCTCTCTCCGTGCCCCCCTGTGCCTTCACCCAATCTCTCTTCCCTCCATGTGCCCCCCCCCCCGCCTTCACCCAATCCTCTCTCTCAAATATGCCTCCCCTTCTGTTTTATCCCCCCCACCCTCCTGCCCTCCATCTCTCCCAGACTGCGGCAGTAGCTCTTCCCTCCCCTCCTGGTTTACCTCATCAGTTGTCTTGCAGTAAATCTTCATCCTGCAGTGGCTGGCAGCGTATTGAAATGCTGCTTCAGCCTGCACCAGGCCTTTCCTTCTGACCCTGCACCCTTTTCTGAAAATAGGAAGTTGCATCAGAAGAGGGCGGGGCGGGTCAGAAGGAAAGACTCGTGCAGGGCGAAGATTTACTGTAAGACAACTAACAAGGTAAACTGGGAGGGGAGGGGAGAGCCGCAAGCGGTCTGGGAGGGGATAAAGAGATGCCAGACTAGGTGTGCAGGTGGTTACCTTTAATAAGGATTAATGGTTAATATGTTAATTGCAGCATTAATCATGACTAATGCGCAGTCCTAGTATTTTCAAGAGGCAACATATCAATTAACAACATCTGATCTTGTTAATGCCGTAGTTGCATTCTGATGCCGTAGTTGCATTCATCATCGTACCTTTTAATTTGTTGACAGTGTCTTCAAATCAAAAATAATTTTTAGTTAAAGTTATTGTAGCAAAAGTTACAATTAAATGATTAGGGACTCTACAAAGAGTTGTTCTACCTCTTAATATGTTTTCAATAATCAAAAGAGCTTCCCTTTGAGGAATATTGGTGTAGACTGAGTCTACGTCCAACGTAACCATTATAATATCTGAGAGGTCACCATCAAAATCATTGAGAATATTGATGAAATGTGTAGTCTCTCTTGATGTATGATTTAACAGAACATAAGGGCGTAAAAAGAAATCAACAAATTTGGATAATGGTTCAAGGACAGACTCATTGCCAGAGACAATGGTCCTACCTGGAGGATCTGCTGTAGACTGGTAAATATTGGGTTGTATATAAATGGTGGGTGTAACAGGACATCTTACTTTAAAAAAAAGTCCTCCTCTTTTGAAGTTAAGTATCCAACCTGTACAGGAAAATCCATAATTTTGGCTATTTCTTTTCGTAAATGTGGTGTGGGATCTTCAATTAACGGAATGTAATATTCTCTGTCATTTAGTTGCCTGTGTACCTCTTTGATATAGTCAGTCCTGTTGAGAACAATGCCCCTTCTTTGTCGGCAGGCTTTATAACCATCTCTGAATTTCGTGCCAATGACTTAATGGCTTTAAATTCTTGTAAAGTCAAATTATACCACCTTTGTTTTTTGTGTTTTTCTAAGACTTGGATTTCTCTCTGAATACAATGATTAGTGTAAATAAGGGGATCAACTGGTCTAAGAGATATCCAAGTTCATGGATTTTTAACAATAGAAGTGCCCAAGTGTGAGACATGTGTCTTGGAAAAAGACTGCAAAATCTGAAGTTTAAGTGTGAACTTAAAAAGATCAATCTGTGTTTGGAAAGTGTTGTATCTAGTGGTTGGGACAAAGTCCCTTTTGCAAAACTGCTTTTCCACTATCTGGATGTGATAGAGGACAGAATAAAAACCAGGAATATCAATTTCCAACTGGTTCAACGATAGACTGTACTCTGCCTCTCCCACGGCCTCGTGTAGAGGTCTGCCTCTCTGGGGAGCATAATATTTTCAATTGGCATGATATAGGTTGGGCTGAGTGACATCGTATGAATTCCTGTTGTAACGTGGCAAACTGGTTATGTTTTTCTGCTGACGAAACTTGGGAGAATCAGGGCTCCAGATCCACTTAAAAAAATAAGTTAGAGGGACCAGGCGAAGATAGTAATTGTGCTGGAGCAGGTGATCGAATTAGCTGCATTAGTAGAAATATTCTTTCAGTGCCTCTAGTTGAACATTGGAAAGATATAGGGCATTCCATAAATGATTTAAACCTTTTTGTTTTTAAAACATTTCAGCGTTGGAGGGTGGTGATTTTGATTCACATCTTCACGAAGAACAAAAGTAATTTTAGTTTTTACTCAATACTGTCTTCCCCATGATTACAGACCTTTTTTGAGAGATTCTCCCTCTCTTCTACTTTTTTCTTCTCCTCTTCCCCACTTCATCTCCTTCCTCCTCCTTCTCCCTTTCCTATTTTCTCCTTCTCTTTTATCTCCCCTTTTTAAGTTTTCCCCCTCTTCCCCATTTCATCTCTCCTTTTCCCTTTCCTTTTTCCTCTTTATTCCTTTCTTCCCCTTCCACCTACCTCCATCCCCTCTTTTTTATTTCCCTCTTTCCATTTTGCCACTCCAATTGTTTAAATGTCCCTTTTATCTTGTTATTTTCTTATTGATTTTCAGTGTTTTATTTTGTGATGCACAACAGAAGCAGAAATTCTCCCCATTTTGTCACTTCAGTTGTTTCAAGGGTTCTATATGCCCGCATTCTGTGCTATTTCGATGTTTCCTATTGGTGTATTCTATTGCTCCTGTTTTTTTTATATTGCTGATGTTCGACATCTTATTACTTTCAGAGATGTGACTTGTCCGTTTTTGATTTGACACACAATATATATCTTTTTCACCAATCACCACGATATTCCACATTTGTTTTTAATCTCCCCTTGTGCATTAGCGTATTTTTCCTTAATATTTGTTGAAAATAATAGTTTTTGAAAAATATCAGGATTTTTAAAATACATTTTTGTATCCTGAATTTTAAAGCAGTTTTTCCCACACTTGCTTCCAGCTGCTGCAAATTCACACTAATGGAGGCAATCTCAATGCTGGGGAAATAATCAACATCCAAAGTCAATAATCCCAACCTCAGATAATTGGGTTTGTGTCATGGTTGTGCCCGTTTCATGCTCTCATTCATCTCGCTACCTGGTGGTCAGACCTGGTGGCTGCGATGGACTGTCTGTCTGCTGTTTCCCATGTTCCAGAAGTCATGCCGGTCCGGATCTTCCAGCCTTCCAAACTGGCTTGGGATTTTTGGAACTTAGCAGCACCCTTACCTGGTGAACTCCCTTGTATGTGGCCTTTATTAAGCACCTGGAAACTTTCAGACTTTGCCTTGGCAACAGAGGTCTTCAGTCCTGTTCATGTCCTTGTTGGTCTGTAGCAATTCCTGCCCTGAAAGCTTGTTTTGCCTGTTTTTGACCTTGCTGGTTTCCTGGTTTATTCTACTGTCTGCTGCCTGCCCAAGACTCTGTTTCCTGGTTTAGTCTACTGTCTACTGCCTGCCCAAGACTCTGCTTGTTTCCTGGTTTGTTCTACTGTCTGCTGCCTGCCCAAGACTCTGCTTGATTCCTGATTTACTATTGATTGCCGCCAGCCTACAGACTCTGTGTGGTTCCTGATTTCCCTCCTGCTTTGCTGCCTGCAAGACTCTGAGTGATTCATGGACCATTCTCCTGCTTCTGCTCCAGTCCGGCCTGTGCCTGTCTGTCTGTGGTCTGCCTTGCCTCCTGTTTGGGTGATTTGCCTGCCGTTGCTGCTCCTCGGCAGTGGTCCAAGGGCTCACTTTTCCTCACCAGCGTGACAGTTTGCAATAAAAGAAATAAAAACTTTTCTATAAGTGTTAGGATTATTGACTTTGGATATTAGCAGTTCCTCACATTCTGAGTAAAGTTGATCTTATCTCAGCTGCATTTTCTTTCTGTGAGCTGCATTTTACTTAGACGTATGGATATAGTTTGTTCATTTCTCTACACACATACATGTATTTATTTTGAATATCTATTAATTTTGTTGTTTGTATAGTTGTTGACTCCTGAGACAGGTGCCCCGAGGATTTTTTTTTCAGTTTTTTTTTTATTAATTCACAGTGTGCCTGGTAGCACAGTGATTTATGGTGCTATTACTCAGATGATATTTGAATCAGAAATTTTTTTCTTATGTACAGTAACTTCCATGGACAAAACTGCATTTAACTCATAAGACCTTCTATACTTATCAGACAGTGAGGGTCATGATTGCAGTGTGTTATGTATGAGAGCATCATCTGCCAGGTGTGTCCCAACTGAAAAAAAGGTTGAGAACCACTGAGATAGGGGGGATACCTTTAGGGAGTAGTTAGCAGTATGGGAATATCTGGGAGTAGAAGAAAGTGAGTGGGCAAGACTGAAAGGAGATATTTTAAGGGCTACAAACATGTTGGCAAATAAAAGTACAAGGAAAAGAAGCTGCCATGGTTTTCAAAATTAGAAGTTGAAAAGGTAAGGAAAAAGAAGCCAGCCTTCATAAACTACAAAGAGATCATAGAAAAGGAAGACAGCAAAAATATTTGGAAAAGTTAAGAGAAAATAGTTGGGAAAGCAAAGAGGCAATGGAAGAAGAACTAGTCAATACAGTAAAATAGAGGTACAAAGCTATTTATTTTCTTTTTAATGTTAGTAACAGGAAGAGAGAAAGGGAGGGAGAGAGACACAGCTCGTGCAATGGGGCTGGACAGGATTCTTTTGGAAGTTCTGACTTTTTCAATGCTTCTTTAAAGACAGGTGTGGACCCCATAGGATTAGAGATGGGCAGATGTGGTATCTCTGCCCATCTCAAAAAGTGGGGAGGAGGACAGGAGCTACAGGTTAAGATTAAATGCTAAAAAATGTAGGATCCTACATTTGGCCTACAAAAACGTAAGGGAATGATACTGTATAATGGGTGAGTACTGTCTGTGAAAGACCAGTGAGATCTGGAGATGATCTTAAAATGGCGAAAGAAGTAAAAAGGGTAACAGTAAAAGCCAGAAGAATGCTCAAGTGCATAAAGAGAGGAATGATCAGCAGAAAAAAGGAAGTGACGGCACATCTGTATAAATCTCTGGTGAGAGCTCATTTGGAATACTGTGTGCAGTTGTGAAGACTAGACCTTCAAAGAATAACGGGAGAGAGTGAATCAAGAGGGCGACTATTAAAATGGTTAGTAGTCTTCACCACATAGTACAGGAGAGAGATAAAGCTTTAAAAAGAAAACATTCTTTAGAAGAAAGATGAATGACAGAACATATGATAGAGACATTTAAGTAACTCCCTTGTATAAGAGCACATGAAGCAGGCCTCTCGATTAAAAGAAAGCTCTAGAATGAGGTGTTACAGGAGGAAGGTGAAAGAGGGTAGACTCAGGAGTAATCTTGAGAAATCTCTTTCAGGAAAATCTTGTAGATGCACATAAAATCCTCCCATTGGAGGCAGTGGAGATGAGGATTGTATCTGAATTCAAGTACAGAAGATCTCCAAAGGAGAAGAAGGGACTGTAGAGCTTAGTAATTGGTGTAGATGGGCAGACTAGATATGCTGTATAGTCTTTATCTGCCATCATTTTCTGTTTATATGTTTCTGTATCTGAAGTGTGTCATGGTCAGCTCCAAAAACAGCATACCTGGTACGTTTCCACAGGCCTGTTCTCCATGTTCAGATCCCAAATTTTAACTGAGAGGTAATCTCTAGTCATCATATAACGACCATTATGGCTGAATTTAACATCTGATATTGAAGAGATGATTTCAGAGAAAAATGATCGGTTACTGGGATCTTCTGGTTCTTCAAACACTAGAAGCAAAAAGTAGTAAATAAAAGATGGATAATGCTGGTTTAGACATATCTACATAAATTCAAGAACTCAGCTTAATGTGCTTTTTCTTCTTTCCATCAACAGAACTACAGTCATTTCTCACACACTAATGGCAAAACATTAATCTAGAAACACATATGGATACAGTATAGTTAGCCCGTTTTGTAGTGTAACACTCAAATAAAGAGATGTTAAGTGATCATGTGGCCTGTTTTAGACTCACACTAACCATCGATGTTTGATCCTTCATTAGTTGCCATGTTTTGAATAATTCACATTTCAATATATTTTTTCATTTAATTTCATCCCCATTTATATAGGTTGGTAGAGTTGTCAATACATATTCTAATACATTCTCTGCAGAATCACAGAGAGAAAAACAGCTCATCCTTGAATAGCTACAGCTCTGCAGAACCAACATCCCCAGACACCTTGGAGATACATCTGAGGCATGTGAAAATCAGAGCCCAAACAAACCAGGGAATACTGATCACACCTTTAGAGATGCAGATCAGATGGGGGTAATAAACCTCTTGAACTATCAATTATCACAGCATGAAGTCTCTGTACTCGCCAAAGGACTCTCATTTTGCCCATCCAGCAAACTGGATGAAATCCAACTATATTCAGACCTAGAAGAATTCTTTAGAAAAATGCGTCTTAAAACACATTTCCACAATAAAGGGACACCAAACAGACCGGACTGAAACCTCTCGTGCACAAAACTAACAGCTTCATACAAGACACCACAGACTTTCTGAATAAATTGAAAAATATCAAGCAATTACCACCAAACACCCTTCTGGTCACAATGGATGTAGAAATCACTATACAGCAACATTCCACATGCGGATGGCATAGCTGCATGTGGGAGACTCCTAAAAACATCCACACTGGATCATCAATACTCACCAGAAACTATAAAAAAATTAATCAAGTTTATTTTAACTCATAACTACTTCCGCTTTAACAATGATATCTATCTACAAATAATGGGCACTGCGATGGGCACCAGGACAGCACCCAAATATGCCAACCTTTTTATGGCTGAGCTGGAAGAGAGATTTCTGAATACATGCCAGACCAAACCTCTAAAATACTACCGGTACATCAATGACATTTTTATGATTTGGACGGAAGGGGAAGAAACTCTGAAACAATTTTACTATTCCTTCAATACATACCATCCTACAATCAGATTCAAAATTGACTACTCCCCAGAAAAAGTCAATTTTTTGGACACCACAGTCTCAATCAGTGATGGATGTATACAAACATCTATATATAAGAAACCCACAGACAGATGCAGCTACCTCCACAACTCCAGCTTCCATCCTTCACATACAAAAAGATCCATTATTTACAGCCAAGCCACAAAATACCACCGTATCTGCTTGGACCCAGGGGATAGAGACAGACACCTTGAAACCCTCACTGCATCCTTCAAACAGAAAGGCTACAACCCCAAAATAATCTCCAAGAATATTGCCTCCTCCCTCAAAACACCCAGGGAAAATCTGCTACAGTACAAAGAAAAAAAAGCCACAGACAGAATCCCTCTTGTAGTGACATACAACCCAGAGCTGGAGAAACTGAGGAAAATCATAACAGACTTACAGACTCTACTCCAGGAAGATGTATTACTGAAAGAGATATTCCCATCCCCACCAGTGCTTGCCTTCAGACAGCCACCCAACTTAAAACACAAGCTAATCAGAAGTAAACTCCCAACACAGACTGAAAAGGAAAAGAAGGGCACATTACCCTGTAGTACATCCAGCTGCAAGCTATGCCAAAACATTTCAGAGGGGCCCATAGTCATTCACAAAGGAAAAATATTCAACATAAAGGAATCTTTCACATGCTCATCTTCCAATGTGGTATATATCATTCAGAGTAAAAAATGTAACGAAGGATGCTATATTGGAGAAACAGGCCAGATGCTTAAGACAAGATTCAATCTGCACAGACATCACATGAAGATAGCCGGTGCCAGTCAGGTTCCCACCCCGGTGGGCCAGCATTCCACAAGACCAGGACACTGCACCAGTGATTTCATAGTTAGAATCCTGAAAGGTAACTTTAAAACAATACAGGAACGTAAGACCTTTGACGTCAGAATGATTGAATATTTTGACACCCAACAGACAGGACTTAACAAAGATCTGGGTTTTCTAGCCCATTATAAACCATAAAATTGTATTTCTCTGTTTATCACCATCCTCTCACCTACCCACACCCATCCTGTTAGAATATCAATGAAATGCTTTGATGTCCCCATGCATACCTCCTACCCACCCCCACCCTGTCAGACTGTCAAAGTAATGCTTGGATGTTTCACTTATATATACTATCTGCTACCACATTTGCTTATTTCCGATCTGACGAGTGCTTTCTCTGATTGGCTGTTACATCTAAAGAAGAAGAACAGGGAAGAGGTAAGAAACACATGCAGTAGCTATTCTATCAGCTTTGCACAGAGCTGCCACTGTCTCCTCCCAGATTTACCACTGCCTAAAGAAAAGGATAATGTCACATTCCACTGTTAGTCAACCTTCTCTCCTGCTTTCAATCATATCTTGTGGACTGGCCTAAAGAAAAGAGTGCACTTTCCCACCCTACCACAATTACAATGCATCTGTCACCAATTAAAAAGAGGGAGGGGATTGGATTTGTCCTGGAGGCTGTTGCTGGACAGGGAGGGAGAAACATGTCAGAGGGTCTACAGCTGGGCCAGGGGAGGTATGTGAAGCTGGGGGCAGGCTGGGGAGGGGAAAAAGGGAATGAAGTTTCTAGACAAAGGGTTGGAGAAACAAGGGATCAGGAGATGCAGGGCAAGCATAAAGAGACACACATAGCAGGATAGTGAGGGAGGCTCAGGGTGATACACAGCAAATGGAAGAAGAAGTTGTTATGCAGAGTAAGGAGATGAGACAGTCATATGGATGCTTGGTAATAGGTGGAAATGAGATAAGGGGTTAGTAGGATGAAGGACAGAGGGGAGAAAGACAGCCATGCTAGACAAAGTGTGGAGGGCAAGGGATGTTGGGCAGAGAATGATGGAATGTATGAAACTTTTCTGAGACTGGGGACTGCTTGCTATGTAAAAGGTGAGAAAACACTGCTCTTGAACAGGCTCTTGCTTTCTCCAAATACAGCAAAGCAATAAAATTAAAGGTTCTCATTCAGCTATTATATTTTCAGTTCATTCAGTGGATTTTTGTCTGCAGCAGGGAGAAAAAAAATCAGTTCAAAACACCATCTCATTCTAGTTTAGAGGAGCTTTAATCTCAAAATGTTTTTCCTTTTACACCTATATTCTAAATACTGCACTTGCTGACCCTACTGGAAATAACACCTAAACAAGTGTCTTTCATTCTTTCTTTCTTTTTTAATGGCCCACTATACTTTTTATTTGATCTTTTTATATGATTTTTTTTTAAGTTTAAGGCATTCAATCTAAAAAAGCATTAGGGAAAAAAGTTACTTATCTATAATTGGTGTTCTCTATATTCAGCAGGATTAAATTAGGTACATAGGTATGTGACATTACTGGACGGCACCAGGATGGAACAGTTTCCACAGATCCCATTCTAACAAAGGTAGTTAAGGAGTTCTTAAAAAATACTCTGAAGTGTTTGAGAATCTAGGGACCATTTATAAGGATGAAGAATTCTGCTGAGTTTCTTTGCCAATTGCTTTTGGCTTTCTGGTATGTCAGTAGCTTTGACAGCTTTGTGAACGAGGACCGCAGAATCCCAAATTCATGCCACTTCTCTGCATAGTCAAAAGAAATCTGCACCTCCTTTTTGTTAACAACAACAACAAAAAAGTCAGTTTTCTGAATTAGTGCCAACTGGTTCCAGAAAACATGGGTAAACAATCAAGGGAGTAAAATATTGTTTCCAGCTCCAGATAACTAATATGGAGCAATGCCTCGACTTTTGTCCAGGCTCTTTGAGTGAGTCAAGCTCCAAGGTGAGCTCCTCAAACTAGGCTGGAAGCATCCGTGGTTAGTAAACAGCAGTGCTACTAAGGCACAAAGTGAAGCCCCTTGGGCACATTGGTTTTGGTAGTCCATCACGGTAATATGATTTTAAGAGACATGGATAAGTGAACTTTGGATAATAAAGGCTCTGTCTGCTGATTCCACCTTCATTGTAGCTTTTTCATCTTCAAACAGTTATATGGCCTAGCATTTGCAAGCAGGTTCTGGCTGTGACTCATTCGTAGCACTGGCTCTTCTGAACAGACTACATAAACGTTTGCAATCTGCCTTGCAGAGTGAAAGCTTTCACTTATTCCATGTCTAGAAGACTATGAAGGAGATCATCTGTATAGACTGGAGTGTTGATTTCGTAACACTGATGAGAAAGCTAAGGGACAGAAGTAGATGCCATGTCATATCCCTCAGAGATAGCTAGATCTAGTGATGAAGTTGCTTGTGTTTAGGAAAACCTTGAAAACATTTTTATTTCACAAATCTGTACTACTAGGAAATTAGATTGTATTTGGCAAGTGTATGGTATCCAGCCCTGACAATGGTGAGCACCCATGAATCCACTGTTATTTTTTGTGTTTTTTAGGAAGTAGTGTACTCAAAGCCCTGGCAGACAGCGCAGGTGTGGGTTTGAAAATGAACCAATAATGCTCAGCTGATTCAATCAAAAAGAAAGCAACTACATGGGCTGAGCAGGTGCAACCATTTGGGTTGTCCTCGCCCTTTGGCGAGGCCTAGAGTAAGACTGATGCTGTGTCTATACTGACTGCCTAAGGAGATAGCGTCTTTTCCTCAATAAGAAGGGTCTCCTGTATTGGATTATGCTACTATGCCCAGAGGATGACGAAGGCTTTGATGCTACAACAGAAAGATGCTGCAAAGTGAAACAATGGCCTTTAACAGTATCCAGCACCTCTAATATTTTCACTAAAAAGTTTCTCTCTAGTGCAAGGTACAACTGCCAATTTAGTGCGCAATACCCTCTCGCAGACCACATGCCCTTAGCTCAGCAAGACACCTGGTAGCAAAGGCTGATGCTGATATTTTGGAGGAATCCAACACTATCAAACTTCAAAACATGTTGGGAGCTGAATAGCCTACGGACCTCAATGACGACTCATTTCATACAGGATCTCAGTCCTGTGATTCACCTTGCTCGTCATCGGCCCAATTTGTTTCACTAACTCAATTTAATTATACAAACTTATTTTTTAGATGGGGCTTGCAACTGACATGTGCCATGTTTCGTCATGGGCTGCCTCAGGGAAAGGTCCTCTCACCAACATTGTTACATATTCCTCATTGAGTTAGGGAAATAAATTGTTTGGGCCGATGACGAGAAAGGTGAATCAAAGGACTGAGATCCTGTGTGAAACGAGTCATCACTGAGGTTCGTAGGCTTACTCAGCTCCCGACATGTTTTGAAGTTTAACAGTGTTGGGTTTATTTACAAGCTATGACACCCCCACTGGAGATAATTTTTGGGACTGTTAAATACATATTTTGGAGGATGCATCAAAACCCCCAAGCTGATTAAATAAGATGAATTCTACACCCATCTGCTTCAGATAAAATATTAATTCAGAGTGAGTTTGAGGAGGCAGACTAGAAGTTCTTGGATCATCTTAAGGAGAGTATGACTATAGGCCCTGATGTTAATATCTGATTTTAGGAAAGCAGTCAGTCTAGGCTTTAAGTTTTCAGTGATGCAATTTGATATATTAAGTACCTTTGACCTTCTTGATCATGAGTTGCTTTCAGGCCTGTTAGATCAGTTTGGATTGTGTGGGAAGGTACACCAAT
This sequence comes from Microcaecilia unicolor, assembly GCF_901765095.1. Lineage (NCBI taxonomy): Eukaryota > Metazoa > Chordata > Amphibia > Gymnophiona > Siphonopidae > Microcaecilia > Microcaecilia unicolor. The sequence goes on along the minus strand of NC_044034.1, from coordinate 310,625,371 downwards.
GGCTTCCTAAAATCTAGATCGTACCAGATGAAGTTGTCAGGTTCTCTCTCATCTTCCCGGTCTCCTAAGTGTGGAGTGCCACAGGGCTCGCCACTTTCTCCAATCCTATTCAATGTTATGATGGCTCCATTAGGTGAAAGGCTAGAGGCAGAAGGGTTCTGTACTTTTATTTATGTGGACAACATCACAATCTATATCCCTTTCAAGGCTGGTCTTCCAAAAATTGTCCCAAGATTAGGCTTGGTCTGGATTTGTAGGAATCCTGGGCTTCCGAAATTAAGTTTAAGTTAAATAGAGATAAGACTAAATTTCTTGTGGTAACCAACCCTTTGACTGTACCGCATATAATAATGCTACTATTGATGTGTCGTACCCTCTAGACTCTATGCTTAGGGTACTGGGTGTATTGACAGTCATGTCATGTTCGAGTCTCAGGTTTCCTCAATAGTAAAAAAATCCATTAGGTCTCTTTGGAAGCTGAGGAGAATCAGATCATATTTCTCACCAGTCATCTTTAGACTGCTGGTACAATCCTTGGTTTTAACTCAGTTCAATTAATGCAATTCCATCTATGCTAGATGTAAGGAGGTTATCCTAAAAAGGCTAAAAATGGCCCAAAATACTGCAGCTAGGCTTGTCCTCAAGGTGTTGCGTTTTGATAGAGCCACTCCATTATTATATAAGCTGCACTGGTTGCCCATTAAAGCCAGGATTATTTTTAAATGATGTTTTTGTCTTTCAAATATTATATGGCATGGCACTGGATTATATGCAGCCCTTAATAACTATTCCCCTACGCAATATAACCTCTGGTTCTAGGGACTACCTTAGACTTCATTTTCCAGATTGCAAGAGAGAGAGAGCGCTATAAGTAGTTCAATCTGCTGACTTTAGATACCAGGGTGCTAAATTGTGGAATTCAATGTCAATGGCAATCAAGGGTCAGCCTGGGTACTTGGTATTTCGTAAAACACTGAAAACTCTCCTCTTTGGGAGGTTTCTAGTCTTTAATAGAGTTTCCTTAGACTGCAACTGACCATCAATGGTCTATATTTGATATTTTGTTTATGGCTTTACAAATCTTGTCTGTTGTCTATTTACTGTTAGCCACATTGAACTCAAGTATGTTCGGGATGTGGGGTATAAATATCAAAAATAAATAAGAATCACATGTAAATAGTAGCATTTACACATGTAGATTGTCATACACATGGAGGGGCATAATCAAACAAAAACGTCTATCTCCATGGGCGTTTATCTCCGAGAACGGGTCCGTGAAGGGGCGGACCGAACCGTATTTTCGCAAAAAAATAGACGTCCATGTTTTATTCGACAATTTGTGAGCTGGGCGTTTTTGTCTTTCAGCGATAATGGAAAATGAAAGCGCCCAGCTCAAAAACGAATAATTCCAAGGCATTTGTTCGTGGGAGGGGCCAGGGTTCGTAGTGCACTGGTCCCCCTCACATGCCAGGACACCAACCTGGCACCCTAGGGGCACTTTTACAAAAAAAAAAAAAAAAAAGGTAAAAGAGCTCCCAGGTGCATAGCACCCTTCCCTTGTGTGTTGAGCCCCCCAAATCCCCCTCAAAACCCACTGCCCACAAGTCTACACCATTACTATAGCCCTAAGGGGTGAAGGGGGGCACCTACATGTGGGTACAGTGGGTTTGGGGGGGTTGGACGACTAATAAGCATTAAGCAGCACAATTGTAACAGGTAGGGGGAGATGGGCCTGGGTCCACCTGCCTGAAGTCCACTGCACCCCCTAACAACTGCTCCAGGGACCTGCTGCCAGGGAGGTGGGTATGACATTTGATGGTGAAAATAAAAAGTTGTGAAACATCATTTTTTTGTGGTGGGAGGGGGTTAGTGACCACTGGGGGAGTCAGGGGAGGTCATCCCCGATTCCCTACGATGGTCATCTGGTCATTTAGAGCACTTTTTTGGGACCTGTTCGTGTGAAAAAAGGGTCCAACAAAAGTGTCCTAAATTTCCGCTAAAAACGCCTTTATTTTTTCAATTATCGCCCTAACACGTTCATCTCTCCTCGGCCGATAACCACGCCCCAGTTCCACCTTCACCACACCTCTAACACGCCCCCATCAACTTTGTCCGCATCCGCGACGGAGTGCAGTTGAAAACGTCCAAAATCGGCTTTCGATTATACCGATTTATTCGTTTTTGCGAGATAAACGTTTATCTCCCGATTTGGGTCGAAATCTAGGCGTTTTTCTCTTTCGATTATAAGGTGGATAGTAACATAGTAGATGACGGCAGAAAAAGACCTGCACGGTCCATCCAGTCTGCCCAACAAGATAAACTCATATGTACTACTTTTTGTGTATACCTTACCTTGATTTATATCCGTCATTTTCAGGGCACTGACCGTGTAAGTCTGCCCAGCACTATCCCCGCCTCCCAACCAGCCTCGCCTCCCACCACCGGCTCTGCCACCCAATCTTGGCTAAGCTTCTGAGGATCCATTCCCTCGGAACAGGATTCCTTTATGTTTATCCCACGCATGTTTGAATTCCGTTACCGTTTTCCTCTCCACCACCTCCTGTGGGAGAGCATTCCAAGCATCCACCACTCTCTCCGTGAAAAAATAGGTGCTCCTCATCCTGATACAGGTCTCCCCAAACCCCCTCCTGACAGCACACCCAAAAGCACAATCACCCCTCTCAGAACACCTGGCCCTTCCCAGCAAACACACCTCTCATCCTGGAGGCCCCCACATGTGAGCACGAGGCCAACATGTGGAAGCCTTCACTAGTGCCTGCACTCCAGGGCTCATTGCTCCCAAAATTGATGTTAGGCTGCAAGCCCCCTTCCCCTCACCAACTGACCCAGTCCCCGTCCTTACCAGGAGTTCCTGGTTGCCCAGTGGAGCAGGAGCAATGGCCACCCGCTCCCACCTCCTGGCCGCCTGGTCCCAAAAGGGCCACTGAGACCTCTAGTGGCAATATTGCACTATTTCAAAAGCAAAAGCAGTAAAGAGCAGTATTTTAAAAAGGACATGCAGAGGGGAATTCCAATGTCTAAGTCAGGATATATGGAATTCACACAATATTTTACAAGGGACTCTGCCAAACGTAAAAGCCTAATGCTAATAACACACGTACTTACAGAAAACTAGAATGAAGGTTCACATCTATGCTGTAGCCTGGTGTTATGGGCAGAGATGTAAAAATAAAGGGGTAAACACTATTTTAGAACGGGGGCTATTTATACATGGTGATGATCACCATATTCACTTTGGTGAGAGGCATAGCAGGATTGGGGAGAGGGAGTAGTTTTGGCAGGCCTAACAGATGCCCTCATCTTACAAGGGGAATCCATGTGGATAGCAACCCCCCCCCCCTCCCCCCCAATGTCAACATTTACATCTGCCTCTAGACAACCTTAAGTGCCTACCTGAACAGGAAGGCATAAATGTCAAGGTCTGGATCTGCACAGATCAACTCTCTCCACAGCATCCTGACTTCCCAATCAACCCCCACCACCTGGGCTGGGATGAAGAACCCCCATTTAATCCCTCCCAGGACCCTCACCCTCCACATCCCATGGCTACACCATGGTGTTGATTCCTGTTGCCAGGCTCTCTTCTGTAACTGAAGAAATTTGATCACATTGAATGCCACCAAGATTGCAGAATGATAAGCCCCAGAGCATTACGACTAAGGAAACTGCATGTATGTTCTCTGTTTCAGGAACATGGACTGCTGAAATCACCGCTAGGAGCTGCTCCACGCACCTGCACAACCAGAAGGCTACCAGTGCTACCACTGCACTTCAGATTTTCCCTTGTTTGTTGATGTATGCCACCACTATGGAATTATTAGGCATCAACGCTGCTGCCAAATTAGTGACAGGTACTTCCCTGCCAGCAGCATAGTAAATCAAATTTATATATTTTATACTGGTTACCTGTACAATTTCAGATTTTATATAAAATTTGAGTGTTAATGGGGAGTTGCCTTATCTATGTCAAGACCTGAAGATAACAAGTTTGCAAGGCCTTTGAGCTCAGATGAAGAGAAACTGCTTGTTGTACCCTCCTTTGAATAGGATATGTTTTGCAGATACCAGGGTGGAAACTTTTTCAATTGCAGGTTCCCTACTCTGGAATAAGTTGCCATCTGTTTTGAAGCTCTCTCATGATGCTACAATATTTAGAAGATATCTGAAGGCACATTTTTTAAGCAGGCTCTTTAACTGAATGAATATCTAAAATGGTATATTTGGAGATAGCTGTAATCTTATTATGATATGGATGCTTGATGTCTTACAGTTTGTTTTTAAGACTACGAATGTGATCTTGTACTCCGCTTAGGTCAGTGGTTTCTAAACCTGTCCTTGGGGTTCCCCAGCCACTCAGGTTTTTCAGGATACCTCCAAATGAATATTCATGAAAGAGATTTGCATGCAGTGAAGGGCTGGGGAGCCCCAAGGACAGGTTTGGGAACTACTGGCTTAGGATGTAAGCAGATAACAACCCCCTCCCCCCCAAAATAAAATAAAACACAGATTGCCTTCTCCCTGCCTCAGAGCTAGGCAGATGGCTCGTCTCTAGCTGACTGATGGTCCTAGCTGCCTCCTATCTCAAACAGCTTCCCTGCACACAAAACTCTCTTCTGTGGTTGTATCTTTAGTACCCAATCCATCTACAAAAAGACCATTCCATGTCTGGTATTGGAACATATCCAAAGGTACTTTATGCAACAAGACAAAAAGTCAACTGGCTCATGAACTAGCTGAACCATTCCAGCTGGCTAATCACTGTAGTAGTGGCCCTCCTGGAGACAAATTCAGAGTACACTCTGATGAGCCAGTTGTCCAGATATGGGTGCACTCAGATGCCCCAACTCCAGAGAAATGTCACTACCACCACCACTACTGAACTGGAAACGCTCTCCCAGAACAGATATGTGTAGAAACTGCTTGGAAGGCATCCTGATGGCAGTATACATATACGTCTCTGTGAGATTTAAGGAGATGAGGAACTCAGCTGGCCTGAGCAAAGTAATCACCAAATGTAAGGTTTCCATCCAGAATCAAAGGATGCCAAGGGAGGCACCGACTCCCTTCAGGTCCAAGATGGGCTGCAATGAGCCTTCTTTCTTTGGAACCAAAAAGTAGATAGAACAACAGCCACAACCTTGATTCTGTAGAGGCACTGGTTCCACTGCATTCAGAGCGGGAAAACACCAAATTGTGTTCTTGACTGCCTGTCTCGAGAGGGGATCCACAAAGATTCCAAGAAGACACCTGCAGCCTCGCTTTTACTACCTAGAGAACCCATTGGTCACAGGTGATGAGGGCCCACTCACAGTAAACAGGATGAATCTGTTGCCCACCCTTACTGCTGAGAGGCCATACTATCACTAAGGCTTTTTTTAGGCTGTGGAGCTGGAGGAGGATCCAGCATCTCTTGTTCACTTTTGTCAACAAAAGCCCTCCCATCACCCACCATTCTAGGACTGGGAAGCCTGAAGGACCACTGGTGGTCTACCTAGCAAGGCAAAGGAGTAGAACAGGTAGACATGAATTACTTGTTTACTCTTCCAAAAATACCAGAACTAGGGGGAATGCAATGAAGCTACTAAACTAGTAAGCAGTAAATTTTAAAACAAAAAAACTGGAGAAACAATTTCTTCACTCAGCGTGCAATTAAACTCTAGAATTCACTGCCAGAGAATGTAGTAAAAGCAGTTAGCTTAGAAAGTTTTTTTAAAAAGTTTGAATAATTTCCTAAAAGAAAAGTCCATAAGCCATTATTGAGATGGACTTAAGAAAATCCACTGCTTAACATAAGCAGCAAAAAAAATCTGTTTTACTGTTTTGGGATCTTGCCAGGTGCTTGTGACATGGATTAATCACTGTTGTAAACAGGATACTGGGCTTGATGGACCTTTGGTCTGTCCCGCTTATGTTCTTATGCAGCTGGCTGTGCACAAAGGAACTCTGAGACAATCCAAAGGGAGCTGCCAATGATTAGCCTCACCCAGATTTTCAATGATCTGGTCCACATTCTCACTAAAAAAGACATGCCCCTGGAAGAGCAACTTACTCAGGTGTGCTTTGGAGGAAGCATAAACCCACCCAAATGGGATAAATGAGAGGCAGGGATCTGCAACGCTATGACTAGCAGCAATGACAGCAGACCACCAGATGATGGCAAAGCAGTAGAGGTGTAAAAGATTTTAATGTACAAATAACATCACAATGCCTGACGTGGCCTCATTTCGCCTAAAAGGCTACATCAGGAGCAACTGCTGACCAGACATAAAACAAATCAGTAAATCAATAAATAAAACAAATATCATTCATATAAAAATAAAAATCAATGAACTAATATAAAAAAATATATAAACCAATATAAAAGTATAAGAAATACTTCTCAATCCACTCAATAAAAACATGCATAGTGTATAGGCAGAAATAGGGACAGAAAAAGTGATTACAAATGTCATATCCATCGATTGATTATGGATACAGCTCTCTCCTGGTTCAACATTTTGTGTAGTGATGTATATAGAGGTACAGTGTTCCTAATGTGCACAAATGTGTCAATAGCACTGGATTAGCATCAGAAAGAATACCAAAGTAAGAAATGGCGCATACCCGTACAGGAGTATGATCGTTTGGTGGTCTGCTGTCATTGCTGCTACTAAACCCACCCAATACCTGGGAATAACCTTCTGTGAGCCACAACAAATGAGGCCACAAACCGAGAACAAATATGGCCCAAATCATATTATACATCTGCTAAAATCACAAGACTCCAGGCAATCACAGAAAAAAAACCTGGTCAGAAGAAACCAGAAACAAATCTGAAGCTTCCTGGTGGTAAAGAAAACAGAAGTCCCAGTATGGTTAAAAAGAAGGTAAAATTATGTATCATACCTGATAATTTTCTTTCCATTAATCATAGCTGATCAATCCATAGACTGGTGGGTTGTGTCCATCTACCAGCAGGTGGAGATAGAGAGCAATCCTTTTGCCTCCCTATATGTGGTCATGTGCTGCTGGAAACTCCTCAGTATGTCGATATCCAAGCTCCATCCGCAGGACTCAGCACTTAGAGAATTACACCCACAAAGGGACACTCTGCCCAGCTCACCACCGCCGAAACGGGGGAGGGGAATTAACCCAGCTCATCCCCACACAAGTGGGGGAGGGGAATCCGTCCAGCTCATCCCCGCGGAGCGGGGGAGGGACACCACCCCGCCGATGTGGGGGGATCTGGCTTATCCTGCAACCGCAACCGCGGGAGGAGCTGACTGACCCTAACACCGCCGAAGCGGGAAGGGTACAAAGCTGCCCTACAGCCGCACAAAGCGGGAGGGAGCGCCGGCAGAATTTATGTCTCAATCCAGCCCCGTAAAACGGAGGGGAGAGGAATGCAGCAGTTCACTGTAACACAAACACGTCTCAACTCTTGAAGAATCCAATTGAAAAAACTTGAACACGAAGTCCTCCTGAAGGAACTGAAGACTAAACTTGAACCTGAAATGCAACCAGAATATAAACAGTACAGATATCTGGGAGGGGCTATGGATTGATCAGCTATGATTAATGGAAAGAAAATTATCAGGTATGATACATAATTTTACCTTCCATATCATCATGCTGATCAATCCATAGACTGGTGGGATGTACCGAAGCAGTACTCACCCAGGGCGGGACATAGAAATCCCTGACCGCAACACTGAAGTTCCAAACCGGGCCTCCGCCCGAGCAGCCATAGTCAAGCGGTAATACCTGGAGAAGGTATGGGCCGATGCCCAAGTTGCCGCCTTGCATATCTCTTCCAAGGAGACGGACCCGGCCTCTGCCATCGAGGCCGCCTGAGCTCTAGTGGAGTGAGCCTTCAGCTGAATAGGCGGCACCTTCCCCGCGGCCACATAAGCCGCTGCAATGGCTTCCTTGACCCATCTTGCCACTGTAGGCGTAGCAGCCTGCAGACCCTTACGAGGACCTGCAAACAGGACAAACAGATGATCCGATTTCCGGAAATCATTGGTCACTTCCAAGTATCTGATGATGACTCGTCTCACATCCAGAAATTTGAGAGCAGAGTATTCCTCTGGGTAGTCCTCCCTACGAAAGGAAGGGAGACAGAGCTGCTGATTCACATGGAAGCGAGAAACAATCTTGGGCAGGAAGGAAGGCACTGTGCGAATAGTCACTCCTGCCTCAGTGAACTGCAGAAAAGGCTCTCGACATGAGAGTGCCTGGAGCTCGGAAACTCTTCTGGCTGAAGTGATAGCCACCAAAAAGACTGCTTTCAACGTCAGGTCTTTCAGAGATGCCCTCGACAAGGGTTCAAAAGGCGGCTTCTGCAAGGCTCTTAGCACCAGGTTGAGATTCCACGCAGGCACCACTGAGTGCAGAGGAGGGCGCAGGTGATTAACTCCCTTGAGGAAACGTACCACATCTGGCTGCGAAGCCAGGGAAGCACCCTTCAGGCGGCCCCTGAAGCAAGCCAGAGCCGCTACCTGGACTTTAAGGGAACTGAGCGACAGGCCTTTCTCCAGACCTTCTTGCAGGAACGCCAGCACTGAAGAAATTGGAGCAGTGAAGGGAGAAAGTGAGCCTGCTTCACACCACGCTGCAAAGGTACGCCAAACCCTGGCGTAAGCAGTAGAAGTAGAGCGCTTCCTCGCTCTCAGCATAGTGGCGATGACCTTGCCTGAGAAGCCCTTCTTCCTCAGACGCTGCCGCTCAATAGCCAGGCCGTAAGACCAAAGGGGGAGGGATCCTCCATCACCACGGGACCCTGATGCAACAGGCCCTGCTCCACTGGCAGCCGCAGAGGGTCGTCCACTGAGAGCCTGATCAAGTCCGCATACCAGGGACGTCTGGGCCAGTCCGGACCCACCAGGATTATTCGGTCCGGATGCTTTGCCACCCGATCTAGTACCCTGCCCAACATGGGCCAGGGCGGGAACACATAGAGAAGCTCCTGTGTCGGCCACTGTTGGAGAAGAGCATCTACTCCCAGAGATCGAGGGTCCCGTCCTCTGCTGAAAAAGCGCGGCACTTGGCAATTGGCCAATGACGCCATCAGATCTAGGCTCGGCTGGCCCCAGCGCTTCGTGATGTCCAAGAACGCCTGAGCCGATAACTGCCACTCTCCGGGATCCAAGGTATGGCGACTGAGAAAGTCCGCCTTGACATTCATGACTCCGGCAATGTGGGCCGCTGACAGCTGTTCCAGGTTCGCTTCCGCCCACTGGCATAGATTCATGGCTTCCTTGGCTAGAGGGGCGCTCTTGGTACCTCCCTGGCGGTTGACATAGGCCACAGCCGTGGCATTGTCCTACAGGACCCGTACTGGCTTCAACGCCAGTTCCGGGAGGAACTCCAAAAGCGCCAACCGAATGGCTCTGAGTTCCAGGAGGTTGATAGACCACTTTGTCTCTGCAGGAGACCAGAGCCCCTGTGCTGTCCTTCCCAAGCAGTGGGCTCCCCAGCCCGTAAAAGAGGCGTCCGTTGTGACGACAATCCACTCCGGAGTCACAAGAGGCATCCCTGCAGACAACTTTCTGTCTTCAGCCACCAGCTCAGCGCCTTGCGCACTGCTGGGTCCAAGGGAAGGCGCACAGCATAATCCTCCGACACCGGAGTCCAGCGCTGCAGCAGAGAGTGTTGTAGTGGTCTCATATGAGCCCTGGCCCAGGGCACTACTTCCATCGTGGCCGTCATAGAGCCCAACAGCTGCATAGTCCCAAGCCCGAAGCAGAGAGGCTACTAGGAACTGGTCCACCTGAGCCTGAAGTTTGACAATCCGATTGTCCGGAAGGAACACTCTGCCTACTTGGGTGTCGAATCGAACTCCCAGATACTCCAGGGACTGAGTCGGGCGCAGCTGACTTTTCTCCCAGTTGATGATCCACCCCAGGGAGCTCAAAAGAGCAATCACCCGGTCCACAGCTTTGCCGCACTCTGCATAAGAGGGGGCTCGGATCAACCAGTCGTCCAGATAAGGATGGACTTGTACTCCTTCCTTTCGCAGGAAGGCCGCGATGACCACCATTGCTTTGGAGAAGGTCCGCGGAGCAGTAGCCAGCCCGAACGGGAGGGCTCTGAACTGGAAGTGTCGGCCCAGGACTGCAAAACGCAGAAAGCGTTGATGAGGAGGCCAGATGGGAATATGCAAGTACGCTTCCTTGATGTCCAAGGATGCCAGGAACTCCCCTGCCTTCACTGCCGCTATAACAAAGCGGAGAGTCTCCATGCGAAAGTTCCGAACTTTCAAGGCCCGATTGACCCCTTTGAGGTCGAGGATAGGCCATACAGAACCTCCTTTCTTTGGTACCACAAAGTAAATGGAGTAACGTCCCTTGCCAAGCTGATTTTCTGGCACCGGAACGACCGCACCCAGGCGGATCAGATTGTCCAAGGTCTTCTGCACTGCCACAGCTTTGACCGGAGACTTGCAGGGAGAGAGTACAAACCCGTCTCTTAAGGGTCGGCAGAACTCTAGCTTGTAGCCGTCTCTGATGACTTCCAGCACCCAAGCGTCTGAAGTTACCCTGGTCCACTCGCCCAGAAATGAGGACAGGCGTCCTCCAATCTGCACTGGGCCATGGACCAGGACCCCGTCATTGGGTACGAGACCCTGGGGGAGGACCGGAGGGCGCACCTCCAGGACGGCGGTCTCTGCGAAAGGAATGCTGCTTGGGGGAGAAGTTCCTCTTGAAGGAAGAGGGGGCAGAGGAGCCCGACTTGCCCGGGCGGTACCGACGGGCTTCCTGAAACCGTCCTCTGGAGATACCGGGGCGAGCACTGGCCCGAGCCCTGACCTCTGGTAACCTCTTGCCCTTAGACATGCCGAGATCGGTCACAATTTTGTCCAGCTCGACCCCAAAGAGCAGCTTGCCTTTAAAAGGCAACTTAGCCAGGCGGGACTTAGAGGTGTGGTCCACAGACCAATGTTTCAGCCAAAGCAACCGCCGCGCAGAGACTGTCTGAGCCATACCTTTAGCCGAGGCTCTCAAGACATCATACAGCAAGTCTGCCAAATAAGCCAAGCCCGATTCCAGGGCCGGCTAATCAGCCCTCAAGGAAGGATCCGAGGGGGAAGCCCGCTGCACAATCGTCAGGCACGCCCTGGCCACGTAGGAGCCGCAAACTGAGGCCTGCAAACTTAAGGCAGCCGCCTCGAAGGACGACCTTAAGGCCGCCTCCAATCTTCTGTCTTGGGCGTCCTTTAGGGCCGTGCCACCTTCCACCGGCAACGCCGTTTTCTTAGTCACCGCAGTGATTAAAGAATCCACGGTAGGCCAAAGAAAGGCCTCCCGTTCACTTTCAGGCAAAGGATAGAGGCGGGACATAGCCCTAGCCACTTTGAGGCTCGCTTCCGGGACATCCCATTGAGCCGAAATTAAGGTGTGCATGGCATCATGCACGTGGAAGGTTCTAGGCGGGCGCTTCGTCCCCAGCATAATGGCGGAGCCAACAGGGGCTGAGGGAGAGACGTCCTCTGGAGAGGAAATCTTCAAAATGCTCATGGCCTGCACTAACAGGTTGGGCAAATCCTCTGAGCGAAAGATCCGCGCTGCAGAGGGGTCATCCGCTCCATCCGAGCGGGAATCCGTCTCCTCCAAGGAATCCCCAAAGGACCGTTGGGAGAACTCAGATACGCTGCCCTCATCTACATCAGAGGAAACAGAGTCCTCTAAGGCCTGGGAATCCACCCGAGGGCGTTTACTTCCGGGGGCCTCAACCCCTTTATCGGACAAGGGAGAAGGGGCAGCGTTTTGCTTAAGGAAGGCCTGATGCAGCAGCAAAATAAACTCGGGGGAGAAACCCCCCAGACTGTGCACTTCAGCAGCCTGGGCCATAGCCCTAGACGCACCCTCAACCGGCGCTCGCAAGAGCGGGGTAGAAACATGCTGCGCATCCAAAATGGCGTCCGGCGCGACACTCCGCAAAGGAGCCGCGCGGGAAGAACGGCGCTTAACTTTAGCCGCTTTTTTGCCGTCGCCCAAATCAAGGGCGGCCATGGCATTAACGTCTCCCAGCTCAAGGGCGGCCCAAGAAGAAGCCGTCCGAGCAGAGTGGCCGGCCAAGATGGCGGAGGCGAGCAGCGGGGGATGGGCGTTTATGGCCGCACCGGAGGAAGACCCGGGACACTGACCTGCCTCCGAACTGACACCCAACAAGTGCGAATCAGACTTTAAGACCCCCGCATCCCCGCTAGAAGCGCACACGCGGTCCGGGGAGCGATCCTTCGCGCCCTCGCCCTCCGACGCCATAGGCCACGTGGAGATCGATCGGGGAACCCCCTGCCCGCTATAAAAAGGTAAAAATTACCTGCTTCTCGCTCCGAGCTGTAACGACCTGGTGTCCCAGTGAGTAGCTGCAATAAACGTTTAAATAAACGTCGAAATAAACGCCCTTAAGGACGTCCAAAATTTTTTTTTTTTTAACGGAGCCAGCGGGAGGGGGGAGAAAAGGAGGGACCTGGCGCCACCAGGTTTGCACTTGCTCAAGAAGAGCCCTCAACCCCAGGTACTCAACAAAACCTAAAAATTAGGCTTGGAGACCTAGCCAGAGCTGCTGCTGTGTGTGACCACCACCTGCTGAGATAGAGAACATACTGAGGAGTTTCCGGCAGCACATGACCACATATAGGGAGGCAAAAGGATATCTCTGTATCTCCACCTGCTGGTAGATGGACACAACCCACCAGTCTATGGATTGATCAGCATGATGATATGGAAGGAAGTTTATTAACTGGTACAACACCAGTGGCATGACATGGTCATGTTTCAGCAAACGTTTGCATCAGGCGCATGGGGAATTCTATAAAAATACATATACTAATATAAAACAAATAAAGAAAATGTTGATAAAATATAAAAACAAACCTATACAACTGAGCAATACTGGTGACATTCAGAACTATACTATGCCACAAGCCAAAAATTTTCTGCATTATATATCCTAGAATTTCATAAAAATAGTTTATGTATCGTATTTCTATCTTCACATCCTGGTCAGGAAGGAACACAATGCACTGGTATGGACAACAGGTCCAGCAGGATGAAAAGGAACAATTTATTTTTAAGTTGAAAATAAATGAGAGCAAAAATAAAGATGTTATAAAAGAATGTTGAGTCAGCTCTTGAAAAGTTTTGGGGAAAGCTTTGTTTCACTCCCATTCAGCAGCTTTCAAAACAGCCTGCATGCTCAGAACTTTACATTATTTCTAGAGGCTGACCAAATTTTTATTTCGAACTGAAAACAGACTGAAATCTGAGTGGCATTTTTGGTTGAAAGCAAAACTCCCCTCCCCCTACATCTACCTTAAGAAGCCATGATGGGTCTTAGTGGCCTCTTTGGGAGCAGGAACGAATCCCACGCATTCCTGCCTGGTGCTGTTGCTCAGTCGAAATGGCTGCGAGGAACGTTCCAGCAGTCATTTTGAGATCAGAACTAGCATAAGCAATCTCAAAAGGAAAAATTATGTTCTTACCTGATAATTTTCTTTCCTTTAATCATACCAGACCAGACCAGACCAGTCCATCTACCAGCGGAAGGAAACAGAGAAAATAGTTTCAAGTGAATTGCCCCTTAAGGGTATCGTGCAGCCTGGAATATTCAGTATTTCGAATAGCCAAGCAATGGTGCTCTGAAGTCTAGAAGAAAACACAGTTAATACAAACAGGCAAACTCTTGGAGTCAATATGCAGAACCTCACTGTTCCTGCTTGGCTGAAGACAACTGCAACCTCCCCTAATAGTAAAGTAAGCGGGAGGGAATGGTCCACACCGAGCTTGCCATATACAGATCTACCCCTGAATCTGGGGAAAGAACTCCGTGATCCCAAGTAACAGGAGTCATACAGAGTGGCACAACAAGTGGCAGGAGACTGAATAGAGAAGATGAAGTAGGCAGTGCTGTAGGACATCCCACCGAATTGAAGGGTTGTGGAACAGCCAGGGATACCCAAATGAAACAACACTCTGAGAGACATTAGCCAGGGAGGGCATCTAGACTGGTCTGGTAAGATTAAAGGGAAGAAAATTATCAGGTAAGAACATAATTTTTCCTTCCATGTCATCTATACCAGACCAGTCCAGACTAATGGGATGTAGCAAAGCAGTTTCCCGCAGAAAAGGATTCAAATATCCGAACCACCAGGCTACCAAAATGGAACAGAGTTAGACACTAGAAAAGGAACTGAAGCTGTGGGACGTAAAACAAATGTCCTGAGCAAAAGAAAAACTACGTACCCCGAGAGCAGCAAAAGAAGCAGCAAAGATACTCATGCCAAAGGACCCCCCTGGAAGGGAGGCAACAGTTGTATCTGAGCAACAAGGAGAAGAACTGTCTCTCCTAGACCAGGATCCACTTCTCTGAACCCTGGCAGGACAAAGGCTAACTCCCAAACCTGCCAGTCTGCCTTAAGTACAAGATGGTCGGAGGAAGCGACCCTAACAAGTACTAGGAGTAGGCAACCCCACACAGTATACCACACTTCATAGAAGGAAGCAAGTACCAGAAACCCGCACCTAGTGAGAAAATCAAACTCCACAGAAGAAGAAGAGACTCCAGAGAACCAACTAAGTGGAGCGCTAGTCTCCCCAGGAGAACCATGAAGAAAAGGGCAGTAGCATACCAAGGTACAACCATAGAAAGAGTACTCCTAAACCAGCTCACTCTGGACTTAGGGATGAAAGAACAAAGCCAAGAGAACAAAAGGAGACAAAAAGAAAGAGAGTCGAGAGTCGTACTGCGGAGAAAAGACCCCCAAGGTGCCAAGAAGACACAAAAGGAACAGAGACGAATTCAAACTCCAGCAATGGAGAAGCTTCTCGCCAGCCAACAAGAGGGTACGACAAGAAAAGAGGCCACAGGAATGGCAGCTAACAGGAGACAAGGCAGCCTTGTCTAGCAATCTAACTGCAGTAAGCCACAGCTGCCGAGAAGTTACTAAATCCAACCCACAGAAAAGAGCTGGGGTTGACCGACAAGGTGAAACAGTGCCCAACAAGCAAAGGAAAATACGCTTCACAGTCAGAGACTGAACTGTACTCAAGGGACAGAAACGAAGCTGAGCTCATCAGGCAAAGTAGGATCCATGCTCAACGAGAACAAACGGATTTGCACTCAAAGCACACAAACTGAGCCATGCACCGCGGGCAGAGGAGTTGCACACCTCTGGCAAAGATAAAAATGCACTGAACAAGCAGAGAAGCTGAGAGTAACAGACAGAGGATGAGCAGTGCCCCACTGAAAGAGCTGGATGTTAGAGGTACCTGCAGAACTGAAGCTGCGGTAGTGATGGAACCGTGTATAAAATGCAGACAAGGAGATGCTTTCCACACGCAAACAAGGAGCTGTGCTACAGACACTGGCAAGGAGCTGCGCTACAGACACCGGCAAGGAGCTATGCTTCCTATGCAGACATGAAGTTATGCAGCAACTGCAGTCACATAGCTGTGCTCAACATACCGCCCTGGAACTGCGCCCAATCTGCAGAAAAGAGTTGTGCTAAACACACAGAGAAGGAGCTACACTCAACAGGGGGTGGAGCTGCGCACTGCACACAGGCAGGGAGCTGCATTCCATACGCAGAGAGAGCTGCATGCTACACACGAGCTGCGTTCCACAGGCAGACACAGAGCCATGTTCTACACGCAAACACAGGACTGCACCCCACATTGAGACCTGCAGAGAAAGAACTACACTCAACATGTGACAATAGAGCTGCATTCAACAAGCAGAGATGAAAGGTTGCAGAATATGCATCAAAGGAACTTCACTCAACATGCCATGATAGAGCTGTCCTCAACATACAGCAATGGAGCTAAAGCCAACCTGGAACTGTGGAGCTGTGCTCAACATGGAGCGATGGAGCTGTGCTCAACATGGAGCGATGGAGCTGTGCTCAACAAGCAAAATGCACAGATGGAGCCCCAGGGAACAGCCAGAGAAGAAGATGCTGCCAGGAGGCCAACAAGAAAGGAGCACAACTTGTGGAAATGTAGACCTGGTGTTGCATTCTCCTGGCCCAGAGGGACTAGAACTACAAGAAGAGAAGGCCCCATGCCCCAAGAGACACTCTCAGCACACAAGTGGTCTCTGAGCCACAATGACCACCCTCCTGGGTAACTGAGACAGAGCAACAGTGAATGTAGAGAAAGAACTCCCGCCAAGAGGGAGGTAAGCACCACAGGTCTGGAATCTTCAGATCATAGGGAGCAAAATGCAGCCACAAGGCAGTAAGCAAGAAACAACTCTCGCCAGGCCAGGAACAAAGAGGAAGCTGGCTACTAACACCAAACCGAGGAAAAAATAGCTAAGGGAGAGTCAAACTCCAGACCCTGAACACAGCCACTTCCCTGCAGAAAAGTAGAGAAAAGCGCAGAGCTAAGAGGCAATAATCCAGATGCATAGCAATAGATCTGCTCAGCAGGAAAGAACTGCACCCCTTACACAAAAAGGAAGGAGTGTCAAATGTGCCAGGAGAGAGGCGCCTGAAAATAGAAAAGGCAAAATCCGCCTGTGCCAGGCTAAAATTCCCACCCGAAAGCAAGGAACAGCTGTGGCAAACTAGTCCTAAAAAGGCACATTCCCGTAAAGAGACACTGAACTGAGTACAAGCAAAAGACTAGCAAGAATGGCGCTCCCGAGGGTACTCAGAAGAGGGATATGAGCTAGCAGTTGCACACCAAGAACAACTCGGACCCCCGCCACTGCAGACAAACCAGAGCAGACAGGAGGGATCCACGGGGACGAGAGAACCAGAACCTCCCTAAGGAAGAAAAAACTGCTGCCAAAACAAGAATCAAAGCAACTGGTACCAGCTCGGAAGGGTCCAAGATCAGAATCAGATGCCAGTCAGCGAAATTCAAAGAAACTTCGCAAACAGCCCCCTAGAATATATTGCCAAAGGCAGAAAAATAAATCAGGTAACAGGCAAGAGAAAGAAAGAAAAACAAAGTTTCTTCTTTTTTAAACCACCTCCTTCACTAGTGACTACTACTATTATTTATCATTTACTACTACTACTACTTAACATTTCTAAAGCGCTACTAGGGTTACGCAGCGCTGTACAATTTAACATGGAAGGACAGTCCCTGCTCAAGGAGCTTACAATCTAAAAGACAGGTGTACAATCTAAAGACAAGTGTGGAGTCCGTCTGATAGGGAATACTATATTTCACGAAAGGTTAGGTGCCGAACGCAGCATTGAAGAGGTGAGTTTTAAGCAGAGATTTGAAAATGGGTAGGGAGGGAGCTTGGCGTAGGGGTTGAGGAAGATTGTTCCAGGCAAAGGGTACAAGGCATACGCAGCGCTGTACACAGGAATAAATAAAGGTTTACCTCAGAAGCAGAAAAGGAGGGGAAAACAAAGTTTCCCTTTTTTTTTTTTTTTGTAAACAATCTTCTTCACTAGTGACAGGAATAAATAAAGGCTTACCTCCGGGTCAGAAATTCAGATATACCTACCAACACAGAAGAGAAGAACCCCACAGGGGAGACAAGGTACTCCATGCCATAATCAACCATCACTGTGCTAGAAAGACAACCAGAGGAGGGAACCAGGGTCACTGGATATCACCCTAGCTGGCAGATGAGGAACTCAGGACCACTGAGTATCATCTAAAACTAGCCCCAACACGGCTACCAGCACACCCCTGGCTCCACTGTCACCAGAAGAATCTGAGACAGGAGCTACCAGCCAGCAATCCAGAGTAGCTGCACGATCCGTTCACCATCTGTTAGGAGATGGAGAAAATACTGAACATTCCAGGCTGAATGATACCCTTCAGGGGATGGTTCACTTGGAACTATTTTCTCTGTCTCCTTCCGCTGGTAGATGGACACAACCCATTAGTCTGGACTGGTCTGGTATAAATGACAAGGAACGGCTGCTGGGACATTGCGAGGCTGTGGCAAGTAGTCTTGGTAGCCATTTTGACTGAGCAGTGACACTGGACAGGAAAAAGTGGGGTTCGTTCCTGCCCCCAAAGTGGTCAATAGACCACTACGGATTCTTAAGGTGGGCCTACGGGTAGGTCAGAAGGCCCGGGGGGCCAGGTCTCTGCTGGCATCCACCTTCTGCGGAGGCAGGCACAATTGTTTCAGTTTCAGCTTTGATTCTGAATGAAACTGAGCAGTGGAATTTAGGTTGCCAACAAAGAAAATATGGCTCCCACAATTTATAATGTTCTGCATGCGTCTTTCAGAAGGCCTCCTCATAAGATGACTACAAAACTTGCAAAACATTTGCAAACATTTTGGTGGACTGCATGGTATCACCCTCTGTAATCACAGCCCACATATCAATAAAACTTTGACTAATTCCATTAAAGGGGAAAGGAAAAATCAATTGTGCTAATACATCCTTACCTGCAAGTAAATGACAGAAGTGCTTTTAGAAAAAAAGGAAAGATGTGTAGATGATAGATGCTGGCAAGACTCACATTTAGAATGCCTGTCACAGAGTGCTGCTGCCCTCATGTCACAGAGCCGAATATTTCCCTTGCTGCTGCTGTATACAAATGTGTTACAGTGGTGTGGATGAAACTCGGCAGCTGTAATTACCTCCGTCAGCTCTTCCATGTTCGCAGGCTTGATATCTACAATATCTAGGGGGCATTTTGTGAAGGAATTCAAAAACTGTATAAAATCTGTAAAACGTTAGCAACAAGGGTCTGATAGTTAAACAAAATAAAGGTAAGACAACAGCTACTCCCAGCATCATTAACTGTATGCAATGCATCACTATCAGTCTATTAAAAACAGCTCCAAAACAAAAGATCAAGTCTAGTTCTCATCTTCAACACACACTGGACTGTCCTTGTGCTGCTACTACAGAGTAACTGCTATATCTTTTCAACTTGACTTATTGTGAATGAACTTAACGTTTACTCCATCAGGCAGGTCATACATTTAGAAAATGTTTCTCCCCTTCCCACTTCCGTGGATACATTCACTTTAAATATG
Source organism: Microcaecilia unicolor (assembly GCF_901765095.1). NCBI lineage: Eukaryota > Metazoa > Chordata > Amphibia > Gymnophiona > Siphonopidae > Microcaecilia > Microcaecilia unicolor. The sequence continues at coordinate 310,606,399 of NC_044034.1, read as the reverse complement.
CTGACTAGAAATGAGAGCTGTACCGAATTTACTATTTGGCCGAATACGAATACCGAATATGAATAATGGGTACTGAGCTTTAACAAAACAAATAATAAAAGAAGCAATGTGAAATCAGAGATCAAGATTTTATTTCAAAAGGATTTAGTACAGTAGAGCCCCAGATTATTCGTGTTCATACAAATCACTATTTGGCCGAACATGAATAATGGATTTGAGGCACTATTCAGAACCGAATCAAACTGAATACGAATATTCGGTAGAACCCTACTTAGAAATATTTCATAAACAAGTCACAAATCTTCATTGGTTTGAGCATAATGCAATTGCTTCTCAAGTGTTCACCAGTTCCTAGCCCAAACAGAACCTCTGTGGCAAAAGTCCTCCTTATGCAAGCACTTTGTTTTAATTGGAAAAGGATACTAAAACTTCTGTCTGTAATTTCTAGATGCCAAAGATTAATCCGCAAGTCATCTGCAGACAGATATGTTTCATAGTCACTATTGACAGAGATGGAGTTGATGTGGTACGTGTGGGCATTGGCAAATATTCTCCGTGGACTGGCTTCCACCATGAGATCCATGGGCCTGAATACTGGCACCTGAAGAAGTAACACAGCCACAAAGCCATTAAATACATACTTTGTGCAAACATACCAGCATGAGTCTGATCCTGTCAAATTTCAGAAGCTAAGCATGGTTAGACTGCATTCTGTGTTCTGGAAAGGAGCTTCATTAGTCTCACAAAGGCTATGGTTCATTTTTCTCAACTAATGTATTTGTTTCTTTTCATGTAGCTCTTTCTTCTTACTTCATTTGTTTCCAGTTCAATATAACAAAGTACCCTGAGCCTTCACTCTGAATGAGGTTTATGCCCTCCTATTTTTAATCTCCATATACAGACCATCCATCACAGCAACTATCTTCAGCTAGAATCTGTAGAACATGGCTCCTATGGAGCCCAGTAAGTATGGCTGTTGAACAACAGTTTGACATCCTTCCCCAGATAGCCAAGAACTCTGCCCCTGCAGCATCCTCCAGTACCACTGGTTTCAAACAGCAGAAGCTGTGCTTGGAATCCCCTCAGCTCCCTTGCATGGTGGCGTGCAGGACAAACATAGTAACATAGTAGATGATGGCAGAAAAAGACCTGCACGGTCCATCCAGTCTGCCCAACAAGATAAACTCATACGTGCTACTTTTTGTGTATACCTTACCTTGATTTGTATCTGTCATTTTCAGGGCACAGACCGTATAAGTCTGCCCAGCACTATCCCCGCCTCCCACCACCGGCTCTGCCACCCAATCTCAGCTAAGCTTCTGAGGATCCATTCCCTCGGAACAGGATTCCTTTATGTTTATCCCATGCATGTTTGAATTTCATTACCGTTTTTCTCTCCATCACCTCCTGTGGGAGAGCATTCCAAGCATCCACTACTCTCTCCGTGAAAAAATAGGTGCTCCTCATCCTGATGCAGGTCTCCCCAAACCCCCTCCTGACAGCACACCCAAAAGCACAATCACCCCTCTCAGAACATCTGGCCCTTCCCAGCAAACACACCTCTCATCCTGGAGGCCCCCACATGTGAGTACGAGGCCAACATGTGGAAGCCTTCACTAGTGCCTGCACTCCAGGGCTCACTGCCCCCAAAATTGATGTTAGGCTGCAAGCCCCCTTCCCCTCACCAACTGACCCAGTCCCTGTCCTTACCGGGGGTTCCTGGTTGCCCAGTGGAGCAGGAGCAATGCCCACCCGCTCCCACCTCCTGGCCGCCTGGTCCCAAAAGGGCCACTGAGACCTCTAGTGGCAATATTGCACTATTTCAAAAGCAAAAGCAGTAAAGAGCAGTATTTTAAAAAGGACATGCAGAGGGGAATTCCAATGTCTAAGTCAGGATATATGGAATTCACACAATATTTTATAAGGGACTCTGCCAAACGTAAAAGCCTAATGCTAATAACACACGTACTTACAGAAAACTAGAATGAAGGTTCACATCTATGCTGTAGCCTGGTGTTATGGGCAGAGATGTAAAAATAAAGGGGATGGGGTAGGAAAATGATTCCCCCCCCCCCCCCCAAGGACATAAACCCCGATTTTGGTTAGATAAATGAAAATTTTGATGCATACATATTTAAAACTGATCCTAAATGTCAAAATACTCAGTATATAATCAGAAATATAGCTGCAGAAGAATGCAATATTTTTGAATATTCCTAAAAGTTCTCTGTTTCAGCAGAGGTACTGAAACAATGATCAGGCCATACCTTTACTACTGCTGCCATCATGAAACTGAGCTCCATTTTCCTACTTCTCTCAGATCTAAATCACACAAAAGAGGGAATCTATGCTTCACCTCAATATACCAGTCCCGCATCTCACAGAATGGAATGCTAATTCTTTGAAGGAGTAAACAAACATGTGGACAAAGGGGAGCCGGTTAAAATTGTGTATCTGGATTTTCAAAAGGTGTTTGACAAGGTACCTCATGAAAGGCTACAGAGGAAATTGGAGGGTCATGGAAAAGTCCTATTGTGGATTAAAAGCTGGTTGAAGAATAGGAAACAGAGAGTGGGGTTAAATGGGCAGTATTCACAATGGAGAAGGGTAGTTAGTGGGGTTCCTCAGGGGTCCGTGCTAGGACCGCTGCTTTTTATTATATTTATAAATGATTTAGAGATGGGAGTAACTAGCGAGGTAATTAAATTTGCTGATGACACAAAGTTATTCAAAGTCGTTAACTCGCGACAGGATTGTGAAAAATTACAGAAGGACCTTACGAGACTGGGAGACTGGGCGGCTAAATGGCAGATGACGTTTAATGTGAGCAAGTGCAAGGTGATGCATGTGGGAAAAAAGAACCCGAATTATAACTACGTCATGCAAGGTTCCACGTTAGGAGTTACGGACCAAGAAAGGTATCTGGGTGTCATCGTCGATAATACACTGAAACCTTCTGCTCAGTGTGCTGCTGCGGCTTGGAAAGCAAATAGAATGTTGGGTATTAGGAAAGGTATGGAAAACAGGTGTGAGGATGTTATAATGCCGTTATATAGCTCCATGGTGCGACCGCACCTTGAGTATTGTGTTCAATTCTGGTCGCCGCACCTCAAGAAAGATATAATGGAATTGGAAAAGGTGCAGCGAAGGGCGATGAAAATGATAGCGGGGATGGGACGACTTCCCTATGAAGAAAGACTAAGAAGGCTAGGGCTTTTCAGCTTGGAGAAAAGACGGCTGAGGAGAGACATGATAGAGGTATATAAAATAATGAGTGGAGTGGAACAGGTGGATGTGAAGCGTCTGTTCACGCTTTCCAAAAATACTAGGACTAGGGGGCATGCGATGAAACTACAGTGTAGTAAATTTAAAACAAATCGGAGAAAAGTTTTCTTCACCCAATGAGTAATTAAACTCTGGAATTCATTGCCGGAGAACGTGGTGAAGGCGGTTAGCTTGGCAGAGTTTAAAAGGGGGTTAGACGGTTTCGTTAAGGACAAGTTCATAAACCGCTACTAAATGGACTTGGGAAAAACCCACAATTCCGGAAATAACATGTACAGAATGTTTGTACGTTTGGGAACCTTGCCAGGTGCTCTTGGCCTGGATTGGCCGCTGTCGTGGACAGGATGCTGGGCTCGATGGACCCTTGGTCTTTTCCCAGTGTGGCATTACTTATGTACTTATAAATAATTTTGACTGAAACATATCACTTCTCCTAAGTAGTACAGCAAGTTCTCCAGGAAGTCTTTCACAAAGCAATCCTATAATTTCAAATAAAAAAATGTTTTCCCATATGGTGAATACCAATGCTACTCCAACACCAACACTCACTGCACCCATTCAATTCTGGGCTATAAACAAACTCCATCTAACTAGTGCTACTGCAGCCTATCATAACAGGTGGACAAAGCCCTAGTTTCGGTTCACCCTTTAGTCTAAAGGTTCATGAGGGGACTAAATATATCACCACCTCACATTACTGCACGCACAAATGTGGGATCTTACATTAGTCCCTCACCAACTCACACAAAAGCCCTCTTGAGCTCATGCAAACAGCTCCTCAAAAATATGTCTCGTGGAAGACTTTCTTCTTGTAGCCATAACATCAGCATGATATGTTAGCAAGTTACAGGTTATTAATAGACTTCATGCCTCACACACAATTCTGCCAAAATAAAGTAATTCTAACATATCCTAAGTTTCTATCTAAGGCATTTTCAATGTTTCATAGAAACCAGTCATACTGTCTTCCTTTTACCAAAACCCCAAAACGACCAAGAGAGGGAGTAACATATCTTATACTGAACTTACTCTCTCAAAATATGCATACAACGTGAGAAAATTTCCCAGCACTTTGTTTTGTATGATCCAAATAGACCAGGGAACCCAGTGACAAAAACTCTCACTCTATTGATATGAGTGTATCTCTTTCTTATCAATTAGCAGGAGTTAATTTATCAAATAAGGTCCAAGCCCACCATCTCTGAAAAACAACGACCACTATAGCAAACTAACACATAGACCAATACACAATGTCTATCACACCTTCATCTGTCATATCAGAATACTGTGTTTTTGGTCTGAAAATACTTCACAGTATCCTGCAAAAAAAAACAAGAAACGAGGGCAGACCCAGAAATAAAGCATCAGAACACTCCAGCATGAAATATGCTAGATCGATGTATGCACTATTTGTCAAGATCACCTAGTTTACTGTTTGTGAATTTACTAATGGGATTGGCTTAATTTACAACTTCAGGTTGGTTATTTTCCAGTATCAAAGTCTGAGATAGTGCTTACTTCTATCTTGAAAAATCCAAAGGGAGATGTGTGGGAATCATCTAAATAAAGACCAGAGGCGTTAATTCTTCTACTGGTCAAACTGATGTAGGGTTGGGTCACGGAAAATTGGTTAATTATTTAGAGAAATTTCAAATATTGCACGAGTTGCAATCTGGTTTTCAAAAGGGTTTTAATATAGAAACCGTCCTTGTCACATTACTCACTACAGCCCAGATGATGTTAAGTTTAGGATAAACTTCCCTTATAGTGCAGTTTGATTTAAGTACAACCTTTGATTTGGTGGATCATACTCTTTTGTTATATTTATTGGACTTTTTACCTCGGGTCCTGTTTTGTATTGGATCAGAGGTTTTCTAGATAGAGCATATAGGGTAAAAATGCATGAGGAAATCTCGGAGTCCTGGAGAGCTACTTGTGGGGCACCTCAAGGATCAATAATATTTCACTATCCTACCTATTATGCAACGTGTTTGAGGGACACACTGGTAGATAACACAAGAAAAAAGAAAAAAGTGGAGAAAAAAAGACCTCAGGTCATTCAGCTACTCCTCGTTCTTAAAGGACAAGCCTTTTGTATAATGAGGAAGCCTTATCAGTCATAGGTCTTAAAAATAAAACTCCACATACTAAATTTCTCATAAACTTTACCATGAATCCCAACAAGCAGATGCATAGGAGACACAATTTTCATATATATTAAAGCTTGGCAAGAGTACTTATCTCTATATATGAATTCTTGAAAAGTCCAGCCTTAACCAATGTGCTCTTGACATTCAAAAAGTCCCGACAGGGAAACCCTGTTTCGCTAAATAATATAGCTGCTTCAGGGGAATCTTTCAAAATAACAGCAATTCCAAGCCTTTAAAATATCTCCGTCTCCAAATCTCACTGGAACAGAAAATGGCGGACAGCTTCTATTTACCCACTGAATGTTTATATACTCAGCGTCTGACGTCATATCGCACTTATCCAATCAAATGGATCAATGATCAAAGAAACGCTTTCCACTCAATTGCAACATTCGATTATAGATCCTACTGATTCCGGATAATTACAGTACCTCAACAAGGATCCCCATTATCCCATACGCTGTTTAATATCTTGATGCAACCATTAGCAAAAGGTTTATATGTAGATATTACTATGGTATTGTCTTTTACTATTGGCAACACAGGACACAAATCTGTGATTGTTTAGATTTAGTCGATTCTTGGGTTTCTGCATATAAATTGAAGCTTAAAAGAGAGTAAGTTTTTATGGTCCACCGTTCTCTGAGAGATATGATGTTACAAATGAATAATTTTCAGATGAAACTGGAGGTTGCTTCCAGAATTCTGGGAGATGAGATGGATAGTCAGCTATCTTTAGGTATCTCGGCTTAAACGGTGGTAAGAGATTCTTTTCTGCTACTAAAGAAATTAAGAACTATATGGAAAATTTTTAATCTGTCTTTTTAGATTGTTGGTTCAGGTTTTGATACTTTCAAAACTGGACTATTGCAACTCTATATTGGTTGCACAAAGTTGCTGAAGTCTAAATTAAAACAAGTACATAATGCAGTGGGAAGAACTATTTTTGCAGCGGACAAATATGATACATTACTCCCTTGTTATTCCGTCATTAATTTGTGGTAACTCAGCTTTTTGGAAATTATTGTATAACCTGGTTTAAACATTGTAATTCCTGATGTTTGTTCAATCTTTTCTGTTGTTATCTGCAGCAAACTTTGTGGTGTTTTGTGGTTTATAAGACTGTAATAGTAATAATAATAAAATGCTGATGACAGGATACTGTGGAGGGGCATAATCGAACAGCGCCGGCCGTAAAAAGCAGTCCCGAACCATATTATCGAAAAAGATGGCCGGCCATCTTTTGTTTCGATAATACGGTTGGGGCCGGCCAAATGTCAAAGATGGCCGAGTTTGAGCTGGCTGGCACCAGTTTTCGCCCATAATGGAAACTAATGCCGGTGATCTCAAACCCAGCCATATCCAAGGCATTTGGTCGTGAGAGGAGCCAGCATTTGTAGTGCACTGGTCCCCCTCACATGCCAGGACACCAACCGGGCAACCCTAGGGGGCACTTCTAAAAATTAAAAAAAAAAAAAAATTAAAATAGCTCCCAAGTGCATAGCTCCCTTACCTTGGGTGCAGAGCCCCCCATATCCCCCCCCCAAAACCCACTCCCCACAACTCTACACCATTACCATAGCCCTTATGGGTGAAGGGGGGCACCTACATGTGTGTACAGTGGGTTTTGGGGGGGGGGGGGGGTTGAAGGACTCCCATTTACCACCACAAGTATAACAGGTGGGGGGAGGGGATGGGCCTGGGTCCACCTGCCTGAAGTGCACTGCACCCACTAAAAACTGCTCCAGGGACCTGCATACTGCTGTCAGGGAGCTGGGTATGACATTTGAGGCTGACAAAAAAGGTTCTTTTTGGTTTTTTTTGGGTGGGAGGGGGTTGGTGACCTCTGGGGGAGTAAGGGGAGGTGATCCCCGATTCGCTCCGGTGGTCATCTGGTCAGTTGGGGCACTTTTTTGAGACTTGGTCCTAAAAAAAAAAAAAAAATGGACCAAGTGAAGCCGGCGAAATGCTCCTCAGAGCCGGCCTTCTTTTTTCCATTATCAGCTGAAGCCGGCCATGTCTTACAACGCCTCTGTCCCGTCTCCCATACCCTTCCGAAACACCCCCTTTAACTTTGGCCAGCTCTGCAACGGAAAGCAGTTGGAGCCGGCCAAAATCGGCTTTCCATTATACTGATTTGGCTGGCTTCAGGAGATGGCCGGCCATCTCCCGATTTGTGTCGGAAGATGGCCGGCCATCTCCCGATTTGTGTCGGAAGATGGCTGGCCATCTCTTTAGAAAATAAGTTGAATAGTCTCCCACAAAAAGACAGTTTCCTTATTTACTTATTTGATTCTAGAAAAACTTGTGATATAACTACTATTAGACACTATATAAAAAAAAAAAAAACAAGCTATGCACAATAAGTCTTTCTAATAGTTGTAACTTCAGCATTTCAAATGAAACTGTTCTGTTCAGCATCTTACAATTCAATAAAGTTTAAATTCTCTTGCAGATTGTAGCATGAAGACTATATTTTAACTCTTGCACATCAAGCAGCTTTGTCCTCCACAGAACACACAGGCTGCAAAAGCAGTCCATACAGTGCAGGGGATCTCAATCTAGTCCTTCAGACACATCAAGCCAGTCAGGTTTTCAGGCTATCCACCACAAGTATGCATGAGATAGAGTTGAATACAATGAAGGCAGTGCATACAAATTTCTCTCATGAATATTCATTTTGAAAATCCAGGAAATTGACTGTCTGGGTGTGTCCTGAGGACTGGGTTGAGAACCAATACAAATGTATAAGGCACACTAGGCAATTCTTCAGCCTTGAATCCTCTCTACACGTAATATATCACTGCTTCTTGGAGCAACTGGGCCAGGAAACAAGAGGGGGAGATATTTTAAATCTATTCCTTAGTGGAATGCAGGACTAGGTATAAGAGGTAATGGTGTTGGGTCCGCTGGGAAACAGTGATCATAACATTATCAAATCTGACTTAATAAATGGAGTTCAGTCACTAAGGAATTTTACTGTAGCAGCATTTAACTTTCAAAAGGGTTAACTATGATAAAATGAGGAAAATGGTTTAAAAAAAAAAAAAGCTGAAAGGTTCAGCTGCATAGCTTAGGACTTTAAATTGGGTATGAATGTTGTTTAAAAACACCATTTTGGAAGCCCAGACCAAATGTTTTCCACGTACTAAGAAAGAGCAAATGAGCAAAGTGGGGAGGGGGGGTGGAGTCAAAACGGCAGTGGTGCTATAGCATGCTGACAGCGTCTGCTCTTACCTTTGGATTGTATTACTGCTCATGACTCCTAAATAGTACAGCAAGATCCAGGTTTACTTGTCTACTGATTTTGGGCAGCAGAGCTCTCAATCTAAGATTGAGCAGTTTGCTCAGCCAATTCCCTCTGTAAAGCTAGGCTAGTCTTCTGCTGCAGCTTCCGCCTGTGGAGAGGCAGTGCTGCTTGGAGGGGGAGGTTTCTCCAACCTGACTGTTCACTCCTCTCCACTGAGTTCTCTATGGGTCTTTGCCAAGTGTGATTTGCTGAGGCAGGAGGCAGCTCAGAGTCCTGAAACATCGAGGAATTTGGCAACGGAGGTGGTAAGAAACCTTGCCAACATGGGAGAAGTTTGTGTTGGAACTTCACTATGGTTAATAGGTGGAAGCAACTTTACGGATCCAAGAAAGTCTGTTGCTCAAGGGGAGAGAAAGCACAGGAAACCTCAGGGACTCCAGGTAGTTTTCCAGCTATGCCTGGGCCCAAAGTTTCTCTGCAGTTTATCTGGCGAATGCTGGTTAAGATGGACACCAGTTTGACTAAATGTTCATCTGACATTTCTGCCTTAGTAGCTAATGTTTTAAACTTGTCTCGAAAGCAAGAAAGTACATCTCAAGGTTTTCAACAGAGATTGACTTAGATAGAAAGGAAGATTGAGGAAAATAAGTCTGCTGTGACAGCCCTAATTAAACATAAGACGTTTATACACAAGAAATTGGAAAATGTGAAAATTATTTGAGACATTTGAACTTAAAGAGTCTTTGTTGGTCAAGATCCTGTAACAATATGGAAAAACTATTTGGTGGAAGTACTGAGTTTGAGTGATTCTTCTATACCCCCCTTTAATAAAGTTTACTTCCTCCCTGAGAAAGAAATCAGGAGCTCAAAGAGCTGATATCCAAGCATTGGATATATCTGCTATATTAGAAATTTCAGCAGAAATAGTACAAAAGCTAACTACTCTATTAGTGAGTTTTGATTTGAGTTCTGCTTTTGAGGCTTTACTTCAGGAAATACACAAGTACATAAGTATTGCCATACTGGGACAGACCATCAAGCCTAGAATCCTGTTTCCAACAGTAGCCAATCCAGGTCACAAGTACCTGGCAAGATCCCAAAAAAGTACAATACCTTTTATGCTGCTTATCCTAGAAATAAGTAGTGCATTTTCCTCAAGTCCATTTTAATAATGGTCTATGGACTTTTCCATTAGGAAGCCATCAAAACCTTTTTCAAACCCCGCTAAGCTAACTGCTTTTACTACATTCTCTGGCAACGATTGAGTGAAGAAAAGTTTTCTCCTTTTTGTTTTAAATTTACTACTTTGTAGTTTCACTGCATGCCCCTAGTCCTAGTATTTTTGGAAAGAGTATTCGCATCTAACCGTTCCACTTCACTCATTATTTTATAGACCTCTATCATATCTCCCCTCAGCCGTCTTTTCCCGAAGCTGAAGAGCCCTAGCTGCTTTAGCCTTTCCTCATAGGAAAGTCGTCCCATCCCTTTTATCATTTCCGTCGCCCTTCTCTGTACATTTTCTAATTCCACTATATCTTTTTTAAAATGTGGTGACCAGAATTGAACAAAATATTTGAGGCGAGGTCACACCATGGAGCGATACAAAGGTATTATAACATCCTCATTTTTGTTTTACATTCCTTTCCTAATAACACCTAACATTCTATTTGCTTTCTTAGCCACCACCGAACACTGAGTAAGATATATTTAAATTTACAGAAGTAAAATATTAATTTATGAGAAAACTCTCTCAAATTACTTTGGGCCTAGGCCATTTTCACCAGCCACTTATCTACAAATCTCATCCAGCTTTTTAAAAATAGTCAAATACAGAATCACAACTTAGAGAACAAGAATTCAATTTCTTCATATTAAGGCTCTATTTCGTGCAAATAGGAAACAACATTTTCTAATTTACAATAATGCAATTCATCTAAATCAAAAATACTAAAGGATAACTAGCGACAGATTTCACAAATGCCTGGCAACCACTTATTTTTACATTCTCCTCTATCCTTCCAAATGCTTAAGAAAATGATGTCAGGCAATGAGACACACCCAGCATGCAAGACATAGATGCAAGTTCTTCAATACTATGAGCAAGAACAAGAAATCAACTATATGAGTCTGGTAAAATTTGCATATTACACTACTCGTACAAGCTTTCCGACATATATTCCAACCAACATGGTCAAGAAGCAGAGTACACTAGTAATGATGTATACCATATTCTAATTTTCCTTATAATCTAGTTTGGTATCTTGTTATTCCATTATAGTATATACTACCTACAGAATTACAGCTGTAGAACCACTCAGGTCAAAAGGAATCGTACAGAATTACAGCTGTAGAACCACTCAGGTCAAAAGGAATCCTTCCGTCACTTCCATCAATCAAGCACATTTTTTCCCTATCTTGAACAGAATCCTAGGAAGAATAATCCTCACATGCATTTGTACTCACAATTACATTTTTGGGACAGAGAGTTTGGATCGATCCAGATGTGTCACGTCACCCATAAAAGAAGGAAGTTGTTTATAGCCATGTGTCAAGAAGTTAATTCCCTTGGTGAAACTTTTTTCTTTGATACTCTTGTAAATTCATGGTTAAATACCTTAATGCGTAATATATATTCTCTGCCCCAGAACAATTACATTCTTTTTCAGATATTAAGAAGGTGACTGAACAATCCAGAGTGCAGATGCTGTAGTGAGTCAAGGATGATAAGAAAGCTGTTACTGTTAAGTCACTTCTTTAAAACTGGGTTTGATTCCCACTGCAGCTCCTTGTGAATCTGGGCAATTCACTTAACCCTCAACTGTCCCAAGAACAAAATAAGTACCTGTATATAAGATATAAACCGCTTTGATTGTAACCACAGAAAGGCAGTATATATCGTCCCATCCCCTTTACCCATTCCTAATTATTATCTCCAATGTATTCATGTCTCCACCACTCATACTTCTTTATCTGGGGAATAAAAAAGAAAGAAGAGCAAACGAAAGCCAGCATGGTTGAAGGGAAAAGTGAAAGAGGTTATTAGAGCCAAAAAGGAGTGGCCTAGTGGTTAGGGTGGTGGACTTTGGTCCTGGGGAACTGAGTTCGATTCCCACTTCAGGCACAGGCAGCTCCTTGTGACTCTGGGCAAGTCACTTAACCCTCCATTGCCCCATGTAAGCTGCACTGAGCCTGCCATGAGTGGGAAAGCACGGGGTACAAATGTAACAAAAAAAAAAAAAAAAAAAATCTTACAGAATATGGAAAAAAGATCCAAATGAAGAAAAGAAGAAGCAAAATAAGCACTGGCAAGCTAGATGGAAAGCATTGATAAAGGTGGTCAAAAGAAAGAGAAATTCCCCTTGGAAGCAAAAAAAAAAACAAGAAACCCTCATAGAAATAACTTTCAGGTTTATCAGAAGCAGAAAGTCTGTGAATGAATTTGTAGGACCGTTAGATCATCAAGGAGTAAAAGGGGCACGTAGGGTGGACAGGGCCACAGCAGAATTAATTTGGTACCTCAGTCCTTACTAAAGAAGATATGAAAGGTGGTTTTCAAGGGTAATGATGCAGAGGAACTGGAAGAATCTTGATGAACCTGTAAGATGTACTGAGCCCCCCAAAAAAGAGTAATTATACACCCCAGGGTTCTGAAAATTCAAATATGAAATTGCAGATCTCCTGTTAGTGATCTGTAACCTGTCATTAAAATCGTCTATAGTACCTGAAGATCGGAGGGTGGTCAATGTAACACCTATTTATATAAAGGGATATGGAAAATTATACACCGGTAAGCCTGACTTCAGTGAAAACCAGGGGTGGGCAATGATTAAAAATTTTAATCATGCTTAATCATGGCATGCATTGTGGCACATGCTTTTCAATTCTTTTGAACAAATGCTCAGCATGGCTGATTATCTGCAAAAGATGGCTTGGAATTAGTAAATTCCCACTGCATGGAAGTTTTTTAAACCTGCTGAATATAATGAAAAGTTGCATACATACACTTCCTTCCCACAGCACATTGCTTCCCCTCCTTCTGTACATACACCCAAAATGTCTCCCTTTCCACTGCTAAACCTGTTACTTCTGACACAGACACCAATTTCTCTCCTCTCCTGCTGCCCCCCCCCCCCAAGCACACAGGTCCACCATCTATTCCCCCCCCCCCCCCCCCCCCACACAAACATTCATTTTAACATTTATCTGGCTCTATCTGACTCTTAATAGGGTCTCTAGCAGTGATTCCCACATGCCACTTGCAATTGACGCCGATGCCTTCCCTCTGCTACGTTATGTCAAGGTGAAATAGGATAGGCAGGGGAGAGAAAGCCATGCTGGACAACAGAGGGGAGTTAAAAGTTTAATCAGTATTAAAAAAATGCAATCCTAGTTATAATTTTAAAAAAATAGTTGAATTAATAGTGCACTAAATGCCCACCCCTAGTGAAAACTATTATAAAGAATAACATTACTGAACAAATAATCAAACATGGTTTAATGGGACAGTGTCACATGGATTCAACCAAGGGAAATCTTGCCTCACCAATTTGCATAATTTCTTTGAAGGCATGAATAAACATGCAGATAAAGATGAGCCAGTTGATGTAGTGCATCTAGATGTTCAAAAAGCATTTGACAAAGTCCCTGAGAGACTCCTGAGAAAATTAAAAACCCATGGGATAGGAGGCAATGTTCTGTTGTGGATTAGGAACTGGTTGATGAATAGAAAACAGAGGGCATAGTCAAATGGCCAATTCTCTCAGTGGAGGAGGGAGAATAGTGTAGTGCCCCAGGGCATCTATACTGGGACCAGTGTTATTTAACATTAAATTAATGATCTGGAATTGGGAACGACAAGTGAAGTGATTAAATTTGCAGACACAAAACTATTCAAAGTTGTTAAAACACATGCGGATTATGAAAAATTGCAGAAAGACGGAAAACTGAGCATCTAAATGGCAGATGAGATTTAATGTGGACAAGTGCAAAGTGACACACACTGGGAAGAATAATCCAAATCATAGTTATCTGATGCTATTCCACCCTAGGAGTCAGAACTAAGAAAAAAAAAATCTAGGTGTCATCATAGACAATATGCTGAAATCTTCTGCCCAGTGTGTGGCCGCCAAAAAAGCAAACAAAATGCTAGGAATTATTAAGAGAGAGATAGAAAATAAGACAAAGAATATTATAATGCCTCTGTATTTATCCATGGTACGACCACACCTTGAGTATTGTGTGCAATTCTGGTCACCGTATCTGAAAAAGATATAGCTGAAGAAAAGGTTCAAAGAAGGGCGACCAAAATGATTAAGGGGATGGAACTCCCCTCATATGAGGAAAGGAGTAAGAGGTTTGGACTCTTCAGCTTAGAAAAGAGACAGCTGAAGGGGGATATGATAGCGTTTTATAAAACACTGAGTACTGTAGAATGGGTAAACGTAAAAAGATTTTTTTACTCTTTCAAAAAGACTAAGGGATGCTCAAGTTACATGGTACTACTTTTAAAACAGATCAAAGAAGGAAGGATGACACCAGAGAGGTAGAGATGGCTAACAAGGGAAGAAAGATCACAGAATGAGGAACGAGATGCTGAACGAAAAAAAATCAAGACAGACCTCAATTGTGAGAAACGTATTGCCTGAAAAATAATTTTTCACATCCTAGGACCCACTGAAGTGAACTGCTCGCTGCACTAGCTACGTTCTTTCATCTGGTGAGAGGCAGGTGGGGTGAGGATCAAGCAAAATTTGTTTTGTTATGCCACATTGCTAGTGAATTAACACACTGTGTTCTGATTAACTGAAACCAAACTGTAAACTGTTTCTTTATACTTTTTCTTAAATTTATCCAGTACATTATAAAAGACTGGGGGGGAAAAAACCCCGCTGACAGCAAAAACAGGTGCCTTCATGATCTCATGCTACAGACTTGAGCACAGAACACTCCCAAATAGATAAGAATACACCTTGGTTGAAAAATAGGACAACACTCAGTCTCAAATGGAATTATAAGCATAATTTTCCTTTTTAAATTGCCCAAAGAAAACTTATTTGTACCAGCATTTTCAGAAGGCAAAAATGTGCTCAATTTTGAAAATATAGAACTACATTTGTTGTTCCCCTGTTCTAAACTAATACCAGGAGTGGAGGAGTGGCCTAGTGGTTAGGGTGGTGGACTTTGGTCCTGGGGGAACTGAGGAACTGAGTTTGATTCCCACTTCAAGCACAGGCAACTCCTTGTGACTCTGGGCAAGTCACTTAACCCTCCATTGCCCCAGGTACAAATAAGTATCTGTATATAATATGTAAGCCGCATTGAGCCTGCCATGCCGCATTGAGCCTGCCATGAGTGGGAAAGTGCGGGGTACAAATGTAACAAAAAAAAAAAAGAGTGGATAAAAGGCTTCTGAAATCTGCTCTCTTATTTCACAAAGTATGCTTCTTGTTTCAAGGAGACTCCTCCTTCCTCCCCAACACTTCCCTTGTCTTTAAAACAGACAGCAAAGTTACTCTCACCTGTAGCAGATGATCTCCAAGGACAGCAAGCCAAGTATTCTTACGTGTGGGTGATGTCATCTGACGGAGCATGGTAAATATGCTGCCTAGCAAGTATTGCTTTAAGAAAGCTATAGCAGCACTCTTCCCACATGATGCACACGTGCGGGTCCATCAGTCAAATGACATAGCTGAAGATGACAACTCTTTGGGGAGGTGGGAGGGTATGTAAGAATACTTGGCCTGCTGCTCTCTGACAACACCTGCTAAAGGTGTGTAATTTCACTTTCTCAAAGGACAAGCAGGCCAGATGTATTCTCACATGTAGGAATCCCTAGCTACCAGACTCACCAAAAACAATAATGCTAGGACAATAGGGACTCAAAACATCGAGGCCTTGAAGTTAATTAACCTGAAACTATATGCAAACTGGTTGGGAAGGTGCAACCTGGAACACAACAAAACTGGGTGGAGTTGGATTCTAGACACCAAACAATTCTGCAGGACTGTCTGAACGAACCGGCTGTCATCTCAGGTACCCTACTCAAGGCAGTAGTGTGATGTGAATGTCTGGACTGAAGACCACATCGCAGCCTTGCAAAATTTCCTCAATGGAAGCTGATCTCAAGCGGACTACCTACGTAGCCATGGCTCTGACATTATGAGCAGTGACATGACCCCCAAGTCTCAGCCCAGCCTGGGCATAAGCAAATATGCAATCTGCTAGCCAACTGGAAACTGTGTGTTTGCCGATGGCTACTCCTTATCCTGTTTGGATCAAAAGAAACAAAAAGCTGGGTGGACTGCCTATTCTGCTCCAGAGAGATAGCTCCAGTAGGTTGATGTGATATCCACCTCCTGAGCAGATCATGCCCCTTGGGTGTGAAGCCCATGCACATGAGCTCCCCATCTGAGGTTGGATGCATCAGTTGTCAACACCTTCTGAGGTGGCTGAATTTTGGTCCACCAGGGTAGGGACTGAACTAGCTCTGGAGAACACAGATAACATCCACTAGGTTCCCTGTGGCCTGGGACCACTGGGAAGCCAGGGTCCATTGGGGTCCACATCAAACGGAGGTGTACCACGGGAGTGGTATGCACTGTGGAGGACATTTGGCCCAGCAATCTCAGCATCTGCCAAGCTATGACCTGCTTGCTTCTGCAGACCTGCAAATTGAGTGCAACTATGGCATCCGCCTTCACCTGTGGCAGGAAAGCCCAAGTTTCTATTGTATCTAGCAGGGCTCCTATGTACTCCAATTGCTGTACTGGGTGCAGGTAGGAGTTGGGGTGGTTTATAACAAACCCTAGTAGTTCCAACACCTGAGTAGTTCTCTGCATGGATTCCTAAGATGTACTCTTGACCAGCCAATTGTCCAGGTAGGGAAGTGCAGTCTGTGTAGTGATGCTGCTACTACGGCTGGTAACTCGGTAAAGAGCCTAGGAGCTGATGCGAGTCAAAAGACAGAATGCAATACTGGTAGTGGTGCTTCCCTACTCAAAATCGGAGGTACTCCCTGTGACTGGGAAGCATCGAAATGTGGGTATAGGCATTAAGTTCAGACAACATAGCCAATCTTTTTCCTGAATCACGGCAAGAAGGGTGTCCAGGGAAATCATCCTGAACTTCTCTTTGACTACGGATTTGTTCAGGGCCCTCAGGTTTAGATGGGATGAAATATCCTCACCACCCCCATCTTTTTGGCACAAGTACCACCTGGAATAGAATCTTTTTCCTTCTTCCCCTGGTGGAAATTTCCTCTGCAAGTACCTGCATGTGCTGAGAACTGATGAATGATACTATCGGTGGGCAATTTGGTGGTTTCCAACACCAACATTGTCAGACTATTTGAAGAACCCAGCAGTTGGAGGTTACAAGGGACTACCTTTGATGGAAAAAAAATCCAGACTATCCCCTACTGGTAGGCCATCTGGGATGGTTTCTTGGACTGCGGCTATGCTCTCCTGGAGTTAGTCAAAAACTTGTCCCTTGTTTTGACTGGGGAGCTGGCTGGAATTTTTGGGTCCACGGTTGATGAGGTCAGAACCGCTGGGATTGGGTCTGCTGGGTAAAGTGGGAAGGTGGTGGAAACCTATACCTTTGAGAACCTTCTAGTTGAGGAGAATGCAGCTGGAGGCTACTGAAAGACCGGATAGTATGAACATGTATTTTCTTTCAATGAGGTCAGTGACCTCTTCCACCTTATCACCAAAAAGGTTGTCACCTTTACAAGGTATGTCCGCTGATCTCTCTTGAGCTGCTAGTTCCAGGTCAGAGACACAATGCCATGAGAGTCTACGAATCCCCACACTCATGGTAGAGAGCTTGGACACGATATCAAAAAAGTGTTATGGGTGCCCCTGGCAAGCTATGTTCTGCACTTCTGCTGCTTCTTGGACAACTGGTGAGGCTCTGTGGCTTCCACAAGATTAAGTGTAGTGTGTGCCAGAGACTTCAAGTAAATACCCATAGAGAGCTGGCAGGTCTGGATGCAGGCAATGAGCATGAACGCCTGATAAAGTTTCCTCTCAAACGAATCCAGAGTCCAGGCCTCTCTAACCGGGGCAGCCAAGGCACGAATACTGGAACTTCTGGCTCATTTGAGGGCAGATTCAACCACCAAGAAGTGGTGAGGCAATCGCATCCTTTTATATCTGGGAGCCTTTTGGATACAATATTGCAAATCCACCTTCTTTAGCATGACCTGCACTGAGGGGGGGGGGGGGGAATTCCCAGTTCTTCATCACTGCATCCTTCAGGATAGGGTATAATGGAACTGTGACCCACCTTCCTTGGCAGGAGATTCGTAATCCAAGACTATAAGCATCTCAGCCCTGGGCTCCTCCTCTGTCTCCAACTTAAATGGGATGGTAGAAGTCATCTCCTTAACAAATGTTGAGGTCAAAGCTGACGTCAATGCTCAGCAAGGTGCCACCGTCAAAGACCACTCCACAGGCAGAGTCTGAGCTTCAGAAAGGAGCAGAGGCTGATCTGCAGCTGAAGCAAGCACCCTCGATGCCTGAATGGAATGCAGCTGGAACATCTGCACTAACTCCTCCTTGAGCATGGTCCGATACAATTTATCAAAGGCAGGCATCAGAAAAGGCTGCGGAGCAGGTTCAGACAGCCTAGGGAAGAGTTGGTGTCAAACTGAAAGCGGGAACCTGGCTGCCTGGAGACTGGTGCACCGGCACATCCACTAAAGAGGGGGAGAAGTCCGCTCAGTGCCAATGCTTTTCGGGTACCGGCGACACCAATACCCCAGCACTCTTGGCACTGCGCTTTGAAGAGGAGGCCTGCTTCTTAGGCTTCCCTTGGTTGAAGAGAATGACTTCGAACCCATACACGCCCTTGGTGTTGGATCCGATGCTGACTGGTCTTGGGTCCTGTCAAGGGAGGTGGAAACCTCCTCAATGCTGGTGCATTTCCAGTGGTTGATGCAATCTGGGCAGCTATCGAGGTCGATGCTTCCTGTGCTGATGTCAGTGCACCTTTTGAAGCCACTGGAGGGGGTCTTCTTAGACATCAAGAAAAGAATTGCGGCCAAATTAAACTCCTCAATTTTGAGAGTAAAAAGGGGCTACACTCAAATTGAGGCTGGTGCTTGTGCCTAAGCGAGCCTAAACAGCTGTGAGAAAAAGAAAAGAAAACTTGAAGGGCCGAAAATAACTAAGATTTAACAAGGAAAGGTACTGAAAATTAAATGTAGAGAAAAATAAGCAAAAAGGCGTAAAACCCACGTCAAGGCACTCAAAAACTCGAGGAAAAAATGTGCTGAGGGGAGACTGCAAAGATGCATCTTCCTAGTTCTGCAGAAAAGAAGAGACTAATGGACCTGTACTTGCAATGGGATGGGACGCTGCTAGAAGTTTCTTAAAAGCAATATGTGTGATGTCATATGGGTGATATCATCCAACAGAGCAACCAGGCACTGTTGGATGACATCACCCACATATGAGAATAGATCTGGCCTGCTTGTCCTTGGAGGAAGTATTTGTAAGAAAACAGCCATATAAAAGTTGTGGGGCCAACTCTAGATCAATGTCCTGCTAACAAACTGAAAACAAATCCACCAGTGACTTGCAAAACATTTTTAAAATTGTAAACACGGTTCCATTGTGGGCCCTTTCCACTAGTAGGCAGGCAAGAAGATATCATGGAAAAGGAAGTGAGACATGCTTTAGAATGCCACCAGGTAAAAAGATTTGTGTCTCTTCTACACCCTGTTCCCAGAAATCTTTCTTGGAAAGATATCCATGTGCTCACCCGAAGTGTTGTAACAGTAGTAGGGTCCCTATACCTTCCATCTTCCTCCTTTAAGTTATAGCCTTCTGGTCTCTTGTCCCTTTCACTGATTTTCCACAATTTTATTGTTTTATCTGAAATATACAAAAGTTTCCAGTACTGTTCACATTGCTTTGTGGCAGTAGGCATAGGAAAGACAAGCTATACAAGAGAAACAACAAATCTGCATCTCTAGTTAGTGTGATGACAAGGATGTCTCTTCATGGCTTCAATGCATGACTTCCAGCACATGGCTAAAATACATTCAAGCCAGAGCAGGATTAGAACACAGGCAAACTAGGCATGTGACTAGGGTACAAATGTTTAGGAGGAACCTCTCAGGTGTGCAAAGTAGGAGGATCACCAGACACCACTGCCTGCAGAAACCTGTCTGTTCTCTCCTCTGTTTTTTTTCTCCAGTGGGCATGAGGAGTTGGGGGAGCAGCATTTATTACCTACTGCTTCCTCTGTCAATTTTCTTCTACAATCAGAACTATGTGGGGAGTTTGAAAATGGATTTGTTATGATGGAGGGCCCAAATATGCTTGTTTGCCTATGGTCTACCAAACAGTTAATCCTGCCCTGCTTCAAGGTACTTTAAACATAATCCTATGAATAAAGTTATAGGAATTGCACATGTACGTAATCATCTATTGCTAGGAATGGACAAACATATGCAGATAAACTGTATTTTTTGTAATGTTTATGCCTACAGCACTTCACAAGATATTACACATAATCATGTCCCATCTCAAAAAGCTTGCAATCCAAGTCTGAGCAGGGAAGGTGAATGATAGTAACTTAGGTAAAATCTAATCAAGTTCACTTACTAACAGAAGCATTACATCCTGATTGTTCACATTTAATTACTCTAGGACCAATAGTCTTCCCCACACATTTAATAATCCCATTTCCTAAAAGTGATACATTACACTGAGTTTTGGCATGAAGCAGCTCACTTGGATTTCAGCGCTTTGTTCTTTCCTGGTTTTCTTCTTACCTCGCCCATCGTACGTTTACTGTATACTCTGGTGGATCCTCCACCAGTTCTATCCCACTATCAGTTGGCGTACATCTGGGATCTGTCCTGGGACCTCTTCTTTTCTCCATCTATACTTCTTCCCTTGGTACTCTGATCTCATCCCATGGTTTTCAGTATCATCTTTATGCTGATGACTCCCAGATATACCTCTCCACACCAGAAATTTCAGCTGGAATCCAGGCCAAAGTTATCAGCCTGCCTCTGTCTGACATTGCTGCCTAGATGTCTCACTGCCATCTGAAACTAAACATGAGCAAGACTGAGCTTCTTATCTTTCCCCCTAAACCAACTGATCCTCTTCCCCCATTCTCTACCTCTGTGAATAACACGCTCATCCTCCCTGTCTCATCAGCTCGTAACCTTGGGGTCATCTTCGACTCCTTTCTCTCCTTCTCTGCACATATTCAACAGACTGCTAAAAGCTGTCCTCTCTTTCTCACCAAAATTCATCCTTTCCTTTCTGAGCACACTAGCAGAACCCTTATAAACACTCTTATCACCTCTCGCTTAGACTATTGCAACTTGCATCTCACAGGTCTCCCACTTAGCCATCTCTCTCCCCTTCAATCTGTTCAAAATTCTGCTACACGACATATTCTGCCAGTGTCGCTATGCTCATATCAGCTCTCTTCTCAAGTCACTTTATTGACTCCCTATCTGTTCCGCAAACAGGTCAAACTCCTCATATTGATGAATTCGTTCTGCAGCTCCTCAATACCTCTCCACTCTTATCTCTCCCTACAATCCTCCCCAGGAACTCCGTTCAATGGGTAAATCTCTCTTATCTGCACCCTTCTCCTCCACTGCTAACTCCAGACTCCGTTCCTTTTATCTTGCTGCACCATATGCCTGAACAGACTTCCTGAGCCAGTATGTCAAGCTCCATTTCTGGCTGCCTTCAAATCTAGGCTAAAAGCCCACTTTTATTATGCTGCTTTTAACGTCTAACTCTTACTCACTTGTTCTATATCCATGTTTTATCATTCCCATCTTAGTAATTCCCTTATCCCTTATTTGTCCTGTTTGTCTGTCTTAATTAGATTGTAAGCTCTGTCGAGCAGGGACTCTCTCTTCATGTTCCAGTGTACAGTGCTGCATACATCTAGAAGTAGTAGTAGTAAGCAGCTTGCTCTGCATTATGAACTTTACTCACTCTATAGAAATCAAGCTGTACAAAAGAAATTTACTTTACATAGCATGGAGTACGTTCTTTGCAGTAAACTCGCCTTGTGCAGTCAGGAATTAGGAACTGAATTAGAGCACTTTAGTTTTGCACAAGAACATCATAAGCAGTGAATATGAATATTGTATATAGTAGAACAGGGTTGGATGCTGGCAAACTGAGTTATAAATTCAAATAGAATAAAGGAAATACGTAAAGCTTGTGCATTAAAAAATGCATTTGATTGACATTAGTTGTAATTTACTCACAGTTGGTGGTCAGGCACAAGTTCTGATCCATCATTCTTTATGCATGAGAACTAAAACTTTTATTCTAAACCCCACCCCATTTCTAGTTTTGTTTTGCCATGCTTTAAAATACATAAATTGTTTTCCTGTAGACGGCATGATCAACTGAAAAATAAAATTAGAACCTCAAGAATCATTTATTTATCATGGAGTGCGTATATAGAAAGTATGTCCTTATTTCATTTATAATTTTCATGGTAGGCTTATGTGGTGTGTGCATATCATCCTATGTGCCACATACAGGAGCGAAGATAAAATCAAGTCCTTTTTCTTTTTTAATTGTTAAGGACAAATTTTACCCCAACATATGCATGCGCTTGTATTTCCGTGACTGTGCGAATGCCCTTACATTAGCTCTATAAAATGAATCATGGAGTATAAGCACCTCTGGATCATTATCCAATAACATTGGCAGATCAGACAGAAATGCCATTTAAAAAAGAGACGTATAAGAAAATAGGGGCATTCTTGATACTCACCTAAAACAATACAAATAGATTTTACTTCAAAATCAGAGGGTAGCTAGGAAAAGAGAAAAATGACAGCAGATAGACCACATAGACTATTCAGTCCACCCACCTATACTATTCCTTCCTCTCCCTTAGAGATCTGTGCCTGTCCTATGCTTTCTTGAATTCAGTTACAATCTTCGTCTCCACCACCACCGGAAGGTTGTTCCATGCATCCACCACCCTTTCAGTAACATCACTCAAGTCTATCCCCTTTCATCTCCAACCTCCTGCCTTTCTTCCAAAGCATACTGTATATATTGAAATAATTAAGTCTGACTCCATATGCTTTATGAAGAAGACCAGGGACAATTTTAGTATGTCACCCTCTGGACCGATTCCATACGGTTTACATCTTTTTGAAGGTGAAAAATACACAGTACTCTAAATGAGGTCTGAGACTTGTACAGAGAGACCATCACCTCCTTTTTCCTGCTGGTCATTTCTCTCCCTATGCACCCAAACATCCTTCTGGCACTTGCCATCACCTTTTCTACCTCTTTATCCACCTCAAGATCATCAGATACAATCACTTCCAAGTCCTGCTCTTCTTTCATGAACAAATGTATTTCACCCCCTATACAGTATCACTCCCTTGCAGCCCTTTTAGCATTTTGTCTACCAAAAAAACAAATACCCTAAACCTGGAGGAAGAAAACCGTAAAAAGATTTAAGATTTTATAAATAGCATAAACAGGAGCTCTGTTAGCAATTCACAATCAAAACAACTTACCATTTGTAGATAACAAAAACTGAGCAGCATTTTTCTGGGGTAACCATCTAATTTTATTAATTTTTTCTTCAATTTCTAAACTTTTCAAGTAGTCAAACTCTGGTTCATGGCTCTGAAAGGTGCTGTAAACGTTATACTCTCCTCTGCTGTGAGAATGGATTTTGTTCTGAAAGTAAACAAAAAAAAAAAGACAACAAATTTAGGCTTACTTATTAGGATTTATTTGCCACCTTTGTGAAGAAATGCACCCCAGGTGGCATACAGCAAGAATAACCTGGCCATACACAATACATGTCTATAGCAGTTAAAAAAACCCATTCAAATAAACAGTACATACTATAACATAGTATGCTACTTCCAATATCAATACTACAGATTAAAACATCTTTAACAGACAGCACAGAGGGTAAGAGGAAGTTGGACATAAACAAGTAAGACAGTCACGCCTATCAGACCCCTGTTGCTCTAACAAGGGAAAAAACTGCAAAACGTTGCAGAAGTCAGAATTGAGAGGTGCAGGTCAGTGCATCTCAAGTTTCAAAAGTATTTTAGAACAGCATCTGCAGACATACAGCCTGTTCTAAAATACTGGAGAAATGGCCACTTGCGCTGGGTGTGCAGCATAAACATTCATATTAGCGAAATAAATGTAGAAAATAGCAATGTGTTGAAAGCTGGCATATTACATATATGTCACACAATGGCAACCCAAAGAGGTATGTGCTGACTCATACCCATTTATCTTTGCAACTTTGGAAACATAACCATATATTATCCTAACGCAGAGGCGTTCCTAGGTCGGCTGCTACCCGGGGCGGATCGCCGACGCGCACCCCCCCCCCCCGGGGGTGCAGCACGACAGCCCCCCCCCCCGACGCATCAACAACCCCCCCCCCCCCCCCCGCAGCATCAACACCCCCCTCCCCCGACGCATCAGCATACCTGGCATCAACATACGCTGCTGGAGGGGTGTTGGGAGCAGCCGCACGGCTGTCGGCTCCGCTGGCTTCCTCTGCCCCGGAACAGGAAGTAACTTGTTCCGGGGCAGAGGGAGCAGGGAACCAGAGGAGCAGACAGGCGCGCGGCTGCTCTCTGCACCCCTCCAGCAGCCTGCACCCGGGGCGGACCGCCCCCACCGCCCTTGATACGCCACTGTCCTAACGTTGTCAGTCACATATATGTTTCTCTTGCCAGTTTGGTATTTGGAGAAGTGGGGGGGGGGGGGGGGGGAGGAAGAGAGAAAACCACTGGGGGATTAAGGGGCCAACATCTTCCTCCAGTTGAGTCCTGCTCAATAGTCCTCCTCAATAGCAGCTGTTTATCAAATCCCAAACACACTTGCTAGCAGATGTAATTTCTGATGCCAATTTTTTAGGACACAGATGATTTGTCCCCTTCTGAAATGGGGAATGCATGTGAAAGTTACCTGGATCCACTTGGGTTTCAGACATGCATATCCTGAATTTGTAAAATGGGGACTTAAGACGTTTATGCAAGATAAACATTTAAGTACCAGTTTATGCAAGTCTCAATTGTGAACAGGACTTGTAAAATAAAAGCCTGAGTCATAAAACTACTACTACTACTTATTTCTATAGCGCTACTAGACGTACGCAGCGCTGTACACTTGAACATGAAGAGACAGTCCCTGCTCGACAGAGCTTACAATCTAATTAGGACAGACAAACAGGACAAACAAGAGATAAGGGAATATTAAAGTGAGGATGATAAATAAGGGTGCTGAACAAGTGAATAAGGGTTAGGAGTTAAAAGCAGCATCAAAAAGGTGGGCTTTTAGCTTAGATTTGAAGATGGCCAGGGATGGAGCTTGACGTACCGGCTCAGGAAATCTATCGCAGGCATATGGTGCAGCAAGATAAAAGGAACGGAGTCTGGAGTTAGCGGTGGAGGAGAAGGGTGCAGATAAGAGAGATTTACCCAGTGAACGGAGTTCCCAGGGAGGAATGTAGGGAGAGATGAGAGTGGAGAGGTACTGAGGAGCTGCAGAGTGAATGCACTTATAAGTCAATAAGAGGAGTTTGAACTGTATGCGGAAACGGATAGGAAGCCAGTGAAGTGACTTGAGGAGAGGACTAATATAAGCATAACGACACTGGCGGAATATTAGTCGTGCAGCAGAATTTTGAACAGATTGAAGAGGAGAGAGATGGCTAAGTGGGAGACCTGTGAGAAGCAAGTTGCAACAGTCTAAGCGAGAGGTGATAAGAGTGTGGATGAGGGTTCTGGTAGTGTGCTCAGAAAGGAAAGGGCAAGTTTTGGTGATATTATAGAGAAAGAAACGACAGATTTTAGCAGTCTGCTGAATATGTGCAGAGAAGGAGAGGGAGGACTCGAAGACGACCCCAAGGTTACGAGCTGATGAGACAGGAAGGATGAGAGTGTTATCCACAGAAATAGAGAATGGGGGAAGAGGCGAGGTTGGTTTAGGGGGAAAGATAAGAAGCTCAGTCTTGCTCATGTTTAGTTTCAGATGGCACTAAGACATTCAGGCAGCAATGTCAGACAGGCAGGCTGATACTTTGGCCTGGATTTCGGCTGAGATTTCTGGTGTGGAGAAGTAGATCTGGGAGTACACCAACTGACAGTGGGATAGAAGTAGAGGAGGATCCACTAGAGTATACACTAAAGGTACGCTGGGAGAGATAAGAAGAAAACCAGGAATGAACAGAGCCCTGAAATCCAGGTGAGGACGGAGTTATCAAAGAGCAGGCTGTGATCAACAGTGTCAAAAGCAGCAGATAGATCAAGAAGGATGAGGATAGAAGAGAGACCTTTGGATCTGGCCAGGAACAGATCATTGGAGACTTTAGCAAGCGCTGTTTCAGTTGAATGAAGGGGGCGAAAGCAAGATTGAAGTGGATCAAGAATAGCTCGAGATGAAAGAAAGTCAAGGCAACGGCGGTGAACAGCACGTTGAAGTATCTTGGATAGGAAAGGGAGGAGGGAGATGGGGCGATAGTTGGAAGGACAGGTAGGGTCCAATGAAGGTTTTTTTTAAGGAGTGGTGCGACTACGACATGTTTGAAGGCATGAGGAACGGTCGCAGTGGAAAGTGAAAGATTGAGGATATGACAGATAAAAGGGTTGACAGTAGAAGAGATAGATAGTGTTAAGTAGATGGGTGGGAATAGGATCAGAGGAACAGGTAGTTAGTTTCGAGGAGGAAAGAAGATGTGTAATTTCCTCTTCAGTAATTTCATAAAGGGTGTATGTGTCACAAGCAAGCCTGCTGCAGTAATTGTAGCTAGTGTTATGTACACATGGGTCAAATTCTATAAGTGGGTGCTTCCTTTTAGCGGCCACCCGGATTCTGTTATAGAATACTAGTAAAAAATGCCCGTTTCTGAAGGGTAGGAAACGGGCGCTAGCAAGGCAATCCCCGACCGTCCCTCGGTGCTGCAGACTCTGCCCTCCCTCCATTTTCACCCCGCCCCCAGTCCTCCTCTGCTTTACAGTCCCCTGTACCCCCCTTCCTCGGCGAAAACCGTCCCCCGCCGCTGTGGAGTACTACTACTACTACTACTTCAGCCGAAGTCGTGTGTTGGCCTTCGCAGCGTTGCTTCCTCAATGATCTTCTGTTGAAGTTGCTCTGCGTTTGTGACGTCAAACGCACGCAGAGGCCACTAAATGTGCATGTGAACACAAGCAGGAGAGGATGACAGAATAGAGGAAATTGCCATTTTTGTACATAAGTACATAAGTAATGCCATACTGGGAAAAGACCAAGGGTCCATCGAGCCCAGCATCTTGTCCATGACAGCGGCCAATCCAGGCCAAGGGCACCTGGCAAGCTTCCCAAACGTACAAACATTCTATACATGTTATTCCTGGAATTTTGGATTTTTCCAAGTCCGTTTAGTAGCGGTTTATGGACTTGTCCTTTAGGAAACCGTCCAACCCCTTTTTAAACTCTGCTAAGCTAACCGCCTACACCACATTTTCCGGCAATGAATTCCAGAGTTTAATTACACGTTGGGTGAAGAAAAAGTTTCTCCGATTTGTTTTAAATTTACTACACTGTAGTTTAATCGCATGCCCCCTAGTCCTAGTATTTTTGGAAAGCGTGAACAGACGCTTCACATCCACCTGTTCCACTCCACTCATTATTTTATATACCTCTATCATGTCTCCCCTCAGCCGTCTCTTCTCTAAGCTGAATAGCCCTAGCCTCCTTAGTCTTTCTTCATAGGGAAGTCGTCCCATCCCCGCTATCATTTTAGTCGCCCTTCGCTGCACCTTTTCCAATTCTACTATATCTTTCTTGAGATGCGGCGACCAGAATTGAACACAATACTCAAGGTGCGGTCGCACCATGGAGCGATACAACGGCATTATAACATCCTCACACCTGTTTTCCATACCTTTCCTAATAATACCCAACATTCTATTCGCTTTCCTAGCCGCAGCAGCACACTGAGCAGAAGGTTTCAGTGTGTTATCGACGACGACACCCAGATCCCTTTCTTGGTCCGTAACTCCTAACGTGGAACCTTGCATGACGTAGCTATAATTCGGGTTCTTTTTTCCCACATGCATCACCTTGCACTTGCTCACATTAAATGTCATCTGCCATTTAGCCGCCCAGTCTCCCAGTCTCGTAAGGTCCTCTTGTAATTTTTCACAATCCTGTCGCGAGTTAACGAGTTTGAATAACTTTGTATCATCAGCAAATTTAATTACCTCGCTAGTTACTCCCATCTCTAAATCATTTATAAATATATTAAAAAGCAGCGGTCCTAGCACAGACCCCTGAGGAACCCCACTAACTACCCGTCTCCATTGTGAATACTGCCCATTTAACCCCACTCTCTGTTTCCTATCCTTCAACCAGTTTTTAATCTGCAATAGGACATTTCCTCCTATCCCATGACCCTCCAATTTCCTCTGTAGCCTTTCATGAGGTACCTTGTCAAACGCCTTTTGAAAATCCAGATACACAATATCAACCGGCTCCCCTTTGTCCACATGTTTGTTTACTCCTTCAAAGAATTGAAGTAAATTGGTCAGGCAAGATTTCCCCACATAAAAGCCGTGCTGACTCGGTCTCAGTAATCCATGTCCTCGGATGTGCTCTGTAATTTTGTTTTTAATAATAGCCTCTACCATTTTCCCCGGCACTGACGTCAGACTCACCGGTCTATAATTTCCTGGATCTCCCCTGGAGCCTTTTTTTTAAAAAATGGGCGTTACATTGGCCACCCTCCAATCTTCCGGTACCACGTTCGATTTTAAGGATAAGTTGCATATCACTAGCAGTAGCTCCGCAAGCTCATTTTTCAGTTCTATCAGTACTCTAGGATGAATACCATCCGGTCCAGGAGATTTGCTACTCTTCAGTTTGCCGAACTGCCCCATTATGTCCTCCAGGTTTACCGTGAAGTCAGTAAGTTTCTCCGACTCGTCCGCTTGAAATACCATTTCCGACACCAGTATCCCACCCAAATCCTCCTCGGTGAATACCGAAGCAAAGAATTCATTCAGTCTCTCCGCTACGTCTTTGTCTTCCTTGATCGCCCCTTTTACCCCTCGGTCATCCAACGGCCCAACCGATTCTTTTGCCGGCTTCCTGCTTTTAATATACCGAAAATTTTTTTTACTATGTTGTTTTGCCTCTAATGCTATCTTTTTTTCATAATCCCTCTTGGCCTTCTTTATCTGCGCCTTGCATTTGCTTTGATACTCCTTATGCTGCTTCTTGTTATTTTCAGACGGTTCCTTCTTCCATTTTCTGAAGGCGTTTCTTTTAGCCCTAATAGCTTCCTTCACCTCACTTTTCAACCAGGCCGGCTGTCTTTTGGAGTTCCGTCTTTCTTTTCAAATTCGCGGAATATGTATGGCCTGGGCCTCCAGGATGGTATTTTTGAACAGCGTCCACGCCTGTTGTACAGTTTTTACTCTCTCAGTTGCCCCCCTAAGTTTTTTTTTTTTTTTACCGTTCTTCTCATTTTATCATAGTCTCCTTTTTTAAAGTTAAACGCTAACGTATTTGACTTTCTGTGTACAGTTACTTCAAGGTCGATATCAAAACTGATCATATTATGGTCACTGTTATCAAGCGGCCCCATATAAAAGCATATAAGTGTAATAGAAGGAAACAGGAAAATCCATATATGAACACAAGTTAGATTAGGAAAAATCACATGATTTAGGAGAAATAAAACAACAGTATATATATATGAAAATTGAGAAAGTTTTGCTGAGCAGTTTTTGTTATTCAGTCTTTGCGTCTGGCTTTTCTGTGTGACAAACTGCTCCAGAAAGAACAATTATTTTGTATTGGCTTAGTGAAATACCAATAAAGATTTTTACTGGTTGCTTTTTTGGGGATGGTGGGATTAGATAAAGGTTTCATCCAGTTCCTCCACAACGTCTCCTTAAGGACATTATGCAGAGGGGCAGTGGATGACTCTTTAGGTGGCGAAGGATAGTCCAGGACCTCGAGCATCTCAGTCCTGGGCTCATCCACAGTTTCCACAGGGAAGGGAATGCCCACAGACATTTCCCAGACAAAGGAGGAGGACGACAGACTCTCCAGCGGAGAACGCTTCCTCTCAGGTGAAGGAGTGGGATCAGAAGGAAGACCACAAGACTTCTCAGAAGAGAAATATCTGGGGTCTTCCCCTTCATCCCAGGAGGCATCCTCCTCGGTATCAGACAAGAGTTCACGAACTGCAGTCCGATACCAGGCCCGTCTCGCCGAGGAACGATGTCCGCGATGTCGAGAGGTCGACTCCCATGCCAGAGGCAACGAAGCTCCCTCCATCGACGTCGACGGGGAGTCGACCTGGGTGGCAGCCGAGGCCGATGCCGCAAGCGGTACCGGCGTCAGACCTCACCACAGGCCCTGAGCTAGCCGCCACTTCCATCATCGGTATCGGAGGCGCAAGCTCCCCCGGCACCGGAACAGAGTGCTGCAGCAGCCCTTCCAGAAGGCCTGGAATAATGGCTCGGATGCTCTCCTCCAAGGTCGCCGTCCAGGAAGGCTGAGAGGACGGTGCAGGAGTCGATGTCAGAATCTGTGGAGGCCTGGGAGGCGGTACCGGGCTGTCCACAGATCTACGCAGCGACACCTCTTGTATGGAGGGGGAGCGCTCCTCCCGGCGTCGACCCTTTCTGGGTGCCAAATCCTTTGACGCCCCAGAGCTCCCGGTACCGTGCCTCGAAGGAGACCGGTAGCTCAAAGCACGTCACTGGTACTCCTTGGTACCAACGAGGAGGACGTGGAATCCACACGCCTCCTCAGGGTCGGGTACGACATTGGTCGGTCCTGGTGGGCCTGCCCAGCAGGGTCCTTCGAGACAGGTGGAGACCCACTCGATGGCTCACTGCTCCCAGCTAAAGGTGAAGTTTGGACAGCCATTACCTGCGCTCCCGATGTCGATGCCATCCCTGGTGCCGATATCGATGCCGCCGACCTTGGTACCAATGTAGACGTCGATGCCGAGGAATCAGTCAGAGCTCCGAAAAGACGATTCCGAAGAGCTCTTCTCGATGCCTGTGTCCGCTTTTTCAAGCTAAGACACAACTTGCAAGCATCTGGGCGATGGTCGGGCCCAAGGCACTGAATGCACCAGGAGAGCGAATCAGTTCCCGAGATCGACCGCTGGCACCGAACACACTTCTTGAAGCCGCTGGGAGGCTTCGATGACATGAGCGGAAAAATCGTGGCGGCGAAATCAAACAGCTCGATTGTGCCAAGTAAAGGGCACTAAGAGAAAAAAGGGGAACCGCGGACGGGCGGCCCAAGCCGGCCGCAACGGAAATGAAAGAAAACTAGGCAAAACAGAGGGGTTTTTAAAAAAATATATATAACTGGAAAAGAAAAAAGGGAAAGAGGCAATGGAAACCAAGAAAGAAGCGATAACAACCTCGAAAAACGCCAAAGTTTTTCCCTGAGGACCTGAGCGAGAGAGACCACAAGCAGCCACTCTCCGCCACGGAAAAGAAAAAACTGAGGCGGGAAGATGGACGCGCATGCACAGTGCATCCGCCCTAAGGACTGTCGCAAAGATTTTGCTGGAAAATCTCCGTTCCTGGGGCCGCCTTGGACGCCGACCCACATTGAGAACAAGCAGCCTGCTTGTCCTCGGAGAAAGACCTGTACGGTCCATCCAGTCTGCCCAAAAAAATAAACTCATTTTACAAGGTATGTGATACTTTATATGTATACCTGAGTTTGATTTATCCTTGCCCTTCTCAGGGCACAGACCGTAGAAGTCTGCCCAGTACTGTTCTTGTACTAAGTTCTGGAAGCTAACATCGAAGTCCCTTAAAATTTACACTGCAGCCCATCCCTATCTATTCAGTCACGATCAGGACATAGACTGTAGAAGTCTGCCCAGCTGCCAATTACCGGCATCGTCACCCAACCTCCGCAAAGATTCCACGGAACCATTCCTTCTAAACAGGATTCTTTTGTGTTTATACCACACGTTTGAATTCCATTACCGTTTTCATCTCCACCACCTCCCACGGGAGGACATTCCAAGTATCCACCACCCTCTCCGTAAAAAAAATACTTCCTGACATTAGTCCCGAGTTTGCCCCCCTTCAATCTCAATTCATGTCCTCTAGTTCTACCTCCTTCCTGTCTCCGGAAAAGGTTCGTTTGCGGATTAATACCTTTCAAATATTTGAACGTCTGTATCATATCACCCCTGTTTCTCCTTTCCTCCCAGGTATACATGCTCAGGTCAGCAAGTCTCTCCTTATACGGTTTGCAATGCAAATCCCATACTATTTTCATAGCTTTTCTTTGCACCGCTTCCAGTCTTTTTACACCTTTAGCAAGATACAGCAGCCAAAACAACACAATACTCCAAGTGGGGCCTCACCGACGACTCACAGCCATCCTCTCCACTGCCAAAAAGTTGTGCCTGACAGAGTTCTGTGCCAACCCCCCTCTGGAAAACTCTCTTTCAGCTACCCCTAACTGTGGCTATGCATTCAGGCCTGCCACTGCCTGATACAGCTGCGTGCTGGAAAGCTCTCTCTCTCTGTGCAGTCTCTGGGCTCCCCCTCATCACCTGTGCAATCGGGCCTGCTACTGCCTGAATACAGCTCCATTCTGGCCCCCCACCACCACCACCGTGGGAAAGCCATCTTCTTCTGGTCTCCCCGAATTTCAGCCTGCCATTGCCTGGGCCAGTCCCCCTCCTCTCAACTAAAAAGCTCATCTGTCTCTGGTCTCTTCCACACCCTAAGTTGTGCAGTCAGGTCAGGAGACCCAATCCCATCCGGGCTGCAGCCTTACTCCAGTTCTTTACGCTTCTCCTCAGCACCGAGTACGTAACAAAAAAAATTACTCTGGAGTTGAAATGAGTGGCTACAAGAGAGAAGTGATGGAGCTGGGTAAACAGGGGAGATGATGTTGGGGTAGCAAGATGGCAAGGAGGATGTGAATGTGTAACATGGTACAGAAAAGTAGAGAGAAGTTTGGGAAAACAAAACATGAGAAAATGTGATGTGGCAGAGAAAAAGGGAGGGTAAGTGCGAGGTAGGCAGGTGTCATTAGGTGAATAGGAGCTACTGTTCTTCTTGTTTCTTTAAGGATGGTAGTTGATATCCTGGGACCCCAAGACACAGCAAGCCTCCATCTTGGGAGGGGGGTGGGAATCCTCCCAGTCTCAGAGAAACAGCAAGAGGGGCTTGGCTACCCCAACATATCGCCTTCCACTGAGAGGTGATATGATGAAGCTGTTGATCTCCTCTTTATTTCTCTGGGGTTGAGAAGTGTGTTGGTGCTGCCAACAGAGCTGTGGAGTCAGTACACCACAACCTTCGACTCCTACTGGATATTAGGCTTAAAATTTTTTTGTTCTGAATCTAAGAAGTATTGAAAAATATAAACTCAGATCCATGACAAAGAAAATATATACAGTGCACTCCATTTAAGTGCACATTGGATAAGCGCACGCTCTGCTTAACTGCATGCCGTACTTTGGTCCTGTTTTTGGCGCCATCAATTTCTATGGGGACAAACTTCAGTTTAGTGCACCACTGATAAGTGCAAGATTCGCTTATATGCATGGTTTAAGACCGCTCCTCTGCAGGAAAGACTCCGCATAAGCGCACGCATGTAATATGGAAGCCGATTGGCACATGACAAAGGGGCGGTAAATTTGAAATCTCGTTGGTTAACTGCCACAGGCAGAATAAGCGAAAGAATGTTGTTAGAGCGTACACTGGAGTCGGAGTCGTCATTGTGCAACCGTAAGACGTTAACACTGGCTGAACGAATAGAAGTTCTTAAAAAATTAGAAAACAAGTCAAGCATCTATTGCTAAAGACTATGGTGTCAATCCCAGTCAAATTTCATGTATCTTGAAGCAGAAAGATCAGCTTCTGGAAGACTGGCAAAACAATACAATTCCACACAGGAAACGAAAACGGGCGGGAAAAGCTGAGGATGTAGAAGATGTTCTTCGGTGGTTTTCTCAAGTCAGGAGCAGACAGTTTCCTGGCAGTGGTCCACCATATTAAGAAAAAAAAATGAAATTTCTTCACAAAAGGGAAAAGCTGCCCATAGTGATCAATCAAATTTCATCTGAAACAAGAAATCTGACTGGTCACTATGGGGAAGTGCTTCACTTTTGTGGAGAACTTTTTCTCCTGTTTTTATAAATAGACCCCATCGGTAAGTCTCATTGTTCATTTTAACTCAGATTGTAAGAATACACCAGCTGTCAAGGAGCCAGTTTATATGAGTGTGAAATATAACTGTCTTGTTCTGAATGCCATTTCCAATGATTTGTATGTGTTATATGTTACCAAGTTAGTTAACAGTTTAATAATAAAATATCCATTTCAAAATCTCTGGTGATCAGTGGTTGAGGGTACTCAGTAAAAATGTTAGATTTAGGGGGTATCTGGCTTCAAGAAGTTGGGAAACATTGGCATAAGGTACAATGTGATACTAAATATGCATACTTTATCTGATTTGTCCTTGCCATTTTCAGAGCACAGACCGTGGAAGTCTGCCCGGCACCAGTCTTATTCTCCAACTACTGAAGCTGTCATCAAAGCTTCAAATCTGCTATAAAAACCTGTTTTTTTTTCAGCAAGCTTTTAATTCTACCTAAGATTCCACATCAAATCATTATGGCTAAATCCACTGCTTTTCCAACACCTTTTCCCCATCTTCCCTACCTGTCTCTCCTCCCTTCCCCTCCCCCATTTTATTTATGATGTTCTCTTAGGATGTGTATGTCGCTCTTTTCTATCTTTGATTGTAGTTCCTTTCCTACTCTAACATATGTGTGTAGCTTGTAAACTGCTTTGATCTGCACATTAACCCACATGGTATAATATGTTTTAATAAACTATAAACTATAATGGGTGTTCTGGGGCTAGAGTCAGCACTTAGCTGGTTAAGTGCCGCTATCCAACTAGGATAATTGCTGCATAAAACATAGTCCTATCTTTATGCTGTTCAATTCTGGTCACCGCATCTCAAAAAAGATGTAGTGGAATTGGAAAAGTTACAGAGAAGGGAGAAGACAAAACTAAACTTGAAAAGTACTTCTCGCACTTAACATATACCATGTGACACCAAAAGAACACTGAGAAGATCTAACATCACGCTTATAGGTTGGTGATATTTCATCAAGTTTTTACCAGATTTGCCTTTTTCAAGATGAGGCTTTTTTCTCTCATCAGATGGTTTTGAACCCTTTTCACATTGGAATTAGACACCATCATTAGACCCCTGACGCAGGCTATAGTTGCTGAAACACAGACCATGTCAGGTCTGTTGAATAAAGTGAAGTCACCATTATTGAAGGCTCCCTGTGCTTTTTCTTTGTCTGTTTTGACCCTTGTGCTTTTGGATTCGCTCTCCTTTGTTATCTCAATGACTGATGTTGAAATCTAATCACCTCTACGCTTGTTTGGTTCCATACTTTCCAGACATAATTATTTTGTGTTGATCCCACACATTTTTGAATTCTGTTATTGTTTTCATCTCCACCACCAGGGCATTCCAGGCATTTACGACTCTCTCCTTGAAAAAGTACTTCCTGATGTTATTTCTGAGTTGGCCACCATGCAATCTAAACTCATGTTCAATAGTTACACCATCTTCCGTCCTCTGGAAAAGGTTTGTTTGTATTTTAATATTTGAAAGTCTGTATCATATCACTCCTTTCCTCCAAGGTATACATCTTCATGTCAGCAAGTCTCTCTTCATACGTCTTGTGGTACAAACTCTATACCATTTTCGTCACTTTTCTTTGAACCGCTTCAAGTCTTTTCACATCCATAGCAAGATGTGGCCTTCAAAACTGAACACAGTACTCCAAGTAAGGCCTCACCAACGACCTGAACAGGGGTATCAACACCTCCTTTCTGCTGCTGGTTATAACTCTCTCCATGCAGCCTAGCATCTATCTGGCTGTGGCCACCGCCTTCTCGCATTGTAAAATTATTTACGGTGAGGCGCCGGGATACATGACAGACCTCATCGACCTGCCAACTAGAAACACCACAAAATCTGCACGATCATACCTAAACCTCCACTACCCAAGCAGCAAAGGACTCAAATACAAATCCACCTATGCATCCAGCTTTTCCTACCTAAGCACACAACTATGGAACGCATTGCCAAAAGCAGTAAAAACTACGCTCGAACACCTAAATTTTCGGAAAGCACTGAAGACAGACCTGTTCAGAAGAGCATACCCCACCGACCCAAAATAAAAATACCTGGACACTTGCGACACAATGTAACCAAAGACCATAACGGACATTACCTGACTCTTCTTCCCCCTTTCCCTCCCTAAGTTCCCCCCAATTGTACCTACCATACATGTACCTCATTCTACCACAATATCACTTTGTATTCTTTCAATATCATGTATTTGTTCAGACCGGAATCGTCTATTGCCGTTAACGGTAATATGTAAGCCACATTGAGCCTGCAAAAAGGTGGGAAAATGTGGAATACAAATGTAACAAATAAAATAAATAAAAATAAATTGTTTCATCACCTTGAGATCTGAACCTGTCTGATAGGTGTCAAAATACTTCATCATTTTGACTTCAAAGGTCTTACATTTCTGGATTGTCTTAAAATTTCCTTTTAATAATCTCACCATAAAATCATTGATGCAGTGTTCTTGTTTTGTCAAGCGTTGTACCACAGAGGTGAAAACATCACAATGCAAACCAGGATAATATAATGTCTATGTAAATTGATTCTCATCTTTTGCATCAAAGCACTCTTCTTCAAACTGTTTGCAGTGAATGATATATACCACATTTGAAGATAAGCATATGAAGGATCTCCTTAAGCTGAATGTTTTTCCCTCATGTCAGCAACTGTGGGATCCCATTCAATCCTCTTCCTGTGAGCCTGCCATTGGAATGCTTCTATGTTTCACTTATATGTTCTGATATTTGTCAACATTTGCTCATTTCTGATCTGAAGGTGTCACCTTTGAAAGCTAATAAAAAAAATGTATTTATTCCAATAAAAAGATACATAAGAAAAGCCATATCAGACCAATGCCAGCCCAATATTCCATCATGAAGAGTTATGCTAGCCCTTGCTCTCAGTAATACAGGCCAATGGCTCATAATAAGAGCTAGGCTTCTTAAAATCAAAATCATCTCTGATACAAAAGAGAGCTAGCTTGTAAAAATCTGAGATCACCTTTGACACAGTTACATTTCACTGTGGCAAGTGCTGAAATGAGGTAATTGAGAGCTGGCAAGGGTGGGGGCAATCTACTCTATAAACAGTCCTGAGACTGGCACCTGTAAGACGTCATAAGCAAGAGTTGCTATGGTTACGTAGAGAGAGTGCTGGGTCAGCTGCACCCTGGGTGAGAACATCCAAAGGAGGGGCTAGGGAAAGTTTGGGGAAAATGCAAAGTCATCTAATAAGATGTGCTCTGAGCATATCTTGTTTATACTTTGAGCTTGATAGTATGTGAAGTCATTCTGATCAATTGATAAGAGCCAAGAACCCTGTTGAGACAACTGGGGTCCATTGAAATGAATAGGGCCAAAATTGTATATAAGCAGCAGTTTGAGGAGTATTAGAGGAGACAAGAGGAGAAGAAGACCAGAGAAGGAAGACTCCAGTAAGCTAGAGAGAGAGGACGTGCCATGTAATGCTGTTCCACCATGTGACTGTCTGAACTGCTTGTACTACCATTGGTAAGATTGTAATAAACTATCTTATTATATCTACTACATACTGGGTTCCTTTCTAATTACAAGGGTCTATACTGCCTTGACGGTGTAAGCCTGCCATGAGCAGATTTAAGGTTGGGGTAATTAAGGATCTAGAGGGGATTTGCAGTTCTCTCTAGGATATTACAGAGAGCCCATGGCTTCCGCTGCGCGAATGGGTGAGGCAGATCCTAATTATATACAATCTCCAACAGTAGCCAATCCAAGTCACAAGTACCTGGCAAAAACCCAAATAGTAGCAATGTTCCAGTGGCTTCCTCATGTCTATTTCAATAGCAGGCTATGAACTTTTCCTCCAGGAACTTGTCCAAACCTTTTAAACCCAGATACTCTAACCGCTATTATCACATCCTCTGGTAATGAATTCCAGAGCTTGACTATTCGTTGAGTGAAAAAATATTTCCTCTTGTTTTAAAAGCATTTTCATGTAACTTCATTGAGTGCCCCCTAGTCTTTATACTTCTACACCACTTAGAATTCTGTAGACCTCAATCATATCTCCACTCAGCCATCTCTTTTCAAAGCTGAAGAGCACTAACTTCTTCAGCCTTTACTCATACGAAAGGAGTTCCATCCCCTTTATAATTTTGGTCGCTCTTCTTTGAACCTTTTCTAATTCTGCTATATCTTTTTTCAGATACAGCGACCAGAATTGAACACAATACTTGAGGCAAGGTCACATCATGGAGCGATACAGAGGCATTATAGGATTCTTGGTCGTATTTACTATCCCTTTCCTAATAATTTCTACAACCCTGTTTGCTTTTTTGGCCACCACCACACACTGGGCAAAAGATTTTGGCATCTTGTCTACAGTAACACCTGGATCTTTTTGTCTTGGGTGCGCATCAGGTAACTATGATTTGGATTATTCTTCCCAATGTGTATCACACTAACGCCTATGTTTACTAAAGTGCGCTTTAGGCGCATTAGCGGTTTTAACGCGCGTTAATGGTTTACGCGCATTAAACGTTAATGTGTCTATAGAAATGTATAGGTGCATTAGTGTTTAACACGCCTTAACTTTAAAGGCGCGTTAAAAATGCTAACGCACGGACAATCGGGGAAAATCCAAGATGGCGACTTGAAGGGAGCACACTGAAGCAGCTCCTGAATCCAAATACAATTACTTTATTTTTCTTTAAAAAATTTTTACCTTAAAATGCCTAAACAGAGAGGCAAAGACCAGGTCCTTTGGCAGCCGCCTCCCCTGTAGTTGGGACGATGGACCGCGTCGTTGTATAGGGACAACAGATGGGCTGTGAAGTTTCGCAGTTGGGGGAGACAGAGAAAGGAGAAACGTCCCCACAGCTTGAAACTAACATCTCCTTCAGCCCAGAGTTGAGAGTTCCGCCGCTAATGCCTGCAGTCGCGCAGGAAGTCTTTGTACAGGGGCTTCACACTCTCCAAAGCAGGGGCAGTGATCCCTCCAACAGGGCCAGACTACAGTGATCAATTACAGAGCGCCCTGATGGGAAAGGGCGGTAGTCAGCATTGCGAAAGCTGCCGAAAAGGAGGAGACTGCTTCTGTGGAACCCGAGACTATTTCCTTATCACTGAATAAGTTGTCTTTATCTCCTAAACCTTCAATCATTACATTGGAAACAATTTGGGAAGCCCTTTTGACTTTGGAAACATCTGTGTGTCACAAACAATGGTGTTATTTCAGACTTCACAAATTCCTAAAGAAACTATCTCAACAATTGAGAAACAAATTAAAAATGTTGAAGAAAAATCTGAGAAAAAATATCAAAGATATAGAGAATCAGTGCAAAAGGTTCAAGCAAATATTATAAAGGAAAATTGAGAACTTGGAAAACTAACTGAGATCAAAAACCTTGAGTTATAAATTTTCCAAAACAAGAAATGGTTGCACCGTTATTGACATTTAAAAAATATATGTTTGAAGTTTTAAAAGTTCCAGAGCAAGCCTGTCCACCAATTTCGAACATTTATTACCTACAACCATATAAAAAGTCAAGTAAAGATGGACAACCTGATTCTGAAGGGAGTGAATTGATATTTGAAACTTTGAACCTTTCACAAGTGATAGAAGGAGAAGATGAGGG
Source organism: Microcaecilia unicolor (assembly GCF_901765095.1). NCBI lineage: Eukaryota > Metazoa > Chordata > Amphibia > Gymnophiona > Siphonopidae > Microcaecilia > Microcaecilia unicolor. The sequence continues at coordinate 310,566,892 of NC_044034.1, read as the reverse complement.
TTTGGAAATAGCAACTCTATTACAACCAGACAGGGACTGGATATTAAAACAATTTTTTAGACATAGAAAAGAAATGTTTCTCAATTCAAAAATTAGAATATATCCAGATGTATCCAAAGTAACACAAAAGAGGCGTCAAACTTTTCTTAAATTGCGCCCCATTGTGTCTCAATTGGGAGGATTATTCTGGTTGAATTTTCCCTGTAAATATGTTGTGAAATTGAACTCTGTGAAATATATTTTATTCGATCCATTGCATTTTAAAACTTTCTTAGATTCTAAGAAAGCAGTCACTCCATCTTTGAGCTCAGAAACGGCTATTACAATTACACCTCAACTGTAATAATATAATCCTGTAATCTCCCTTCTAAGTCTCTGATAGAGAATTTCAAATAAGTTTTTCTTTTTGTGTATTGTGTTTGGATTTTCTCCCAAGCTTGTGGACTAACATAGATGATTATAAGCAATTGTTAAAAAGAAAAAAAAAAGTTTTTTTTATAGTATCAAAAGATTTGTGAATATAATTCTCTTGTCTGTACAAGATTTGTTCTTGGTATTGTTAATGGGAAAATTAGGTTCTTACCTTGGTAATTTTCTTTCCTTTAGTCATAGCAGATGAAGCCATTACGTATGGGTTATGTCCATCAACCAGCAGGGGAGATAGAGAGCACTCAAACTTTCACAGTGCCCTCTTGGCCAGCTAGCTCCACTGCCTCTTCAGTATTTGAAGCTTCCAAAGCAGTATGGCAAACCGCAATGGGAATCACAAGAGCTTTCCTCACAGCGAACGATGGCCCATCACAAGGGCATGAACTCATAAAGGAGGGAATGCACATCCTCCTGGAGGGAATAAACTCATCCTCCTTATTGTATAAGTGGAGGGGAACACACTCGCCTCCTGGAGGGAATAACACATCCTCCCAACACACTGGAGGGAATGAACTCATCCTCCTATTTATAGAACTGGAGGGGAACACACGCGCCTCCTGGAGAGAGTCAACACATCCTCCAAAAAAAACATGCTGGAGGGAATGAACACATCCTCCTAAATTTAAACTGAACATGAATCCTGAAGATTGTTTTCCAACTTTCTCCCAAGGAAGGAACTTCAGGAAATTAGAACAGAACCTGAAAAACAGATTCACAGCATACAGACAATCATACAGGGAGGGCTCATGGCTTCATCTGCTATGACTAAAGGAAAGAAAATTACCAAGGTAAGAACCTAATTTTCCCTTCCTTGTCATCAAGCAGATGAAGCCATTACGTATGGGATGTAACAAAGCAATCCCTACATAGGGTGGGAACAAGCCACACCACGCGCTAGCACTTGTGCACCAAAACGCGCATCCCTCCTGGCAGCCACATCCAGCCTGTAATGTCGGGCAAAGGAGAGCTTAGAAGCCCATGTTGCTGCACTGCATATCTCTTGAAGAGAGAGTGCTCCAGTTTCAGCCCAAGAGGAAGAAATCTCTCTAGTAGAATGTGCCTTAAAGGCTACAGGCGGAACCCTGCCGGCCAGCAGATAAGCTGAAAAGATAGTTTCTTTGAGCCAGCGGGCTTCGCGCCAAAATCGCCCCGATCGCGGGCCCACCCTGGAGGAGTTGGAAGGTAAAATTATGTATCATACCTGATAATTTTCTTTCCATTAATCATAGCTGATCAATCCATAGACTGGTGGGTTGTGTCCATCTACCAGCAGGTGGAGATAGAGAGCAAACTTTTGCCTCCCTATATGTGGTCATGTGCTGCCGGAAACTCCTCAGTATGTCGATATCAAAGCTCCATCCGCAGGACTCAGCACTTAAGAGAATTACACCCACGAAGGGACACTCTGCCCAGCTCACCACCGCCGAAACGGGGGAGGGGAATTAACCCAGCTCATCCCCACACAAGTGGGGGAGGGGAATCCGTCCAGCTCATCCCTGCGGAGCGGGGGAGGGACACCACACCCGCCGATGCGGGGGGATCTGGCTTATCCTGCAACCGCAACCGCGGGAGGAGCTGACTGACCCTAACACCGCCGAAGCGGGAGGGGTACAAAGCTGCCCTACAGCCGCACGAAGCGGGAGGGAGTGCCGGCAGAATTTAAGTCTCAATCCAGCCCCGTAAAACGGAGGGGAGAGGAATGCAGCAGCTCACTGTAACACAAACTCGTCTCAACTCTTGAAGAATCCAAGTGAAAAAACTTGAACACGAAGTCTTTCTGAAGTAACTGAAGACTAAACTTGAACCTGAAATGCAACCAGAATAAAAACAGTACAGATATCTGGGAGGGGCTATGGATTGATCAGCTATGATTAATGGAAAGAAAATTATCAGGTATGATACATAATTTTACCTTCCATATCATCAAGCTGATCAATCCATAGACTGGTGGGATGTACCGAAGCAGTACTCACCCAGGGCGGGACATTGAAATCCCTGACCTCAACACTGAAGCTCCAAACCGGGCCTCCGCCCGTGCAGCCACAGTCAAGCGGTAATGCTTGGAGAATGTATGAGCCGAAGCCCAAGTTGCCGCCTTGCATATCTCTTCCAAGGAGACGGACCCGGACTCTGCCATCGAGGCCGCCTGAGCTCTAGTGGAGTGAGCCTTCAGCTGGATAGGCGGCACCTTCCCCGCGGCCACATAAGCCGCTGCAATGGCTTCCTTGACCCATCTTGCCACTGTAGGCTTAGCAGCCTGCAGACCCTTACGAGGACCTGCAAACAGGACAAACAGATGATCCGATTTCCGGAACTCATTGGTCACTTCCAAGTATCTGATGATGACTCGTCTCACATCCAGATATTTAAGAGCAGAGTACTCCTCTGGGTAGTACTCCCTACGAAAGGAAGGGAGACAGAGCTGCTGATTCACATGGAAGCGAGAAACAATCTTGGGCAGGAAGGAAGGCACTGTGCGAATAGTCACTCCTGCCTCAGTGAACTGCAGAAAGGGCTCTCGACATGAGAGCGCCTGGAGCTCGGAAACTCTTCTGGCTGAAGTGATAGCCACCAAAAAGACTGCTTTCAACGTCAGGTCTTTCAGAGATGCCCTCGACAAGGGTTCAAAAGGCGGCTTCTGCAATGCTCTTAGCACCAGGTTGAGATTCCACGCAGGCACCACTGAGTGCAGAGGAGGGCGCAGGTGATTAACTCCCTTGAGAAAGCGCACCACATCTGGCTGCGAAGCCAGGGAAGCACCCTTCAGGCGGCCCCTGAAGCAAGCCAGAGCCGCTACCTGGACTTTAAGGGAACTGAGCGACAGGCCTTTCTCCAGACCTTCTTGCAGGAACGCCAACACTGAAGAAATTGGAGCAGTGAAGGGAGAAAGTGAGCCTGCTTCACACCACGCTGCAAATATACGCCAAACCCTGGCGTAAGCAGTAGAAGTAGAGCGCTTCCTCGCTCTCAGCATAGTGGCGATGACCTTGTCTGAGAAGCCCTTCTTTCTCAGACGCTGCCGCTCAATAGCCAGGCCGTAAGACCAAAGGGGGAGGGATCCTCCATCACCACGGGACCCTGATGTAACAGGCCCTGCTCCACTGGCAGCCGCAGAGGATCGTCGACTGAGAGCCTGATCAAGTCCGCATACCAGGGACGTCTGGGCCAATCCGGACCCACCAGGATTACCCTGCCGGGATGCTTTGCCACCCGGTCTAGCACCCTGCCCAACATGGGCCAGGGCGGGAACACATAGAGAAGCTCTTGAGTCGGCCACTGTTGGAGAAGAGCATCTACTCCCAGGGATCGAGGGTCCCGTCCTCTGCTGAAAAAGCGCGGCACTTGGCAATTGGCCGATGACGCCATCAGATCTAGGCTCGGCTGGCCCCAGCGCTTCGTGATGTCCAAGAACGCCTGAGCAGATAGCTGCCACTCTCCGGGCTCCAAGGTATGGCGACTGAGAAAGTCCGCCTTGACATTCATGACTCCGGCAATGTGGGCCGCTGACAGCTGCTCCAGGTTCGCTTCTGCCCACTGGCATAGATTCATAGCCTCCTTGGCTAGAGGGGCGCTCTTGGTACCTCCCTGGCGGTTAACATAGGCCACAGCCGTGGCATTGTCCGACAGGACCCTTACCGGCTTCAACACCAGTACCGGGATGAACTCCAAACGCGCCAACCGAATGGCTCTGAGTTCCAGGAGGTTGATAGACCACTTTTCCTCTGCAGGAGACCAGAGCCCCTGCGCTGTCCTTCCCAAGCAGTGGGCTCCCCAGCCCGACAAAGAGGCGTCCGTCGTGACGACAATCCACTCCGGGGTCACCAGAGGCATTCCCGCAGACAACTTGTCCGTCTGCATCCACCAGCTCAGCGCCTTGCGCACTGCTGGGTCCAAGGGAAGGCGCACAGCATAATCCTCCGACATCGGAGTCCAGCGCTGCAGCAGAGATTGTTGTAGTGGTCTCATATGAGCCCTGGCCCAGGGCACTACTTCCATCGTGGCCGTCATAGAGCCCAACAGCTGCACATAGTCCCAAGCCCGAAGAGGAGAGGCTACTAGGAACTGGTCCACCTGAGCCTGAAGCTTGCCAATCCGATTGTCTGGCAGGAACACTCTGCCCACTTGGATGTCGAATCGAACTCCCAGATACTCCAGGGACTGAGTCGGGCGCAGCTGGCTTTTCTCCCAGTTGATGATCCATCCCAGGGAGCTCAAAAGAGCAACTACCCGGTCCACAGCTTTGCCGCACTCTGCATAAGAGGGGGCTCGGATCAACCAGTCGTCCAGATAAGGATGGACTTGTACTCCTTCCTTTCGCAGGAAGGCCACGATGACCACCATTACTTTGGAAAAGGTCCGCGGAGCAGTAGCCAACCCGAACGGGAGGGCTCTGAACTGGAAGTGTCGGCCCAGGACTGCAAAACGCAGAAAGCGTTGATGAGGAGGCCAGATGGGAATATGCAAGTACGCTTCCTTGATGTCCAAGGATGCCAGGTACTCCCCTGCCTTCACTGCCGCTATAACAGAGCGGAGAGTCTCCATGCGAAAGTGCCGCACTTTCAAGGCCCGATTGACCCCTTTGAGGTCGAGGATAGGCCGGACAGAACCTCCTTTCTTTGGTACCACAAAGTAAATGGAGTAACGCCCCTTGCCAAGCTGACTTTCTGGCACCGGAACGACCGCACCCTGGCGGATCAGATTGTCCAAAGTCTGCTGCACTGTCACAGCTTTGACCGGAGACTTGCAGGGAGAGAGTACAAACCCGTCTCTTAAGGGTCGGCAGAACTCTAGCTTGTAGCCGTCTCTGATGACTTCCAGCACCCAAGCGTCTGAAGTTATTGTGGTCCACTCGCCCAGAAACGAGGACAGCCGTCCTCCAATCTGCACTGGGGCGTGGACCAAGGCCCCGTCATTGGGCACGAGACCCTGGGGGAGGACCGGAGGGAGCACCTCCGGGACGGCGGTCTCTGCGAAAGGAATGCTGCTTGGGGGAGAAATTCCTCTTAAAGGAAGAGGGGGCAGAGGAACCCGACCTGCCTGGGCGGTACCGACGGGCTTCCTGAAACCGTCCTCTGGAGGTACCGGGACGAGTACTAGCCCGAGCCCTGACCTCTGGTAACTTCTTGCCCTTAGACGTGCCGAGATCGGTCACGATTTTGTCCAGCTCGACCCCAAAGAGCAGCTTGCCTTTAAAAGGCAATCTAGCCAGGCGGGATTTAGAGGCGTGGTCAGCAGACCAATGTTTCAGCCAAAGCCACCGCCGCGCAGAGATTGTCTGAGCCATGCCTTTAGCTGAGGCCCTCAAGACATCATACAGCAAGTCTGCCAAATAGGCTAAGCCCGATTCCAGGGCCGGCCAATCAGCCCTCAAGGAATGATCCGAGGGGGAAGCCCGCTGCACCATAGTCAGGCACGCCCTGGCCACATAGGAGCCGCAAACTGAGGCCTGCAAACTTAAAGCAGCCGCCTCAAAGGACGACCTTAAGGCCGCCTCCAATCTTCTGTCTTGGGCGTCCTTTAGGGCCGTGCCACCTTCCACCGGCAACGCCGTTTTCTTAGTCACCGCAGTGATTGAAGAATCCACGGTAGGCCACAGATAGGCCTCACGTTCACTTTCAGTCAAAGGATAGCGGCGGGACATAGCCCTAGCCACTTTAAGGCTCGCTTCAGGGACATCCCATTGAGCCGAAATTAAGGTGTGGATGGCATCATGCACGTGGAAGGTTCTAGGCGGGCGCTTCGTCCCCAGCATAATGGCAGAGCCAACAGGGGCTGAGGGAGAGACGTCCTCCGGAGAGGAAATCTTCAAAGTGTCCATGGCCTGTATCAACAGGTTGGGCAAATCCTCTGAGCTAAAAAGCCGCGCTGCAGAGGGGTCATCCGCTCCATCCGAGCGGGGATCCGTCTCCTCCAAGGAATCCGCAAAGGACCGTTGGGAGAACTCAGATACGCTGCCCTCATCTACATCGGAGGAGACAAAGTCCTCCAAGGCCTGGGAATCAACCCGAGGGCGTTTACCTCTGGGAACCTCAACCTCTTTACCAGACGAGGGAGCAGGGGCAGCGTTTTGCATAAGGAAGGCCTGATGCAGCAGCAAAACAAACTCGGGGGAGAAACCCCCCAGACTGTGCACTTCCGCAGCCTGGGCTACAGCCCTAGACGCACCCTCAATCAGCGCTCGCAAGAGCGGGGGAGAGACATGCTGCGCATCCAAAATGGCGTCCGGCGCGACACTCCGCGAAGGAGCCGCGCGGGAAGAACGGCGCTTAACTTTAGCCGGTTTTGTGCCGTCGCCCAAATTAAGGGCGTTCATGGCATTAATGTCTCCAACCTCAAGGGCGGCCCAAGAAGAAGCCGTCCGAGCCGCGTGGCCGGCCAAGATGGCGGAGGTGAGGAGCGGGGGATGGGCGTTTATGGCGGGAAAAACTGCCACGCTGGAGGAAGGACCGGGACATTCATAGGTCACGAAACTGTCACCCAACAAGGGCGAATCAGGCTTTAAGACCCCCGCATCCCCTCTAGAAGCGCTCAAGCGATCCGGGGAGCGACTCTTTGCGCCCTCGCCCTCCGACGCCATATGCCACGAGGAGAAGAATCGGGGAACCCCCTGCCCGCTATAAAAAGGTAAAAATTACCTGCTTGCCGCTCCGAGCTGTAACGACCTGGTGTCCCAGTGAGTAGCTGCAATAGACGTTTAAATAAATGTCGAAATAAACGCCTTTAAGGACGTTCAAAATTTTTTTTTTTTTTTTTAACGGAGCCAGCGGGAGGGGGGAGAAAAGGAGGGACCTGGCACCACCAGGTTTGCACTTGCTCAAAAGAGCCCTCAACCCCAGGCACTCAACAAAACCTAAGAATTAGGCTTGGAGGCCTAGCCAGAGCTGCTGCTGTGTGTGACCACCACCTGCTGAGATAGAGAACATACTGAGGAGTTTCCGGCAGCACATGACCACATATAGGGAGGCAAAAGTTTGCTCTCTATCTCCACCTGCTGGTAGATGGACACAACCCACCAGTCTATGGATTGATCAGCTTGATGATATGGAAAACACTCTTACCTCAAAGGATCTAGTGTACAACTACGATCCTGCTGAAAATCAGGTCAAAAACCTCTGTTCCAGCGTCTCTGCGTTTAAAAACGCGACGCGACTTTTTTTTTTTTTTTTTAAGCTGTGAGGAAAGCAGAGGTATTGAAGACTCCGGAGGCTCAGATGAGTGGGAAAGGCAGGGAAAGGGCAAACCTATATGCCTGCATCCACTGTTGGTGGGTAAGGACAGGGAAAGCAAGGCAATATGTCCACATCCACAGAGGTATGGGTAAGGCAGGGAAAGGGCTAACCTATGTGCCTTTAAAGTGAAGCTGTTATAGCCTCCAACACCCCGGTTAACAACTGGCAAGCCAGGAACCACCTCCCGGCAGATTTTTCTGGAGCTCGATCAAGCTGCAGCCACCCTGCTAGGGGAGATAGAGAATACTGAAGAGGCAGTGGAGCTAGCTGGCCAAGAGGGCACTGTGAAAGTTTGAGTGCTCTCTATCTCCCCTGCTGGTTGATGGACATAACCCATACGTAATGGCTTCATCTGCTTGATGACAAGGAAAAGAAATTTAAATAAAGAAATAAAAAAGAAAACGCTAACGCACCTTAGTAAACATATCCCTAAATTTGTCCACATAAATTTCATCTGCCATTTGGATGCAGTCTTCTAAATTCCTAAGATCCTCCTGCAATTTTTCACAGTCCGCCTGTGTTTTAACAACTTTAAATAGTTTTGTGTCATCTGCAAATGTAAACACCTCGCTTGTCATTCAGATCCCTGGTGCATTCCATTATTCACCTTCCTCTATTGAGAAACATGGCCATTTAAACCCACTCTCTGTTTTCTGTCCATAACCAATTCCTAATCCACAATGGAACATTGCTTCATGACTCAATATTTTTCTCTGGAGTCTCATGAGGAACTTTGTCAAACGTTTTCTGCTACACTACATCAACCGGCTCTCCTTTACTGATTTGTTTATTTACACCTTCAAGGAAATGAAGCAAATTAGTGAGGTAAGACTTTCCTTGGTTGAATCCATGCCAACTGTCCCACTAAACCATTGTTTGTCTACGTATTTAGTAATTTTATTCTTTATGTTTCAATAATTTTTATTGGAGTAACACAGAACAACCGTTCCGTCAGTTATCCAAGCAACTTGTCAACTTGTTTGTCTAACAGAGATTGCTACAATGAATTAAGTAAACAAACACATTGCATGTAGCCAGCATCAGAAGGCTCCCTTTGCTTCCTTAGAATCCAGCCTATTATTCTCCTGTAACTTTTACAGTTTCTCCCCCCTCCCCCCTATAGCAGTTACATGTCGCAGTCCTCATTCGCTATCTGCTTGGATCCAGCAGCTATGTCACATGTTCATTATTTGTCTTTTAGCCTGGGGGTTCAACGTCAGCCAGAAAGGAGTCCAGCAATTCCAAAAGGATTTGGTGGCAAGAGGTTTTTGGCTTTTTAAGCTTGTTCTCTCGTAATTTTATTCTTTATAATAATTTCCACTATTTTCCCCGGCACTGAAGTCAGGCTTACTGGTCTGTAATTTTCTGGATCACCCCTGGAACCATTTTTTAAAAAACTGGTGTTACATTAGCCACCGTCCAATCTTCAGGCACTAGAGACCAATTTAACAACAGGTTACAGGTAGCTATTAGCAGATCAGCAATTTCAAGTTTGAGTTCTTGCAGTACCCTAGGGGACATGTCATCTGGTTCAGGTGATTTACTACTCTTTGTCGATTTGTCTCAGTACATTTTCCAGGCCCACCAAGATTTCTTTAAGTTCCTCTGCATCATCACCCTTGAAAACCATTTCTGGTACAGGTAGATCTCATATCTTCTTCCATAAATGCCGACGCAAAGAATTCATTCAATCTCTACGTTTTATTTCTATTCATTACCTTTAAAAGTGGACCAACATATATGACACCATTTTATAGCATGAAGCGGAAATTTGAAAATTTGGGAGATTAAACTGCATTAAGCGTTAACATATACTTAATGAGGGAAAAATTACTAAATGAAGAACATGTAAAATGTTTTATGTTAGTTTTGCTATTTCCATGCTCTAACTGCTTGATTTGTTTTTTTTAAGAGGGATTGTATCAGGGCACAGAATAGGCACAGAAGCGCTATTCAGCTAGTGCGCTGACATTACTGATCGCTAAATGAACAACATTGACTTAATGCTGGAGCCTTTAGCACCTCCTAAATAGGAGGCAGTAAGAGATCGCACATTATTTTTTTTTTTCACTGACTGTGCACGAATGCTAACTTTAGCACACAGCCAGGAACTTAAAGAATTAAAAAAGGTCGAATTTATGGCCATGCTAGAAATGGGCTTAGTGTGTGGCAAAGTGCCGCAATAGGATGGGCCAAGCCCATTTACTAGTGCAGCTTAGTAAAAGGGCCCTCAAGACTTTACCTAGCATACTCTGGTTTAAAAGTGAGGTTCAATCCTGTCATGGTATACTAAAACAACAATAAAAATGTATACTGGGCTCTGAATAGTTTTTAATATTATAATCAAGAACAATGCAAATGTAAACTATTAGACTAGAAAATTATAAGCATAACGAAGGAAAAAAAAACACACATGCACAAGCTAAGTCAATCAAATGTTGACAGATTCATCATCACAAACGGAAAACTCTCCTTTAAGCTAGTTTGCAGTGTTTGGTAGTAAAAGTAAAGAGCAGGGATGGGTTCACACTGTTCATGTGATCCAATACGTTTAAAGAGATTGGTGATATGCCATCTTAGTTCGAGTTGGTGATGTTTAGCAGTTGGAGCTCAGTGCTGCTGGCAGAAAGATTGTTTCCAACAACAATGATTTTTGATGCAAGCAAAATGTAATTTTCATTACAAGTTTTTAAGAAACTGCAGTATGTTGAGATTTGTAATAATTATGTTTTTTTTTAATATATTTTACATTTAGCAACTACTTTGTTTGATACTGAAGGCCACTAGTTTATGAGTGCCTTAGGCTTGTGCACGTGTTTTGTTTTCTTGTTCTTTTTTATATATACTTTTATAAAAAAGAAGAGAATAAATTATTTTCTAGTCTAACAGTTTGCATATATGCTCAAAACCATTGGGAGATACTAGCTCCAAGAGCCACTGGGGCTGAGGACAAGGAGTAGACAGGAGGTTAACAGGAAAAGGCAGCTGAAATACAGGGAAAACAGACAAAAGCATGCTTAATAGTTAAGGCAGCTTTGCTAGAACTGAAACAAGCATAATGAAAATCACTCACCTCCTGCTCTTGCTGGAAGATAACAACTCTGCCCCCCTTGTCTCCCGTTGCTAGTAATTCTCCAGAATGATTAAATTCTACTGTAGAAATTATATCAGCTGTGCAATTAAAAATAAAAGTAATATTATTTTCTTCTGCATATCTATTTAGCAAAGCAAAACAAATACCAACCAAATTGCTCATGTTTCTTATCAATGGAGGAAAATTTCTCAAATTTCTGATGGCTAGCTGTTTACAAAAAGTAAAGCAGTGTCAGAAAGAATACTTTAGAATATCAGTAAGGGGCTTTTCTTTTTTGATTCGCCCAATAGTATTCAAAGCAAGCACACTTTTTTTTTTTAATTCATCTTTATATATATATATTTTTTTTTTTCCTCTTCATCTCACGACCCTATGGTGAGAACTTTGTCAGGCTCTTCAAAGAAAAACTTTTTATATAATGGTATTGACATTAATACTACATATTTTCAGTACATGCTACACTCCTGCTGTAATGATACAATGATGTAAACAATGTACTATAATTGCTACTGAGTAACATGTCGACTCTTACTCTCACTTTTCTCTTTTGACCTAGCTATTATAGAGCAAATTGTTATGGCTACAGGTACTGATTTATGTGCTAGCTACCTTGATTACATTATTAATTCTCCCCTGCCGCAGTCACAATTGTGCTGCTAAACTTGTTAAAGTCCACCATACCCATGGTACTGGATACAGCGGGATGTGAACCCACAATTCTCAGTGAGTGACTCGCTCACCTGATTGCAGCAAACTCATACCAGCCATCCCTGTAACTGAGCCAAAAATACAATGGGAGATAGATTGACAACCCTAATGAGTAAACTCACTGACCTGATTGTGACAAACTGTAACAGACAACTTTGTAGCTGAGCCAAATATAAATAATTCTAAAGACCTGTAAGACCAAAGTCTAGATATTGCAATTTCAGTCTAATCTACAAAACACTATGTCAGTATATTCGATCCCAGTGACAACTGGGTAAGGACGGTATGGAGATTTAAACTTTACACCCCCCACAACAAGGACAGAACTTTGTATAGTCAAAGTACGAATGACTAAGCTAAGAACTGCTCTAAGCCCAGAGAGCTACAGATTTGCTCTCCTGAATGCAAGATCCATAAGAAATAAAATCGCTATCCTATTTGATTTAGTAAAAGAAGGAAACTATGACATTGTATGCATCACTGAAACCTGGTTGTTAGCCGAAAACACTGATTTTAAACCAGATATGCCCCTCTGGTTTCCATGTCATCTCACAGCCCTGACTTAACAAAAAAAGGAGGTGGGGTCCTTGTGATCCATAAAGAGTCTATTAGCCTGGTAAAAAAATAAGATTTTAAACATCCCAGGAATTGAGCTACTAGCGTTGTTCTCGAAAAACTTATGTATCTTATTACACTACTGTGCTCCTGGGATTTTGAATAGCAATTTTTCTCCCATAATCGAAGTTGTGAATAGTTTGAATTTCATCCCAACACAGTCATCTTGGGCAATTTCAAACTCTACACAGATTGTAGTAATACCACTAAGGCACCTATTGAATTCCTAGACATGTTTGAGACGTTAGGATGGCAACAGATAGTCTTGCAAACAGCTCATAATAAGGGTCATATTCTAGATCTAATGTTTCTAGACAAAGATTCCACCACCTTCACCCTTCAAGATAAGAGATATTAGACGCGTTCTTTGGTCTGATCATGCAATGATAAGCTTTAGTGTGAGAACCAAGAAACAACAGATGAACAGAAACACTAAGAAGGTTATAGAGAAGCGCAACACATTTGAAATGACCGCCCTAAAATCCATATTCAACTCAAAAATTACGGAACTTCCTTAAAAAATGTCTTGACAATGCTGTTGATCAATGGAACACTGCCATATCTGACTCCCTAGATAAAGTTGCACCAATGAAACAAACTGTGATATGACAATCTTATGCAGTCACAAACAGAAGGCAAAATGCTCCACTGAAAGGAAGGCATCAATTTCATGCTGTACCCTGCTAAAACAGAAATCAGAACATGAATAGAAGATAGAGGAAATGCCCATCCAGTACCTACCTAGAAGCATATCATCTAAAACTAGGACTATACAATGCTGCGACCTTGAAAAGCAAAATAGATCATTTTAATAAGATTATCGAACTCTCTCCCTCCCTAGACAGCTCTTCCTGACAGTAAAAAAGCCAATTACCTTGCGAACTGACAAAAAAAAACAAATTTAAAGTATCTATTTCAAATCAACAATTTGCAGATACCTTCTCAAATAAAGTCGCCAATATCATTATATCCAACATCATATTTCTTTATACTAATCTCTACCATAAATTCCAATGCACCAACAACCCAGGCCGATGAGATCTGGACTGATTTTACACAAGTGATGAAGAAGGGCAACCTTCGAAAGCTAATCAAGAAATGTATTAAGTTATGTCCAATAAAAAAGGTATCATCTTATTTTCTTGTCCATGTTTTAATTTTGTTTGATTTCTATTGATTACCTTTAAGAGTGGACTAACACGGCTAACACACCTCTTTACACAAGTGAATAAACAACATCGATATTAAAGAAAATCCAGTTGAGTTCTACATTTGATCCCTGCCAGGTCTCGATAATCAAGGCTTTAGAAGAAGTAACAACCAATGCTGTAAAACACATAGGGGCTCGTTTTCAAAGCACTCAGACTTACAAAATTCCATATTAAACCTACAGAACTTTGCAAGTCTAAATGTTTTGAAAATACGCCTCATAGTGAACAAATTTCTGACAGACGGACAATTAACAGACTCATTAAAACTAGAATCGGTGAGGCCCGTACTAAAAAATGAAAGACTAGATGCCTCAAACTACAGAGCCATCTCTTCTCTCCCATTTCAGGCAGAAGTCATTGAAAAAGCTGTACTCTCTCAGTTAGTTGAATTCCTGAACGATAATCAGGTGCTGGATCAATATCAATTCGGCTTTGGAAGGGAATATGATACTGAATCACTTATGCTATCAATGTTCGATCTTATCAGAGTGGGATTTGATAAAGGGGAAGCCTTTCTTCTAGTTCCACTGGATATCTCCAGTGCACGACTCCATTAATCATGAGATCTTGCTACAAAGACTAAGAGAATGGAATGGAAGGAACAGTCGAAAAATGTTTCTCTTCATTCTTGGAACAATGACACTACTGTGTAGTACAGAAAAAGATAGATCTAACATCAGACTAACTACTGGAGTTCCCCAGGTGTCTGCTTTATCTGCAATTTTGACCAACATCTTCCTTTTTCTACTGTGCATGTTCCTTAAAAGCCTGGGTGTTCACTAACGCCTTTACGCAGACGATCCAATTCTTCTTCAAGATCGAGAACTCGATTACTGATAGTATCCAGTTGCTTTGTTCATATCTCAAAACAATCAAGCACTGGATGAGAGCGAATCAGCTTAAACGGAATATGGCTAAAGCACAAGCCATCATTTTATCTTGTACCAACCAAGTTAATGTTCCAGACTCTTTTCTGATAGACGATACTGAGATCTCGTTCATCAAGAAAATCTGATCATTGGGTGTTCTGATGCTGAATATGAAACCTGAAGTTGCCAAGATGATTAGTATCATCTTCTTCAAACTAAGACTTGTGAGAAGACAAAGTATCTATCCGCTGAGAATTTCCATCTAGTAAGTCAAAGTACAGTAATGCCCCACTGACTGCTGTAATACATTACTGAATAACTATAAGTTGCTCAAAATGCCACAGTGTGGGTTCTTCCGGGCATGAACTGCTCAGCACATATATCGCCTGCTCCTGCCTATTACACTGGCTGCCAATTTCTTACTGTTGGTACTTAAGGGGCTAACCAACAAAATGTCACCAGTGATCTCTACAGGATTACAGCCACAACAGCCTTCCAAATCCCTGAGGTCAGTCTCTACTAGCCTGCTTGAAATTCTCTTTTTTAAAACCATCTTTCTAAACAAATACAGGAATTCAATCTTCTATATTACTGGCCCCAGATTGTGGAATTCACTGCCTCACCAGCTCTGAACCTTACATAATTGAAGCGAATTTAAAAAGTCACTAAAAAACGTCCTCTTTCGGCATGCATTCAGCTCCCCCAAGAATAACTGTAAACCACTGGTACAATGCTGATGCACAGTGAACTACGATGTATGTCTTCAGTACTGTTTTTGTTGATTATATTGTATGTCTTTAATACTGTGAATGTATAGTGTTCCCCGCACAGAATTGTAGATGTACGGGCTAAAAGCCTCTCAAATAAATAAATACGTATTACATTAAAAGGTCAATCCACTGACTCCTGCACCACATAGCTCTCTGTGCCAGATCCGGTGATGGGAGGCGGGACTGGTGGTTGGGAGGCGGGAAGTACTGCTGGGCAGACTTGTACGATCTGTGCCCTGAATAAGGCAGGTACAAATCAAGTTAAGGTATACACATATGTTTGTCTTGTTAGGCAGACTGGATGGACCATGCAGGTCTTTTTCTGCCGTCATCTACTATGTTACTATGTTAAATTGTCAGCATGCACAATCTCTAGCATTTTTTCAACTTTTTCTCTCATAAGCTCATCCCTTATAATGACTAGGTACTGCACTGATTTCTCCTGTGAAAGAAAGGAACACAAGTTCTTCTATATACTGAGGTTAGGTGTTCCCTGAATTTGAAGGGGGGAGGGAGGAGGGACTCGCCTGACAGATGCCTATCACCCCCCACTATGTATCTCTGGCACCCTGATGCCTCCCACCCAAGGAGAAAAAGTATCAAAACGTAGATTCCCTTTCTTTCCCGTAGGAACCACAAAACCTCAGTGAATTCAACTTTCTTTTTATTTTCTCACAGCTCTCCCTCATTACTAAGCTCTAACAGCATCTCACAGCTCCCACAAAACCTCTCACACCTCTATGTCTCTTCACACTGACAGATCACAGAACCTTCACCTCTTGTCACTGACAAATCAAAACCTTTCACCTCTGTCATCTGCTCACTCTGACAGACATCACACAACTCCCTTCCTAAGCCAAACACCCACTGTTTCCTCCTCAGAAAACTCCTCCCCTTTTTGTGAGAGAATTTTTATTGGTACAACAAACTTTAGACAACAGTAAACAACAAAGCTGACTGTCAACACAGGCACCGTGCCTACAATGTTTCAAAACACCAACACCCACTCCCCATCCCACCCTTCAAGACAAATATCAAGACGTTTACTAACAGGCTGGTCTGTCTCAAACATGACATCATCAAGTACTGACAGGAAAAAAAAATCACACAACATCACTAACACACAACTCCCTCTAGTTCATATATGGGTTACACAGTTCTCCTTTGTCCACTGGCTGCGAGTTCTACTTCAACAGCAACCCAAACACCACCAGCCTGCAAAGCAGAACTTAGACCCACGAACAGAACACAGAACTCCCACTTGGCAGATAATGCTACTGACCTACTTTGTACACTAGCACCATTTCTATAACAGCTTAGTAAACAGAGAGAGAAAGAAAGATGTGAAAATAATTCTGGGGAACGTCAATCACCATAGATGTGATAAATACATTGAATGGTAGAAAAGCACAGTGGGAATGACCAAACTATAAAAAAAACTGATGATCCAAGATTTTCCAAGGTAAAAACTTTTATTGTAAAACATCTTATGATGTACAATGGCTGAAAGGTATGGACTCGACACGAGCTATGTGTCGGCACAGTTGCCTTTGTCAGGATTCCAATAACAACTAAGAGAAAACAATTATAAACATATAAAACATTTGGGAAAAAACATCATATGGGTTAAAATATAAAAATAATAAATATGTTATAAACCAAATGTAAATTAAATTGTGGGACAATTTTAGTTTAAAATATAAAGCCTGAACATAAATATAAAATAGGGTATAAATTACCAGCTGTAAATAGCAGGGAAACCAATTTCTACAGGTACATAACAGTGTACCAAATAGTGAGGCACACATGACAACGTTACAAACTATGGTATGTGTGAACACTGTATGGATTTAAAACTGTGAATATAAACTGAACAGCAAAATAAAATAACTGGCTAAGTATGAACAATAAAAACCAAATTAAATAAAGATTTAACATTTTGATACTAAACTATAAAAGTAATTTTATAAAAGTTTTCCAAAAGTAAAAAAACTCAATCTTACAGAGACCCATATCTACTATAATAAAACGCACCCTCAACGTTCTGAAGACATCTGACGTCACTCCCTGAAGGGTTCGTGGTGGTGAAGCCATCTCTCTCTGCCCATGTCTCCTTGGCCCGCCCTCGTGTCAAACGTAATGACGTCGAGGGCAGAGACATGGCCAGAGATGGCTTCAACCTACGAACCCTACAGTGACGTCACAGACTTACAACATTCCAGGAATCCAGCCCAGCTACCCTTCAACCACCCCTTGACGAATGGCCCCGCCACAATCGCGGTCGTCGTCATCAATGCAGCTCCCCCCCCTACACTCACCCCTCTCCGTCTGCCAACGGAACGCCGGCCGGCTCCTCACAACACCACTGACCTCCGTGTCAAGGCCCTGCAGCACGCAACAGCCGATCGTTTCCCTCCGCCCCTCCCTCCTTCCCTCCCTGTGGGACACGGAGGGAAGGAGGGAGGCCCGAATGGAAACGATCAGCTGTTAACTCTACTGCAGCGCCTTCACACGCATGTGAAAGGCGCTGTGAGGGCCCGACCCTGTCCCCCAACCAACGCTGACCCCCCTCAAAACCCCAGAACCCCCTCCAAGCCCTCACCGCCGCTGCAACACACCGTGAGCCTATTTAGCTCCCTGTAAGCAAGGAAGCCAATTTGGTTGATCTCTGTTTCCACTCTCCCGCCCAGCCGTCATTTCTACACACTCAAAATAAAAACCAAACCTGTTCTTTATTCTTCGTCCATCTACAGCTCTTTCATTTGGACCCCTTCAAGCCCACAGCCACTCCCTCACAGTTCCATAACCACCCCCCCCCCCAAACATTCACGCACAAACACACACTGTGTGGCACCAAAAAAAAAAAATTACACACACCAAAAACATGACCAGAGGAATCCCTCACTTTCAACATATCACACAGGAACGCAGACCCCCCCCTTCAAAACCCCCTCGCCACTCCCTCACATTTCACCATCCACCCCCCCCCCCCCACAAACATTCACACACACACAAACACACACACTCTAGCACAACAACAAAAACACAACAAATGACAGACAACACAAACATGACATGAACGATTCCTCACTTTCACAACCTCAACCCATCTACGCAGACCCCCCTCCAAGCACCACGCCACTCCCTCACACATCACAACCCCCCCAATAAATACCCAAGCTCTACTATAGAGAATCAGCATCTCTTACTCACAACCACACCCCCCCCCCCCCCATGATACACACACTCTTCCATGGAGAAACAGCATCTCTCTCACTCACACCCACACACTCCCCCCACCCCCTTAATACACAAACTATACCATGGAAAAACAAAGTCTCTCTGTCTCTCACTCACACCCCCCCCCCCAACACACAACATACACAAACTCTGCAATGGTGAATCTGGATCTCCGTCTGCCATTTGGCACTGGAGCACCACAAGTAGGCAGCGGATGACCGCAGGGCCCTGCAGAACACCAGGACACTTATGGACAAAGTGGTGAGTTACAGGGGAGTGGGAGAGGGGAAGGAAGACAGCCTGGAACTCAGAGGACAGAGAGGGTGACAGCAACGAAGGGAGGGGGGAACACTTGCTAGCGCCCGTTTCGTTTCAGGCAGAAACGGGTCTTTTTTTTACTAGTATACATATAAAAGTATAAGCAGAGACTGATCTTAGGCATAATTTTATAAGTATTTGAAGTGGGAAGGGGCAAAGATAGGTACTTTCAGATTTACATATTCAAAATGCAATTGTATGTATGTATAACAAGAAGCCATATGTATGTATATTCATGTGGGTTCCAGAGCAGAGGTAAACAGGAATTAAGCTTCTGCTGCTGGTTGCATGTGTAGGCAGCAATAAAATTTTATAAGTACTTTTTTTTTTTTAAGTATCTTTATTGGTTCATAGAAACAATTAGAAAGGAACATATGGGGAGCATGTCAAATCCCCGCAATGCCTCTATGTAGGAAAAAAAAAAGTCACAAACCAGGAGGAGCGACCAACCCCCATATAAAACTATACAAACGTTTGTTGTAGATTACCCATTGCCTCTACTACACCTTTCTTCTTTTTTATAACAGTGTAGAAATTAACCCAAACCAAACCCCCCTCTCCTAAGCCCCTCCCCTTCTTACTGTCCGCCCAACATAGTGTCAACAAGCTTCATCTATGAGGCATTCTGTCGATAATGAAGAAAGCACCCTGTTCCACAAATCTAAGTACTGGCGTTGCCCCAGGGAGGTAGAAAACTTAAGTGAGGTGAGCACCCAGCCAGCCATTTCCTGCATAACTCCCTACAAAATGGCTATAGAAGGGGGTTCGGGATCCACCCAGGCGTGCAGAATGCATTTTTTTACCAGTAGGCTAGCCAACAAAATGAACCTGCTCCGGGCGTCTCCCAGTCCCTGCTCTCGAAGCGCAACCCAGCAGCACAGCTGTGTATCTCCACTCTACTGTACACTGCACGATGTTTTCAATGACACCCAGCGCACCCGTCCAGAGTGGAAGACAGACATTCCATAAAGGAGTGTAAAAAGGTTCCCCCACTCACCTTGCACTTATTACAAACATCATTATCCCACAAGCCCATGGCCCTCCCTTTTTCCTTGGTGATGTGCACTCTATGTAAGATTCTATACTGAATATTTTTCAATGCGGCATTAGGGGTCACGAGGTGAAGACCTTCGAACACCACTCCAAGCCTCCCTTCTGAAATAGGTTCAACCGTATCCGTACTCCAGACTCCCGCTATCTGTATCAGATAAGGTGCCTTTTTAGTATCTCGAATCAACTGGTACCATTGTGACATTTTATTCAGATTGGGGGGCAACTGCAAGAAAATTTGATCCAATTGTGTAAAAACCACTTGCGTCTGATATCTGCACTCCACACTCAGTACATAATCCCTCGCTTGGAGGTTGGCAAAGAATTGTGAATTGGGGATCGTTCATGCACGCCTGACTTGTTCAAAAGAAGGGAACTCTGTCCCCCCCCCCCCCCCCCCGTCTTAAATGTCCCAAGTACATGCACTCCTTTCCCCTCCATTGACTAAACACTGAGACACCCAAACAAGCATTACCCGACAGTGTCAGATATGGGCTGGGTCCTCTGGTCGCCCCGCCGTTCTCCCTCCACCATGTCCATGCACACTGGAGGGCTAGCAAAAATGGGTTCCCCAGCGTCCTTCCTTCCTTCCTTCCACAGCCTCCGTGGCTCCAGAACAACAAAAGGGCCATTCTGGCCACACCAGTTCTTCCAAAAATCATTAGGAGCAAATAAACCCACTCCCGAGTGTATCTCATGAATCTATTGCAATAAGGCCGCAACATTATAAGCCCTCAGGTCAGGCAAGCGAAGGCTGCTCTGGGCCCTATTATGAGTTAGCTTTGCGAAGGAAATCCGTGGGCACTTGGCATGCCATGTAAAAAAAGCTGATTAGGCTGCGGAATATGTCGTCCTCAGATTTGCGGACCCATATTGGGAGCATCTGCAGAGGGTAAAGTAGTTTGGGCAGCAGAACCATTTTGACTAATGCAATCCGGCCCATAAAATCACCAGGAGGTCCTTCCAATGATGACAAAGCTTCCCAATCACTTCCAACCTTTCTAACATTTCTCTTATAGACCCACGTCTGATCTGCACTAAGGTAAACTCCTAGATATTTGATGCCCACTTTGGCCCAGGATAAGGGAAAACTTTGCAAGGCTGCGCTGGTGCATGGGGAACTTATAGGTAGTGCTTCTGTCTTCCTGAAATTGATGCTGAGGCCTGAAAATGTACCGAAATCTTGAATAACAGCCATTATCAGTGGCAACATTGAAGACGCATTCCAGCAATAGTAGCATGTCATCAGCAAATAAATTTATACGGCACTCTCTACCCCCACAGAGACCCCCCTTCAGGGCTGGGTCTTGCCGGATTCTAGCTGCCAAAGGCTCCAACGTCAGAATGAATAGTAAGGGGGACAAGGGGCACCCCTGTCTGGTGCCTCCTTTTAGTGATAGTGGTTCTGGTGAGGGAGTCATTTATGATAATTTTGGCCGTTGGGTTGCTATAAAGTGCACAAATCCAATTCAAAAAATCCCCTTGGATGTCAAAGCAAGTCACTTAATCCTCCGTTGCCCCATGTAAGCCGCATTGAGCCTGCCATGAGTGGGAAAGCGCGGGGTACAAATGTAACAAAAAAAAAAAAAAAAAAGCGCTGCAGCACCCAGAACAAATATTCCCACACTACTTTATCAAAAGCTTTTTCGGTATCCAGACTTGCCAAGATTGCATCTCCTGCCCTCCAACTCTCTTCAAACAGGATGCGGCTCACTTTCAGAATATTGGCAGAGGCGAAACTACCCTGGACAAAGCCCACCTGATCTGGGTGAAGCAAACAGGGAACCAATGCACTTAGCTGGGCCGCCAGTGCTGCCGCCATGATCTTAATATCTTGATTGAGCAAAGAGATTGGTCTATAAGAACCCATTAACTCTGCATCCTTTCCTGGTTTCGGGAGAACTGTGATATGAACATGATTGGCCCATTATTCCAGAGGTCCTCATCACACATTGAAATAAAAGAGGGGAGGGAGGAAGTGACGTCACGCTACTGAATGGAGCAGTGAGAACGAAGCTCCCGCTGATCAGCACTAAAAAAAGCATTTAAGTAGCGATCCTTACTCCTCCAATCGGCTGAAAAGCATAGCGACTGACTGGTGAATAAGAACGAAATCAAATGATGTCGCAAGCGAAGGCAAAACTGCCGGACCTAGCAGCGTTCTCATATCAGCAACAGAAATGGAGAACGGAACAAAATGGCGCTCGCAGCACGAGGGAAGAACATGAAAACACAGAGCGAGCACGCGAAGAGCCTTCAAATGAAAGAATGGAGGTAGAACCAGAAATATGGGCGAAGCTCTGCTCATGGTTTCAAGAGATTAAAACGGACCTCAAAGAAGTGCGAAGGGACTTTGCCCAACTGAGCGCGGAGCTGCGAGGGGAAATAACTGAGCTAGGAAATCGAGTCCTGGAGGTAGAGAATGAGCAAGAGGAGCAGGGAGAAGCGATAAAAGCTATGGAGCAACAATTGGAAGAGAGGAAAAATGAAGCTAGATACCTCATAGACAAAGTGGAGGACCTAGAGAATAGAAGCAGACGCTCAAATATAAGAATTCGGGGGGTACCTGAGGTACCTGAATTTAACAATTGTGAAGAGGTGGTGAGATCCATTGCAGCGCAATTATTATCTAATGAATCTGAATGCTATGATAAAACAACCATAAGCATTGAACGTGCCCATAGGGCATTGGGTGTAAGAAGACAAAACCAGCCGAAAGATATAGTGGCATGCTTTACAAAATTCACAGTGAAAGAAGCAGTGATGAAGAAGGCAAGAGGGGCGGCCCCTATAACTTGGGAGAGCTACCCGATTGAATTATACCAGGACATATCAGCATTAACCCTTAAACGAAGGGGAGAACTCCGTCCGTTGACTGCACAGCTGAGAGACGAAGGAATATCATATAAATGGCAGTACCCATTTGCCCTAACCTTTTTTCAAGAGGGAAAGCAAAGGAGAGTGGCGTCAATTGAGGAAGCGCAGGAGTATCTGAAACGAAGGGAGACGGCAGAGGATCCTCCACAAGATGGGAAAGGAGCGGTAGTCTGCCCTCCAAAACCTAAATGGCAAAGGGTATCACAAGGCCGAGGGCGCCTCCGACGACAACTATCGGGCAAGCAAGTGCATTCACGAACGGGAAAATGAGATGGACAACAGAATGACTGGATGATCGATCACTGGAACAGGTTGGCAAAGAACTATATCAATAGGAGGGGAAGGAGAAGTCACTAGAGCGAGCTGTGAGACGGGAGATGACGTCACTCCTCTCAGCTAGAGGCATGGGCCCAAAGGAGAATGGGTCATGCCCTTTGTGTGAAAGGGGGGGAAGGGGGGGAGGGAAGGGGGGGGGGGTCTAGAGGGGAGTATCTGGTGGTTGCTGACTAGGCTAGCTTATAGGGGAAAGAAATGTATAACATGTTTCAATGTGTGACATGGAATGTTAAGGGCCTCAATTCGCCCATTAAGCGTAAGCGCATATATACAGAACTGTTAAAAATGAAAGGTGATATAATTATGCTGCAAGAAACGCATGTAAAAAAATGTCATGAGAAACTGTTAGCCTACAAAAGATATCCAGTAATGTACCACGCTGCGAACAGGCAACATCATAAAAAGGGAGGAGTGTTGATGGCCTTTTCAGATAAACTGCCATGGCGCATTATTAAAACAGTAGAAGATAAGGGAGGCAGATATCTTATGGTGATAGCCTCACTGTATAATACTCAATATACATTTATGACAGTGTATGCACCAAATGAAGGGCAAGGTAAATTTATAGAAGAACTTGAAACAGTGATACAAGAAAACATGCAAGGCCAATTATTATTGGGTGGGGATTTCAATCTGACCCTGAACCCGATGATGGATAATTCAAAAGGGGAGGCGGGATATGCTAGAAAAGATAGAGAAAAGATCTCCAGTTTTATGCATAGATGGGGTCTAATAGACTTATGGAGGGTGTCACACATGCAGGAAAAAGACTATACATACTATTCAGCACCGCATAATTCATACTCAAGGATTGATCTCTGGCTTGGGGATGGGCTGGTGACCAGAGCTATAAAAAAAATATCAATAGGCATTCGTATATGGTCTGACCATGCTCCAGTCCAGCTGACTATTGGGAGTGGACACTCAGAGGGAGGTAGAAAGTACTGGAGGCTGGATGAAGCTCTATTACATGACCCAGAGACTGTGAGAAAGGTGGAACAATACATAAAAGAATACATTGAGTTTAATGACGTGGCATAAGTCCGCCCAGAGAGCCTTTGGGAGGGGTTAAAGGTGGTATTGAGAGGGCAGCTGATCTCCCTCAGGGCCCACTTAACTAAACAAAAAGCAGCCAAAGAGAGAGAACTTAGAAAGGGGATAGCCCAGCTAGAGCAGCAACATAAGGCGAAACCTGAAGATATAAATCTCCAGAATGAACTTCATAAATATAAAATGCAGCTTAATGAGCTGCAGTTGGCAGAAATGGCGAGTCAATTGCAACAAGTCCAACAGGAGCAATATGAGCTGGGGGATAAAGCAAGTAGATTGCTAGCAAACAAGCTGAAAAAGCAGATGACACGAAACCATATTCATAGTATTAAAACACAACAAGGCCAGGCAGTCACAGAAACAGGGGATATACAAGAGACATTCCATAATTTTTACACAAGCCTCTATAAATCGGAAGTGGACGCTACAGCTGGGGAGATAACTACATGTCTACAGGGGGTAGAGCTACCACAATTGACACAGGGAGAAAGAGAGCGCTTATCGGAGCCAATAGGAATAGAAGAGATAAAGGAAGCAACTAAAAATTTACCACATGCCAAGGCTCCAGGGCCTGATGGGTATCCCGCAAGATTTTATAAGCTATATGCATCCCTGTTGGCCCCACTATTGTGGAGACTGTTTCTGGCGTATGATCAGACACAAGAGTTGCCCTATACATGGCGGCTGGCGGCAGTCACTCTTCTGCTTAAGCCGGGGAAGGACCCACAAGAATGTGGGTCATATAGACCTATCTCCCTACTAAATGTAGATTATAAAATATTTACAAAAATACTAGCCAGCAGACTACAGGTGATGATGCCCAGACTGGTACATGAGGATCAAGTGGGATTTATTGCAGGGCGTCAGGCATATGACAATACTAGGTGCTTACAACATCTCATTCAGCAGGTCGGGGATGAACAGGTACCGGCAGTTGTTCTCTCGGTGGACGCGGAAAAGGCGTTCGACCGAGTAGAATGGCCTTTTCTCTTTGCGACACTTGAGAAGATTGGAGTGGGGGGGAGGTTTCTAAAATGGCTGCAAATCTTATATCAGGCTCCCCTGGCGATTTTGAAAGTAAATGGGTCTTATTCTGAGCCAATACATCTTAAGAGAGGTACTAGACAAGGATGTGCAGTGTCACCATTGCTGTTCGCACTAACAATGGAGCCATTAGCATGCACTATCAGAAGGGAGGAAGGAGTTAAGGGGATAATGCGTGGGAAAAGGGAACAAACTAATGTTATTTGCAGACGACATCCTGTTGACGCTGACAAGCCCAGATACTTCCATAAAGCAGGCTATAGAGATAATGAAACAATATGGGGCACAATCGGGCTTTAAGGTAAATATTAATAAAACAGAGATTCTAAATCTCACAGTACCGAAGCAGGAGGTAGTACGGCTTAAAGCTGAGCTCCCCTTTATATGGGCCAATAAGTCTATAAGGTATCTCGGAATACAGGTAACTCCTAAGTTGGAGGAATTGTATGAGGCCAATTATCCTCAGAAAGTGAAAGAACTATTTGGTGAACTGGATAGATGGGAAGGTTTAAATATATCCTGGACGGGGCGCATTAATGCGATAAAAATGATTATTCTACCAAAGATCCTATATCTTTTTATGGCATTACCCATCCCTATCCCACAAAGCTTTTTCAAGCACTTAAACAGAAAACTGTTTGCTTTTATATGGCGGAAGAGACCACCGAGGGTGAAACGCAATATTATGTATCAACCAAAAGAGAGAGGAGGGATGGGAGTGCCTAATTTCCTATTATACTATCAGGCTGCCCAATTAAGAATTTTAGCCGATTGGCACCCGGCGGTTACCAAGAAATGGCTGCACTGGGAAAGAGCATGGATGGGAATGAGAGAAATAGGAGACATTCTATGGTCAACGGAAAAGGAGCTTGGGAGTTTTGGTAGAAGGGTACCCATAGGAATTAGGCACATTCTAACCACATGGCATCAAATTAGGAGGAAATGGTTTCCGGAAAGAAAATACTTTCACAAGACAGGAATAGGTAGGGCTCCTGGGTTTCCGCTTGGAGGGTCAGAAATTAGTTATAAACATTGGGCACGTGCAGGGCTCTACACTTTAGGTCAATTATGGGATGAGGACAAAGTGGTAGACTTTCCAATACTGCAGGAGGAATACGGGCTGCAAGCCAGAGATCAAGTCTATTACTGTTGTATCCGTAATTATATCCTTAGCAAGGCACGAGAGGAGTTGGAACTGGGAAAAACATCTTTAGAAAATGCATTAGAGAAGGGCGGGGGCAGAGGGAGCATATCGCGTCTATATCTAGCTTTGTTAAGTCATACTGACCCCCAAACAATATATGTGAATAGATGGGAAACAGCATTGCAAACTACAATAACTAAAGACTGCTGGAAGAGAGGATATAGGTATCTCTTTAAACCATCTTTGGCTCAGAGTGCAATCGAGAATGGATATAAGATATATTACTGGTGGTATTATACGCCAGAAAGATTGCATCGTATATATCCAGAGGTATCGGCAGACTGTTGGCGAAATTGTGGAGAGAAGGGAACATTTATGCACATCTGGTGGGAATGTCCCAGAATAATGGAATACTGGAAGACAGTTATCTCAACAATTTCTAAAGTGATTCAGCAACCCTTCCCATGCAAGCCCGAAAATTGTTTGCTCCATATCAAACCGGGCTCAACGACGGGGGTACAGCATAAGCTGGCGACACAATATCTGGTCGCGGCAAAAATTGCTATAGCAAGAAATTGGAAAAAACAACAGTCGCCGGATATGCAAAAAGTACTGCAGAGAGTGGACTTTCTGTATCAAATGGCCAAACTGACAGCTATCAGAAGAGGAAGAATGGGACCCTTTGGCAAATTATGGCAGTCCTATGAACAATTTAAAGAACAGCAAGAAGCACCACCATGATACGGGAGGGGGGGAGGGTGGAGGGGGAGGGTGGGACGGGAAGGTATAGGGATAGTTTCAGATGTTAGACAAGTAAATCAAGCATGATATGTAATGTTGTTTTATTATCTGTTTTTTTTTGTAATATAAGATAAATCTATACCAATAAAAAAAAAAAGAATTGGAAAAAAAAAAAAAAAGAAATAAAAGAGGGAACTATCAGATCCTGTAATATTTTATAGTGTTCTGTGCCTAAGCCATCCGGACCTGGGGCCTTAGCCAACTTCAAGTTTTTTGATAATTTGCTGGATTTCTTTCCCCTGTAGCGGCGCGTTAAGCAGCGCTCGCTGGTCAGCAGTTAGGGAGGGTAGTTTCAACTTGCCAAAAAAATCTATGCATTTACCCCTGGAGAAAGAGCCCTCACTGTAAAGAGATGAGTAGAATCGAATAAACTCTTTTTGTATTGCTTCTATCCCCGTATGAGAAGCTCACATATGAGAAGATATAGCTTTTTGCTGATCTCTGCTTCACCAGAGACGCGAGAAGTTTACCTGTCTTATTTCCCCACTGGTGCAACCTATATTTATACAACTTTTTGTTGTAGAGTGCCTTAGCATCTAGTAACCCCTGCAGCTGCTTCTTAGTTTCCATATAGGCCCGCCTCACAGCCTCCGAAGGGGAAAGAATAAAGAGCCTGCGGGCATCCCTCAGTTTAGACGATAAATCTTTAATTTGGGATTCGCGGCGCTTATTCAAAGATGCAGTGTAAGCTATAATTTTGCCTCGAAGCACCGCCTTCGCAGCCTCCCAATATGTTCTGGGCCCAACAGATTGCATGTTGTTTTCAGCCACAAAGGCGAGCCAGCCCTGCCACAGATAATTACGGAATTCCCCATCCTGATATAAAGCTGGATTCATTCGCCAGCGGGCTGGATATGGCCCTACTCCCCACTGCAAACTGACCCACACTGGGGCGTGATCTGAGATATCCGGTTCCCCAATTCCCACTTCATCTGTTATCTGGATCAATGAATGGGACACAAGCATGTAGTCTAGACGTGCATGAACTCTGTGTGGATGTGAAAAGAAAGTATAGTCACGTTCATCCGGTTGATGAAGGCGCCAAATATCCACCATCTCTAACTCCTTGACCACAAAGTTCACCCCCCGCCCATCATGATCTTTGCTAGTTTTCTTTGGGGGCCTACAATCTATCAACGGATCACTAGTAATATTGAAATCACCCCCCAATATAAGCGGATATTCATCAAAGGTCGCCAATCGGGCTGTCAGCAGTGTGAAGAATTTGTGAGAATAGTTATTAGGCGCATAAATGCTACATAGCACCACCTTAACGCCCTGCAGAGAACCCGCCACAATGACGCGGCCCTCTGGATCTTGATAAAGCCTATACATACTAAACGCAACAGTTTTCTTTATCAGTATGGCTACTCCCCTTTGCCTGCCATTATATGCCGCAAAGTATAAATCACCCACCCAGTCCCTTTTCAACTTAAGGTGTTCTGATTTCCCTAAGTGCGTTTCCTGCAACAATGCTACATCAGTCCGCTGCCTCTTAAGAGCCTGTAATATTGTGGTTCACTTTATGGGAGAGTGCACACCATCAATATTGAGAGATACTATCTTAAGGTTAGCCATGAGAAATCATTGCCAATGGGACACCATGCAGACAGGGATAAAACATACTAGAGCTGCTCAGAGGGCCCACCAAACAGGCACACACATATGTGACCAATACAACACACATAGCCATCCCACTGTGACACAGAAGCTCCCTCTCCATCTCTGTAAACCTGTCACACTTGTTGTTGATGAAGCAGACAGTCCTTCCCTGCCCTCCCATCCCTTCCATCTCATATGCAAACTTAAATCCCCCCTAGACATAAACCAGATACCAAAAACATTACATACCCCCATGTCGTACCAGTTCGCAAGTCACTCCCCTTTCCCTCACCACCAACCTCCCCCCCCCCCCCCCACCTGGTACTCCCTGCTCCCTCACCCTCCCCTTCTCTCCCACAAGAATCCCCCCCCCATTAAACATGTTTCTCAATAAAGCGTTACTTGCTAAACACTTGTTATCTGTTCTGCATTAGCTGTAAACAAAGGAGAACAAAAGTTAAGTGAATGCACAAATCTAAAGTAACCTAACCCCTCTGTTCATAACCAGCAAGGCATTCCAGCCTTCCAGCAAAGTCCGCTTCTGGTGCACCAAAGAGAAATATTCAGGCCTTTTTCCACTGGGTAAATCCAACAACATGGCGTAGAGAGTTCTATGCTATTTGGGTTCCTTTACTTTATTTCCTCCTGTTTGCGCCATTCATAAAAAGTCCAAGATTCGACAATTAGAACATCACTGCAATTTGTCCACAAATGATCCTAGTTCTGCGGGTTCTGTGAAGTACAGCATCTTGTTATCATACAGGACATGTACTTTGGCTGGATACAACAGCGCAAAGCGAATTCCCCTGTCAAAAAGGCGCTTGCAATGGTGCCCCATTTGCTTCCTTTGGTGAAAAACGTGTGCAGAGTAGTCCTGGAACAATAATATTTTCTGGCCCTCATAATCAATGGCCTTTTTCCCTCTATACGCCTGCAACACTTTCTCTTTGTCAGCGTAGTTGAAAATCCTGGCCAGCACCTGGCGTGGCCTGCAATCTCCCTCTCGCTTGCGGTGCCCACTCTGTGGACCCTCTCAATGCGCAGCAAGTTTCCAGAGAGCTGCAGGCACAATTACGTAGGCAGCCACTGCTCCACTAGGTTCCACAGATCCTTATCCTTCACCGACTCGGGGATGCCGATGATCTGAGGTTATTGCGCCTGCTTCTATTTTTTTGGTCATCCACTTTATGGATCAGCTGTGCACACTTTTGTTCCAGTGCTGCAATCCTCCAGCTCGCGCTTTCTGCACAGTCTTCCTGGTGCGATACACGTTCCTCTACCTATTGCAGGCGCACGCCCTGCCTTTCCAATGAGTCTCATATTTGGTCTACAGAGGACTGGAGATTGGACAGCTTTTCCTCGAGGACTACTGATATCTGCTGTACTAACTCCCGTATAAGATCCACAGGTAAGCTGGCTGCAGGTGAGGCCTCGTGCATCGCCACTATCTTGGGCTGTAAGCCTTGAGTGCTCTGCTTCTTCCCCCGCGGGGTCTTAGCGGGCAAAACCACCTTGTCTCTGGTATTTGAGGGTTAACACCCCACCACAACAAGCGCTCTTGCCTTTTGAGCTCAGCCAGATAGATTAGAAACCGGATCAGGGATTATAATGCAGTTAAATTAGCAGAGTTCAGGACTACAGGAGCAGAGCTGGGTAAAGAAGCGTCTGTTCAGCTCGTCAGCTCCCCACCAGTATTCATGTACTTTCTATTTGTAAAGCTCCTGCTTTTTCTACGTATACAGACTGCATCAAGGTCTACATAGCTCTACTAGGCACAAGGTGCTGCCAGTATACCTGTTTTCCTGCCAAAAAGCATTAAATCATCAGTGAATGCATGTGGATGTGTCTCCCCAAGCATGGAGACAGGACGTGAGGCTTTTTATCTGGTCCAGAACAAAGATTTCTAGTCAGAAAGAAAGTCAGTCATTATTTTGTGGTCACACATCATTTTGTATTTTGTTGGAGTATGGATTTTCAGAAAAATTCTCTATACCAATTCTTAAACAGATAGCTATTTATGGTGCATCACTAAAAGGGAGAATATCAGGAATGATCAGCATTAGATAAAAGTTGGTGCATCATTAAGGAAACAATGTCTCATAGCACCAGTACTAGGACATATGCCAATTATCATTCCAGAACTAAATGTCTGGGCAAGTACATGAGCACATAATTGAAAATGTAGGCCAGAAAGGTACTTTATCAGGGTGGAGAACCTTAAATGACATTCAACAAGCACTCCATGCTGAAATACAAGCAGCAATAGTCGCATTGGGGTCCAGGATCAAATGGGCAGAGACAGGAGTAGAAATATTTTCTGACTACTTGGGTGACAGTCAAAATTTAATTTCATGAGGCAGGGCAAAAAGGTAGTAGGACCCCCCCCCCCCCCATTTTGCTTCATCCAGCTTCTCTCTACTCCTCCCCTCTATATCCTCGACAAGAGCGGCTTATGCATCTCCTCAACTGAGACTGCAACAGAGTCTCTCCCCAACTTGGGCTGGCACCAGCTTATGTTGGGGATCAGAATGGCGACAAGCCCTAAATCTTATGCAACCTAGTACTTAGCATTTTAGCTTCCCTCTTCAATAAGGAAAATGTTACTAAATATTTGCAAAAAGAGGTACATTAAGTTATTCAGCTCTGACAAAAGGGGTCAAAGAAGAACATAACAAAAAAAAAGCAACAGAAAAACTGGTGAACTTCTGTATCCTTCTAGTGGGGACAGAATACTTTTCTCCCCAAGTCTTGCTGAGTACTTTCACATGGTGACCTCGTTGTATTTATTTTATTTATGTATTCTTGTATCCCACTGTTATCCAAAAACAACTTAAGTTCAAAGTGGCTTACAAATCATATTCTGGTTTACAGTTACAGAGTTTGTTTATATTCACAAGTTTTTGTTGTGCTTTATAGTGATGGTTTACAAGTGCAGTTTGTATTTAGGTTTGGATTTATATAATGGTTGTGATTATTAGTCCGAAAGGACATTGATTGCCAAGGTAATTTGTTGTACAATTTTTTGAAAAGGTATGTTTTCAGTTCTTTTCTGAACTGAAGATAGTTTGTGATGCTTTTTGTGATCTCTGGTACAGAGTTCCACCATTTGGAATCCAGGTAGGTAAGTCCAGCCATGTAAATAGATTTGCAAGTTATGTTTCTGAAAGTATAGTTAGAGAAGTAGGTAGTTTCTGTCATGACTGTGGTCATGATCCCTCTGACTCACCTTATGTCCCGATGGTCAGCTTCTGAGCTGGCTCCTGTCTGCATTGTTGTTTCTTTCCTTTGTGTTTCAAGCCTCACTTTGGTGTCCAGTGTGTCTCCTGCCTCTGTCCTGTAGGGTTTCCACTTGCTGCGTGTTTCAAAACCTCACTTTGGTGTTCAGTGTATTTCCTGCCTCTGTCCTGTTTATAAGGAAGTGGTGGACTTTCATTCAGGGCCTTTGCAATGCCAAAGGTCTCCAGGTTAGTCTGTGTGCAGTTAGCATTTCTGCCTTGTTCATAGTCTGTGTGCCCGTGGGCACTTGTGTCTTGATTTCTTGTTTAGGGTGCCTGTGTGCACTTCTGTTTCTGTTCTTCTCGGTTTGTTTGTATGCTAGGGTCAGCCTTCAGCCTTAGTTCTGTTATTTGTCTGTGTGGGTCAGCTTTGTGTTCTGCCTAGTCTGCCTTGTTTGCTCTAGTCCCCTCTACCTTCAGCGTCAGCTCCAGTCCCGTTGTTCCAGTCCTGTCTGTTCCAGCATTGTCTGCCTACAGCTTCGGCTCCAGTCCTGTCTGTTCCAGCACTGCCTACTAAGCCAAGTCCGTTCCAGCATCCGGTTCCTGCCAAGCCAAGTCCATTCCAGCATCCACTCAAGCCAAACCCATTCCAGAATCCAGTTCCAGCCTAGCCAAGTCCGTTCCAGAATCCAGCTGCATTCTTGCTTGTTAGTCCAGTCCTGGTTGGCGGGTTTGCCTCCTGCTGCTGCTCGACGACAGTAGGCCAAGGGCTCACGTTGTTCCAAAGTCCGTGACTGTTTGCTTTGAGCCTGAGACCGTGATGGTTTCTGGGTTCGTGTTTCTTTGTAATAGTTCTATCAGGTCAAGCATGTACTCTGGTGACTGACTGAATAATGTTTTGTAGATGATGATGCTCACTTGGAAGAACAGTTTTGCCTTGATCAGCAACCAGTGTAGTGTTTCGAGTGGTGGGGTGGCTCTTTCATATTTCGACTTCTTGAACATTAGCCTTGCTGCTGTGTTTTGGATGGTTTGTAGTGACATCCGTGCACTTTCTTTGAAACCAACGTATACTGTGCTGCAGTAGTCTAGTTGTGATAGTATCATCGATCGCACTATTAACCTGAATGTTCGTCTTGGAAAATAGTCTCTGATCCTTCTCAGTTTCCATAGTGTTCTGAAGCATTTTGTAGTTACTGCTGATATTTGACTGTCCAGTGTTAGGTGATGCTCTAAAAAAAGAATCATAGCGACTTAACTCCAGAATACCAAAAAATTTCCATTATTTGGATCTCCAATTACATTACAGTCTCCTTTAAATGCTAGACCTCGCTCTGCTAAGAAAAATGTAACATCAAGAAGTCTCCAGAGTATCTGTTTCCACAAATACGCTTTACTCTCCATACCTTTCTGCAAATGATGCTCAATGTTTCAACCAGTTTTCAGACCAGATTCAAGTGTGTGCCACATGACATAGCATTTTTTGTGTTCTGAACTTTCCTGATGTTCTGGAACTTTCTCATATAGCTTTTTGCAATTGAGGTTTTTGTGATAGTCAGGAATTGATGACAATGTGGGATGAACATTTTGACAGTTAAGATATGGCAACAAGGAAAACAATACAATGCTCATTTTACTGGACTCCACACTAACCAGTCCCTTGGTACAATTTCTCCATTTTGTTGCTTGATTTCCAGGAGCGACATTGAGAATTGCCAATTTTCCAAATTTCTAGGGAATTCACAAATATGGGGTGAAGATGTGGACCTCTCTCTACTGCTTCTTTTATTTCCCGGTTTGTGGGAATTTCTTTTGTAAGAGTTCCTGCAACAAACGTATTAGTATCGATGCTTATATTCAGTGAAATAGCAGACTGAGCTTGTCCATCAGTCTGACATTGTAATTCACTTTCAAATGACTCTTGAGTCTACGTTTCTTCTCTTAGCAGTACTGTTGTTGATGTACTTGGCATGCGAGTATCATCTTGAACTTCATTATTGCAAATAAAAATCCTAAGCTCTGAAGAGACTCCTGGGCCTTATTAGCTTCTTCATCACATTTTTTTTTCTTCTCTTGACAATGTTCAGAACCTGATTTATGATAGGCTCATGTGGATATTGACAGGACCACCTTGTTGGAAAAAGTGGGAGCGAAATAGAAGGCAGCAGGTTGAGAGCTGTAAATAGTTTTACATTTTTTTTCCAGTTGAAATTACCTAGCATAGCTTTCTGAAGCCTCGTGGACAATTACTGAACACTAAGACTGGATTTGGACTCCAGGACTATTTTTTTTTTTGTTTTAATTATTAGAGCTGTTATTTAATTGTATTCTTCCCGTGTCCCTACTGAGGCACCCTCTCCCACTCCACTCACTCCTCTACAACCAACAGTCCACAAACTAGGGTTACTCTACATTATAAAACATAATACTAGTCTATGGGTTTGCATTATAAAAGAACCGATTACCAATAAAACAGCAGGCAAAGAAATTGAATAACATCAAATGGCTTTACCTTATTGGTTGCAAAAGAAGAAGAAGCCACAAAAACCCAAAACAAAACAACAAAAAAAAACCAGGTCATTGTGATGAGCTTCCTGTTCGCTCACCAAGATTGCAACGTTAGGATATAATATCACACATCATGTTTAATTGAGAATAGGGTTTAATTATTACATTACATTCCATTTCCAAACAAAATTGAAATTGCACTGTGTGAAAACTAAAAACAGAAATTCTCCATGCTGCCCCGCCTGCCCCTCCCATCACCCCTCCCCTCCCTCAATCTGGCCCCTATACCTCAATTCCTTAATCCTCACCCAGCCAAGTCTGGATTTCAGGATATACTGAATGAATATACATGAAACAGATTAGCATGTAAGCAAATCTATCTCATGTATATCCACTGTAGAAGACTCAACTGGCTCAGTGTGTCCTGAGAACTGGATCCAGCAAGCCTTCCTATTTAGATTCATAACACCACCAAACACATTTCATAATCCAGTCATCTTGGCTACTAATTACCATTTGGCAGCAGTAATATAGTATCCCAGTTCCAGTGAGGTACATAAGCCTTCTTGCTGAAACTTCAGCTGAGACACCATATCGGAATTGAGGAAATCTGGTCTACACAGAAACAAAAATTTGTCATAACAATAAATTAGCAAGGTACTAGCAAAGCAATTATTGCTGATTTCCCTGGAGTACAATCTTCTAGTTTATCATATAGCCCAGGAAAATTCCTGAAAAAAAAACCCAAATTGGTAAAAAAATTTTCTGGCAAAAGGGAAATCACACAGGAGCTCCCTGTAGTTTGCCGTTCCAATGAGAGAAGCATATGCGCTGAAGAATCCCAGGTGCCAATTAGCCATGTACTCAACAGTAAAAAAGAAAATCCCAGTCACACCCACCAGTCAGCCTCCAACCAAAGTAATTTTATCTATGAAACACGACCCTACCTCAGTGTCTGCAGTGCTCCCCCTTGGACCGGTTGTGTCTTCTCTCCTGCTGTGCTCATGGTCATGTGTGCCAGCCGGGACCCCAGTTATTGCGCTAACGTATTAACTCTGAGCCTTCTCTGCCGCCGATCCTTCCTGCCATGGTGGAAACAGGAAGTAGTCAAAGGAGGCGGTGGGATGAGGCAGGAAGAAGGACCTGAAGTGGCAGAGAAGACAACCCGTTAACGCAATAACCCGCGAGCAGGAGACTAATGTATGCAGCCTTCTTCTGCTTGTCACCACCTGGAAGCCTTGTGGATGCAGCAGCAGCGCCAGTTCCCCCTTGGAGACTGGGCTCAGGGAATTTTGCCCCCCCCCCCAATGGCAGCCCTGAGGAAAGCAGGAGGGAACAGGGAGCTGCTGCACCATAGGTGTGGAAAAGAGAGGGGACAAGGAGTTGCTGGCCCATAGGGTCAGAGCAGTGTTTCCCAAGTCCAGTCCTGGAGCACACCTTCCC
The DNA here is from genome assembly GCF_901765095.1 of Microcaecilia unicolor. NCBI lineage: Eukaryota > Metazoa > Chordata > Amphibia > Gymnophiona > Siphonopidae > Microcaecilia > Microcaecilia unicolor. The sequence continues at coordinate 310,531,339 of NC_044034.1, read as the reverse complement.
AGTAAGGTTTTTAAGATATCCACAATGAATATGCATAAACTTAATTTGCATACGCGGCTGTCATTATATGCAAATCTCTTTCATGCATATTTATTATTTATATCCTGAATATTCATTGTGGATATCCTGAAAACCTGACTGGCAACAGGTACTTCAGGACCGGACTTGGGAAACACTGGGTTAGAGAACAGAGAGAGGGGAACGGGAGTTGCTGGGCTATAAATGTAGGTGCAGAAAGAGGAGATGCTGGGCTACAAGGGTATGAGGGGAGATGTTTAGCATGGTGGAACCATGTGGAACAAACTATGGAGGTTCTCAAGGAGATGAGTGAAAGGAGGATAGCGAGTACAGAGAGTAGAAGTGTACTAATGGGGAGTGTGTGAAAGAGAACAGGAGGCCAGGGAAGGCGTGAGACAGAACTATGGGGTGAGGAGGAGGAGATGGAAAGTTGATAGGTAAGTGAAATATAGCTGGAAGACTGAAGAATACGAAGGTGAAATTTGAATAAGCAGACAGAAAAGAGAGAAAGAGAAAATATGCCAGAGGTGAATGACGTAAGGGAATGAAAAAGTAGGACTGCACATTAATCACAAGCAACGCATTAACCGTCAATCGAGATTGAAAAATTAATTGCAATCAATGGTTGGCTTCCCTCCCTCGACTGTACGTCCAGTCTGGCATCTCTTCCTCCCCTCCCAGACCGCCGGCAGCACGCCTCTCCTCTCCTGGTTTATACCTTGTTATTTGCAGTAAATCTTCACATTACAGCGGCAGCATATTGAAACGCTGCCTCGGCCTGCACCAGGCCTTTTCTTGTGACCCGTCTCGCCCCCATTTGAAACAACTTCCGGTTTTCAGAAGGGAGCGCTGTGTCAGAAGGAAAGGCCTGATGCAGAGTGAGGCGATTTAATATGCTGACACTGTAGGGTGAAGACTTTCAGCAAATAAAGTAAACCAGGAGCGAAGGGGAGAGCCACCACCGGTCCAGAAGAGATGGCTTGAGGGACAATATGGGAGGGAAAGTGAATCTGAAAGAGAGGGATAGAGAATGGGTGAAGGTACCATGGGGGGGGGGGGGGGGGGAGGGCATGAGAGAGAATGAATGGGTGAAGGCACGGGGGGGGCACATCAGAGAGAGAGAGAATAGGTGAAGACACAGGGGGGCACATGAGAGAAAGAATGGGTGAAGGCCCCCTCTAAAGCTACAGTACCTGTTCATGCATGCTTAGGGAGTGCCAGCATTGGCGGCTGGAGGCACCCCGCTGACTTCTCTCCTGAGGAAGCAGGAGGAGGAAGGGGAATGGCTCTGGCAGTGGATTTCTTTGACTGGCTTCAGCATCCCCACCAGCAAAGGTATGATATCTAAGGTGGAGGGGGGTTGAGGAAACGTGTGCCACCCCCAGTGCATCCCTATGCCCCCCCCCCCCCAAAATAAACAGCTAGCTATGCCCTGACTTTAATCGCACAATTAATTGTGATAAAAAATTTTAATCAAGATGCAGCCCTAGAAGAAAGTACAAATGGACAGAACCCACTGGAAAGACAGCCTAAGAGAGACAGGAAAGCAGAAATTTACCAGCATGCTTGGAAAAATAAAATGCCCAAACAAAAAAAAGTAGAAGAAATGTGTTTTATTTTGAATTATGTGAAATATGTTTGCTTTGGGAAATATATATCACAGATGCCTTTGCATTTTGTTCAGTACAAGAGGAAATGCATTTCTGTTTTTATTTCTCATATGCTGTGTTAAATGCCTAGTTTGATGTCTCAGGATTCCCAGCTTAACTGCTGTCTTTATATTTCTATTTCTAATTTGTGATCCCTTTTTCTGTATTTGTCTGTGTTTTGAGTGTAACTGAGGTGTGGTATTGTTTACATGCAGTAACCTAGTGGTTAGAGCACCAGTCTTAACATTCAGAGGTGGCTGGTTCAAATCCCACTTTTGCTCCATGTGATCTTGGGCAAGTCACTTAACCTTCCACTGCGTCAGGTACAAAAAACAAAACTAGAGTATCAGCCCTCCAGGGACAGAGAAATACCTATTGTACCTGAATGTAACACCTTGAGCTACTACTGAAAAAGGTATGAGCAAAATCCAAATTAATAACAATAATTAATATAGTAGTCTCACTTCTTGTGTTTTACCAGTATTTGTGTTCTAGGGCACTGTGTAATCTTTGTAGTGCTGTCAGTTCTTAAGCATGGTTCATGTTTGAATCATAGGAATAAGTGCTACTATTGTATGGTAGGTTTGCTACATGTATTTTTGAGGGAGTTTTTTTTTTTTCAGGTTTTGTATTTCACAATGTTCCTGGCCCTTTTAACAAAATGCAGTAAAAAGGGCCCTGCAGTAGTGGCGGGGGCCATATTTTCAGCGCGCCAGGCCCTATTTACCACAGCGGGTAAAAAGCCCATTAAAAAAATTGCGTGTGTGCGGTAAGATTACTCTTACCGCGTGGCCTTGCAGAGGGGGAAACTTACCGCCAACCACTAAGGTTGCAGTAAGGGCTCCCGTGTTAACCTGGCACTGTGTGGCACTGCCTGATTACCGTCAGGTTAGTGCCACAGTAAAAATTCCAAAAATATTTTTCATTGCACCAGAAACAGCGTGCGCTCAAGGCGGAACTACTGCTGGAGGCCACGTTGGGCCGGCAGTAGTTCCAGCTTGCCATGTGGCAACTCTTTAGTAAAAGGGCCCCTCAATCAACAAAAGTTGTCAACTACTGAAGTTATTTTTGTGGACCATCAGAAGATGAGCAACTTGGAATAATACTTTCATGTACCAACAACAAAAATCCTCATTGGACCGTATTATCTATAAAATTCTATAATTGTGCATAACTATTGTCATTCTTTCTTTTCCCTTTATTTTCAAAAATACTTGAATTTATGAGTATTTATCTGAACTTAAAGATTTCTTCGTCATGTAACCCAAAGAGTGATAACACGGTTATGCAGAATTATAGAATTTTATAGATTTAAAAAAAAAAAAAAAAAAAAGGACCAATGAGGTTTTTCACCTTCCAAGCTGACTACCTTCTGATGGTCCACAGAAATAACTTTAGTAGCTGAGAGAATGTTGTTGACTGAATAAGATTTCTCTCTCTCTTCTTATAAAACTGTACTAGACCACGTTAAATAGTGACTATTACTCAAATGACATGAGATTCAGATTTTTTTTTTTTGGTATAGTAACTTCCATGGAGAAAATGTACTTGTTCTTTTGTTTAAACGGTTTATTTACATTTATTTCTACTTACATAGAATAAACAAGAAAAGAAATAGTCCACATCAATGAGGAGTAAAAGGAGAAATACAAGAAAAATAAGAAAGATAATAAAGGAAAACAAACAATATTATACCCAATTTAGATCTAAATGTCCTCCTTTTCATTTTTGTTCTGAATCTAAAAAGTAGTGGAAAATATAAACTCAGATCCAGAAAAAAAAAAATATATATAGAGAGAGAGAGAGAGAGAGAGAGAGAGAGAGCGAGAGAGAGACAGAGACAGAAGCCGTTTTGGGTGGAGTCAGTTGGTAAAAATGTACTAACTGCGACCCCAGCTTCAAAATAAAAAATCATTATAATAAATGGTAAAATTTATCATGTTTTTATATATATACTAGTAAAAAAGGCCCGTTTGACAGAAATGAAACGGGCGCTAGCAAGGTTTTGCTTGGAGTGTGTATGTTTAATACAGTGTGTTTGACAGTGAATGTGAGTGAGAGAGAGAGAGAGTGAATGTGCGAGTGTGTGTGTGACAGAGAGTGAGACTGTCTCCTTTGTCCCCCCTCAAGCCACTCAGCGATTCTCCTGTCTCCCCTGCCCCCCCTCCAGCCACCCAGCGATTCTCCTCTCTCCCCTGCCCCCCCCCCATCCACCTAGCGATTCTCCTCTCGCCACGCCCCTGCCGCCACGCCCCCCCCAGAGGCCGCCACTGCTCACCCCCCACCCCCAATGTCGCTGTAGCCACTGCACCCCTCATCCATCCCCACCCAGGTCCCCGCCGCTCCCCCCTCTCTGTCCGCCCACCCAACAGACCTGCGAAATCTCCAGCGACACAGGCGGCGTCAGCTCCGATTTCTGGCCACTGCTGCTTCTCCTATTCAGCAGCAGCGGCCGCTACAAAAACACCAACAGCTGATTTTAGGAAGCAAGACGGCACCGCAGTCAGCCAGCAGGCATTGGCTATTGGCTCTGCAGCCGCTCCTCTTGCCTATCATGTCGCTGCGCTCCTCCGAGGTTGTCCTCCAGGGGTAGTGATGTGGAGGCGAGAGGAGGAGCTGCCTGCCTACGGTGCCGTCTTGCTTCCTAAAATCAGCTGTTCGTGTTTTTGTAGCGGCCGCTGCTGCTGAATAGGAGAAGCCTTGAATTGAAGAACCAGAGGAAGCTAAGGCAATAACAGTTTGAATCTCTGATGTGTATTTATTTTTGCTTTTGCAGGATTGTCCCTTGACAAAGCGACCGAGCGAAGCAGGCACCTGTCGGGACAGTAAGAACCCCTGGGATCGCTCTTTAATATACACACAGATAAGTGTTTGTATTCAGAATATAAAAAATGTAAAAAATAGAAAACTTCCACTGGATTCATTTGAGTCATTTAGTCACGTTGTAACAACTTGCACAGTTATGATTGCATCAGCAAATGGAAGAAAAAACATAAGAAAAAACATATATAAAAATTGATTGGATGGTAGGGGGTTGTCTATGATTAAAAGCGTCACTGAAATTAAGCATGAGTCACACATAAGTGTGTTGCTTGAAGTGACTGTATGAGACTTCCCTGAAACACATCCATGTTGTGATTAAGTGACTTGATCTCTACTATTAGAATTTTGTTGCGTTTATTTATACATTACAAGTAGAGCGCCATTAAGATTTTGACAGCATTGCTGAATAGAAGCAGCAGTGGCCAGAAATTGGAGCTGGCGCCGCCTGTGACGCTGGAGACTTGGGCAGGTCTGTTGGGTGGGTGGGCGGACAGAGAAGGGGGAGCGGTGGCGGTGACCTGGGGAGGGGGGAGCAGTGGCTTCGGCGACCTCAGGGGGGGGAGCGGTGGGGACCTTGGGGGGGGAGTGGAGGCGTAACCTGCAGCGGCAACCTCGTGGGGGGGGGGGGTGTAGCGGCAGAGGCGGAACCCCGGGGGCGGCCTTGCCCCGGGCCCCGCCCAGTCTGCTCCTTTAACGTTCGAATGTCTCTCACTGGGTTCGTGACGTCAGGAAATAGTTACGATCCCAGTGAAACACAAATTATTATATTACTAGTAAAAAAATGACCGTTTCTGAGAGAAATGAAACGGGCGCTAGCAAGGTTTTCCCTTACAGTGTGTACGTTTGAGAGGGAGTGAATCTGTGAGTGTGTGTGTGACAGAGAGAGATTGTGACTGGGTGCGATTGTGTCTGTGTGAGAATGATAGTGTGTCAGGTTGCTACTTCATTAGGGGTCACCTGATTATAGTGATACCTGTTAGTACCCAAAAATAGAGGTGGAACAACAGGCTTTTTGTGAGGAACCACTGAAAAACAAAACACACAGAAATGAAATCACAAAATATAGAATATAAGCAAAGTTTATCACAGTAAAAGAGAAATAGACTTAGAAGTTCCTAAAATTGCAAATGTTAAAAGGAAGAACTTGTCATGGAGTAGTGTTTTGGTGTAATTTCCTGCATCTTGAATCAGGAACATCTATTCCCCGTCCCATCTGAGGAGCTGTGTGTAGACTCCCTTGTTTCTGAAATTACTGGGGTTTTGATGTTTCACAGAAAGAGCTTGACTGTCTCTTGAAGTGAGTCTTGCAGAAGATCTTTGTGAAAATCACCATCGGAGCCCTCATTTTTCAGCCTCTGCTTAACACTGAGCGCCACGCAGTTATGGAGCTGCTCATTTACAGCTGATACGACCTATTTAATAGGACCTCTGAGAAGGCTTGTGGCCTTGCTTCAAAGAAATGGGGTGGAAGAGAGAGCTGGTAATCCGCTGGTAAGATCGGTGAAGTTAGTTCTTTGATTCGGTATGTAGTTTGGGATTCGGGGCCTCCGATGTTGTTTTGCGTAGATCTGCGTGAGTCACGGAGCCGCCTCATTCCCCTTTGCCAGGGCTCAGGAGGTTCGTAGCGAGTGGTGGCAGCAAATAAGAGAGGCATAGCCCCCCGCTGACAGGCCGCGACGTGCAACCATGGCCGAGAACGGCAGCTTGTAGAATGAGCGCATCAAGAGCTTCCAGAGTAAGGGCCGCGATATAGAGGTGGGTTACTGGGTGCTTTCGGGCGCGCTGTCCTCGCGGTTGTTCCCCGTGCTGGTACTGTGAGGAGAAGTGTGATAGTTTGGCTGGGCGGCTTGGAGAGGTGTTTTTCAACGGACCCGTCCGAGTAAAGGGCTTGGGGAGGGGAGGGTCTTGTGTGTTTCACCGAGGGGGGGGCAGTGACAGGTGATTCGTAGGCAGGGGGAGGAGTAACTCCTCCCCCTGCCTGGGTCGCGTTTTTTTTGTGGTGCTACGTCCGTGCTGGAGACTGTTGGTGAGTGTCATTGCTCCGCCCTTGACGTCTATCACGTTTGACACATGGGCGGGGCAGACACTCATGGACGAAAAGCAATCTTTGCCGCCTCACTTTTAGAAAGTTGGGAAAGTGAGGCTTCATTAGAACGTTGGAGGTGCGTTTTATATATATATATATATATATATATATATATTTATTTAACTTGTGACCCAAAAAAGCTTGACATCTGATAAACATATGCACAGTACTGTTTATTATACATATAATATACAGTCTCCGTTAACTGATGTTAGGCTTACTTGAAGTAATCAGTCATAGTCCTCTGTACACTCTTGTGTCTGTGAGTTCCATAGACTACGTCTGCCAGAAGATAAAAACTGTCATAGCACTGACATCCAGTGCCCTCCAGATAGGACCGCACAGTGCCGAGACTCTCCAACACTCTTGCAAAAGTGACAGGTTGTTGAATTTTGTCAAAATGCGCCTCGCTGCTCATTTCATCATCTGTTTCATCATCAGCCATTGCCTGCATGTAGGCGCATATCAGGACATCAGTGCTGTCGTCAGCTGTTTGTAGATTATAATCAACAGCTACATAGTGATGAAACTCCTCTTCAATAACACCAGGTGGGATGTTAATAGCCTGTTCATCTGACGCGTTTGCAACAGCTGCATCTGTTTCGTCCCTCTCCACATCCCTAACAAAGCTTGCCTGCTTGTAGCAGTTCACAATGGTTGCCTGTGTAACATGATTCCAGGCTTCTTTCTGCATATGTAGGGAATACAACAGTGATAGATTAAGAGCCAGTTCAACAGCACGTTTATCCTTGCCAGTTGTCAAGATTGTGACTATATTCCCTGTCGGACTTGCTTTGGGGTTCCTCCAGCCAAGCCAAGTCTGTGTGTAAATCCTGAAGCCTGTGTGAAAATCCTGAAATCCGTTCCAGTCCAGTCTAGTCCATTCCAGGATCCTGTTCCAGCCAAGCCGTGCTCTGCTGTTGTGTTGCTAACCCCCACCCTGCTGGTGACTTCACCTGTAGTGCCTTTACTACTACCTGGGAACGTCCTACGTTTGCCTTTGCATCGCTATAGGTCAGTCGGTGTGCTGTTGCACTTCTGCTTGGTTCTGTCTGTGGGCATTTCTGACTTCTGTTTCAGTGTGTCTGTTTGGGTCAGTGGTGTTTACTATATTCCTCTTACTTGTAGTTCTTGTTCTGTCTTCTTGTGCTGGCTGCTGCCAGTGGGTGTGTAATTAGCCCTCACCTTACTGCACCTGGGATTGTTTTCTACGGTTGCAGTACTCTGTGGTGAGCCTGTTTCTCTCTAGTGTTTCTCTGTGTGTTGTGTCTGCTTTGTGTTCAGCCTTCTGGTATTAGTTTGTGGTTGTAGCCTAGCTTTGGGTTCTGCCTTGTCTGTCTTATTTTATGTCTCTAGTTCCCCTCTGCCTTTTCCCTCAGTCCCTGATTGTGCAAGCTTGTTGTTGTACCCTGTTACCTGAGGAAGTACCCTCAGTTCTGAGTCCTGATTCCTGGTCCCTGTTTAGTCAAGCTTGCTTTGGAGTCCTATTCCCTGTGTGAGTTCCTGTATACTGTAAGTCCTGCTGGCTGCCCGCACCTAGGGGCTCAACCCCTAGGGAACGGCAGTCAAGTGCAGGTGAAGTCTTGTTCCAGTCCGAGTGTTCTAGTCCAGTGTGTTCCTGCTTTGTTTACCTACATCTGCAGCCCCTGCCTTGTTGGTGTGAAAGCCCAGTTCTGGTTGGGGGGTTTTGCCTGCCACTGCCGTTCTACAGCAGTGGTCCAAGGGCTCACAAATCCAGTTTTCCCTTGAGAGGCCTGACACCAGTCTGGTCATCCATAATGCTCATCAGATGACGTAGCACAAGAGCCCGATAATGTTGTTTGAAATTGGCTATTATGCCCTGATCTATAGGTTGGATCAGAGAGGTAGTGTTTGGTGGCAGGAAGACCACTTTGATGTTAGACAGCCTGACATCATCACTGTGTGCAGCACAATTATCACAAAGCAACAAAATCTGACACTTTTGTGCCCACATTCTAGTGTCTAACTTCTTTAGCCACTGCTTCCAAATTTCCCCAGTCATCCATAAATTTGTGTTAGCCTTGTATGACACAGGAAGTCGGTTAACATTCTTGAAGCAACGGGGCTGTTTGCTCTTTCCAATGACGAGTGGTTCCAACTTCTCATGCCCATTCAACAACAGAGGAGGATCGTCAGTCAGTCCTTCTACGTTTTACTTGTAGTTTTGGCATGTTTGAATGCAAGTGTTCCATCAGGAATCGAGAGACAGTTTTTGTCAGCACTGAAAATGTCACAAGGTGCAAACTCATTCAAGATGCTAGGAAGAACTGAAACAACCCAATTTTCAGCACCAAAGTCATCAGCGCCTTGTTTTTCACCATGCTGTTTCTTGAATTTTATGTTCCTCTCCTTCCATCTTTCCAACTATCCAACAGTGGCTTTGAATTCAGTTAGTCCAAGACTTTCAGCTAGCTGATTAACTTTTTCCATAAGCAGTGGACCACTAACAGGAAACTGACTGCTCCTGACTTGAGAAAACCATTGAAGAGCATCTTCTACCTCCTCAGCTTTTCCTGCCCATTTTCGTTTCCTGTGTGGATTTGTATTGTTTTGCCAGTCTTCCAGAAGCTGGTCTTTCTACTTCAAGATATGTGAAATTTGACTGGAATTGACACCATATTCTTTAGCAATAGATGCTTGACATTGTTTGCTTTCTAATTTTTTAAGAACTTCTATTCGTTCAGCCAGTGTTTACAGTTGCGCGATGACGACTCCAGTGTACACTAACAACATTCTTTCGCATATTCTGCCTGTGGCAAAGAGGAGGTAAATTTGAAATCTCGTTGGTTGTCACGCGCCAATCGACTTCCATATTCCATGCGCATGCTTATGTGGAGTCTTTCCTGCAGAGGAGCGGTCTTAAACCATGCATATAAGCGAATTTTGCACTTATCAGTGGTGCGCTAAACCGAAGTTTGTCCCCATAGAAATTGATGGCGCCAAAAATGGGACCGAAATACGGCATGCAGTTAAACAGAGCATGCGCTTATCCGACGTGCACTTAAAAGGAGTGCAGAGTGTGTGTGTGTGTATGTGTATATATATATATATATATATATATATATATATATATATATATATATATATATATATATATATATATAACATGATAAATTTACCATATATTATAATGATTTTTTTATTTTGAAGCTGGGGTCGCAGTTGGCACATTTATACCGACTCCACCCAAAACTGCTTCCGACTGACTCCACGACTCCACAGCCCTGGCTTGACAGGCCCCTCTTGATATTTCTCTGGGGTTGGAAGGAAATATACTGGTTCTCTTGACTTAGGCTTCCACGGCTGACATCATGATTGTTGCAGTTGTCCGGGTCTCGGTTACTCTCTGCATTGGCAGCAAAGACCACCAGATTGCCCACTGAGAACACATTACTTCAGCTCTCAGCACAAGCAAGTACTTGCAGAGGAACTCTTAGCCCTTTTGAAGACCCAGCGGTCAAGCTTTATTCCACCCGGGGAGGAAGGGCGGGGATTCTATTCCAGGTACTTTGTGATGCAAAAGAAGACGGGTGATTCTTCCCAACCTAGACCCAAGGGCAATGAACAAGCTCCTGGTCAAAGAAAACTTCAGCAAAATGACTGGCTATGCTCTATGAACTTAAAGGATGCTTACACAGTATCTGCGATTTCAGCTTGGAACACAGCACTTCCAGTACCATGTTTTGCATCTTGGCCTCATGTCAGCTCCCAGGGTTTTCAACAAATATCTAGCAGTAGTCGCAGCATCGCTATGCAGACTGGGAATCCACATATTCTCTTATCTGGACAAGTGGCTGGTGAAGAGCACGTCGCAAGATGGTGCTCAGGAGTCCATGCGGCAGACTATTCAGAGACTTGATCTACTAGGGTTCATTCTAAACTACCTCAAGTCCCATCTGCACCCTGTCCAGCAACTGAAATTCATCAGAGCCCTGCTCGATACGCAGAAGGTTCGAGTCTTCCTCCCGGGGTCGAGAGAGGGCACTCTAGTCGCACTGGCTTCTTGGGTTTGAACCTCTGAACACATCATGGCTCGGCAGACGTTGAGGTTGTTGGGCCACACGGCCTCCACAGTCTATGTGACATCCGTGACACGTCTTCATACAATGGACCCTAGCTTCTCAGTTGTACCAAGCCACAAGGGATCTGGAGAATCATACGAGTGTCCCTGGAGCTTGCTCACAATCTGATGTGGTGGACCATTTGATCCAATTTGAATCTGGGACTCCCATTCCAAATTTTTCAGTCATGAACATGCCGACAACAGATGCATCTCGCCTGGGATGGGAAACTCATGTAGATGGGCTTCACACAAAGTGAATGGTCAACCCAGGAAACAGATCTCAAGATCAATCTCCTGGAGCTTTGGGCTATCTGGAACGCTCTAAAGACTTTCAGATCGGCTGTCTCACCAAATTCTGCTCCAGTTTCCGCCCAGGAAGAGGAAATCGCTCTTGTGGAATGTGCCTTAAAGGCTTCAGGCGGAGCCCGGCCAGACAGCAGATATGCTGAAAAGATAGCTTCTTTGAGCCAACGGGCAATAGTGGCTTTAGACGCTGAAGACCCTCTGCGAGGACCTGCAAACAGCACAAAAAGATGATCAGAGGTCCTGAAAGAATTTGTAATTCGCAGATACTGCAACAGAGTCCTGCGCACATCCAAAGGTGCAACTGCCCAAATGAATCTGGAAACTCCTCCTCAACAAAGGAGGGAGGAAAAACAGGCTGGTTTAGGTGAAACGCTGAAACCACCTTAGGCATGAAGGAAGGCACGGTCCGAACCGTGACCCCTGACTCTGGGAATTGCAGAAAAGGGTCTCTACAGGACAGTGCCTGGAGCTCTGACACCCGTCTCGCCGAGGTAATGGCCACTAAAAAGACGGCCTTCAGTGTCAAATCTTTCTCTGAAGCACGCCGAAGCAGTTCAAAGGGAGCCCCCTGAAGGGCCTTCAATACTAACCCCAGGTTCCAAGCTGGACAAGGTGCCTGCATGGGAGGACGGAGCCGAAGCACCCCTCTAAGAAACCGTGCCACATCTGGATGAGCAGCTAAGGACACGCCTTCAACCTTGCCACGCAGGGAGGCCAATGCTGCCACTTGCACCCGCAGGGAATTATAGGCCAAGCCTTTGTGTACACCATCCTGCAAAAAATCCAGAATCAGCAAGACAGGAGCCTGCAACGGAGAAAGCGCTCTTGAAACACAACAGACTTCAAACTGGCGCCAAATCCTGGCATAAGCCACGGAAGTGGGGCGCTTACGGGCCTGCAGGAGAGTGGAAATTACCTTATTTGAGTAGCCTTTATCTCTCAATTGCGCCCTCTAAATCGCCATGCCATAAGACCAAAGTGGCAGGCGTCCTCCATGGCCACCAGACCCTGTGACAACAGGTGCGGAACCAGAGGTAACGGAAAGGGAGCCTCCAACAGCATCTGTCGGAGGTCCGCATACCAAGGCCTCCTGGGCCAATCCGGGGCGATGAGCACCACTTCTCCTGGATGCAGCCGAATCCGCAGGAGCACTCGCCCTATCAAGGGCCACGGAGGAAAGACATACAGCAAGCCCAGGGGCCAGGGTTGAGCCAAGGCATCCAACCCGGCAGAGCGAGGATCCCTCCGTCTGCTGAAGAAGCACAGGACTTTGGCATTGGAACTGGTCGCCATAAGATCCATCACTGGCTTGCCCCATTTGGCACATATCTGCACGAATACATCGTCTGCTAGTTCCCACTCCGCTGGATCGATCTGATGCCTGCTTAGTCGGCTTGCACGTTGCTCTGACCTGCAATGTAGCTGCTGACAGGGACTGTAGATGCAGCTCGGCCCAGTCGCAAATTTGTTCGGCCTGCGCGACTAGAGCACTGCACTGAGTGCCACCTTGTCGATTTATGTAGGTCACTGCTGTCGTGTTGTCCGACATCACTCGGACAGCCAATCCTTCCAGGGTCACTTGAAAGGCCAGAAGAGCCAGAAACACCGCTTTCAACTCCAGGCGGTTGATAGACCACTCGTCGGGCGTCCACAGACCCTGGGCATGCTTCCCCTGGCAATGTGCGCCCCAGCCCTTCAGGCTGGCATCTGTCACCACTAGGCACCAATCGGGGAGTGCCAGCGGCATTCCCCGCCGCAACATGCTGTCCGAGAGCCACCACTCCATACTGAGGCGGGCCGCAGGGAGCCAAGAAAGTCTGCACTGATAATCCTGAGATACTGGAGACCATCGTTGAAGTAGAGAATACTGTAGAGGTCTCAGGTGCGCTCTCGCCCATGGCACCACTTCCAAGGTGGCCGTCATCGATCCCAACAGCTGGACAATGTCCCAAGCTCGCGGGTGGGGCATCCTCAGGAGCAGACGGACCTGATTATGAAGCTTGCACCGCCTTTGCTCGGGAAGAAACACATAGCCCGAGGCTGTGTCGAACCTGGCCCCCAAATATTCTAGAGATTGCGAGGGGGTCAGGTAACTTTTGGCCATATTGGCGACCCAGCCCAGAGATTGAAGGACTGAAACCACTCTGGCTGTAGCTAGATGACTCTCTTTTTCTGAGTCTGCTCTGATGAGCCAGTCGTCTAGGTACGGGTGAACCCAGATACCCTCTCGCCTGAAAAAGGCAGCTACTACCACCATTACCTTGGAGAAGGTTCGGGGAGCTGTGGCGAGGCCAAAAGGCAAGGCCCGAAACTGGAAATGTTTTCCCAACACCGCAAACCGCAGAAACTTCTGGTGCGGGGGCCAAATTGGTATGTGCAAGAAAGCTTCTTTCAGGTCCAGAGACGTGAGAAACTCTCCTGGCTGTACCGCCGCAATGACGGAGCGCAGGGGTTCAGGATCAGGCGAAAAGACCCGCCTTTTCGTGGCACCACAAAGTAAATGGAGTAGCGGCCTAAACCTTGTTCGGCGGGAGGCACCGGGGTCACAGCCCCTATCCGGCACAGACTGTGCAAAGTCTCCTCTACCGCCGCCCGTTTGGCGGCAGAACCGCATCGGGACTCCACAAACACATCTCTCACCGGGGCATCGAATTCTATTCGGTATCCGTCTCTGATCAGGTCCAAGACCCACTGATCTGCGGAGATTTTGGCCCACTCCTCGAAAAAGAGGGAAAGTCTTCCTCCGATGACAGGAAACGAGGAGGGGGCCAGCGCCCCATCATTGAGAGGGTTGCCGCTGAACTCCTGGCCTTGAACCGGCAGCTGCGGAACGTTTGTCCGAGCGAAAGGAGTTTCTCTGCTGAAAGCGGGCACGTGAAGTGAACCCAGCAGAACGCCCCGGGCGGTACCTTCTAGCTTCATGGAAGCGAGGTCTGTACGAGGAGTGGACCGCCTGGCCCTTAGAGGAAGGCCTCTGCCTATCTTCGGGCAAGCGCTGGGGTTTTGGATCACCCAGGCCTTTCACAATTTTCTCTAACTCCTCACCAAATAGGAGAAGTCCTTGAAAAGGCAACTTCACCAACCTTTGCTTAGAGGCCATGTCCGCTGCCCAGTGTCGTAGCCACAGACGACGGTGAGCCGCCACTGCTACTGCCATTTGTTTAGCCGAAGCTCTGACAAGGTCATCAGCCAGAAAGGACAAGGCCAACTCCATCCGCGGAGCCACATCCAAGAAGGGCTCCGCTCCATCTCCGGGCTGAGCCACTGCCTGTTGCAGCCAAGCTAGGCAGGCTCTCACAGCATAACAGCTGCATGCAAACGCCCGAACAGTGAGACCTGCAATTTCAAAGGACCGTTTCAACGCTGTTTCCAGCCTACGGTCTTGAACATCCTTCAGGGCAACACCTCCTTCAACAGGGAGGGTAGTTCTCTTTGTCACCGCAGTGACTAGGGCATCCACTGTAGGCATTTGAAAACGAGCCATATGTCCCTCACGCAGAGGGTATAACTGCCCCATAGCCCTGGAATCTCTCAAAGGTCCCTCGGGGTCAGCCCACTGAGCCGAAACAAGCTCTAGGATGGAGTCATGCAAAGGGAAGGCCCGAGCAGCTTTCTTGGTACTAGCCATCCTGGGATTACCCGAGGAGGCCATGCCACTGTCAGGATCTTCAATCGAGAGGGCCTGCAGGGTATCTGAAATAAGCGCTGGCAGCTCATCACGGTGGAAAATCCTCACCGCGGAGGGATCATCCAGATCCTGTGGTAAATCCGCACCTGACTCTGGTTCCTCAGACCAAGAACGTCTGTCAGAGTTCTCCGAATCCTCACACCCCGACCACGGGGGGGAAAAAGGTGCACCACAATCTGAAGGGGAATTAACCCTTCTACGCTTATCTTTAGGCCAAGCATCCGGGAAAAAAGCCTCACTGGGCAGTCCCAGGCCAGAATCCATCGGGGGGGGCAATCAGAGGAGCCTCAGGCGACCCTGGAGGAAGGGCTCTTTTCATCATGTATGCTTTATGCAGCAAAAGCACAAAATCCGGGGAGAAAATCTCACCCTGGGCACCCGAATCCTGTCCGGTGCTAGCCACTCCTGAAATAACCTCATCTCGAGCTGCCCCACCCGGCTCAGGTCTCTCCGTGTCCACGGAGGCCGCGCCATGCGGTGTAAGCAAAATGGCGCCTGCTGCCAGCTCAGAGTGGGAAGAAACATCGCTCGCCATGCTCGGGCCGGCTCCTACGCCAATACAGCACAATTTACAGAGCCCTGCTGCTGATTTGCGCTTACCACAAGTGGAACAGCGCTTTACATTGTCCGCAGCCATCGCCGAAAAACGGCGGTAAAATCCAAAATGGCGGTTTCGCGCCAAAATCGCCCCGATCGCGGGCCCACCCCGGAGGAGTTGCCTCAAAGGATCTAGTGTACAACTACGATCCTGCTGAAAATCAGGTCAAAAACCTCTGTTCCAGCGTCTCTGCGTTTAAAAACGTGACGCGACTTTTTTTTTTTTTTTTAAGCTGTGAGGAAAGCAGAGGTATTGAAGACTCCGGATGCTCAGATGAGTGGGAAAGGCAGGGAAAAGGCGAACCTATATGCCTGCATCCACTGTTGGTGGGTAAGGACAGGGAAAGCAAGGCAATATGTCCACATCCACAGAGGTATGGGTAAGGCAGGGAAAGGGCTAATCTATGTGCCTTTAAAGTGAAGCTGCTATAGCCTCCAACACCCCGGTTAACAACTGGCAAGCCACCTCCCGGCAGATTTTTCTGGAGCTCGAACAAGCTGCAGCCACCCTGCTAAGGGAGATAGAGAACACCGAAGAGGCAGTGGAGCTAGCTGGCCAAGAGGGCATTGTGAAAGTTTGAGTGCTCTCTATCTCCCCTGCTGGTTGATGGACATAACCCATACGTAATGGCTTCATCTGCTTGATGACAAGGAAAATTATTTTTGCCAAACTTTTTAAAGCACTACCCCACCACAGGGGGTTCTTACGAACCCAAAACTACTATCAACTTTCATAGAAAAGTAACCCCTAAGCTCCCAGCCACAGTCAAAGCCACCTGTCAACTGTGAGTTCTGCAAATTCCCTGGAAGTCCAGCCGGGCAGCTCAAAAGTCGAGCCCCCGGCCTCAACTTGGGCTTAGTCGCGTTCCTATGCACCATCGCACATGCATTAAAAAAAAAAAACACACACCCACACGCTGCAGGGATGCGCCTAGGCCAAAGCCGGCCATTTTTCTTGTGCGGCCCGAGCAGCTCATTTCTTGGCTGTGAAATGCAGCTGACGGTCACACCTGATGCAACCTCCGCTCTGGAGACTCCAAAATGCCTCCAGCGTGCACCACCACTTGCCCACTGGCCACCACTGCCTCCTACAGCATACCAGAGGGCCCAGAACGGCCCAAAGATGAGACAGACTGCCTTAGGACCCTCCCCCCGGTAAATAAAATATATATATTTTTTAACCCGGGGGGGGGTTTACAATTTCAATGATTGATCGTGGTGGTATTGTGTATACTTTTGAGTTTCAAAAAGTTTTTTTTAAAACATCCACGCTAATAACAAGGTCATAGTCACAACAGACCCCAGAGTCACAGGCTGAGCATAAAACTTTTTTCCCCCCCATTTAAAGCAACCATTCTATCATCACAGATTCAAGCTTATTGCACATTTAAAATCAAGTGTCAATATATGAGCTACTCATCTAGGCCCCGAGGCTCTTAGGAATCGCTTCCAATATGTGCATTCAAATCTGGCTATATAATGTCACGTCTCACATTGGGATACTACAGAACCACCTATAAATGAAATCACACTGACAATTTGGGGCATAAGGGGTATTTTACTAAGGCAAGCTGGCGATTTTAGAGTGCGCTAAAAATAGGCACACACTAAACGCTACAGATGCCAATGTATTCCTATGGGCATCTTTAGCTTGCGTCTATTTTTAGCATGCACTAAAAAAGCCAGCGCGCCTAAGTAAAAGATCCTCTCAGTGCACTAGTATGTGCTAAGTCCATAGGTATAAAATAATTTAGCATGCACTAAGCTTTTGAAAAGAGCCCCTTTATCTCTCACACTGAACAAGTCAATCACCTTAGGTATCATTTAGACTGTGAGCCTCCTCATGTACCTGAATTTAACTCGACTTAGCTCAGATTTTAAAAAGGTGCGTATTAAATCTAAAATCCAAGCACAGTTGCCCATTTAAAATCTCTCTCTCTATAGATAGATAGATATGCATGTGTAATATGTATATTATATACACATTCATTATTTTTAATAGTGGTTCATTTTGATTTTTCAGAAACATGCTTCTGTGACAATTTTTACAGCACTTCAGTCTTATGTAAAACAGAAGGAATTAGCACTAGTTGATGAAAGTATACAGTGCTGCAGTCTGCTAAACGAATCATGCATGACTATCCTCATTCTAAATACAACAGAAGAAACAATATCAACAGAGATGTCTGGGCAGTCTTTCTGGTGAGATACAAATGGAATGGGGAGGGGAACATTTTTTATTTATTTATTTTTTAATGAACAGGTAAGAGACCAAAAAAAAAAAAAAACCCAGCATAGAATCTGCATCACGACTCCTGACCACAATAGACGCACAATGAAATGTAGTCTGGGTTAAACTACTAACTAAACATACAGACTGATTTTTACATTCAATTGTCATGAGACTGGTATGTCCTGCCTTTGTCACTTCCCTTTTTGCATTGTATCTAGATTTTAATTGTGCTTCAAAAATGTATATAATTTTATAATACAAAAACATGCCACACAAGACTGATGAAAACAGAAAATATACTTCTGTCCTATTTACACACAAAGGCTCCGATTTACTACTTTTTCCCCAGCAAACAGAGAATGGGGAATAGAAGCCTTTGTAAAGCAGGCCTACGCTTTTATCTACTAGTCACTTTCACAGCCATAATGCACAGCAGACAATATCTTTTGGACTCTTTAGGTAGGTGTACTTTTGTATTTATTTTTATGTTAATCCCAAGATCAGTTCCTAGATACCCAGACATGCTCAATACACCAAAAAGCAGCGTCTCACTCTAAATATTAACTCTAACATTAGTGCCTGTTCATAGCTTCCTCCCCCTTCCCTTTTTTTTTGTTTCTTGACTTGCAGCCAAGAGGCTGATGCAGCATTCTGTTTTGTTTTCAGAAGCTGCAGCATGAACCATCTTCAGTGAATGAATTTTCCATCCCCTCCTTATATCAAATAAGCAACCAGTACAAGGTAATGGATTTATGTACTGAAGAATGCTTCAACATTCAACCTTTTTCTGTAATTTAATTTTCAATACAAAGAATGCTCGAGTCAAAAATGTTTACATATACAAACACTGCTTTAACTTGTAATAGAAATGGAATCTAATGTATATAATTGTGAATGGCAAGAAAGCAGAAAGCCTAATAGTCCCTCAGTCATTCTTCAGGGCTTACATAGCTAGCTCTGCTATTTCATTTTTAAGTATCCAAGCACTTGATTCACAGAGAACTAAATTAGCATAGGTTGCAAAAGTAAAGAACACAATCAAGAAAACTGAACAACATTTATGAACAAAGCAACTAATAAGTCATTGATGAATCCCAGAACTCACCGTTAAGAACAGTGTATTCCCATACCTTGGTCAAAGAAAGAAGCGGACATCAATGCACTGGTGTTGCACTGAGAGGATTTAATAGTATTTGAGAAATGACACGGGAAGCATTTCATCTTCCGCAGTGCACTGATTTGCTTGTGTATTTTCATCTGTATTAATACTACTGTTGCTAACAAAATGAATACTAAGCTCATATATACTATTTTTGTCCTAGAACTGATTAACTTGAATCCCAGTATTCACTGCATGCAGTGTGATACTCTGGTCCGTTGGTGCTGCAACGGGAAGCAGAGCATCTTAGGAGCACACTGCTGCCTCTCATCTGCCTCCTCCCTTTTCCATGTGTGCACAAGCCTGCCATTTGCTACAGTCTCCAGATGAGGAGGGGGGAGGAGATCCTGCAAACACAAAGGGTTCTCTGCTCTAATTTCTGTCCAGACTCTGTAAAATGCTGTCCACACATACCAGTTATTCATCAAAAATCCTAATTTGTGGAAAGATGGGGAATAGAGTGAAAAATAGTAGGGAGTTTGTTGATGCTTTAGCGATGTGGGCTGTATAACTGCTTTTCAGTATTACACAGTGTCCTACCTTTATCTGCATAATTCGCTTGAGATCCTTTTCCTCCACCCACAAGAACAGAAGTGTCAGGAAACAGACTGATAAACATCCACTAGATCTGCATACACTCAGACCACTATCTTGTAAACCAATTTCTTTTCTATTATTCCATCCTGAAATAAGTCAAAACACAAGATGATGACTAATGCCATCTATTCTAAATACATCTCTATGAATTTTTTTTCCTTCTAATAAAACAGTGTGTTTACACACATGCACATAAATGGTTTGGAATATGTCTGAGATGCCAAGGAACTGTACTTTGGTTTCTGGTTGACATTTCATAAAGAGCTGTTATATGTCAGAGATAAAAAAAAATACTTAATACCTTCCTAATAAAGCAGAGCCACTGATAGGATTTCAGGGCAAAGGTATAATAACGCTGAACTACCAGAAATTAGCAGACACTCAAACCTATAAATATTAATAGCTTACACATTTGCTTCCAATTAGTATGATTATATGGATATAACTAGAATAGCCTACTCCAAAAAAACAGCAAGATATTCAAATTAAAAGAAAAATAAAATAAAACCAGCGATGCTTCTTATTCACGTCAGTTGTATGGATTAATATTCTACAAATATGTAGCACTTGGCAAGGAACTATAACAGGGTTTAAAAGGGGCTTCCATTAAATCAGATATGTCTCACCATCTCTGGAGAAAAACAAACAAAAATGCTTTAATGAATTCTGATACAGCAAACAATTTGTATTACAGCCATCCAAACCCCATCCTTTCATGAGAAGAAAAAAAAAGTTACAGAAGTTCAAACGTAACTTTTTCAGACTGCTTATAGACCAATGATGTGAAAAATCAGCCACTCTCCATTTTGGATCTGCTACTTTAGTCATTTTTTCCTCCAGAGATGGTCACATATATTAATGACCCTCTGTATTTTGACTTCAGAGTACATGTACTTCACTATTATTCAGGAGTGAGCGTTGCATATACGGGTCCCTGGATGCCAGTGAAAATAATGTTTAGCATTACCCCTTTCTTTTCATACCAGAAGGGAGTAAACGTTTTGCCATAAGGTCACACTACTGGCTCTTGCACCAGGGGCCAAGGACTATACCCCTTAGAGCTCAAAATGTGGGGTTCCTCTTGAGGCAAAAGTGAAAAGTAGGATGGTGAACATAAAAAGCCACAGAGGAATTTTATTTTCTCTCTTTTTGTTGTTGTTAAACAGTGCAACATAAAAAACTGGAAAAAAAATCCCCTTAGCTTAAATTCTGCTCAGTATTCATAATAAACCATTACACATTTAGATGTTTGAAATGAGGTGAACTTTAATATATTGTAAAGAATGACAAGATTTGTTACAGTAAATTCAAATTCACCTCACTACAAACATCTTCATTTCTAATAGTCTACTGTCTTAAGTGATGCTATTGCTGCTCTCTCTAGTTCCCTCCAATATTTCTGTTAAAGTGGCAGGTGAACTTATGTTCAAATATTTTTATTATTTTTTTGCAATACAAATACAACATGGAAACAACTACAGACACCATCATCAGTATAACTATTCCAAAACAATCTACATAATCATCTATTGTTCTCCACCCTGCTTTGGTTATTTGGCGGGAAGTCTAGAAGAGGAAAACAAAGTGCTTTTAAGTGACAAAAATAACAAGCCTTTTAAATCAACTAAGACTTGTGGACTGCATTGGTTATTTAGTGGCAGGTGAACTTAGTTAACAAGCACTGGCTTGGGTGAATTGCTCTAATATTATGGTTTAAACATTGATGCTGACAAAATCATTTGTCTCTCACTGCGCATAAAATGTTATCTGATCAGGTCTGGGATCCAGGGCAGTGTCTAAACCAGAGATCCTCACTATTTCTCAAGTGAGGGCCAATCTGCCAAAACAGCCTACGCCAACTCCAACAGAACCAGCCTTTCCAGTCACAACTGAACTGCATAGATTTTACGGAATACTTTGACAGCAAAATTAAAAGTCTCTGCCAGAATTTACAAGCAGTCCTACCTAGTCTCCAATCAGCTAACCAGGAGCGCACAAACTCGCCCCCCTCCTGACACAGACATATGGGACTCTTAACCTAATAACAGAAGAGGGTCTTGACAAAATTCTAACAGACCATCAAATATAGTGCAGCAGGCAAGCAGAGGCGTCACAGAAGACACCACAAAAATTGTAAACTCCTCTCTTTCTAATGAGCAACTATCAACAGCATTAAAAAGAGCAGTGGTGCGCTCATTGCTAAAGAACAACCTTCACCAGGACAAACTATTCAAGGTTGCTGAAACATGTGTGGACTGTGAAATATTGCAGGAAGACCTCAGGAAATTGGAAGGCTGGGCATCCAAATGGCAGATGAAATTTAATGTGGACAAATTCAAAGTGATGCACATTGGAAAGAATAATCCGAATCATAGTTACCTGATGCTAGGGTCCACCTTGGGAGTCAGCACTCAAGAAAAAGATCTGGGTGTCATTGTAGAGAATACGCTGAAATCTTCTGATCAGTGTACGGCGGCGGCCAAAAAAAGCACACAGGATGCTAGGAATTTTTAGGAAAGGGATGCTGTATAAGACCAAAAATACTATAATGCCTTTGTATCACTCCATGGTGCATCCACACCTTGAGTATTGCATTCCGTTCTGGTTGCCATGTCTCAAAAAAAGATATAGTGGAATTAGAAAAGGTTCAAAGAAGAGTGACCAAAATGATAAAGGGAGTGGAACTCCTCTCATATAAGGAAAGGCTAAAGAGGTTAGGGTTTTTCGGTTTGTAAAGGAGATGGATGAGGGAAGATATGATTGCGGTCTTCAAAATCCTGAATGGTGTAAAACGAGAAGAAAAACTATTTTTTTTACTCGTTCCAAAAGTACAAAGACTAGGGGACACTCAAGGAAGTTACATGGAAATATTTTTAAAACAAATAGGAGGAAATATTTTTTTCACTCAATGAATAGTTAAGCTCTTTGTCGGAGGATGTGGTAACAGCGGTTAGCATAACTAGGTTTAAAAAAAGGTTTGGACAAATTCCTGGAGAAAAAGTCTACAGTCTGCTATTGAGACAGACATGGGAAGCAACTGCTTGCCCTGGGATTTGTAGTATGGAGTATTAACACGATTTGGGATTCTGCCAGGTACTTGTGACCTGACAGGATACAGGGCTAGATGGACCAATGGTCTGACCCAGTATCCTGTCAGGTCACAAAACGTCACTAGCTACCAGTACAATACAGGTCAAATTAAAACTCTATGTTTGACCTTCAAGGCCCTTAAAGGAAATGGCCCAGAGTTGGATCTTTGTTTGATGGTGTAACTGGAAAGAGAAGCAAGATGTCATCTGGGCAGGATAATAGTAGTTCATTAAGTCCCAGGTGTGTTGAGGCAAGGGATGACATAAAGAGATTGAATAGGATAGTTGAGAGGGGAGATCCCAGTAGTTTGAAAGTTGGCTGTTTTGCTTGATAGAATAGCTTCTATTTGAAAGGCATTCACTGAACCATATGAGCAAGGTCCCTGTTATTCCTATCTGATTCAGGTGTTCAAGTAGAAATGTGTGGTCAACTGCATCAAATGCCACTGATATATTGAATTGGAGAAGAATTACTTGGTTGTCTTTGCATAGGTGCTGTTTGACATATGTAGTTAGAACCAGCAGTAGTTTTTCCATACTATGCAACCATCTGAAGCCAAATTGTGATCAGTGTAAAACAGAAAATATTTCCAGATAAAGAGTTGTTTACTAATGTAGGTTTTTAATGCTTTAGTAAAAAGGGGTATGCTTGCCACTGGACAGCAGTTTGCAGCAAGGTTATGTCTAGCCCAGATCCCTTCAGTAGTGGAGTGAAAACAATTTTGCCCATATCAGAAGGAAGAGAGCCAGTTTTTAACAGCTCACTGAGATTGAGTAATCAGTTTATTTCTTCCATATGGATGGATTTGAGTAGGTGTTTTGGGCATTGATCCAGGGAGCAGTTGGCTCGAGAGCATTTCAACAGTATTGATCTTACATCCTCTGCTGTTAACAGTTGAAAAGATAACCCAGTTTTGGTCAGTTTTGAGTCCTTGGGTTGTAGGATCTCTGGCAATTAAGGCTGAACTACGGGTTGGACTATTTTCCTCTGTTGGCGTATCCTTAGATAGTTCGGACCTAATTTGAAAGATCTTATTGGCGAAATGATCAGCGAGGTACTGGGCGGTGAGACACGTTTTCTATGATTGTTCATCCTTATTAGTGGAAGCTAGTGTTTTAACTAAGGAGAAGTTTCTTGTTGCCAAGATCATCTTGACCTATTATGCTGCTATAGTACTGGTGTTTTGAGTCAGCTACCTTCTTTTTGTAGCGTCAGAAGGCTGACTCCCATTCAGATTTATCAGTAGTAACTTTGTTCTCTCTCCATTGCTTTTCAAGGCATCGATATTCCTTTTTTAGGATGGATAGTTCCTCTATAAACTATGGCAAATTTCTGGGTGTCTTGTCCTTTTTAGTGGTAAATGAAGCAACTTTGTCTAGTCTGGCTTTCACTTTGATGTCCCAGCGGGATTTGATTGAACCATATGTAGATGCGGTAGTGAGAGAATCTGTTATCTCCGACCAGAAAGTGGCCCCGTTGATTTTACCTCTGGTGGAGATGAGTTTGGAGGACTTGTGTCTGGTTAAGCTTGACATACAGATATCAATGGTGAAATCCAGTTGGAAATGGTCAGACCATATTACTGGCTTCAATTTGAATGAACTATCAATCTTTTAGGATAGGATGTCATGAAGTCTAACACATGTCCTTTTTCATAAGTTGCACCCTAGGAGAATGTAGTTAGCTCGTAGTCCTTCAGGAATGATTTGAAGTTACAGACACTGGTATCTGCATCATTTTCCAAGTGTAGGTTTAAGTCTCCCAGGAAGATAATCCTTCAGAATTGTGATATGGCAGAGGAAGTAATTTCTACAAGTAGTGGTTCTGCCTTGGACCAAGCTCCCAGAAGACGGTAAATGAGGAGTACGGTGATTTGATTTGCCTCTTTTGAATCATCACTGAATTTGCATAGCATGTATTTCAGTTCAGGGAAAACCCCAGAACTAACTAAAGACACGTGGAAAAGACTCTTAAAGATAAGAGCAAGTCCGCCTCCTTTTTTTACCCTGTCTTGGAGAATGAAGAATACCATAACTGGGTGACAGATGTGGGGCAAAGTATCAGACTATCAACTTCTGTGAGTCATGTTTCTGAGATAAACAGAAAACCCAGATCTGAAGATTCTAGCAGATCCCTGAGTAAGAGAGCCTTGTTCCCCACAGATCTAGCATTGACATAGATTGCTGGGACAGGACTGAGTTAAGACTTGTGTTCCAAAGGGAAGAGCTGTTTGATTAACTGCAAAAGGTAGCGAGGTTTTTTAGGCTGTCGAATGTTAGCCATTTTGTTCTGGTCCGTAACCACAGTAGTATTCTGACGGTATATATTGGCATTATCTAGTAGGTATCTGACATTGAAATTAGGGTGTTTCTTAGTACAGGGTTTTCTAGACTGATTATCCATTATGGGGATAAGTTTAGGTACTAAGTCATCTTGTAGGTTGCCGCCTGATGTGCTCAAAAGGACTAAGCAAATCCATGCGACCCACTTCATGGCGATAGCTTTTTGAGCTAGTTTAAGTCAGTAAGGTTTAGCGCTCTTTATCAGTTTTAAATGTGTGCTAAGATTTCAGAACTGAGTTCTCCCTTAAGGTAGAAGCTACCGATGGTGAGGAGAGGTCATGGTGTCTCAGGAACTCATAGGGTGTGGAGGTGTGGATGTGCCGTTGTGGCAGACTTCAAAACGATGATATGACTCGCTGTAATTAGGTAGGGCTCCTCATTTAAGCTCCCATTCTTCCAAAGTCAGTCATGCAGCAGTAGGGAGAGTTTATATTGGGTGAGAGGCCCCAGTGTTATAGAGTTGTTGATTTCCTTTGTTTGCTGTTTGAAGTATGGTTGTAAGTACAGAGCTGAGCAGGTATTTGGAGAGAACTGACCTTAACACTCCTTGGGTTCCTCTAACAGGCTGCCGGCTCTTCTATAGTCAGTTGTGCAGCTTTGAAGGGAGAATTTATAGCGAACGCCAGGCTGCAGTGTAGTTCTCATGGTTACAAATCCAGATAGCTCTCTTAGTCACTCAGGAAAAATGTCAGGAAGTATTATTTCACAGATACGGTGGTAGATACTTGGAATGCCCTCCTGCGGGAGGTGGTGGTGATGAAAACGGTAACAGAATTAAAAAATGTGTGGGATAAGCACAAAGGAATCCTGTTCAGAAGGAATGGATCCACAGAAGCATAGTGGAGATTGTTGTGGCAACATTGGTAATTGGGAAGCAAAGCTAGTGCTGGGCAGAATTCTATGGTCTTTGCCAAGCTGTAGTGGTGGTTTCAGTTAGCAGTTTCTGATCCTTGTGTCCTTTGTTCCAATTGCCTCCTATCCCATTGGTTTTTAATTTTCTCAAAGAGTCTTTCATGAGGAACTTTGTCAAAAGCTTTCTGAAAATCTACATAAACTACATTAACTGGCTCATCTTTTATCCACATGACTATTCAAACCTTCAAAAAAATATATAGCCAACTGGTGAGGCAAGGCATCCCTTGGCTGAATCTATGTTGACTCTGTCCCATTAAACCATGTTTGTCTATGTATTCAATAATTTTATTGTTATATTAGTTTCTACCATTTTGCCCAGCACGGACATCAGGCTTACTGGTCTGTAGTTTCCCTGATCTCCTCTGGAACGCTCTCAAAAAAGATATAGTGGAATTAGAAAAGGTGCAGAGAAGGGCGACAAAAATGATAAAGGGGATGGGACGACTTCTCTATGAGGAAAGGCTAAAGCAGCTAGGGCTCTTCAGCTTGGAGAAAAGGCGGCTGAGGGGAGATATGATAGAGGTCTATAAAATAATGAGTGGAGTGGAATGGGTAGATGTGAAGCATCTGTTCACGCTTTCAAAAAAAATACTAGGACTAGGGGGCATGCGATGAAGCTACAATGTAGTAAATTTAAAAAGAATCAGAGAAAATATTTCTTCACTCAACGTATAATTAAACTCTGGAATTCGTTGCCAGAGAATGTGGTAAAGGCGGTTAAGCTTAGCGGAATTTTAAAAAGGTTTGGACGGCTTCCTAAAGGAAAAGTCCATAGACCATTATTAAATGGACTTGGGGAAAATCCACTATTTCTGGGATAACCAGTATAAAATGTTTTGTACTTTTTTGGGATCTTGCCAGGTATTTGTGACCTGGATTGGTCACTGTTGGAAACAGGATGCTGGGCTTGATGGACCTTTGTTTCTTTCCCAGTATGGCAATACTTATGTACTCAGCAAAGCCTTGCCTTGGCTGACAATGGAAGCTACCACAGTTTCTGTACTATAATTTTTTCTGAAAACCAGACTGAAATGAATGTAATATATTATTGTCTGACAAGTAACTGCCCAACAGATTTGAAACATAACCCTCTATAATCTTTGAAAACAACAGGATAGATTCTATTGGATAATAATTACTAGGTTGCAGTAAGTCCCCATCAGGATTTTTAGGGATAGGTGTTAAGATGATTTCTCCGCCATTCTCAGGGAACCTGCCATCTAACAAGCAACTGTGTAACCAATCAGTTAAAGTAAATTGCACCCATCTTGTGTTGCCAACTGCTGATGTCAATTCAGGCATGCTCTTGCCATGAACGAGTTGCAAATTGTCGCTTGAAGGCCCAAGAGGCCACTTCAAAGGCTCGTTTCAGCGAGCCTTCTACTTCCTACCCTGTAGGTCCTTTTAGGGGAATACCCCTTTCCACCAGCAACGTTGTCTTCTTAGTCACTGAAATAACCAGGGAGTCCACCCTGGGAAGCGGCAAGGAAAAATTCATTCTTACCTGATAAATTTCTTTCCATTAGTCCCAACAGATGAATCCAGAGACTTGTGGGTTGTGTTCCTATACCAGCAGGTGGAGATAGAGAGAAGCTCTGAGGTTTGCTATATGTGGACCTGTGCAGCCAGCTGAACCTCAGTATGAACGATACCAAAGCAGTGGAATGGAAACAATAGAAAACTCTCCTGACATTTTGTCAGACCAATTGCCCAACATACTTCCACCACTTCTATATTTATTTATTTTATTGTTTTAATCAAACGAAGGAACGTTCAGAACAATGGAACCCGAAAATTAACCAACCTCAACAAAACCTCAGACAGTAAATCCAGGGGGGGCCTCTGGATTGATCTGTTGGGACTAATGGAAAGAAAATTATCAGGTAAGAATTTTTTCCTTCCATGGCGTCCCACAGATCAATCCAGAGACTTGTGGGATATACCCAAGCAGTCCTCAAGTAGGGTGGGACACCCCCAACCCGGCAGAAATCACCAACGAGGCGCCACATCCACCTGATGACAACGAGTGAATATATGGACCGAAGCCCATGTAGCTGCCCTGCAGATATCTTCCAGAGAAACCAAACGGGACTCTGCATAGGAGGAAGCTTGAGCTCGCATAGAATGAGCACGAACTTGCTTGTCCAATGCCATGTATGCCGAAGAAAAGGCCTCCCGCAACCAACAGGCTATGGTGTCCTTGGACGCCATAGGACCCTTCTTACTGCCTCCAAAAAGGATGAAGAGATGGTCAGAAAGACGAAATTCATTTGTCACCTCCAAATACCTGAGAAGAGCCCATCCCACGTTGAGGCAGCGAAGAGCCCGGAATTGCTCAGGGTAATCTTCCCGGCGGAAGGCCGGCAAATGCAGGGACTGCCCCAAGTGGAAACGAGAAACCACCTTGGGCAAAAACGAAGGAACTGTCCTAATCGATACCCCTGCCTCCATAAAACGCAGGAAGGAGTCTCTGCAAGAAAGGGCCTGCAAATCTGAAATTCTCTGAGCGGAAGTAATGGCTACTAGGAAAACCGCATTCAAGGTGAGATCCTTAATCGTAAACCCTAATAAGGGTTTGAAAGGAGGACGGTGAAGCGATTTGAGAACTAGATTAAGGTTCCAGGATGGCAGAACTGGCACGTAAGGAGGGCGCAAATGATTTACGCCCCTCAAGAAATGAACCACATCTGGGTGGGAGGCGATGGACAGTCCCTGAAGCCGGCCTCTAAAACATGCCAGAGCTGCCACCTGCACCTTAAGAGAACTCAACAAGACTGATTTTTGTACAGCCTCCTGAAGAAAAGCGAGGATAACCGATACTGAAGCCGAAGCCGCTGGCAATCCCGAACTCGCACACAACAAATCGAAGGTACACCACACCCTAGCATAAGCTATCGAGGTGGATCTTTTCCAAGCCTACAGCATCATAGCGATAACCGCGTCCGGATACCATTTTCTTCTCAACCTCGCCCCTTTCAAGGGCCAGGCCGTAAGACCAGAGGGGGAGGGATCCTCCATCGTAAATGGCCCCTGCAGCAGGAGACCGTCCTGCGCCGGTAGCAGAAAAGTCCATCGAATAGAAGCCTGATCACATCTGCATACCAGGGTCGTCTGGGTCAATCCAGGGCCACTAGGATCACTCGACCGGGATGACTGGCAATGTGAGTCAGTAACCTGACCACCATTGGCCACAGGGGAAAGGCACTGAGCAGGCCCCTGGGCCAAGGTTGAATGGCATCGATGCCTTCTGAGCCCAGCTCTCATCCCCTGCTGAAGAAACGGGGAACATTCGCATTGAATGCGGTGGCCATTGTCCATCTGTGCCATCCCCCAACGGGCAGTTATCTGATCGAAAGCCAGAAAGAAGAGTGTCCACTCCCCCGGCTCCAACTGGTGGTGACTGAGAAAGTCCGCTTGCACATTCTGTGACCCCACTATACGAGCCGCTGTCAAGAAAGAGAGATGAGTCTCTGCCCAACAGCAGATCAGAGCTGGCTTGCGTGCTAGGGGTGCACTCCTGGTGACCCCCTGACGGTTTACGTATGCGACCGCCGTCGCATTGTCTGAAAGAACTCGAACTGGGCAACCGCAAAGAAGAGACAAACTCCCGAAGGGAGTCCAAGCGGTTGATGGACCATGACGCCTACGTCGAAGTCCAAACGCCCTGGGCCATCTGTTGCAGGCAATGAGACCCCCAGCCAGACAGTGACACATCCGTGGTCACTATCTTCCACTCCGGGGTTGCCAGAGGAATGCCTGACACCAGATTCTTTTGAATGAACCACCAGTGCATGATTGCGTGAAGTCGGGCCGAACATGGCACCCGAACCTCATAATCCTCCAAGAGCGCAGACCGACAGCTCAGAAGGTGCCACTGGAGGGGGCGCATGTGAGCTCTGGCCCATTTTACCACGTCCAAGGTGGAGGACATGGAACCTAGAACTTGTACATAGTCCCAAGGCCGCAGGTTCGGAGTTTGAAATAGCGCTCGTAACTGCACCTGTAACCGCTGTGCTCGAGCTGAAGGAAGAGAAACTATCCCTGTTCGGGTATCGAAGCACACCCCCAAGTATTCCAGCGTTTGGGAAGGCGAAAGGCTGCACTTCAGGAAGTTGATCACCCAACCAAGCGACTGAAGCAACCCGACCAATTTGTTGGTTGCCCGCCGACTCTCCTCGAAAGAAGACGCCCACACAAGCCAGTCGTCTAGACAGGGATGGACCTGAATCCCTTCCTGCCTGAGATAGGCCGCCACTACTACCAGGACCTTGGAAAAGGTCCGAGGCGCTGTGGCTAGGCTGAAGGGCATCGCTTTGAATTGAAAATGATGACCGAGCACTGCAAAGCGAAGAAAGCGCCTGTGAGGCCAGATTGGAATCTAAGATCGAGAGAGGTCAAAAACTCCCCTGGCTGTACCGCTGCAATCACCGATTGGAGGGTTCCCATGCGGAAAAGCCGAACCCATAAAGGACCTGTTGACATACTTGAGATCTAAGACGGGTCGCCAAGAAGCGCCCTTTTTCTGGCACCACAAAATAAATGGAGTATCGACCACACCCTCTTTCTGTTGGGGGTACAGGTTGGACGACACCCAGCCGTTGTAAGTTGAGGAGGGTCCCAACCGTTGTGAGTTGAGGAGGGTGTGTCGAACGGCCCACACTTTGCAAGGAGATTCCAGAAAACAGTCTATCGGACGAGCCAATTCTAACTGGTAGCCGTCTCTGATAAACTCCAAGACCCAGTCGTCGGATGTTACCCTGGTCGACTCCAACAGGAATAGGGACAGTCTTTCCACAATAACCGGATGGATATAGACCAGTGCCCCATCATTGGGCGGACCTGGCTGCGGGCTGGTTTCCGTTACCGGAAAGGAAGGCCCACCTGTCACCTCGAAAGGGCTGAAGCCTCTAAGAAGACCTTGCTCTCTGAAAAGAGGCCCCGCGACCTGAACAGTAACGCCGTGTATCCCTAAACTTAGGTCTAGGTCCCGCCGGACGTACAAACTTGGACCTGTCCTCCGGGAAGCTCTGGCCCTTAGAGTCAACGAGGTCCTTCACAATCTGTTCTAAGTCTGTCCCAAACAAAAGCTTTCCCCTAAAAGGAAGCCTTGCTAAACTTGACTTAGACGCCACGTCTGCATCCCAATGCCGCAACCACAGCCAGCGATGCACAGTGACCGCTAGGGAAACCTCCTTCGCCGAAGACCTCAAAAGATCATAAAGATCATAAAGAAGATCCGCAAGGAAAGCTAAACCGGACTCCAAGGCTGGCAAAACAGCTACGAGATCTTTCGGAGAGGCGGCTTTCTGTACCCATAATAAGCATGCCCGCGTCGCATAGGAGCCACAAACTGAGGCCTGCAGGGAAAGGGCCGCTACTTCAAAGGACAGCTTCAAGCAAGTCTCCAACTTACAATCCTGAGGGTTCTAGTCTAAGTCAGGAGCAGGTAGCGCAAAAAGATGCAACATAGCTCTAAGCAACCTTAAGCCTACTGTCCGGCGTATCCCACTGCGCCGAAATAAGGATCTTCATGGCCTCAATGCACATGAAAGGAACAAGGTGGGCATTTGGTGCCAGACATAATAGAGGGCACCGGACCTGTTCCCCCTGACGATTCAGGGGGGAAATGGCCAAAACCTCAAACAATCAGGGAGGGAAGCTCTTCCCTGCAAAAAAGGCGGCCAGCCGTCGGATCATCCCCCCCCCCCCCCCCTCAGAGGGCAGGATGACTTCATCTGCCAAATCCAAAGATTTTGAGGGAGAGCCTGGAGACAAAACCGGGCAATCTGTGTCAGATAGCTCCTCGGGATCCAAAATCTCCACCCGGGGACGTTTTGGCAGGAAAGACCGAGATGCTGCAGCATCCGAAGTTTGCTGAGGAAGAGACGGGGCTGCCTGAAGAGAAGTTCCTGACTTCTTCAAAAGAAAGGCATTGTGCATTAATAAAACAAAATTCAGGGAAAAAGGAACTGCAAGGGACTCCCCTGCTCCCTGTACATTGTTTCGCTCCATCAAATCCTATGCCACAGAAGTGCGCTGCGCCTCTTGTCTATCAACCACCACGTGCAGAGCGGGTCACGCCTGAGGAAAAATGGCGCCCATCAATGTACGCTGCACTAACTGCACCGAGGAAACCACCGAAACTATCCCCTGCGCTTCCGACTCACCAGGCGCCTGAGGGGAACCCCCGTCGCGCTGAACACCTGCTGCGGGCTGGCGGCGGCAGGACTCACACTCCCCCTAGCTGCCTCAGAAGGCACTGACATGCTCCACAAACACCTGCCCCAAAACTGACTCGGCAAATCGTCTAGTTCCTCCGTATGGTTAAACAAAAACAAAGTCTCTTACCTTTTTTTTTTTTTTTTTAAGTCAGGAGAGAAAGGAAACACCCGATCAGGCCAACAGCCCAGGACGACGGAGGAAAGGTAGAGGGAGACCGGGAGGGACCTGGTACCACCAGGTGTACACCACAAGCTGCAAACAGCCACCAACCCCTGTCTGTGCTAAACTAGGCCCACAGGATACCAGTAGCCAGATCAAACCACAGCTGCATAGAGATGTCCCTCCACCTGCTAGATAGAGAGAATATTGAGGTTCAGCTGGCTGCATAGAGATGTCCCTCCACCTGCTAGATAGAGAGAATATTGAGGTTCAGCTGGCTGCATAGAGATGTCCCTCCACCTGCTAGATAGAGAGAATATTGAGGTTCAGCTGGCTGCATAGAGATGTCCCTCCACCTGCTAGATAGAGAGAATATTGAGGTTCAGCTGGCTGCACAAGTCCACATATATATAGCAAACCTCGGAGGTCCTCTCCATCTCCACCTGCTGGTAGAGGGACACAACCCACAAGTCTCTGGATAGATCTGTGGGACGCCATGGAACAATACATTTGTTTCTGTTTGGTTCTGAAAATTAAGACAGAAATCATTGGTGTTATACCCACTGAAGTAATGCAGCGTTTTGGTTGCATTCTAAGTATTTTTATTGCATTTGTATCCCACATTTTCCCACCTCTTTGCAGGCTCAATGTGGCTTACAATACATCATGAATAGTGGAAATATATAAGAAAATAGACATTTAGTATTACAGAAGGATCTTGGGTAACATTATAATGATAAAACATGATAGTAGTATGGCAAGCAGATATTATAAGACAATTCTGGATGTGTATGGGGAGTTCACATTTGTTGATCTTTGTGGTATACCTTGTTAAAGAGATGGGTCTTCAGTAGTTTGCGGCAGTTAGTTAGTTCACAAATCGTTTTTAAGTTGCGCGGCAGCGCGTTCCAGAATTGTGTGCTCAGGTATGAAACGGTTGACGCATGCCTGTCAGGGACCCACCTAGACAATAGAGCTGACTATAGAGGTTGCATGTGCGCTTGTGCCCAATGTGTCACCACCATGGAGCCTAAGAGCTGTAGATAATCCAAAATCTTGGAGTTGGCAGCTCACACAGCCTGCGTTTCTGGGCCTGTAGCTTTGTCACCCAGTACTCTGGGAGGAAAACCATCCCTGGAGTTGTGTCGAAATGAGTTCCCAGATATTCCAAGACTTGGGTAGTAAGCAGATGAATCTGTAGACGATTCACCACCCAGCCCATGCCCTCCATAAGGGCAATGACCTGAGAAGTGGCCTCCCTGGCCAACTGAACAGGGAGGGAAGCACCTGAATGCCTTGGCACATCAAATGAGCTGCTGTCACCACCACCACCATCTTTTTTTCAATGCCTGGGAGCTGCAGGGAACGGGGGCATGCACCCTGCAGGAACAAGTCAAATGCCTTGCCCAGTGGCGCTAAAAAGCACAACTGGAAACACAAGCTCCATTCTCAACTAGATCTGATCCAGGGACTGGATCACCTAGGAGTAGCCACTAGTCTCAACCTTGCTGTACAGCTGCAGCCAGAAGGGCGAGAAGCTAGGCTAGGGACCAGGAGCACCAGTCAGAACAACTTATCTGCTAGAGGTAGAGAACTATATCGGAGATTCCCACTGAGCACCAGCAGGTTATACCTGCGAGTACACTGGAAAGGAACACTTTTTTCCCTTACCGCCATCTGCTGGTAGTAAGGGCTAACACTCATTGTTCAGAATGGTACAGCCAGATGACTAGGAAGAATTACTTACAGGAAACAAAGATGAAGTTTTTGAAATGGCCTTCACCATCCTCAAACTTTAATATTATTGAAAATATACGGAACCATCTCAAACATGCAGTGCATGCAAGGACTCTTTATAATATTTTTAAGCTTGAAGAGTTCTGCAATTATAGAAAAGCGAGGCGAAGTGCCCCCCGGTGCACGGAGCCGACATTAACATGGCGCCGTGCACCGATGGGCACGCTTGCCCTAAACAGCGGGGAGCGAGCGAGGGGGAGAGGTCAGGATCCCGCCTCGCGGGTGCTCCCCGCTGTGAGGGGCTGGCACAAAGGAAGGGGTTTAAAACCCCTGGGCTGAGCTCGGACGGCCTCTTCGGCGTCCGAGCACCAGCCAGCAATCCAGAGGTGGCCAGTTCAAACCCGGGCTCCCCGCAGATCCCCTCTCGTGCCTTGAAGAACTTACCAGCCCCAACAGCCAGCCAGACAGCACATCTGCGACCGGCAATCCAGCGCCGGTCACCCCGGCCAGGGCACACGTGGTGGGATCGAGACAGTTCCGCGGTGAGTGCTTGCCTCGAGGTTGCTTGCAAGGGTGGCATTGGGGATTGTCCTGCCTCCCATGAAGTCTGTGTGGCTTCCCTGTCTTCCCGGGGTAGGCCGCATGGGTGCGTGGGCAGCCCTCGATCGTGGCGATTGACTGTTGGTGGCGTGTCCGGTAGAGTGCGATCCTCGCGCTCCCCCAGTCTTCGCCGCTAGTCGGGTCCGCACGGGGCTCTGTGGTGCGGGATAATTGCAGTTTGCGAATTCGTGTATCGCGCTAGGTGAAAGTGAAAGCTGTCGGCCGATGTCAGCAGCCGTCCCCGCTGCGGCCGTACATTCCAGACCCGCAGCCCGCTGTTCCCCGAGTGGTTTCTCTCCGCAGCTCCCCATAGAAAACTTTTGGAAGCTGACTGCAAGTGTGTCTGTAATGGTATCAGTTTATTATATTTTGCTGGATTATATATACACCAATATATTTGTGCAGCTTTTATATATTTGACACTGCAGCAGAGAATATAGTTTCATTTCAAGCCCCTCTCTCCCCATTCCTTTTTCTGGGAACTTCTGATAGCAGGGATAGTTAATTACAAACACTTAACAAAGACAAAAGAGAGATATATAACTCTCTCTGCCCTCCCACCTAAAAGGACTGAACAAAAGCATGACTAAGGTGGGCACCTGAATACCCCATTGAAAACAAAGAACTCAGAGGAAAAGCATAAACAGAACATTTGCCTGTCATCAGAGGTATACCTGCCCCTCCCATCATCTATCAGACAAATGGACGCCGGGACATCTGCAGAAAGAAGGACTTATAATGTGGTCATGTGAACAGACTACATTAACCATAATGCCTTGCAAAATATCCAGGACATGCACACACCATGCTTCTCTGCTAACATTATAAAAGGCCTGGAAACAGCCCAGCTCGCTCTCTTGGGACCTGCCTCCTCTTGGGACCTGCTGCTCTCCTTGGGGTCCGCTGATGCCTTGCTCCTGAAACATGTGCTCATCAATCAGCTGGACCACAGCATGCTTGTAACAAGGACTTGTAAGTAACATAACTTTTGATCTAGACCTGCTACTTTGCCTTACTTAAGCACAGATTATCTGTAAAGATCTCTTAAAACCTACCTCTCGTGTGCAATTGTATATTAAATCAACATTTTTGAAGCTAAAATTACGGTCTCTTTGTGTTCTGAGTATATGGTATCTTTTATATATACTTAATTTATTTAATTTATTGCAATTATCACCTTTGGTGATTGGTGGAGAAATTAATATCCTAAAACTTATAAATACAGCACCTGCTCTTAAATTATAAACAGTAGCGAGTGCTCTCTAGAGCTCTTTTCCTCAAATAAATCATTTCTTGTAACATGTCTAAACTTTTGCAGATACCATATTCACTTTATTTTAAGTGTTAAATATCAGTAGAAAAATAGTGCCTACGTTCAAAACTTCAAAAGCATGTCATGTTTAACTTTCTACCATGTAAAGTTTGCAACAGTTTTTGTTCATTTAAGGAGTTAATGAAACAGTTTGACTAGGAGTGCCTCATATCTGCACAAAACTGTACAAGCGAGATAAAAGAATGGAACTGTTTTTTGCTACCTTTTTCTCCAGTGTACCTACAGTGGACAGAAGTGTTGTTCACAGATGCAGTTCTTTCTCAACATTTAAAATTTTAGGATTTACTATTTTGCATGCAAGGGAAGTGGTATCTTACACCATCTGTAAAAAAAATTCTCTATTTTTTATTTTTCTGCATTTGTATCCCACATTTTCCCACCTCTTGTTTGATACACCCTGGACCTATTAATGCTTCAAGAGTGTCACTATCAAACTATTACAATACAGTCTCTACTATCTGACGTAAATGGGATCGAGCCGTTGTCAGATTAAGTGAAAAGTTAGATAACACAGAAAACAATGGTAACCACTTAAAAAATGCATGGAAAACATACTTTATGCATACAGAATAGGCATAGAGTATCTGTATATAAAATACAGTGTTGCTTATTAACACTAACCAGCAGCATGTGAAGCCGGAAAACAAGAACCGAACCTGCACACTTCTTAACAGCAATGTGACATTGTCACCGGGGGGGGGGGGGGGGGGGGGGGGTCTGTTAGATATGCCGGATGGTTAGTGCTGTGCCTATGAGAAACATCCAATTTAGATTTGACACTATGAAGTGAATATGAAGTGAGTGGAGGAGTGGCCTAGTGGTTAGGGTGGTGGACTTTGGTCCTGGGGAACTGAGGAACTGAGTTCGATTCCTGGCACAGGCAGCTCCTTGTGACTCTGGGCAAGTCACTTAACCCTCCATTGCCTGCCATGAGTGGGAAAGCGCGGCGGGGTACAAATGTAACTAAAAAAAAAAATAAGGAGAAATTAGGTCTTACCTAATAATTTTCTTTCCATTAGTTCTTCACACTATTCCAGGACAAGTGGATAGTTATGTCCATCGACCAGCAGGTGGAAATAGAAAATCCAGAACTGAGAACTACCACCTAGCCACATGCTAGCCGCCCAGTTCCTCAGTATCTTCTATCTCCAGCAGGTGGATGGACATACTTCGTTTTTCTCTGTGTTCCAGTTGGTTTCTCCTGGTCCGGTTGGTGACTGGTTCCCAGTTGAGTCACACCTGAGGACATTTAGACATACCTGGTGGTGCTGGGTCCCTGTCTTGCTCCCACCGGTGTCGGTTCTGGCTGGGGAGGTTAGAGAGTTCAGGGGGTAAAGACCCTGTTTCAGGATCCAGGTGGTGAGTTGGGGATCTGTTAGTGGGCCGTGGTAACAGTCGCGCGGTTTGCCTTTTTTTCTATTAAACACTAGCGCCAAAAGTAATAAAAATAAAAAGAGGGAGCAAGTTAGCGGGCTTGCAGTGCGCTCTTGCGAGTCGGGCCTCTGACCAGGTGTTTTTTGGTGCAGCAGCATGTTGGTCCCCGCTGAGGTGGTGAAGCGCTGCTCCTCCTGTGCGGGTAGACGCTCCTCCTGGCGGAGGCGGGAACTGCGGCCATTTTGTCCTCCGTGGTCAGGGAATGTGCTCTGCCATCTGTTATCTGGTCAACCCTTACTCTTGCTTTTGTTCTTGGATCACACATAGGGGTTTGCTCCCCAATTCTTTTTGTTGTGAATAAAATGTTCCCAAATTCCTGTGTCTCACCACAGCAGAAACTGAAAAGATGACTGCAGGGAAAACATTAAGATACTTTACAGGACGCTTTCACAGAGTGTGGGTACGGGGAAAGCATACTGCAGTATGTAATATTAATTCAAATCATCAACAACTGATATTATAGTAAAGATCAAAATTCAGTTCTTAACCAAGCATGACTGAAAAATCGCCATGAACAGAAAAATAAACTGTTGCTTCCAACCTGTTTTTCTCTTCCTCATACGTACAATGATTCAGCTCATTCAACTGCTAAAAAAAGGCTCTTACCATCGGTCCATCTGTTACACTATAAAATCCAAAGGATTTAGTGACTCACAACTGATGCATTTTCATTGGATGCTGAAGAGGTATTATCAATTAATACCAACATAACAGTCACTATGGAAATGCTTTGGAAAGCAGACATTTTAGACACTTTTTCTCATAAAGGCACAGTTACAATCTAAACTGACTGCCAATACTAACAATTTAAATAAGATTCCCATTTTCTTCATTCAGATTTTTAATGCCATCCAACATCGTTATTTAAGTTCTGACATATTAATTTTAGATGATTCCCACCAATACTGGTCAAAATAATTATCCCTTCACCAGAACACCATGCAGATGTCACACTGACAGATGTTTAAACATGGATACACCACAAATAGCTAAAGAGAGCTATGACGTTATAACACTTTAAAACATGGGTGCAGATATATTATAAAGTGCATATTGTACTACCACATATGTTCTACATAAGCTCAAATATTAGAACAAAAACCAAAGGAGACCAACAAATAAGAAAAATAAAAATAAAAAAGGAAATACCAAACTATATTTTGAAGACTCTAGCTAGTAAATTATGAATTTAGAATCCATAATTCTGGAACAGGGATAACCACAAAGGTCCTACACTATATGACTAGAGACGGGGATCTACGGTAACCACGGAGATGGGGACAGGGACAGAGCCTGTGGGGACACTGTGTCATTTCCTACTTTGAAGCCTGTTAATGAACTGGACTGTTATTTATGTTTGAGTGATGCAGACCACATTTTGATTTTTGCAAAAACAAGCAAACATGCTGGCCACAACTAGCAAAATGTGCATGGGGGATCCTGTACATTCCTGCTACCAGCACATCTTCTATTGCAGGAAGGACTGTGGAAGACAGGAGAGTTTGACTGAATCCTGACATTGTTGATGACAATCATCCACAGATTTAAAAAATCTTACAGTGCTTCATAGGGCGTATTTCTCCCCCACTAGAGCATACAGAATAGGCTGTATTTTGCACCCCTGGGCACTTTAACAGGGTGGATTAGGATTCCTTGGAGTAGTAGAAGTCATGTATTGTTGGGGTTGGAAGGGCAGAGTATGGTGGGGGGGGGAGTTGCTCGCCGTTATGTCTTCTATTTGTGATTTATAAACAGCTGCACAGCATAGTTCCTTTTAATACACTAATAAAAAGATGTAACTATACAATCATAAGTGTTCAAGGTTTCTGCAGATGAAGACACAGCCCACGGGGATGGGGTGTGGACGGGGACAGGACAGGGACAGAAACACGGTCTGCATGGATGGAGTAGGGATGGAGACAGAACCCACGAGGCGGGGACAGGACAAATTTTGTCCCCATGTCATTCTCTAGTCCCAACCCAACATAAGACAGAAAACACAAGAGAAAAGATTGCAAATTAGAGTCAAAGAGCAGGTAACGGCTGAAAGGGGGAAACATATGAACCAACTTATGATGCATGGAACATCTACTCCCAATAATTTTACTGAGGTATTTCACCAAAAGCCAAGTATTTACAGCTTGTTTAAAATCCCTATGAGAGGATACAGATCTCATGAACACACACAAAAAAAAAAAAAAAATTCCACCGGCTTGGTCCATTACCTACTAAGGCAGGTCTTGACATATTTTCTTTGTATTTAGGAGCCAGCAGTTAAGACCTCCATCAAACCCTCTTCTCCCATCACTACTGTTTCCACTGAAATAAGTGGGAGAAGAGGGGCAAATCTTTTCTAAGGTCCATGACAGCTTCTTTAGGACCTAATTTACTAAGGCTGTTTTCTTCTTCTTAGTCCAAGGGAAAAGACAGCTTATTAAATCAAACCCTTAATGCACCCCTGAAAGCAAACAGCAGCCATCTCCCTCCTCAACCACCCCCTGCCCTGTTGTCACTCAGTCTCACTCTTGCACTCTCTCCCACCTCTGCTTTGCCATCAGTCTCACTCTACTCCCACCCTGTTGTCAGCCTGTCTCTCTCTCCCTCTCTCTACCTCCCCCACCCTGTCATCACCTATCACCCTCCCATTGTTAGTCTGTCTCTTCTCTCCCTCTACCCCGTCATCATCCCCTTATCATCAGTCTCTATTCCTCTACCTCCCCACCCAATCTCACTCGCTCTCTGTTCACCCCAACACCTGTCATCTAGTCTTTTAGCCCATTCCCCCCAACCAGTCTCCCACCTCTCTTATATCAGCCCCCATAGGCTCACCCCTCAATATCCAATAAGCCAGTCAAACCACTTTCTACCCCTCCTCAACCTGTACCCCAGCAAGCCAGTCCGCTGCCCACCAACCTCCCCAGCCTGTACCTCAGCAAGTTAATCAGCTGCTATCCTCCACCCTCCCATTTCAGTCAGCTGCCACCCGTAGTCGATATCTCAGCAAAGCAGCCAACATCTCTCCTCCTCTCCGATCAGGAGCAAGAACTTCCTCCTCTTTTCAATGTGTGGCTCTGTGAGTGTCAGCCACGTGAGACCTAAGACCAGCGCGAGAGTTCCTGCACTGAGCAACTCGAGACTTATTAGAGTTGTGCAGAGGAAATTCCTGCTCCAGCAGCGAAGGCATCATCCACAAAAATGCTTTTTAAAATGAACACAAAAATCCCAAGCACCAGAGATAAATATTTAGCCAACAGGTTACAAGGCACCTGGGATTTATCAAGTGAGAGAAGAGGGGCAAATCTTTTCGAAGGTCCATGGAATTCAAATACTACTAATCATCACCTCTATAGCACTACTAGACGTGTGCAGTGCTGAACGCTTGAACATGAAGAGCCAATCCCTGATCGTGAGAGCTTCCAATCTAATTAGGACAAACACAACAAATAAGGGATAAGGGAATTACTAAGATGGGAATGATAAAACACAGGTACTGAACAAGTGAGTAAGGGTTAGGAGTTAAAAGCAGCATCAAACTGTGGGCTTTTAGCCTAGATTTGAAGATGGCCAGATATGGAGCTTGACGTACCAGCTCGGGAAGTCTATTCCAGGCATATGGAGGAGTAGCCTACTAGTTAGTGCACTGGACTTTGATCCTGGGGAACTGAGTTCGATTCCCACTGCAGCTCCTTGTGACTCTGGGCAAGTCACAACCCTCCATTGCCCCTGGTACAAAATAAGTACCTGAATATATGTAAACCGCTTTGAATGTAGTTGCAAAAACCTCAGAAAGGCAGTATATCAAGTCCCATTTCCCTTTCCCTATATTAAGGTCTTCTTATGTAATTTATGTATTTATTTATTGGGATTTATTAACTGCCTTTATGAAGCGATTCACCCAAGGTGGCGTACAGCAGGTACAGTTTAACATAAAACTTATAATTTTGTTAACAGAATAGTAGTAAATCACAATCCACAGCACTGGAATTCAAATACTACTACTTATCACCTCTATAGCGCTACTAGACATGCGCACTGCTGAACACTTGAACATTAACATGACCTGTTCCTGGCCAGATCCAAAGGTCTCTATTCTATCCTCATCCTTTTCGATCAATCTGCTGCTTTTCACACTGTTGATCACAGCCTACTCCTTGATACACTGTCCTCACTTGGATTTCAGGGCTCTGTTCTTTCCCGGTTTTCTTCTTATCTCTTCCAACTTACCTTTAGTGTATACTCTAGTGCAGTGATGGCGAACCTTTCAGAGATCAAGTGCCCAAACAGCAACCCAAAATCTAATAATTTATCGCAAAGTGCCTGTACTCATTATGGGCGGGGTCACCACATATGACTCCACCCCTATGATAGCCACACCCCTTACACCAGCCATGGCGCATATAAACAGACATCATTGAAAATATTATACTAGTATAGGAGAAAAAAATAACATGATTTTCTTTCATTATAAATCATTTCTGCAAGCAGTTACAGCTCCAGTATACCCAGTGCAAAATAAGACAACAGATGTAAATTCTCAAATTGGACATATTCCAAACACTAAAATGAAATTAAAATGATTTTTTCTATCTTTGTTGTCTGGTGATTTTGTTTTTCTATCCATATTGGTCCTTGTCGCTGATTCTGCTGCTCTCTATCTGTTCTCAACTCTGTTTCCAGGGCTTCCTTTCCATTTATTTCTTTACTTTCCTCCTTTCTTCTTCATTTCTTGCCCTCCATCCATGTCCAGCAACCCTCCAGCCACAAATATCCAGCCATCCTCCTCTCCCCCCTGCCTGCCCTCCCACCAAGCACCAGGCTGCCCGCCCTCCCAGCACGCAGCAGGAGCACCTAGCATCAAGCCTCCCTCCCTCCCACCCACCACCAGGCCTCCCTCCCTCCCAGCACCAAGCAACAGGCCTCCATGCCTCCCACCCACCCACCCAGCACCAGGCCTCCCTCCCTCCCACCCAGCACGCAGCAGCACCCAGCAGCAGGCCTCCCTCCCACCGAGCACGCAGCAGCAGCACCCAGCACCAGGCCTCCCTCCCTCCCAGCACCAGGCCTCCATCCCTCCCTCCAACCAAACAAGCATCAGGCCGCCCGCCCGTCCTCCCTCCCTCCCAGCACCAGGGCCCTCCCCTCCTCCTCCTCTGAAATTTAAAAGGCGTACCACGGGGTTAAGGCAGCGTCAGCTGCGAAAAGCGTGTTCTTCGCTGGGCGCGCCTTCGGGCCTTTCCCTTCTGTCTCTCAAGCTCTGGAAGTCGTTCCAATCCCTTTATCATTTTCGTCGCCCTTCTCTGCACCTTTTCTAATTCCACTATATCTTTTTTGAGATGCGGCGACCAGAACTGAACACAATATTCGAGGTGCGGTCGCACCATGGAGCGATACAAAGGCATTATAACAGCCTCATTTTTGTTTTCCATTCCTTTCCTAATAATACCTAACATTCTATTTGCTTTCTTAGCTGCAGCAGCACACTGAGCAAAAGGTTTGAATGTATCATCAACAACGACACCTAGATCCCTTTCTTGGTCCGTGACTCCTAAATTGGAACCTTGCATGACATAGCTATAATTCGGGTTCCTCTTTCCCACATGCATCACTTTGCACTTGCTCACATTAAACGTCATCTGCCATTTAGACGCCCAGTCTCCCAGTCTCGTAAGGTCCTCTTGTAATTTCTCACAATCCTCCTGAGGACTCTCGATATGTAGTTAAACACTTTTATTAGATGATGACCATCAGAAACATCGGCCGTGATGATACAAAATCTCCAACTTATAAAAGACATGCTGCCAGCATAGGTAGAAGCTACCCAAGAGATGCAAAAGGAATTAGAAGCTTTACCTATGCAACTTCGCATTTCTCAGAAACGGTTGGAGGTCTTGGAAGAACAGACTGACCAACTACAAACCAAGTGTAGGCAACGGTGGAGCTGGCTGCAGTGGTCCATAAACTGTCAGATAATTTTGAGAACCTCTCAAACAGAAATTATAGAATTAACATTCCGAAGGAGAAAGAAGGGGCGGATATCTTATCCTTTATTGCCTCCTGAGCTCCTGGGAATTACCTCTGCAAAGCCACTTGAAGTTGAGAGGACCCACAGAGTACTCTACCAGCCTTTATCCAGCCAAACATCCAAGACCAGTTGTAGCAAGATTCTCAGATACTCTCAACTACTACAAATTTTGATGACTGCTAAAGGGACATCCTCCTTACAAGGTCATAACATTATATAGAAAAGCCTTTTTAGAAATGTATCAACTCCTTAAGGGCCTGGGGGCCCATTATGGACTAATGTATCCTACAAAAATAATGAGAATGACATAGCCACCTTCTGCGTAGATCCGAGTTTCTGGCAGGAAATTTGGGATTTTATACAAGAGGTGCTAAGTATCCCCAAAGCACTGTCATTGCAGCTTATGATATTTTGTTCACTCGTTCTGAACAGCCTTATTAGATGTCTTAGGGGTCCTTTTACTAAGGTGCACCAAACAATGGCCTGCGCTGTTGTAGGTGTGTGTATTGGACCCCCGCAGGTCCATTTTTCAGCGTGCCTGCAAAAAAGGTCTCTTTTTTTTTTTTTGCAGAAAATGGAAGTGCAGCAAAATAAAAATTGCTACATGTCCATTTTGGGTCGAAGACCTTACCGATAACCACTTAGTGGTAAGGTCTCATGCGTTAACCGGGCGGTAATCGTCAACGCATGTATATTTATTTATTGCACTTGTATCCCATATTTTCCCACCTATTTGCAGGCTCAATGTGGCTTACAAAAATCTGTTATGGCATCGCCATATCAGGTTAAATAATACAATTGGTGTTATAAAGAGGTTAAAGAAGACAAGAGGATTTGTTCAAGTAGTTGTAGAAAGATACAATCTGAATTATGTTGGATAGGTGTTGTGTTATAGTTAGTTAAGGGTTCTCGTGGTAGGCTTTGTTAAAGAGGTAGGTCTTCAGGGATTTGCGAAAGTTGATTAATTTGTTGATCGTTCTCAGGTGAGTTAGAAGTGAGTTCCATAGCTGCGTACTCTACTACTACTTAACATTTCTAGAGCGCTACTAGGGTTACGCAGCGCTGTACAATTTAACAAAGAGAGACAGTCCCTGCTCAAAGAGCTTAGAATCTAATAGACAAGTGAACGGTCGGTCCGATAGGGGCAGTCAAATACTCATATAAGAAAAGCTGGTCGCGTGTGTTAGTTTGTACTTTAGTCCTTTACAGCTGGGGAAGTGTAGGTTAAGGAAGGTGCGGGAAAATCTCTTAGCATTTTTGGGTGGTAGGTCCATGAGGTCCAGCATGTAGGTCGGGGCTTCTCCGTAGACGATTTTATGAACAATCGTGCAGACCTTGAATGTGATACATTCCTTAAATGGGAGCCAGTGTAATTTCTTTCTTAGGGGTTTTGCATTTTCATATTTTGTTTTCCCAAATACGAGTCTGGCTGCGGTATTTTGGGCTGTTTGAAGTTTTTTGATGGTCTGATCTTTACATCTGGCATAAATTGCAATAGTCCAGGTGACTTAGCTACCAATGATTGTAACAGGTTTCGAAAAGTAAAAATGGCCCTTGGGAAGAAAGGTTTTATTCTTTTGAGTTTCCACATAGAGTGGAACATTTTCTTAATTGTGTTCATCATGTGATTTTCCAGTGTGAGGTTTTGATCAATGGTGACTCCCAGAATTTTCAAGTTGTTTGAGACGGGGAGGGAAAAGTTTGGGGTAGTTATGGTGGTGAATTTATTTGTATTGTGTTGTGAGGTTATTATAAGGCATTGTGTTTTTTCTGCGTTCAGTTTTAGTTGAAATGCGTCCGCCCAGGAGTGCATGATTTAGAAGCTTTGGTTGATTTCGTTGGTGATTTCCTTTAGGCCG
Source organism: Microcaecilia unicolor (assembly GCF_901765095.1). Lineage (NCBI taxonomy): Eukaryota > Metazoa > Chordata > Amphibia > Gymnophiona > Siphonopidae > Microcaecilia > Microcaecilia unicolor. The sequence goes on along the minus strand of NC_044034.1, from coordinate 310,486,386 downwards.
TGTTTGAATGGGATGTAGATCGTGACATCATCAGCATATATGTATGGGTTGAGCTTTTGATTGTCTAATAGCTTGGCTAGGGGTGTCATCATTAGGTTAAAGAGGGTTGGTGAAAGGGGGGAATCCTTGGGGAACACCACATTCAGGTGTCCATGGGATTGATGTCTCAGCGTTATTTGTTACTTGGTATGATCTTGTTGTTAGGAATCCTCTAAACCAATTAAGAACGTTTCCTCCAACTCCGAAGTATTCCAGGATGTGTAATAACATTCCATGGTTGACCATATCGAAGGTACTGCCAATTACCACCCAGTTAGCACCACGCGGTAGAAAATATAAATTATTTTTGGACACGTGTATCGAGCGCGCATAAAAAAAATTGAACTACCACCTGGGGATTGCGGTAGCTGGGCCGTAATTCCAAATTGATATGCGCTGCACGCGCATAGGCACCTACACGCCTTAGTAAAAGGGCCCCTTAATGGCCTTAACCTTGCAAATAATTTTAGCAATCTGGAAAAAGGCAGACATGTTAAACAAATCAAATGCCAACAGAAACTTTTATTTAACTCATAAATATGAGCTGTGAAAGTAAATCATCACCTTTATGTATCTCAAATGTGGCAACCAATTTTATTTGGCAATACAAGCTAAAGGAAGACATTCCAGGACTGAAACATCAAGTTAATACATATAACTTTAATGATAGGATACAAAGGTGTACATCATTCTCATCAGTGTAGGGTTTTCCACTATGTTCCCTCCAATTCATGAAAATGACAAGATTAAACAGACAAAACGTGGTTCATTCCTACAACCAGGAGTCCCACTGATCTAGTGGTCTACTATCGACAATAAAGTGGTAGTTTATATTGAGCAACACTATTTAGTCTTGAAGCTGCTCAATTTGGTTTTAATTTTTTTCTGAAGTTTAACACTAAAATAACAATGTTGGAAGACTTCATTCTGACACTAAATGCTGCTACTGCTGCAGCCCTAAGAGAAGGTGCTGTTCTAAAAGATGAGCATTGTCACAAGATGCATATAGTGAAAATATGAAAAATTTGTGGGGTACAGTTTATTACATTTTAAATTTTAGCCTTTAAAAAAATACGTTTCCTATGCTTTTGCTGTACGAGCTTTTTCAGTATTTTCCCCCTCTCTCTGTTGCACTTTCCGCCTTATGTGATCTAGTTTTTATTTTCTTTGTTCTTTCACCCTACAGCTTATCTCCATCTCTCCCAAAGGTTCTTATTTATGTCTTAAGTGCCTCTGCTATTTGCACAGATTTTCACATAAACCCATTCTTTCTGTCCTTTTTTGTTCCGTTTCCTTCCTTAACCCTGGACTTCTAAAATGATGGCAAAAATCTACATGTGCTCACTTCCACCTGTATTTCTGGGGACAGACGAACTATCAATTCTAAAATGTGTCTGAAAATGTATAAAGCCAAATGCTAATATGGCAAGCTATAACCTATGAAAATATTAAACATTTGCCTGACCTAGTTCTATTGTCCCATCCCTCCATTTTAGAAAAGCTGTCCTCCATTTTTCCCTCCAACCAGTTCAAGTCTATTAATCTTCTTTCCTTTGGGAGTGTTGGATCAAATCTGATTCTCTTTCCTCCCACTAATATATTATAACAATGGAAAAACCTGAATACATCTAATTCTCTCCCATTCCCTTACTACCCTAAGTTGCTGTGAACCACACTGTGGGCTCAAAAGGGGAAAAAACAGAGACAGGCTCAGCATAATTAGAGGCTAAGGCAAGAAACAAGAATAGGGATAAAGAAAATAGAGAACCAACCTAAAAATGGAGGTAAGAGGGAAGAGTTGGGCCAACAGCATGAAAAGAACTGGCCCAGTGGCAAGAAAAACAAAATGGAGATGAATTTGCAGAACTGAGAAGAGAATTGACCTAGCGGGTTGTCAGGAGGTGAGAGGGAAGAGTTGGATCAACAGCATGAAAAGAACTGGGCTAGTGGCAAGAAAAAAAAAACTTGGAATGACAATGCAGGACTGAGAAGGGAATTGACCTAGCAGGCGCCAGGCAGCAGGAGAGTCAAGCTGGTGTTCAGAGAGATTAAATCCACAGGAGAGTCAAGCAGCAGCCACCCTGCAAGGTATCAGAGGCAGATATTTGCTGCAGTTCTACAGTGAATTTTCCGTCTTTATGAAGGTGTTATTTTAGACAGAACTTCAGGATACTGGCCCTCTGAAGTTTACTTGTGGCTTCCAATAGCTTAGTATGTTGGCCCAAATATAAATCTCATTTACAGTACCCCTAAATACCCCCTCCCGTTTCAAATTCTCATCCCACCACATTTTGAAAAACTGCCATTATTTGGGTAAAACCACACAATACGCACAAAGGACTAGCTCCATGGCTCATGCTGAAGTGCTACAAGATAGGAAAGTTCATGTATACTATCTTTCAGGCAGCATACCACACAAAGGGCCACTTTCACTAAGGCACACTAGTGATTTAGCGTACACTCATGCTAAAACACCCATTATATTCCTATGGGCGTCTCAACATATGCTAATTTTTAGTGTGTGCTAAATCCACTAGCACGCCTTAGTAAAATGGGCGCAAAGACAACTCACTCAGGCTTGAAGAAAGAAGATGGCTACCTAAGAACAGCAAGCTCTCCTAGCAAAGAAGTGGAGCTGAGAATATGTCTCAGAAGAAACCACCCTTCAATTCTTCTCAGCCAACCAGGCAGGTATGTTTGCTATTAAGCTATCTGGGCTCACGGGCGGATTGCCGCATCCCCCAGTGGGCTGCTGATGTAAAACTGTGGCAGTACATCTCCTCAGAATCTATCCTCTTAAAAGGTGCAGGGATCTACAAATCAGCAATATAGGAATAGCTGCTAGCTCATGAATCCCTGCGACTTTAAGAGAAAAAACTCAAAGGGGAAATATTGCTACTGCAATTTGTTTACATCACTTGGAGGAATAAGTTGGGCCGCAATGAAGCCAGAAGTGGAGCAGCAAAAGCTGGAGCATCAATTTTAAGTGGCCAAGGGGAAAGGGACTAAGGAGGGACAAGGGGCCAGGGCCAGGATCCCCATGTCCGAGCGAACTTTTGGTCACAATTTGCCCTTGTCTGGGGGCCAGAATACAATAAACAATGAATGGTTCAGAACCAAATAGGTACAGAGAAGGGCAACCAAAATGATAAAGGGAATGGAACAACTCCCCTGTGAGAGAAGGCAAAAGAGGTTATGGCTCTCAGCTAAGGTCTATGAGTAAAGTGGATTGGGTAAATATGAATCAGTTGTTTACTACTAGATGGCATACCATAAAGTTACTGAGCAGTACGTTAAAAAAAAAAATTGGAAACTTTTTTTTCATTCAGCACACAATTAAGCTCTGGAATTCTTTGCTGGAGGATGTGCTAAAAGTTGTTAATGTAGCTGGATTTTTAAAAAAAACATTTTGGACAAGTTCCTGAAGGAGAAGTCCATAAAAAACCATTATTAAGGTAGAATTGGGGTAAGCAACATGGAATTTACCTACTTTTGGGATCCCGCCAGGTCCTTGTGACCTGGATTAGCCACTGTCAGAAACAGGATATTGAGCTTCACATATCTTTGGTCTCACCTAGTATGGCAATTCTTATGTTCTAATGACTGGCTTTCCCTGGAATCATTTTACTCATTTCGTTTAAAGGAAACACCTGCAGAAATGTGGAACTGGCCCACTTGATTACATGTCTAAACCATAAAGAGGTGTCCTAAATATCTTTCAATCATATCAAAAGGGTAAAGCTGCCTTCATCAAATAGTACTGAATGGACCCAGAGCATGAAAATAAATTTAATGCTCCATTGCTAGTGCATCAGGTCCTCCCCCAACCAACCCAAAACACTAGCCAGCTCTTTGGAGCAAAAAAAAAATAATAAATATATATATATATATATATAAATATATATAATGTTCCAAAGAGCTGGCTAGTTTTTTTTTTTTTTTTTTTTGGGGGGGGGGGGGGGGACCTGATGCACTAGCAATGGAGCATTCAATTTATTTTCATGCTCTGGGTCCAATCAGTACTATTTGATGAAGACAGCTTTACCCTTTTGATATGATTGAAAGGTAATATACTGGATGGTAATGGGTGTCACTTTGGAAAACGTTATAAGAAACTAAACAAGATATCAAGTTTTCCTTCAATGCATTTTGTGCCTTGCAAACAAATCTATATAAACTTTCCATTTCTATCAATCACCTACAGTTAAACCATTTTTCAATGGTCTACTAACAGAATTTTTGTGGCCATGAGGGATGAAAATGTTGACTACAGTTAAATTGAATATTGTGTGACAAACTCAGTAAAGACTGTGGCCTCAGTCTGAGGTCACCAACAAAGCGTATTGTGAAATCCTGAACTATATTAAGCCCACCCACCATGCCACTAACATATTTCTTATTTTCTGCCATATATACACATGTATATGTTTAAAATACATTTATAATCTGTCAACCCAAAGTCCTTGGTGGAATCCAATAAAACATACACAAGGCTCTTATTTTTGGATCTGATACACATGGATATACCAGCACTTACAAAGCATACACATGTAAAACTGATTTTAGAAAAACCAGTACTTCAACATGCATATCCTATCTACGTCCATGTTCAAAGGGGTGTGGATTGGGCGGTCAATGGGTGTGACAGAATTTTACAAGTATATTCCCCATTTCAGAAGGGGAATAAATGTGTATGCCTGACACCTTGATGTTGGGCTTTATACCTGCTCCAACCCATGAAGTTGTGGTGAGGTGCATGTTTGAGCAGGAGGTAGGGTTGCAGTACCTCTTGCCCAAATGATTACCATGCCACAACATGTATGTGAGCTTAACTGGTCCCCTCCCCTCATCCTCTCAAGCATCAGAACCCCTCCCTCCCTCCCCAATATCTTTCTGCAACTCCACTGCCTAATGGCAAGCCCCTCCCTGCAGTCCCAAACACTCTTTGTACACACAGCCCCAGGCAGCCATGACCCCCTCACCCACTCCTGAGGCTTGCCCAGAAGTAATCTTGGTGGTCTGGGGCAGATGTCAGGAGCAGTTCTACTGTATTTTCGCCCCAACCAGCTTCGAGAGAAAAAAAAAATAACACTCGCATGATCCCTACTGGTAGTCTCACAGTACTACCACAAGAGGTTATTAACCCCTTTGGTCCTTATATGGAAGCTAGCCATAGTACCTGAGACTACCACTGAGTCATGGCTGCCATTTTTGCTCCTGCATCAAAATATTTTGGAAGTATTTTCTTTTGGGTTACATTATTTTTCCTTCATTACTTTCAGATAATTAATAGAAATTTCTAAAATGATGGCAAAAATTACACGTGATCAATTCCATGTGTATTTCTGGGTACAAACTATCAATTCTAAAATGATAAAGGGGATGGGACGACTTCCCTATGAGGAAAGGCTAAAGCTGTTGGGGCTCTTCAACTTGGAGAAAAGACGGCCGAGGGGAGATATGCTAGAGGTCTATAAAATAATGAGTGGAGTGGAATGGGTAGACGTGAAGCGTCTGTTTACGCTTTCCAAAAATACTAGGACTAGGGGACATGCAATGAAGCTACAAAGTAGTAAATATAAAACGAATCAGAGAAATGTTTTCTTCACTCAACGTGTAATTCAACTCTGGAACTCGTTGCCAAAAAATGTAGTAAAGGCGGTTAGCTTAGCAGAGTTTAAAAAAGGTTTGGACAGCTTCCTAAAGGAAAAGTCCATAGACCATTATTAAATTGGACTTGGGGAAAATATTTCTGGGATAAGCAGCATAAAACATTTGTACTTTTTTGGGGATCTTGCCAGGTATTTGTGACCTGGATTGGCCAATGTCGCTGAGCTTGATGGACCTTTGGTCTGTCCCAGTATGGCAATACTTATGTAAAATGTGTCTGAAAGTGTATAAAACCAAATAAATGCAACAGTTGCCAATATGGCAAGCTATAACCTATAAAAACATTAGAGAGTACAAACAGGAAAAAATGTCTTCCACAAAGACACCAAATCAACCACAAGAGTGAAGTAGCCAAACACAGTACTCAAGTGGATAAAAAAAAAAAAAAGTTATTTATTCATCCAAATTTGACAAACTGAACTCTTCCCAACTCTGACAGACTGAACTCAACACAGGCCGTGTTTCGGCACCCAAAGTCTTCATCGGGGGTTCTTACAAGCCAGTGGGATTATCATAGAATATGCATTCATTTCAGCCTTTATAAAAACTTAAATGCCACCTAACGAAGGCTTTGGGTGCTGAAACACGGCCTGTATTGGGTTCAATCTGTCAGAATTGGGAAGCATTCAGTTTGTCAACTTTAGATGCATAAACATTTTTTGATCCACTTGAGGATTGTGTTTAGCTACTTCCACTCCTATGAAAACATTAAGCATGTCTCTGATGCAATTTCATTGTAAATATACTGCAGTATATGAACCCACCATGCAACATTCAAAGAAACAGAAGATATGGTGTGTAGCAAGACATGCAACCAAGCGAGCCACTAAATCAAGTATTATTAAACTTTGGTGCTTTTCCATACTGAAAACCAGCATGAAACATTTACAGAGGTTTCAAAGTCTCATCCTTACCTTCTGCTACATCATCATCAATAGCTCCCTTCACCTGAGAAAAGCACCACTGAATATCATTCCCTCCTCCAACACCTACAGAGAGAAAACAGAAAATCTTTTTAGCACGTATCACCAGGTTCTATGGCTGAGAGCACTCAACCCTCTATGGCCAGCCACAGTTCTACAAATAAGCTTTCTGTTATCACCCAAACATTCTGCCACCAATCCAAAACTTGCACATATAAAGGAAAGATTGCCTGAACCTAGATACAACCCATCCCCACCCCACAGCCCTTGGCTGTTCACTTCTAGCATTCAAATTTTAGTGGAAACAGTTATGAATGGGTAAGAGAATGTTCCCTAGTAGCAAAACAGGAGGAAGAAAATCTCAATAAATGCAATATTAAGAACTCAGAATTTTTCTTTGCAGGTAGCAGTGCATTAGAAGAAAAATAATATCAATATCTACAGCAGAGAATGACACAGGAACAAAGTTTGTCTCTATCCCCAAGGACTCTGTCCCCATCTGTACAAGCTTCAAACACTTATGATTTTATATTTAAATCTTATTAAAGTATAAAAAGGAACAATATTCTGTACAACTGTTTTTAAATCACAAATAGAAAACAAGAATAACAACGAGCAACTATAATAACCCCCCTCTATTCAACAATAGCTGGCTTCTACTACCCCCAAGGAACCCTAATCCAGCCTGTTAAAATGTCCAGAGGTACAAAATACAACCCGTTCTCTATGCCCTAGTGGATTCATCTGTGGATGAATAATATGAAGAGCTGCCAAATTACCCATTCCAGGGGGGAGACACTTTGGCTGGTCCTGGATTTCTGCCAACCTCATCCAGGTGTATTATGGGACCTGCAGCTCTGATTGCAACAGATAGAATCATGGACTACAAATACTATATTGCTTTGGATATAAGTTTAAAACCAGGACTAGCCAAAACGTCTCCCTCCTGGAATGGGTAACTTGGCAGCTCTAAATAAGTCATCAGCTTTCTCAGGATTCAGTCTAGCTCTGCTGTCTTCCACAATCCTTCCCACAATAGAAAATGTCTACTCAAAGACATGCTGGTAAGCAGGAATACACAGAGCCCCTGTGAAAGTATTTTCAGTTTTGGCCAGCACTTTTGCTTGTATTTCCAAAAAAAAAATAAAATCATCATCATCTGCATTAGAGAATGATACATGGACAAAGTGTGTGCCTGTGTAATTCTCTAATCTACAGCTTTAAGGCAATCCTGAACATAGTACACATAGACCCCATATAATGTAGCTTGATATAACACAACCAAAAGCAGGAAACCTCCTCCCCCCCTTTTTTTGTCATTAGATATTGTACTGCAGATCCTGTATAACATGGGTTCATTGAATCATATGGGATTTACAATGGGAGTTTTCTGAAGTTGTTACAATTCAGGATTTGAGTTATGAGAATCTCAGAACTTATCAGTGTAAAGATTTTCCAAATGATTCTTAAAAGTTTTGATTGCTCGATTTTTCACATAAAAAAAGACCCCAGGGCAGAATGACCATTCAGGCAACCACTCACTGCCTGAGGGCCCAGTGCTTCCCTCCCATGTGACCCCTCATCTCCTCCATCCTGATCTGCACCCCACTCTTCCACGCTCAGAACAAAAGATGAAAACTTGCTGCAGTCGTGTGGGTGCCCAACAATGTGAGATTCCCACATCCCTTGAGCAGCTCCATTCCATACCCAGTGTACCTGAACGTAACTCACCTTGAACTACTACTGAAAATGTGAGAGTAAAATCCAAATAAATAAATAAATATCATCTCGTACCACGGACAGAAGAAATCGGCCGAAGCCTGGCACCCGAATACTCTGCAAGGCTGTTCTGATCCCCCTTCTGATGCACACTCCCTGCCGCCATGGGGGCAGGATCAGTACAGCCTTACAGAGCACTTGAGCACCAGGCTCCGTGGCCGATTTTGTCTGTCCATGGTACTGGAGTGCATACATCGTGGATCAGGTGGTCTCACACACTGCAAGTACTGACATCTGAGGCATATGCCAAGTCTAGTATCTCTCCCCTCCCTCTGGTATCTCATTCCATTTCCTCTCCTCCCCATCTTGTGTTACAGGTCCCCAACCTTTGGCAGCTTCAGCAATCAAGCCAGCATGCCTCAGGCTAGTTAGGCAAACTGTGACCTATCTACATGGGAACAGGAAGTTACCCAGAGGAAAAGCTTCCGGAATCAGCCTGAGACACACTGGCTCAATTACTGAAGCTGCAGGAGGCTGGGGGCCTGTAATGTGTGGGAAGGAAAGGGAGAGAAACGCCAGGTCAAAGTGGAAGAGTGTGGGGGTGGAGGGAAAGAGATGCCAGGTCATAGGTCCAGGGAGGAGGACAGGGGGAGAAACACTGGACCGGCATGAGAGAGAGATGCTGGAATGGGCAGGTAAACTGAGCAAGGGAGGGAAAGATGTGGACCCAGGGCCCTCTTATTGCCTGGGGGCCCAGATCCCTGTCAGTCCACCCCTGCACTGGCCTAGTTTCTGGGGTGATTGGTTAGCTCTAAATACAAAATTTTAAAAACTATCAACACTTTAAAGTTTTAAACAAGTAACATTCTTTTCAATATCCAGCCTAACCAACAATTTTTCCCACGCCTTAACTATCCAGTTATTCAAAACAGCCACAAACCTGACTTCATGTAATTTTGACTACCCTGATCACAAATTTCAGAAACATTATTCCTTCAACAGAAAAAGTGACTCACTCCAACTTTGGTCTCACTATCACCACCCATTTCTATTGCAATCCAAATACAAGAAAATAACACCCCACATTCCCCAAGGCTGTCAAACTGGAAATTTTCTTTTATCACCCCTCCCAGAACACCCTGCAATGGGAAAAAAATGAAGTAAACTTTTTCCCATGTTTTTTTTGGTCAGACAAAAAAATGACTTTCTATATAGTATATAGAAAGTATATATATAGTATATACCATCAGCGCAATAATGAAAATTAATTCATCAGTTTAACCACTGAAAAATTACATTTACCAATAAAAGCACATATCACCAAATGCAAAAATAAATAAGCAAAACCTAAAGGTTATGTTTATCCTCCAGAATCAGAAAAACGTCCCACAAAAATAAAAAAATAAAAAACCCTTCTCGTTCCCTCATCCTAAGTTCAACACCACAAAAAAATGAATGCAACCAAGATCTAACCAGAAAACCAGACACATGCTCCCTTCCCGAGATCTCCGCCACTTTGTAAAGATGCAACTTGGCAGTATTTCAGGCCTACAATTCAGCACACAGAAAAACATGTAAGGGATGAAAAGAAAAAATAACAGTAAATCATGACACTGATTTGACCAAGCCGCATCACCATGCAAAACCAATTATTAATCACACATTTAAAAAACGCAATACTTTTATTTGCATTATACACAGCAGTACAAAAATATGTGAATAAACCACCCACGTTTCTACTACCATACAACACGAAGAAAAGAAGACAAATAAATGCTTTTAAAACGACCCCCCCCCCCAAAATCTAAAACAGTTATAAAAGCAAACACCTACTTAATCCTCCTTCATGCCTGCGAGAATGATATATAGTACTTTAAAATCACCCCATGCCATGCAACATTAATAACGATGGTTTAAAAAAAAAAAAAAAAAAGGACCAGGACAGAAGTGGGTAAGGAAAGAGCATTCGTAGTCACACAGTTGTAAGAAAACTATTACAGTTCCTCCAACCGGCCTTGCATTACCTGCCATGTTGTGCTTACAAGCGGCGGCTCCGGACAGGCGCCTCCCTGAGTAGCCGGATGTTGCACCGGCGTCACCCGACCGGGAAGAGGAGAGGTGGAGGAAAAGGAAGAAGATAATATTTCTATGTATCTATACACAGGTAAGAGATATAATAACTAATAATATTTTTATTCTTCCCAACTAATTTATTTATTTTATTTTTAAAATGTTGTTTTTCCCCGCCCCCTCCTTCCGCTCTGGATCTTACTCCCGCCCCCCTTCCCGGCTCCGGCTCCGCCGCCGCGCGCCCACCCCTAGCCATCCACCACTTTCCAAAATGGCGCCGGCCTGGCCACTGACGTCAGTGGGCGAGGCGAGGACGGTCCCCCGCCCCTCCCCTGCTCTGCTCACTGAGAGGTCGGGCAGCAGAGAAACGTGGGGGATTAAGGAGGTTCTAAGTTCCTTGGTGTGGACGCTAGGAGAAGACGAGTAATTGGTTAGTGATGTCATGACGAAGTCCAACCCAAGGAGTTTTAATGACTCCTTGGTCCCTCCCGTCTTACCCTGTTTTGGTTTTTTTTAATTTATTATTTCAGGGCATACTCCGCCCTATTCCGTTCTTCCGGTTTTCAGCTATTTTCTGGATGTAGACAGTAGCATCTGCCAGGGGCCAGTGCTAATTTAAATTCCCATCAGGATCATTTCTAGGTCTGCTTCACCTAGTTTTTTAGCGGATAAACTGATCGACTCCTGGATTTACCAAGCCCAAGGCAACTAGCTGACTCCGGGTTCTCAGGAACACAGCCAGCCCTTGGTTTACTCCCATGGCATGCACTGCGTGTATGGGCTTGTAGACGGGCATTTAAATCAGACCTAAACGGAGCCCGATATTGAGTCAGGCAATGAGGTGTGAGGTCCGCCACTCCGCCTTGATACCTGTCAAACACCAGTGATGCAAGGCTAAGGTTGTCGTGTGGTGGCTCAAAAGCGTTGCAAAGAGATTTCTTTATTTATGATTTTTTTTTTCAGTAGTAGCTCAAGGTGAGTTACATTAAGGTACACCGGGCATTTTTCTGTCTTGGAGGGCTCACAGTCTATTTTTGTACCTGAGCCAACGGAGGATTAAGTGACAAGGAACAGCAGAGGGATTTTAGTTCAAACATTTGTATTCATTTTAACTAACAAAACAAGAGAGAACTATACCAACTACGAAAAGTAAAGTACATCTTTAACAGGGAAGTACTGATAAAGGTCACATTATACCAGAGGGAAGGAATAGGAAAGAAAAACAGCACGGTAACAATTAGAAGAATGGATTTAAACATACATGGTTTTTAACATTAAATAAATACGTTTAAATTGGCTTCCAAATTTGCTTCACTTTTTTAATGTTTTTTTTTCAGCTACTTGCTTTAAGTTGAAATTTCTAGTCAGCAGAATTTATGCTTTGAAAGGGTTGACTTTAGACTTATTCTTCTGATTACTCAAAATCATTTGAATAATGAGAAAAATCTTTATATCCAGTAGATTTTGATGTGGCAGAATTAATCCCAGAATTGAAATAGATCTAAGAATAATAATAGCTAAGGAAGATTTGTGATTAAAGTTTAACATTTCTTAAATAGTTTGCCATATATCATGCCAAAATATATGTAAAATTTGGCAGTAGTACATCATATGGATGGACCAGAGTGCCTTCATAAATGTTACAATCCCAACATTTATTCGATTCAAAAATATACCTCCTTAAATTGGATTCATGAAGGATCTGGATTTTACTTATGTGCTGCCAGGCCAGGCAGGCGTCTTGCCCTGTGCTGCCCCAGTTGCATCTCCAACTGGCCTTTCTTTGCCCAAAATCCTCTGCTGTCTCTGCCAGGCCCTGCTCTGCCTGGCTGGGCTTACCAGGGTAGGAGTGTAGGGAGGGAAGAAGTACTACAGCAGACTAGGTCAGGTCTGGGTTTGGGTGGGTTTTTTTTTTTTTTAATTATAGTTGATCTAGAGGAGACCTCTGTCAGTGTTCCTTCTAAGTTGTGTGCGTATGTGCTAGTGCACATGCCTAGCAACTGTGTGCACAAAATATTTGCTGGCTTTCTTTATTGTGAACATAGCCTATAGGCTATACTGCACACCGAATCAAGGCTGAAAACTTGCACACAAAGGGGTCCTTTTACAAAGGCGCGCTGAAAATGGCTAGCGGTAGTGTAGGCACGCGCCTGCAAAAAATGGTCTTTTTTTTGCCGAAATGGACATGCGGCAAAATCAAAATTGTTGCATGTCCATTTTGGGTCTGAGACCTTACCACCAGCCATAGACCTAGTGGTAAACAATTTGGATGGTAATGATCTACGTGCTTCAGATGCCACTTGGCGCGTGTCCGCTACATGTGCCAGAAAATAACAAATATTTTTCAGACACGCATAGTGGACGTGCGCCAAAATTGAAATTACCGCAAGGGCCATGCGGTAACCAGGTGGTAACTCCAATTTGGTACGCATTGGGCGTGCATAGACACCTATGCGGCTTAGTAAAAGGTGTCCAAAATGTTTTTCATAGGCACACATAGGTCAGCAAAAATTAGAGAGAACATTTGTAGGAGTAGCTTAGTGGTTAGTGCCAGCGTGGGCAGATGGGAAAAATTTTCCCCACCCCAAATCGGCCCTAAGCCAGCCCAAAACCCACCCAAAGTCAAACCCCGCCTCCAACGTCACCGACCCCGCCTCCAATGTCACCGCCCCGCCCCCTGATGTCACCTCTAATGTCGTTAGCCCCGCCCCTGATGTCACCTCTGATGTCATTAACCCTGCCCCTGATGTCAACCCTACCTCGGAAAAGCTTCTATTGGACCAAATTGGACCAATAGAAGCCCCCCAAAAAAGCGCAAACCCCGCACAGCTGCAACGAAAAAGAAGCCCAATTTCCCGCAGCCCGCAGCCTTCGAAAATTTCCAGCATCCTGGCTTAAAAACCAGCCCAATTGGGTGGGAAACCCACCCATCTGCCAACACTTGTTAGTGCAGTGGACTTTGACCCGGGGAACTGAGTTCAATTCCCACTGCAGCTCCTTGTGACTCTAGGCAAGTCACAACCCTCCATTGCCCCTGGTACAAAATAAGTACCTGAATATATGTAAATCACTTTGAATGTAGTTGCAAAAACCTCAGAAAGGCAGTATATCAAGTCCCATTTCCCTTCCCTTCCCTTCCCATCCAACTTTAATTAACACCTACCCAGCTCAGCATGCTGTAGTCTTTCCTTCCTTCCTTCCTTCTTTCTCTTCCCTGCCCCAGGCAGGTTGATTCTTAGCAGTCAAATCAGATCTGGAGGAGACCTCTGGATCCAACTTTAAAGCTAAGGAAAAAAAATCCTGATGCCCAGCTGGGGCAGAGTAGGATCCAGGGAAGAGCAGTTCAAGTTGGAGATGTAACCAGGGCTGCACAGGGCAAGGCATCTGCCTGGGAGTGCATTAGTAAATGTCAGATCCTCTGTGGACCTGATTTAAGGTGGTATAGACTGGATCTGAAGGATCTGACTTTTACCTGTTTCTGCTAAGCTTTGCTTCAGGGCTGATGCATGAGTATTGGGTGCCCTAGGCAATCCAGCTTTATGTTGCCCTCAATTTTCCCTCCAAGGTTTAGATAATTAAACTGTACAATCATGATCAATCTACAAAAATTCTATTAAAAACACATATTTGGACATCATGCTTTTAAAGATTAAACTTTGTTGAGAAAGTAAATGTAGGCAGCAGTGGCGTACCAAGGTGAGGGCGGTCCGCCCCGGGTGCACGCCGCTGGGGGAGTGCCGCAGCACGCACCTGTCTGCTCCCAGTTCGCTACGCTCGCTAAATTCTCTCGTTCGCTGCAGCAGCTCCCTCCTGCCCCGGAACAGGGAGCAGACAGGCGCGCGCCCGGGGGGGGGTGTCATTTCGCAGGGGGGGGGGCGCTGCACCCGGGGGGGTGCATCAGCAATCCGCCCCGGGTGCCGTCGAGGGTAGGAACGCCACTGGTAGGCAGGCACTGATGGTTCTTCGAGTCTGTGTGGCTTTCAGGACTTATTGTTTTACTTTGCAGCTAGTCTTGCCTAATGGTTGGCCCAGCCCTGCTTTGCTTAAGTGCTTGGCTTTGACATTTCTAAGTCTATCACTCAGGGCCGGTCTTAGCAAGTGTGGGGCCCTGTGCAGACCAATTTGGTGGGGCCCCATCCTAGCCCCGCCCTGCCTTAGCCCTGCCCCACCCTAGCTCCGCCCTGCCCTAGCCCCACCCCATTGATACGATTATTCAATTTTTAGAAAAAGTTTTTATTTATGAAATTTCAAATAAAGACAAATAAAGCAAATTCCTTCCTAAGTTAATATCGAACTTTCACTTTAAGCAATCAATCATCCTCCCAACATTCCTTTCCCGGGACACGTGTGCAAAAAATTGAACAAGCCTTACACAGTGTAGTCTGCAAAATTGCTTCAGTCTTCTGCCTGGAGCAGACTAGAGCCCTTGAATGTCCACCCGGGTTCTTGTTTCTTTTAAACCTAGAATACTTGGAATTATCATAACTAAATGCATACTAATTGTTAGCATGCTGCATCCCTTTCTGTTATTCCCAGGCCTGCCTGACTCTGGAGAACAGGACAAGGTTCACTGTATGTGGTATATCAAATCAAAATGAACATGGACATGAATACAGTGCCAGAGCTGTGGCATTGGTGACCCACCTGAGATCAACCTCCCATAGGCGTCGCTATGGGGTGGCAAGTGCCATCCCTACCAGAGCCAGCACCGATAAGTTGCAGAGAAACACAATCCAGCGTATTCCCCTCTGTCTCAGCACCCCTTCTCCCCCAGCCTCAATCTGGCATCACCATCTCTCTTTCAAAAACCCCCATCCTCGATCCAGCGTCTCCTTTATGTGGCAAGGAATCCAGAATTTTGTATCCTGAAACAGAAAATGACAGTTGAAAAATACCATTTGCCCATCCGCAGCTCAGCTGTACAATCCCATCCTCTTCCTCAGCAATAATCAACAAGAAGACCACTTCATTTAAAAAGGTTCCTCTTATAAGAAAAAAAGCTATCATACATTACCTTGCCTTAATGGCACAAACTGTAGCCCTCCCTGTCTCTGTTGTTGCTCCACTGCACGCACTCCACAGCGATGGCTCACCTCGGACCAGGCTCCAGCTTTTCCCACTCAGTGACTCCCACCCGGCGCCTTCGCGGAAACAGGAAACACCTCATCAGAAGGTGGAGCATTGAGCGGGAAGTGAAAAGCTGGAGAGGTGAGCCGTCGGCGTCGCTGCAACTGTCTGTCGCTGCCGTCGCTGGTTCGGAATTGCTGCAAATGTTGTCAGGGTCCGGTCCGGGGAGCTCAGCTGACGGCGGGCCCAAGCGGGGGGTGGGCGCCGGTGGCGGGAGCGGAGCGGCCGACTGGACATGCGGAGCGGGATCATGATGATGTGCATTTGCAGCGGTCGTCCGAGTGGAGGTCGGAGACAGAGTTGAGGCGCGCCACGCGGGGCCTCCTTAGGTGCGAGGCCCTATGCGGCTGCCTCGGTCGCTTCTGCCTAAGACCGGCCCTGCTATCACTTGAACGTGTATTGTGCAGTTCCTAAAAACCACACCTGATTATAATATTCAAGGACTGGATTTTGCCATTCTTGGTACAGAAGAAAGTGAAGGGGCTCATTTTCAAAAGAGAAAGTCTAAAAAAAAAGGCATAAAGTGGTATCACAACTTTCAAAACTCAGATTTCAACTGCTTTCTCTGCAGTGGATGCAAATCACAAGGGGGCATGTTGGGAGCAGTATTTGGGTGTTCCCCAAACTTAAAGTTTTTCTGTCATAATGGAACAAAGCAAAAATGCCCGGAGCTAAAAGTTAGACTGTTTGGTCAAGGCCAGTTTCAATCACACCTAAGTCACATAAAGATGCCCTAAATGACCAGATGACCATTGGAGGGAATAAGGCATGACCCTCCCCCATAATCCCCCAGTGGTCACTGACCTCCTCCCATCCCCCAAAGATGTGAAACAAACAGTACATACCAGCCTCTATGACAGCTTCAGATGTTTTGGCCAGTCCTATTAGAGCAGCAAGCAGGTCCCTGGAGTAGTCTAGTAGTTAATGCAGTGCACTAAAAAAGAAGGAGACCCAGGCCCACATCCTACTCTAACTGGTACACTTGTGGTAGAATGGGTGAGCCCTCCAAAACCCATCCAAAACCTACTTTACACCACTACAGCAGGCCTTATGCCTACAGGTGTCACCTATATGTAGGTACAATAGGTTTTGGGTGGGTGTTGGAGGGTTCACCTTTTTCCACTGGATTCTATATAGTGCGCCTAGCATTCTGTGCTGAAATCCAAGCATATTCTGTAACAGCACGTGTAACTTAATTGGCTTAACAAGCCAGTGTTCTTAACAGCACTTAACAAGCAATAATGAGCACTACTTGGCAATAATTAGAATTTACACACATAACTTGCTAAGCGTATTCTGTAATGCACTGTGCCTAAATTCTAATATGTGCAGGCAAAAGGGGCATGGTTATGGGTGGGGAAATGGGTGTTTCATGAGTGTTCTAAAATGTATGCATGTTGTTATAGAATATGGCCCAAAGCACTGGGATTTTCGCCACATTTTCATTGGTGTAAATTAAGGCATGTAGGCAGTGGTGTGCTGGAGCCGGCTCGCACCGGCTCAGAAGAGCCGTTTGTTACATTTTTTAAGATCTTGCGAGCTGGTTGTTCTACAGGGTGAGTCAGCTCCGGTAAACGAGGTAAGCATGGCAGGAGGGCGCCACAAGCCATGCTTACCCCATTTACCTCACCTCCCACCACTGCCCTCGTTTGCCTGCACCGCCCTGGGGGGGGGGGGGGGAGTTAAATCATTTTTATTACCTCCGTCAAAGTAGCCATGTCATTGAAAGCCCTGCCCATCTCTAGCCTTCCCTTCGTGAGTTCATTCCCTCAGAGTCCCGCCTTCTGACGGCATTTCCTCTTTCCGCGAGGGCGGGATTCTGAGGGAACGAACTCGAAGGGAAGGCTAGAGACAGGCAGGGCTTTTAATGATGCGGCTGCTTCGACAGAGGTAATAAAAAAGATTTAAACCAACTGTGGCAGGAAGTAAAAGGGGGATGTTGGGGGGAGAAGAGGGCAGGTAGGTGGATATGAATGGGAGGGAGGATGGGTGCGAAGGAGAATCGCTGGACATGGATGGGAGTGGGAGGAGAGGGCATAGGAGAGAGGAGAATTGCTGGGTACGGCTGGATGGGGGGGGCAGGGGAGAGAAGAGAATCACTGTGTATGGATGGATGGAGGGGGGTAGGGGAGAGAAGAGAATCGCTGAGTATGGATGGCTGGGGGGGCAGGGGGAGAGAAGAGAATCACTGGGTATGGATGGCTGGAGGGGGGGCAGGGGAGAGAAGAGAATCGCTGGGTATGTCTGGCTGAGGGGGTTAGGGGAGAGAAGAGAATTGCTGGGTATGGATGGATAGAGGGGACAGGGGAGAGAAAAGAATTGCTGGATATGGATGGATGGAGGGGGGCAGGGGAGAGGAGAGTTGCTGGACATGGGTGGATGGAGGGGAGGACAGGAGAGAGGAGAGTTGCTGGACATGGGTGGATGGAGGGGAGGGCAGGGGAGAGGAGAGTTGCTGGACATGGGTGGATGGAGGGTAGGGCAGGGGAGAGGAAGGTTGCTGGACATGGGTGGATGGAGGGAAGGGCAGGGGAGAGGAGGGTTGCTGGACATGGATGGAGGAGAGGGAAGGGAGAGAGAAGAAATGCTGGACATGGATGGAGGGGAGGGAAGAGTAAGGAAGGAGATGAGATGAGGGAAAAGGAAGAGAGGAGAAAAACTGCATATGGATGAAGAAAATAGGCAGAAGCTGGATCCACTGGACAGTCAAGCCTGCAGAGGACCCAGCTTTTACTTACGGATGTAGGGCAAAAAATGAAGAAGAAAGGCGGAAAGTAAAGAAATAAATAGAAAGGAAGCCCTGGAAATGGAGTTAAGAGGATAGATAGCAGCAGAATCAGATACTGGGCCAGCATGATCAGAAAAACAAAGTCACCAGACAACAAAGGTAGAAAAAATAATTTTATTTTCATTATAGTGTTTGAAATATGCCACTTTGAGAATCAGGTGCTCATCATTAAAAGTTTATATTTATTTACTTATTTCTGGCATTTTATCCCACATTAAACATGAATTAGATTGGAACCTGGGATCATTTGTTTTTTTTTTCCTGGAGGGAGTAATGCATTGCCCCCCCCCCCAGGCTCTCTCCCCGGCTATAGCCAGCTCTGCAAGTTGGGGGGGGGGGCGCAGAGGTGGACGGGTGGGCGCAGAGGTGGACAGGGGATGCAGAGGTGAATGAGGGAGGCGCAGAGGTGGACCGGGGAGAGAGCCTGTTGTTAAACATTTACCAGCACACCACTGGCTAGATTCAACTTGGAACCTTACAGAACTGCATCTTTGACCCAGAAAGGCATATGTTATGATCAGAAAATAACCAAGCCTCGCATTATAAAAGACTCATCAGGCAGCAAAAATTCAAACCTTGTTACACATTAAAAACTGAGCTTGTCGTTGAATTAGCAACAGATAATGAGTCTGATAAACGATATGTAAAAAAAAAATGCTAAAAGGAGCTAAAATGAAAAAAGTGCATGGCATATTCATTCAATATACACGTATTGTTGTCTAGAACCACTTTTTGTAAGATTTATACATTTATGGTTATTTATTTGTTTGTATTAATATTCAATTGATTTTGGTATGTGATTGCCATTCCTTATTTTTATTTTTGTTGGATACAACAGCCTACTTTATTTATTTATTTATTTATCTATTTAATATTTTTTTTTATCATGTCTTACTAGATTTAGGTGATTATATATATATTTTTTTTATACATTATTAATATGTATATATGTTGTGCTATCATTGCAGAATTTTCTTGACTCCTGAGGCAGGTGCTTGTGGTGCCGAAATGCAGGAGTACATCGAGTCATTTTACTGTATAAAGTTGATTGACTGTTAATAAATATCTTGTGTTGGAGCAACAGCGGTGTACTCCCATCTTTTTTTAAACCTTTGTCTTCATTGCTTGTTTGGGAGACACTTCTGCTTGGTTGTGCTCTACCATGCCGCTGGCCATGACCCCTTTTGAGGTATGCACTATGGGGGTCTTTTACTAAGCTGCGGTAGAAATCAGCTGGTGGTAAACGCTTAGACAGCCATAGGAATATAGTGAGTGTGTCAGCGCTTACTGCTTACCACGGCTTAGTAAAAGACCCCCTATGGGATTTAGGCATGCAGAGTTATAGAATAGTGTGCAGAAAGATGCACATGCAAAATCTAATTGCTGTTAATTAATTGCATTGATTGTTGACATCAATTTAGCCTGGTATAGGGGAAAGTGGAATGCCTGCCTACCAAGAAAACATTCCATTCAAAATTCAGCCCATGGCGGTCAGTCTTTTTTAAAATACTAGCAGCCACAGGCTGATTTACGCTTGGATATTCAAGTGGTGGGTCATATCCAGCTACTGACACTGAATGTGAGGGTCATCTGTGGCTCCCAGAAGTTATCTGGGTACAGGGCCGCCGAGAGACTGAGTTGGGCCTGGGGCAGGGCTGCTACCGCTGCCTCCCCCCGTTCTCCGCCCCACAATCGCCACCGCCCCCCCCCCCCAGATCGTCGCCGCTCCTGCCCCCCAGGATCGCTGCAACTGAGGTATCTTGGGGCTGGTGGAGATCCCATGGCCCCGCCAGCGGAAGAATTCAGCGCTGCTCTTCACTCCATGCCTGCCCTGCCCCTGCAACTGCTTTTTTCTCTCATCATGCATGCTCGGTTTCAAAACCAAGCATGCGTCTGAGGGGGAAAAGCAGCCACTCAGCACGGTGGTAGAGGCGAGCGAAGAGCAGCGCTGGAAGGGGGCCTGGCACCGGAGGTTTCTCTCTCCTACTCCTGTTGGGACCCGATCACTCGGGGTCTGTCAGGAGCAGGAGAGAGAGAGAGACCCCAGTGCCGGGTCCCCTTTGGAGGCCGGGCTGGGGGAATTTTGCCCCCTCCGCCCCCCTCTCTGCGACCCTGTCTGGATACCAACAATATTCAGTGCCAGTGCAATCAGTATCCAGATAGCTATCCAGACAGATTAGGATTGCTATTTATGTAGTTCAACTTGCTCGATCAAATAGTTACAGAAACCTGGCACTGAATACTACTACTACTACTTAACATTTCTAGAGCGCTACTAGGGTTACGCAGCGCTGTACAATTTAACAAAGAGAGACAGTCCCTGCTCAAAGAGCTTACAATCTAATAGACAAGTGAACGGTCGGTCCGATAGGGGCAGTCAAATAGTGGCAGTGCCTAGGTAACTCCCCACTCCACCTATGCTTCACCCCTGGACCACCCTCATATTTATTTGGATTTTGCACACACCTTTTTCAGTAGTAGCTCAAGGTGAGTTACATTCAGGTACACTGGGCATTTCTCTGTCCCTGGAGGGCTCACAATCTAAGTTTGTACCTGAGGCAATGGTCAAGTAAAGTGCTGCTCTCTTGCATTTCAGGTACATTAAGTTCAGTAGGGGTTTTACAGTGAGAAAGCTTATATTGCAACTGCTGTCCGAAAAACTCCTAGCTGGACTCTTAACCTGGGTAATACACAATTCATCCCACCTGAGGTGAGAAGCAGTATGTCCATCCCACTGACTTGAAACCCTTTTCCAATGTGACCCCATTTTAGCACCTGAATGTTCATGTGAGGCCAGATGGTAATGAAAGCAAATTATTACTCAAACAACATAACAACAAGCAAAGTATCCATTATAGTCTTCAAGATCCAGTAACATATAAATATGCAAATCTAGGCCTTTTAAAGTAGTTATTATCTGATGTACTTACCATGCCTGAGACAGAGGCTTGCAAGTTGTAACACAGATTCTTAAACTGGGTCACTTGTCAGATCTGGGTGCAGCTTGTGTATATGTCATTGTGATTGTATGCAAGGCCTGGCACTTGCTGTCCTCAGGCTTAACCACTTTTCTCTCCCCCAGCCCACCTCCCCTATTCTCTTTTTTTCTAGGTTTAGTTCCTCTGACATCTCAGACTTACCTCACTGTCCACACTCACACTCACCCTCCTTTCTCTTCCTGCCCCCAGACTTGCTCTCAAAGCTGAATTCCCCTTCTCCATACAGTCAATTCCTGTCACCTTCCACCTCCTCTCCTACCAGCTCTTTTCAATATTGTCAGTCGAATCAACCGCTTAGTTGTATTTTTCAATGAGCGGTATATCAAGTATTAAATAAACCTGAAACTTGAGGGAAAGGAATCAGAACAGGACTTATTTCCCTACTGGTGCCAAAACAAACAGGATGCTGGGAATTATTAGGAAAGAGATTGTGAATAAGACCGAAAATACTATAATGCCTTTGTGTCGCTCCATGGTGCATCCACACCTTGAGTATTGCGTTCAGTTCTGGTTGCCGTATCTCAAAAAAGATATAGCAGAATTAGAAAAGGTTCAAAGAAGAGCAACCAAATTGATAAAGGGGATGGAACGCCTCTCGTATGAGGAAAGACTAAAGAGGTTAGGGCTCTTCAGCTTGGAAAAGAGACGGATGAGGGGAATATGATTGAGGTCTACAAAATCCTGAATGGTGTAAAACAAGTAGAAGTAAATCGATTTTTTTACTTGTTCCAAAAGTACAAAGACTAGGGGACATTCAAGGAAGTTACATGGAAATACTTGTAAAACAAATAGAAGGAAATATTTTTTCACTCAATGAATAATTAAGCTGTGGAACTCTTTGTCGGAGGATGTGGTAAGCGGTTAGCGTATCTGGGTTTAAAAAAGATTTGGACAAATTCCTGGAGGAAAAGTCCATAGTCTGCTATTGAGAAAGACATAGGAAGCAACTTCTTGCCCTGTGATTTGTAGTATGGAGTGTTGCCACAATTTGGGTTTCTGCCAGGTACTTGTGACCTGACTTGACCACTGTTTGGAAAACAGGATAGTGGGCTAGATGGACCACTGGTCTGACCCAGTATCCCAGTATGGCTACTCTTATGTTCTTATAGTGGTGATGGTGATATGTGTTTTGGAAGGAGGAGGGAACAGTGGTAATTGGCAGCAAAGCTGGTCTAGGGTTGTGATGAAAACAAGGTCAGGGTTTGAAGCTACAGTAAGCAGAAATAGTCCAGGGTGGTGGCTGTAAACAGAGAAGGCTTGGAGGTGGCAGCTGTGAGGTCATTAACAGCTGGTACCCCTTTTTCTTCTTCTTCTTCAAATAATGGTAGTTTTACAGTGCAAACATTTTTAAATGTGTGAAAATCTCAGGGTGATTACTCTAAAAAGTGTGTAACTTCACCAAGTTTACAGATAATCTCATTCCACTCAGCACATAAATGTAGATATTAACAACAAATTAAGCTGTAAAAGTTTATGTTTAAATTTCAAGCGGTTGCTGAGAAAACAGCAAAAAACTCTGGGGATTACTTTTTGTTGTCTCACCTTGTATATGTTATCTTTCATTCATCTATCCATGGGCAGAAATTTTCAGTCTTCTTGCAATCAACTGTTCCTTCATTTCCCAACTGCTAAAAAGGTCAGGTCATATAAGGAACTGATCTATTCTATAGTTCCGTTTTCTTGTGGTTCCTCTCTCTTCTATTCTGTATCAAGCTCCCTCTGTGTGGAATAACTTACCCATTTCTATTAGATGTGAGAGGAACTACCTGCAATTAGAAAATCTTTAAAAACCTTGCTTTTTCAGAAGTTTATTTAAACCTAATCTTAGCAGCTGTGTCACTGTTTCTGTTGGCTCTGTGCATTTCTAATGTTGACGTTTTCCTGGGAATTGTCCCAGTTATTGATTTTTGTAATCCACATTGAACTGTGCAGGTAAAGACGGAATTTAAGCTTTTAATGTAATGGTGAATGAAGGACAAGATTTTCAATTTAATTCTTCATATAATAGGGAGACAGCGTGAGACCAATAAGCCTGATGTTTCATGAAAAAATAGTAAAGATAAAATAGTCTTGTATCCCACTGGTTCCTCAAACAGTTCTAAGTGGGTAACACTATATTAAGAAATCAGAGACAAACCCTTGGGAATAAACAGAATATAATAAGAATCAAATCAAGATATAGACATTCTGCATTTTGAACCAACTAAGTAATTAGGCAATTCTATATATAGACTTCAATCAAGATAAATCCAGGGCCTGTAACAGTGATCTGAAATCTATTGGAGAAATATACAGGGCCAGTATTAAACATGCTGGGGCCTAGGGCAGAAATTGGAAAGAAGACCCCAAAGCCCACTAGCAGGCTGTATCTTCTTTAGGCAGGCTTGGGGTCATAGCATGGGGGCCCAGGGCAACTGCTCTTTCTGCATGCCCCTAATGTTGGCCCTGGAAATATACATAAGAATAGCCATACTGGGTTAGACTGATGGTCCATTTAGCCCAGTATCCTGTTTCCAACAGTGGCCAAGCCAGGTCAAAAGTACCTGGCAGAAACCCAAATAGTGGCAACATTCCATGTTATCAATCCCAGGGCAAGCAGTAGCTTCCTCCTGTCTGCAAAAGGCAAAATTTGAAGAAGGATCTCTATACCACCTCATTTATTTTGGGTTTCATAGATCAAGCATAATATAGAATCACACCTAGATTGTGTCACTCTAATGATAATTATATGCACTGTGAATCTAATTTTATCCTAGTCGGGAAACTAAAACTCTGTGAACAGCTTGGTTTCTAGATCTAGGCCTTAGGTGGTGTTGCATAAGGACATACTGGGATTTAGTAATAGTTCTGTCCTGTGGCCTACAGGCCTTGGTTACAGCTACAGAGGGAGGGGATTCATGAAATGGGTTGGGAGAGTCCTAGGATAAATATGTATCACAAAAAAAAGCCTTTCCTCTATTCAAAATATTTAAAATGCATTTATACAGGTGTAGTTCACAAAACTGACACTTCATCCACATTTTCATTCAGCCTGACACAAGGTAGGCAAGACCTGTTTAAACTTAACTGGCTATCTCCAAATATTAACTTACCCCCCCCCCCCCCCCCAAACACACCCGTTTTACAAAGCTGCGCTAGTAATGCTAACATAGCCCATTCACTTTGAATGGGCTGTGTTGGCAATGGCATTATCACACCGGGAACCGCTAATGCGGCTTTGTAAAAGGCGGGGGGTGGGGGGGGGGGGGGGAAGGTAGCTGGTTGTTTAAACTGGTCAAAAATAAACCAGATATTTAATTCCAGTCACCGGAAATGGCCCAGCTTTGAATATCCGGGCTGACCGCCGACCGCGGGAGTTAGTCTGAATATCGACCCCTAAAATTTCACAAGAGCTTTTACAATCAGTGCTTTTTACTGAATGCATTCAGGATCACAAAAGAAATAGTAGCTTGGATTAAATTTGGAAGCACAGACTAAGCCTGCAAAGCTCATGCCCCCTCGTACTATAACTTGGAGCTTTTAGAGCTTACTGTTAGATGTCAAGTATGCTCATAGTTTACAGATTGCTAGCATTTACAGAGGCACCAATAATTGGCACTATTCTATAAAGTATGTGCCAAAATCACTTACCTTCTTATTCTATATAGTGTGCCAAAGCATGAGTGCTGATTCGGTGTGTAACTTCTTCGCTAAATTGGTAGTTATGTGCCAAAATGGGGCTGAAACAGCAGGTATGTGTGTAAGTGAAATTAGGTGCTATTCTGTAATTTGATGCCTAAGTGTTCTAGCACATAACTACAAGAGGGGTGTTGATGTGGGAAGGGCGTGGACGGGTCATGGGCCTGTCTTCAAGGAATGTGCACAACTTATAGAATACTATCAATGGCATGTGCAGGATGACACATTTAGGCATGCACATTTACACATGCCTAGTGACACGGAGCAAGTGGATGCTTCTAAATGTTGGTGGTAATGGATTTGGCATGCAAGTTTGCCTTTATAGAATGCTAGCTTAGCACACAGATTTTGTCACCTAACTTTCAGCTATCTTTACAGAATTGGCTCCTCAGTGCATAACTGCAAGTAGGGCATAATATGGACAGATAATCAAACACGGCAAAGATGACAATTAAATCGTAATAAAGTCAGCAATGGTGCTGTGACAAATTTTATCCAAAACAAGGCACGACTTGACATGAGCCTGTGTTTCGGCCAACGGACCTGCATCAGGAGTCTAATGCCACTAGAGTTGTGGGATTCTATATCCTTGTGCAGTAATGGCGAT
Source organism: Microcaecilia unicolor (assembly GCF_901765095.1). Taxonomy (NCBI): domain Eukaryota; kingdom Metazoa; phylum Chordata; class Amphibia; order Gymnophiona; family Siphonopidae; genus Microcaecilia; species Microcaecilia unicolor. Next base: position 310,460,766 of record NC_044034.1, on the reverse strand, counting down.
CTCACTAAAAGCACACTCTCTGGACATCAGGCAGGTGGACCCAGGTCCATCCCCCCCTACCTGTTACGTTTGTGGAGGAAACAGTGAGCCCTCCAAAACCCACCAGAAACCCACTGTACCCACATCTAGGTGCCCCCTTCACCTGTAAGGACTATGGTAATGGTGTACAGTTGTGGGTAGTGGGTTTTAGGAGGGGTTTGGGGGGCTCAGCAAACAAGGTAAGGGAGCTATGTACCTGGGAGCAATTTATGAAGTCCACTGCAGTGCCCCCTAGGTTGCCCGGTTGGTGTCCTGGCATGTCAGGGGGACCAGTGCACTACAAATTCTGGCTCCTCCCATGATTTCTGAGATGGACGTCATTGGTTTCGATTATCGCCGAAAATCAAAAACGACCAAGTCTAGGGACGACCATCTCTAAGGACGACCAAATTTCAGGATTTGGGCGTCCCTGACCGTATTACCGAAATGAAAGATGGACGTCCATCTTGTTTCAAAAATACGGGTTTCCCCGCCCCTGGATGGGGATGTTTTGTGAGGACGTCCTCATCAAAACTTGGACGCCCTTTTCGAAAATGCCCCTCTGTAATGGCTTAGGCACATCCAAGTTCCATCCATTGTGGTGCCTACAGTATATCTTTGTGCCATGTTATAGTACCATAGCACAGTAACAAAGTAAATGTTGGTAGATAAAGACCTTTTTTTGTTGGGTAGATAAAGACCTGCAGGGTCCATCCAATTTGTCCAACAAGGTGACTAGAGTTGAATCTGGCACTCTACACAGGTTCCACTTCTTCATTAATCTCTTCTCTCCCTGCCAATTTTGGGGTACTGACCATTGACATCTGCCCAGCATTGGTCCCACTTCCTAACTAATGGAGCTGTTGTCGAAGCCCACTCCACTCCACTCTTGATCCTGATCTGTTTTTGCCATTTATGGGACCCAGTCTGTAGAAGTCTGCTCGGCATTGGTCTAACTGCTCAACCTCTGAAGCTGCTGTAAAAGCTCACTCCAGTTATGAGGTCATTTAAGTTTTGCTTTAATTGGATTCCATCCTTTTTCTATATAGTGTTCCTCTGTGCTTTTCCCACGCATTCTTGAATTCCATCACTGTTTTTGTCTTCACATAACCTCCCGTTGGAGAGCATTCCATGCATCCACTATCCTTTCTGTGAAAAAGTATTTCCTGATATTGCTCCTACCCTGCAACTCAATTCATGACCTCTAGTTTTACTGTTTTCTCCATTTCTGAAAAAGATTAGTTTCTATATTAATACCTTTTAAGTATTTAAATGTCTGCATCATATCCCCTCATCCCTCCTTCCCTCTAGAGTATACATATTGAGATCTTCAAGACTCTCTTTATATGTCCTGTGGCACAAGCCCCCATATCATTTTTATTGCCTCTGTCTGAACCACCTCAGGTCTTTTGATGTCCTTAGCGAGATATGGCCTCCAAAACTGAACACAATACTTCAAAAATGGGGCCTCACTAACAACTTGTACAAAGGCACCCCTCCCAAACCCCAAAGATGTGACTGTGACAGTACAGACCAGGCTCTGTGACAGCTTCAGATATTATGGTCCTTCCTATTAGAGCAGCAAGCTTGCCCCAGGAGTAGGCTAGTGGTCAGTGCAGTGGACTGTAGAGAAAGGGACCCAGGTCCATATCCCACTTTAACTAGTACACTTGTGGTGGAAATTGTGAGCCCTACAAAACCCACAAAATACCAACTGTACATATAAATAGGAGACATCTGCAGACCTGAGGGCTTTTGTAGTGGTGTACAGTTAGGTATAGTAGATTTTTAGGTATTCCTGGAGGGCTCACAATACAAAATAAGGGTGTTAAGGTGGGATTTGTACCTGGGTCCCTTTATGTGAAGTCCACTGTACTGACCACTAGGCTGCTCTTCTGCTCTGCTTGGATGTCTATGTGGCCAGTTTACTAGGAATGGTGCCACACAGCCATTCCTATGGCTTCTTTTTGTGCGTTTTTCTATAGGACCTTTTTTTTTTTTTCTGAATGGTACTTAAAGAAATACATAATGAGCACCAAAAAAATCTGGAAATTTAAATAATTTTGAAACAAAAAAGTAGATGTCTTTTTAGTTTGAACATTGTTCAGGATGAGATTTTTAGATGTTTCATCACCAAAACAAAAATGCTCCTCCGTGTTTCCAGCTGAAAATTCATCTTAATGTATGAGTTATAAATATAGGCCTGCCATTCATTTGCCTAAATTTATGAGTCTAATTTATGAGCTTATCCTGCTTATAATCGAATGAGAAAAACGCCCAAGTTCCGACCTAAATCGGGAGATGGACGTTTATCTCACAAAACCGAATAAAGCGGTATAATCGAAAGCCGATTTTTGGACGTTTTCAACTGCAATCCATCGCGGATGCGGACAAAGTTGATGGGGGGCGTGTCAGAGGTGTGGCGAAGGCGGAACTGGGGCGTGGTTATCTGCCGAACAGAGATGGGCGCATTTCACCGATAATGGGAAAAAAGTATGCGTTTTTAGCTAGAATTTAGGACACTTTTCCTGGACCCTGTTTTTTCACGAATAAGGCCCCAAAAAGTGCCCTAAATGACCAGATGACCACTGGAGGGAATCGGGGATGACCTCCCCTGACTCCCCCAGTGGTCACTAACCCCCTCCCACCACAAAAAATGAAGTTTCTCAACTTTTTATTTTCACCCTCAAATGTCATACCCAGCTCCCTGGCAGCAGTATGCAGGTCACTGGAGGAGTTGTTAGGGGGTGCAGTGGACTTCAGGCAGGTGGACCCAGGCCCATCCCCCCTACCTGTTACAATTGTGCTGCTTAATGCTTATTAGTCGTCCAACCCCCCCAAACCCACTGTACCCACATGTAGGTGCCCCCCTTCACCCCTTAAGGCTATAGTAATGGTGTAGACTTGTGGGCAGTGGGTTTTGAGGGGGATTTGGGGGGCTCAACACCCAAGGGAAGGGTGCTATGCACCTGGGAGCTCTTTTACCTTTTTGTTTGGTTTTGTAAAAGTGCCCCCTAGGGTGCCCGGTTGATGTTCTGGCATGTGAGGGGGACCAGTGCACTACGAATCCTGGCCCCTCCCACGAACAAAATGCCTTGGATTTATTCGTTTTTGAGCTGGGCGCTTTCATTTTCTATTATCGCTGAAAAACAAAAACGCCCAGCTCACACATTGTTGAATAAAACATGGGCGTCTATTTTTTCCCAAAATACGGTTCGGTCCGCCCCTTCACGGACCCGTTCTTGGAGATAAACGCCCATGGAGATAGGCGTTTTCGTTCAATTATGCCCCTCCATGGGTTCTTTTACTAAGGTGCGCTAGCATTTTTAGCTCATTCTAAAAATCATCTGGTGCTAAATGCTGAGATGCCCATAGGAATGCAATGGATGTCTTCGCGTTTAACACCAATATTGTTGCCACCCAGTTTTTACACTCCTAAATTAAAAAGTTTAATAAAATTATTGGGTCAATATTCATCAAGTGGCAGTGAATCATTTATATAAATGCTGACCACTGCCAGCTAGATAGGCCTGGATATTCAGTGTCAGGTCATATCCGAGCACTGGCACTGAATTTTCAGGTTATCATTGGTACCTGGAAGTTGCAGTATGTGAGCACAGCTGACATTCACAGTGCTCTATCTGCATAGCTAACCAGGCAAAGTTAGGTCTATTATTTAAGCCATCCTACTTGCCCAATTATCTACGCAGGCACCAGAACTGAATATCACCAGTGCTTACATAACTTCTGAGTCCACTCCAACTCCACCCTTGGACTACCCTGGCACTGCCTGGCTTCTGCCAGGGCAGTCAGAATAGATATTCAGTGGCACTGCTTAGATTGTGCCAGGGTAGTCAGTATAGATATTCAATGGCACTACCTGGGTTGTTTATTTTTGGCCGGTTTAAACCTAACCGGCCAAGTCAATATTCAGTGCTGGCCAGTTAAGTTTATACTGGCCGAGGATAGGTCTTCTACTTCGGCAGCTCGATTTGGCTGCCAAACTTAGCCGGAGCCAATTAAGCACTATTTAACCGGCCAGGAGCCGTTCCTGGCCGGTTAAATAGTGCTGAATATCAGGGGCTTTGAGTTTAAATGTAGGCATTCAGCCCTACTAAATTTTCTAAGAAACCAACATAACTCGCAACACTAGGAGCATAAATCCTTTGAATATTGGACCCTCTATTGCTTGTGGGGTGAATTGATAAATTGCTTTTGAATTATGTGATTGAATGTTTATTCTGCTACTGTGTATTGTATTTTTGATAGTTTGTAAGCCATCCTTAGTTGTTCTTTGGTAGATGAGAAAGGTAGAGTATAAAGAGAAAACTAATCACAACTAAGGATGGTCTGTGCTTATCCTGGGCCTTCCCGAATGTCACTGTAACAATAACATTTTGGTAGAATGACTCATAAGAAAAAAATAACCACACCTGAAAAAAACATAGTGAACTGCATTGGGGATGGTTTGTCATTTTAAAAAATATTTATTTATTTATTAGGATTTATTTACTGCCTTTTTGAAGGAATTCACTAAAGGCAGTATACAGTATACAGTAAGCCATAGACAATTACAGCAGTAAAAATATTCCAACAACAATACAAAGTATGGCATAGGATGCTACATTACAATGTCAGCACAATACACAATAAAACATTTTAATAGCATAGGGTGTAAGTAAAGATGGAATGTATAGATAGATAAGGTAGAGTAACAGGAGTAAGAAAATAAGGTACTAATTTAAAGAAAGTTACAAAAGAGGTCAGAAAAGTGCTTGAACATTATCTTAGCTAGGGTAGGAGTGGATAAACATGTACTGCTACAGAATATGTAGCCGGTGTCATACTTCTATTAATGGCCTGGTTGAAGAGCCAAAATTTCACCTGCCTCCTGAAGTAGAGAATGTCTTGTGTTAAGCGAAGTCTTTCAGGTAGTGCATTCCAGAGTGTGGGGGCTACTGCAGAGAAGGCTCGCTTGCGGGTATCACATCGTGTGCTGCCCTTTGGAGAGGGTATGGTTAGGGCAGTGGTGTGCTGGAGCCGGCTCGCACCGGCTCGCAAGAGCCGCTTGTTAAATTTTGACAGCTCTTGCGAGCCGGTTGTTGTTGGGGGCGAGCCGGCTCCATTGCGGGCGGTAAGCATGGCAGGAGGGCGCCATCACTGGCCATGCTTACCTCCCCTGCCGCTCCGAAGCATGTCCAACGATGTCCTTCGCCCCCACCCTCCCCTCTCGCTCCCCTCCGTCTTTTTTTAATTACCTCCGTCGAAGCGCCGCCATTTAAAGCCCTGCTGCATGCTGGCTGGCCGTCTCCAGGCTTCCCCTGCTTGCTTTGGATGATGTTCGTGCCTTAGTCCCGCCTTCATTCTGACGTCATTTCCTTTTTTCGCGAAGGCGGGACTAAGGCACGAACATCATCCAAAGCAAGCAGGGGAAGCCTGGAGACGGCCAGCCAGCATGCAGCAGGGCTTTAAATGGCTGCGCTTCGACGGAGGTAATTAAAAAAAGACGGAGGGGAGCGAGAGGGGAGGGTGGGGGCGAAGGCAAGGGAGAGAATTGCTGGCCATGGGTGGGCAGGGGAGAGAATTGCTGGGCACGGATGGGCAGGGGAGAGAACTGCTGGGCATGGATGGGCAGAGGGGGGCAGGGGAGAAAACTGCTGAGCATGGATGGGCAGAGGGAGGCAGGGGAGAGAATTGCTGACCATGGATGGGCAGGGGAGAGAATTGTTGGGCATGGATGGGCAGAGGGGGGCAGGGGAGAAAACTGCTGGGCATGGATGGGCAGAGGGGGGCAGAGGAGAGAACTTCTGGGCATGGATGGGCAGAGGGAGGCAGGGGAGAGAATTGCTGGGCATGGATGGGCAGAGGGGGGCAGGGGAGAGAATTGCTGGGCATGGATGGGCAGAGGGGGGCAGGGGAGAAAACTGCTGGGCATGGATGGGCAGAGGGAGGCAAGGGAGGAGAACAGCTGGGCATGGATGGGCAGAGGGAGGCAGGGGAGAGAATTGCTGGGCATGGATGGGCAGAGGGGGGCAGGGGAGAGAATTGCTGGGCACGGATGGGCAGGGGAGAGAACTGCTGGGCATGGATGGGCAGAGGGAGGCAGGGGAGAGAATTGCTGGGTATGGATGGGCAGATGAGAGAATTGCTGGGCAGAGGGGGCAGGGGAGAGAAGAGAATTGCTGGGTATGGATGGATAGAGAGGGGCAGGGGAGAGAGGAGAGTTTCAGGACATGAATGGCAGGGAGAGCAAGAGAAATTCTGGACATGGATGGAGGGGAGGGAAGGGAGAGAGAAGAAATGCTGGACATGGAGGGAAGATAGAGGAAGGAGATTAGATGAGGGAAAAGGAAGTGAGGAGAGAAACTGCACATGGATGGAGAAAATAGGCAGAAGCTGGATCCACTGTACAGTCAAGTATGCGGAGGACCAGAAATGAAGAAGAAAGGAGGAAAGAAAAGAAATAAATGGAAAGGAAGCCCTGGAAACGGAGTCAAGGGAACAGATAGAGAGCAGCAGAATCAGATACTGGACCAGCATGATCAGAGAAACAAAGTCACCAGACAACAAAGGTAGAAAAAAAATAATTTTATTTTCATTATAGTGTTTGGAATATGTCCACTTTGAGAATCAGGTGCTGAACGTTAAAAGTTTATGTTTATTTACTTATTTATGGCATTTTATCCCATATTAAACATGAATTAGATTGGAACCTGGGATCATTTAATTTTTTTTTTCCTGGAGAGAGTAATGTGTTGGCCGCTGCCACCCCCCCCCCCCGGGTATAGCCAGCTCTGCAATTTTTTTTGGGGGGGGGGGCGCAGAGGTGGACGGGGGGCGCAGAGGTGGATGGGGGGGCGCCGAGGTGGACCGGGGAGAGAGCCTGTTGTTAAAAATTTACCAGCACACCACTGGGTTAGGGATACTCCTCAGGAGGACCTTAGTGACCTTGGAGGTGTGTAGAGGGAGATCCTGTTCTTCAAGTACTCTGGGCCATTTCCTTTAAGGGCCTTGAAGGTTAAACATAGAATTTTAAATTTGGTCCTGTATTGTACTGGTAGCCAGTGAAGTTTGTGCAGAAATGGTGTGATGTGGTCATGCCATTTACAACCTTCTATGAGTCTTGCTGCAGTATTCTGAATCAAATGGAGCTGGTGCAGACCCTTTGTAGTCAGACCAGTGTAGAGTGCATTACAGTAATCCAGTCTTGATGTTTTCATGGCATACATAACTAAGACAAGGCTTGCTTTCTCAGTATAAGGAGACAGGCAGCATAGTTGTCGCAAGTGATAGAAGCTGCTTTTGAAGGTTGCTTGGATTTGGGGGATCAGAGTAAGTATTGAATTGAGCTGTATTCCAAGGTTCCTGACTTGTGATTTGAGGGGGAGTTCATATTTCCCCAAAAGAGATTTGATGTTAGGTATGTGCCTACTGGTGTTAGGGACCCATAGAAGCTTGGTTTTACTTAGATTCAGGTAAATTTTGTTGTTTTTAGCCCATCTTGAATTGATGTTAGACAGGTAGTCAGTTTATTCAGGGATGTGGGTAAGTCAGGTTCAATGGGTATGAGTAGCTGCACATCATTTGCATAGATGTAGAACTACGTGTCTATTGACCAAATCAGCTTGGCTAGTGGCTTGAAATAGATATTGAACAGAATAGGTAACAGTATTGATCCTTGTAGTATCCCACAGGTCAGTGCTCATGGTGGCTATAAGGTGCTGCTGAACACTATGGACTGTTGCCTGTCTGATAGATAGGATCTGAACCAGGCAAGTACTATTCCACTGACACCTATTTCTGCCAGTTGTGCTAACATAATATCATGGTCCACAGAGTCAAAAGCTGTTCTGAAATCTAGCAGTGCTAACACCGAGACAAATTCCCTGTCTTGGTTTCTGTGACTATCATCTAGTAGAGATACAAGGACTGTTTCTGTGGAATATGAGGGAAATCACAGTAGCATTTTTGTTTTTATGCCAATTTGCTTCTGAAACGGCAAAAAAAAAAAAAAAAAGGCAGAAATAAAACTAAACAAAAAACAAAACGGAATGAAAGTTTTTCTTATGCATAATACTAAGTTACATTGGTGGGAAGTGACACATCATGTTGGAATCCTCTGAGTGTGTTAGGCTTTTCTTCTGGAGGACGTAAATAAAATCTGTGGTTGTTACAGAGTACAACAGGTAAAGGAGAAGTGTCGACTAAGAGTTAAGTTTTGTAAGGATTGTGATGGGACTTTGGCCAGTCGCAGGGCTCTGTCATCTTGTGTGCAATTGTCCCTTTATTTTCACATAAAGTCTTCATGGACTTGGACAACAACTAGTGCGGCTTAGAAACTTCATATGCCTTCATTAAACCACAACAGTAGTTTAGTGGGTGCTCTGTAGGGGCTGTATGAATACTGCCTTTTATTTGGGGACTTTTGGAGGGTTGTGCTTTGTACTAGGGAAGTTTTGAATATGTGTGCTTTGTCTTGAGGAATGGGATTGGGGCAGTGAGTAAGGGAGAGATCAGGGTTGAGGAGCTGTGATTTGTGTCAAGGGGGTTTGTGTGAGTCTTGTAACAGACATTTTCCCCTCTAAGAGGTTTGCTGAGAGCATCAGGCCATAAACTACTGGCCTGATATTTGCGGGGAGGAAAGAAAGTGCTAGCTCAAAGTCATTATTATCATTCTACCTATAACACAGCTTACAAAGTCAAATGCAAGCTGCATTATTTAATTTACATGATGAGGTGCTTTGCATGGATTTGCATCCTTTACATCTCATTATTATTTACATGTTCAGAAGGAATGGATCCTCAGAAGCTTAGCGGAGATTGGGTGGCAGAGCCGGTGGTGGGGGGCGGGGCTGGTGGTTGGGGCTTCTACGGTCTGTGCCGTGAAAATGGCAGATACTAATCAAGCGCAGGCACAAAAGGGGTTCGAAGTTTCCACAAAAAGTACAACAAAAAAGAAGAAAGTAGTGGAAACACACAACTTCAAGAGATCAATCCGAGACAGGGGGTGAGATGCTCCAGGAAAACTTTATTAGGGACCCTACACGGTCCGTGTTTCGGCTTTTAAAAAAGCCTTCATCAGGGGTCGATCAGTAGTTGCACAGAATATACTGACAGACAAAGGAGCTCATAAAATCTTGTCTCAGAGTAAAATGAAATAGCACCATAGCCACGTACCAATGGTCCCTGGAACAGTTTTAGTGGGTGCAGTGCACTTCAGGCAGGCGGACCCAGACCCATCCCCCCCTACCTGTTACAATTCTGGTGGTAAATGTGAGCCCTTGAAAACCTGCCAGAAACCCACTGTACCCACATGTAGGTGCCCCCCTTCACCCCTTAGGGCTATGGTAGTGGTGTACAGTTGTGGGGAGTGGGTTTTGGAAGGGGGGGGTTGGGGGGGCTCAGCACACAAGGTAAGGGAGCTATGTACCTGGGAGCAATTTCTGAAGTCCACTGCAGTGCCCCCTAGATTGCCCGATTGGTGTCCTGGCATGTCAGGGGGTCCAGTGCACTACGAATGCTGGCTCCTCCCATGACCAAATGGCTTGCATTTGGTCGTTTCTGAGATGGGTGTCCTCGGTTTCCATTATCGCCGAAAATCATGGACGACCATCTCTAAGGACGACCTTCTCTAACGTCAACCTAAATTTTGTGATTTGGGCGTCCCCGACTGTATTATCGAAACAAAAGATGGACACCCATCTTATTTTGATAATACGGGTTTCCCCGCCCCTTTGCCGGGACGTCCTGCGAGGACGTCCTCAGGAAAACTTGGGCGCCCCTTTCGATTATGCCCCATTATGTTACATAATTTGACCATTTAGGACTAGATTTAGTAAATGGTGCTGAAAAATCGGTGCCTCAAAGATGAGCACTCAATATAGAATAGCATTCAGCACCAATTTCGGCACCCCAATTTTGGCACCAGGCTTTTGCCTGCTAGAACCAGGTGTAATTCCCAATTTGAGCATACATCCCTGGTATTCTATAATACTGTGTGCAAATTTTAGGAACACAACTGGCCCACTCTTGCACCTCCCATGGCCACACTCCTTTTTGGGTTGTGCGCTATAAATTTGGCTGCATATTGTTATAGAGTAGCGCATAGCAAGATGTGCACGCAAATTTAAATTGGTGCCAATTAGCACCCAATTATTGGCACTAATTGGATCACTAGCTGATTTAGATGGGTGTATATCTTGGATCAGCACCCAATATATAGAATTAGGAGGTTAATGTGTGTTATTTAGCAAAAAATCATGTGTTATTCCCTTAGGGATCAATTCTATAAATAGTGACTAAAAATCAGTGCTGAACCCCCCCCCCCCCCCCCCCACACACTTAAGCAGTGTTCTATAAGCCGTGCCTAAAATTCAGTGTGATTTATAGAATAACACTTGTGGAGAGGTTGTGTGCCTAAATTAACGCATGGAGCACCCATATTCTATAATTCTGTGTATAACTCAAAGCCACACCCCCAATCCACCCTGAAATGCCCATTACCCTGCCATTTCCATGCCTCTTTTTCCAGCCCGCACGTAAATTCCAATTAAAAAGCAAATTATTAGCACTGATGGGCTTGTTATTCTATTAAATTGTTTGCACGAATTGGGCACACACCTAAATTTGCGTGTACAATTTTGTCAACTTTTAGAGAATCAGGGAGTTAATGCACATCAGTAACTGGTCCTCTTAATTTAGTTTCAGTAATATCATGAAACATCATAAGCCATTTCTGCTGACCCCCATGAGGAGGAAGGGGGATTGTAATATTTACCACCTCAATAACTGTGTATGATGTTGACGCTGACTTTGGTAAGGCTCCATATAGGTGTAGGATGATTTGAGGCCTGCAGTGATGTCTTTCAGCATTATACCTAAAAGGAAGAAAACAAAATTGTTCTTTGGAAGAACAAATAAGGAACCATGTCATAGCTGCTTTTTGTATATATACATAAATAGTCTGTAGACAAAGAAAAAAAAATAAATGCTGAACTATCTTCAAAGAAATGTCTAAGATGAAGATTTTTTAAAAAGGCAGTTGGAGGCAGGACTGTGTCAGTGCTACTCAGAGAAACAGAAATATAGAAAAATGAAGGCTGATAACAACCATATGGCCTATCCAGTCTGCCAATCCATACCATCTACTATCCTTTCCTCTCCCTTACAAATCCTGTATACTTGCCCCAGGCTTTTTTTTTTAATTTAGATTCAGTTTTCGTCTCTACCACCTCCACTGGGAGGCCATTCCACGAATTCACCACCTTTTCCAAGAAATATTTCCTCAGGTTACTCCTTAGTCTGTACCCTTCCACCTTCATCCTATGCCCTCTCTCACTCCAGAGCTTCCTTTCAATTGAGATTCACCTCCTGTGCATTTATGCCACAAAAATATTTGAACATCTCTATCACATTATATCTCCCTTGTTTTTCTTCCATAGCATACATATTGAGGTCTTTTAAGTCTGTCCCCATACATTTTAATGTGAAGATCACTGATCATTTTAGTAGCCATCCTCTGGACCAAGTCTATCCTGTTTATTTTTGATTGAAGGTGCAGTCTCCAGTTACATACAGCACTCTACATAAACTCTCATCAGAGAATTATACAGAGGCATTATCATCTCCTTTATCCTGCTGGCCATTCCTCTCCTTAGGAAAGGGAATGACAACAGATCATAAGAATAAAGAAACAAATGGAGTGTCAAATAGGATTGCAATATAATGAGGGAGTTAAATAACAGAGCCTGAAGTGGCCACGTTTCACCCAAATAGGCTGCCTCAGGGGCAAATTGTTGATTAAACATAGAAATCACAATCGACAAATAAAACTCAGAATATAAAAATGTGCTGTTACTTCCAGAAGGAAGAGCTGTGCGGCTATTTCCTTCTGAGTGTGTGCCAGTGTAACTCTTTATGCACACTGATGTCACTTTTACTTGTTATTCTGTTTTCATCCTGACACAGTTTGAATCACCACAGCTCGATGTCTCTCATGTGGCTTATGTTAGCTTTTAATTTGCATGTAATTTTCATTCGTACCATTCTTATGACATTATTTTCACACTCAGTTTTATGGTGTGATGTTAATTATGTTGTTTATTTCGGATTGTGGTTCTGACACTACCACAGTTAGATGCCTTTGATTTGCTTATGATTTTCCAATATCAGTCTGTATAAATATAATATGTAATGTCAGTCTGCATGAATATTTGATTTGAATTTTACTGATATTATTTTTATATATTTGATTTTTATATTCTGAGTTTTGTTGATTATTTTTTTGGTTATTTTTATAATCTATGCCCCTGACACAACCTATTTGGGCAAAACATGGCCACGTCAGGCTGTGTTATTTAACTCTCTCATTATGTTACAATAATAAAATCCTATTTGACATTCCATATGTTTCTTCATTCTTGTGATCCGCTGTGATTCCCCTTCCACTGGAGTTTTGCAGATCTCAGTCTTTTGTACTTGCATCACTCTCCTTATGCACCCAAGCTCCTTTTTGCTTTCACTGGCACCTTTTCTACCTGTCTGGCCACCTTAAGATCATCACATATGATCACACCAAAGTCCCACTCCTCATGTACAAAAGTACTTCACCCCTAAACTGTTCTGCTTCCTCAGGTTGTTGCAGTCCAAATGCACAACCCTACAGTTTTTAGCATTAATTCTCAGCTGAAAAATTCTAGACTCTTATTTTGTGGATCAGGCACTTTTGCAAATCTACTAAGCAGGCATAGGCGGTCGGTGGCCCAACTGTTTGGGGAGGCTAAAGGGGGCGGGGTTAGGGGTGGGGCCAGGGGTGGAGCTTAAATCCATAGTTGTCTGATAACACGCAGAAAAAATAAATAAATAAAAATAAAAGTCACAATTAATATCTTTTATTAAATTTAGTTATTAGATATGTATCATATGTCAAAGAATAAAGTGGTTGCTCAAAGCATATTCTAACCACAATCACTCAACTGCAAAACACTATGCACAACTTTGTCCAAAAACACACTCAGAACCTTACTGTACCATAAATATTACACTGGGCAGACCTAATACACCAATATACCACCCATACGGAAAATGCAGACTGTCAACAATATGAAACAAGGGATCATATCATCACAGTTCTCATGTAGAGCCACAAAACACCCTAATTCATGTTTAATGTGGGGTAAAATGCCATAAATAAGTAAATAAATATAAACTTTTAATGTTGAGCACCTGATTCTCAAAGTGGACATATTCCAAACACTATAAAAGTCTGGTGACTTTTTCTGATCATGCTGGCCCAGTATCCATTCTGCTGCTATCTGTCCTCAGTGCAGGTCAGGAAGTCATCCTCCTTAAATATCTCCCTGGCAACCCAGGACACCTCCAGCTAACCCCCCCTGCTTTCCCAGCAGTAAGGTAAACAAACCATAAACCAATTTCTACAACTGCTAGAGGGCTTTCACTGCAGCTCCTGCTGTGAGGATGGAGGTAAATCAACAATTTAATCCCCTCAGAGCAGCTGGACTCCACAGTTGATCCATTCTGCTGCAGCAGGGGGGAGGCTTAGCCTCTCCAAGCCTCTTATACCAGGTGCCTATGTAAGCAGGTGAATTCATTTTGATATCAAAACCCACTCTTTTTCTGGAATACTCTCAATTTTGCCCCCAGAAATGTCTGAGACATTTCACTCTCTACTAGCAATAATGTTTGGCTACTCAATCCCTTTTATCATCTTCTGATCAAAAGCTAGAATATGCAAAAGGTGCAGAGAAAGTCAGGACATATGCTATCAGCCCTGGATTAACCATTAACAAAATAAGCACCTGCTTAGGGCACCAAAGGAAGGAGGGCATCACAGAGTATTTTTCCTCTAGCTATCATGCCCTTTACCCATTTACTGCTCTCTGCCACACCCATTATCTAACATAAATTTCAGTGTTTTTTTCTAATCATTATGAATATATATGATGTTTTATTTCATACAATAATGATGTTTTGTAGCACTTATTGAGTTTTAATGTCTTCTCAGTTAAGCAGTGGAAGGATTGAGGGGCACCTTTGTTATGCTGTGCTTAGGGCATCAGTTGGCCTTAATCCAGTCCCGTATGCTATAATTCTCATTAATAGCACCTTGCTTGCATACTTGCACAGTAACGTTCAGTGTAGTTTGTCTGATCCACTTCCAAACTTTGAGGTTTAATGGCGTCATTGTGCTCATTATATTCTGAATCATTGTGCTCGTCCATTCAGGGTTCTGCTGTCATCTGTGCCAGCATTTGAAATGCATGTGCTGTCTTTAGACTTAAAACATAAACACACAGAATGGCTGAAATTTCCTGGCTGTGAGGCCATGGGACAAACGTGACACTCGACTGGATGACCTCACTTTTGAAACCTCATGAGGCCTTCCCTAGTCAGGGATACTGCACCAAAGCCAACCCATATGAGTGTTAGTTCCTGAGCACATAGATCTCATGTACCCTGTGAATCTTATGGATTTGAGACTACACTGAGATTTGATTTATTTCATGGGCAATAAAGAAGGAACCCAAAGCAAAGTAAGGAAAACCCAGCATCAGTCTTACAGTAGCCGGCTAACGTCTTTTTTGAAATGGAGTGACCAGAATTGCACGCAGGACTCAAACTGAAATTGAAAAAGGGATTTACAGTGGTATTATGAGATCTTCACCTTTATTCTTTGCTGCTTTGAGTACGTTCTAACATTCTATTTGTTTTTTATTTTTCCCAACCCAATGGAATGTTTGAAAGAAATGACATATAATGGGTCAAAAAATTATATATAATGGCACAATAACTATCAAAAAATTTAAAGGGACCAAATTTGGTATGGGGTAAAGCCATGAAAAAACACTAGTTAAAAAATGGGTGAGGGTTACTGAGAAATATGGTCCCTGCCCCCCCCCCCCCCCCCACACACACACACAAATGGCCCACTGCATTTCTGTGCAAAAAGGAATTCCAAGACCTGCAGCATAGAAACACTGATACATTGAAATACAGTGATTAGGGAATTCCTTTTTTCAAACTGCATCTCCCTTCTCTCCAATCGCAAACAGACACAAAGACAACACAGACACACAAAAACACACATACAATAGAGCATACACACACACACACACACATGTATGTATGCACACATGAAACAGTGCACACTGTAAGGTGGCCCTAGATCAGAGCCCTTTTCCCTCCAGGAAAAGTTCTGAAGGGGAGGGATCACACTTCCCAGGCATAGAACTGTCCGTCACAGGTAGGGTTATCATATGGCTCCAGAAAAAGGAGGACGGATTGAGCCAGCCGGGTTTTACTTCCATTGCTAGGAAGGAGGGCACTTGGAGCTAGGAGCAGTCCTTAGGCTAACTAGAGAGGAGGAAGTAGAGGGGAGGGATAAATATCGGGGGGAGGGACTGGGGGAGGAAGAGGCAGAGCTCATAGAGTTGGAGCTTACAAACCTTCAGGTTGAGGAGGGCCCAGCAGAGATGAAGGAGGAAGGAACCAGTCAGAGTGAATTGGGAGGATTGGTTCCCACACTCTATTTTGACTTAAAGATTTTTGTAGAAGTTTTTTTAAAGTGGTTATGGCAGCGGTGGGCGGCCCAGTGTGAGAAAGTAAACATTGACAGGGAGGTGGCTGCCCAGCCCCAGTTAAGGCAGGACAGTGCTAGGGCTGTATTTGTCGATTTTGGACTGTGATGTTATTTAAGCTATTATGGCTCCTAGAACCAGATTTTGGAGTTAATCAAGACTAGTTAAGAAGGACCTTGAAGTACAGATCAAGGAAGCTGGGAGTGAAAGCTTTTTGATTGGGCAAAGGGGAAGGGGGAGGGGGGGGAGAGATTTGCACAGACTACAGGGGACTTGTGAAAGGGAAAGGACCCTGACTTCCCCCTGATTGTGAAATGGGAGAGAAGAAAGAGGGAAGGGCTCCCAACACACTCCTGTGGGAGGGTGCACAAAACTTTGAGGAGAGTACTGCAGTGAGAACAAACTTTCCTGGGACCAAGCTGTGTTTGCTGCTGAACTTACTCTCGTTTAGACTACTGCAATCTGCTTCTTGCTGGCCTCCCACTTAGTCACCTCTCCCCTCTCCAGTCGGTTCAAAACTCTGCTGCCCGTCTCATCTTCCGCCAGGGTCGCTTTACTCATACTACCCCTCTCCTCAAGACCCTTCACTGGCTCCCTATTCGTTTTCGCATCCTGTTCAAACTTCTTCTACTAACCTATAAATGTATTCACTCTGCTGCTCCCCAGTATCTCTCCACACTCGTCCTTCCCTACACCCCTTCCCGTGCACTCCGCTCCATGGATAAATCCTTCTTATCTGTTCCCTTCTCTACTACTGCCAACTCCAGACTTCGCGCCTTCTGTCTCGCTGCACTGTAATCCGGACCCCCTGCTCCGGGAAGCTTGATCTTCAGCTTTTAGGTGACAGAGTTCCCCTTTTTCCTGTAGTCGTGCCAGGAGAATGTCACCCACCCTGGAGCAAAGGGACAGGACACAGTTCACTATCCTCGTCCCAAGTCTATGCTAGAGATGGGAGGAAAAAAACTAATTTGTTAGGCTCGGTCAGATTTGAAAGAAGCAAGCCTTGGTGTTTACAATAAATTGGTTTTATTCAAGTTAAAAGTTAAACAAAACAGTGAAATATAACTCTTTCAAACCCTAAATTAAGACCCCTTATTTATGCTACAATATTCAATTGTTATGCTACAGCAATGTCAGTTTAACTTGTGTTTTTGTTGTCAATAGGTTAACCCTTCACCTCCCAGCTACAAGATATCAGATAAGTCTTTTCAGATTAACTAATACTTTTCAAAAGAAACGTGAAATAATGTTCTCTCAAATTCCCCAAGCTTTCAAGAATTGATACTTTGTGTTGACTTCCTTTATTTTTCAGAATCACCCGTCCCTCCCGTCAGATCCAGGTAAGTACCTCTCTTTTCTACCCTCTTTCTTTCCTTTTTGACAGTCACTTTCCTTTCAGTGCGTCGCTCAGTCTCACTTCTTGCTTCACACCAAAGGTCTTTCTTGCGTGGGGGCCCGTTGTTTTTTTCTTAGATGATGCAGCGTCCTCTGTATCTTCCTCCTAAACCTCTCTTAAATAACTTAAATAGGAGAAAAACCCTACCTCCTTACATATATTTTAGGATTTCTTTTTCTTACTAAAGGGATCTCTTTATTTAGAAAGACTGGGCCAACTAGCTTTAAAATCAAAATAATTAAATTTTCCTATGCTAGATCTCCTATGCTATGTTTTTCTTTATGTCCTATACTACTGAAGGAGTGACGCAAGATTTCAGGAACATAGATTCTTTTTCCAAACACACTTCAATGCAGTCAATCACTTCTTAATTTATAAACTTATCAGATAACACATAACCTATATCATATCATTCAAAACATTCAAAATATAAATTCCAACACTTTAAATCACACATTCAATTAATTCCCAATAATCTACACCCCAACAATTATATTTCCAATTCTAACTTAAATCCTAACTTTCCTAAAAATTCCCCTAAACTATTAGATGATAATACAATCACTCCTTTGCTTAATATAATCTTCCACTGAACTCCCTTTTTATTAATCACCACCCTTCCCAAATCCAATTTAATCTAACTATCTTTCCTCTACCTCACACAAAATCCACTCCACCAACACACATCTGCTCTCCTCGCTGTCCCAACTCCTTCTGCCAACCGCCAATGACTCCGTAACCAGGGATACGGAGCTTTCAGTCACATTCCAAGCCCTTCCCAACCAATCAGCCATCTCCCTCAACATTCCGAGCTTCACTGCTGACCGGCGGAATCTTGGCCAGCAGTGCTAAATCTCCATTTTAATTACTGATTTCCCATAGAAAATAATGGGAAATCAATAATTAAAATAAAAACCCAATTAAACATTTTCCAATCTACCCCAAAATTCCCATATTCACTAACCCTTTCATTCCCTATCTAGCTGTAATTTCAAAATTTAAATTTAACCCTTTTTAACCCATACCTCACTATTTTCCCCCAAAACCCCTTTTAAAAATCCCCAAAAAAATTCAAAAAATATCCCAAAAATTCAAACTCCCCCCTATAAACCTATCCTGTCGAATAAAAAAAATTAACTCTTTCAGAACCCCTTTAAACAGCACCCTACCAAAAACTCCCACTAAAAATATTCAAATTCAAAATCTAACCCGCCACAAAAATCCCCAAAAATTCCCCGACCCCAAAACTGAAAACCAAATTTAAAAAACTCAAAACCCCGAATTTTTAAAAATAAAAAACGCAATTTACACAAATTTAAAATCAACCAATTAACATTTTGGGTCAAGTGACCCCTTACCTGATCCAGGATTTTCTCCTTACCAAACGCCTGCCATCAGTTCCGGTCCCGGACGTCCTGGGGCGAAAACGGAGCTTAAAATAAAAAAGCACCGAAGCCGGCCCAAAATTTAGGCCCCGGCTTCGGCCTAGTCGCGAAGACGCGCGTTCGCGATTCGTGCATGAGGCGAACCGCCTCATGCACACTCTCACGTTACTCTCCCGACGTCCTCTCCACCGGCAGCCCTCTTCTCGGCACTTCCTTGCACTGCACGGGCCCGAAAAAAAATCTTCACTCCTGGGGATGCGCTCCATCGGCCCCCGGGAGTTTAAAAAAACGCCACTTCGCTTTCCTGTTCCCCTCCTCCGTACCGGAGCGCTCATCCAGCGCTCCGACTCAATTCTGCAGGCCCGGAGATGTGCCCAACATCCCCGGACCCCGAAAAACGCGACGCTGTACCGGGAGCACTGTTTCCCTTCCTCTGTGCTCCCGGTTTCCAAAACTCCGCCGCCAAACCCCTCAAGACCCAAAACGGACCCCAGCCACCAATGACCCCAGAAGCCTCCCAAAACTTTGCTGCCTGCTCCTGCAGCCATCGGAGACCCTCCAAAAACCTCCCAGGTAAGTATTTTTTTATTTTATTAATTTCTTTAACCCCAGGTTACATTACCCTGCACCTGGAATAAACTTCCTGAGCCCCTACGTCTTGCCCCATCCTTGGCCACCTTTAAATCTAGACTGAAAGCCCACCTCTTTAACATTGCTTTTGACTCGTAACCACTTGTAACCACTCGCCTCCACCTACCCTCCTCTCTTCCTTCCCGTTCACATTAATTGATTTGATTTGCTTACTTTATTTATTTTTTGTCTATTAGATTGTAAGCTCTCTGAGCAGAGACTGTCTTTCTTCTATGTTTGTGCAGCGCTGCGTATGCCTTGTAGCGCTATAGAAATGCTAAATAGTAGTAGTAGTAGTAGTATTTATACTGGAATCCTATCAGAGGCTCCTGTGAAGGGAGGTGGATTCTAAAATTATCCCAAAGAGGCCCTTTCTTCTCCTTATTTACTGACTTGTTTTAGTGGAAAGGCACTGTTTATTTGTAGAGCCCCAACCAGGACGAGCAAAGCGGGAGGATCAAACCTAGCACATGCTGCTCCCACTTCACTGTTCTTGCTGGACTGGTTCTTAGTGATTCAGATGTGTATTTCAATTTCTTAGGTGTAATTTCTACTGAGAAATCCAATGAATGAACCATAAATCTATCTTAATAGTTATGTACAGTGACGTCTAGTGACTGAACTGTGTTGCTACTGGTTGCTGTGTGTACTGTTTCCTCATGGTGAAGAGGCATGGCAATGCCTGCTGCCTTGTTATAGGGAACCTTGTGGTTTAAATGTAAAATGCATCCTTTCTTTCCAAACCAACAGAATGTTTTGGAGCTGCTCCATTCAAACTGCCTCTTCACTTCAGGTCTGAAACACACACACACACCAGGGGCGTAGCCAGACTTCAGCAGGAGGGGGGGACCAGAGCCCAAGGTGAGGGGGCACATTTCCCCCCCCCCCCCCGCGCCACCATCTTTGACCCCTCTCCCGGCGTCGCTAACCCTTCACCGTCGCCATCGCCATGGAGTACCTATGCTGGCGGGGGTCCCCAATCCCCGCCAGCCGAAGTTCTGTGTCTTCACTGAAGACTCTTCAGCCTGTCGCTGGGTAGGCGGGTTGCTGCAGCCTGCAGCAGCTGGTTTGATTCTGCAAGCGGGAAGCCGATTCTCTTTGCGTGGTATGAATCGTCCTGACGTCACGTCACGTCACGTCAGGACGATTCATACCACGCAAAGAGAATCGGCTTCCCGCTTGCAGAATCAAATCAGCTGCTGCAGGCTGCAGCAACACGCTGGCCCAGAGACGGGCTGAAGAGACAGAACTTTGGCTGGCGGGGATTGGGGACCCCCGCCAGCCCAGGTACTCGATGGCGATGGCGACGGGGGAGGGTTGGCGACGCCAAGGGAGGGGTCTAGGGCCAAATCTGATGGGGCCCAGGCCCCTCAGGCCCCACATAGCTACGCCACTGACACACACACACATAGACAACACTATATCATCATTTATCATTTATCATCATTTATTTATTTTATATACCATTTCTTATTGCTGTTGCAAAACAGAGCGATTTACATAAAAAAAAAAAAAAAAAAAAAATATATATATATATATATAACTCATACAAACAAACAATTAGGAACTCCAATCATTGATAGATAATACACTGAAACCTTCTGCTCAGTGTGCTGCTGCGGATAGGAAAGCGAATAGAATGCTGGGTATCATTAGGAAAGGTATGGAAAACAGGTGTGAGGATGTTCCAGAGTTTAATTACATGTTGAGTGAAGAAATATTTTCTCCGATTCGTTTTAAATTTACTACATTGTAGCTTCATCGCATGCCCCCTAGTCCTAGTATTTTTGGAAAGCGTAAACAGACGCTTCACATCTACCCATTCAACTCTACTCATTATTTTATAGACCTCTATCATATCTCCCCTCAGCCGCCTTTTCTCCAAGCTGAAGAGCCCTAGCCGCTTTAGCCTTTCCTCATAGAGAAGTCGTCCCATTCCCTTTATCATTTTCATCGCCCTTCTCTGTACCTTTTCTAATTCCACTATATCTTTTCTGAGATGTGGCGACCAGAATTGAACACAATATTCGAGGTGCGGTCGTACCATGGAGCGGTACAAAGGTATTATAACGTCCTTATTTTTGTTTTCCATTCCTTTCCTAATAATACCTAACATTCTATTTGCTTTCTTAGCCGCAGCAGCACACTGAGCAGAAGATTTCAACGTATCATCGACGACGACACCTAGAGATCCCTTTCTTGGTCTGTGACTTCTAATATAGAACCTTGCATTACATAACTATAATTCGGGTTCCTCTTTCCCACATGCATCACTTTGCACTTGCTCACATTAAACGTCATCTGCCATTTAGATGCCCAGTCTCCCAGTCTCGTAAGGTCCTCTTGTAAATTTTCACAATCCTCCAGTGATTTAACGACTTTGAATAACTTTGTGTAATCAGCAAATTTAATTACCTCACTAGTTACTCCCATCTCTAGGTCATTTATAAATATGTTAAAAAGCAACAGTCCCAGCACAGACCCCTGGGGAACCCCACTAACTACCCTTCTCCATTGAGAATACTGACCATTTAACCCTACTCTCTTTTCTATCTTTTAACCAGTTTTTAATCCACAATAGAACACTACGTCCTATCCCATGACTCTCCAATTTCCTATGGAGTCTTTTATGATGTACTTTGTCAAACGCCTTCTGAAAATCCAGATGCACAATATCAACCGGCTCACCTTTATCCACATGTTTGTTCACCCCTTCAAAGAAATGTAATAGATGCAAACATATATGCACATATATGGACATACACACAGGATTCCATTAGCCAT
Source organism: Microcaecilia unicolor (assembly GCF_901765095.1). Classification (NCBI taxonomy): domain Eukaryota; kingdom Metazoa; phylum Chordata; class Amphibia; order Gymnophiona; family Siphonopidae; genus Microcaecilia; species Microcaecilia unicolor. The sequence continues at coordinate 310,438,957 of NC_044034.1, read as the reverse complement.
GATTTTCATGCTTTCCCATTTTTTTTTTTTTACTATTGCTGGAAAATGAGCTTAAGATATCAATGTACTGTCCATGATGATTCCAATGTCCTTTTCCTCAGAAGTAACTCCTAATATTGAGTTCAGTATTGTGTGGACATATTTAGGATTATTTTTTCCTATGTGCATTTGCCCACCTTAAATTTTATGTGCCATTTGGATACCCAGGTCCTCCTTCAATTCCTCACATTTGGTTAGTATTTAAGTACTTTGAATGATATTGTGTTATCTGCATATTTGATCACCTCCCTTCATTCAGTGGAAAGGGAGAAAGCTTTCTGCATGGACATGTCTCTCTTTAAATTTGGATTTGTTTGACCAAACACCCCAGCTCAGCTTGGAAACACCTTGGAGTTTGTACTAGAGGGTTTTTTGCATTCCTGCATATGGATGAAGCAGAGTAGAGGGAGACCTTCCTTAAGACATTGATCCCAGAAGAATCTGTTCACTTCACAGAGACATTAGAAAGGATCTGTTCTACAGCTCAAATGTGAAATGTGACAGCGCTGCCACCTACTGAACGTCTGGGAGCACTACAGTGATAGTAAGAAACTTTTCATTAAGACTACTTTCATTCTCCTGAAGAAAATGACATGGAGACCTTTGTCCTGGTTCCCATGGGCTCTGTCCCTGTAACTTCCCCATCCAGCACTGTCTCCGTCCATGCCCCTTTCCCACAGGCTTTGTCCTTATCTGCAGAAGCCTATATAATCTAGAGATGGGAATAACTAGTATGGTAATTACATTTGCTGACAACACAAAGTTATCCAAAGTTGTTAAAATGCAAGAGGACCTTATGAGACTGGGAGACTGGGCATCCAAATTGCAGATGATATTTAATGTGAGCAAGTGCAAAGTGATGCATGTGGGAAAGGGGAACCCGAACTATAGCTACGTAATGCAAGGTTCCACATTAGGAGTCACTGACTAGGAAAGGGATCTAGGTGTCATCGTTGATGATATGTTGAAACCCTCTGCTCAGTGTGCAGCAGTGGCTGATCAAGCAAATAGAATGTTAGGTATTATTAGGAAAGAAATGGAAAAGAAAAACGAGGATGTTATGGTGCCTTTGTATTGCTCCATGGTGCGACTGCTCCTTGAATATTGTGTGCAATTCTGATCATTGAATCTCAAAAAAGATATAGGGGAATTAGAAAAGATACAGAGAAGAGCGATGAAAATGATGAAGGGGATGAAACGACTTCCCTATGAGAAAAGGCTAAAGCGGCTAGGGCTCTTCAGATTGGAGAAAAGACGGCTGAGGGGAGATATGATAGAGGTCTATAAAATAATGAATGGAATGGAACAGGTAGATGTGAATCGCTTGTTTACTTTTTCTAAAAATTGGACTGGGGGCTCGCAATTAAGCTATGAAGTAGTAAATTTAAAAGAAATCACAGAAATATTTCTTCACTCAATGTGTAATTAAACTCTGGAATTCATTGCCAGAAAATGTGGTAAAAGCAGTTAGCTTAGCAGGGTTTAAGAAAGGTTTGGCTAATTTCCTAAAAGAAAAGTCCATAAGTCATTATTAAGATGGACTTGGGGAAAATCCACTGCTTATTTCTAGAATGAGCAGCATAGCATGCATTGTACTGTTTTGGGATCTTGTCAGGTACTTGTAACCTGGATTGGCCACTGTTGGAAACAGGATACTGGACTTGATGGACCTTCGGTCTGTCCCAGTATGACAACACTTATGTACCTCTCGTCCTAGAGCCAATATCTTTCTCCCCTTGCCCCCTCCCTGCAGTCCAGCATCTCTCTTTGTATCTCCAACTCTTCCCCCACAAACCCACCATCCAGTCTCTCTCTTCTCCTTCTGCTCAACCCTTACCATCCCAAAATCTCTTTCTCTTTCATCCTTCCCTCAGTGGCACCAGCATATCTCTGCTGTCTTCCCCACCCCTTCATCTGATCTCTTGGTTCTCTCCACTCCACTTACCACATCCAGCATCTCTTCCGCAACCCCACCCTACCCCTGTGATCAGACATCTCTGTTTACCCCCCCCCCCCCCGCCGCCTGCAAGTTTGGCATCTCTCTCTCTCCTCCCTGTATAGCTGGCACCTTCTCTCTATTCCCTTTGTCTTCCCCTAGCAGTTTTCTAATCATTTGTACCTGAGGCAATGGAGGGTTAAGTGACTTGCCCAAGATCACAAGGAGCAGCAGTGGGATTTGAACCGGCCACCTCTGGATTGCAACACCGGTGCTCTAACCACTAGGCCACTCCTCCACTGTTATGCGCATTGGTATAGGAAGCTGAGTAAGTTTTTGATGTTGGGATCATATTGTTTTTCTAGGTGCAGGTTGATATCTCCCAGTAGCAGAATGTCAGAGAAGTTGGTGCATGTGTTTGCTATGAAATCTTTGAAATCATCTTGGGCGTTAGTCCAGTTTCCTAGAGGATGGTAGAATAGTGCAACATAGTGTGCCAGTTAGTGTTGCATCAGTTAGTTTGCATGCTAGGATTTCTATTTTGGGGGAGTAATGTTCATCTATCAGTTCCACTGTGAGGGAGGATTTGTAAATTACAGCTATTCCTCCGCCTTTCTTTTTAGTTCTAGTGATATATAATATCTTATTATCTGGTGGGCATAAGTCATTTAGTGCTGGGTCCTCCTTGAGACGCAACCACATTTCTGTTATAAATAGCAGGTCTAGTTGTTCATTTCAAGCCAGTCCCTTATAATCGTTGTTTTGTTTACTGCTGATCTAGCATTTATGTATCCTAAGTGAATAGAGGTGTATGTGTTGTTTTTTAATGTTATGGTGTTGTATTTTTTGTAACCATCTATGTGTTCTTGTCACGTGCACGAGGACCTTGGCACACTGTCAGGCTTCTTCCCCGGGAGCACTGGTTTCGTGAGTCCTTGGGCCACTACCGTGGAGCGGCAGTGGCAGGCAAGATCACCTACAAGGTAGAGATGAAACAAGACTAGACAGGAACCCCGGACTGGAGTTCTACACAGGAATACTCAGAACTGGAACGCACCGGACGGGTGCGCACTGGAGTGGGGACCGCTGCACTGGACACACTGGAGTGGCCCCACCGGACTGGAACATACAGGAGAGAAACCCGCTGGACTGGAACACACTGGAGCGGAACCCGCGGAACTGGAACACCCTGGACCTAGGCTTCACCTACACATGACTGCCCTCCCCCTCGGGTTGAGCCCTCAGGTTCTGGCAGCCGGTAGGACTTACAGGAACAGCAGGAATGAAGATCCAGGAGTGCCCCCTGGCACCTAGGCGATGGCAAGGCAGAGAATGTCTGGGTTCCGGCAGCAAGCAGATTCAAAGCAATGGTAAGGCAAGGAACAAAACTACGGCTGGAGCCTCAGGATCAAGGAGAATTGGCAACAGATAGAACAAGGGCAGAAGCTCCAGAAGCAAAAGAAACACACACGGAAAACCAGCAGGCTAAACACAAGAAGACTAGTCAACTGTACAAGCTAGAAGGAAAGCTATGCCCAAGCAAACCAGTCATACACACGAAACATACATAAAACAAAACACAGGAAAGCTGTACACAGGCTGACAATGCAAAGCAGTGCCCAAGCTACCAAGTCATACACTAGGAACAAACACAGAGAACTAGCAGAGCAAAGCACAGGCAACAAGCCAGACGGTGCCTAAGCTAGCTAGTCAAACAAAGAAACTCACACAGAGCAAACACTGAAACTGTGTACAGAGCACTAAACACAGAAGGGCTGGAAACCCACAAGCGATAAACACAGAAGGGCAGAAAACCCACAGCGCAATAAATACAGAAGGGCTGGAAACCCACAAAGCGATAAACACAGAAGGGCTGAAAACCCACAGCGCAATAAATACAGAAGGGCTGGAAACCCACAAAGCGATAAACACAGAAGGGCTGAAAACCCACAAAGCGATAAACACAGAAGGGCTGAAAACCCACAGAAGGGTAGGAGACCCACAGAACAAATAAATACAGAAGGGCTGGAAACCCACAAAGCGATAAACACAGAAGGGCTGAAAACCCACAGAAGGGTAGGAGACCCACAGAACAAAAAACTACAGAAGGGTAAGAAGCCCACAGAGCAAAAGACAAGGAAAGCAAAACGGTGCTAACAGCACACTAACCTCGGGACCTAAGGCACTGCGGAAGGAATGGCAATGCAAAGGCCAGGACTGTAGTTTCCAAGTCACTAATAAAGCCCTTCAACACCAGAGCCACAGGTGCAGCAATCACCTTGCAACCAAACAGAGGCTTGACACACAGAGCAGTCATCCCATAGGAAGGAACAGCGGGAGCCATCTTGGATACTGGCAAGGAGGAGGAAGCGGCAGCCATCTTGGAAGAGGCAAAGCCCACACAGGTGAGATTCAGTAGGGCAATCAGCACACAGAGCCAGAGAGAAACTAAGACAGAGACAGACACAGAGACAAGCAAAAGCCAGCACAGCCACTGACTCCCAGAAACAGGGTAAGTATGAGGGTGGTCACGGCCACAGACGTGACAGTTCTGTCTGTTTTTGATTTATGTTCATTTTGGTTATTGTTTGTTGTCGTCCTTCTGCTCTTGGTCATTATATTATTCTCTAGTTTGGTTTCCTGTTTAGTTAGGTGTTCCTCTAGTTGGCAATGTGATCATCGTCTGTTGTGTATTAGTGTAGGGATTTTATTCCATTCTTTTTGAGTTGTCGTATGGAGTCCCGTTATCCATAGTGTTATCAGATAGTAGGAGAACCAAGCTTTAAGTTGGCCATTTCAGGCATATAGGGTTTTTTTTTTTTTAGATAAATGAGCCCTGTGGTGAGGGTAACTGTTTTCCTTTTTGGTGTCTTCTTTAGAAGGGTTAAATTTGTCTGGAATTAGAGTTAGTTAAGTATTAGCACCTGTTTAGGCTTCAAGATTCTCTCTGTTTATCTTCTGGGTTATCTGGTGTGCTTGTTTGGACACCTAAGGATCGCACTGTGATGCTGAAGGGCTTCGGTGTCAACCCCTGGCTACTGAAGAACAGGTCATTCTGTGGTAGATTTTATTCTCCTGCTTGGGCTCCAGCTGCCCGCATGGCCCGGTTCTCTGTGGGTCCATTTCTTTTGTTCCAATGGTCCTCTTCTGTATGATAGTCTTGGTGTCCCGATTCCTTTACTCTGGATGCTTCTGCATTTGGGTTTCTCAGCCATTCTTTGCTCTCGTTGACTCCACGTGGGTGTCTGTTCTGGAGTGGTGCCTGGATCCGGGTTGTGGTATTCTACCCAATTCCAGGGCCGGGATCCCAAAGTGGTGTGGGATTTGTAGTGCTTGATCTTGCCCATTGAAATTAGTGTTGCAAGTCCCATTATAATCCAGGATGGGGATGGTCAGAAATCCAGGACTTTCTCAACCTCAACAGCCTGGAACTGGGCAACTTGTTTTTTCTGAGTGTAAATTGCATCAAGGTATGTAGTTGTACATCATCAAGTTTTGTGTGTGAAGATGATGTCCAGACTGGTGCATAATACTCGTCGACAGAGTAACAAATTGCCAGGGCTGACATAAGCTGCCAAGTTACTCATTTCCAGGAGTGAGACTTTTTGGTCAGTTCTGGTATTTATTTATTTTATTTAAAATATTTATATTCCGCTTAGTGCATTATTATTATTGGCATTTGTATAGCGCTACCAGATGCACACAGCGCTGAACACCTGATATGTGGTTGTTATAATCCCTGATTCTATCCATTGCAACCAGTGCTGCACATTCCATGATGCATCAAGTTGAGGTTGACAGAAATCCAGGACTGGTATAAAATCTCCCTCCTGGAACTGGATAACTTGGAAGTTCTGGTAAAGAGGCTGCACTGGCACCGCAAGAGGCGCCAGCCAGTATAGACAAACAATTATTGCAATTTTTCAAATTTCTCCATATCCTTTAAAATGTGTTCATGGTACATCAATGTTCAAAAAGAGGAACTTGATCCAGAAAGCACATGAAATACAAACCAGTGATATTTGGGAGGTGAGCGTTTCATTTTCTGCTGGTTTGGAAATGGTGGTCCTGCTAAGCTTCTGAGAGGCTAGGATGGTCACTTTCCCCTCTCTCCCTACCCTGATCAGTGGACAGATGCCCTTGGCTTCAGTTAAGGACAGGTACTATCTGCTCTTCCAAGCACCTTTCTTTCCTAAATAGCAGACTTCCCATCTCATGTCTCAACAGATACAGAATCACTGTGCACTCTAGAGGGAGGGTGAGGGAATTCTTGGTCATGTAATACCAAAAATAAAAAATCTATCTGCAGACGAGATTGGAAACTCAACACTGTTTCATGCTAGCAATTCAAAGCTGAATGATGGTTTCAACTCTGGGTAAATCTATAAAGAAATCCAATGCTGTTGTAATTTTATAATTTATTCTCACATTTCTTATAACATTAAACTCTTAGAGGTAAATATTCAGTGAGTGGGGTTGAGCCACTGCTGGCTTTATGATTGGATATTCAAATCCAGGCCATATCCTGGCACAAGAATTAAATATTCGAGTATATGCAGCAGGCCAGTACTTATCTGGTTAAGTTTCCAGCTCTTAACTGGATAAGTGAAACTGGACAAAGGATTGTGTTTTATGCGGTTTGATTTGTCTGGTTACCTTATGTAGGTAAGTGCAAAATATTGGTACTTAGCATAAGTGCAGAGTCCGCCCTGACTCTTCCCCTGGGCTGCCCACAACATAGCTGGTTTTGGCTTGGGGGGTAGAAGGGATAGTCAGTGACACTATCCATTAGGTGTGTGTGTGTGGGGGGGGGGGGGTAGAGGGGATAGTCAGTGACACTATCCATTAGGTGTTGCTGAATGTCCCTGGTTAGCCCCACACAGGCGATATAACTGTGCAGGAGAAAATCACTTTGAATATCAACCCTTTAACTGTTTGTTTTTGGCTGTTTGCTGAAAGTATGAACAGTTGCTTTCATTCTATGTCACTGAGGTTGCAGACTGCAGGCACTGAGGTATGCCTGTGTGTCTCTGGGAAATATGTGTGCAACACACCAAGAGCCTGACTTTCTGTGCTTTGCTTCTATGGACAGAGAATGGGAAAAAGCCTTATGAAGCTCAGCTGATAGTCTCTATTTAAACTAAAGCTGCCAACTGGATCCAGATTCGCAGGACAGGGTTAATCCAGTTCTGGGTTTACCCCATTGCATGCAGGGACTTGTAGTTCTGATTTCTCTTTTGCATTCCTTAAGAAAACAAGAATACAAGTCCCAGCATGCACTGGGGTAAACATAGGACTGGATCAACCCTGTGGAAGCCTTAATTTAAACAGAACTAAAAAAAAAGTCATGTAAGATGTACTTTAAAAAGAAAAAGATTCTGCCTGTTCCTCTTTACCCTCACCTCCCAAAAACTCTGCGCTGGGCTGTGCTATCTTCAAAAACACAAAACAATATCAACTAGCACAGGGCATCCTGTTTAAGTAATGCAATTAACAAAAAATGTTATTGAAGTCCATCCAGTGAATTACAAAGGACAGCCACTAGGTGGCAACCTTGGCCTGGTAAAGATGGTATTCTAATACTTGGATTGTAGCTTCCTCTCCTGAGGTGACACAGAGAGGTAGAATACGTATATTTTTTCCGGGGGAAGGGAAAAGCTCAGATTCCCGCTGCTTCTTTGGGTTTCAACTCGCTCAGGACTGGCCTCTGCCTGGGCATGGGGCTATGATGAGCCTTCATTTGCAACAACCCAGGGTTTTTTCCTGTCTAGGTACAATACTTAAAATGTGAGCCCACTAGGGACTGAAAAAGTACCTGCATATATAATAATTGTAAACTGCTTTAATTATACCACAGAAAGGCGGTTATATCAAATTCCCTTACCATTACCATGTCCTTCCCCCAAAGCTCCTAGCTCAGGCCCAGATGCATCAACCATACGTAAAAAAATTACAAACGTTAAAGTCCGAACCGAATTTAAAAAAACGAACAATGCTCAAAAAAAACAATTTGCACAAGTTCGGTGCGGATTTAAAAAGTACAATGTATCAATGCTGTTCGGTAATCGGCCCTTAAATCATGCGCAGAGCAGCCAAGCGTTATGCTGGTTGCTCTGCGCATGCCAGAACCGTCAGAACAACAACAACAACAACAAAACCCCCACAAACACGTGGCTCCCCGCTCCCCGCTGCATCCCTGAAAAATAAACATATCTTAAAAAAGGATCGGGAGGGGGCAAAGGCGCTCTTAAGAAGCGTCCTGTATGGACGGCCTTGCCCCCCCCCAGATCGCCGCTGTTCCATGCTTCCGCCCTTCACTAAATTAAAAACTGAAAATAAAAAGTTAAACTTTAGCAGCGCCGGGCCCCCCTCCCTTCCTGTGTTCATCTTCTTCTTTTCCCAACACTGCTCCGCCTCCCGCCATCCTCCGCCCCTTGCTCGGCCCCCCCCCCGAGTTCGTCGCCGCCGTTCCCCCCCTCCAAAGGACCCCCCTCCGCCTTACCGGCCGTGCAGCGCCTTTCACCTTTGTGTGAAGGCGCTGCACGAGATGAAACAACGGATCGTCGCTCCCTTCTGCCTCCACCGACGTCTCTCTCCTTCTTCCTCATGTGCACGCCCTCCTCTGATGTAAGTTTCCTATGTCAGAGGAGTACGTGCACAGGAAGAAGGAGAGAGACGTCGGTGGAGGCAGAAGGGAGCGACGATCCGTTGTTTCATCTCGTGCAGCACCTTCACACAAAGGTGACAGGCGCTGCACAGCCGGTAAGGCGGAGGGGGGTCCTTTGGAGGGGGGGAACGGCGGCGACGAACTCGGGGGGGGGGGCGGAGCAAGGGCGGAGGATGGCGGGAGGTGGAGCAGTGTTGGGAAAAGAAGAAGATGAACACAGGAAGGGAGGGGGGCCCGGCGCTGCTAAAGTTTAACTTTTTATTTTCAGTTTTTAATTTAGTGAAGGGCGGAAGCGTGGAACAGCGGCGATCTGGGGGGGGGGGCAAGGCCGTCCATACAGGACGCTTCTGAAGAGCGCCTTTGCCCCCTCCTGATCATTTTTTAAGGTATGTTAATTTTTCTAGTAATGCAGGGGAAAGCGGGGAGCCAGTGTTTGTGGTGTGTTTATTTTTTTTCTCACTTTTCATGTTTAAACATGCCAGCTTTGATTTTTCTGGTACAGGAGGCAGCGGGGAGATGACAGCTCAGGCCTTTATGACTGGTCTGACCACACGTTAAATATGTTGCGGAAAATGATTCGGTGTAATCGTCGGTATTTTTAGGGCATCCCGAATCGCCCACATTACAATGGTAGTTACTCCGTTTTCGTTAGCTGCTTGCTTTGTTGGAAAAAGACCTTTAATGCAAGCAATGGTTGGGAATTTCGTTCCTTAAAGGGTTGTTAGAGGGTCGTTAAGGTTTAGTGCATCTAGCCCTCAGTCTATTATGGTAACAGCTGTTGGAAGAGGCACAAGTCTCTGGAATCTGGCCACTAGGGCTTACTGTTGAGCAATGGCCAAAGCTTCCGTTCTCCCTGGGGGCTGTGAACACTGCCTCTGTTTTATCTTTAGCCGACTCAAGGAACAGTCCTTCTCTGGGAATCAAATTCAGAGTCTTCTGCATAGCAGCCTGCAGCATAAGTACATAAGTATTGCCATACTGCGAAAGACCAAAGGTCCATCGAGCCCAGCATCCTGTTTCCAATAGTGGCCAATCCAGGTCACAAATACCCGGCAAGATCCCCAAAATGTACAAAACATTTTATACTGCTTATCCCAGAAATAGTGGATTTTCCCCATGTCCATTTAATAACGGTCTATGGACTTTTCCTTTAGGAAGCCGTCCAAACCTTTTTAAAACTCCGCTAAGCTAACGAATTCCAGAGTTTAATTGCACGTTGAGTGAAGAAACATTTTCTCCGTTTTAAATTTACTACATTGTAGCTTCATCACATGCCCCCTAGTCCTAGTATTTTTGGAAAGCGTGAATAGACGCTTCACATCTACCCGTTCAACTCCACTCATTATTTTACAGACCTCTATCATATCTCCCCTTAGCCGCCTTTTCTCCAAGCTGAAAAGCCCTAGCTGCTTTAGCCTTTTCTCATAGGGAAGTTGCCCCATCCCCTTTATCATTTTCGTTGCCCTTCCCTGCACCTTTTCTAATTCCACTATATCTTTTTTGAGATGCGGCGACCAGAATTGAACACAATATTCGAGATGCGGTTGCACCATGGAGCGATACAAAGGCATTATAACATCCTCATTTTTGTTTTCCATTCCTTTCCTAATAATACCTAACATTCTATTTGCTTTTTTAGCCGCAGCAGCACACTGAGCAGAAGGTTTCAACGTATCATCAACGACGACACCTAGATCCCTTTCTTGGTCTGTGACTCCTAACGTAGAAGCTTGCATGATGTAGCTATAATTCGGGTTCCTCTTTCCCACATGCATCACTTTGCACTTGCTCACACTAAACGTCATCTGCCATTTAGACGCCCAGTCTCCCAGTCTCATAAGGTCCGCTTGTAATTTTTCACAATTCTCCCGCGATTTAACGACTTTGAATAACTTTGTGTCATCAGCAAATTTAATTACCTCACAGCACTAACAGTGACATTGACTGGAAGAGAGATATGATAGATACTTTTTAGCTGGGGTCCACATAGAACCAGGAGTGGTTGGGGAGATGCATTTTGAGAGGTGGGGGTCCCCCTAACTCAGCGGGGTTCAAGAGATAAGTAATGGATCCCATGTCAGTGGGGGGAGGGGTGTTAAGTTCAAACTTTTTATTCAAAGTTTTGAAAATTTACAAACTAAAACATCAATGAAAGATATCATCAAACTAAAATACCAGATGGTGTTAATTCACACAAACAAAACAAAGGTAACAACTTAAACAGTGAAGGTGAAAGATGTAATATTCCATACCATTGTTAATTTTATTTGATAATGGAGCTTAGCACCTACTGGTCAGTGTTGTATAGTAACTAAGTAAATGTAACTAGTTACTGTACTTCAGTAAAAGTTTTTTGTTACTTTTTACTTGTAAAGAAGTACAGGATAACATGATACTTTTACTTTTAGTGAAATAATAATTTCAATAATTTTTACTGCTTTTACTCAGTTATATATGATGCTTGCAGTTAAAAGTAAAAGTAGTGAGATGTAAATGAAGATTCCATAGTAAACCAAACAAAACAGCAAAACTGGGAACAGGATTTTGCTATTGCAAATCTCATCATACAGACAGTGGATCATCTTATCTTAAATATTGCTGTTCAGTGAATATATCCTATAAGAACAGTGGAGTTGCTTACTGATCTCCAGCCAAACAGAACAGTGATGAGTTGAGTCACTTTAAAGCAGGGGCGTAGCTACGTGGGGCCACGGGGGCATGGGCCCCCACAGATTACGCCCTGGCCCCCTCTACATTTGACCCCCCCCCCCCCCGCCGCTGCCACCCGGCCTGCCGGGGCTACATGCACGGTGCAGGACGTAAGGCATCAGAAACAGATGATCACACCACGAAGGTGCCGGAGTCGATCGGTGCTGAAGAAGACTCTTCAGCTGGCGGGGATTGGGGACCCCCACCAGCAAAGAAGGTACCTGATGTGGTGGTGGGGCAGGGGGCGGGCAGGTGGCGTTGGCGGTGGTGGCGGCAGGGGGGTTTGCAGTTGCGGTGGCAGGGGGGGTTGTGGTTGCGGCGGTGGGGGGAGTCAAAAGTGGCGGAGGGGGCGGCTAAACAGTGCCCCCCACCTCGGGCTCTGACCCCCTTCCCACGGAGGTCTGGCTATGCCCCTGCTTTAAAGTAAAGATGAAACTGATGTTTTTAGCAATTCTTGGTGAACAGACATATATCTTTACCACAACAGACTGCTGGTCACCCCATGGAAAATTTTACATTGGGGTGACTGTCCATTGGATTGATAGAGTCTATAGAGAGGATGTCTGCTTGCATCAGTTCTTGAAGATATTCAAATAGACTTTGCCATCAGAAGAAAAATTATTTAAAAACTTTGTGAAAGTTGTAGTTGGACAGCATGGCAATGATAGAGAAGATGAGGGTGAAGATGCAAGTGATGAATTATATAGCAGTATTTCTAATGCAGAAGATAATGACAATAGTGATGATAAAGTATTCTTTGTTACATGGAAGTCTAGTGTTTCAGAGATTCTCTCAATTAAAGACTGCACACCCCGTCAGAAGACATGGGCTGTCTCTTGAGGCAAGAGTTAAGTTCAAAGTGTTAATGCTGATTCACAGAAGTTGAAGAAGTATATCCTGCTATACTTACTACATTTAAGCCAGAAAGGGCAATTGATGATTCTGACAGTGGCTTAGGTTCCATTGGTGACAATCAGGAAAAAAGTCTTTTCTGTGATGGCCCCTTCATTGTGGAATCACTTGCCAGATGAGTTGGGAGGGCTGGAGGATTATCTGAAGTTTAGGCATGGGGTGAAGAACCTGGTTTATTTGGCAAGTGTTTGAAGGTTATGAGAAATGAGATGAGATAAGTCTTTGGTCACTGGAGACTGTGAGTAGTTGGGATGAGAAGACAAGACGGTTTGTAATAGAGACTTGTAGGAAGTTTTAAATGAGAGATGCAAGGGTTAGGGGTGAATGATTTTATTGTATATGTGATATTATTGTAAATCACCTTGGGTTGTTTTATAAATGAGGTGATGTTTAAATAAATAAATACACAAATAATACACCCATTGACATACACTTACACAGAGATGCTTAAAGATAGACATACACTAACCAAACAGACACATAAAAACAAACACCTTCAGAGATACAAAAAACATATACACACAGATACATAAGTAATACACACAAACAGACAGACATACAAATGGGGAACAACATTGCATCCTAGTGTAAAGATGAGGTTTGCATACTCTGTCTTCCTGTCAAAAGTTTGCCATCAGCGCTTTCTTTTACCTTTTTGGTAGCATCCACTGCTGATGTCTGGAGGACTCTTGGTTCAGCAGACGAATATTCCAGAGCTCTTTCATCATATGTCTTTGAACTCACAGAAGGAAGAACTGCTATAAAGGGGAGGGTGGAAGACCTGTCCACCTTGTGCTTGGAAACATTTCTCAGTTCCTGTGGGCATTATTTCTTCTCACTGCAGCTTGTGTCCATGCAATCCAAAGTGCTTGACTTGCAGCTCCATTGAAGTGTTGAGGAGTTTGTGTTGGCTGGTGGTGAAATGCCCAGTGCTGATACTATTTGACCAGAAAATTCAACACCACAGAGGGTAATGGAGCCTTCTGCTAAGGGAGCAGTGAGCATTGGAAGTCAAGAACATCAGATAGTGACTTCTCAAACCCTTGAATTGCAGTGTTCTGTCATGTTAATGACAGACAAACTTCCACTGGTGAGACTCCCTTAATGTCTGTTGCTTCTGTGGATACAATCATGTTCTTTGTTGCTGCTAGGGCTGCATGTTAATCGCAGTTAACTCTGTGATTAATGCATTATTAATCACGATGAAAAAATTTAAACACATCTTGTCTTCTCCAAACATCTGTTCTCTTCCCCTCCCAACCTCTGTCATCAGCGTGATCCAACATCTTTTCTCCCATCCATGATTCAACATCAAGCCCCTACCCCATGCCGGTCTATATTAAAGATGCTCTTCTGTTGGTCCCCAGCAGTGGCAGTGTTCAACATATGCTGCCTGTGGCCTGGTCTGAAGCTTTCCTTCTGACCCATCCTGCCCCTGCAGAAACAGGAAGTGATGCCAGAGGAGGTGGGATTGGCCAAAGGGAAAGCTTTGGAGCAAGCCACAGGCAGTGTATATGCAACAATGCTGCTGCTGCTGCTGGGGACCAACAGAAGGCCATCTGTAAGATAGACTGGTGAGGAGAGAGGCAGATGCAGGACAAGAGGTGGGGGAGGGGAGTAGCTGAAGACCCACAACCTGAACTGGAGGGGCCACCAGTGGAACCTATGGCCAAGGTGGTGAGCTCCAGCAGCCATGAGAAAAGCTTGGTGCTGCTCACCACCAAGTTTGACTCGCTGCTCAAGGGGGTGGAAGAGAGGGAGGGAGAGGTGCTGGACAATGGGAGGGAGAAAGGGAAGAAGGGGAGAGAGAGAATGGACCCCAGGAAAGGAAGAGAGATAATGGACCTGGGATTAGAGGAGAGGGAGGGAGGGAGGGAGGGAAGAAAGAGAAAGAGACAGATGTTGGACCTTGGGGTGGGAGGGAGGAAGATTATCAGTCTTTTAGGGAAGGGAAAGGGGATAGGATTTGATATACTAGCTTTCAGTGGTTACAATCAAAGTGGTTTACATATTATATACAGGTACTTATTTTATACCTGGGATTATGGACAGTCAAGTGACTTGCCTAGAGTCAAAAGAAGCTGAAGTGGGAAATAAATGAATGAATAAATAAAATACCATTAATTGTGTGATTAATCACAATTAAATTTTTTTAATCAAAATGCATCCCTAGTTGCTACTATTACCTTAGACATTCATGCAAGAGTAAAGGCTAAATAAGGTGAATAGTATGCCCTCTCCCACAGGGTCAGTACTTTGTAGGAGGGCACTGGGAGACTTAAAGCTACTCAAGCCTGCTGGTGCAGGAAAAGGGGGCTACTGTAAGGAAGACATAGAACCTAGAAAATCAATTAGAGACACAGCTTTCCCAAGACACACCTATTGTCTCCTACTGCTATCCGCTAGAAATGAATAGAAATAAAACAAAGTAAAACATGGAAAAGAAAATAAGATGATACCTTTTTTATTGGACATAACTTAATACATTTCTTGATTAGCTTTCGAAGGTTGAAATGTATTAAGTTATGTCCAATAAAAAAGGTATCATCTTATTTTCTTTTCCATGTTTTATTTTGTTTTATTTCTATTGATTACCTTTAAAAGTGGACTAACATGGCTACCACACCTCTCTACGCTAGAAATGAATAAAGGGTGTTCTCAAAATACCAACGCATGCTCTTCTTCTGTTTAGTAAAGTGTATTATTTGCCATCTAGGAATCAAAGGGAAAGAAGAGGAGAGGGTGTGATGGCATAGGAGCCACCTTTTCAAAATGATTGCGGGTGCTGAAAAGTTTTTTACAGGTGCTGCATTCCCCCCTCCCTCCCCGTCCCCCTCCTTCTCCACCTCCCCTGTCCCCCCGTCCCCCTCCCTCTCCCCCTCCCCTGTCCCTCTCCCTCATCCCCTCTCCCTCCCCTCTCTCTCTTCTTTCCCTCCCTCTCCCTCCGAGTTCCAGGGCCCCCCTGCCCCTGAGTTTCAGGGTCCCCCCTCCCTCCCTCCCTCCCTCTGAGTTCCAGGGTCCCCCTCCCTCCGAGTTCCAGGGTCGTCCCCCCTCCCTCCCGCCCTCTGAGTTCTAGGGTCGTCCCCCCTCCGAGTTCCAGGGTCGTCGCCCCTCCTTTCCTCCCTCTCTCCCTTCGAGTTCCAGGCCCCCTCATTCCGAATTTTAAAAGTCATCTTGACTTATCTCGTCGGGGTTATGGCGGCAGCAGCGGTAAAAAGCATGCAGGCTCGGCACTTAGTTCAGTTTTCTCTTCTCTCTCTCTCAGCTCTAGTCCTGTCCTTGCTGAAACAGGAAATGAGGGTGGGACCAAAGCTGAGAGAGAGAGAAGGGAAAACTGAACTAAGCACCGAGCCTGCATGCTTTTACCGCTGCTGCCGCTGTAACCCCGATGAGGTAAGTCAAGATGACTTTTAAAATTCGGAGGGATGGGGCCTGGAACTCGAAGGGAGGAGGGAGGGAGGGAGAGAACGAACTTCCGGTGGGTGAAATATTGGGGATGCTCGAGCACCCACAGGACCCACGGAGTCATTGCCTATGTGTGATGGGATTTGTTGTGGATCAGACTGTGGACAATTTGGATTTGTGTGCATTTTGAGAAAGATCAGAGGTGGAAGGTTCATTTTCTTTAAGGATCGAGACTGTCTCTTTTGCCTGTTCTTTAGCTATAAGGGTGTTCATTTTATGGAGGCAAAGTTTGGATTTATCTGGACCTTTGCAAAGCTACCCAGGATTGAAGGAAGAAATTTTTGGTTATGTGCCCTGATGCTGCAGCTCTTAGGGTTTCTTTTGTTTCACTTGACCCCTATAAATGTTTGCTCAGAATGAATGATGCTAAATATATTTTCTTTGTGCCCTCCCAATTGAAATGTTTTATTGATGCTAAGAAACTGCATGTCCAGACACCTACTTCTGTGACCTAAGGACATTTGAAAGAACTTTATGCCATTGGCCAAGTCACTTTTTGTTACTATTCTTGTTTTCCTGGGACTGAATGTCTCCACCTCCCTATCCCAGACATTAGGGTTTGACACAGTGATGTAATAATTGCCTATTGTTTTTGTTTGGTTGTAATGATTTGCCTGTATGTGCTTTTCTTCGTGAAGTGTTGTGATTGAGTGACATTTTAAACTTAATAAATAGAAAGTAAAAAAGCAGACAAACAAACACAGACATAAACAAACACATAACAGACACAAACAAAAACAAAACTCAAGACATATGCACACAAACATGAACACTTAGAAGCTCATTTTCAAAGTACATAGACTTACAAAGTTTTGTGAAGGCATATTTTCAAAGCACTTAGACTTACAAATTTACATAATTTAATCTATGGAACTTTGTAAGTCTATGTGCTTTGAAAATGAGCCTCATAGACACATATATGCATTAGAAAAAAATACCATGAGCGATGCTCCACCCACTTTCCCCACCAAGAACCCTACCACTGATGCTACACCAGTATTTCTGCTGGATGGGGACTTAGTGTAATTCATTTTCATTTTCTTTGTCATAAATCTTACTGTGAAACCTAGTGACTGAACTGTATAAACTTTCTTAATGTATAAAGCAATTAAGTACAATGACATCTAGGGGGTAATTCTATAAGGAGATGCCTAGATTTATGCCAGAACTCTAGTTATTTACATGTGTAAGTGGCCTCCTAGATGTGTAAATGACAATATTCTGTCTATACACTATTCTGTAAATGTGTACCAATCTTTGATGGTGTGCACCTTTTAAGAAGGGTGCTCACATGGGTTGGTTTTGGTCAGAGCATGGGTGGAAAACTACTACTATTACTTATCATTTCTATAGCGCTACTAGATGTACGGAGTGCTGTACACTTGAACATGAAGAGACAGTCCCTGCTCGACAGAGCTTACAATCTAATTAGGACAGACAAACAGGACAAACAAGAGATAAGGGAATATTAAAGTGAGGATGATAAAATAAGGGTTCTGAACAAGTGAATAATGGTTAGGAGTTAAAAGCAGCATCAAAAAGGTAGGCTTTTAGCTTAGATTTGAAGACGGCAAAAGATGGAGCTTGACGTACTGGCTCAGGAAGTCTATTCCAGGCATAAGGTGCAGCAAGATAAAAGAAACAGAGTCTGGGGTTAGCGGTGGAGGAGAAGGGTGCAGATAAGAGAGATTTACCCAGTGAATGGAGTTCCTGGGGAGGAATGTAGGGAGAGATGAGAGTGGAGAGGTACTGAGGAGCTGCAGAGTGAATGCACTTATAGATCAATAAGAGGAGTTTGAACTGTATGCGGAAATGGATAGGAAGCCAGTGAAGTGACTTGAGGGGAGGGCTAATATGAGCATAATGACACTGGCGGAATATTAGTCGTGCAGCAGAATTTTGAACAGATTGAAGAGGAGAGAGATGGCTAAGTGGGAGACCTGTGAGAAGCAAGTTGCAATAGTCTAAGCGAGAGGTGATAAGAGTGTGGATGAGGTTTCTGATAGTGTGCTCAGAAAGGAAAGGGCGAATTTTGGTGATAATATAGAGAAAGAAACGACAGGTTTTAGCAGTCTACTGAATATGTGCAGAGAAGGAGAGGGAGGAGTCGAAGATGACCCCAAGGTTATGAGCTGATGAGACAGGAAGGATGAGAGTGTTATCCACAGAAATAGAGAATGGGGGAGGAGGAGAGGTTGGTTTAGGGGGAAAGATAAGAAGCTCAGTCTTGGTCATGTTTAGTTTCAGATGGCGCTGAGACATCCAGGCAGCAATGTCAGACAGGCAGGCTGATACTTTGGCCTGGATTTCAGCTGAGATTTCTAGTGTGGAGAGGTAGATCTGGGAGTCATCAGCGTAAAGATGATACTGAAAACCATGGGATGAGGTCAGAGTACCAAGGGAAGAAGTATAGATGGAGAAAAGAAGAGGTCCCAGGACAGATCCCTGAGGTACACCAACTGACAGTGGGATAGAAGTAGAGGAGGATCCACTAGAGTATACACTAAAGGTATGCTGGAAGAGATAAGAAGAAAACCAGGAAAGAACAGAGCTCTGAAATCCAAGTGAGGACAGCGTATCAAGGAGTAGGCTGTGATCAACAGTGTCAAAAGCAGCAGATAGATCGAGAAGGATGAGGATAGAATATAATTTAGAGAATATTATAATTTACACTGTGAAAGTGATTTGCTTGGATAAAACAAAACATTTAATTCTTGCTGATTAACTAAATGTCTGCTTGTCCATTCCACAGCATTGGTACTTGGAGCTGAGTGATACACATGGGGAAAAAAATTCAGTTCATTTTTTGGTAATTTTCAAACTTTTTTCTTGATTCAAGTTTTATGGGTTTTACATATTAATTTTATTTTTAAAATATTGTAACGTGCATTAGAACTTTGTGATGCATGTTAATTCATAGGTTAATGTATGTTAAATGGATTTAACAGGCATTACATTTTTAAGTCTTGCTAATAAACAGAATACTAGCTAATGAACGCACATTCCTATTTTCGCCATATTTAGGGGAGGAAAATACAATAAATAGGTGACATTTTCAAATTTATGCTCACCTGTTTTTAAATAAAAACCTGCAAAACAAACAAACAAACAAAAACCCCAAACAGCTGCAAGTGCTGTGGGAAGTTTCAGAGCAAAACCTACAGGTAAAAAGAATGCACAGTCTTTGTCCCAAAATTGCTCTTATTATAAATAGTATAGTCAGTGGCGTTCCTAGGGTGGCTGACACCCGGGGCGGATCACCGATGCGCCCCTTCCCCAGGTGCAGCGCGACCCCACCCCCACCCCTGGCGAAAGGACACCTCCCCCCGGTGAAAGGACACCCCCCCCCGGGTGCATTTTTATCTGTTGGGGGTTGCCGCGCGTCTGTCGGCTTCGCTCGTTCCCTGCTCCCTCTGCCCCGGAACAGGAACCTGTTCCGGGGCAGAGGGAGCAAGGAATGAGCGAAGCCAACAGGCGCGTGGCACCCCCCAGCGGCGTGCACCTGGAGCGGACCGCCCCCACCTCCGCCCCCCCTTGGTACGCCACTGACTATAGTCTAGGGCTATCCCCAAACAGTCTGGTTTTGAGGGTATCTACAATGACTATGCGTGAGATGTATTTGCATACAATGAAAGCAGTACATGTAGACATATTGCATAGAGGTTCATTTTAGAGAGCTTGAAAACTAGGCTAATCCAGGGGTCCTCATAGAGAGGGCTGAGGACCATCAGCTGGGGTAGGGCTTCCTAATTTGTCCTGGTGACTCCACAGCCAGCCTGGTTGTCAGGATGTCTGCAATGGGTATGCAGGAGATCAACTTACATAAATGTAAATAGTCTCAGGTATATGTGTCATGGATATGCTGAAAACCAGATTGTCTGGGATTGGTTTAGGTAGATTTGGTCTTCCTCATCGGCATTCACTGAGTAACCTTGTGCAGGTCACTTAACTTTCCTTTGCTCAGACTTACCCTTTGGTTAAGGGATTTTCAAGCATTTTTATACAGCACTGGGAAAATATTGTACAAATATTATCTCCATGCCATTAAATAAGTCTGCTTTATTTATCAATCTGACTTTTTTTTGGTTAAATGCCAAACCCTTCCAAAAATATATTTTTGCTGTTAATTATGGAAAATAAAGAGTTTCTAAAAGGAGTCCAGTGGTACAAAAGCATCCCCTCACAGCTGGTGCAAGGGTGGAAAGTTCCCTAGGTGAACCTTCAGCTTTTTACCCCCTCTCACAATTAACTTTCAGGCTCATAGCCTGCAGTCCATCTCCCACATTTTGATAATGAAACTCACTAATACCAATACCAACATTCAATTATATTCTGCAAAAGCCATTCAAGTTCAATGCGGATTACAAGATAAGAAGACCAGACCGTCTCTGGAGAAAAAACAAACAATATCATCATATAAAACCTATAAAATGCAGGTTACACTGTGTTTTGGTATTTTTTAATGAACCAGAGCAATTGCGGGGTTTTGTACAGAGTCAGTCATCAAGCACACCAGTATGTAGGTTTGCTGGTAGTATGTAAGGAATTATAAGTTTAGGCTTGAGGTTAATCAATATTCATTCTTTTTGGACTAATAGTGCCTTGATACAGTTTTCTGACTTTTCTTATTCTTGGATCTTATGATAGAACAGTGTGTTTTAAGCCTGCGATAATTATTTTGATATTTTCCAGCAATGTATTTCTCTAGTTTGGCCAGCAGGTGGTGCAAGATTATGATTAAAGCAGTTACAGAGGACTGACCCTTCCTTCTTCAGGGCCCTTTTATTAAGCCATGGCAAAATGTAGCCTGCGGCAGTGTGAGCACGTCTTTTGGGCGCACGCTAGTCCAGTTTTTACCGCATCCTGGAAAAGGGCTTTTTTTTAAAGGGGCTGGAAAATGGATGTGCGGCAAAATAAAAACCAGTACACATGCATTTTCAGTCTGAGACCTTACTGCCACCCATTGACTTAGAGGTAAGGTCTCATGCGCTATGAAGGCAGTAGGCATGCAGTGTGTGCCTACTGCTGTTTACCTCTGTGTAAGCGCCACGTGGTAGAAAATAAAAATGATTTTCTACTGCGTGTTTTCAGTGCGTGCCAAATTCAGAATTATCACCCGGGGCACATGGTAGCTGGGCAGTAATGCCGATTTGCATGCTGGGCTCACTTAGGCCTTATGTGCCTTTGTAAAAGGGCTCCATAGTTAACACAGAGAAAGAGGAAATGTCTGCAGTGATGTAGCAGCTATTTTCAAATATTGTTATGGGCTCTGAATGGCATGGAGTTTGAAGTTACCCAGGAGCTACTGGCTTTTGCTCCAGTTTCAGCCCGGGAGAAGAGAGAGAGAGAGCGAGAGAGAGCATTTTGCTGAAGCCATTTAAAAACAGTTATATTTGATAACTGATGAGCAGCTATATGTCCTGATCTCCCCAGGTACTACTTAGATAATAAACAAATATTTAGTTAGTGTTATAATTGACCATATTTCAGTTACCTGTTATTGTTTTGCTGATTGCACTTTTTCTGTTTCACTGTTCAATTTTTCAAACAATAAACACTATTAGTTTATTGCCCCTGTTTGTCTGGAATGATTAAGAATTCTGGTGGTTTGTGTGTTGGGTCTGTGAGTGCTTTCTAGAAACTGTGGGGGTACTGGGAGTGTGGCCTCCAGTACCTAGAAATCACTGGGGATAATTTGAGAGTGGGAGACTCGCCCAGAGGTGGTTGCGACCCAGTCGATGGGAGGAGGGTGTTAGTGTAGAGCACAAGTGGCAGGTGCAGGCAGACCTGAGCTGTGCTGGGGATAGACCCTCTAAGTGGCCGCGAGGTAGCCCCAGTCGGATGGCTAGGCGTGTCGTGACAATTTTCCCACCTTTTTGCAGGCTCAATGTGGCTTACATATAACCATTAACGGCGTTAGCCGATTCTGGTCTGAACAAATACATGGTATGAATGAATACAAAGTGATATTGTGGTAGAATGAGGTTCATGTATGGTAGGTACAATTGGGGGGAACTTAGGGAGAGAAAGGGGGAAGAAGAGTCAGGTAATGTCCATTATGGTCTTTGGTTACGTGGTGTCGCAAGTGTTCAGGTATTTTTATGTTGGGTCGGTGGGGTATGCTCTTCTGAACAGGTCTGTCTTTAGTGCTTTCTGAAAATTTAGGTGGTCTAGCGTAGTTTTTACTGCATTTGGTAATGTGTTCCATAGTTGTGCGCTTAGGTAGGAAAAGCTGAATGCATAGGTGGATTTGTATTTGAGTCCTTTGCTGCTTGGGTAGTGGAGGTTTAGGTATGATCGTGCAGATTTTGTGGTGTTTCTGGTTGGCAGGTCGATAAGGTCTGTCATGTATCCCGGTGCTTCGCCGTAGATAATTTTATGGACAGTTGTGCAGATTTTGAAAGTGATACGTTCTGTGATTGGTAACCAATACAGTTTTTCTCGGAGTGGTTTGGCGCTGTCAAAACGTGTTTTTCCAAATACAAGCCTGGCTGTTGTGTTTTGGGTGGTCTGAAGTTTCTTTATGATTTGATCCTTGCATCCCGCATAGATTCCATTACAGTAATCTGTGTGGCTTAGTACCATTGACTGTACCATGTTACAAAATATTTCCCTCGGGAAGAATGGTTTCACGCGTTTGAGTTTCCACATTGAGAAAAACATTTTCTTTGTGGTGGAATTTGCTTGGGTCTCTAGTGATAGGTTACGGTCGATTGTTACTCCGAGAAATTTCAGACTGTCTGAGATAGGGAGGGTGTATCCTGGGGTGTTAATGTTTGTGGGTTTGTATGTATTGTACTGGGATGAGATGATGAGACAGTGTGTTTTTTCAGTATTGAGTTTTAGTTGGAATGCATTTGCCCATGAGTTCATGATGTTTAATCTTAGCTTGATTTCATTGGTGATTTCCGCCAGATCATGTTTGAAGGGGATGTATAATGTGATGTCATCAGCGTAGATAAATGGGTTAAGGCCTTGGGTGGATAAGGTTCTTGGCTAGTGAAGTCATCATGAGGTTGAAAAGGATCGGTGATAGTGGTGATCCTTGCTGTACTCCGCAGCCTGGTTTCCACGGTGACGATATGTTTGTTTTTGATTTCACTTGATATGTTCTTGTGGTTAGGAAACCCTTAATCCAATTGAGAGTGCCACCACTGATTCTGAAGTATACTAGGAGTCTTTGCAATATGTTATGGTTAACCATGTCAAATTGGAGGAGGGGAATGCTCTTACCTATTGCTATTTCCTGCTTGAATGTGTTTAGGAGAGTGAGTAGTACTGTTTCGGTGCTGTATAGGGGTCGAAATCCTGATTGTGACTCATGTAGTATAGTGAATTTGTTACTTCTTTTGATTCAAACTTCATGTCAAGATTTGTAAAGTCTTGAATATGTTACAAAGCCAATAAATATAAAGTTTTAAAAATACCTATGTGTTGGTGGTCCTTTGAGTTTGTGTGTCTGTCAAAACCTATTGTTTTGATTTGTCTGCAGCTCCTTTTGCTGCCCCCAAGAAGCTGCTGCCCTAGGTGGCAGCCTAGTCTTGTCTGATGGTTGAGCTGGTCCTACCTTCTCTTCTCCATTGCTCAGTGCTTCATTGTTCATGAGTATAATTGTGTGCTAGGGTTCACCTGTGCCATGAAACGCAGATTAGTGGTCATTCCTAGAGTTATGCACAGGAATGGGAACAACAGGAAACCCACAGAAATCCACGGGGATTTGGACAGAAAAAGTAATCACTACCGTGGGGACAGATCAAAAGTGAACCGGGACAGGAGGGGATGGATTGGAGGAGGATGGGGACCAGGTTATGTCCCTGTACACACCTCCACTCAGAAACATGACACTGACACCTCAGCTAATAGAGAATATTTATTGATTTGTTTTGAGCATTTTGGCAGAGTATAATCGCCACCAAGCTAGTCTCATCTATGAGACTGATAATGCAGCTAACATGAAAGCAGCATTTTGTGATGATGTCTGAATAGGTTATGCAGGTCAGAATCTCAGTCTTGTGCTATCTCATGGACTCCAGCCATCAAAAACTGAAGTTGATCCAAATGATCTCCCCAGTGAGGTAAGTGAGCTTATAACATTGTGCAAGGAGGTGGTTACACTCACTAAGGTGCTCATTTTTGAAACAGAAAAACATCCAAAATGGGATAAAAGTGGCAGATGGGCGTTTTTTGCAAAAACGTCTAAATTGTTATTTTCAAAATTCATTTTAAAGATGTTTTTCTATGCAGTGCATCTAAATCTCAAGGGGGTATGTTGTAGGTGTGTTTTGGGTGGGACTAGGGTGGGCTTATAATTTGGACTTTTTTCTGTGATTATGGAATTTGTAAAAAATACAATGTTTTTAGCTAGGCCTGTTTCAATAATGACTACGTGCCAAAAAGGTGCCCAAACTGACCAGATGACTACTGGAGAAATAAAGGCATGACCCCTCCCTTAATCCTCCAGTGGTCATTGATCCCTCCCACCCCTCTGTGAAAGTAACAGGCTCTATGACAGCTGCAGATATAATGGCCATTCCTCTTAGAGCAACAAGCGGGTTCCAAGAGTAACCTAGTGGTTGGCGTAATGGACTGTAGAGAAGGGGACCCCCCAGCCCATATCCCACTCTAACTGGTTCATTTGTGATAGAAAGTGTGAGCACACCTAAAACCACAAAATACCTACTGAACCCACATATAAGTACATAAGTAATGCCATACTGGGAAAAGACCAAGGGTCCATCGAGCCCAGCAGCCTGTCCACGACAGCGGCCAATCCAGGCCAAGGGTGATACCTGAATACATAAGAACTTTTGTAGTTGGGTACAGTGTACTTATATTACTATTCCTGGAGGGCTCACCATTCAATACAAGGAGGATATGATGTAAGGTAAGTGCAGTGCCCCCTAGGCTGCCCCACTGCTCTGCTGGGATGTCTGTGTGGCAAGTCTAGTAAGACTGTTGGCCCCCAGACATCCCAAAGGCTTGTTTTTCTGTATTTTTCCTTGGACGTTTTTTGTTTGAAAAAAGATGCACTGAGCACAAAAAACATCTAAAACAGGGTGATTTCTGAACAAAAAAGAGAAATGTTTTTCTGATTCATAAATGATCATGTTTGGCACTGGATTTTTGGACATTTTTTTTGCAAATTGTCCAAAATCAGATTTAGACGTCATATTGAAAATGCCCCTGTAAGCAAACAAAAGTCAACTGTTTACTGAAGACAATGCTTGAGCAGTGCATGTCAACTTGGTGGAACAGTGTTTTGCATTGAAATTGTGGTAGAGAATGGAGGAGCTGCATGCAATTGCCACTGAACCAGGTGCAAACAAGCAGTTCCTGACCAAATTGTATACAATTGATGACTCCTTGCTGGCAGAAGTTGATATGGTGTTGGAACCATTTGATAGGGCTGCAAACGAACTGTCAACAGATTCTAAGCCTACACTACATCTGATGGCCCCAACAAAATATCAGCTGAAATGGCATCTGACAATTGCAAGCTCAGACAGCCATGTGATAGCATCCTTAAAGTATCATGTTGTAGATCACTTGGAATGCTATTTTACAGTTACAGAGACAAACTTGGCAGCAGCGTTGCTGGATCCAAGGCTGAAGAGTCATTTAGATCTATGGTTCGAAACAGAGAAACAGAAAAATGAAGGCAGATAAAGACTATATGGCTATTCAGTCTGCCCATACATGTCATCTATAATCCCTTCCTCTTCATTAGAGATCCTATGTACTGGTCCCAAGCTCTCTTGAATTCAGATACAGTTTTTATCTCCACTCCACCAGGAGGTTGTTTCTCAAATTCACCACGCTTTTCGTGAAGAAGTATTTCCTCAAGTTACTTCTGAGTCTCTCCATTTCAACTTCATCCTTTACCCCCTCATTCCAGAGTCTCCTTTAATTTGAGAGAAACTCACTTCCTGTGCATTTATGCCAGGTATTTATTTATTTATTTTAGATTTTGCTCACACCTTTTTCAGTAGTAGCTCAAGGTGAGTTGCATTCAGGTACTCTAGATATTTCTCTGTCCCAGGAGGGCTCGGTAGGTATTTAAGCATTTCTATCATGGACTTCCCGAGCCTGTACGTCTAGCCCCGTCTTTAGCCGTTTTCAAGTCCAAACTCAAAACCCACCTCTTTACCACTGCTTTTGACTCCTAACTCACTTACCCTGTCCTTTGTCCTCACCTCTTTATTCCCTTACCCTTAATTGTTCTGTCTGTTTACCTGTCTTATCTAGATTGTAAGCTCTTTGAGCAGGGACTGTCTTCTGTGTATGGTGTGCAGCGCTGTGCTGCGTATGCCCTGTAGCGCTATAGAAATGATAAGTAGATAGATAGATCTCCCTTTTCCTGTCTTTCTTCCAAAGTATACATAGTGAGATCTTTGTTTGTCCCTATGTGCTTTATGATGAAGACCACTGACCATTTCACTAGACACCCTCTGGACCAACTTCATCCTGTTTATGTCTTTTTGAAGGTGCAATCTCCAGAATTATACACAGTATTCTAAATGAGGTTGCACCAGAGTCTTCTATAGAGGCATAATCACCTCCTTTTTCCTACTGGCCATTCCTTTCCTTATGCACCCAAGCATCCTTCTAGCTTTCACCATTGCCTTTTCTACCTGTTTGGTCACCTTAAGATTATCACATATAATCATTCCCAAGTATCGCTCCTCTTTTGTGCACAAAAGTTCTTCATCCCCTAAATTGTATCTTCCCCTTGGACTTTTGCAACCCAAATGCATGACCCTGCATTTTTAGCATTAAAACTTAGCTGCCAAACTCTAGACCACTCTTCAAGCATTGCTAGGTCCTTCCTCATGTTATCCACACCACCAGAGATGTCTACCCTATTAGTGATTTTGGTATCATCTACCATGAGGCAAATCTTACCAGACAGTCCTTCAGCAATATTGATAAAAATGTTAAAAAGAAGGGTGGAATAATGCCATAAATAGACCACAAACACTGACAGCAGATTGAGATGCAGTCAAGGTGCAGCCAATTGCTGAACCACCAACAAAACATCCAAAATGAGAAGAATCAGAGGCAGATTTTTTTTTGGAGACTTATGCAAGAGCCAGGAGATAAGTACATAAGTAATGCCATACTGGGAAAAGACCAAGGGTCCATCGAGCCCAGCATCTTGTCCACGACAGCGGCCAATCCAGGCCAAGGGCACCTGGCAAGCTTCCCAAATGTACAAACATTCTATACATGTTATTCCTGGGATTTTAGATTTTTCCAAGTCCGTTTAGTAGCGGTTTATGGACTTGTCCTTTAGGAAACCGTCCAACCCCTTTTTAAACTCTGCTAAGCTAACTGCCTTCACCACATTTTCTGGCAATGAATTCCAGAGTTTAATTACACGTTGGGTGAAGAAACATTTTCTCCAATTTGTTTTAAAGTTACTACACTGTAGTTTAATCGCATGCCCCCTAGTCCTAGTATTTTTGGAAAGCGTGAACAGTTGCTTCACATCCACCTGTTCCACTCCACTCATTATTTTATATACCTCTATCATGTCTCCCCTCAGCCGTCTCTTCTCCAAGCTGAATAGCCCTAGCCTCCTTAGTCTTTCTTCATAGGGAAGTCGTCCCATCCCCGCTATCATTTTAGTCACCCTTCGCTGCACCTTTTCCAATTCTACTATATCTTTCTTGAGATGCGGCGACCAGAATTGAACACAATACTCAAGGTGCGGTCGCACCATGGAGCGATACAACGGCATTATAACATCCTCACACCTGTTTTCCATACCTTTCCTAATAATACTCAACATTCTATTCGCTTTCCTAGCCGCAGCAGCACACTGAGCAGAAGGTTTCAGCGTGTTATCGACGACGACACCCAGATCCCTTTCTTGGTCCGTAACTCCTAATGTGGAACCTTGCATGACGTAGCTATAATTTGGGTTCTTTTTTCCCACATGCATCACCTTGCACTTGCTCACATTAAACGTCATCTGCCATTTAGCCGCCCAGTCTCCCAGTCTCGTAAGGTCCTCTTGTAATTTTTCACAATCCTGTCGCGAGTTAACGATGGCTTCAGTGATTGACAATGTGGATATATACATATATATTAAGCTCAGACAAGGAATTCTGCTCATCTCTTACTAGTAACAGAGGTCCCATGTGTGGCTGAAACTGACACGTTGCCTGCTCCATGCTTGGAACTCCTGCCACCAGCACATCATCAGAACGTTCTTGCAGGATGAACAATCGAGGAAAGTAGAATTAAACTGAGCGTTGGCCCTGTAGTTAGTTTATTAATTTTACATAGTTTGAAATTATTGTTTTCTTGCGGTCCATTTTAATAAATATTTTTCTTGCATATTCAACAAAGTTATGCCTATTGTTTTGTGTTAAATTTTAACAAGTTACAGGCAGTGTTGTTTAAAGTACTAGGTCAAAGTACTTAAGTAAAAGTAAAATAAATGTATATTTTAATGCTTAAGTAAATGTACAGTGAAGAGCACATTAAAAAATTTACTTAAGTGAAAGTAAAAAAAGTTATTGCCTAATATTGTACTTTTTGAGTAAAATGTAAAAGCACCGCAACTACACTGAATGCAACAAATAATATTTTTATCCAAACAACTATATTGCTCTACAATTCAATCCACTTTGCTTTTAGTAAAGCTACATTTTTGAAAATGACTGTCACTCATGCAAGTGTGCTTGTGAGTCATTAATCCAGCACAGCTAAAAAGGTGTTTAACAACCACACTAGCAGAAAGTAGATTGCTAAGTCTGATAAAACCTTTTTCAGATCAGGCCAGGTTGAAATATTGCTGATGTCTTCTGACTGGGTCTGCAGGTTTTGATCAAAGGAATCTCTGAAACACTTGACTTCAGTATAGCTAAGAATACTTTACCATCATTATTATCATCTGCATTAGCAATAGTGTTGTCTAATTCATCACTTGCATCCATTATCATACTAGCCATTTGCAAAGGTTTTAACAAAGTTTTTTTTTTTTTTTTTTAAATTGTGTTTTATTGATGATATAAACTTTACAATAAATCCGTACATTCAAAATGATTAATAACAGTAGCTTACCATGTGTCTTGATGCTATAGTCTTAACAGATTCTAAATATCATCATTACAGTTTCTTTTTTGTGTTCCCCCCCCCATACCCCCCCCTTTCCCCCCCCCCCCATTTCCCCTTCGCCAGGTTACTATATGTTGGTACAGTATTTATCCATTAAGTACTCTGCTACGCGCTTGTGGTGTCAAAGTATCTAGGAATGGTAACCAACATTGGAGATACTTCTCGCCCTTTGGAGTGGCTAAGTCTTGTACTGCCCTGCGTTCTAGGGCACTCAACGATATCATATATGCCCTCCATCCGTGGGCAGTGGGTTTTTCTTCTTGGATCCAAAGTTTTAGAATCGTTTTCTTCCCCATCAGTACAGCTCGGCGTTGGAAATAGCGGAGTCCTGCTTTAGGTGGTCCTTGGACCGTGAAGATATTAAATAAAAGCCCTGGGTGTCTGACCCATTGAACCTTCCACATCATAGAAACCTGTCTACAGACCATGGCCCAGAATCCTAGTATTGGGGGACAGTGCCAAAACATATGGCCTAGATGTGCTCCTCCCCCTGTGCATTTCAGGCAATCATCTGCTGGTCTTAAAGTAGCCCTGAATGCCCTATGAGGAGAAATAAATAGTCTCATCACAAATTTATACTGGGTTTCTTGTAATTCTGCACTCCCACTCTCTCTATAGCATGTTTGCAGGCATGTTTGTATCACATCTTCACCAATTGTCAACCCCAGGTCCCTCGCCCACGCCTGTGCCAGTTCCCGATATGGTGCTAGAGGCATAGCAGCTCGAATCTGCGCATGATAATACTTTAAGGGCACCGCCCGCTTTGCTTCCAAGTCAAAAATTTCTACCAACTTTACCTTCACTTCATCGTTAAGCGCTGCCCCGGGGAGAGCTTGTATATAATGCTGTATTTGTGCATAAGCTAAGAAATCTTTGATCTCTAACCCCTGGCGTCTCTGCAAAACCTCTCTTGGTTGTAATGTTCCATCTCTTTTAATAATCTGGAATAAGAAGAAAATCCCCACCGCTCCCCATTGTGCAAAAGTATGCGATGACCCGCCCACCGGGAAATCCACATTTCCTCTAATTGGCAGAAATGGGGAGACCTCTGCATCTAGCCCATACAGTCTGCAGACCCACTGCCACGCCCTCTTTAATGGTGTAAACAAGAACTTGATATGGTTTGGCGTTCTTATTTTACCTGGTCCCGCATGCAGCCAAGAGCTGAAATGTACATTCCCGAGCATCCGGCATTCTGCCTCTGGGTACGTGAAATGTCCTGTTCCTCTAAACCAGTCTCCTATGTGTCGCATGCAACCTGCGACAGATAGCCATTTGACACTCAGCACCCCCAGCCCTCCCTTATCTTTAGGTAGATATGTTTGTTTTAAGGATACCCGGGCCCTTTTCCCATTCCATAAAAATTGTTTTACTATCCTATGTAATGCTAATTCATCCCTACGGGTCAAGAGAAGTGACAGTACCTGTGTTATGTATGTCCACTTAGGAACAATTATCATATTATACACTGCTATTCTGCCCCACAGTGATAAGGTCAGCTTCCGCCACATTTGTAACGTTTCTTTTGTGGATTCCCAAAGCGGTGCCAAATTAGTTTGATGTAGTTGATCTAAGTTGATAGGGAGATATATTCCCAGGTATTTTATTTTTTCTTCTTTCCACTGCAGAGGGAATGGCCCTTGCCACTGTGACTTGATCCTTGATGTGGTTGGCAGGGCCACTGATTTGTGTCTATTTAAAGTGAACCCTGAATGATAGCCAAATTCATCTATCAACTCTAATAGACTTTGCAGTGAGTGTTGTGGTTGTGTTAATGTGAGTAAGATATCATCTGCGAAGGCCAGCACCTTCGTGGGAAGACTAGGGATGGCAACTCCTACTATTTCCGCGTTGTTCTCTACCGTTCGTAGGAACGGTTCTATGTATAGTAAGAATAAGAGTGGTGACAGTGGGCACCCTTGTCTCGTCCCCCTCTGCACCTGGAACGCTTGTGATGCCATTTTGTTTACTAATATACAAGCTTGTGGCTCCGTATATAGAGCTGTAACAGCACGCAAGTACCAGCCCCCCAGACCTACATATTTTAGTACTTCAAAAAGGTACCCCCATCTCACTTTGTCGAAGGCTTTTTCGGCATCCAGGCCTACAAGTAAAAGAGGGTCTCCGGCTTCCCGGCTGTGCGCTAAGGCTAGCAAAGCTCGCCGAACATTAAGACCTGGATGCCGGCCTCGTACAAACCCCACTTGGTGTGCCCCAACTACATGGGGGAGATGCTTTGCCAATCGGTCTGCTAGTATTCTTGCTAAAATTTTGAGGTCGACATTGAGGAGGGAAATTGGTCTGTATGCCTCTAGGCTTTCTGGGTCTTTCCCGGGCTTTGGTATCAAGGTTATGAGTGCCTCATTCACTCCTAGGGGAAATCGTTCCTGCTCTACCACTTCGTCAAAGTATTTAGCCAGAGGCACACATACTCTATGAGTCAACATCTTATAGTATTCTGTGGAAAATCCATCAGTTCCGGGGCTTGTGCCTCCCGAGAGCGATCCTATCACTTTTTGTATTTCCTGTGCATCTAGTGGGGCGTTAAGTTGTTCTCTCATTTCTAGTGTTAGACTTGGGATTCCTGAGTCTTCCAAATAATCCCGTATTGCTGTACTCTCAGACTCCGGCTCTGCCCTATACACCCCGGAAAAATAATCTCTGAATAGGTTCAACAGATCTAGGGGTCTATGCTTTCTGATTCCCGCCGGAGTCTTCAGCACAGAGATGTAGGAATTCCCTGTCCACACTCTAACTACCCGCGCCAGCAATTTCCCCGTGCGGTTTCCAAATTTAAAATATTGAAACCGTCTACTAAATAGGTATTTTCGTGTTTTTTCATGGATTAATGTGTTAAGTCCTGCTAGATTTGCCATCATTTGATCATAGTGAGCTGGAGATGGCCGGTGCTGGTGCTTCTGTTTTGATATTCTATACTGGCGTTCTAGTTGCACTATACCCTGTGTTAGCCTTTTATTTCTCGCCGCTACATAGCTATTGATTTCTCCCCGCAACACTGCCTTTGATGTTTCCCAAAATAGCCCAGGCGTGTCTTGATGTTGATCATTCATCTCTGCATAATATTCCCATTTTTGTTCTAAGTAAGCACGAAAATCTGGGTCTCCTGCTAGGTATGTAGGGAATCTCCAGCGCATATGATATTCCTCTGCTAGTCCCAATTCCATATCTACCCAGATTAGGGCATGATCGGATATTGCCATTGATCCTATCTCTGCTGTGTGTACAACTTCAAACAGAGTTTTTGTCACTAGTATATAGTCTATGCGGGACCACGTGTGATGTGCTTTAGATAAATGCGTGTATTCCCGGTGTGTTGGGTGCAGGAGGCGCCAGGGGTCTACCAATTCCAACATTTTGCAGAGATAATCTAACCCTGCACCTCTCCTGAGCGCTCCCCAGGCTGTATTGGATGACCTATCTAAATCCGGGTCTAGTACCTGATTAAAGTCTCCCAACAATATCCAGGGGGCCGTGTCATATTTTGTCCCTAGTTGTATTAATGATTGTAAAAATTGTGGGTCTCGCGTATTGGGCCCATATATCCCACAAATATAGTATTCCTTCCCTTGGTAACTTAAATGTATCAGCACAAATCGTCCGGCTGTATCTGTTTCTACCATGCGTGTTCGGCCCGCCAGGCCCTTTTTTATGAGAATGGCCACCCCTCCCCTGCGACCCTCCACCGAGGAAGAGGAGTAGCACTCTCCCACCCATTGCTGTTTTAGTTTCTGGTGCTCCTCCTCAGTGAGCTTTGTTTCTTGCAAACATGCTATAGATACCAGATTTCGTTTCAGATGGGCTAGTATCTTGGTCCGTTTAATTGGGGATGTTATCCCGGATACATTCCAAGATGCCATGCGCAATGGTAGTGGTTTAGCCATTGCTTCTCATATCATAGCTAAATTCAAAATTCTGATCTACTTTAGGGTTCTGGGTCTCCCAGCCTCGACCCGTCTCCCCCAAGAGTGGTATAAGTATGTTCATGGTGTCATCTATCTTGTTCATTGTGTAAATAACTTGAAAACCTGGCATAGGGTTAACCCCCCTCCCAGTCTCCCTCCCCCCTCCCCCCTGCCCCCTTCCACTCCCTCTGCTCCCTCTTTCCCGCTCCAGCTCGCTCTTTGCGGCAAGCGGGTCCGTTAAACACATCCAGAGCCCGCCTCCAACCCCCTTAAATATTATGTGAATCATTTCTTGCTCCCTTCAACAAAACACACTATATAACCTTTTAACAGTGCAAACTTACAGCCATTAACTTATAGAAATTTGTCCGTCATCATGTATCTTTGGCAATGTTGCTTGTCTCCGCCTTATCCCTGTTGTAAAGGCCATTATACTCCGCACTTACTTTCACCCCGGTGAGGAGGTTATCCATTCTTGGGCTAAGGCTGGAGTTGAAAAGTTCTTCCATCCAGTACTTGTTTGTATCCTTAAAGTGGCCGGGTATTGCAAGACAAATCTTTGTTTCTTTTCTGCCAGCTGGGTACAGATTGGTGTAAAGGCCCTTCTCCTTACTGATAGTGACGCTGAATAATCTTGGAATATTTTTATGGGCCTTCCTTCAAACTTGGCTTCTTCTTTATTAGCTTTATAAAGTCTGAGGACTGCTGCTTTCTGAGTATATCGGTGAAACTTTGCTATGATCACTCTGGGCCGATTTTCTCGAGGCGCTTTTTGGCCTATCCGATGTGCCCTGTCCAAGTGTATTTCACCTCCCTCACAGACTTCTGGGAATTGCGCTACCAGCCATGTTTCAAGGGTAGCCTTGATATTATTCTCTGCCAGCGTTTCTGGAAATCCCACAAACCTTAGATTTTCCCTCCGCGCACGGTTCTCGAGGTCATCCAGCTTTTCTTGGTATTCTTTTGTCAGCTGTTCCAGCCGTTCCATATTTGTTCCCTGCTCCGTTTGGATATCTTCCACTTCGGAGACTCTTGCTTCCAATTCACCGGTTCTTCGGCCCAACTCCGTTGTGACCGCCGTGATCCCGATAATTTGCTCTGATAGCTGTGTAAAGCGCGAATCAAGCGCTCGCACCACCGCGTCAGTGATTTCTGATACCAACAATTCACTTGGTTCTTGCACTCGCGGAGCCGGCGGTGTAGCGGGCGCCATTTTGTTTTCGGCTCCACGGAGCCTTTCGTCCTTTCTTTTTGCTGGCTTTACTGCTGCTGCCATGGCGTGCTGGATTACAAATTTGTCCATACACGCCTATCAGGTGAGTGAAACATCTCCCGTGGTGTTTCGCCTTCTGGGCTGAGTAAAATTCGGGTTTTAAAGCGGGCTCTGGAGCAGACGATGTATCACACGTCCACCGTCGCTCACTGCGTCACGTGACCCGTCAGGTTTTAACAAAGTTAAAATTATTGCTTATTGTGGCATTCATTTTTTATCTGATGGTTGAGATGATATGCTGTCTAACTTGAAGATGTAGACCAAATTTGTAGTCTGTTTGTATTCACCACCTACCCAAAAGCATTGGTCAATTCAGCAGTCCTTCTATTGTGTCTGATCAATACTCCAAGATAACTAACCTATAAAAACCTTTTGATAATAAGAACCCCCAAATTCAACATACCTTTCAACTCTCAAGTAGAAAATCACCAGCCTATAGGTTCCTTGGGTGGCATTGCTTCTGGGTCCTCTTAGTAGGTCCTCTTCTCTCTCAGGCTGAAATTCTTCAACTTCCAGGACACCCTTCCACTACACCTCAATTAAGTCTGAGGGGTTTCAGTCCTCTTCTCTAGACCCCGAGGGCCACTTGGTGTAGTTTTGCTTCTCCTAAGGCTTAAAATAAGTCCAGACTCCCAGATGTTCAGTGTAGGCAAATGAGTATGCTGATTAGTGTTCAAGTCACTTTCCCTTGTCCTCAGTTTCCCTAAAGATGCTGAAATGCTCGCCACTGCCTTTCTGGAATGGGTAAGCCCTTCCTTGCCACTCCCACATAGTCTTCACCACAGTACTGCCACCACCCCAAGTAGGGTCCCAGGGGGTTACCCTAAGTATGGTAGTATGGACTAAACCCAAATGGTCTTTTTATACTCAGCTACCATACTTGCTTTATTCTGGCAGATCTATTTTCTACTGGTAGGGTGTATGCTATGTTATTAAGATAAGTACTGTAAGAACATCAGCTATATGAAATCGCAAGGCAGTGGACAGTCACTTCAATGTAAGTTTTGCCATAGGATAACCACTAGGAGGCTGTGGCAGAGTTATATGTGTGTTTACCAAGAATTGCTTCAACAAACAGGCAACTCTAATGTTCTTATAGGCCATGTTCACTGAATAGCAAAATTTAAGATGAAGTCACTGTGTGGCCAGTTTGGCATAGCAAAATCCTGTTCCTAGTTTTGATGTTTCATTTACTTTACTGAGGAATTGTCATTTACATGTCACTTCCCTTTTTACTTTTAACTGCAAGCATCAGATGCAACTGAATAAAAGTAGTAAAAAAATTGGTGAAATTATTATTTCAGTAAGAGTAAAAGTAACAAATGTTATCCTGTATTACTTTACAAGTAGTGTCAAAACTTTTACTTAAGTACAATAACTAGTTGCATTTACTCAGTTACTGTACAACTTTGGTTATAGGATGCATTTTAATTTTTGCTGAATTTACAAGATCTTTTAAATGCAAGTTGTATATGGGGATGGGAAATAAAACTGTGGGGATGGTGAGGGGATGTAGCAACATAGGGTGGGAACAGAATAGAATTGACTGGGGATGGGTTGGGATGGGGATCAGATTATGTCCCCATGCACACCTCTAGTCCCTCCTGTTAGTGACCCATTTAATCCGCCATTGATCTCACAGGTTTATCCAAAAGTTCCACCAGCACATGCATCCAGTCCCTAGAAAACTGTACCTGAAGGTCTCACGCCCCAGCCCTCGCACACAATTGCAGAGCTAGCAAGGGAAATCTGAAGGCACTGGCTGGCAGAGATGAAATAATAATTGTCTAAAAGGAAGTCTTTAGCAACCACAGAGAAAGAGACACAGGAGCAACTCCTTATAGATAGTGAAGCAAACAGAAGAGACAGTGGATGTTTGAAATAAAAAATAGATACAGTAAATAGAAAGATAGGTGAAGGTAGACTAGAGAGATGGTCAATGAAGAGATGAATAGAAAAATACTCCCATAAATTACTACTACTACTACTACTATTTAGCATTTCTATAGCGCTACAAGGCATACGCAGCGCTGCACAAACATAGAAGAAAGACAGTCCCTGCTCAAAGAGCTTACAATCTAATAGACAAAAAATAAATAAAGTAAGCAAATCAAATCAATTAATGTGATTGGGAAGGAAGAGAGGAGGGTAGGTGGAGGCGAGTGGTTACGAGTCAAAAGCAATGTTAAAGAGGTGGGCTTTCAGTCTAGATTTAAAGGTGGCCAAGGATGGGGCAAGACGTAGGGGCTCAGGAAGTTTATTCCAGGCGTAGGGTGCAGCGAGACAGAAGGCGCGAAGTCTGGAGTTGGCAGTAGTGGAGAGTTGCTTTGGGGGTGAATCTCCACAGGGAGTCCTTATCTTCTATTTACAAGAGTTTTCCCCTTAACTCCCCTTAATCCAATAGAGACAAAATGAATTCTAATAGTATAACATTCGGAATCTGCCTGATGCAACATATGAAATACAAAAGCATTGAAATTAAGTATGTCGTGTAGTCTCATGTGATTAAAAAAAATGAATACAGTGTGGTCTCACAAGAGGTGGAAAAGCATCGTCCAGCATTATGCAAAACACTTTTTTAATAGGACAATGTATTCAAATTATCTAAGTAAAAAGAGGAGCGTCGTCCATAGATATCTCTTCTAAATGACCAAGAGTTTGTTATGGGGCAATAAGTCCATCAAGAGAGTCTGATCCCCCCCCCCCCCCCCACCTCCTCCGATGAGGGGTTAGGGCAGGTTCCCAAGGGTAGGGAACTATAAACCTTCCGCTTTGGAGTTATTAACCTGCAGTTTTCCTCATCACTTATTTAGTGACCTTTAGTATATAGCAAGCATCAATCTGAAATCTGTGAACCGGAGCGCCAGTTGTTAGGGATAAGACTACAACCCTTGCCGGGACTATTCATGCGTCGTTCATCCTTTACCTGTTAAAAAAAAACAACAACATATTACAGTAACTCATCTCTTGCTTTACAGCAGGGGTTTGGGCTGATAAAAAGGGGGTAGATTTGGTCCTTGAAAAGCTAAACTAAGACATTGAAGTGTGCAAGGGAAGGTGATCCAGAGGAGAAGTATGGGTGAGGGGTTGGAAGTGTAGGGCAAAAAGGCGCCAGTTGTCAGGGCTTCAACCCTAGCCATGATCATTCCATACGTCATTCATCCTTTCATTCAATCGGTCAATGCAACTGGTTTTCCTTTTTAAAAAGATGGTTCTGTTGTAAATGTATATGAAAGATGGAATGGCCAATAGCTAGGGTGAAGACTTGACTACTGGTGATAGTGTTCACAAAGTTTAAAATTTGGGCTAATGGAACCAGTTTTTTGTATATAATTTGAAACTCCGAGGAAACCAACAACTCTCTTTTTACTGCTTATTCATCCCACAAAACCAGAAAGCTTTCCAGGACTGCGACCAAGAGATCTGTAGTAGTATGATGTGATAACCAGTAGGGGACCCAATGGCAGTATCTGTTGCGTCATTATTAGCTGGATTGATAGAACAATCCCAAATTAGCCAATCAGATTACTCCATGATGAAGGCTTTTCCCCGGCAATTTCCCCCCGCCCCCTACTAAACAAAACAAAACCCCAAAACAGCGCAGAGTAGACCGCCTGGTACTGTTCAGATAAATGGTCTGAATCCACAGTACAGAGTAAGTGTGCATAGGAATGAGATAAAGCCCTATTTTTTCTCTAGCGTCTGTAAAATAGTCTATTTAGTCATTCATCACCACTTTCACTGTATTTCGTGCATTGCTTTTCTGCATCTCATTTTTGTTCCCAAAAATATGAAAAACTTTTATGCTTGCCTCATCTGCATCCTGACTTTTATAATATGTACTTCTTTATTTGCATGGTGCATCCACCCTGCTATTTTTCTGAGCGGGCTTTTAGGAATTTGGATACCTGGAATTATATACTTCTCAGAAGTGTACCAAGATACAGTTTAAGAAATATCATGTTCTTCATACCAAAATGAATAATACCCACACACACTTCTTTCTTTTTAATTTGAGAATGGTGTAACAAAGCCGAGTCTAAATTCATTTTCTCAGTTTTCCACGACTCCAGCTGGTCCTTACAGGTCTCATTCAATGGGTTTGCTATATAGATCCCCCGGTTCCACTTCACGGCATTATCTATCTATCTATCTATCTTTAAAAAAATCTGTATCGGTTGCAAGTTTTGGGCTTAGCTGGGATTCCCCAGATCCTCGATTTGTATCAATTTGCATGAACTACCACATAAAAAAGCAGATCTTCATAAAGTCAATTGATAGATAATTTGCCCGGTGGGGGTTTCAGCATTTTTTTTTTGTTTAGAATATTTAGTGGGACTCTACAATAGAAAAGGGAGGATCTTGCACTTCAATCCTAATTCATTAATTAGATGGAAAAAAAATAGTGATCGGGGATTATCACTCCTCACTCATTGTTGCTCTGTCCTTAAAATATACTTATCTATCACATTTCAGTACCAGTAATCAAAACCAAATGTATTTGCTTTTGTCTTATAAAACTCCTGACAATCTCCTATTCTAGTTTTTGTTTTCTTCAAAGTTACTCTGCTTTGCCTTCTTTGGAAATACGATAAATGTCTATAATTTTGAAGATTCTCTCGAAATATATTTGCCATTTTTATTAAAGTAGATAACAAGCCACATTGAACAATGATGTACATAAGTATGCATATACCCGTCTATCTATATATCTAGCTGTCGGTAGATAGGCAGATACAGAGGTAGATATTGCAGCTTCGCTTTATAGCTTAACATGAAAGTTGATACGAAGAGCTTTTTTGTAGCAATGGAAGACTGGTGAAGAAACAAGCATTCACTTCAACTCACAAGCTCTTAGCAAGTTTTGAAACAGCCAAATTAAGATATCATGTAATGTCGTTCTAGAAGTCTAAGATTCACCAGGTAATGTCTGAGCCGAAGACCGGAAGAACGACCTAAAGAGATTTTTCTAAGCGTCACAAGTTGAAAACGATGTATTTTTGAACCATATAAGCAGTTCTATGCGTCGCTTTTATGTTTAGATTAAAGAATGCTGATGTTGGTAACAAGATAACATCTGGCACTAAAGTAGCCCTATCAATCAATGGTTGATAAAATCCTTTAGCTCAGGCTGTGATCTCTCTGTGTGTAGCACATCATCTCCTCAAGTTCAATGAGTCCACTAGCATATTCATAAATTACCCTAAGCAGAGGCTTCTTAACTCTCCCGCTGCAGCTGAATAAAGGAGCCACAGAGTTACAGCATTCTGGAATGGGTTTTATTAATCAGGAGGACCTCAAGAATGGGTTTCATCGTTATTACTTCAGGTAATAGTAATGTGAGACGCTGCAATATGTGTGTGTCGCGGGGGGGGGGGGGGGGGGGCAAAAGCGTGTTAAAATTTTAGGTTATTAACGTTCAAATCCGAACCTACAAAAATATTCACAACTCAACTGAACTGCCAGCCGGTTGCATGAGATGGTTGGGAAAATACAGAGAAAACAGTAATAAAGAGAGGAAAAAAAAAAAAGTGCATCGTCCAGGCCCCTTTTTCGTAGAAACCTGTAGTCCATTATATCAAGGTGTTCCTGAAATGTCCATCTCAAGGCCTATACTTCCTGCCTGATAACAATGGTAATTTCACATTGTTTGTTTCTGGATTTCCATTGTAAAGCAGTGGATAAGTTAGTCCTTCAGTTTTCTGACAACTTTTTTATTTCAAGGGAAATTTGCTGCTACAATCTGGAAGAAAAAAGTTTCAATAAAACGCAATCAAGTGTGTGTGCTTTGGAGTTAGAGGGTTCGTAAGTGCTAAATTTTGGTAGCAGCTGTGGGGAGTAAGGGGGAGGGGACGGTGATGATGCCCCTGGCCTGAGGCATTACCCTCTGACCCCCCTTTCAATCCATAAAAGCCAGCCTCCCCGGGGACCGTGGCACACGATCCCGCTTTGTCCTAAGAGCTGGTACATTTACCCGTGCGCCCCCTGCTTGCCAAGCAAGCACTTAAGCCGTTCAAATTCCCCCAGATTTGCAACCTACTAGAGACTTATTCAGTCAGCAGTGGATTCATTTTTTAATGTATAACAATGACAAGAGCAAGTCAAACCCCTCTTTCATGAGACATTCAAGCAGGTTGTGGGATAATTCCCTTGTTCAGAAGATCTTCAGAGATCCAGAATCCTTGTTGCGTTATATTGTACATGAAGAGTTGTTCTACAGAATACACATTTTTTTTCTAAATCCGTCCAATAAGCCTATTATTTTTATGCACAATCTAGTTTCCAAAAAGTGGAAGCAGTGTACATAGCTAGAATTTATGGGCATTGTCTTGTGAAGCAAATGCAGGCCAGCCCTATTAATTGTTTTACTTCATAAGGAAGGAAAAGCAGTGATTTCCAAAGGGACAAATTTCACCACAGTGGCTGATTTTTCTTTTTTTGTTACATTTTTTAAAACAAAATGGGGGTCCTTTTACTATAAGCTGTGTTAGAAAATGGCCAGTGATAGTTAAAACAGTTGGGTTTCTCTGAACTCTGGCAACTTTTTAGCATGGCTCGAAAATGGCTGAATTTCATTTTTTTCTATTAATGACCATGTGCTAATTTCCAAATTACCATCTCCTAGAGGGAAACGGCAAGGGGCACAACCAAAACTATACCAGGATGCCTGGGCATACCGGATGGTAGACTGCTGTTTTTCTTTTTTTTTACCACAGGTCACCCCACGGGCCCCACTATGAATAATAACTGAAGTGCCCAATAATAAATATTGCCCAGAACTAATTATGATGATCCTAGGAGGCTAGGACCAGGACAGAATACAGAACACCGTCCTTTTTTAAGAGTCTTAACATAAGCACCACAAACGTTTTGGAAAGAAAATGTTATTATGTTCATGTCTGCTGAAAGAGAAAAAACCCCCGTTAAAAACCATCAGTTCGATCACTTTGAAATTAAGAAGGAAAAGTCTTGAGACAAAAGGGGTTTTGCGGATGCAAGATGGGTTTTATTTTGTTCTGTTTTCAGGGTTAAAGAACGCTATCAATAACATGGGAGGGGGAATCCCTCTTTCCCTTTAACCAAAGACCAGCTGATTCTCTTCAATGGCAGATGGTCTCAGAGTCCAGATTTGCATTCATTTGTCTTCAAATCTGCTTTCGCGTTCATGTTATAGGTTTCAGCAGCAGATCTATGCCTGGAATACAAAGGAACAAGAAAGGGACTAGAATGAATGCACCAGTGTGGTTTAACATACACCACTTTCTCCAGTTACTTTTCATTGTTGACAGATTAGTAAGGCGTCCTTTCTATTCTTACCGGTTTTCAGGGATACTATCATTTTATTGATTAAGAAACATTCTAGATGAGAAGTGAGATTAAAAAACAAACTGTAAACGAAATAGACAAATAGGGAATACTACACAACCCCCCTCCAAAAAAAAGTTCCATCTTAAAATCTTGTTCAATGTGTTTCATATATTGTGCACACCTGTATAAGGTTGGGAGTATTCCCCAAAGCTCTCTTTATCATACTCTACCTTCAGTTCTAATAAGCCTCCTACTGTCGCCTCTGACGGCGTCTTCCAAGTGAAAAAATGCTGGGTAAAAATTAGGTGTGTGTCTAAAGAGGAACAATATATTCAAGATTTCATTGATTAAAAAACAAAACAAAACTGGAAGACAGCACTTTTAATCTATAATTCTGCTAAAAGTTGTGTCTTCTTATTAATCCCCAAAGACTATAATTTGGGGATTGGGGGCGTGTTTGCGTGAGAGGTAGCTTTGGTTAACAAATTAAAAGACTGTTTTTTGTGACTTGCAGTGAAATAATTCGCTTTGCATACTCTCCTTGCCACTATTCTTCGCGCACCAGCCCCTTTTTTGGGTAATAACTCCTCCAGCAGCCTGCAATACAGTGGAAACAAATTCTCTGCCTGTACATAAACCGCCCGCAGTCAACCGATGGGCTGCGCCATGCAAATGAGCGCTCCTTGTATGGGTCCGGCCCCGCCTCTCGGCGTGTTTCTCCCCGCGCAGTAACTCATTCATGGAGAGTAGAATGCAGCGGGTGCCTCAGAGCTCTGCTCGTACTCTGTAGCTCGGATTTTTGAATTATTATTTTTTTTCTTTCTTCTTTTTTTTTTTCCTGT
Source organism: Microcaecilia unicolor (assembly GCF_901765095.1). Classification (NCBI taxonomy): domain Eukaryota; kingdom Metazoa; phylum Chordata; class Amphibia; order Gymnophiona; family Siphonopidae; genus Microcaecilia; species Microcaecilia unicolor. Next base: position 310,396,758 of record NC_044034.1, on the reverse strand, counting down.
TCATGCTATCCGTCCTCCGATTTATAGGGCCCTGGCAGTTCCTTCGTCCTGTCCTACCATACAGACACACAGATACATACAGGGGATCCTTTCTGGGGGATCTGCTTTCTCTTTTGCTCCGGGATTCAAGGATGAGAGCTCAGGAGGAGGAGGAGGAGAAGAACAAATCAGCATAACTTAAAGGAGGAGAAAGGAGGTGGGGGGAAAAAACTTGGAAGGCAGAAATTACAACGTGCATTTACAGCAAAAAGAACTTTGGCTTTGTATCCGGCTGAGTCTGGCCGGTTTATTTGGGAATCGCCTGCATTTTCCAAGGACGTGGCTTACAAGTATTAATAGCACCTTTTTATTCTTTCTAAAGAGTACTCTTGATAGCGGATCATAGACCTTTTTAAATGTTTGGGATTCAAGATACTTTAGGAAGGGGACCCGTTCTGAAGGACAAATCTCTGAGCATCGAAATGGATTCAGTCAGGTCCTGGGTTAGAAATGTTGGGGTTGTGGACGCAAACGTGGCGGCGCAAAGGTAAGGGGCAATAAAATGGCCTTCATTCACAAAATCTGTCTGCTCTTCTCTTCCTTGTGGTGTGCCTGGATCCTGTGGTGTGATTGCATTAGGCTGGGCTTGCCTCAGTAGTGACAGTGATGCACAAGAAAGGAGGTGTCACTAGGGCTAATGCAGGGCTCACCTGTAGGGGATTAACTTTATTTTATAAAACAACCTCCGACCCCCTTCCTCCCAAAACAAACACAAACAAAACAGAAGTTACTAAGTTCTAGATGCTCTGTCACACTGTTTGGACTCAATTTAGGATATGTTTTGGAAGGCTGGGAATAGCATAGTCCCTCCTGCAGCATAACTGTGATTGAGTATCACCCAGCAAAGCGGGATAACTAACAGTACATATATGATATCGTAGTGTGCAAGGTACTGCGTGTTGTTAGGACTTGCTTTTCCTCAAGACTATTTACTAGCCTGGGTCAAGCAGACCAGAAGTGTAGCAATCAAGTTCGAAATCTTATTTAGGAAGCTCAGACTGCCTGCTTTAGAATGCAGAGGCAGATGTAATAATGCCCCTCCCCCATGTTTGTGTGTAGGATAAAAATACTTAATACGCCAGGCCCGTATAGATGCTAAAGTTTACTTCTAGCCACAAACGTCACGAAAAGTCAGAAAATTGCACCTTGCCCCAGTACTCAGGGACTCTAGACAGAAGGATATATAGAGTCCTGCAGGAAAGAGAGGGTCTCAAAACATTACATTAACTTAATGAGCGTTAAACGTTGAACTGTGGAGCCAGACTATACACAGAAAGTTGTTTTGATCTGGTGTAGGTTATTCTGAGGGTTGTTAAAATAACATTTCTTAGTCGTCCAGAATTCTTCTTGATTCTTTCTGCTCTTTTGATAAGAACATGCAAGTTTTCTAGGTGTTTCATTCTATTGCCATTAAAATCGTCAAGTTCTGGGTAAACCCCATCTTCCCGCAGGTGAATCACTGTTGCAGTTCCTACCAAAGCAATGGACAGTAGTCCCCAGTAAAACAACTAAGAAGAAACAAGGCATGTATCGTGTTGGCTCAGTCGACACAAAAAAAGAGAAAACAGAGGATAGCAGCAAGGTTAAAGAAAAACAAAATAAGCGATATGGCACACGCAAGTAGTACTTGGGAACACTTAAAGGTCGAAAATAGCCAAAAATGGCCCCAGAACAGCAGAGTTTCTGTTACGTGCTGGAAAATGAGTTCAGGTGTATTGACATTTGAAGTTAAGTTGTTCTGTTTCTTTCCTTCCTTCTACGTTATTGTCATTATGGTGATTTGTACAGTTCAATAAATATTTTAAAAGCCCCCGTACCTTCAGTGTCAAATTTACAACACAAGGGAGTAAATCTTCAGGCAAACACTGTTTCATGGTTTCCAAATGATCATAATTCGAAATGTGATGTGTGCTATAAACGGACTGGATGTAAATGAACATTTACAGCATATATGTGTAATTATGTTAGTGTCTTGTCCATGTGCGTTTGTGAAAGTTTAACACTTCATGATGCCCAAATAGGCGTTTTAGTTTTAGACATGTTTGATATAAAAAAAAAAAAAAACCAGAGCCCTTATCCAAGTACTGGTCAGAACTCCTTAAATAATAATAGGGTTCTAAACTGGAAAATGCATGCTAATGTTTTGGCAAAAAGTAAAGTTATCCGTCTTAGACATGACTTGATTAAATAAAGTGGTTTAAAATGTAAAATTTTAATTCAAAGTAATCTAAAAATTTGTTGGGATTTTAAAAAGTATGATCTTACATGGGCGAATGATTTGCTGTTAATTCATTTATTAATTCTGTATGAGAACTTTGTTACATATTGTTTGGATTTGTTCACACCTTTAAGTAGTAGCTCACCATTGCCACAATAATATATCCTCTAACTATCTATATATATCTCTGGCACAGTAATGAGAAGCTCTTAAAAGTAACTCTCTCTGTAGAACATGTGGAAGGACAGATATTGTTGGGCAAATTTGTAATTCATGTGATCTAAAAAATAAATCAGCCCTTGTCTGGCATTTTAAAGAAAGGGTTTAGCTGTTATGCAAATTATAACAATTAAAAAAAATCGATGTATACTTGCGCTAGATTATTTAGAGCTGAAAATAGACAGGTACAGATAAGTTTTATGGTTGTGCAGATGGACTGGACAGATGTATTGCCCCAAGTAAACCACTTGCCTTAAACAGAAAATTAACGCCCAGCGCACACAAATTACTTTAAAGAATGCTCTTAACGATTGCACTTTAGCGCTCCAAGATTGTAATTTTTAAAAAAAGCAGATGCAATGTCACACATTTATAACTTTATTGATTTTGATAACTCAAATGTGTGACCCAAATATGAAACTAAAAGAAAAAATCCGCGAAAAATATGGAGGCATCTAAGATGTTATATTATATAATATTCCTCATTGCAGACCCACTTTTTGTTGTGTTAGATCAATCTTCACAAACTCACGGATCACTTCAGGGAAAAATGTTTAAAACCTGTAACAATAAGATAAATGTTCTAACCCTTTGATATTGTTGACTATCTGACATGCCAATCTTAAAGTATATTTATCGTATTGATCTCATTGTAAGATTTAATCGAATGTTTCCTTTTTCTGGATAAATGCTCGCCTGAAGTGTTTTTTTGTTTGTTTTTAAAGATGACTAACTATGAAAAAGTATTCAGTAAGATCTCTCTGTGTTATGTTTTCACAGCGGAGTAGCTTTGTCCAGGGCTCACTTCGAAAAACAGCCTCCATCCAACCTGAGAAAATCCAATTTCTTTCACTTTGTCCTGGCTCTGTACGACAGACAGGGGCAGCCGGTGGAGATTGAACGCACTGTCTTTGCGGACTTTGTAGAGAATGACAAAGTAAGGTGGTTTTATTTGGTTTGCATTAAGTTTTTTTTTTTAATCTCCTAATTCTCTATTTCCAATGCAACTCCAGCCACTTATCTTCCACAGTTGGAACCTCGGGAAGGGTGCTCTGAAGGAGATTTTATTTTTCAGCCCACCTGTTCCAGGTATTTCATAGCCACCGCTTTCCCCTGACAAGCTTTTTCCCCCCTCGACTCAAACTACTTGCGCTCATTATTTTGCCCAAGGCTCTTCCAGCTGAAAGAATGGACGGAACTAAGGGAAGCATCCAAAACCATACCGGTTTCAAACAAATATTATTCCACACCAGCCAGACCTGTCAGTTTTTGTTAGGGTTACAAAATAATTCCGGACCGAAATGCAACATTTATTCCATCCTTTTCGCTGCCTCTTCCCTAAGAAAAATAATAATAATAATGTCAGTAGTTGGGGGAGACTGCGCCCGGGTTTCTTAGGAAGGGAAAGCTGCTTGCCGGATTTTAATTCCAAATCCAGCTGCTGAGCGGGTGGAAGAGTTTCTAAAATGTCCCCTATACACTGTATTTCCAGGATTATTGTGTGGGCTGAGGAAGAGGTGAAATATTCTTGCTATGATGGATTCAAATACCTGGCAATCGATGACTTGTCTTTGGTTAACAATTCAAACTAATCCTCAGCTAATGCCAGGAAAGTGGCAAATAGGTTAACTAGAATAGCATTCTGGCTGCTTTTCTTTGTAAAAATATAGATACAGATAGACAGAGACAAATATTTATGCATTGCTTTAGTACTTCACCTATCTGTGGGCGCGAACGCAGGTGTGTTGTATGTTAGAAAAGTGTTTTGAGTACATCGCAAGAATTCGTGTTTGTCACATTTTTTTCCACATTTTGTTTCACCTGTCAGGATTAATATTTTGACTATGTTAGAGGTGTGAATAAAGGCACCTAGAGGGAAATTCCTGGAAAAACAGGGGAGCGATCTGGCGGTGGTGGCGGCGAACTCTAGAAATATTACACTGCGTTTAACAAGTGTCCGTTCACTTAGGGTTGTCAGGGTCTGGGGTTCCCACTGGAGCACGTGAGAAGTTTTCATAAATACTTAAAAGTTACATCTTTGCAAAACTTGAAAGAAAACCCCGCCAACTTAAAATAATTAGTGCAAACCAAAAACAAATGTCCTTTATTTTTTTTTCTTTTCTTCAGGAACAGAGCAATGAAAAAACCAACAATGGCACACATTACAAGCTCCAACTTCTATACAGCAACGGTGAGTAACCGCAGCAAAGGCCACAACTGAAAGGCTGGTGAGGAGGTCAGCCCGGCTGGCCCTTTAACTGTATCCCTGTCGTTTCGCAGGGATGATTAATTGATAAATACAGACAGATTCGTTTCGGAAACACATTTAATGCTGACTTCTTGCAACTTCGGCTTTCCTGGAGGGGAGGGTGAGAATTTTATTTGGGATCCAGTATTTGTGGATCTACAGTCATTTAAATGACTGAGAAGGCATTGAACTGAAGATTAATAAGGCAAACGAGTTGCGGCTCTTTTACTTCGTCCCTATATCTAGATCTGTAGCTCTTTCTCTCTTTTCCCTAAATACTATTCAAAATTTAAAATCTTCTTTAAAATCGTCTCTTCTAGGTGTCCGAACAGAGCAGGACCTGTTTGTTAGACTTATCGATTCAGTTACGAAACAGGTAAGAAGGATCTGGGCTAGGCTAGATTTTCAGGGGACTTTGTCTCAGTCTACGTAAACAACCTGTATCCACCCAATGAAATAGTAATATCAGAAATTAAAGTAACACGTTGTAATTTACTTTGCACGTCACGTTAACGAAAACACGGAAAATTTATACATATTTTTTTTTAATTTTTAGCAGAAACTATTTAATTTTCCTACAGTAATCGTATAGTACTAATTCCATACTGTGAAAAAAAAGTGATTTTTTTCCCCCCCTAAGTGTAGTCTATTACTATTTGCTCCATATGCCTTGATTCTGCGGCTAGGACAATTTGACGAAAAATAGGCCACTAAATGCATGTTGAACCGTTCTCTTTGCAGCCCATTGCCTACGAGGGACAGAATAAGAATCCAGAAATGTGCCGAGTTCTATTGACTCACGAAATTATGTGCAGGTAAGATGATGGCTATCGCTGGGGATACAGTTTGCCCAGTCAAAATGTCATTTAACTGGTCTAGAGTTTTTAGCAAGTTTTCCCGGTGGCAGGTCTGAGAAAACAAAGTTTTCCAAGTGACACAAAAGTCCTACCCATGAAAAAACAAATTGCACTCTCCCTTCATTGGCATCGGAAAATTTCAAATCGAAGAGAAGAAACCCTTGAAAACTGAGTTTGGAAAATAGTCTAAACCTCTTAAAATGGAGATGTGAGGTTACTTTGCCTTCTTAATAGCCTTGTTGAGTCACTTATGGCAACGCTGAAAAAACTTACCCGTCCGCATTATTTCCAAAAAGGCATCTGATACTCATGCACACATGAATGAAGCTTAACAGTTAATAGTAACTTACAAGCGAGTCCTCGCTGCTTAGGCAGGCATATCAGATTGTGTGCGTTTCATTTAGACATAACCTTCCCCTCTCCATCTGCCTGTAATTAAAATGTTTAGGAGCAAATAAAAGTTAATTTGGACGGACAATGTTCTGACATTAAAACAAACACTTAATAAATTTCCGGCTTGCAAGGTGTACTACAGGCGCCTTCAGAACCACAAAGTCAGCACCAACTTTGGCTTTTTATTCCGTATAAAGTAGGGGATAGAAATGCTATTTTCTGGATTATGGTATCACAGTATTTCCAATCGCCTATAGCAAGTTGTTTAACGGTTATGAGAAATGATTTAATTAGATCTAGGCATCTGAATGAAAGGTATATTTGCAGTTTTCCAAAGGTTATTTACGCAGCTACCTGTAGTATAATTGAAATCTTATTACAAAAATAAAGTAGTTTTTTTTTTCTCAAGCAATGCATTACCGTTAGACTTCTCCCCCCTGCCTTTGGGGAACCAGTTGGAGTTTTGGGAGTTTTAATTGCGTTGCTTGCTTGTGATTGACTTCGGTCTCTGGATATGCATATATTATTACACACAGTCTCTAAGCTTCTCTGCAATGTTTATCCAAACATCCGGCTCAAGGCTTGCAGTGACAAAATGGCAGCTGAAACGCTAGCCAACATGTTTTCACCCCTTTCCCGTCAGAATGTGACTCTTAAGAAAACATAAACCAGTATCAAGAGTGTTTTCAACTTCATCTACCTATCGCTTAACAGGATAGGGCAATATCTATCTATCTATCTATCTATCTATCTATCTATCTATCTATCTATCGTGTGTGTTATAAATTACATAGGCCATAGGTTTAATTATGAAAGTATATAGTATACAAATGAAATACTACACCCGTTATACATATATATGAAATATTTAACGCAGAATAAATAAACCAATGTACAATAGCATTTACTGGTACCCAAGGGCCCTGGAGGAAGTGCTGGATGCACGAGGTAAACCTCTAACCCGAGACTTGCCCCTTCCTTATTACTCACTGGAGATCCGTACAGTCTCACCACCTGGGCTGGCGAAAGGAATTCAATCCGAGTGCCAACCAGTCAGATCGCTGGAAATGAAACCAAGTTTCTTTGAGAATCTTATTGCCAAGTACAGCAGACCCGCGTCTGCAAGTGCATTGAGAACCCAGACAGGACACTTCACAAAAATGTAATACAATCTGATTAATTTTCAAAAACATTTTTTTTAGATTTATTGGGAGTGATCACCAATATAAATGCAACTGTACACTTTACTTTCGGTAGCCATCATACACAAAACAAGCAAATAGTTGTAAAGTCCTTATGCAAACTACGTCCTGTTAAATGTGGAAGTACCAGAACATTGCACACCCCCACCCGGCGCACGTCGAGAAATCTGGTAAAAGATAACAGCACGGCAATACAAAATCTGCAATTATTAGTCTAGCCCAACTATTCTATTGCCCTGTAGGTTGGTAGATGGGGATCACTTTTTATAAGACAAGTTACCGAGCTCCTTTGGCAATGAAGCATTTTGACATGGAGATTAAATTAATTTCACACGCACCCCAAGTGCATCAAAAGCAAGGTGAGGCGACTTCCTGCTTTGCATCTTGCTTTCCCAATTACCCTGTAAGGCACATGGTTGTTAAGCTGCTGCCAGCAGCCTTCCCTGTGCCCCGAATGCTCAGAGGGTTAGGAGATATTACAATTTGAACAGAAGTAGTCTCAGGGCCTACAGCTGGCTAATAACAGAGTTGTATTGAGCGCAAGCGAGTCCCACAGCTGTGACTTTCGCCACAAGGCTCAGGCTAGACAGGAGTTCTAATCAGTTGGGCCAGCCGGCCACTGGGGCCTGGGCCTTTATCGGCCAGATGGTGTGAATTTAGACACTTTTGTTATGCAATCACCAGGAGGAGCCGGGAGGGAAAAAAAAATCAAAACAAAAGTTACCATGCTGTGCATTTATTTGAGTTTGAAATTAGAGACAGATTTTGGAAAGTTGAGGGGCTGCATTTTAAAAGGATTTTAGTGTGTGGAGGGGAGGAGGGGGTGGGGGAGAAGAGTGCGAGGGGAAAGGGAGAGGACATTAGCCTGGTGCCTTCTTTACGGAACATCCCCGTTGTGTAAATAAAGCTACCGGTAAACTTCGGGAGTTGCTAAGGAAATGTAGATTCTGCTCGAATGAATTTCTCTCTTGACTTCTTTTCTGCTTGCACTTCATATTTCTCTTTTATAGTTATTCTAGAGTAGGTTTTTTTCTTTCAAAAATAGGATGGTTACAGTGGGTTCCTTTAAGAACTCCTGTTTGGGGAAGCACTGATCATTTAAGATATTAAATACCAACATAAATTCCTACTTTTATAAAATAGTTTGGTCTTATTTATTTATTATATTCATAAAACTATTCAGCCACTGGCTTTTGGTTATTTTCCAACAGAAAAAAAAACTTGTGCTTATATATTGAACACAAGGTAACAAATGCAAAGTGGGAGTAGGGGTGGTGGGTGCATGGGTGGGAGGGTGGGTGGACGAATTGGTGCTAACACTCACAAGTTTCAAACTTGCCCTTACTAGGTCTTGAGGGCTGACATTAATGTTATAGTTTCATACTTGGGCAAACTGAATCTCGTTTTCACCAAAGAAAACAGCCCTATTTGCATACTATAGTGTCTTCCAACCTTCTAAGCAAGCAGTGGAGACAGGCCCCCACATGGTCTGGAACAGGGCCGCCGAGAGACTAAGCCGGGCACGCCCCTCCCCGATGCCACTGCAGTCCCTGGTCTCACCTGCCTGCTCTCAGCTCCGTCTGCCACCAGGCCCCCTGCATTAAAATCGACAGCGCCTCAGCTCCGTTTGGAAAGGCAGATTGCCTCCCTTCGGGCCTTCCCTCACCAATGTAACTTCTGGTTTCCGCGGGGGCGGGACACATGGAGGGCCCGAAGGGAGGTGATCTGCCTTTCCAAATGGAGCTGAGGCACTGCCAATTTTAACGCAAGGGGCCTGGTGGTGGACGGAGCTGAGAGCAGGCAGGTGAGACCGGGGACTGCAGCTCTGGCAGCCTGACCCTGGTGCCAGGCCCCCCTTGGAGGCCTGGGCCCGGGGAATTTTCTCCCCCCTGCCCCTCCTCTCAGCGGCCCTGATCTGGAAAACTCATGTACAACTTCTTTGAATATTGATTGCGTCAATGAAAATATCACTATAAACTTTCTAATTCAAGATCAAATGATTCTTTGCTATTCCAGCTACATTGTTTTTGCAAAATTGCAGATGAGAAACTTATGCAATAAGTCATAAAAAAGATAAGAATTTATCTCCCCCTCCCCAAGCCATAAGCAAGTAAACCCCATTTTATACTTTTTTTTTGCCCAAGGGAATTTTTATAACAAGCTGCAGGTATGCATATTAGTTATACCAGTTTTTAAAAGAAAAATATGCACATACTTTCCCTTTGAAATGGCCCTATGGAAAGTAAACACCCATATCTCTATACCTTCTGTTTAGCATGTATAACTTTCCTGGATTATGATATCTGCTGACAAGCATTTAGGGCTAGATTCTATATATGGTGCCTGAAAATTCCACACAGAAAATATATGCCTAGGCGTATTCTGTAAAGTATGCCTAGATTTTATAGAATACGCTTAGATTTCCATGTGGTATATAGAATAATGCCGAGTACTTTTCCATGCAACCAACTGTAGTCACGATCATTTATGCCATGTTTTATTTGGCATAAATCTCGATGCCTAAATTAGGAGCAGAGTGGGTGTATTATATAACAATACACATAGATTGTAGAAACACCCATGCCCCCTTTTCAACTATGCATCTTAGAATTTAGGCACACCACGTTACAGAATATGCTTAGCGAGCTGTGCGTATAAATCTTAATGTCAATTAGTGTTGCTAATTGCTCATTAACATCCAATTAACAGTACTGATTAACTAGTTAACCATTGTTATAGAATATGCTTCGATTTCTACACGGAAATTAAGGTGCCATATATAGAATCCCGGGGATAACCTTTGGACCTGGAACTGGTCTTGTGTGTCCTTTGACTCCCCTCCTCTCCTCCTCATCTTTTCTTCTACTCGTCCCTTAACTCATTAGCCTCTTACTTAACTTGTGTTATACAAAATCATTAGTGACACAGATTAGAAGTAAATAAGCCACAGCTTTGTTTATTAAAGCTAATAATTATAACTATAATAATAACCATACACAAGTTCTTCACCTCTGATAAAGTTACTTTCTTTGCACTGCCCCGCCATGACAGTTAGGGCATAAGGATATTGCATGGACCTCCATGCCTCTCCTTTCTGGGTCATGTGACCCACCTGCCAGTCTGGTCTTAGAGCCTTAAATTAATAGCTTATACCCCAATGAGCTAAAACCCCATAGCTCAGGTGTCCGCCTGCTGCAACACATCATTCACCCATATCCCCTTTCCACATATCCTACCTATCCTTCCCTCCCTACCAAAGGGGAGGAAGGGTGGGTAAGCTGCCTCCAAGGAGCAGGATGAAAGTCCTGCTACTCCAAGATGGCCTGCTTAAGTAACCTTGCCCCTGGGTCCACCTCCCTGGCCAACCACCCAATCCCTTTAGGGAATCCTGCCAGGAAAGTGTAAATTGAATCATTACTAGCCTATCCCCTGCCAGGGTCTTTTTCTCCTACCATCCCCTGTCCTCGCTGTAGCCCCTCACTCTCACCCCTCCCGCTGACCCTACTGGGGCTGCACATGCCCATCCATGTCAAATTTAAACGTCCCCATTGAGATGAGCTCTCAGACTCAAACTTTTATAAAGTATACAGATAGACTTTAACCCCATTCCAACCCCACCCTCTGGAATGCCTCTGCTGAGATTGGAGAAAGGTATGTGCATATTACGTACATTTTATAAAGAGCTATTTCTGTGCATAAAACACCATTTTATCGGCAGAACACCTTTCAAAATGCTCCTCAGAGGGGCATGAACTGTACTGAAGACAACCCCCCTCCACCAAAAAAACCTAGAAATTCTGAGACTTACTAAAACCTTATGACTCATGACATCAGCATTAAATAAACCCATAAAACACACACGACATCAAAGTATTAACGACTGAAATCTTTAAATCTTATCTGCCGCTTGCTGGTGTGATTTTGTTGAACTTGACGAATTCCATTAGTACCATATAATAAGTGAGAATGCAGAAGGTCACTGCTGAGGACTGTGTGAACACACTTGTGCCAACGTTCATTCTGTCTATGGTCTCTGTTTAAAAAATGCAGTTGGATATAGAGAAAGCGTCAGGTACCATGGGGCCTTCTTAAGGTATATAGTGGAGGAAGTGGTGGAGAAAGCATTCCACTGGCAAACTTACTTCATCAGGAGATAGTCATTTCTCCCTTAGACTGACTGTGCATAAATGAGATAGAAAAGACAGGGGAGAGAGATGCTGTATGGCACCAATGGAGGCGGAACATGCAAATCTCTTCATGAATATTCATTGTGATTAGCCTGAGAATCTGCTGCTGTTGTGTAAAATATACACAGCCCAGTGGAGGAGTAGCCTAGTGCAGTGGTTCCCAAACCTGGTCCTGGAGGCACCCCAGCCAGTCAGGTCTTCAGTATATCCACAATAAATATTCATGAGATAGAGTTGCATGCAGTGGAGGACAGTACATGCAAATCTCTCTCACGAATATTCATTGTGTGTATCCTGAAAACCTGACTGGCTGGGGTGCCTCCAGGACCAGGTTTGGGAACCACTGGCCTAGTGGTCAGAGCAGTGGACTGACTCTCAGGGAAAGCAGGATTAAAATTCCACTGCTGCTCCTTGTGATATTGGGCAAGTCACTTAGGGGGTTAACATGTAGAAACAGGCTACTCATGTGACTGTGATATGGGGCTTTGCAGTAATTTGCCTGTTGCTGTGCATAACTGAATTTTTTAGTTGGGGCAGGGGCATGGCACAGACAGACAGAGAGTGGGTTTGGAAGTGTTAGATAGCTAGAACGTTATAGGGAAATGGTAAGGAATTTGATATACTGCCTTTTTGTGGTACAACCAAAGTGGTTTACATATTACAAAAAGGTACTTTCTCTGTCCCTAGCAGGGGCGTAGCTAGGTGGGCCCCCGCAGATTTAGCCCTGGCCCCCCTGCTTTCACCCCCCCCGCCACTGACCCTCCCCAACCACATTTGACCCCCTCTCCCCCGCTGCCACTGCTAGGTACCTTTGCTGGCGGGGGTCCCCAACCCTCACCAGCCGAAGTCCTCTTCAGTGGCGCGTTGCTGATCTGGATTCTGTTTCTGTGAAACTTAAGATCCTGTTAGATACTGTACATAGACTGAAAGCCAATTCTAATCACCCAACATTGTTCCCTTGACCTAACTCAGTTTCCATAGTCACCCACATTTTAATGGGACAGTTCAGATGCTTCTCAAAGACCTTTGAAAACTGGCTCTTATTGACTGTTTAAAAAGCTCATGTTTATAGTGATTTTCTCCTTTAAACTATGATGTGATTTCTGGTAGTGCAGATTTATAGCAGCCATATTGGTTCTGAAGTCTTTGAAGGATGTTATGTACTGTGTTTTATTAGAACATGGGATCTCAAACCCAGTCCTCGGGACACACCAAACCAGTCTGGTTTTCAAGATATCCACAATGAATTTGCATGAAATAAATTTGCATGCACTGCCTCCAATGTATGCAAATCTATCTCATGCATATTCATTGTGAGTATCCTGAAAATCTGGGTGTGTCCCGAGGACTGGGTTGAGAACCCCTGTGTTAGACTGATATAAGAATTACCCAAGAGCTTGTAACATGAGTTGTTCCCTTCGTCAGATAAGTCAATCGATGATTATTTATGATAACTGGAGCTGCTTCACAATTTGGAGGATTTGTTTTCTACCAACACATGTCAAGGAAATGTTCCATTGTATCAGGAAGTTCACTGTAACACTATGCTGGTTAACTGAGCTGTACTGTACTGTACAGAGAAACAATAGGATGATGTGGGGTTTTTTTTTCCACTGAAAGAAATGCATCAATTGGAAATAGATGTTTTAAATCACTGGCATCTAACGTTAAGTAGAATGTGGCTTAACTCAAATCATCTGTTAAGTTGCACTTGTCAGGAAATATTCTTTCAGTGTTCCTGCATCATTGAAAGAAATCCCAGTGGAAATGAGCTGAACCCAGAATAACCAGGAGTTTTCAAAACATACAACCCTTATAAAGCCACTGCAAGTGAAATTAAACAGACCCTCTTGGAGAGACTATCACTGGGTATACATTTCTTATTTCAAAGCACTTTTGTATACATACTTCGAGTTGTGGAGTTCACATAGTGGGTAGGTTACAAATGTTTGTTTGCAATTATGACCACTTAAGCAAATATTTAGTGTAATCCCAGTAAGTTACTTTTGATAATGTGGATCATGCATGGAAATAATTTGAATATTACAGCCAATAATTATACAGTTTATTGGAGGCATGCTAACTTTAAAATGACTTGCAATTGGCCAGCCTGGTGGCTGAAAGGCAGTGGTGGGTATGGCCAGGGTGGAGGTCTGGGTTTGATTCCCATGTCCATTTCTATGACTAGTGATTAATGGAGTGTTCACAGCCCTGAAGGGAGGATTTTAGGACGTACACCTGCTGGGTTCTAGAAGGAGCTGCAGTCTGTGGTTCCTGTCACTGTGATGGCACAGCTGGATGGGGGTAGTAGTGAATGAAGTCTCATGACATCACAGCCCAAGAAATATCGGTTCTAGCTGAGATGGAAGCTCCGAGGAGCAGAAGGAAACTTTTTCAGGTTTCTCCCTTCTAAAAGTAGTATATTAAAACTTAGTAATGCCTAAGTCTTATTTGCCACTAAGCCCTGGGTAAGATAGTGAAATTAAAATTTCTGTTTCAGATTTATACAGTAGGCAAAAAAAAAAGTTGAACAAGTCATGCATGCAGGTGTCTGTAGATTGCAAAGTGATGTCAGCTCTTGAAAGATTTGACAGAATACACCGTGAAAGGAAGAATTTATACAAAACAGCAGGGTATGACAAATTCCTAGGAAGCACAGCAAAGTATCAGATGTGGCAGTGTGGTATTATGGGTGTCTGCTCCCTTTTTGTACGTGGGTGGAGAGAGGACACATGATCTGTATGTATGTGCCATGTTCTATAGTGCTTTATGTTTAGGTACATCTTCATAAACTGATTGTGTTATTTTGTTCTTGATTTTTCCACTTTAGCCGATGCTGTGAAAAGAAAAGTTGTGGGAACAGAAATGAGACCCCTTCAGATCCGGTCATCATCGACAGGTAGGAAATAGAGCACCTTTTCTCTCTCTAAGAAAACTTGGGGGCTCTTTTACTAAAGTGCAGTAAAGTTTTGCACCTGCCACACCGTGAGACCCTAAATTATTATCCAGTAAGTGCAAAATCTGTGTGGTAACTGTTGTTCCCAGCATCTTCCCCATACAGTCACCACATAGAAAAAATCCTTTACCTTGGGGTAAATTAATTGGTGGTTGAGGTGGTAAGTGCATCCAGGGCTGCTGAGAGGGAGGGTGAGGGGGTGGGGAAGATTTCCCCCGAGCCTGGCCTCCAAGGGGGACCCGGAACTGGGGTCTGTCTGTCTCCTGCTCCTGATGGGACCTGGGTGATTGCATTCTGACAGGAGCAAGCGAGAGAAAACTCCATTGCCAGGCCCCTCAGAGGCTGGGGAGGAGCAGACACAGGGCTTTGGGGCCTCTGGTTTGGCTGGTGGGGGTCCTTAAACCCTGCCAGTAGAAGTCTTCCTCCAGCACTGTTCGTCGCATGCGAAAGGCTTCTGTTGGAGGGGCTTGGGGAGTTGTGGCAAGGGCAGGGAGTTGTGGCAAAATGTCCCCCCCACACTTTGGGCTCCGGCCCCCTCAATTTTATAGTCTGGCTATGTGGCAGTCCGGGGGGGGGGGGGGGGGGGGTGGCAGCAGCAGCAGCGGTGGCCCTGCCCCAGGCCCAGCTCAGTCTCTCTTGGTGGCCCTGAGTGCATCCAGGTGATCTGCAACAGTGATGATGCACACTACAGTTTCCTGCCCATTTCCTGCCCCATAACAGGGTATGCACCTAATGTATGAATTAGTGCATGCTGTCATGCCAGTTCCGTGATGATTTCTGCAGCCATGTGATAACAGTTACCGTGCACTAATTCATATGCTAACTGCTTAGTGCACGTTTTTTAAAGGGTCCCCATAGTTTTTTTGCAGTCTCCCCTTCTGTTTCTTGGTGGCCCATGTGATGTATATTCGGTGCAATTCTATAAACTAAGTGCTAGCATTTACGAGGGCAGATTTGCTCAGGGGCAGAGCTTGGGCAGGGCTCCTACTTACACGCGTAAGTTACAGTCACTATAAGTTATGCTGGTGCTAACACTTACACCAGCTCTCTGGCCGATATAAGTGCTCATTCCTAAAGGTTAAGGGGAGGGATTCCATAAATGGTACCCAAAGTTAGGTACTAGGAAGATCCACTCTGCACGGAGCTGTGCCTAATTCGGACATGGCATTTATCACGTGCTGAAACCTGGTATAAATGCGGCACAGAACTAATGGCAGTTGGGCACTTACATGACCCTGTTCTATAACACGGTGCCTAATTTCTGTGAACATCCGTGACCTGCATATGCCCCTCCCATGGCCACACCCCCTTTTGAGTTATGTGCTATAAAATTTGGGCACACATTTTATAGGATAGAGAGCAGGGCAGATCTGCATGTAAACCCAAATGACTGCCAATAAACACCAATGATCGATTGCTGACGGCTCATTAATTAGCTTTCAAGCAGATTAGAGATCCATGCTCAAATTTGCGCACCCAACTTTGGGCAACCTATATAGAATCCAGGGGAAGGGTGAATATACTCAATTAGGCTAGCATTCTATAAAGGAAAATAGGCACTTATGTTCCTTTATGGAATACGCGTATACCGTGTGCCGTGCCCTATTAGAGAATTGCCCTAGCTGTGTCACTGCACTTTGCTTTCCTGTTCAGGGACAACACCTGAAATCTCTTTATAATTTTCTTTTTTCTTTTCTGTTTTTAAAGTCCTAAGTGCATTGTTATTGTACCAGCCTTGGTGTTATTCCTCGACTGCAACAGTCACTCACCCAATAGACCAGTGCTTCTCAACTCAGCCAGTTAGCCAGTCAGAATATCCACAATGAATGTGCATGAGAGAGATCTGCATATCAAGGAGACAGTGCATGCAAATCTATCAATGCATATTCATTGTGGATATCCTGAAAATCCAACTGGCTGGGTAGGCCCCAGGGCTGCTGAGAGGGGGGGGGGCAGGGGAGGCAAAATTCAGGGGGCCCGGCACCGGGGTCTTTGTCTCTCTCCTGCTCCTGATGGGACCTGAGTGATCACATCCCAACAGGAACAGGAGAGAGAAAACTCCGGCGCCAGGCCCCCCTTGGAGGCTGGGGAGGATCCAGAGCTTCCTCCACCGCTGCTCTTCTGCCGATTGCTGAACAGCTGCTTTTCCTCTCAGGCGTGCATGCTCCATTTTGAAAACGAGCATGCTCTGAGAGGAAAAGCAGCCGCAGAGGCAGGCAGTCAGCGCTGGAGGAAGATGTCTTTTGCTGTTGGGGCCTTGGGATCCCCGCCAGCCAAGGTATTTTAATCCTGTTGCAGGGGTGGCAGTGGCAGCAATCAGGGGCAGCAGCGGCAGCGATGGGGGGGGGGGGGGGGGGGGCAGCAGCAGCCCTACCCCGGGCCCGTTGGTGGCGGCCCTGCCCCGGGCCTGGTTCAGTCTCTCGGCAGCCCAGGTATGCCCTGATGACTGGGTTGAGAAGTACTGCAATAGATTGTCAGGGTACAATTCTGTAGAAAAATCAAATGCCTGGAAAAGTCACTGAGGGGAAAAAAAGGCTGAAATACCTCCCTGTTTGAAGTTCCTCCCATATTGCCCTGGACTGTTGCCTTGTCTGCAGCTCACGTGTTTACGGTCCTCCTTTATTAGAGGCTTTTTCCCATTCTGTGTCTATGGGAAAACATGAATGTGAACCAAGCCCTATGTTTTTGGATCTGTTTTCTCTCTCAGAGAGTCTCATAGGGTGTTGGTTGGATCAGAGTCCCTTTCCTTTGTCCTCACTGAAGAGTGAATGGGGAATTGAGGAGTTCAGATGTTCAGAGACAAGGCCAGCCCTTAAAACATACACGTTCCAGAAAAATGTTTCTCTGACCTGATGAATAGGAGTAAAACTTCGCAAAAGCAAGTTCAAAACATGTAAAGTTGGTCCAATAACC
Source organism: Microcaecilia unicolor (assembly GCF_901765095.1). Lineage (NCBI taxonomy): Eukaryota > Metazoa > Chordata > Amphibia > Gymnophiona > Siphonopidae > Microcaecilia > Microcaecilia unicolor. The sequence goes on along the minus strand of NC_044034.1, from coordinate 310,379,526 downwards.
ACAGCTCTTTTGATTACATTTATTTCAGAGAACCTGCGAATCTCTTGTGGTTGTTATGTAGTTCATAGGACAGCTTTCTGCGGGTTCCAGGTGGTTCAGGAAGGGTTCAGTTTTCTGAATAACCACACCATGGACACAGAATAGGAAAAGCCAGCCCTAGAATCCAAGTGAAAACTCAGAAATCCCAGATGCAACATGTTCTGGAGTATTCTTCCAGGGACGTGTTATGAACAGTACTGCAATTTTGAGCCTGTCCTTTCTAACTTGCAGGCCCATAGGTACCTCATATCTGCAGGCCCATGGGTTACTTTCTAAAGGGAGCAGCCCCCGATGCTGCAAAAATATGTTGACTGGATGGTGCATTGGGGATCTTTTAACCCACGTGCTTAGCAGGAGGAAAATTTGCAGGGTTAAGACTGCATCAAACTGAGATCCCGGCACATATTTCAGCTAGCCTGCCCTAGCCCTGATTCCAGCACTGCCTCCCCCCTCCCCCCCCCCCCGAAGAACCCATCACAATTTTCAAAGGGGCCTTTTCCATGGCTAAATACCTGTTTACCTGCAGAGAATCCTTTTAACAATCCCCCCTATATGTATTGTATATACTTGTTGGATTTATTCCAAATACTTACATTTCTGTTGTATCTTTTTTAAAATTGTGCTTTATTTAATATACTGTATATTTCTCTCTCTTTATATATCTAGATTGAGATCTATAGAGAGAGAGAGGATACCAGTGCAGCTCTCAAGATATTAAAACTGAAGTACATTACCTCTGACTGTTGCAATGTTAGAAATAGATTTTGAAGGCTTTATGTGTTCTAATAAGTTTTTGAAAAGCAGCTTGTTGCAACCCTTGTGGGGTTAATAGTACCCTCATCCGGTATTATAATGTTTATACTGATCCTGTGGGACCAAAACGTTTTTGCCTGGGGAACACTCATATCCTCTTTCAAGTGAAAAAAGGTTCACTGTGGGGGTTTTTTTGGAGGGGGTGGGGTGGAGGGGACAGCACTTTGAGCTGTGTTTGTAGGGGTTGATGCTCAGCTGGTTGGCTTTGGGTGATGAACATTATGGACAGCCTGATCGTCCTTTAGATTTGGTCCTGTTGAGTTCACGAGAGGAATAAATACATCAGGATGGGTGATTTTTCTTGGCTGAGGACAGCGTTCTCAAAAAGTTATGATTTCTGGAGTCTCAAGGAATGCAGTGATGCCTTCAGGAGAAATAATGGGTTTCATAGGGTGCATAGTAATCTGATAAAAATAAGCACTAATTGGTGCACATAAATGATTACAACACTGGCATACTCATGCTGATTCCAGTGTGTATCTCTGATTTTCATTACCCAACATGTCCAGAACTAGGGGTTAACACCAGCGTTAGCGACACCTGGGTTTCACAAGTACTGTATTTTAAGAGAAAAATGTGGCTTTGTTAAATGAAATGAATGAAAGTTTAATTTTCCCCAGTTGGTAATACTGGAGTTGGCAGAACTATTGCTGCGTATTTATTTCACTTCTTTTTTCTTTTGGATTCTAGCATTTATTAAAAATGATACAGATATTCAGATGTAGATATTACATTTTTAGCAGGTGTGGGGCATAGGATGTGTACGAGGTTACTAGGTTGTTTTGACTGTCTCTACACTCTGCCAAAATAAATAAAAATGCTATGTAAAAAAGGGATCTTTTCACATTCACATCTCCTTGATTGAGGGGTTGGGGAAATCAGTCATTGTGAAATGGTGACACTTAGGGGGGAATTCAGAAGAAATCATCAGGATGAGGCAGGTTAAGTGCGAATTCTATAACAGCAGTTCAACGCTGACCTGCCCTTAGGGGTCCTTTTACTAAGCTGCAGTAGGGCTTATGCATGGGTAGCATGCACCGAAACTGCACTACTGCCAGGGTAGCACAGGTTCATAAAATCATCTTTGGTGAAGCCCAGGGATACATAACAGACCTCATAGACCTCCCAACCAGAAACACAATAAGATCAGCACGATCATACCTAAACCTTCACTACCAAGCAGCAAAGGACTCAAATACAAATCAATGTATGCATCCAACTTTTCCTATTTAAATGCACAACTATGGAATGCACTGCCAAAAATATTAAAAACAACGTATGACTACCTAAATTTCCGGAAAGCACGAAAAACAAACCTGTTCAGAAAGGCATATCCAACTGACCCAACATAAAAGCCTGAACACATACAACTCAACTAAACCAAAGATCTGAATGGACACACCCTACTTCCCTCGTACTTCCTAAATACCCTATCATACCTACCTTACATGAACCTTATTCCACCAGAATAACACCTTGTATTTGTTCATACCGGAAATGGCGAATGCCACTATGGTAAAATGTAAGCCACATTGAGCCTGCAAATAGGTGGGAAAATGTGGGATACAAATGCAACAAATAAATAAAATAAATAAAATAATTCTGAATTTGGCGCACACTGTTTCCTGTGGTAGAAAATAATTTTCTATTTTCTACCGCGGGGGTGTTCTTGGCGGTAATCAGTAATGCGGTCACATTACCGCATAGTATCTGATTACCGCACGAGTAGCATGTGAGCCCTTACTGCCAAGTACGATAAGGGCTCAGGCAGTAAATAGCCACATGCTACTTTTAATTTTAGCGCATGATCATTTACTGCCCCATTAAAAAAAAGGCCCTTTTTACCCACCATGGTAAAAAATGGTCCAGCGCTCGCCAATTTCATACACCCACACTAGCACAGGCTACTTTTTACTGCAGCTTAGTAAAAGGGCCCCTTTATAGAATACTAGCTTAAGTCTGCATTTGTACACCTAACTTTAGGCCAGTGTCAATGTTGGTGTCAAAGTCCCAGTAGTTAGGTGCAGTAATGATAGTATTCTATAACCCTGCACCTAATTTCCAGGAATTCCCCTCCCATAGTAATGCCCATTGTGGATTTGAACACGATGGAAATTTGATGCTGGAGTTATAGAATAGGGCATAAGGCATTTCCACATGTAACATCTAATTGGATCCAATTTAACATTTGTTAAGGTGAATTGATCCTCAGCGCCAATTAAGAACCAATTAACCTATTTAGGGCCCTTTTTACCAAGCTGTGGCAAAAGAGGGCCTGCGTTGGCATTGGTGAATGTTTTTGACATGCATTGAGGCCCCCTTTTACCATAGTGGGTAAGGGAAAGGGAAATGGGACTTGATATACAGCCTTTCTGAGGTTTTTGCAACTACATTCAAAGTGGTTTACATATATTCAGGTACTTATTTTGTACCAGGGTCAATGGAGGGTTAAGTGACTTGCCCAGAGTCACAAGGAGCTACAGTGGGAATTGAACTCAGTTCCCCAGGATCAAAGTCCACTGCACTAACCACTAGGCTACGTCTTTCTTTTTTTCAGGAAATGGCCATGCATCAAGTGAAGCACTTGCTGTAGAGCCATTTCCATGGCGGTAAGGGCTTCCATGCTAACCCAGTGGTACCCAGGCAGTGCGCGGCACTGCCCAATTATCGCTGGGTACACACTGGTGCTACAAAAATAAAAATATTTTTCTAGCGCCAGATATGATGGCGAGCTGGGGGTGGGAACTACTGCCAGGCTGCTGCGGTAGCCCAGCGGTACTTCCTTTTTAGCGAGCGGTAAGCCCGCATTGGGCTTACTGCTGCTTTGTAAAAGGGGCCCTAAGTTACATGTGGAAATAGAACAGAATTCTGCATTATGTTTCTAACTTTGAGCACCATATGTACAGAACCTGGGGGTTAATGGCCAGATTTTTGAACCATGATGCATGAACCCCTGTTGAAGAATATCAGAGCTATAACCATTACAAAGACCGATACTTGTAGAAATAATATTGAGCGTCGATATACATGGTGTTTCTACTACTACTACTACTACTTAACATTTCTAGAGTGCTACTAGGGTTATGCAGCGCTGTACAAATTAACAATTAAGGACGGTCCCTGCTCGGAAGAGCTTACAATCTAAAGGACAAAATGTCAAATTGGGGTAGATAAGTTTTCTGAGAAGAGGTGTAGTGATTAGGAGCCGAAGGCGACATTGAAGAGGTGGGCTTTGAGCATTGATTTGAAGACGGGTAGGGAGGGGGCACGGCGTATGGGCTCAGGGAGTTTGTTCCAGGCATGGGGTTTCTCCTGATGAAGCAATTGTGAGACATGGTCCATGTTGGGGCTTGTGTTCAGTGACTTGGAAAGATATTTCTATGAAAGGAGTGCAAGTTTCACATTATATTTATTATAGTTAAAAATTCACTGCTGGTTGTACCTTTAAGAAAATTGGACTTATAAACATCGCACAAATATATTCATACTGAATTGATTCATTTTCAACCATTATGAGCACAAACACATTTTTTTATTAAGTAGTATCACCATTGGGTGTATTTTGGTGAGAGCTATAACTAGGTCAAGTGAATTGGGTGGGAATATGAAATTGCCGGGGGGAGGGGGAGGAGGATAGGGCAAGAGGGAAATCCAAGTTAATATGAGCTTTGCTGGGTGATGTGTACCATTTAATAGCAATGCTATTACAGAATTTAAAAAAAATAACCCGTGTAACACCTATTGGGCAGGATGTACAAAATCATTGTTCCCACTGGGGAAATGCTTAATACGGTTGGCACAATGTTTTCTGGTAAATCATCTGTAAATTTAGTATTTGTAGGTAGTTTATACAAAGGGAATGTTTTCCACTAATCTGCTCTGATAGTTCTCCCCACCACCATCTTGGTTCTGATGTTGAATGATCCAGCTCATGTTTGGTTTGACTAGTAGATTGTTATGCAGTGCTGTAGAATACCCATAAGAGAAAAACAAGAAAAGTTATTCCTTCTGAGACCAGCATTTTAATGGATTCTCACCACACTTCTGCTTGACCTTGAGGTGGAATTCCATTGTTTTTCCACACCCATCTAACTCTGGACCACTCAAAGTCGACTCATGTTGCTCTAAGCACCCCCTCCAACCCTCTATAAAAAGATATTGCCATAACCTTCATTCCATCTGAGGACCTACTTACTTTCTGTGAAGTTCAGAAAGATTTCTAGCAATTCCAACCTCTTTTTAAAGAAAGCCAAATAGATTTCTTTGAATTTTTGATTTTCCTTTAGCCAGCCACTATCATTTATTACCCCAACTTATGAATTTCCACAAGGGGACCCCTTATCTGCTGTCTCATCCTTTCTGGAGCCTCTAAACCTTTATGGTAGAGTTCTATTACAGGAACGAACTTTTCCTAAAAGCCTTGTCATCTTCCAGTCATCTGTCCTCAGAGTCCCTGGCTCCAAAGTACTCTGAATACTCAGACTTGAGTCTGACGATTACATCTTAAGAAAGGAGGGTGCAATTTTTAAAATACATGCACAGACTTATTAACAGCCTCATCTAGAGGATAAGGACCCTCACTTTAAGAAAGAAACCACACTTTCAACCCTGCATTATTTGTCTTTTTAGGGGCAGCCAATTGACTCACTCTCCAGCATGGACTCCTCCCCTTTTTGTTCTAGCTACCCTATGATTATTTTATCTTCTGCAAATCTCAAACAAGCAATGCAATAAAACCAAAGCCGTATCAGTTTGTTTTAAAAATAAACCAGGACCGGTGCAAGGATATTAAAACGCCCTAAGTGAAACTTCTGCATTGTGTCCCTCATTCACATTCAGGTCTATAGTAGAGAATGACATGGGGACAAAGTTTGTCTCCATTCCCGCAGGTTCTGTCCCCATCTCCACGGGCCCTATCTCCTGTCCCCACCCCACCCCTGCGGGCTCTGTCCTCATCTGTAGAAGCCTCAAACATAATTTTATATTTAAATCTTTTTATTAAAGTATCAAAAGGAAGAATATTCTGTGCAGACGTTGTTTATAAATCACAAATAGAAAACAAAAATAACAATGAGCAACTATAATACACCCCCACCCCCACCCCCACCCTCTACCCTTCCAACCCCAACAATAGCTGACTTCTACTACTCCATTGAACCCTAATCCACCCTGTTAAAATTCCAGGGGTACAAAATGCAAACTGGGCTGTATGCCCTAGCAGGGAAGAAATAAGCTCTACAAAGCACTGCTATGATTTTTTAATCTGTGGATGAATAATAAGTCATCAACAGTCTCAGGATTGTGTCTAGCTCTCTTGTCTTCCACAGTCCTTTCTGAATTAGAAAGTATCTCTCTTTTCACAAGATGTGCTGAGAGAGCATCCATGGCAGTGAACCAGAAGGGTTTAAACTTTCACAGGGGTAGCAGGGGGAGATGGAAGGGACCTGGATGCAAGTCAACCAGTCAAGTTTTCTTTTCTTTGTGCTTTTCATTTCGGTTTCTTTTTGTTATTTATTTATGCTTTTCAAATAAGTGATAAAAACAACAAATGAAAAAACAAACAAACCACAAAGCAAAAAAGAAATGGAATTAAAAAAAAAACACAATGAAAAAATGTTCAATGCAATGACTTACTAATGGGAGAGCCAGCATTCTGGTAACCTTTGTTTTTGGTTCTGTTTGACTGTCAAAATTATAAGCTTCCATGGGTATGGACTGTCCATAATCCCCTTCATTCTATACTCTTAGTGTTTCAATGTAAGCACCATTTGTGTGCTAAGATTATAGAATACTAGCATGTATGCGGGAAGTGCCAGTTGGGTGCTAAGATGGCATTCTACATGCTTACCCCTGGATTCTATATACATCACCCAGATTTGGGCACAGGTCTCAGATCTTAGCATAAATGAACCAGATAATGGTGCTAATTGGCACTCATTTGTGTTCACATGCAGATCTGCCCTGTGTCCTATTCTATAAAGCAGTGGTTCCTGGAGGCACCCCAGCCAGTCAGGCTTTCAGGAAATCCACAATGAATAGTCATGAGAGAGATTTGCATGCATTGCCTCTACTGCATGCAAATCTATATCATGAATACCTTTGCAGAATACCAGTTTACAGATCTTCCTGGCATCGAATTTTAGGGGACATTTCTAGACTTCTCCCCTTACCCCCGGATGGCATGGATGGGAAGACCGGAAAGGCCACATGGTCTTTATCTGCCTTCTTTTTTCTGTGTTTCTATAACTGAATCAATATCATCAGGAAGTCATAGAACAGGAAGCTGGAACTCAGTTTTTGGATTTTACGACCTGACTTTTAGCAGTGTAGAGAAACTTTAAAAACCCATGCGTTGGTGAAGAAACACACGGCTCTTTATATAGTGGATTGATTGTCGTGGTTTGACATCTATTCTCACTACGTAGCGTGGAAGCTCTCAGACTCAATCTCAATATTGCTAAATTTGGAGATGAGTAAAAATATCTTACACTGGAGTAATTTTCAACAAGACAGTGTCCCACAACCCTTCCTGAGTCGGCCCCAAATGCTGTTTTGCAGCATGAGAAGATGATGCTGTTGCTTGTATGCCTACAGGAATTTAGATATTTGACCAACTTTTAGAGAACTGAGGTCACTGTGGAGTGATCTGGTTGTCTTTGATGAAATGAAAAACTTTCTCAGTCACCTGACCATGGTGCTATCAGAGTAGGCCAATAAGGATGTGTATTCTTTCTGAAGTGAAAGTAAAAGGTGTGACGAAACAGGTTTTCTTTGTTGTAAAACAAAACTAAATTGGTTTTTGTTTTGTTTTCCAGTTCAGCACATGCTCTCTGCAAAGAATGAGCAATAAGTCAGAAAACAAAACGAATCCAAATAGAAAAGAAATCTATTAAAAGAAGCAACCTCACCCCCCCACCCCCACCCCAAATGCTGAAATGAGGCAAAGTCCCCTGGGGTGCACACCCTTGTAGGACAGAAAGAAGCGCCTTAAAAAGAATACAAATTTGGTAGATAAAGAGCATGATTGGCACTGTGTTTACTGCACCAGTAACACTACTTTGCCTCATGAGTTGTGAGTTTACTCTAACCCCCTTGATCTCCTGTAGTGAAGTTCTGTCTTACCACCTGGCAATCTATGAATTTTTTAGTGGCCTGGGATGTTCCAGGCATATGTGTAACCTCTTATCCAGAATCAGCAGCCACTGACAAGTATTTGCCTTGAAGTCTCTGAAAAGCTACCGTACTTTCATAACCTTGGTAATTTAAAGAAATAGAATGCGAAGAATAGAAAAAAAAGGGTAATCATCATTTGGGCTTTTAAGAAATATGAACATTTTGCTGCTGGATTTGTCATCTTGGCTATGAAGGAATTATGTGATTAGCAAATAGACTTGGCAGTGAACTGGGGAATCTGATGTTTGTTTCACCATAGGCGTTCTTCTTAAAGCTCTGCGCTGCTGGCATCTTATGCTTCAAGTCTAGTCTATTGTGCTTGTAAATTGTGCTGGATCACTGAGCCTCTAATGAGTCCTTAAAGTCCAAACAGTGCAAGTCAAGGAGGATTTCCTTCTTCATAAAGCAGCGTCCTCGGGGAGAGAGAGATGTTAGACATGCACTCTATTTAATATTTTCTCATGGCAGAAGGCAATCATTTTCAGATGCTTTAAACCATGATTTTTGGAATGTTTTTACATTTTGCAAAACTGTTTGCAGAGCAGATTGATTACAATTTCAGGGGCTGCAAGCAACCGGGCTCAGGTGAAGCTTGGCTTCGGTACATTGTAGGTAGCTGTCTTCTCACATGAGGCCTGAGTCACAGTAAAGGTGGAAGCACAGTCATTGTGGTCATGCTTTCCCTTCGCTTATGCATCTTTCTAGAAAAATAAATAACAGCAGTTGGGTTTGGGTTTTGCTCATACCTTTTCAGTCATATCTCAAGACTAGTTCTGTTTAAGTATGCTAAATATTTCCCTGGTAGTATTTTTGTTTATGTATTTTTTTAGGATATTATTATGATGAGATTCACCCAAGATAGTGTACTGGACATAGACAATTTAGTGTAGATTATAGAAACAGTCTAAGAATAACAAAATGATCTAATGTCAGCACCTAAACACCACTTTAATTCCTGAAGATTTTTACTATGGGTGCCACAATGGGGGTGCTGAGCGTCAATTCTATAATGGCATCTGTGTGAACAATATCGGTGTTACAAGAAATTATTTATTTTGGGGAAAATAGCTCTAGAGCAACTCGCCACTGCTTATAATTTAAGAGCAGGTGCTGTATTTATATTGATTTCTCCACCAATCACCAAAGGTGATAATTGCAATAAATTAAATAAATTAAGTATACTCAGAACACAAAGAGACCGTATTTTTAGCTTCAAAAAGATTGATTTAATATACAATTGCACACGAGAGGTAGGTTTTAAGAGATCTTTACAGGTAATCTGTACATAAAATAGAACAAAGTAGCAGGTAGGTTAACTTACAAGTCCTTGTTACAAGCATGCTGTGGTCCAGCTGATTGATGAGCACATGTTGAGGACAGGAGGGCTTCTGCAGCTGAAGAGAATCTGAGTTGCTTGCAGTGAAGAGAATCTTGCTTGCAGTTGAAGAGAATCTGAGTCTTGGGGAAACAGCTTTTGCTTTTATATCTTGCAAGCTGCAGGAGGATATGCCATGTGGATCTTTGTCCTGATTTCCTGGTTTCCACACGACCCCTGAGCATTTGCAAAGCATTGTGGTATCTTGGTCTCATGTCTGCACACGACCCCTGAGTCCTGGTATGATATCACGAGACTTACAGTCTGGATTTTCTTTTGATGTCCTGTTCAGTCTCTGGGGCAGATACACATTACAAGTCCTTCCTTTCTGCACATGTCTGGAAGCTGATGGGAGGGGCAGGTATACCTTTGACAAGCAAATGTTCTGTTTATGCTTCTCCTGAGTTCTTTGTTTTATTCAGGTGTCCACCTTAGTCCATCTTTTGTTAGGTGGGAGGGCAGAGGAAGCTCTTTTGTGTTTGTTAAGTGTTTGTGATTCCCTGCTCTCAGAAGTTCCCAGAAAAAGGAATGGAGAGAGAGGGGCTTGAAATGAAACTATTCTCTCTGCTGCACAAATATATATTTTTAAAAGATACACAAATATATTGGTGTATATATAATCCAGCAAATATGCTACATATTTCAGTAATAAACTGATACCATTACATCGGCTTAAGCTCAAAATGAGCGTACAATGGGGCCCTTTTACCAAGCTGTGGGGAAAAGGGCCCTGCGTTAGCAGCGGGGGACCATTTCTCCTTCGCGCAAGGGCCCTTTTTACTGCAGTGGGTAAAAAAGCCCCCAGCACACATGGCCATGTGGTAAGAGAACTCTTACCACATGGCCATGTGATGGGGAGCCCTTACTGTCACCCATTGAGGTGGCAATAAGGGCTCCCATGTTAACCCAGTGGTAACCAGACAGCCGAGTTAGCACAGCGCAAGTCATTTCCGGGGGGTTTCTTTTTCCCCAGTAATGGTGCACGCTCGGGGTGAGACTACCACCGGCAGCTGTGTTGGGCTGGCAACTGTCCCAAAAGAGCGAACGGTAAGCCTGCATTGGGCTTACCAGCACTCTGGAAAAGGGCCCCAATGTTAGGTGAACTCACACCAGGTCAGTGACAGTAGCAAAGTGCTATAGATCATGGACTAAATTCTATATAACAGCACCTAAAAAATCAGCACAGAAAAAGCATTTAGCGCTATTCTATGAATGGCGCTTAAAGCTAGGCGACATTTTAAGAATATCACTTAGCATCGGTGTAAATCTTTGCACCTAAATTAGGCATGAATCCCTGTTATTCTATAATAACGTGCATAAATTGTGGGAATGCCCCTGATCTGCCCATGACCCTAGTGCCCCCTTTTTGGACTTGCGCGTAAATTTTAATTAAATCCAATTAGCACCAAAAATTGCTTCTTAAGAAGCCAATTATTGGCACTAATTGGCTTCCTATTCAATTAAATTACATGTGCGCTCAAATTTGTGTGCACAATTTTTAGCAACTTTTATAGAATTTGGAGGCATGTGTGTAACTTAAAGTATTCTAGAACTTATGCACATGTATGGGATGCATGCCCTCCTACCCATGCAGTACCCATGTACGTGCCCTCTTACAGTTATGCATTAATGCACCTACACAATATTTTAAGCGCCAGTTATTTCAGCACTTACAGACATGTACGGATTCTATATATGATGCCCAAATTTATGTACTTGCCCAAGATGCACATGTAAATTAGTTGACAAACGAGTCAATTAACATCAATAATTGGGTGCTAACAACCAATTATTAATGCTAATTGGTATTCATGAAAATTTGCGCTCGCATCTGGCTGTGTGCTGTTCTATAAGGCTTAGCACTGAACTCTACTAGCGCGTAACTCAAAACAGGCCGTGGCCATAGGCATGTCAGGGGTGTTCCTAAAAGTTGCTTGCGGAACTATAGAATATGGTCTCAGTGCACCTAACTTAGGCACCTGCATTTACACTAGGTTTCAGCAGGCATAAGTCTGCTGTGTAAAGTTAGGTGTGGGAATTGGCGCTAAGTACAATTCTATAAAGGGTGACACAGAGGGGCATTTTCGAAAGAAACGTCTAAGTTAGAATTTGGATGTCTTTATAAAACATCCAAATTCAGAGGCGGGGAAAAGGTCATTTTTGAAAAAGATGGATGTCCATCTTTTGTGTTCAGAAATACCATGGACGTCCTAGAATTTGGATGTTTTGCAATTTGGATGACTTTGATTTTCAGCCATTTTCGAACACAAAGACGTCCAAGTCTAAAATGTCCAAAGTCGTCATTTGGACATGGGAGGAGCCAGCATTTGTAGTAGACTGGTCCCCCTGACATGCCAGGATAGCAATCGGGCACCCTAGGGGCACTGCAATGGACTTCATAAAATGCTCCCAGGAACACAGCTCCTTTACCTTGTGTACTGAGCCCTCCAAAACCCACTACCCCCAACTGTACACCACTACCATAGCCCTTACAGGTGAAGGGGGGCACCTATATGTGGGTACAGAGGGTTTCTGGTGGGTTTTGGAGGGCTCACTGTTTCCTCCACAAGTGTAACAAGGAGGGGGGATTGGGCCTGGGTCCACCTGTCTGAAGTGCACTGCACCTACTACTAAACTAGTGCAGGGACCTGCATTCGCTGTAATGGACCTGAGTATGATAACTGAGGCTGACATAGAGGCTGGGAGGGGGTTAGTGACCACTGGGGGAGTAAGGGGAGGTCATCCCCGATTCCTTCCAATGGTCATCTGGTCATTTCAGGCACCTTTTTGTGCCTTATTCGTAATAAAAACAGGTCTAGCTGAAAACGTCCAAGTTTTAGTCCTGGATGTCTTTGCTTTGTTCCATTATGGCTCAGACGTCCAAGTCTTAGGAACGCCCAAGTCCCACCTCAAACATGCCTCCAATACGCCCCCTTGAGATATGGACATCCTTGCAACGGACTTCTGATAAAGATGTCGAAAATGTGGTTTCGATTATATCGATTTGGACGTCTCTGTGAGAAGGACGTCCAAGTGCCGATTTATGTCACTTTTTGGACATCCATCTCTTTCGAAAATGAGCCTGATAGTAACATAGTATATGATGGAAGATAAAGACCTTTACGGTCTATCCAGTCTGCTCAACAAGATAAATTCATAGCATGAGGTACGATGTGATACTTTATACGTATACTTGATCTTGATTTGTCCTTACCATTTTCAGAGCACAGACCGTACAAGTCTGCCCGATCTTGTTCTCCAGCTTCTAAGTTGTCATCAAAACCGCACTCCAGCCCATCCAAATCTCTCCAGCTACGATCAGACTGTAGAAGCACTATTCCCTCTAAGTTGAGTGGGAGTCCTCCACCTATAGTCCTGCCAGTAGGGGGTGCTGCTTCACTATTACATTTTCAATAGTGAGGGACTAGCAAGCTGTGCAGGACTCCAGGGAATCTGCCTGTTTCTTTCAATTGAATACACAATATTGAAGCACCACCCCCTACTGGCAGCAATGCAATTGGAGGACTCCCACTCAGCTTAGAGTGAACAGTGCATAGAAGTCTGCTGGTACTGGCTTTGTTTTCCAGCGCCCTTTATAGAATTGTGCATAGCACCTATGTTTTATTTTTTTTTGGCACTGAATTTTGAGTGCCCTGTATTGAATCAAACCCATGATGTGCATAATTACGCATGTGTAGTTATAGAATTGCCCTTTATGAAAATAAGAGGTGCCATGCTGAGACAAATCAGTGGTCCATTGAACCCAGCATTCTGTCTCTGACAGTGACTATCTGATCTTAATGGACATTATTAAAAAAGAACATGTTGTGTTGTCTGTACATACAGCATTATACCCTGTGAACTCCAGAAGGAAACTCCTCTTGGTATAATGCAGGTTTTAAGATGAACTCCAGCAATACATGTGAGAGACTGAAGCATGCTCAAAACACTTTTGCAAAACACCAAAGGGCACTGATAAAATCCACACAGTCACACAAATCAAAACCAAAGAAGTGGAAGAAGCCAACCAAAATGTCCAGGATGAACAAAGAAAATGTCAGATTTTCAGGGTATCCCCAATGAATATGCATGATCTTGATTTGCATACACTGCCTCTATTATATGCAGATCTCTTTCATGCATACTGCATTTTGGATATCCTGAAATCCTGACTGGCAAGGGATACCAGTGACATAACGTAACCAAAGACCGTAACTGGACATATCTTAATCCTTCCTCTCCCTCTCTAAGTTCCCCCCAATGGTCTTTACCATACATGTACCTCAATATCACCTTGTTCATACCGGAATCGCCTAACACCGTTTACAGTACTATGTAAGCCACATTGAGCCTGCAAAAAGGTGGGAAAATGTGGGATACAAATGTAACAAATAAATAAATAAAGTTTATTCTTAACAAAAAAAAATGCTGATAGAACAACCCAACACGGGCCATGTTTTGACAAAGTCTTTGTCAGGGGAATCTTAATAAAAACAAGTAAACATAAATAAATAAAACAAATAAATACAAATAGAGTAATAATCCAACAGACATAAATTGAAATCATGATCCATGAAAAATCCCTAAAACACATACACAAGCAAAAACAGAACAAGTTTCTAAGTTATATAATACAGCATATACCTGTCAAATCAGTAAGCAGTATGTTGTCATATTGGAATTGCCATAACAGCATTCTCCTATAAAAAACAATTAACAAACATATTGTAAAAATGATAATGAGGCTCCAAAGATTACTGAATTTTCCATGAACTTAAAACAGGGCTGTCAAACCCTTACACCAATAGGTACTGTCATAACCACAAACATTGTAATTAGTGATAACTCCATATTTCAGCACTTACACAGTCGATGCTAAACATAAAACCCATAAAGGCTTTGTGAAAATATTCACAGTGGTGACAATGTTTAAAAAGGCTGTAATGAACAAAACTCATATAAACAGAAAACAAAAACCTAAATTCTAAAGCACAGACTCAAAATGGACAATAAAAAGAATGCATGTCAGTGAGGTTCATTACTGTCATGGAATGCGCAAAGCAATTCAATTTTGGAGATACTTCCACTTTAAGTCCTTTCCTCTGTGCTCACTCCCAGGCAGAGCCGTAGCGAGGGGAGCTGACACCCGGGGCGGGTCGCCGCTGCGCACCCCCCCACCCGGGTGCAGCACGGCGCACCCCCCCTGGAGCGCATACCTTCGGCGAGGGACGGGCGGGAGGGCCGATCCGCCCCGACTGCACGTTGCTGGGGTGTGTCGGCTCCGCGCTGATTCACTGCTCTCTCTGTCCCGGAACAGGAAGTAACCTGTTTCGGGGCAGAGAGGGCAGTGCACCAGCGTGGAGCCAACACCCCCCCAGCGGCGTGCACCCGGGGCGGACTGCCCCCCGCCCCCTTCCTACGCCACTGCTCCCAGGCATATGAAGCAGAGACACCCGTTTATATGATAAATGATGATTCTTTATGAGTCTGTCCTCCAAAAACTTATCCAGACATACTGTAACCCCAGTTATATCACTAGTTTTGACAAATTTTCTCTGGCAATAAAAATCCAATGTTTCAATATTCAGTAGCTGAAAAAAAATGCTTAAAGGCTTGATTTAAATCTGCTACTAGTTAGTTTCATGGATTAGTTCTGGTACTGTTTGCAAAAGTAAATAATTGTTCCCTATTAATTTGTTCTGTACTACTCATGATTTTGTAAACCTCTACCATGTCTTTTCCATGCTGAAGAGTGCTAGCTCATTGTCTTGCCTTGTAAGGAGGATGCTCTGTCCTCTTTATCATTTTGGGTGCTTTTCTCTGTACCTTTTCTAGGTCTGCTATATCTTTTTTGAGATTTTGTGACCAGAACCACTAGGGGTGGACTGACAGTGATCTTGACCCCTGGGCAGAAGGGGTTAGTGGGCCCTTGCCACTGCCCCCACTTTTGTTTCTAGCACCCCTCCTGCACACTACAGACCCCCCCCCCCCCCCGGGCCTACCTTGAAGAGCCCTGGTGGTCTAGTGGTCTCTTCATGGAGCAGGAAAGAACTCCACTCTTTCCTGCCCACTGCAGCTGCTCTACCCAGTGCCACTGCTTCTTCTTAATGGCTGTCACGACTTCCTGCAGCAGTGTCGGCAGTAATTTTGAAGATGCAGCGGTGCTGGAGAAAGCAGCGCAGCAGGCCTAGGAGGCAATTTTTCAAAACTAGTAAAAGAGGCCCGTTTCTGAGCAAATGAAACGGGCGCTAGCAAGAATTTCGTTGCCGACACCCCCCCTCCCTCCCTCCCTGGCCAACCCCTTTGTTGTTCTGCCATTGCTCCGCCCCCAACGTCATGACATTTGATGCGAGGGCGGGGCCCGGAGCGATTTCCCCCCCCCGCCTCCCTGCCTCCCTCCCTGCCAACCCCTTCGTTGTTCTGCCATAGCTCTGCCCTCAAGGGCGGGGCCCGGAGCGATTTTGGTGGCTTCACCACCACGAACCTTTGAACCTTTTTGAAGGAAGTCAGGGCTTGGCTTCACTGACGTCAGTGTCCTCAGAACGTTGAGGGTGAGTTTTATTATAGTAGATGATTAGGGTTGCTAAAATCAACAGAAATTACCTTAATATTGGGGGTTATCGAGCACCCACAGAGCTGGCTTCTATGGCAGCAGACAGGAAAAAGTGGGGTTCTTTCCTGCCCCCGAAGAGGCCAATAGACCACCAGGGCCCTTCAAACAAGGCTCGGGGGGGGGGGGGGGGGGGGCTGTACTGCGGGGGGGGGGGGGGGGGGGGAGGGAGGTGCTGTACTGCACAGAAACTGCTAGTGAGGCTTCATAAAAGAGGCCCCATATGTTCCATCTTTGCTTATACCCTATGCTGACTATTAAAAGGTTTTATTACGTATTGTGTTCACATTGCAAGTAGTATACCATGCCATACTTTGCATTGTTATTTGAATATTTTTACTGCTGTAATTGTCTACTGCTTATATGTGTCTTATTTTCGCAATACATCACCTTGAGTGAATTCCTTCAAAAAGGCGGTAAATAAATCCTAATAAATAAATAATGATCCCTAACATTCTATTTGCTTTTTTGGCCACTTCTGCGTATTGAGCTGATGATTTCAATGTGTTTTCCACAAGGACTGCATGATCTTTTTGTTGACTGGTAATTCCTAATATGGAATGCAAGATGTATTCATATAGTTAGAATTTTTTTCCTATGTGTATCCATTTGCACGTACCCACATTAAATTTCATCTGACATTTAGATGCTCAGTCATCCAGTCTCGTAAGAGCTTCCTGTAGTTCCTTGAATTTTTTTTCTACTTTGAATAATTTTGTGTCATCTGGAAATTTGATCGCTTTGGGCCTCTCTTATCAAGCCGCACTGGCGGTTCCCATGCGTCAATGCCGACGGAGCCCATTCAAAGTGAATGGGCTTTGTCAGCATTAGCGCACCGGGAGCTGCTAGCATGGCTTGATAAAAGAGGCCTTTAATGCATTGTTCCCTTTCCCAAGTTTGAATTTAGCTCTCTCTTTTCTCAGTATTTCAAAGTGAGTTACATTCAGGTACACTAGGTATTTTGCTGTCTCTTGAGGGCTCACAGTTTAAGGAGCCCTTTTAGTTTAGTTGCTAGCATGTGTCTAACACATGCACAAATGGCCTATTGCATGGGGTATTTATTTTCTCATTTTTTTGGAGAGGGCATGTCGAGGGTAGAAAGTATCACTCACAAAAGTAGGCAATATCAACTTGGCTTACGTGGGAGACTCCAACTATATATCTATATATCTCACTCACTTGACTCCCACTGTACATAATTACTTCCGCAATCTTATATGAGTGATTCACAAAAAATATTGTTTTATTAAATAGATCTCACTAATCTTGGTAACCTCAGCAGTGCCTCTTGCCTGTGAACTCCATTGGTTCACGCAAAAAAAAAAAAAAAAAATTATATATATAATGTTGCTTTCATTTGAAGTAAGAAAACTTATTAGATACTCATCTTAATATTGTCGGACTGGGGGCACTCTGTCCGACATGCACGTTTCGCCCTCCCAGGCTTTCTCAAGGACTGTCCCCTAAAAGAAACTATATTACTACTCCCAAAACAGATAAAACAGATATCATTCTAACTCTTCCCCTTCGCCGTCTCTAGCGCCAGCTTAGCTTATGGGATAAACCCTCACTAAGATGGCAACTGCGTCTTACTGCAAACTTTAAATCCCTCTTCCTGAACATGATGTCACTTCGCCTCCCACCAATGAAGAGGTATTTATTTATTGGGATTTATTAACCGCCTTTATGAAGAGATTCACCCAAAGCGGTATACAGCAGGTACAGTTTAACATAAAACTTACAATTTTGTGAACATAAGTACATAAGTACATAAGTAGTGCCATACTGGGAAAGACCAAAGGTCCATCTAGCCCAGCATCCTGTCACCGACAGTGGCCAATCCAGGTCAAGGGCACCTGGCACGCTCCCCAAACGTAAAAACATTCCAGACAAGTTATACCTAAAAATGCGGAATTTTTCCAAGTCCATTTAATAGCGGTCTATGGACTTGTCCTTTAGGAATCTATCTAACCCCTTTTTAAACTCCGTCAAGCTAACCGCCCGTACCACGTTCTCCGGCAACGAATTCCAGAGTCTAATTACACGTTGGGTGAAGAAAAATTTTCTCCGATTCGTTTTAAATTTACCACACTGTAGCTTCAACTCATGCCCTCTAGTCCTAGTATTTTTGGATAGCGTGAACAGTCGCTTCACATCCACCCGATCCATTCCACTCATTATTTTATACACTTCTATCATATCTCCCCTCAGCCGTCTCTTCTCCAAGCTGAAAAGCCCTAGCCTTCTCAGCCTCTCTTCATAGGAAAGTCGTCCCATCCCCACTATCATTTTCGTCGCCCTTCGCTGTACCTTTTCCAATTCTACTATATCTTTTTTGAGATACGGAGACCAGTACTGAACACAATACTCCAGGTGCGGTCGCACCATGGAGCGATACAACGGCATTATAACATCCGCACACCTGGACTCCATACCCTTCCTAATAACACCCAACATTCTATTCGCTTTCCTAGCAGCAGCAGCACACTGAGCAGAAGGTTTCAGCGTATCATCGACGACGACACCCAGATCCCTTTCTTGATCCGTAACTCCTAACGCGGAACCTTGCAAGACGTAGCTATAATTCGGGTTCCTCTTACCCACATGCATCACTTTGCACTTGTCAACATTGAACTTCATCTGCCACTTGCACGCCCATTCTCCCAGTCTCGCAAGGTCCTCCTGTAATCGTTCACATTCCTCCTGCGACTTGACGACCCTGAATAATTTTGTGTCATCGGCGAATTTAATTACCTCACTAGTTATTCACATCTCTAGGTCATTTATAAATACATTAAAAAGCAACGGACCCAGCACAGACCCCTGCGGGACCCCACTAACTACCCTCCTCCACTGAGAATACTGGCCACGCAATCCTACTCTCTGCTTCCTATCTTTCAACCAGTTCTTAATCCATAATAATACCCTACCTCCGATTCCATGACTCTGCAATTTCTTCAGGAGTCTTTCGTGCGGCACTTTGTCAAACGCCTTCTGAAAATCCAGTTATACAATATCAACCGGCTCCCCATTGTCCACATGTTTGCTTACCCCCTCAAAAAAATGCATTAGATTGGTGAGGCAAGACTTCCCTTCACTAAATCCGTGCTGACTTTGTCTCATCAGTCCATGTTTTTGTATATGCTCTGCAATTTTATTCTTAATAATAGCCTCCACCATCTTGCCCAGCACCGACGTCAGACTCACCGGTCTATAATTTCCCGGATCTCCTCTGGAACCCTTCTTAAAAATCGGAGTAACATTGGCTACCCTCCAGTCTTCCGGTACTACACTCGATTTTAGGGACAGATTGCATATTTCTAACAGTAGCTCCGCAAGTTCATTTTTTAGTTCTATTAATACTCTGGGATGAATACCATCAGGTCCCGGTGATTTACTACTCTTCAGCTTGCTGAACTGACCCATTACATCCTCCAAGGTTACAGAGAATTTGTTTAGTTTCTCCGACTCCCCCGCTTCAAATATTCTTTCCGGCACCGGTGTCCCCCCCAATAGTAAAAAAAAAAACCAAGAATAAACATAAATATAATAAAATAGGTAAACTTGAAAAAAGTAAACTGAAACCTAATAATAGAACTACCGTAAAACAGTATAAAAAATATGCACATTTAACAGCACTGGAATTCAAATACCAGAGACATAATGCAATGTTAGCATAATACTGATATAGATATGATGCTAAAGATTGTCTACATTTGTGATGAGGAGATTTCCCTGGTGCTGTATGTGCTGAGTATCTTGCTATTGTGAGTTCACAGGCAAGAGGCACTGCTGAGGTTACCAAGATTAGTGAGATCTATTTAATAAAACTGAATATTTGTTGTGAATCACTCATATAAGATTGCAGAGGGTAGAAAGTAGGCATGGATGCGCTAATCAGCTAGCATGCTGACGTTACCGCCATGCTAACTTGTTAGTGACATTTTTTGTGTGTTATCAAGGGTTGTTCTTCACTGTTTCTGTAGTGTTTGGAATATTTACAAATCGAAAAATCTCTAACAGATGGGAACCCTTACATAAGAGAATAGCTACAGCTTTATCCTGAGTGTGAGCAGGCTGGGTACATATTCAATGACTTCTTGCACTAAAAAACAGTAGGCTAATCAGTGAAAACATCTAGAACTGGAGACATCACGTGTGGTGATATGCAATCAGAAAACCCCCATTGCACCATACTGACCTCTTAATTGTGAGTCCTATCTATCTTGACTAGATTGTGTGCTCCCAGGAGGAGGAACTAGTTAGTGATTGTACAAATCAAGACAATAATAATTATATTCAATTCCATTGCCATGTCATAGAGTTCAGGATACCCCCTCCTGTGTGGAACTGCAGCACCCTCTACCAGGCCTTTCATTCGTCTCTGTACCCCCCACCCCCGGCTGGGGAATGGGTGACCAGAGCATGCCATTCTCTGATGAAATGTTTGGATTTATACTAAGCATTTCTGAGAGAAAGATGTTTGTTGTCTTCAGCAAATATAAAAAGTAAAATTGTGTGTTTATAAAAAGCACAGTTCAAATATGCATTTGGGGAAAAAAGTAAATGTGAAGGCTCATTTTGGATACAGGGGTCTCCTTTTACTAAGGTGTGCTGAAAAATGGGCTGCGCTAGTGTAGGCGCGTGTTTTGAGCACATGCATATCCATTTTTCAGCGCACCTGTAAAAAAGGCCTTTTAAAAATTGTTGCCGAAAATGGACGTGCGGCAAAATAAAAATTGGCACTCGTCCATTTTGGGTCTGAGACCTTAC
Organism: Microcaecilia unicolor; assembly: GCF_901765095.1. Lineage (NCBI taxonomy): Eukaryota > Metazoa > Chordata > Amphibia > Gymnophiona > Siphonopidae > Microcaecilia > Microcaecilia unicolor. The sequence continues at coordinate 310,358,743 of NC_044034.1, read as the reverse complement.
CGCCACCCATTGACTTAGCGGTAAGTTCTCACGCGGTAACCGTGCAGTAATTGTCTATGCATGTAGAATGACAATTGCCGCCTGGTTTCCGCCATGCGCAGGAATATACAAAATTATTTTCCGGTGTGCGTAGCGGACATGCGTAAAAAATGAAATTACTGCCCGGGTCCAGTTAAATGGCCGCATTTGCTGTATCCCCTATTAATGGCTACGTGCTAATTTCCCAATTAGCACATGGCAATTAGCATGGGCGCCCTTATCGCTACCTATTTATTTGGCGTTAAGGGCTCCTATCCTACTCCTGCAGTAATTGGGTAGCACCTGGCAATGTACCCACACTATGTGATTAACACAGGGCACGCTTACTGTCCACCCATGGGCATGCCTCCCATGCTGAAAATAAAAAATAGTGGCACACTACCACGGGATGCCTCAGCGCATCCTGTGGTAGCACTTTTTAGCATATGGTAGCCAGTGCTAGTTCTAATGTGGCTTAGTGAAAGGGCCCCATAGAAAGAAAGAAATACATCATGAACACAAATGTGTATGTCTGCAGTTTTTATTTTTACAGAATTCCAGGACCTATTTGCACAAAACTAGCTGTATGTCTTATTAACATCAAGCTAAATGAAAGAAAGCATAGGTGAGGCTGCTTGTTCATGAGCAGGGGCAGCTTTATGAATGAGCAGATAGGCAGTGCCTATGGGCAGCTGGAGGGAGTTATCTCTCTTACGTGATCAGCTGTGGCGCCATCTATCTGAAGAAGGTGTGGGGGCAGGTAGCTGTCTGAATGCCTAAGGGCAGCAGGGGGTATAAACTTGCCACCATTAGTGACCTCTCACCACGATCACAGAAGAAAAGTTAAATCATATAACTTCCCCCTGATGTTACATGGTAGCTAGCAATTAAGAGCTTGAGTTACCTCAGCAATGCAACGTAAGAAAAAAAGATTTTTTTTTTAGACAAAATCCACTGTTATAGTAAATAGATCTCACCTAGCTTGCAAAGCTGTTGATTCCCCAAAATGCTGAAAATACTTTGGGACAGCTAACTGGGGGTGTGGGGGTGGGGGAGATTGGAGAAATGAGTGCTTAATAAAAAAAAATCTCCATCCACCTTTGGGGTCTCCTTACAGAATCAAGAGCTACATTACCATTCTTTGGCAAGTATTGAGTAAGATACACTAAACTCCTTGTTCATTGGTCTTGGAAAGCCCCCGAATTCCTTTTGACATGCTTTCTTTGACTCTTTTTGCTTTATTTGGTGCTTCTCAGCCAATATTGAAAACATTCTAGCAAACACTCAGGCTGTCCATATGGCAATATCCTATCCCAAATGTAGGGATTCTTTTACTAAACTGCGGTAAAAAGGGTCCTGCACTAGCAGTGGGGGTCATTTTTGCTGCACGCTGAGGCCCTTTTTACTGCAGTGGGTAAAAAGGCTGAAAATAACCATGGCCATGTGGTCAGATTGCTCTTACTGTGTGGCCATGTGGGGAAGCACCTAGCGCCACCCATTGAGGTGGCAGTAAGCACTCCCGCACTAACCTGGCTGTAACCGGGTAGCACATGGCGCTGCCCGATTACTGTCGGGTTAGTGCCGCACTAAAAAATACGGGCTGATTTTCTCTAGCACAGGAAATGGCGTGTGCCGGGGGCTAGACCTACCGCTGATGCCCACATTGGACCGGTATTAGCTCCAGATTAGCATGTGATAAGCCCAGGTTGGGCTTACCGCCGCTTCGTAAAAGGGTCCTTTTAGGTCTTACTGAAGACACATTTGTTTACTGAATCTTGCTTCCTCCATATAATTCTCCCCCCGCCTCATGTATCTGCTTCCTGATTGCTTTTATATTGTAAACCGCATAGTCGCTGTATGGACAATTTGTGGAATATCATGCGCTGGAAATAAATAAAATAAGTAAATAAATAAATACCCCATCTTATATGCTAGCAATACTTGGTTTTCCAACCCTAGAGACAATAGAAACCCTTTACTTTTGCAATTTCTCACCCCTAGGGGGTTGCACTCTACAACAGCATTTTCAGCTAGCTTCACATATTTGGCAGCTCAGGATTGGGATGCTGTTCCTTCCCAGATTAGGACTCTTTAAAGGGGTACGTTTACTTCTAATGCGCCTTTAAATTTAAGACGTGTTAAACGCTAACGCGCCTATACATTTCTAGGGGGCATTAGCGTTTAATGCCCACAAACCATTTACGCGCATTACAAATGCTAACGCACCTATACCGCACCTTAGTAAACATAGGCGTTACTGGCTCTATCATATTTAGAAAGCATTTGAAAGCTTATTTTTTTGAGAAAATATTTTTAATATTAGTTTTAACTATAATTGTTTAGCAAATGTTAGTATTTCAGGGATTGCCGGAACTTCTTGAAGATTTTGTTATCCATATAGAACTTAAAGATAGCTGCGGAATATAAGAGAATATCAATATTGGTATTGGTCTATCTACCTATCTGAGCACATGAAAATTTCTTAGTTGGTGGTATAATCAGAACCAAATTGGGGAGTGGGGGAAGGGAGAGCATTGTTGTGGCACCTATCATTAAAAATAATCTTGTTCCGATCAGGGTGAAGTCCGTTCATCCCATTCAAGGCTGGAAAATTCCCGGAATGCATCCATAGCCATGGTTTTTCCTCACTGGTTTTCACATCAGAATACAACTTATTGGCAGAAAGAAAACACCAGTCCTTGGATGGCCTGCTATGTTCCAAATTCCCAGGGCTTAGGGAGAGAGGCTCAATTCCTCATAAAAAGGGAGAGCGTAAAAAAGTTATAGACTGCTACCCTTCTCTTCCCACTGCAAACTTCAGTCACTGGAGGAGAATGCATCTAACACACTGTCGCACTTTCTCCTAAGTTTCCTCTTTTTACTCTAATACACATATTTTTTTTCCCCCTGCAGTCACAAATTTCAGGCGTAAAGGGTTGTGCTGATTTTGAAAGGCAGAGCTGTTCTTTTTCTTTTTCCATTTTTTTTGACAACACAGCTGAACCCTTGGGGATATGAAGCCTCCAGAGGAGAGGCTGCTGTTTTCCCTCAGCTCAGCTCTCCTCTGCCTGAAGGAGAGAGGGTGAGATACTGCTATAAAGGCTGTTACACTTGGAAACTGATATCAAAACACATCAACATATATCAATTTGCTTTATTTATTACACTGGCAATCAAACAAATGTAATGGTAATGTGCATATGAAATGTTTAACTAGATTCTGATTTATGTAAACTCCAAAGCACTTATGTGCTTATAGGGTTATTGAGTTTGCTACACTATGTTTTATAACCAATAAAACTTATAACAAAAAAAAAAGAAATAAATAAAAAGCCAGAGGGCTATGGAGTAGAGCTGGCTGAATGACTGGGAGTGAGGAGGGACAGCAGAGAGGGTTTTATTTGTAGACAAAAATGAAGTGAACTGGGATGGAGGGCAAGATGAAGGGTGGAAGTGGAACTAGGGAGGGCAAGAACTGTCTCTTCCAAACCACCTACACACTTTCTCACCCTTTTGGAGCATTGGTAAGTGATGGCTGTCTGGGGGCTGTTAGGGTTAAATCACACCAATTTTTAATAATGACATATTTAAGGAAGCTATTCAGAGATATGGAGCTGTTTAGAATACATTGAGGGGCATAATCGAAAGGGGCGTCCAGGTTTTCCTGAGGATGTCCTTGCAGGACGTCCCGGCGAAGGGGCGGGGAAACCCATACAATCAAAACAAGATGGGTGTCCATCTTTCGTTTTGATAATACAGTCGGGGATGCCCAAATCGTCAAATTTAGGTCGACCTTAGAGATGGTCGTCCCCGATTTTCGGTGATAATGGAAACCGAGGACACCCATCTCAGAAATGACCAAATGCAAGCCATATGGTCATGGGAGGAGCCAGCATTCATAGTGCACTAGTCCCCCTGACATGCCAAGACACCAACTGGACACCCTAGGGGACACTGCAGTGGACTTTATAAATTGCTCCCAGGTGCATACCTCCCTTACCTTGGGTGCTGAGCCCCCCAAAGCCCCCCAAAACCCACTCCCCACAACTGTACACCACTACCATAGCCCTTATGGGTGAAGGGGGGCACCTACATGTGGGTACAGTGGGTTTCGGGTGGGTTTTGAAGGGCTCACATTTACCACCACAAGTGGGGGGATGAGCCTGGGTCCGCCTGCCTGAAGTGCACTGCACCCACTAAAACTGTTCCAGGGACCTGCATACTGCTGTCATGGAGCTGGGTATGACATTTCAGGCTGGCATAGAGGCTGACAAAAGAATGTTTTTAATTTTTCTTTTAGGGTGGGAGGGGGGTGGTGACCACTGGGGGAGTACGGGGAGGTCATCTTTTTAAGGCTAGGTCCTGAAAATAAATAGATCAAGTAAAGTCGGCCAAATGCTCGTCAGGGCCGCCCTTCTTTTTTCATTATCGGCCGAGGGTGCCCATGTGTTAACCATGCCCCCGCCCTGCGTTCGCTATGCCTCCGACACGCCCCCTTAAACTTTTGCCGCTCCTGCGACGGACTGAAGTTGAGGGCGGCCAAAATCGGCTTTCGACTATGTTGATTTGGCCGCACCTGAGAGAAGGGCGCCCATCTCCCGATTTGTGTCGGAAGATGAGCGCCCTTCTCCTTCGAAAATAATCAGGATAGTCTGTACTATCTAAACAAAATTAGTGTCTGATCTTAATTACCTTAGATTGAAAAAACCTTTGCCAGATTTTCTGCAGATGGTTTCAAATTTTTAGGAACTGACAATACATTATCAATTTTAACCAAACTATTAAAATTTTTAAACAATTGCTTAAGAGTTTTCAGCTTCCTGTGTGTTCCACTCATAATACCCTATCCCCCTTTCCTCCCCTCCCCTCTCCTCCGTGTCCAATATATCTTTCCTTCCCTATCTCCCCTCCCCGAGCTGTTCAGCTTCTCTTCCTTTCAGGTTCACTGTCTTCTGTTCTCTTCCCTTATCTAACTGAGGTGCTCAGCATTTCACTCCCACCGCTCCCCTTCAGGTGTTCAACGCTTTCCTTCCAATTCTACTCTCTTTCTGGGGCAGAGGTGACACTAGCGCAGTCAGTATGTCTATAGAAGACTTATTGCAATCGGCACAGGGTCTTGAGCATCTGTTGTAGACACCACGACTGTCAGGTTGGTCTTGTCCCTCAAATTTTACCACCCTAGGCAGAGGCCTAGTCTGCCAAAGGAGCCTTTAGTGTGTGCAAAATTGATTTAAGGGGAAAGGGAAATGGGACTTGATATACAGCCTTTCTCAGGTTTTTGCAACTACATTCAAAGCGGTTTACATATATTCAGGTACAGGGGCAATGGAGGGTGCTAACCTATGATTTAATGTACATACAATCAATCTACACATATTAAAAGTTCTAACACATGCAACCCCCCCTTTTTTTATTAAAATGAATGTGTGAAATGAACCAACCCCTTCCTCACTCCCAAAATTGGGCAGAAATCTGACAATGAACCAAACGTTTTTGCCTTTGCATATCACTAAACTTTATTGATACAGTGGGATGATATGGAGCAATGCTACACCTCACTTTCCTGATCCATTGAATGCACAGAAATAAAGTTAGTCCAGTAGAAAAGATATCATCTTATCAGTTTTTGTTTGTTCCCATTTATTTTCGGATTCCTGCTAAATGTGAAAGCAGCATCGGGCATCTCTGTAGTAGAGGCAGCCTCTGTGCATGCTTTGTTTCACCCTGCATGTCCCTGTGGCGGGACTTTCAGGTTTCATATCCATAGAAGTGAGAAGAGGATCTATTGCCTTTCTAGGATTTCCTGATGTAGCACATTTCATTTTTAAATGAAAGCACATGAGTTTCCACCATGAAGCAGGAAAGCAGGGACAGTGATATATCAGGGTAATACTAGTGAACTTTATGGCCAGGACACAGAGCTAGGCAAATGACATTCAAAATCAGCAAACAATGCACGTAATTAGCATTCTATCGCTGAGTTCATGTGGTATTTGCTTTAGGGTGGCAAAAATCAGGTGCAATGTCAGTCCAAATAACGAATTACATTGAGAAGGCAAATCTTATCCAATTGTTCTTCAAGGCCCTTAAAGGAAATGGCCCCGAGTACTTGAAGAACAGGATGACCCTCTACACACTTCCAAGGACAATAGGGCCAGATGCACTAAACCTTAATGACCCTCTAACAACCCTTTAATGAAGGAAATTCCTAACCGTTGCATGCATTAAAGGCCTTTTTCCGACGAAGCAAGCAGCTAACGAAAACGGAATACAAAAGAGTAACTACCATTGTAATGTGGACGATTCGGGATGCACTAACCATACCGACGATTGCACCGAATCATTTACCGCGATATATTTTATGTGTAGTCAGAGCTGTCCTTAAGGCCTGAGCTGTCAGACACGCCGCTACTTCCCCTGAGGTCATCGCCGCCGCTCTCCCCTCCACCGGGACCCCCATCTGCATTACCGGGCCCGTGCAGCGCCTCTCACCTCTGTCTGAAGGCGCTGCACGGGCAGGAAGAAGATCTGTTCATCGCCAAGTCTTCATGACGTCTCTCCTTTTCTGGCCTAGGCTCGCCCCCTTCTGACGTAAGTAACCTACGTAGTTACTTACGTCAGAAGGGAGTGGGCCTAGGCCAGAGAAGGAGAGACGTCATGAAGACTCGGCGATGAACAGATCTTCTTCCTGCCCGTGCAGCGCCTTCAGACAGAGGTGAGAGGCGCTGTGCGGGCCTGGTAATGCGGAGGGGGGTCCAGGTGGAGGGGGGGAGCGTCGGCGACAACCTCAGGGGGGTGGAGGGGGTGGGGCATGGGGGTGGAGGATGACGGGAGGCGGAGCTTTGGCAGAGAAAAGAGAGAAAGGAACAGGAAGGGAGGGGGACCGGGGCTGCTAAAATTAAGATTTTGGGGCTGCTAAAATTAAGATTTTTCGTGCAGGGGGAGCGGGGAGCAGCGGGGGAGGGCAAGGCCATCCATGCAGGATGCTCCTGACAAGCGCCCTAGCCCCCTCCCGATCTATTTCGATTTTTGTTTTACTTTCTTCTAGTACAGGGGGAAGCGGGGAGCCACGTGTTTGTGTTGTGGGTTTTTTTTTTGTTTTGACGTTTGTGGCATGCGAGAGCAGCCAGCATAACGCTTGGCTGCTCTGCGCATGCTTTTGGGGCCGATTACCGACGGGGATTACGAATGTTTAATACATTGTGCTTTTCAATACCGCACCGAATGTGTGCGACTTGTTTTTTTGGTGCATTTTACATTTTTTCAAATTCATTAGGACTTTTACGTATTAGTTTTTTTTAGCGTTTGATTGATGCATCTGGGCCTAAGTTCCTCCCAAGGGGTATCCCTAACTACACCCTCTCCAAAAGACATTACAGGATGTGATACCCATAAGTGAGCCTTCTCTGGAGTAGCCCCCCACACTCTGGAATGCACTCCCTGAAAGGCTTTGCTAACACAAAACTATCTCTACTTCAGAAAGCAGGTGAAAGCTTGGCTCTTCAACCAGGCCTTTAATGGAAGAAGTAACTAACTTCTTAGTCTCCCTCACATACACAAGGAGTGACACGGGCTGCACATACTGCAGCAGGACATGTTTATTCATTTCTAGCTGAGATAACATTTTATCATCTCTCTGATCTCATGAGCAACTTTCTTTAAATTAGTCCCCTTATTTTCTAAATCCTCTTACTCTTTTACTTATCTATATGCTCCATCTTTGCTTATACCCTACGCTGTCTATTAAAATGTTCTATTATATTGTGTTGACATTGTAAGTAGTATTCTATGCCGTATTTTGTATTGTTATTTGAATATTTTTACTGCTGTAATTGTCTATTGCTCATGTTTGATTTAGTCTTACTGTACACCGCCTTGAGTGAATTCTTTCAAAAAGGCAGTAAATAAAGCCTAATAAACAAATAAAAATAATATGTAAAGACATACAGATCAGCTCATTATGCAAAAGGATTAACACAACTGCACTAACCTTTCTAAGCTGTGTTATTCCAACTTTCCCCCTATAGTATTGGAACATTAACTTGCAAAGATTTAAAGGTGCCAACCTGCTCTTTTTGGTTTAAAAACCCCCTCCCCTTATAAAAATCCCTGATGAGGATAAAGAAATATTGGGGTCAACTGGTGCCTTTTTGGAAAATGACAGCAGAGGGTCAGGATAAATTGGTGATCACTACTTCTCCCACTATACCTCAGGGATGCCCTGGTAGGTATGGAAAAGGTTCAGAGGGTAGGGCTGGGTACCGATGGGGAGGGGGCAATTCTGGCTTATAAAAGGGAATGGCTTATGGGGGGGACTTTTAAAAAATCGACCCATCAGGACGGATCCAGGAAGGTGGGAGTGGATTGCAACTCTCAATACTATCCCACCAGATAGTGGTCCTAGAGTAGGGGAATTGCAATTTACTTTATTTTATTGGGATTTGTTAACCACCTTTACGAAGAGATTCACCCAAGACGATGTACAGGAGGTACAGTTTAACATCCAACTTACAATTTTGTTAACAACATAACAATAGTAAAATGAACAAGTATAGACATAGATAGAATGACAGCAGCAAAATGAGACCTATTAATAGGACTACCATGAAATAGGATCAAAAATATATGCATTTAATAGCACTGACATTCAAATAATACAATGTAAGCATAATAACAATGGAATATCTAATAAGCACACAATTAGAACATTCAAATAACATTGCTATGATATTAATGCTTTTCTACCATACAGCTTACCTTATAGCTGAGGGGCCAAGTGCAGATATATAGATGGGGACAAGATGCGTGGTATAGAGTCAGTTGGGATAAATAAATGGGTGACTAAACTAAATTTAATTGCAATTTAATGAATCCCATGGTAATTTTCCCATGGTAAAATGGTGTAGTAGCATAATGTTTTTCCACAGTTTAGTAAATAGGACTCAAAGTGCTTATTATCTATCAGCTACATACCAGAGTCTGAATTAAAATAGGTTGGGATCATGGTATCCAGCACCTTGTTTATTATTCTGTTTACACTGGGCTCCTTGCTAGTACAGTAGTTACGTCCCACCTTTCCTTAACTAAACACATGACTGCAGCTGAAGTTTCCTAAAGCATGTGATGGTACAAGCTAAAAATACCCAGGCTGGTGTGGGTTGTAGGCATGATTCAGCATAGTGCATTAAAAGCAGGGGGGGGGGGGTCATTTAAGCAGTAGAAAGCACCAAACTCTGGAGTCTAAAGCGGTCTTTTTATCAAAGTGGCCCACAGATCCCCCACCCTTCCTAATTAGTACTAATGGTAAGAGGTTACCTAAATATCACTGGAACTAGTGGGATTATGATGGGAGAGGTGGGGGGGGGGGGGGGGGGAGAGAGATTTTGAGCTGGACTGTAGCTAATCAAAGTTCTTAAGAAACAATAGTAAATAACAACATTGAGTGGCCTAGTGGTTAGCACACCAGTCTTGCAATCCAGAGGTGGCCAGTTCAAATCCTATTGCTGCTCCTTGTGATCTTGGGCAAGTCACTTAACCCTTCATTGCCTCAGGTACAAACTTAGATTGTGAGCCCTCCTGGGACAGAGAAATATCCAGTGTACCTGAATGTAACTCATCTTGAGCTACTACTGAAAAAGGTGTGAGCAAAATCTAAATAAATAAATGCACCATTTTAACTGCAAGGCTCAAAACATTTTACACTTAAGGGAAATTTTATGTATGGTGCCAAAAAAATGAGCGCTAAGCGCTATTCTATAAATGGTGCTTCAAGTTGGGTGCCATTTACAGCACCAGGATCCATACCTAACTTTTAGGCATGAGGATCTATACCAACTGAAACCTGGTGTAAATCCCGGTGCCTAAATTAGGTGCAGATCAGCACAAATTCTTGGAATGCCCATGACCCACCCATGCCCCTCCTATGGCCACGCCCATTTTCAGATCCACACTTCTTTATAGCATTGCGTCTAGGAAGATGTGCATGTAAATTCTAATTATTGCTAATTGATTATAGGTGATAATTGGTTAATTACTCAATTAAATTGTGCACGCACCCAAATTTGCACGCACAATTTTGTGCACCGTATCCAGAATTCAGGAGAATAAATGGAATAAAATAACACAATAGCTTTGCTCAGTACAAACTATATAAAAATTAACCGCAGTGAAGATTAATGTAGATATTTCACAAATAGCCAGGTTTTCAAACCTTTCTTAAATTTCAAATAATCATTTAGATTAACAGAGTTAGAAAAAAAATAAAGACTACGATCTATGTTTCAGTGAGTTCCTACTAGAAGGGAAATTTGGCAGTTTACATTTTGAGGAATAGTTCTTCTGAAGTGCCACCCAGGACTGAAGTTAGGCATAAACAACACAGGCAACTTGCCTGGGGCCAGATTTTAAAAACAACAAAAGAGAAGGTATTGGGCTAGAAGGCTATTGGTTAAAAAACCTCCCAACAATGCTTAGTCAAAAACCCTTTCAGGGGCAAATTGATATTTATTTTTTTATTTTTATTTATTTATTGCATTTGTATCCCACATTTTCCCACCTCTTTGCAGGCTCAATGTGGCTTACAATACATCATGTATGTAAATCAAAAACACTTATCTGGACTGCTCCCAGACCCAACAAGGCCTGTACTGGTGGAACCCTTGAGTCAGGGGTCATCACTATTGGCTAAAAGAAAATCTTTCAATAAGTGAAAGACGGATCCCACTGAAAATGATAAGAAACAGCATAAGGAATGGCATGTCAAATGCAAAATGCTGATAAGGAAGGCAAAGAGGGACTTTGAAAAAAAGATTGCGTTGGAGACAAAAATACATAGTAAAGATTTTTTTTAGGTATATTAAAAGCAGGAAGCCGGCAAAAGAATCAGTTGGACCACTAGATGACCAAGGCGTAAAAGGTCACAAATCAGAGTAATTAAAGTAATCAAAGAGGTATATGGGTAGAAAGATCTTATATACTAAAAGAATAATACAAAATTAAGAAAAATAATTTATAATGTGAAAGAGAGATTCTCAGAGTTGTAACTCACCCAAACAGAACAGTACCCAAAGGTAAAAACCTGTTCCTAAGGGTGGATAAGTCTCTCGATCGTTGAAAATTGCCAAATGAAATGTGAGCAAAACCTGTGCTCCCATTCCAAACCGTGACAAAATAATCACAAATGAAAAAGAATGAAGAATAATTTCTCCTAAATCTATCTATCCATATCCTCAATGAAAACAGCACTCACTCAAATTCTTTCACATAGACATACTAACACTTATAGATTTCCAGTCAAAATTATTTGACTCATACTACAAGCTCTGCTAATCTAGTTCATGAACACGCTATACTAAAAGCATTTGATGACATATATATATTCTAAACCTGAATATAACATGTCAAAAGATCCCAAGAGGGATATAAACTAAAGTAGTACTTCAAAGTATTATAAACAATACACTGCTATGATGTATCATTATTACATAGTGCTATACCCTCTATCATACTCATGCACTATATTCCTATAAAAATTGTTTTCAAAAATACAAAATAGAGCTTGTATGTTAAATCATTTCTTATAGTTAAATAAAGGGACACTTATTTCAGTGCCATTGGGTATGTGCACTACACCCAAAAGCAGCCACTTCTTTTGGTGTTAATCAGCTCTCTCCAAATTAGTCGGCAAACAAAGCACTCTCATGTAGCTGAACCCATCATGAGTTTGACTCTGCAGGGTTTCGAAAAATCTTCATCAGGAACTCGGATTCAAGGCTGCAATTATCTGAAAAGAAATAAAGTAGTGCCACAAATCTAATAATCAAATAATTGCAGCCTTGAATCCGAGTTCCTGACGAAGATTTACATAATTGATTTCTGCATGCCATAATAGTTTCCTTTCTGACCTACTATCCAAGATTACTTTCCCTTAACAACCAAAAACCACCCAGTCTCAACCCATTCCCTTGACATTCAGGAGGACAATTTGTGTAAGTTGTGCTAGGGAAGCTCAGAAATATTACCCAAACATTAGAGGACACCTGCGAGTCAATAGTTAGTTGGTGTGGCTGCAGCATTAAAAAAAAAAACAGATACAGGAAATTCAGGGGCCCTTTTACTAAGCTACGTAGGCGCCTATGAGTGCCCAATGCATGCCAGTTCAGAACTACTGCTCGGCTACCGCTTGGCCCGGGTGGTAATTTCATTTTTTACATATGTCCACTACACACGCTGGAAAATATATTTTATTTTCCGGTGCATGGCACTAACTGGGCAGTAATCGGCATTGTATGTGCACTGATGATTACTGCCCAGTTAACGTGTGAGACCTTACTGCTAAATGAACGGGTGGTGGTAAGATCTCAGGCCCAATTATCATTTTTGGGCTAAAAAAATGTCTTTTTTGCAGATGCCCTGAAAAATGGACCTGCGCACGCCCAATACACCAGCGCAGGCCACTTTTTGACGCACCTTAGTAAAAACACCCCTCAATGGCACTATCTAGTCAGAAGCTCTGAATATATGCGGAGACCAGTGCTGGCCACTACCAGCTCTGCGATGGCGCTCCTGAGGTTTTCCAGGCTGCCACAATACGACATCTAGCAGTGGGTTAGGTTCTTACCATGTAGGTTTCCAAAATGGCACACATGCATGTCTGTGTGTCGCCACTTCTATTTGTATGTTGCCATGTTGACCCTGTTGATACTTTAGATATTGACACTTGTAAAATGAATGTCCATTCCTGCATGTATTTTAGAAAAGATTCTATATCAATAGATCCTTATCTAAAATACTAGCGGATACTGACTTGTTCTGACCTGGACGCCTCAGTTCCTATCTAAAATTGAGTTCAAATGAATACGTCCTTTTGAATATCCAGTCAACAGTATCTACTCTTTAGCATCCTGCCAGGTACTTGTGATCTCGATTGGCTTAGTTGATCAATTCAGTATGGCTGTTGTTATGATAGCAAACGATCAATTAAACTATCCAGTCTGTCCAGGAATCCAAAAAATGTTTATGGATTTAAGCTTGGGGTGAAAGGCCTAGAAAGGGGCATTTTCAATATGACGTCTAAGTCCAACTTTGGACATTTTGCTAAAAACGTCCAAAATTCAAGTGGGGAATATAGCCATTTTCAAAACAGAAAAGCGCCTATCTTTTTTTTTTTTTTTTCAGAAAATGGCTATTTGCTAGATGTTTTTGTGCTCTGTGCATTTATTTTTTTGGTCCATTTTCAAAAGAAAAACTGTCCAAGAGAAAGACGCACAAAATCAAGCCAGCATTCTTAGTAGACTGGCTACACAGACATCCCAGGAGAGCAATGGGGCACTGGAGTGGATTTCAAATAAATACTCCCAGGTACACATCTCACTGTTGCTCCTTTATCTTGTCTGCTGAGCCCCCCAAAACCCACCCAAAACCCACTACCCCCAACTGTACACCACTACAATAGTCCTTATGGCCAAAGGGGGCACCTATATGTGGGTACAGTAGATTTCTGGTGAGTTTTGGAGGACTCACAGTTTCCACCACTAGTGTAAGAGGTAGGGAGAGGTATGGGCCTGGGTCCACCTGTCTGCAGCGCACTGCACCCACCACTACAGTACTCTAGGTACCTGCATGCTACTCCAGTGGACCTGAGTATAACATCTGAGGCTGGCATAGAGGCTGGTGAATAATGTTGTTAATCACATTTTGGGGTGGGAGGGGGTTAGAGATCACAGGGGGAGACAATCCCTGATCCTCTCCAGTGGTCAACTGGTCATTTAGGGTACTTTTTTATGGCTTATTTGGTAATGAAACAGGTCTTGAAAATGAGCCCTAGTGTTATTGAGACGACTTCTGGGAGAAAAATTGCTTTTACATCAGATTTATGCTACAAATACAGTAGAACTGGGCAAGAAAATGAATGGGTAGCTGGTTTTCAAGATGGATTTTCCAGGCACAAAACATGGATGAGTTGTTCACACATGGATGAGTTGGGGGTAAGGAGAGGTTGTTTTAGGGGGAAATAGTTTTGACCAAAGCCCTTGAATTTGAACCTAAATGTTTTACTGCAAAAAAATGTTTTAATCTGTAGCAGCTTTGGGGGTCAATATTCAAAGGGGTTTAACCGGGCAGGAGAGGTTACTGCCTGGTTAAACTCCGTTGTGTGTTCTCATCCGCACTTAACGAGATAGTGCTGATGAATATCTCTGCTAACCAGCCATTCCCTAACCAACTCAGGGGTCCTTTTACTAAGGTGCGCTGAAAATGGCCTGCGGTAGTGTAGGTGCGGGTTTGGGGCAGGCGCAGATCCATTTTTCAGCGCTCCTGTAAAAATGCATTTTTAAAATTTTTGCCGAAAATGGACATGTGGCAAAATAAAAACTGGTACCCGGCCATTTTGGGTCTGAGACCTTACCGCCAGCCATTGACTTAGCGGTAAGGTCTCTCGCATTAACCATGCGGTAATCACCTACGCATGTTGATTTGGAGTTACCGCCCGATTTTCACCGCACACCAGACAATAAAATATATTTTCTAGCACTTGTAGTGGACGTGCATAAAAAATGAAATTACCACACAGGCCACGTGGTAGCCGGGCAGTAACTCTGAATTGGCACCCGTTGGGTGTGCATAGTGCCTATGCGGCTTAGTAAAAGCACCTCTAGGTTAGGGGCAGTCTAGGGGTGGAGCTTGGGCAGAGCCACAAGTTAGCTGTGTAGTGGTAATAGTCAGTCTATTAACTGTCTATATAAGCGCATAAAGCTCGGAGAACAAAAAGACTGCTAACTTGTACACTGAGTTAAGCAGACACTGGTGTGAAATATTGTCTGGCGCCTGGTTAACTTCCGAGTCAGCACACTTACCCAGATATTCAGTGTCGGGAGCTACGCATGCCCTGATGGTGGATGCTTGGAATGCCCTCCCACAGGAGGTGGTGGAGAGGAAAACGGTAACGGAATTCAAACATGCGTGGGATAAACATAAAGGAATCTTGTTCTGAGGGAATGGATCCTCAGAAGCTTAGCTGAGATTGGGTGGCATAGCCAGTGGTGGGAGGCGGGGCTGCTGGTTGGGAGGCGGGGATAGTGCTGGGCAGACTTATACAGTCTGTGCCAGAGCCGGTGGTGGGAGTTCAGGGCTGGTGGTTGGGAGGCGGGGATAGTGCTGGGCAGACTTACACGGTCTGTGCCCTGAAAAGGACAGGTACAAATCAAGGTAAGGTATACACAAAAAGCAGAACATATGAGTTTATCTTGTTGGGCAGACTGGATGGACCATGCAGGTCTTTTTCTGCCGTCATCTACTATGTTACTATGTATTTTCCACTTCAGGCTGAAATTACCGCTTTTGACGAGTTATATAACTGCTTGTATTTGTGTAGACTCTGCTCGACTTCCAAAGGGGAAAGTATGCTTGGATGCGCACTTTCAAAAACTGCTCCTAGAAAACAATATGCTCAGATTTACATTTGTTGCTGGTGATGTATTGGAAAAAATACATGCATACCTCTGAAAGTTCAACACTGTGTTCATATGTCTCTGTTTGCTGTAGTTTTATGCCTAGCTTTACTTGAATGGGGGGGGGGGGGGGCAGTTTTATAAAAATGCCCATTTCTATGGGTAAAACACTGCTTTAGCTTTACCTATGGAAATAGCTTTGAAAATTACACTGGAAATGAAATCACCCTACTTGGTTTGTCCAGTTTGGTCACTTGCAAAAGAATCAATGCAGAAGAAATCCAGGCGAGAAATGTCTTCCGTGGTTGGGTCATTTCAAACTTCATCCTATTTTTTTTTTCAGTTAAAAAACTGAGATACAGTGTTGTGTCAGCATCATTTGTTGACAGTGGGCCTCATAGTTATCCTCTGAGACATCACTTGCTTAACCCCCCCCCCCTTTCCCTTCCCTTTATCCTAAGTATTTCCCAGCATTCGCTGTAAACATCTGGTTCTTCCATTTTCTTTCTGACTTCTGTGCCTTCACACAGGAAAAGAAAAAAGATCCTTCTGTCAGTTTTTTACCACTTAGCTAAGGAACTTGAGTTGAGTGATGGCCCTGGTGATAACTTGTCTGTAGAATAGCTGACCCTCAAATCTGCAGGGCCTTAACTGTTTCACTGCTTTACTGTTTTGATTCTGCTTTTTTACACGTGTCTGTGCTAACTTAAGTTTGGCTTTGGTGGCATAAGAGAATTAGTGAAGAAATATTTGTACTGGTATTGCTATAAATCCCTTAATTACTACCTTCCCAGTCCTGTCAGTGCCACGGCCTCCATAACTGGTGCTCCATTCACCTTACATTTGAAACAAGAGTTACGCATTTATAGACAACAAAAAGATACCTCTGAGATGCTAGATTGAGCAGGTGAACCCTCTAGAAATTGCTTGTTTGGGTCTCTGAGAGCTTTGAGGGTTCACCTTTATCTGTGACTGTGGGACATATTGGGTTATTCTGAGGAGGGTAGACCAGTGCCAAAATGGGCTAGGTGACTACCAGATTATTTGGGGGAAGAGAAATTGCCACTCTGGTAATCTCCAAGAATTATCTGGCTGTGAACATGAGAGATCCAAGATGGCGGATTGAACCTGTCGTGATACTCTGCGTTCCTCATACTTGTTTGCAATGCCGAAGCATAGGGGGAAGTCGGCAGCCATTGCGACCCCTGGCCGGTCACCCACCTTGACGGTTGGTCCTCTTGATCCATTTTTGTGGAGGTCCGGAATGTCAGTTGGTTCGGAAGGCGACACGTTTGCGGTGCCCA
Source organism: Microcaecilia unicolor (assembly GCF_901765095.1). Lineage (NCBI taxonomy): Eukaryota > Metazoa > Chordata > Amphibia > Gymnophiona > Siphonopidae > Microcaecilia > Microcaecilia unicolor. The sequence continues at coordinate 310,341,975 of NC_044034.1, read as the reverse complement.
GAGGGAATGGAGACTCTGGAATGCCGCTGGTGTTGGAGGTTACTCTAAGCCCCAGAGTGCTAGCTCTCCAAAGTCAGCGTCGCTCTCTCTGCAATCAGGAAGTGAAGCTGGAAGGGAACGACGGGAGGTCCAGGAACAACTACTGGAGAGAGCGAGGAAGAATGAGCTCTGGAGGGGACAACTAATTCTGCGGAGTTTCACTTGACTACAAGAGAGGAGATTGAAGGTGTTAAAACATCACCCGACAAGGTACAAGCTTTGAATTTTCTGACTTTTTTTAGAGGAAAAGCCAGCTGAAGTAAATCTTGACAATCTTTGGGCTTTAATTGTTAACTTGGGTAAGGTATTATGCCCTCAAACCCAGACTTTAGAGGCCCGATTGAGAAAACTAGAAGAGGAAGTGAAAATGGCAGATTCTGATATGAAAAAAACTTTGGCAAAATTAGGAACCCAGGAGGAAGAACTTGTAAAGACTCAAACAATTCAAACAACTATTATAAAAGCTACAACTAATATGCAACAAAAAATTGAATCTTTGGAAAATTCTCTGAGAACAAATAATTTAAGATTTGTGAATTTTCCCAACGTGATATTGGTAAAACCCAGGGAGATGATGAATAGATATATTAAGGAAATATTTGCGGTTACGGATGAAGCTCTTCCCCCTTTCTCTCAAGTATACTATATACCAAGTAAGCCAACAGAAGGCCAATTGACTGCACAACAAGCTGAACCTTCTTTGAATGTGTCAGCAATTTTGGAAGCTTCAGATACAGATTTGGTTTCTTCATCTACGTTATTGGCAACTGTGGCTTTAACTTTGGATAAAGTGTGGTTTATGAAAATGTTCTTTAAGAACAAAGATAAGGAATTTTTAGGTCTTAAAACACGTGTATTTCCAGACGTATGTAAAGAAACTCAGAAAAGATGATGGCAATTTTTGTTACTAAAGTTAGGAGTCCTTCAGATTGGTGCAACCTTTTACCTGCGTTACCCATGTAAATGCATAGTTTGTTACCAGTCGGTTAAATATGTATTTTATGAACCATCATATCTTATGGAATTCCTTGTGGCTAAAAGATCATTGGAGTAGAATGTAAATGATTTAATTATATTTACTTTTGAGCTCTGTTAATGAAAGACATTCAATTGTTAGACAGGTTCTATTATTTCCTGAAAAAACATTTCTTCTAAAATAGACATATATATGTAATCTTGGATCAATATTAGGGGACTTGAGTGTATCTATTGTGTTTTTTTTCCTATATATTTGTATGTTGAATACCTTTCTGTAGAAGTTTATCGCTTGAAAAATGTGAAATGATTAAAGATAAAACAAAGAATTATCTGGCTGCACCTACTGAATAAAGATAATTGAGCACTGAGAGCAAAGAGAGAATTCAGAATTGGAGGCTCAATAATAGTGCTATGTGCCACCATATGTGTATAGAGGAGGGAGGGGAACTGGATATGGGTTCAATTCCCAACTCCATGGGTCGGCTGGGGCTGTAGATGGTGTAGAGCAGTGCTTCTCAACACAGTCCTTGGGACACAATAAGCCAGTCTGGTTTAAAAAATATCCATAATGACTGCTTGAGAGAGATGATCTCAGTGGAGGCAGTGCATGCAAATTTATCTCATGCATTTTCATTATGAGTATCCTGATATCCTGACTGCCTGGGTGTGTCCCAAGGATTGAGTTGAGAATTCCTGGTGTAGAGGCAGCACTCACAGACCCTGGCAAGGAGGGTGTTCAAATCATCACATAATGATGATGGCAGGTGGGGAATTCAGGGCCTATGATTGCAGTGCAGGAGCATCACAAGCCTCAAATGCATTCTGTATGACAACCCCCCCCCCCCAAATGCTTCTGCCCCACCCACTAGCGATGTACCAGAAGGGAAGCCAATGGACAGGGTGCAAGTTAAGCACCCCGACTTCCCTTGTGCCCCAGGCCCTCTACTTATCTCAAAAGATTTAATTTAATTTAGTGCCCAGGCTTCCCTTGTGTCCCAGGGCCCTGTGTAACATGCCCCCAAATGCTTCCACTCCACCCACTAGCGACATACCAGCAAGGGAAGTCAATGTACAGGGTGCGAGTTTAGTGCCCCAGCTAGCAATGTACCAGCCCCTCCACATAGCTAGCTACAGCCCTGTTGAAGAATGCTGGAAGGATCCTTGTTGCCTGTTCCCTGGCTGAGATTCTCACTGCAATGAGGGCCTTTAAAAGAGGAAGAAATCCCTTAGACATTGTCAATGAGAGTTCATAGTGGCAGATCCTATCCCCAATTGTGATTGAACTGGAAGCAAAAGAAATAGGAGAAACCTGCCCCCCCCCCCCCCCGAAAAAAAAAAACTTTCGAGAGACCGGTTGGTGCAGCAGATTTATGTGTTGACCTTTCACCTGAAGAAATAAGTCTGTAGGTAGAGGAATTAATGTGTCGCTCTTGGTCCCCTACGGATAGTGGTCCACATCGTTAAAGCTAAATATAAACCAGAAAGAGGGAAGAATGATTGGCAGCCAGTGAGCTTAAGGAGGTCCCAAACTGACAGATAATGTATGAGCCACCATGTCCCCTGAGAGGGCAGAGGGAGGACCTGCATATTGGCAGCATAGAGTAGGAATTGTCCGGTAGTAACTGGGCAGACATTCTGCTGTACCAGCCCCACTTTACTCCAGATTCAAGGAAGCACCCCTACCTGATCTTCATAAATCTTTCCAGTCCCCAGGCTACAGAAATTAGAACCTTACATTAGCCCTGAAAACCAAATTTCAGAAAGTACCTTTAGGAAATGCTTTATTTATTTTAGAAATTTTTTTGTCATAGATAAACTCTTTGGTCAGGGCACATGGTGGGAATTTTGTTGTGGTTAGATATCATTTCTTAAGACTGGCTCACGTCTTCCTCTGCCACCTGCTTCAGTACTTTAACTGTGCCTGGTCAGTGGGCTTATTATAGGTTTGAGATAAAGAGAGAAAAGAATGAGACAATTGTAGGGAAAAAAGTGAGCTACAAAAATAAGACCCCCTAAGTAAAGAATTCCTAGAAAAAACAAAGAGGTGGACGGAATCAGAAGCAGAAAAATAAGGAATTTGTGAACAGAAAGCAAAGTATCACTAGCTAAATTTAACTGTTGGCATAACTATGTTTATTTGCAATATTAACATAGCTTGATGTGATTATTCCTCAATAATACAACTTCATTGGGCTTTGCAACACGTCCAAAAGACAAAGATGTCAGTGTTTCACACCTACCGAGTCTGGCATCACAATTGTTTCACTGTGGTTACTGTTTTTGTTAAATAGCTTTTTTTCTAGCCAAGGGGTGGGGGTCACCATTGTTTTCTTAGCCCACCCACCGCAAAACAGAGGTCACGTCAACGTGACCTTTTACTGGTGGCACAGCCGGCTAAATAATTCACGTGACCCGCTTGATATCGGGGGGTCCACATTTGTTTTCTGTGCTCCGGCAATCAGGAGGCTCATTTAATTCCATTCCAGCACCTGTTCAGCAATTAACACCCTACGATTTGCATCCTACCCTGACATTTGCTATTTTTCCAATTAGTTTATTTTTATCGGTATAATTAGGCAGGGTTATTGCAGTGCATCAGGCGAGGGTGTGCGGGTATTCCCCAGGCTTTAAGCTCCTTCCCAGATTTGTTTAGGATAAATGGTTGATTAGGATCAGTGTTTTTCTTCCTCATTCAGATCAGGAGAAAACTGTTTCCCCATGCGACTCATCAAAGCTAGGAGATGTCAGGCTGTAGGAAGGAACACTGCCTTTTCCATTGCTTGCTGGTACCTAGAGAGAGGATTTTCAGTAGTGTGTACCCCACTTCCAGTGGGTGGCATACAGTAAGCTCTGTAAGATGGGTTAAGCTTTTAATTATGACTTCTGTGAACAATGAGCTTTGGAAGTTATAAAGATATTTAATCCATGGAAGGCAGGGCAGAATGAATTCAGTTTCTCGCATGTGCAATCAGAGCTTCAGTTCATTTTTATTTCAGAGATTTATTGCTCCGCAGAAAAAGGAAGCAAAGCCTTCCAAATGTACATAAGTGGAATTGATAACACTATGTTTTGGAGTGGAGGAGTAGCCTAGTGGTTAGTGCAGTGGACTTTGATCCTGAGGACCTAGGTTCAATTCCCCCCACAGCTTCTTAAGACTCTGGACAAGTCACCGAACCCTCCACAGTCCCAGGTACAAATAAGTACCTGTATATAATATGTAAACCAATTTAAATGTAGTTGTAAAAACCACAGACAGGCTGTATATCAAGTCCCATCCCTTCTCTTTACAAAGAGAAGGCCCTGCAATCCTTTCCACTTAAAAAGCATTTCCATATTTGTATGCATGATTAACAAAAACTTAAGGGTTCATTTTACTAAGCTGTGGTGAGAAATAGCCATAAAGTCCTTTTACAAGGGTGCGCTAGTGTTTTTAGTGTGCACCAGGGGCGTAGCCAGACTTCGGCGGGAAGGGGGTCCAGAGCCCAAGGTGAGGGGGCACATTTTAGCCCCCCCCCCGGCGCCACTGACCCCCCCCCCGCCATTGCCGCCGACACCGCCCGCCAGTCATTGTCGACCGCGCCACCACCAACTTTGCCCCCCCTCCTGCCCGCCGCCAACCCGACGTCACCTACCTTTGGTGGCGGGGGACCCCAACCCCCCACCAGTCGAAGTCCTCCTCGCAAAAGGCTTCCTTCTGCTTCTGACGTCCTGCACATTGTACAAGGACCTCGGCGACGGTGGGTTGGCGGCAGGCGGAGGGGGGGGGGTCGAGCGGGTCATTGGCATGGGGGTCCAGGGCCAAATCTACGGGAGCCCAAGCCCCCCCAGGCCCCACATAGCTACGCCACTGGTGTGCACTAAATGCTGGAGACTCCCATATATTCCTATGAGCGTCTCTAGTGTTTAGCACATGCTAAAAACGCTAGCGCACCTTTGTAAAAGACCCCCTTAGTGCTCCCTTATGTTGGTCTTTCCAGTGCACATAGGTCATTTTTCCACAGCCATGAAAAAGTGCTATTTTCCACTGTATCAATAAGAGGCCAAGTGCTAAGGTTAGCATTAGCATGCAGCCATTTACAAAAATTACTCCGGGAGCACTTACAGCTGCCTGTTTTGGAGGTGGTAAGGGCTGCCTCATTAACCATGTGCTAAGCAGTTAGCCTGTGGTAATGTAAATGTGCTAACTTGTTAATGCAGGAGTACTCACTCTCTGCCCCTGACATTGCCCCCTCATATAATAAAAGAAAAAAAATAACTACCACATGCTTAGCGCAAGCAAATGACAAAACTAACGTGGATCGCTTTAGCACATCCCACTTTACACCCTTTTTGTTGCATTAGGTGCTGGTTAGTGCTTAATGCAGCTTACTAAAAAGACCCCCTAAGGGGTCCTTTTATTAAGGTGTGATAACAGACATAGTACACGCTAAATGATAAGGCGCCCATAGGAATATAATGGGCAACTTATTTAGTGCATGCTAATCATTAGCATGCGTTAACCCCCAGATTCTACATACCGTGCCTAGAGATCAATACCAAAATCCAGGTGTATTCTATAACAACATACATAACTTAATTGGCTGAGGGGTTCTTTTACTAACGCATGCTAGCGTGTTTAGCGCGTGCTAAAAATAGGTATGCGCTAAATGCTAGAGATGCCCATAGGAATACATTGGTGTCTCTAGCATTTAGCATGCACCTATTTTTGGCGTGCGCTAAAAACGCTAGCACATCTTAGTAAAAGACCCCCTAAACAAGCTAATCAGCATTCACAACAACACTTAACAATCAATAATGAGCACTAATTGGCAATAATTAGAATTTATGCGCACAACTCGCTAAGCTCATTTAGTAATGATCTACATCTAAATTCTAATGTGCATAGTTCAAAAGGAGCATGGCTATGGGCGGGGAAATAGGCATTTCATGGGCGTTCAAAAATTTACATAGAATATGACTCAGTGAGTGAAAATCTATGCCAAAGGGATTTACACCACATTTTGTTGGTGTAAATGCAGGCACCTAGTTTTAGACGCTGGGATATCAACTAATGCCTACGTTTACTAAGGTGCGGAATGGGTGCGTTAAGAGTTTTTAACGCACGTAAATGGCTTACGCGCATTAAACGCTAACACGCCCATAGAAATGTATAGGCATGTTAGCATTAACACGCCTTAAATTTAAAGGTGTGTTAGAAACATACCCCTTAGCATATTCTATATACCGCGCCATAGAATACGCTTAGGCGAAAATGTGTATGGTGCAGATTTTTTAGGCACCTTAGGTAGAATCTGGCCCTAAATCCATTAGTTCACCTTAGTAAAATCCAAAAGTAAAAATTTAGCTGATCCCCAGGGTTCTTATGATTTGCTGTCAGATGCCTGTAGCTGTTGTTTTTAAGGATGGCGGGCCTCATTCCAAAAGGACTTTTTCCCATTCAGTGCCTATGGGAAATAATCTTTCTGCATGAGACCCTCTGCTTTCTTTGTACAACCTAGAAGATCATGCTGTAATTCCTTGGAACAATCAAGCTTTTCTAGTAATGCAGATCTTTCGCTTCTAACGTTATGATCCTGACTTACTCGCGGCTTTCTCTGCTCCGCTTGGATATTGTTTCCCGAGCACTTAGAATGCAAAAATCCTAGGGCCTCAGAAGAAATGTTGACTGCCTAGGGAAAATGAACGAAAGGATTTTACTTTTGAAAAAAGGTGGCAGTTAACATAGCTGAAAATAGTTTGCCTTTGCCACATAGATCCACTGTAATTTTTTTTTTTGTTTTTAAATGATGATAAAAGAAGTTAAATGAATTGCAGCTTGAAAACAAAATGTCCATTCGTATATGTTGTGTGGATCTTTTTCTTCATAATATGTATTATGAGATTAAATGTTTGTACCTACACGCCACCGTGAGTGCATACCTCCTTTTGGGGGAAAAGACAGGTTACAAATGGCTTAAATCAAATTAAATCTTCTGAGATAAGCAAAAGGATCCTTGGATGTGAAGAAGTGAGTGGAAAGTCAGGGATCCACTACAGTCTTGGCACGGCACCAGGACTGAACCTGGGCAGACTAGTTAGACTGTCCTGTCCTTATCTATTAGTGCTACTATTAAACAATAATATAGTTCTACATAGCTCCTGCAGTGCTTTACAGACACCTAGGACAGTCCTTGCTCAGTGGGGCTTAATGTCTAGATGACAGGGGGAAAGTGAGTTGAAAAACAGTGAAAAGGAAACCTGGATCCTGACACGTACTCAGGGTTTTAGGTCTGGATTTTCCTCCTCTTCTGTCAGATTTTATGTTTCTATGGTTAACGATCTTTTCCGTGAGTGCTGAAAATTGATCAGACACTGGAAACACAGGGCCCTGTAAGTTGAGTGCCACGGGGGGGGGGGTTGTGGTGGCTAATATGTGAAATTATATTTTAGCCGTGATGTCATGATATGCTCACTAGATCACAAAGCGGAGGCACAGTTTATTACCTGATTTTGTACGGAGAAGAGGAACAAGTGCTCAAAGCACTTACATGTCATGTGAGCTCTTGTCGAATCTGGCATGATGTGGAATCCGATCTGTAACCTGTGATTTCCAAATACATAGGGGAGATATGATAGAGGTCTATAAAATAATGAGTGGAGTTGAACAGGTAGTTGTGAAGCGTCTGTTCACGCTTTCCAAAAATACTAGGACTAGGGGGCATGCGATGAAGCTACAATGTAGTAAATTTAAAACGAGTCGGAGAAAACGTTTCTTCACTCAACGTGTAATTAAACTCTGGAATTCATTGCCAGAGAATGTGGTAAAGGCAGTTAGCTTAGCGGAGTTTTAAAAAAGTTTGGACGACTTCGTAAAGGAAAAGTCAATAGACCATTATTAAATGGACTTGGGGAAAATCCACTATTTCTGGGATAAGCAGTATAAGATGTTTTGTACATTTTTGAGACCTTGCTGGGTATTTGTGACCTGGATTGGCCACTGTTGGAAACAGGATGCTGGGCTCGATGGACCTTTGGTCTTTCCCAGTATGGCAAGACTTATGTACTCTTACTAAACCGCACTAGCAATTTCCGGTGCGGCAATGTCGACAAAGCCCATTCACTTTGAATGGACTTCGTCAGCATTGCCGTGCGGGAATCACTAGCACAGTTTGGTAAAAGAGGCCCAGAATGAATTGTCAGGATCCACTACATCCCATGTGATGGAGGATATGTATGTGGGTTAGCACATGAAATATATATGACATACATAATGCACCTCATTTACAGGGACTTGTATGCTATATGCCATGATGGCTGCTGCACATACATGCATACGGGTTTAGCCATGCAGTTTGAACTGAGGCTTGTATCGTCTTAAATTTGGGTGTAAAAGTTTTAAGTCTCCCGCAGTTAATTTTATAAAGGGTTTTTTTTCACATGTATGTGCACGCACAATGCTATTTATAAACTTATCTCATGTGCACGACTGTGCATGATAACAACGATGAACACACTGGTGCACAGTTCAGGAGTTGGGGAGGATTGCAGAGTCACTATTAAATGCATTTTGTATAAAATATGTGCGATCAATTATACTGCACACTCTACTTTTGCACCAGCTCCCGTGCGATCGTAATCGCACGGGAGCTGGTGCAAAAGTAGAGTGTGCAGTATAATTGATTGCACATATTTTATACAAAATGCATTTAATAGTGACTCTGCAATCCTCCCCAACTCCTGAACTGTGCACCAGTGTGTTCATCGTTGTTATCATGCACAGTCGTAATGTAATGTTATCATGCACAGTCGTAATGTAATGTAATCGTAATGTTAAGCCACAGTTTGAACACTTTTGCAAAAACATATAGAAGCTCATTTTCAAAGCACTTAGACTTACTAAGTTACATGGAGGAGCATTTTTGATAGTGCATCTAAGTTGGAGTTTGGATGTTTTGCGCTAAACATACCAAATCTGAATAGGAAATATACCCATTTTTGAAAAAAGAAAAACATCTATTTTTTTTTTTTGAAAATACCATTTTGAACAAGGTTTGTGCTTTGTGCATTTATCTTTTTAGGCCATTAAAAAAAACCCCTGCACAAGTTAAAAATGCACAAAATCAAGCCATTGGGATGTAGGAGGGGCCAACATTTTTAGCAGACTGGTTCCCCAGACATCCCAGAGAACCCTAGGGGGCACTACTGTGGACTTCATAGAAATTCTCCCAGGTACACATCTCACTGTTGCTCCCTTATCTTGTCTGCTGAGCCCTCCAACCCCCCCCCCCAAAAAAAAATAAATTACTACCCCCAACTGTACACCACTACAATAGCCCTTATGGGTGAAGGAGGTATCTATATGTGGATACAATGGGTTTCTGGTGAGTTTTGGAGAGCTCACAGTTTCCAACACAAGTGTAATAGGTAGGAGGATGTATGTGATTGAGTCCACCTGTGTCTACAGAGGAGCAGCTGTGAAGGTCACAAATTTATATCAGGTGTGGATGCAGTTCAAAAATAACATTATGGAAGCCCAGGACAAATATATTCCATGTATTAAAAAAGGAGAAAGGAAAACCAAACGACAGCCAGCACGATTAAAAAGTGAGATGAAGGAAGCTATTAGAGCTAAAAGAAAATCCTTCAAAAAATGGAAGAAGGATCTGAGCGAAAATAATAAGAAATAGTTTTAGGTATATTAAAAGCAAGAAGCCGGCAAAAGAATTGGTTGGACCGCTAAATGATTGAGGGGTAAAAGGGGCACTCAGGGAAGACAAAGCCATAGCAGAGAGATTAAATGAATTCTTTGCTTCGGTCTTCACCGATGAAGATTTGGGAGAGATACTGGTGCCAGAAATGATATTCAAAGTTGACGAGTCAGAGAAACTGACTGAAATCTCTATAAATCTGGAAGATGTAATGGTGTAATTTGACAAATGAGTAGCAAATCACATGGACTGGATGGTATTTATCCCAGAGTACTGATAGGCTTGAAAAATGAACTTGCAAAACTATTGTTAGTAATACTTAATTTATCTTTAAAATCAAGCATGGTACCGGAAGATTGGAGGGTGACCAATGTAACGCCGATTTTTAAAAAAGGATCCAGAGGTGATCCAGGAAATTATAGACTTGTGACCCTGACGTCTGTGTCGGGCAGAATGGTAGAGACTATTATAAAGAACAAAATTGCAGAGCACATTCAAAAGCATGGATTAATGAAACAAAGCCAACATGGATTTAGTGAAGGGAAATCTTGCCTTATCATTTCTTTGAAGGGGTGAACAAACATATGGATAAAGGTGAGCTGGACGGATTTTCAAAAGGCATTTGACAAAGTACCTCATCAAAGACTCCAGAGGAAATTGAAGAGTCATGGGATAAGAGATAGTGTACTATTGTGGATTCAAAACTGGTTAAAAGATAGAAAACAGAAAGTAAGGTTAAATGATCAGTATTCTCAATGGAGAAGGATAAATAATGGGGTTCCTCAGGGGTCTGTTCTGGGACCGTTGCTTTTTAGCATATTTATAAATGATCTAAAGATGGGAGGTAATTAAATTTGCTGACAACACAAAGTTATTCAAAGTAGTTAAATCGCAAGAGGATTGTGAAAAATTGCAAGAGGACCTTACGAGACTGTGAGACTGGGCATCCAAATGGCAGATGACGTTTAATGTGAGCAAGTGCAAAGTGATGCAGGTGGGAAAGAGGAACCCAAACTATAGCTACGTAATGCAAGGTTGCAGCTTAGGAGACACCGACCAGGAAAAGGATCCAGGTGTCATCGTTGATGATATGTTGGAACCCTCTGCTCAGTGTGCGGCGGCGGCTAAGAAAGCAAATAAAATGTTAGGTATTATTAGGAAAGGAATGGAAAACAACATTGAGGACCGCACCTCAAATACAGAGAAGGGTGACAAAAATGAGAAAGGGGATGGGATGACTTCCCTAAGAGGAAAGGCTAAAGCAGCTGGGGCTCTTCAGCTTGGAGAAAATATGGCTGAGGAGAGATATGATAGAGGTCTATAAAATAATGTGTGGAGTGGAACGGGTAGACGTGAATTGCTTGTTTACTCTTTTCAAAAATAGTAGGACTAGGGGGCACTCAATGAAGCTACAAAGTAGTAAATTTAAAAAGAATCAGAGAAAATGATTCTTTACTCAACATATAATTAAACTCTGAAATTTGTTGCCAGAGAATGTAGTAAAAGCAGTTAGCTTCACGGGGTTTTAAAAAGGTTTGGATAGCTTCCTATAAGAAAGTCCATAAGTGATTATTAAAATGGACTTGGGGAAAATCCACTGCTAATTTCTAGGAAAACCAGCATAAAATGTATTGTACTGTTTTGGGATCTTGCCAGGTACTTGTAACTTGGACTGGCCACCGTTGGAAACAGGATTCTGGGCTTGATGGACCTTCGGTCTGTCCCAGTATGGCAACACTTATGTTCTTATATTCACTACACTACTCTGAGGATCTGCATGCTAGCCGGTTATCTTTAAACTGGCTAAAGATATTCCACGTTTTCACAAGGCCAAATATGGCTGCCAAACAGGCTTTAAAAATTGGTGGATAGACGGTTATATCAGGCAATATAACCAGTTATCTGCTAACGATGTATTATTTGGCGTTGCGGTTCCTGGCTGGTTAAATAGTTTTGAATCTTGGGGGGCATATATTTATGTATATCAAACAGAAATACAGTCAGATTTTAGTCATTATGATTTTTTATCTGGTCTTGAAGTATGAATCATATATCCATGGGGTTATGGCTCTAGAAGAAAGAAAAAGTTGTTTCCTTTGAAGTATGTTCTCCCAGTCTCCCTTCAGAGTCTGCACACTGGTGAGGGGCTTTAGAGGACTACATTATAGCTAAAAAAAATACCTTAGTAGAGGACCTAGAGGTTTTTACAGCTATTCACTCTTTCTACAGTACTAGGATAGGGGACATTCCATGAGCAGATATTTTTTTGGACAATGCACAATTAAGCTGTGGAATTTGATGCCAGAGGATGTGATCAAGGTTAATAGTAAACATGGGTTTGGACAAGTTCCTGGAAAAAAGGTCCTTCATAAAGTCAACCAGAGGTGGGCACTTCCACCTGTTACTTCTGGGAGTGAGCAACAGTAAATGGCTCTCACCCTTAGGATCATTTCAATACTTGCAAGTGACCTGGACAGGAGTCAGGAAGCTAGGCTCGATATCTGTAATTATTTTCATTCTTATGTTTAGTAAATGAAATGTATCATGGTCCACAAAAAATTCAATTAAAAAGAAAGAAATGTCAGGTCAGTGGGCCTTGTAAGGTAAGAGTTTTCAGCTTGTGTGTGTCTAGTCCTACTGATGAGCCCTGAAAGACATACGTGTTGGCTCAGCTAAAGTTCTTTCTGCAGGTGCTTATGTAGGAAAACCCATGAAGGATAATTCTATAATGTTAGACACCAATAATACACACATATTTATGGAGTAATAGTAGTTGCATGTGATTGGTGCCAGTAATTGGCAGTCGCGTGCATAAGCACGGGGCGCTTTTCTATACAATGTGCTCTTGAGTCTCTTGGAGGGAATTCTATCAATGGTGCTCAAAATTGGTACTAAGCACTACTCTATAAAGGACACACTTAGAGCAATTCCTGTACCCAACGCTGGGCACCAGCGTTATGCCAGCTGAAACTTGATGTAAATCCTGGCGCGCAAGTTGGGTACGGATCCCCCCATATTCTATAACACTGCGCCAAACTTTTCAGAACATCCATGACCTGCCCATGCCTCTCCCATGGCCACACCCTATTTTGGGTTGCATGCTATGAGATTTGGGCACCCAGTGTTATAGAATAGCACACAGCCAGATACACACACATATCCGAATTGCTGCAGATTAAAGTCAATAATTGGTTGTTAGCCTCCAATTATTACTTGCTAATGGCTCATTATCCAATAGTTGCATGCACATCTTGGATCAGTGCCCAAATTTGGGCACCATATATGGAATCCAGGAGGTAGTGCATGGGGAGGGGGTGTTAATGTGAGTGAAGCATAGGCATGTCATGGGCATTTGACCTAATACCGTGTGCAATTTATAGAATAATATTTACATTGTGCAGGTGGCATGGCTCACTTAGGAGTGTCCACTTACACCTGCCATTGAGTTGACATAAGTGGCTGTGCACCAATGCCAACTTACTACTGTATTTAATTCTCTCATCTGCTGACCTTGGATTGACATAACTCCTTCAATTGTATTAACATGATCTTCAAGTCTTCTTAAGGAAGCCTCCAAATTGTTAACTCTTCTACTCACAACATTCTCCAAAGCTGCCAAAGCAATCCAAATCGAGTCCAGATTAATAACATAACATAACATAACATAACAAAAGAAAACAAAACATAACAATACAATTTCTATTCCACATTCAAATTTCTGGTTCTACACAGATAACCAAAACACAAGAGACTAGATAATCACCAGGAAGTACAAAAGAAAATAACTAACAACAAAGCCTAAAATTGTCTATAGTTGGAATACATAGATTAGTCAGATCTTACTAGACTATTATCCTCTAGAATTCAACACATATTTCCTAAAGAAAGATGTTTATAAATTGTTTTCTAAAAGACATAATTAGTAGTAGACAGTAATAAAGTAAGTACCTCTTTATTTAATCTTGCAGCTTGAAATGACAATTAAGTCCCCTTAATTTTTAACCTCTAATTTTTTAAAGATGGGTAGATAAATGGATGAACTTTTCTGGTAGGTTTAGCAAGTTCCCCCTAAGCTGTATCTTCTGGGGGTCATGCTGGGCTAGAATGTCATGTTTGCCCAGTTTCTCCTTCATGCACCGCTAACAGGCTAACTCTACTCTCGTATTGATGCACACCTACATTGGAACTATAGCAGCTTCCGAGGTCAGGTAAAAGGGCCACCGAAGAGGCAAAGCCATTTTAGGCAGGAACACATCTACCTTGCTTGATACCAACTGCACTCTCAAGCTTCCTAGCTGTTAAGATAGAAACTCCTGCTTGAGGTGGAGGTTTTTGGTTTTCATGACTCATTGAAGCCTGAAGCTGGGATGACGCTCTTTCACTGTTCCTGGCAGCAAGAATCGCACCTGAAGTCAATGCTGGCAACGGAGTTCTCATTATCTGTAGCAAAGTTGGTTAAGCCATTGGAGGGGGCAGGGGGCACTGGATCTCAGCTTGGAGCCACCCTTCCTCTTCACCATTGTGAAGCAAGTTCCAACAAGAAAAGGGAAGAAACAATGACAGCTTCTGCCAGTGGGGTTCACTCTGCCACTGGCATCTTAGATCTCCCTGCACAAAGACAAATCTGACAATCACTGCACCACAAATCCTCCAGAGTCTCCCCAAACCAAGTTGGAAGGAGGAAATCCCTTATGTCCTCCTGCCTTGATGTCTGTGATTACCGTGACAGCCATGAACTCCAAATTGGGAGGAGTTAAGGGCAGCTCCTTCTTCCAAGTAAGCTTGAAGAGGGTTTGGGGGGGGGGGGGGGCCTAATGGAGCATGGAAAAATGGGGAGGGGGGGATTCTGCCAAGGGGCTAGTAATGGCTATTGGATTCTCTCCTTTGCTGCTCTTTCTTGAATGCAGGAGGCTGGGGGATAAGAGGCTTTTTGATCCCTCCACTCTACTCTACTTTTATTTTCATTGAGATGGAGGGGGAATCTGACCAACCACAGTTAGGCCTGCTTTTGGCTAGTGCTGAGAATCACTGCTAGGCATGACACCTAATTTCTCCCCATCTTACCTCACCACTGGACCCACTTAGAATTTGACCATCTAACTCTAGCCACTTAGTGAAATTTGGCTGTTTAAAGTTAGTGAGATGGCCTGAAATTTTCAAAGGGTTTGATCTACTTTTTGGGTTCAGCTGTGTGCCTGTGACCTGGACTGGCCATTGTTGGGGACAGGATGCTGGGCTCCACTGACCTTGGTCTGACTCATCTTTTTCTTATGATCTAGTTGCCAAGTCTTTTTTTGGTATCTTGATCCCCAAAGTAAGTAAATACTGTTGTATGCAAGGAAAGAGAAAACGGGTAGGGGTGTGCAGCTCAAACATTTTCCTCTTGTGTTTATGGGAATTTGTTTTGGGGGGGGGGGAGTTTTTTGGCACTTTTTTTTGTTATTTATTTATTTTATTTATGGTTCATTTGTATCCCACATTTTCCCACACATGCAGGCACAATGTGGCTTACAGAAAAATTAGGAAAAATTACAAATTGAGAAAATACAGTTAAAGTTGACAAAGGATAGACAAGGGGAGAAGTAGCTAACAATGGGGAACTAAGCAGGATGGGGGAGTGCGGTGGAAATATTAATCATTAGAGGAACTAGGGGAGTACGTTTTAACAAAGAAGTAAGTTTTTAGAAACTCATGTGAGAGATTCATATCTTGAAGAGTGCACACTAGCTGCAAAGAGGGTGCATTCTTTCCCTACAGTGCACACATATATACTCTATTCACACATGAATGATGGTTTGTGAATGCGCACACTGTTGGGAAAAACTGTGCACTCTTTGCAAATACTGCATGCTCTGCAAAAGTGCACACTTTCAGAACAGTGCACATTCCTTCAGAAGAGTGAGCACTATTAAGGACACACAAAAAACTCCCTTGAAATTTCATGCTTTTTCTTACTGTTTCATTTGAAAAAGACATATTTAAATTTATCATGTCCTTTCAAACGAATGCATGTCCCTAAAAAAGGCTGATATGGGAACGAGAAAGAGAGTGCAAGAGAGAGCCTCTTTGTATACTGTGTGAGTGGAGTGGAGGAATAGCCTAATGATTCATGCAGAGGCCTAAGAAACAGAGGAACTAGGTTCAAATCCCACTGCATCTCTTTGTGATTCTGGGCAAGTCACTTAACCCTCCATTGCCCCCAGGTACAAAATAAGTACCTGTGCATAATATGTAAATCACTTTGATTGTAAGCACAGAAAAGCAGTATATCAGCTCCCCTTTGTTTCTAAACCTTTTAATTTTTAACTGAAATATTCAAAATGTTGGAGGGCTTTTATTAAAACTGAATTCTACTGGCCATAGTAGCTGTTGTAGTAGGGACTCTTGGCAATCCATCCTCTTCCTCCTCTTCCCACTGACACTGCTGGAGAGTTTTCTGCTGGTTGATGGGCAGCCCTCTCTTGCAAGCTGCTATTAGCCGCTGCTGGTTTTGTTGAAGGCTGGCCTCTGCATGGCTGCATTTTAACACCTTTTCTGCTAAGTAGGAGGCCAGCGCAGGGTGCTAAATTCCTGTCTGTGAAATAAATCTGCCTGCAGCCCAGTTCCAGCCTGTCAGGCAGGGTTTGCACTGATGGGTTCTGAGCCGGTTTCCTCTCTGTGTGTGAAGCAGCTAGTAGCCACTAGGGAGCCGTCTTCAGCTCAAATTTCAGAGTTAGCTCATTAGGCTACTAACGGCAGACAGCTTAAACTTATCCACCAAGTTATGCAGTGAAAAGCCGCAAGTACTTCTAATATTCTACTTTTCCCAAACCTCCTGTACTGGCCCTGCAGTTGAAACAGGCCCTTTCCCAGTGAGGCCTCTGTTTGGCCTAGACAAGGATAGCTGTGTTTGGTATAGCAGGTCTTTCTGTTTTGCTACCATACTTGGAATAGAGCTTCTTACACCTCTCTCTGCCTTCTGTCATCACAGGATCTGGTCAATCAAATGCTTTATACTTCATATATAGGGTGGCTGTATTGCTCCAGGAAAAGGGGAGATCAACATAGCTAGTCCTGAATTTTTTTTTTATCTCATTCCATGAATGAAGATTAGAATTCCTGCTTGTATTACAGAGTTTGATAGGGAAATCAGCAGGCCCGCTGAGAGACAGAGCCAGGTCTGGGGCAGGGCTGCTGCAGCTGCTCCCCCCAACTCGGGACTCAGCCACCACCCCTTGTTTGCTTGGGCCACCACCCCTTGTTTGCTTGGGCCCCCCCCCCCCCCCCCCCCGCCACTCCCTACCTTCCTGTGTCAGTGCATCTGCTCTTCCCTGGGTCCGGTGCTGGGGTCTGTCTCTCTTCTACTCCTGTGTGCCGGGACCAGGTTATTGTGCAGGAGAGAGACAAACACTGGCGCAGGGCCCCCCCTTGGAGGCCCTGGCCTGTGGAATTTTGCCCCTCCCAACCCCCCCCCCCCCTCTCTGTGGCTCTGGAAATCAGAACTGTATCTTTCTACACGCGGTGGATGAAACCAGGACCAATTTGGCTTGACACAGTGCTATGTACTTATGTATTTATATGTATAATCCTATTCACAAGCTTCCATTACTTGCTTACAAATGTTGGTCAGACTCAGATCAGATAGCTCCATGGGTAAGAACTAGGCTGAAGCAATACTAGGCAGCTTCTTCAACAGAGACTTGATCTTCAGGAAGTGACATCACTGTCTGTTGGCTAGGCCCTCACACTTTTTTTTTCTGGCCTCTTATTTTTGAGTAGAGAGTCAGGGCAGAGGACAGTCATATAATTGAGTTTCTGTTGCCACTCTTTCTCTCTCTTTGCCTGAAGTCAATCTCTCTTCCTGAGTATATGAGTGTGCTTCTATAAGCTCAATGCAGAAAATGGCAACACAATTCTGTCGCGTTGACCTTTACCCAACTAGATATATTTTTTGCTCATTTGGCTTATTGACAGTTTCATTTTTAGGATAAATATATATTTATTACTTAAATCAGAGTAAGAAATATTACATTACAGTCTGGATCTGTTAAATATCCTCCCAATCCCAGGAATAGCTGTAAAATTCATGCCCCTAGGTTTCACTCACACCTATTTCTGGGTGTGCATTTTCCTGATGGTTATCTTTTCTGTATATTTAAGCTGTCCACCCTGGACAATGCCCAGTGCTCTGTAATTTTACAGGAACTGCAGAACTACAAGCCCAGACATGCAATGGGGTAAATGCCCAGCAGAATGACAACAGCCCAAGGAAGCTAATTAGTGGGACAACAATGCAACACATAAATAACATATTTATTGCCTTAAGGAGAAAAAGGAGATAGACAGGAGGAGTCCTGCCGATATTGAATGGACAGAGATATGAGGGGGAATAAGCATTGAGAGAAATGCAATTAGTATTCTTGTAGGGAACTATTGAATTTTATGATGGTGATACACAAGAGAGAGATGCAGATGGTATACTAACATTATTAAAGATCTGAAGCACAAATTACTCAACAGTGGGGTTTTTAAGATGTTCATTTAGTGAATGCCTTACTGTGCCATTTTTGAGACTGAGGCGTTGCGTGATTTTAGGATGTGAGGACTGTTTCTTTTTCTACCTACTGCAAATTCACTAATTCGGTTCTGGAATTGATATTGAAAATGTTCCCTTACACTGTATTACAGTAACATGGACCTACTCACTGCCCCTGTACTCCTTTTTATTTATTTATTTATTTATTATTTTCATTTAATAATTCACACAGCAATGTGATAATACAACTCACATTTGAAATTACAAAAGAAATTCTTTTCAAAAAGAGATGAGGAAACAAAAAACATTTTTTTTTCCGTCCACTACTAAGGAAAAACAATTCCAAGAAAAGGAAAAAAGAAAATTAAAAGAAACATCAGATTATTAATGCACACAAGCTATCTCTAAATTCAGACTCCAGCCTGCAATGTAGGAGGGCATATAACAGTCACTTCAACTCTAGCATCTAGGAAATCTTTAAGCTGTTTAGGGTCTACAAATTGAAATTGTTTACCCTCAAGCATAACAGTACATATACAAGGAAAACGTAAAACAAAATTAGCTTTCAAGGCTTCTACCCTGGGACGGAGTTCCAAAAAGGCCCTACGTCTCATTTGTGTCGGCCTAGAAAGGTCAGGAAAAATCCTAATTTTGGAACCCATAAACAGATCGTCTAAATGTCTCAGGGAAAGTCTTAACACAGCATTCCGATCAGGTTCTAGCACAAAAGTGACTAACATTGTAGTCCTGTAGGTAATCACATCCAGTGAACTTTCCAGGAAGGAAGTAAGGTTCATTTCTTCACCCATTTCTCGTCTAGGGGGATCTCCCAATGTCCCCTTAATATTCCAGATGTAATAGGCTCGGGTTATGGGAGGCAATGATTCTTTATCCATTCCCAGAATGTCAATCATATATTTTTTCACCATCTCCGTTGAGGAAATTAAAGGAGATTTGGGGAAATTAAGAAACCGAAGGTTAAGTCTCCGAGACTGATTTTCGAGGTATTCCAAACGTTTGTGTAAGAAATTATTGTCCTTAACCAAAACGGATTCCAAAGACCCCATTTCTTGAATCTTAGTGTCTAATTTTTCAATCTTAGAGGACTGCTGTGCTGTCACCTGTGCCTGGATCAGAACTGCTTCTGAAAGAGTTTTTATATCTTTAGTATTTTCTTTTAACATAGCTTGCATGGAGGAGTGAGTATTATGTACCATATCCCACAGTGACTCTAATGTCACAATAGAGGGTTTACTTATTCCACTCGTTGGCAAAAGGGAGTGTGGTGGGGTCTCGGTGGAAGTAAGTCTATTAACAATAGCTTGTGGTAATACCTTTAAGGCCAAATCGGCCGAAAACGTAGAATCCGGGTCCCACTCAGTTTTGCCGCTGTCCTCCCCTCTGGCAGCTCCGAATTCACCCCTTCGGTTTCGGGTACTGCCTGGTCTGCGGCAAATTGAACACTTCCTGGCTGTGGAGGTTCCCTGCGGTCTTCGGGGCTCAAGGAAACCCCGTCTCCGCTATCCATCGACGTCGTCACGTCGACAATGGCAGAGGGAGTCGATGAACATAGAGGTCCCGGCGGCGTCCTGGGAAACTGTAAGGTAGTTTGCCTCAACATCATCGAAGGTCCAGGAACTGAGGGAGGCTCCCTAACCTTCCCCCTCCGTTTCCCCATCGCTAACGACGGGGCGAGGGAGTCAAAAGAGGAAATAATTCACAGCGTCCTCCAGGAGCTCAAACAGGTGCGTGTGTGCGAAGCGCCATCTTGGAATCACCCCGCCCCTGTACTCCTAGTAGGGACTGTTTGGCGTTAACCCGTTTGGAGCTCAGGATTTCTGCTCCCCTTCTTTTCCTTCCCCCACAGTCATTGTAAAATCCACAGAATTCTCACCAACACCTGCTGCAAATATTTTGGCAAAAAATGCAAATTTGTCAGATTGCTCGGCAATGAGGATTCAATTTTTCACACATCCTTCTACATATTGTCCCTGTGATTGCTTTTTTTAAAAATTTTTTTAAAGTTTTCTCAGAAGCAGGACTCTTATTGTTAATTAACTTGGTACCAACTGGCCCAATCCAGTTGGTGCCAGCAGTTGGAGAAACCTTTGACTTACTTTTCCAGCTCTGGCTGGATAATGCAGGTGGGATATCCATTCAGAAGCAATAGGCAGAATCCCAGGATCAGACCAGCTACTAGGTGGACTAGGCAAATGCCTAGGGCAACAGCATGGGGGGGGGGGGGGGGGAAACAAGAGAGTAGATTCCTCTCCCCTTCCCCTTAGCATCTCCCCCTTCCCTGCCCCCGCCACTCTTCCTGGACCCAAGCACAGCTGCATCCTGCCTACCTCTGACAGAAACTCCTGTGTTGGGATTGGGGGGGGAGGTTTGGGACATTGCAGTTCTTGAGTGTGGATCTGTGTTTAAAGGGCTCATGATAGAGCTGAGTCTGCTTTAAACTTCTGCCTCAGTCCAGGAAGAGGTAGGGCAGCAGCAGGGGTGAGGAAGTGGGGGAGGTGCTGGACACAGGACAAGGGGGCATTGGGAAGGAGAGAGGAGATGGATGGTGATAGGCAGTTGAAATGTGGATGCTGGCCACTTGGGTGAAGGGTAAAGAGAGGAATGGGAGATGCTGAATTATGGGGTAAGGGAAGGGTGATGCTGAACTATGGAAAGGGAAAGGAAAGGGAGGTGCTGGACCATAAGGAGGTAGGGCCTTGAGCCATCCCATGGGATCGGGAGGAGCATGTCTGAAGATTTACCTAGGGCATCAGATGGGCCAGTCCTAGGGAGCCTATTTCTTTACAGGGAAGAGCTCCTTTCCACATATGTCATAGGGAGTATGAAAACAGCCCATGCCCATGTCCTAAAGGAGTCAGAGCACCTACATTCTGTAGAGGAGGAGGGTTGGTTGGTACCTCCATTCTGAAGGTGCTAATGGAGAGGGAAATTAATTATTTCCATTCTCATGCTCACCTCCTTTGAAAAGATGGGAAAGGCTGGAGGCTCTGCTTAAAGAGGAACCTTTACTGCATCTGTGTCCTGGAGGAAAGGGGAGGAGCCTGGGAGTCTCTCTCCCACAGATGTTTTCAGTTTCCTGCATTTTCTCCAGCTCTCGCATGAGTAGGGATTTTGATTCTAAATGATTGATTGCTGGTGCTTAGCAGAAGCGAGAGCAGAAGCTCAGAGGTTTTGGGGTCAGAGCTCTCTGCCACCTGATCATCTGTTCTCCTAAAGGGGCTCAGGCTCAGGAACAAACAGGAAACTGAGTGTCTAGGTCAGATTGGATGCTCACAGAGTGAGAGGGACAGTGGGTGTGATGCATGTGTGTCAAGGTAACAAAGAATATAGAGATCCTGTCCAGAGAACAAGCAGGGAAGATAGGAGTGTGAATTTACCAAAAAGAGATCACAAACAGAGGAGCCTATTTACTAAGCCACAATAAAACTGGACATTAACCAAGACTGTAGAATATTCAGTTTCATCTTTTTCCTCAGCCACTAACATGTGTGTAGGAGGAAAGAGAGCACTGGATCAGCTGATGCCATTTTGAGCATTGGCACAAGTGGGGCAGAAGTATGTGGGTATCACTCCTGCCTCAAAATCCCTTTCCATGACATTGGATTGGTAGACAAAGATGGAGGGACCTGGTTGGAAGGAAGGATGTGGGATTGGGTAGGAGGGAGGATTTTGGGGATGGAGCCTTTTAAGTCATTTGGGACGGACATAGGAAGTGATCTTGAGGCAGGTAGCTCTTTCTCAGCTTTTGGTACTTGGGAAGAGAGATGTGGTAGCTGTGTTAGTCCACTTTTAAAGGTAATCAATAGAAATACAAGAAAAGAAAACATAGAAAAGAAAATAAGATGATACCCTTTTTATTGGACTAACAATACATTTTTTTCATTAGCTTTCGAAGGTAACCCTTCCGATCTGATGAAGAAGGGTTACCTTCGAAAGCTAATCATAAAATGTATTTAGTTAGTCCAATAAAAAGGTATGTGGGAAGGGAAGGGAAAGAGGGCAGAACCAGCCAGAGGTAGATGTCTTGGAATGCAGAAGGTGGGGGGAAATGACAGCGAGGTCCTGATGGACTAGCTTAGCCTCTGAGTGCTGGATGTATGTGAATTAGTCACAGATTTCACGATGCTACATGTGGGAGACCCCACTGTAATAATAAAACTTAACAAGTAATAAGAGAACAAGAAGCTGTGTTTTTCCTTCTGAAAACATTCTAAACATGATGAAGTTGGCAGAAGTTTGGCTTGAAAGCTGGTAAGTAAATAGTATGATATTTCAACATGGCAGCAGAGGGAAAGACTAGCACAGCACAGCCTGAGCTTGTGGAACAGAATTTTACCACAAAAGCACATTGTAAATAGTGTAATCTCAGATAAACATGTGGCACCCAGTAACATACAGTAGTAGGTAGCAGCAAAGATCAACTCGCCATCCACTTTACCCAGTTATACCGTTTTATGCTGCTAAGAGTATATCCAGCAACGTAGACCAGAAAGGATGATCTTTATCTGCTATCATCTCCTATGTCACTGTATGCCACAATAATCCAGTGAAAGGACAGCTGGAGAGACACTGATTCTGTGGTCAGGTCTTGCACAATGGTGACACCTACATATTTCGGTGCCACTTACATATTTGAATGTACATAATACCTGCATGCTCACAGGTAACTGGCAGTAAAACAGTTAATCGCTATTCTGTAAGGGCACGGGTAAGTGGCACAGTGCATAAATCCAAGGGGGTATTCACATGGGCAGGGCATAGGTGGTGGTACTGCAACTTACATGTGCCACTTACAGAATAGCGTGAGTTACGAGTGCCCTTGCTGCACTTAGGAGTCTGCAGTTATACTGGGTCTATGGCTGCTGTAACTACGCATGCCTAGATTTTAGGCATCCTGATACTAGTATCCTACAATGGAATCTAGGCACCCAGGTGTTGATATATAATAAGCTGTCACTGCACAGCATTATGGGGCCTACTCATAAAATAACCTCCCTAGTGACTAGCTTCAGGGACTGCAATTGCAGAGTCCCAGAACCAGATCTGGTTCATGGCCTTTGGTTAAGGACTGTTGCAGAGATAACTGGCCAGATGAGTTGGGAGGAGATATAAAAAGAGAGAATAAATCCCTAGCAAATTGTGAATGGCGCTGTAGCTCAACATAAGCCAACTGAGCAGGGAGACCAAAAGAGCAGGAGGGAAACAAATGCACATAAATTAGGGTCAGTGGTTGAACAAGGCATACCACAAAGACCAACAAATGTGAACTCCTCTACACATATCCAGAATTGTCTTATAATATTTGACTGTTATACTAATATCTTGCTTTATCATTATCATGCTACCCAAGATCTTTCTGTAATACTAAATGTCTATTTCTTATACATCTCCACCATTCGTGATGTATTGTAAGCCACATTGAGCCTGCAAAGAGGTGGGAAAATGTGGGATACAAATGCAATAAATAAATAAACAAACAAATGGATATAATGATAGATATGGGCAGATACAGGCAGTGAACAGGTGGATGCGGTGAATGGATGAACAGATATAGTCACATATAGAGAGGTCATTTTTGTAGATGGGGCCTACACATGTGAAAACATGCAAAACATCCCAAATGTGCAAAAACACCAGTATTTGGGATTTTGTGCATAGTCTACTTGAAAAACATTTGCCCTATTGTCCCTTTGCAAACAGTAGATTTCACATGTGGTCTGTTATATGTAAAAATTTACTGAACATGCAAAACAGAATTGAGTGAAAACTGGTGCATAGAGATATCTTCTTGGGCTACTTTTCATAGAAGTTTGCTACAAGGCTCATTGATATCTATTTGCTGAAGTGGGTCACTAACCTGCGGGAATGGAAATATTGCAGCTTAGCATATTAGCCTCATGAACTGAACAAGGGAATGGCCTTAACACACCACAGTTTTCTTTCTGTTTTAATTGCCCAGCTGAAAGAATAATAATGCTAACAATCAGAGTAATTGTAATCACCATAAGTGTCGGATGTTCCTGTAAATTCCTTCTCTCTGGTTCTCAGTCAATCTCAGGGGAGGAGATGGTATAATAGTTGGGAAGAAGGAGAACTCGTCATGTCTTTGTTCTGAGAAAACCTTAGCATTTGAGAATTAGGTTCTGATCTTAAAGAACTGTTAGGTGTGAGAAGCAGTATAGTGTCTCATGGTTTGATGCTATTAAGCTCTTTCGTTAGTGAAAGGATCCTAATGTCACAGTTGCTGATGGCAGCTGTGGTGTCATTAAAGAATGGAGCAGGCATAGAATCGCTCAGACCTGGGCATTTGCTTGAAAGCTACAGCTGCCACAGTTTACACACCTTACATAATTCACAGCACATGTCTCAGCTACAAAAGGCGTTTGGTAGACAGGCCGCTGCCTGCCTCTCAGTAGGCCTGCTGTGAGTGTGTCAGCAGCACTGTTAACCATGATAAAGTGCGTCATTGATAATTTTGACAGTAATATTGAAGCGGCAATAGAATCTTGCATGCTCTTGAACACCTATGTTTTAAAACAATGCATGAAAGAAAAGAATGGGACTCAATCTGTAGGGTCTATAGACTCCATACCATTCATTTCACTCTGCATACCCTCCAACTAGGCCTGTTTTCAGTTACCCTATCTGTGGTGTCTTGCCTTACATCTAATCATTGGCCACTGTGTACTAGTGTTGGACAATCTAGAGATGGCACAAGTTAAGTACATAAGTACATAAGTAATGCCATACTGGGAAAAGACCAAGGGTCCATCGAGCCCAGCATCTTGTCCATGACAGCGGCCAATCCAGGCCAAGGGCACCTGGCAAGCTTCCCAAACGTACAAACATTCTATACATGTTATTCCTGGGATTTTGGATTTTTCCAAGTCCGTTTAGTAGCGGTTTATGGACTTGTCCTTTAGGAAGCCGTCCAACCCCTTTTTAAACTCTGCTAAGCTAACCGCCTTCACCACATTTTCCAGCAATGAATTCCAGAGTTTAATTACACGTTGGGTGAAGAAAAATTTTCTCCGATTTGTTTTAAATTTACTACACTGTAGTTTAATCGCATGCCCCCTAGTCCTAGTATTTTTGGGAAAGCGTGAACAGACGCTTCACATCCACCTGTTCCACTCCACTCATTATTTTATATACCTCTATCATGTCTCCCCTCAGCCGTCTCTTCTCCAAGCTGAATAGCCCTAGCCTCCTTAGTCTTTCTTCATAGGGAAGTCGTCCCATCCCCGCTATCATTTTAGTTGCCATTCGCTGCACCTTTTCCAATTCTACTATATCTTTCTTGAGATGCGGCGACCAGAATTGAACACAATACTCAAGGTGCGGTCGCACCATGGAGCGATACAACGGCATTATAACATCCTCACACCTGTTTTCCATACCTTTCCTAATAATACCCAACATTCTATTCGCTTTCCTAGCCGCAGCAGCACACTGAGCAGAAGGTTTCAGTGTATTATCAACGACGACACCTAGATCCCTTTCTTGGTCCGTAACTCCTAACATGGAACCTTGCATGACGTAGCTATAATTTGGGTTCTTTTTTCCCACATGCATTACCTTGAACTTGCTCACATTAAACGTCATCTGCCATTTAGCCGCCCAGTCTCCCAGTCTCGTAAGGTCCTCTTGTAATTTTTCACAATCTTGTCGCGAGTTAACGACTTTGAATAACTTTGTGTCATCAGCAAATTTAATTACCTCACTAGTTACTCCCATCTCTAAATCATTTATAAATATATTAAAAAGCAGCGGTCCTAGCACAGACCCCTGAGGAACCCCACTAACTACCCTTCTCCATTGTGAATACTGCCCATTTAACCCCACTCTCTGTTTTCTATAACTCTGGGAGTTATGTCTTTCATCAGAGACTGCCTCCCAAATGTGGAAGAATAGCTTAGTGGTTAGAGTAACAACAGTTTGAGAACCTGGGAAGCTGGATACAAATCCCACTGCTGCTCATTGTGATCTTGGGCAAGTTACTCCACCATCCACTGCCTTAGGTAAAAACCTAGGTGTAGATTTTCAAAGGGGTTTAAGTGGGCGGAGGAGGCTCCTGCATGCATAAACCCTGATCAGTGGGCCATCCCTGGATAGTCAGTGGCATTTAATTTCACAAAGTCATTGAATATGCCCTCTAACTGCTGTGGCACTATGGAGTCAGGGAGGAGCCATGCAAAAACTGGTGAAATCTGCAGGGCAGAAGTGTCTGTATTTCCTGTCTGTAAAATTAGTAAGATCTTCAACAATATGAGAGCATATGTTTGCAATTGCTGGGATGGTCAAGTGGAATACCTTGCCAAGTGAACTATGTATTATGCAAACATTATCCTTGTGATATTCAAATACATTTAACTGACCAGGATCGGCACCTGTCCAGTTAAATGCTCAATAACCAGCTATCCGCCCATTGTCAGCTAAATTTGGAACTGGGTAACTTGGCATTTCTGTACAATGAATATTCATGAGATTGATTTGCATGCATGGCTCTTTGGTATGCAAATCTATCTCATACGTATTCATTGTGGATATTCTAAAAACCTGATTGGCTGTGGTTCTCCCAGAGCAGGTTTAGGAATCATTGGTTTAAGCAGGCATTTTCTATTGATTCTTTCTGGTTATAGAACCATTGACTGAACCGGTTTATTAAAAAAAGGTTTAGGGCCCCACTTCAGGCCAACTGAACAAGATGATCCAGTTTTGGTTTTGTCCCATTGCATGCATTGATCTGTAGGTCATTGGGAACTCAATAGAAGAATCAGGAGTACAAAATCAGGCCTGCATCTCGCTCTTCAGCAGGATATGCTTTTCTGAGACCATGTTAGCCCATTCCTTTGATGTTTCTTTTTTATGTGGCCTGGAACACTCATGTACAGTGATTGAAGGTCCTTTCTGTGATGGTCATCTCGGTAGGGAAGAGCACAGATCTGGAACCTGAAAACTGTGCTGATTATCCCAGTGGAGATATTTGGAACATCAAATATTTCAGCTGTTGTTCTTATAACAAGCCAAATCAATCTGTGGTGCAATGTCAGGTAGGAGAACTTTTAATTGCCCTCTTGAAATGTATTAGCCAGGTGATAATAGTTTGAGTTATCTCTCTCTTAACCTTTACACGGCCAATAACAAATTAAACATCATTACTGGAGTTTAAAATAGATTGTAAATCTCCAGACCCAGTAATACTCATACTAACAGCCAGACGGTTGTGGAATGACATTTAATGACACTAGAATCACAACCCAGAATGTTGCTTTAAGTAAAAGGGAAGATAACAGGGCAATTATGAATTCTACCTATAGACCTACAGTTTGTGTTAAGCTCTTTTAATGGGGCTGAGTTTTTGTATGGTCTCGTCCTGAGAATTCTTTGTTTGCAGACAAATTTCAGAGCAGAAAGTTTGGGCTGATACTTGAATTGTTGACCCTAAGCCCAGCTTTAAGTGAGTTCCTTTATGCACTTTTCTTCCCACCTCGTATTAAGTAATCTACCCGGTTGCACTTGGCTTTTTTGATGATTACCTCATTATTTTATTTTCGTTTATAAAATTTATATAGTACCCTATCTGAATCAGTTATCATTCAAAGCGCTCTACAATGATATCAGGAAAATACAATATAAACTATCATAAATTAAATAACAACTAAAACAGACATACCCTAATTTGTCAGCAGAACCCTTAGAAGTAGTATCGGACACTACTGCTTGGGGTTCACTGGTGCCATTTTGAACCTGGGCACAGGAGCAATGGGATCGCTCCTGCTTGAGCACTAGACACCAGGGAAGCTGTCAGTAGGTGTTGTAGAGTGGAGGGGGGACTTAGATTGTGAGCCCTCCAGGGACAGGGAATACCCAGTGTACCTGAATGTAACTCACATTGAGCTGCTATTGAAAAAGGTGTGAGCAAAATACAAATAAATAAATAAATAAATTTAGGGCACTAACCTGGGTTATTTGCCCCTTAATGCATGTTAAAGGGTTCTAACACTGGTTATGGACTAATGCAGTGATAGTTAAGTCACCCTGCATTAATAATAATCAGATGTAAAGCAGCTTCATTACTATGTAAATACTATAACATGGCTTGTAGTTGTGTTGAGCATCAGATGCACACACAAGCTGCTGTATAGCTGATAGAATAACCCCAGCTACAGTCCTGGGCTATTTTACTGTCTCGGAGCATTGAGCCATCAAGCCACAGGCTGATGCTCCCAGTCTACATGTTAAAAGGGCCAGCACCCTTAAGCAATCATAGTGTCCAGAGTGCTCCTCCATAGTGCTTCCCCAACCATAGCGCCTTCCCCCCCAATCTGAAGAGCCACCGCATCCCCCACATGGAAGTGTCCCACTTCCTACTAGAAGATTTTCCCCAAGGCATTAACTCCCTTCCAAGGTCCCTTCACTCACCTGAAGGCCCCCCCAGGGCCTTAGTCAAATCCCTAGTGTCTAGTGGTCCAGGTAGGACTGATCCCTAGTCACTCTTGCCCTTGCCAGCATCTTTGTCCAAAATGGTGTGGGTGATCTGTATATGGGTCATGGTTTGATGGTCCAATGTTCCTGAGCCAATGGAATAATGCTAAATGAATTTACCACAAGAGTCAGCATGGTAACTTTTGTTGTGGTAAATCAAGATGCGATAAAAGCCTACCTTTTACCACACCTTGATACCCTCTCCCCTTTAGGGAGGTATCCTCTGTGTGTTTTACAGTAAACTTTAGAAAGAATGTACAAATCTGAATTGGAATATCTAGGTTGGGACGTGTCAGTTTTTGTTAGTATTTTAGAAAGGATCTGTCGACACAGAGCCTTTTCTACAATACATACAGGAATGGGCATGTACAGGAGCATTCATTCAACAACTGTCAACATCAAAAATATCAATGGGGGTCAACCCTGAAACAGAGAGATATAAGTGCTGGTATAGATGTGTATGTCTGCCATTTTAGAACCCTACATGTCTATGATTCCCCAAGCTGTCACAGAGCCCAATATCGTTATCCAATAGAATGCTTCAAACACGAGCACCTTTACATAACCTAGGTGTCCCCAACAGCAGGTATAAATCTCAGCCTTGATCTCAGGGGACATAAATGTGCATGCATATATGTATGTGTGTGTGTGTATATATATATATATATATATATATATATATATATATATATATATATATATATATATATTAGTCCCACCCTAGTCCCCTGCAATATGCATGTATTCACAATTTGGATGTGTATATCCTAGCTTTCTGAAATTGGGATTTAAATGTGTATGCAATAGACATTTTTATATGGAGTGGAATAGTCTAATGGTTAGTGCAGCAGCCTAAGAACCAGGGGGACTGGGTTGGATTCCCACTGCAGGTCTTTGTGACTTTGGGTAAGTCACTTAACTCTCAACATTGCCCCAAGTACAAAATAAATACCTGTATATAATATGTAAACCACTTTGATTATAACCACAGAAACGCGGTATATCAAATCCCATCCCCTATACCTATTCCTAAATGACTGTTTACATATGTCCAGATAACTAATAGGGCTTCTAAAACAACCACCTACTGTAAATGCGCAAATCCATTCCCTGATTTTATTAACAAAATGATCTTTATTTTATTTGTTGCATTTGTATCCCACATTTTCCCACCTATTTGCAGGCTCAATGTGGCTTACATAGTACCGTATCGGCTTTCGCCAATTCCGGTATGAACAAATACAAGGTAATGTTGTGGTAGAATAAGGTTCATGTGTGACAGATACATTAGGGGATCTTAGAGAGGAAGAGTTAAGTTAACATTAATTCAGCTTTCAGAGCTTCATTATTCATCTCTCCATTCTCCTTCCTTACTTCCAGCAGGGTTTAGCTACCTTAACCATTTCCCTGGCTTATTGGTTGCTGCATCCCAGGAAACAATTTTTCTATGTATCTCTTAATAACATAGGATGGCTGCTCAGTCCTTTCCTTATTACAAAGCGATATCATAACGTGTTGACCTTTTGTGCAGAACACCCTTGTGTGTTCCACGAAACCAGCACAGCCTCGGTGCTCTCTGCCGTAGGCTGCAGTGGGAGATGCTTTTTGTGTGGAAGGCAGATAAGGGCAAAACACTTTCATTCCATAACATCTTGACTGTTTTTTTAAAAAAATTGAAAACAGAAGGGAGTAATTGTAAATGTGGCATTAACGGTGAAGTCTGCCACAATGCTTTTGTTTCTGATAAAAGATGTTCTTGTTATTTTCTATGCTGAAACAATATGGAGAAGTAGATTTAATTTTGTGAATATTTTTTGCAAAGGCAAGATACCACAAATAGTTTCACGTGACTAAGGTCCTGATGGATTAAAACTTGTTCTTCATAGATACAGTACATTGGTCTCTATGTCACTAGTCTTGATCATGGGTTCTCAGTCCAGACCTTGGGACACACCTACCCGGTCAGATTTTCAGGATACCCACAATGAATATGATGGTCAGATTTTCAGGATACCCTCAATGAATATGCATGAGATAGATTTGCAAGTCCTACCTCCATTGTTTACAAATTTATCTCATGCATATTCATTGTGGGTATCCTGAAAACTACTACTACTAGTTATCATTTCTAAAGCACTACTAGACGTACGCAGTGCTGTACACTTGAACATGAAGAGACAGTCCCTGCTGGACAGAGCTTACAATCTAATTAGGACAGCCAAACAGGACAAACAAGAGATAAGGGAATATTAAAGTGAGGATGATAAAATAAGGGTTCTGCCTGACTGCCTAGGTGTGTCCCAAGGACTGGGTTGAAATCCCTGGTCTAGAGTGATGTTAGGGTTCTATTAGCACATCACTTAATTTCAGAGTGAATGTATTGATAATGTGTTGTCACTATTGTGCTAATACAGTCTTAGCAAGATATATATAAACATCTCTGAGTGGGTGTGACTATCTGTCTTGCTATATACTGTAGCTAGAGGTAGACAGCATTACTTCGTTGCAATGTTAATTTTAAGGCTACATACAGTATTTTGGCGCTGATGCAGTGTAATTTATTGCATCCTGAGATATACAAACTAGGGGGTCCTTTTACTAACATGTGCTAATGAACTTAGCATGTGCTAATGATTAGTGCGCGCTAAATACTAAGAAGCCCATTTTATACCTGTGGGCTTCTTAGCCTTTAGTGTATGCTAAATCCGTTAACGCAGCTAAGTAAAAGGACCCCTCATTTTGTAAGTCAGCTTACCTGGAATTAATAGTGAAAATGATAACCTTTCCACTCTGGTAGTACATACTCCAGTCTCATAGGCTGTTCTAGTATCTATCGTTGCACTGTGCACACTCACGCTGCTTCACAGATGTTTTTCCTATTGTACAAAGATGTGCTCATGTGTAGGAGTGAGTAATCTGCTGCTGTACTCATGCTCCTTACCTCAAAATGACTGGCACTGTCACCCAAGCATAATTATCAGACACCACATACTCCCAGTCAGTCCTACAGCAGAATGATTTTACATGATGGAAAACAAGCAAACAACCTTAATCATTTTTTCCTTGTGTTGGAGGCGGTGTTCAGTTATTCAATTGCTTAGTTACCTCAAAACTTGAAGAGGTTAAGGTTGTGTGAGTTCGCTGCTTTGCTGTTTCTGCTGTGTCTCTTTTGGAAATTAAATGTTTGCATCCATTTCTCTGACAGAATGTTAATAGCACCGAGAAACCATAGGCAGGAGAAATGACTTGCTAAAACTTTAGTTTGAATGGTTTATTAAAAACATGTTTCCCTGTAAATGTGTAGCACAATTTAATTCTGAAAAGTTTGTGTTTTTTAAAAATTTCTTCTCAACTGTATGCATTTTTACCCATTAAGAGGATTTCCAGTGAGGCGTCTCGGGATGTTGTAGTTAGAGACATGGATTAAATAGTTCTTTTTATGAAATGACTGGGGCTGCACAGATTTCATTTTGTCTTGTCTTTTTCTTTAATTATGTTTTTTTATTCTCTTCAGTAACCTTGAAACCCTCAAACTATGGCTTATATTGAGTAATGAGAGTATATATAATTTTCCTTTATTAGTTGTAATGTTTACGAGTTTAATTACGTTCTCTCATTCCTATTTCTGTGCGTTTCAATTGCTTGATTTGTTAAAACAGAATTTGCATGAATAAAAGTTTCTCCAATGGTTGGGTCCAATTCATTAAGGAAGTTTTCAATGTCGGTGTTGTTCTGAGGTAGCATGTTGCGTAGGTTTACAATTTTTTCATTGAAATACTTCGCAAGTTTATCTGCAGATGGGATGTCTGTATTCGTGGTAGTGACCAAGTTGGTATCTAGGAGTTTGTTCACAAGTTGGTATAATTTCTTCATGTCTTTGTAATCTGTCCCTATTTTGGTTTTATAGTATGCTCTTTTGGCCTGTCTTATTGCGTATTTGTATTTTCATTGTATTTGTTTCCATGTGTTGAGTGTATGTTCATCTTTTGTTTTATTCCATGCTCATTCGAGTTTCCTGGTTTGTGTTTTTAACTTTTTCAGTTCATCGTTGAACCATGGTGTTGAGTTATGCTTGCATGAGGTTCTTGTTCGTAAAGGTGCAATTTCATCTAGTATGCTTTTGCATTTTTTGTCCCATTCTATGAGGTAGTATATGGAGTCTGTTTGTGTTGCCCATTTGTTATTGTATATTAGTTGCCAGAATGTTTTCGTGTCTACTTGACCTCTTGTGCTGTAGGATGTGTGTTCTAGTATTCATTGTATACCCTTCTTCCGCCAATGTAGGCATAAGTTTAGTTTGTAGTGGTCGGTCCAGGGTGTCTCTGTCCATTTTGTATTTGTTATTGTTAGATTCTAGTCTGTTGAGAGTTTGTGTGAGATGAGATCAGGTGTGTGCCCTTTGATGTGGGTTGCTTGCATTTGTGGCCATTTGAGCTCGCATAAATGGAGAAATTCCTTACATTCTTGTGCGTTGATAGAGTTTGGGTTTTCTAAGTGAAGGCTAATGTCTCCTAGTACTAGTGTATTGGAGTTGGTTACACATGTGTTTGAAATGAAGTCCATGAAGTGGTCTGGCCTTCGTTCCAATTACCTGGAGGTTCTGAAAAACAAGACACAATTCAAATGATCGCGTAGGTTTTGTTGTGGATTCTGATTGAGGCAATTTCAACTTGAGATGTTAAGAACTCGGCAGTGGTTTCGGTGGTTAAAGTGGGACCGATAGATTAGTGCTATGCCTCCGCCTCTCTTTCTTTTCTGGTC
Organism: Microcaecilia unicolor; assembly: GCF_901765095.1. Taxonomy (NCBI): domain Eukaryota; kingdom Metazoa; phylum Chordata; class Amphibia; order Gymnophiona; family Siphonopidae; genus Microcaecilia; species Microcaecilia unicolor. The sequence continues at coordinate 310,308,486 of NC_044034.1, read as the reverse complement.
CAGTGTGTGATTTTGTATCCTGGAGGGCACAGGTCTAGGATTATACGGTCCTTTTGGTCATGGATCCAAGTTGCAGTGAGGAAGAGGTTGAGGTTTTCTGACATGATCCAGTCTGTTAGTATTGCTGTTTTATTTACAGCAGACCTGGCACTGACGTAGCCCACTTGGATTGTTTGGAATGGGTCTTCTGTATTTGGTGTTAAGTGGACTTTTGTTAGTTGTCATTTCTTTGTTGAGGTGAGTTTGTTTGGGCCCTTCTTTCCCTTCTATTGTGGTTGTTCGCATGTAAATGTTCTTCCTTTGTTTAGGTTATCAGTTTGGTGAGGTGTGGTGTATTTGATCAATCTATGATGATTGTGTAGTATGGGTATGATGTTGTTTTCTGCAAGTGGGATGGTTAGTGTTAAGTGAATCAGTGTTAAGGAGTAGATTATTAGGAGTAGTTTGAGGGTATTCATTATGGTATATATTTCCTGTGGTTACTATTAAGACCGTGTTGCCCCAATCTGCTCTCTTCAGAAGCCTGCCTTCTCCGGTTGATCAAATGCAGTGCAAAAGGCTCCTTCTCAAGCACGCCCATCCTGCTGCAGGTGTCTTCACTTCACTAGCAATTATTCAGTTTTTACTTTGGTTTTTACTGTCAGGCCTTTCAAGCCTTGTCAGTTGTAAAGTCTCAATATCTTGAAATATAATAGGCACTTTACTCATGGTCTGGTGATCGGACGCGGTGCCCAGGGCACAGAGACTCTGCAACCCTGGGAGCTGTGTCTATGTTGGAGGTAGACACCAGAGGGGGAGCAGCAGCCTCAGGCTGCTGCTACTGCTTTGCTCTGAGCCCCTTGGAGTCTGTCTCCGGGGCCTCCGCCGCATTGCCCCTTCTCCTCTTGTCACTGCTGCTGCTGCTCTGGTCTTGGTGCTGTCGACTGAGCCCTCGGCGGTTCCCTCTGAGAGCGTCCTCACGCCTCCATAACTCCCATGCTCCTGGGGCAGCTCCACCGGACAGTGCTCCTCTTTCCTGCTGCCGTCTGAGGAACCGACGGGCGGGCGAGGAGGCAGAGCCGAGTTCACGACCACTTCCACATAGCCCGTGCGGTCCCCCGTGGGAGAGGCTCGATCATCTCTCCCTGCTCTGTGTGGGCGGGTGGGTGAGGAGGCAGAGTCGGGCGCGCAGTCGCTGTCTCGTGAGCCTCGTGCAGTCCACCGTGGGGAGAGGTTCGGATGCCTCTTCCTGCTCCGAGGGCGACAGTGGTGCCGTTCGCCGGACCCGCACGGGCTCCCCGAGCGCCATCTGCTGTCTCATGCGGTCCCCCGTGGGGGGGAAATTCAGACTGGTGCCCGATTAACTCAGCACAGTTAGGGCAGCTGTTTTGCTTAACTTTATGCAATGCACATTTTTTGTGTCAGAAATTAGGCAAAATTTCACTGGATGGCACTGCTGTCCACTCTGTGGAGTTCACAGTCTTACTAGTTGGCAAATGCAGGCTAAGGCTTTAAGTATTCTGAAAGAAGCAGACCTTTTTAAAGTTGTAAATTCAGATCAGGGGTGTGAGATCAAAGGCTTCTAGCAGCAGAGGAAAGCAAATGGCTGCACACATAGCCAGTGGCGTTTCTAGGCTGGCTGACACCCAGCGCAGCCCCCCCCGGCGAAAGTACGCGACCCCCCCGGCAAAATTACACCCCCCCCCCGGGTGCAGAGCAACCCCCCCAGGTGCATTTTTACCTGCTGGGGGGGGGGGTGCCGCACACCTGTCAGCTCCGAGTCCGCTCGTTCCCTGCTGCTCCCTCTGACCCGGAACAGGAAGTAACCTGTTCTGCGCAGAGGGAGCAGCAGGGAGGGAACGAGCGGACTCGGCCAACATGCCACACGGCACCCCCCCTAGCGACGTGCACCCGGGGCGGACCGCCCCCACCGACCCCCTTGGTACGCCACTGCACTTAGCACTTCTATGTCTATGTGAATTGCTTTGTAGAGGGGATTGATGATATTTGCCTTTAATTTTAAGGAATAGTTTTAGAAATACAGTTAAAATAAAGTTTTGACTCATGGATTGAAGGTATGAATTTTAGAGTTTCTGGTTCTGATATCCCTGGATAGTCCAATTGATGGTCCAATTGATGCAGATTGCTGTCGGCTTTTTCTTTGTTGTCCAGGAGGGTTATATGTAAATAAGGATCCAGCTCCGATCACAGGGCATGAGGAGAGTTATTTTAAATGTGAAGGGAAGATAACATTTCCTTTCTCCATCCAAAATAAATGGAAGAAGTTCAAAGTAATATTGACGACTGGTTCCTGAAGACAGACTGAGTAGCAGTCGATAAAAGTTTGGGTTGTAAATAGGCAGAAAATGTCATTATTTAATCTAAGTTGCAGTGCCTGATGTGAACCCAGCCAGCCAGCCAACTAGCCAGCATATCCAATGAGTGCCCTTGGTATGGGTCCTGAAATGACTGACCAGGTTAGAAACGGGTTAATTGTGAGGTGACAAAGGGTAATGGTAAATGGAGTTCACTTTGAGGATAAGGGTGATGCTGGTGGTGTGCTGTAGGGTTTAGTCCTCAGTCCCATTCTTTTTGTGAGTAATATTGCAGACAGGTTATTGGATAAGGTTTGTCTCTTTGCAGATGGTGTCAAGCTCTACACCCTAGAAGATGTGGATAACATGAGGAGGGATCTAGCAAAACTAGGATGGTCTAGAACAGTGCTGCTCAACCCAGTCCTCAGGGCACATCTAGCCAATTCAGTTTTCAGGATTACCATAATGAATATGCATGAAATAGATTTACATGCACTCCCTCTGTCTTATCAATATGCAAGAGATAGCTTTGCATTATGGATGTCCTGAAAACCTGATTGGTTGAGTGTGTCCCAAGGACTGAGTTGAGAACCACAGGTCTAGAATTTGGCAGCTAAAATTTAATGCTAAAATTTTAGGGTTATTAATTTTGGCTGCACAAATCCAAGTGAGTGGTATAGTATTTATTTATTTGTTACATTTGTATGGCACATTTTCCCACCTATTTGCAGGCTCAATGTGACTTACATAGTATCGTAAGGCGTTCGCCATGCCGGTAAAGAACAAATACAAAGTGGTATTATGGTAGAATAAGGTTCATGTGTTACAGACACATTTGGGAAATCATAGAGAGGAAGAGTTGCGTTATGTCCATTACTAGCTTAAGTTTCCTTGTGTAGCAGGTTTCAGGCATTTAAGTTGGGTCAGTAGGGTATGCCTTCTTGAATAAGTACTTCTCTGCATGAAAGAAGAGCGGGACAAAGGGGTGATTGCATCAGGTAGAAAAGGCGACAGTAAAAGTCAGAAGGATGCATGGTTGTATAGGGAAAGGAATGGCCAAGAGGAAAAGAAGGTGAGCGTGCCTCTGTATAAGTTTCTGGTGAGATGGGGGGGGGGGGGGTGTACTGTGTACATATTTGGAGACCACACCTTCAGAAAGATGGAGTCAGTCTAGTGGGTGGCTTCTACAATGGTCAGTGGTCTTTATCATAAAGTGATTAGAGACATACTTAAAGCTCTCAATATGTATACTTTGGAAGAAATATGGGAGAGGGGAGATATGATAGAGACGTTTAAATACCTTCATAAATGCACAGGAGGTGAGTCTCTTTCAACTGAAGGAAGTGCTGGAATAAGGGTGCATAAGATGATGGGTGAAAGAGGACAGAATCAGGAATAACCTAAGGAAATACTTCTTTTATGGAAAGGGTGGTGGATTTATTTATTTTCAGCACTTGATATATTGCAAGTGATCCCTGAAGCGACTATTGGGCTCATTTTTGAAAGAGAAGGGAGCCCATCTTTCGACACAAATCGGGAGATGGCTTGCATGGTGGTAATCCAGAGGTAATCGGGCATCGTTGTGTGCTGACCAGTTACCGCTGGGTTAGCACGGGTGCCCTTACTGCCACCTCAGTGCATGGCAGTAAGGGCTCCCCATCACATGGCCATGCGGTAAGAGTTCTCTTACCGCATGGTCATGTGTGCCTGGGGTCTTTTTATTTGCTGTGGTAAAAAGGGCCCTGGCATGTGGGAAAAATGGCCCCTGCCACTAGTGCAGGGCCCTTTTTCCCGCAGCTTGGTAAAATGACCCCTGAGATTGCAAGCCCAGTAGAGATAGAGAATACCTATATATAATAGATAAACTGCTTTGGTTCTACCACAAAAAAGCAGTATGTCAAATGTATGATCCATATATGGGCCACATGTTTGCAGGTTGCTTAATTACATTAGCCTATTACAGCCTGATTTTACTCATCAAAATATGTGAGTCTTTTTTCAAATTGTGATTTCATATCCGAAGGTCAGGCAGGCCACACTTGGCCCCTGGTCCACACACAGGACATCGCTGATCTAGATACTAAAATATTACTACGTAATTATCCCTATTGTTTTTTTTTTAAATACCAATCTTCAGCAGACATAATATTTATGTCTGATTTGGAAACAATACAATTGTATGTTTCAGTTTCTGACAAAACGTCGCTATGTTGGCTTCAAATGATGCTTAGAATCAAAACCAACAGTCTGTGGAAGAGCAGCAGTTTCCCAGGAATATATTAAATGCAGATGAATGCCTTCCCTGCAAATGTTTGGAAGTGCCTAGACCTCTTCTAGCCTATGGTCTCATTATCTTGTAAGCCTGCTATAGACCAGGCACAGGGCTAGCTTGACATCTGCCACATTCGTAGGCTCAAAATCTTCCGTGCCTTTGTCCCCACTATGAGGTGAGAGAGGGAAAAAGATTGTGTTTGGTGGAGGGGGGAGCGAAGGTATGAGGAATGTGCCACTGTGATGTACAGTGCGGTTAGGCATGGACTTTCTGTGCCAAATAGGAAATCCGGCCCTGATTGAGTAAGATCTAGAAAATTCAGGCAGTCTTTAAAGGAAAAAATCTCATGCAAGCAGGCTTTTAAAATATCAACGTAACTAGACCTTTCTATTTATTTATTTAGATTTTGCTCACACCTTTTTCAGTAGTAGCTCAAGGTGAGTTACATTCAGGTACTCTAGATCTATTCTAGATCTGCACACTATAAAAAATATATCTATTTAAGAAAAGTATGATACTATCCCACCTGTAAAATATGTGTAAACTTGCACACATGTACCCTGTTACATCCTATTGGATCAGTCATGCAAACTTTTTTACTCCAGCTGACAGTCCATATTTTGCTCTTGCACTTTAACTTACTTGGTTATATTTTCCCCCAGAAACATCTAATGTATTTACTTCATTCTGTACTTTTGTCATGTGTGTGTAGTTATGCCGAGGTGCTGCTCCTCCTGATGTCGGTGAACCGGTCAGAGGTCAGTGATCTTGAAAGTGACACAGTTGACCCATTCCCTGGCCTTCTCGGCTATGGAGTCTGGAGCGAGTTCCCCTCCTCCTCCTCTTTCCAACTCTGAGGGGTAGAGGGTGGGGGCACATTACAGGGTGGAAGCTAAACCCTCAACCCTTTTTTCCCTTGAGGTGTATAACTCGATATTTACAGCCTCTTTCTCCAACAAGGTCTACAGCACCTCAGGGACCCATTCTGGAAAGAATGCTGATTCTCTTTATGAATTTTTGATGGTGTGGGAGGAGTGTTAGAGGTCACCGGGTGGTGCTGGGAGTGAGGGGGGGGGGGGGGAGAAGGCTTGTGATATGTTAGCAGTGTTTCTGGCTTTTCTAACAACTGACCTCTCTCACTGCATTTTTACAAGAAGATGTTGCTCCACTGGCATTTCTTATACTTAAGAGAACATGCATGTGTGTGCCACTGAGCAAAGGAAAGGGAAAACTGCTTGCCATTCTCCTGCACCAATTGTGATGGTCTGAGAAAGAGGGATACAAGGGAATTTGGGGAGCAAGGAAGACTGGGGACACTGCCAATAGATGGGTGAATCAGCAGGTTCCTTCTACCAAGCCCAGGAACTGCTTCTCCAGCCTGTGTACTCTGTGGAGCTAAGTGCTTGTTTTCATTTCCGAAAGAGAAAATTTCACCAGACCATCAGAAAACTCAACCACAGTTTCCTTCCTGAGGATTCCTCGTTTCATAGGGACTGGAACATGTTGCAGTCCATGGGAGAATTGTCTTTCAGGCATCCCATGCCTGCAGTGAGAATTCCACCCTGTCTTTAGTTTTTTTCTTAGCATATGGCACATCAGATCATAAAAAAGATATGAACTGTTTAGATTTAATGGACGTGACAGGGACCATCAGTGTTTTGAAAGGACAGATGTGTCTGTGGCTTTCTTTCTTAAGGATGGGGCAGGGTGGAAAGGTGACTTTTGGATTTTTAAATTTTGCGGAGGTGATGGGGCGTGTTTGCGCTGGCACAACATAAAGGAAGAGGACTTTAAGCAGAAGAGATGTCATATAAGAGAAATGTCAATTGTAAAGCTACAGCATACTGCCTATTCACATGTGTTAGTGGAAAGGCTCCGTTGAATATTATGGAAGTCCCAGTAAATAACATGTGTTATCAGGTGGTAATGCAGTAGCATACTTTAATGAATATGGCTATATTTAAAAATACTACTCCCCTAACAAGGCTCATATATGATTTTAACCTCCACCTTAACCATATATCATATAGAGATCATTCATATGTTTTTTATGTTTTTTATCGCCTCAGCAGTGCACATGGCCAACTTCACTCTTTTATTGGACATTCAACAGCACCCAAATCCTCACTGGCGATAATATTTTATTAAACTGTTTCTTCATTTACTTATTTAACTGTTCATTTTACTTTTTAATTTTTAATCTCTAAGTTACTTACAAGCAATACTTAACTTGCACTGAACGGTCAGACCAGGGGTTCAACAATGCCCGACATGCATTTTTCGCCCTAAAAGGCTGTGTCAAGGGCTCCCCCTTAGCCGTTCTTAGTACCAGCCTCGCAATGTTTTCTTTCTGGATTTCCTCCTGCTATATTTAAAAATAAACATTTTTATTCTGATTATCAAAAAATGTCCGCCCTAAAATTGCAAAGCATTTGGATTAGTTTCTATATCTCATTTTATATTTTATTTTATTTGTTTGAGAAAACAATGAGCATGTAGTCCTTGCGGAAAAGCCACGCTGGGCATCATTGAGGCCTGGCGAAAAAATAAAGCAAAAACAAAGAGATACATTCTTATTTACCTAGCTGAGAGACAAACTCCTTATTTACCATCTGGAAAAAGATTCAATATATAGATATTTTATTTTATGTCATATGTTTCAGCACTGTTGCTGCAATGATTGGACTAGATGGGAGAGGGGGATTGTTGCGAACTCTGTGTTTGTGTGTGTGTGTGGGGGGGGGGGGGGGGGGGGACCCCTGAGTAATTGGAAATGAAGGCTTGTGGTGCCATAGTCCAGGATGTACTGTTTCTGATTGAACTGGAAATTGAAAGGATCAGAAAGAAACACCCTTCTCACCAATCACTGAAAAAGACTTGAGTCTTTAAAAATGGATGCCTTCCACATTGTTTGCCTCTTTCCCAATTAACCAAGGTAAACTCGAACAGGCTGTATGATTCCTGATTCTCAGAAACAACAAAGGTGACAACAAGAGTCCCAAAACAATGATGTGGTGCATAATTTTATTGATTGATGTAGATGACTCAACACGAGTCATCTTTCGGCTGTAAGGCCTGCCTCAGGAGTCTACGAAAAATGATAAAAACATATTTATGTATGCAAGCAATAGATAAACAAGTAGTACATGAAAAAAGAAAATATATATATATATGTATACAATAATAAAAAATTGTATATTTGATATAAATATAATATCAAATGAAATAAATAATGAAATAATACTACTCTTAATCACAAAAACCAAGGAAAAAAATCAATACATACCAGTACCAGCAAATGCACAAAGGTTATAATCGTGTAATGCAAAGAAACACACTGCATTACATGACTATAACATTTGTGTATTTGCTGGTACTGGTATGTATTGATTTTTTTTCCTTGGTTTTTGTGATTAAGAATAGTATTATTTCATTTATATTGTATTTATATATTTTTTAATTATGTATTTTTGGATGTTCTACAATTTTTTATTATATATAATGTACTACTTGATTATCTATTGCTTGAATACTTATATGTTTTTATTATTTTTCATAGACTCCTGAGGCAGGCCTTACTGCTGAAACATGGCTTGTGTTGAATCATTTATACCAATCAATTCTGCACCACACCATTTTTTTGGGACTCATGTTGTCACCTTTGCTGTTTGTGTGTTTGTCCTGCTTTGTGCAAAGGTTGTTTTTCCCCCGTTTTTCATTTCTTCAACTCATTCCTGACTCAGCCACTTCAGGCATGAAAATGTAGTCAGACCTTTCTTATGGAAATCAGAACTACAAGTTCCTGTTTGCACTAGCTGAGAATCTGGACAAGATCAGCCTGTGTAGGTTGACTTGTTTGAGGTGTGAAGTCAACTGTCACCACCAGGTAGGAGTTCACAGACCTGTACTGGTGATCCTATCGTCATTTTGGGTTTTCCTGATAGCAATAATAAATATAAATCTGTATAAAATGGACATGCTGAAGAACTGAATGGCTGCAGGATCATTTGGCAGGTTTGGGAAGCTCTGACCTAGGTGGTCTCAAAATGCTTCTGCTGCCAAATCGCAAAACAGCTGGAGAAGATCATGGGTAGGGCTCCTCAGCAGAATAGGAGGCAGCTGCAAGGAGATTATTACCCATGGTCAGGGATAGGTAATTTCCATCCTCAAATTCTACAAGCCAGACTAGTTTTCAGGATATCCACAATGAATATGCATAAGATGTCTCTGTATACACAATGGAGACAGTGCACGCAAATGCATCTCATGTACATTCAGGACCTGACATTTTGGGTGGGCCCAGAGCTAATATGGGTGGGCACTAGGTGTGAGTAGTGTTTCTTGGGATACTCCTTAATAATGCCTTAGAGTGCACTGGATGATGGATTTCTAAGTAAACAGTCTGTGCAACAGCTCTCCTGCATTAACACAAACCACATACCTGGTTCATGGAACACCAACATTTTTAAATATAGTGATTTTATCCCATATCTTAAACTTGACCAAATATGACTGCTATAAGGCAAACATGTCAATGGCACATATCCTTCAAACTTTGCTTTGTAACAAATGCAAATGCCTGATTAAGCTGTATTCATAAAACAGGTAAATTCTGAAACTGACATTCCCAATTAAAAAGCCAGAGAAGTTAGACTCATATAGATCCCCACAAAGAACCTTTTAATCGGTCACAGGCAGAACACAGACCACCCCTTACCAACTGCAGAATAAAAGACAAAAAATTAGAAATCGCAGCGATGCCAAGAACACAGACCACCCCTTACAAATTGCAGAATAAAACACAAAAAATTAGAAATCAGAGAGATGGCAAATTACCCAGTTCCAGGCTTGAGATTTTGTGCAGTCCTGGTTTAAACTTTATAATGTACAATACCACCGTACTCATTTTTTATTCTTATCACAATGACGTTTTAATCATCATTATAACATATACATACATGCATCTAAATCAATCCTGATATCTAAGGAACTCACTCATTCAAGCTTTTCATATCACTATCAAGCCCCCCCGCACCCTATTTCCAATATGTAATCCAGTATATCTAAACAAATGTGATCATATACTGCAATTGCTTCCACTTTAGTCCATTTGGCAAGCTCAGGACAGTTTCTCAAAATCAAAAATAGTCCTTTTAGAATGTCATATCCCCTGTGCTGTTTCGCCTCTGTATAGCAATGGTTTCAAAAAGCAATTTTTCCACAATTTTTCCTCTGTTGTAAAGGGTCAAAGTGGGATAGCTCAATAGCAAAGCACAGCTTGAAGAGAGCTTCCGTAGAATATCACCACGCTCTCAGCAGCTGATTTCACTTTAGCTCCTCAATGCGAGACCGCATTTCGTGTTGCCCTTCATCAGGAGGAGCAACTCCCGAGATCTTCGGGACCAAATGTCCACAGTGGGAACCTCTGCTGACCTGCTTGTCATGTCGGCCCTTCCTTCACTGTGTCCCGCCCTCTGATGTAACTTCCTATTTCTGCGAGGGCGGGACACAGTGAAGGAAGGGCTGACGCGACAAGGCGATTTGCTTGCTTTACAGCTGCAGCAGAGCAGAGCAGACGCGAGGCACTTCACCAAATTTTTTTTTTTAAGGCTGGGAGCTGGGTGGCAGGAGAATCGTCTGTCCGTTGACGGAGGTGGTAAGCAGGTGGGGACTGCGGCACCAGCGGAGCACCCCCCACCTGCTGACACCCAGGGCAGGGCGGGGCAGGGCGGACCGCCCCGCCCTTGGTACGAGAATGTTGGCTGGGTGGGCCTGGAGGGAAAGTGGCTGGGCCTCGGCCCGTCCAGGCCCGCCCGTGGCTACGCCCCTGGGACATATCTTGAAAACTTGGTTTGTGAAACTTGAGGACTTGAATTGGCTACTTCTACTCTAAGTAAAAAAAAAGTTTTAAAAGACTGGCCAAAAGACATAGTAGGAGTGCAGAACATGGCGATTCAGAATCTCCTTCATTTGATCTCTGAGTTGGATTTGCTGGTCTCCAGGTCATCTGGAGCTAGGGATGGGGATACTGCAGAGACAGTGACCACATTCCTTGGGGGGGGAGGAGGAAAGAGGGACTTATGGCCACTTAAACTAAGTGGCTGGCCTAGTGGTGTAAATTCTGACCATGCACCTCCACACTGCAGGGGAGGGGGGTCCCAGTGAAGAAGGGGTCCAGTGACCCCACAATGAGGCAGTGAAGGCAGAGCAAAGCAAACATAATAACTTCTTTTCAAAAAGTTGACCTGCTTCCCTCAACGACAGCATTCACTGTTCTGTTCCAGGGCTATCATTGCAATGATTTTCACTAGGTATACTGTAGGGGAGAACATCCCTTGGTAGGTTCAAATGGAGGCTGATGGTACAAGATTCCAGCTGTGGTTCTGACTGAGCTGGAAGTACATTGGAAGAGGAAGAAACTATTATTTCCTCTTTCTTATTGACTTAACAAAGAGTGAACAGTTAGGGCCATTAATGTCATGCTACATGATTGCCAAAATAATGAGCTGCTTTACATGTATTTACATCTGATGCAGCTCATTGTTTTTAATCTGAATTGTACCTGATTTATTTGCTGTTAAATCCCTAAATAACGCCCATCATCAGCAAATCATGCATATGAATTAGGAAATAACTTGCAGTTTAGTAAGTGGATCACCAAGTGAGTTCCAAGATTTAATGGAGGAACTCAACTTTCCACCCAGCTCTCAGTCTGGCCTTTCTGCTTACCCCAGAAGCAAAATGCAGTTCAGGCCCGAGGATACTGTCTACTTCTCAGGATCAACCATCCCTATTGATAGTGGTGAAGGGCCACGTTTAGCTCCCTATTAATATTTTAGTTGTATTTGTTGTATGTTGTATTATATATTTTAATTAATTTTTGTATACCTCTTTGGGTTGTTCTTCAGTTCAAGGCAGATTAAATAGATATCTACAGATTGTATAGATATGTAAATAAAGAGCCCTTATGGAACCAACACTATAGTTTCAGTCTGATCTTTTTTGGGTAAGAGTCATTCTTCCCTGAAGGATAAGAGACTAATAGCCCTCTGAGTAACCTATTGAATCTGAGCAGAGCTTGACCAATCTTCAGAGGGGTCTAGTCATCTCTAACCAGTGAGTGTTTTATCTTGGGTGGTCTATTACACCATCTGTTCAGCGAAAACTACAGAATCCAGTAACCCAGGTGAAGATTGGAACCCACATACTGCATAAGGGACACAATTATATGTAGGCCAATGATTGCATATTTTTGGTAGGTGCTAAGTCTGTACCTAATGCATCAGTGCAGGCCAGGCAGGACTCATAAAAACATAAGAATAGCCATAGTGGGTCAGACCAATGGTCCATCTAACCTAGTATCCTGCTTCCAACAGTGGCCAATCCAGGTCACAAGTACCTCAAATAGTAGCAACATTCCATGCTACCAATCTCAGTGCAAAACGTGGCTTCCCCATATTTATCTCAATAGCAGACTAAGGACTTTTTCTCCAGAAAATTGTCCAAACCTTTTTTAAAACCAGATATGCTAACCACTATTGCCACATTCTCTGGCAATGAGTTCCAGAGCTTAACTATTCTTTGAGTGAAAAAAATATTTCCTCCTATTTGTTTTAAAAGTATTTCTATGTCACTTCAATGAGTGTCCCCTAGACTTTGTACTTTTTGAAAGAGTAAAAAATAGATTCACGTGTACCCGTTCTACATCATTCAGGATTTTGTAGACCTCAATCATATTCCCCCTTGGCTGTGTCTTTTCCAAGCTGAAAAGCCCTAAACTCTTTAGCTTTTCCTTATATGGGTGACTGGCAGGATATGTTTTCACATCATAAGCACAGGGCAGACACCAGTTATTGCAGTAAGTCTACTGGAGAATTTCACAGCTAGTAATGAGTAGAATTGGCAAGAGAGATACAATTTTTTTCATCCTGGGGAGAGCTCAGGGGCAGTCTCCTCTTGTTCATTCTTTCTGTAGGGTCTGCCAGAGCCAGTGTGAAACAAAAAAATCCCCAGGCTCCAAGCACTGCAGAGTGAAAAATCACCATTCAAGATCCTCCCCATTTTTTGAAAGCTGTTTCTGTCCCTTTTTTTTTTAATAAAAATTCTTTTTATTCCAAATTAACAAATTTCCAAATCCTAACCTTTTATTGGAAATATTGGCTGAATTTCATGAGTCTGACAAGTAGTCCAGTAAATTGTTCATTCATGCAAAGCTGCTTCTAGTAATATTACTATTGACTCATAATATTCAACTGGATTTTGAAAAAGGATCATCAGTGGGAAAGTATGGGAGATGTGTTCATTTCTATGTCTCCTTCTTCCCTTGACTCACATGCATGCACACGCACACGCACACGCACACACATACCCACCCATCATGAGGCTCTTTTACTAAACTGCAGTAAGTTTTGCACTTACCACCAAGGATTTATTTATTTATTGCATTTGTATCCCACATTTTCCCACTTTTTTGCAGGCTCAATGTGGCTTACAATGTATCGTTCTTAGTAGATAATAGATTGGAAGATAACAATTAGTGTTACACAAAGGCCGTGAATGACATAGTAGAAAATTGAACAAGCAGATATAAGAAAAAAAACCAGTTCTGATTATAGGTAAGGTGGAGATGTGTTATATTTACAATTGCTGATCTTTGTGGTATGCCTTGTTGAAGAGGTGGGTCTTCAGAGATTTGCGAAAGTTAGTTCATAAATAGCTTTTAAGTTGTGTGGCAATGCGTTCCATAATTGTGTACTCAGGTAAGAAAAGCTTGACACATGCGTTAGTTTGTATTTTAAACCTTTACAACTGGGGAAGTGAAGATTGAGGAATGTGCGGGATGATCTTTTAGCGTTCCTGGGTGGCAAGTCTACCAGGTCTGACATGTAGGCTGGGGCATCTCCGTGAATGATTTTATGAACTACAGAACATACCTTGAACATGATACGTTCTTTGAGAGGAAGCCAGTGTAACTTTTCCCTTAGGGGTTTAGCACTTTCATGTAACCAGTAGTCCATTTTTTTGGGCAGGGGCAAACATTTCCTCTCCTCCCCTCCCCCCGCTGTGTTAAAAATAATACCTTTGCTGGCAGAGATGCAGAAGCCCCACCAGCCAAAGAGCCGCCCCTCCCACTCATGCTGCTTCAGGAGCGAGAAAGTCGGTGGCATGCCTCGTGAATACTTCCAAGTCCTTCCTCCCCATGGCTATGCCACTGCTTACTGCATACTTAAAGCAAAAAAATAACATACAGTAAGTGTAAAACCTGTGCAGTAAATGTAGGGGATGTGCCCTGCATCTGCACTACATTTACTGCACAACCCAGACAGTTATTGTGTGGCCACTGTGTTACACGCAGTGCCTGATAGTGCGGGTGCTCCCACGCTATCAGGCACTGCATATAATGCTGTGTAGGTCTGCTGACAATAAATAAGAGCCATTGCAGCAGCATAAGTACATAAGTGCATAACTATTGCCACACTGGGACAGACCGAAGGTCCATCAAGCCCAGTATCTTGTTTCCAACAGTGGCAAGATGCCAAAAAATTCAGTACATTTTATGCTGTTTATCCCAGAAATACCAGTGGATTTTCCCCAAGTCAATTTAATAATGGTCTATGGACTTTTCCTTTAGGAAGCCGTCCAGACCTTTTTAAAACCCCGCTAAGCTAACCACCTTTACTACATTCTCTGGCAACGAATTCCAGAGTTTAATTACATGTTGAGTGAAGAAACATTTTCTACAATTAGTTTTAAATTTACTACTTTGTAGCTTCATCGCATGGCCCCTAGTCCTAGTATTTTTGGAAAGAATAAACAAATGATTCACGTCTATCCGTTCCACTCCACTCATTATTTTATAGACCTCTATCATATCTCCCCTCACCCTTCCGCATCTCATGATTTAATTCCTCCGGTCACACCCCCACAGAACCTGATCATACCTCTGAATGCCCCCACCCATAGTGACAGCTCCTAATCTCCCCCACAGAAGGTGTCAGCCTCCAATCCCCCACACACAGCAACAACCCCTACTCATCCCCCACTCACATAATAGCAAGATCCCCTGTTCCTGTCCTTTCAACACACCAAGTCAAAACCCTACCTCTATAGTTCTATCCTCTTCCACCCCGATCCCTCCCAGGTCTTATCTGGGGACTTCTTCAGTTGTTAAGGGGGTCCCAAGTGGAAGTGGTGATTCTGCTGCTGCCTGGATTAGCACCGTCATCCAAAATGGCAGACCTACTGCTAGGGGTCATCCTTTCATATAATGTTGAGGGGCAGGGTTTATTGCAGGGTGTGGGTTTGGTGTGATGGGGGGATTGGTACTTCAAGGGGGGCTGTCAGAGGGGCCAGACTATGTAGGGGATTGGAAGTTGTTGTTATGCATGTATGTATGAGGGGAGGGATCGAGGGTTGTCACCAATATGTGGGGTGGGGGGAGTGGGGTCTGTTGCCTTATATGTGGGGGGAAGGAGATTGGGGGCTATTGCCGTGTGGGGGTGGGAATCAGAGGCTGTTGGGGGAAGCACTACTAAACCTACATTTCCAGTGTGCTGTGTTACCGGACAGTCTTGTGAGTTGGCAGTAAGTTCAGCTGCAGTATCAGCAGTCATGGCAACTGCTGTACAGTGCCAGCCTGTGATCTAGCTGTCACAGCTAGCCAATCCTTCACCCGCCCACATCATGCCATCTTCCATCTCCTCCCATGTTCCGCTAGCGTGGGATTTTTGGTACACAGGACACAATAGCAGGGGCTCACACTACTGTCTACCAGAGTGGTTAGTGGTTAGAGCACCGGTCTTGCAATCCAGAGGTGGCCAGTTTAAATCCCACTGCTGCTCTTTGTGATCTTGGGAAAGTCACTTAACCCTCCATTGCCTCAGGTACAAACTTAGATTGTGAGCCCTCCTGGGACAGAAAAAAATCCAGTGTACCTGAATGTAACTCACCTTGAGCTACTACTGAAAAAGGTGTGAGCAAAATTGAAATAAATAAATATGGTAAAACCTATAGCTTAGTAAAAGAGTCCCTATATAACAACAAAAGGTTAACAAATAATATCTATAAATATAGGCTCTTCCTCCCCCCTCTAGATAACATTTCTTTGTAGCCCATGCTTATTTTTCCTCAAAATTTCTCTCAACTACTTATGAACTCAAACTTCCAGGCATAGGGGTTCTGTTAAACTTTAATATATGGAAGGCCACAGAATTCCATGTATTCAATAGGCAATTTCATGCTTTTGAAAGCCAACATAACAATAATAGTAACAGCATGAGGCATGATACTGTCCCAGTTTCAAAAGAGGAATTACAATATTTGGAAGTAAGTTATTTCCATTGTTGTATTTTTCATTCCAGGTTGTTGCATGGATCGAGCCCTCTGGGTAAGAAGTCAATTGAAGTCTTTCCTCAGCCTCAATATACTGAAAGCCTGAAATTTTAGACAACCGTAATTGCCTCTGCTGTCTGCCCCATCCTCCCCCCCTTGTCCCCTCTAGTGAATGCGTGCCTGTTGTTGTGCCCATGAGCACAGCAGGAAGTTGCCAGTGAGTGGATTTGTGTGAGTTGGCTCAGCAAGGGTTCCTGGTTGAGGGGGTGGGATGGAGGCTTGGAAATAAGCTGCCCTGTGCTCCCTAATCAGATCCCAGTCAGATAAGAGTTCAGATCTGAGAACTGGAGATTTTAATGTGAAGTGAATTAGAGCCCTGAGACTGAAGCCTGTCACCATGCCTCATCTGGAATCACTTAGCAAGGGAGGACCTTCCCTCCATGTGGCAGACTTAGTCCTGTATTGTTTTTGAAAGGAGACACACCGTGAAATCCTCCTAATATCCAAACACCCTGATGAAGGCAAATTCCCTGCAGCCAAATGTAGTCTAGTTTAAAAAAATAACAACACAAAAACTTCCATTAATGACACTGTTAGACAAAGCTTTTACTATTAAGGTCATTTTTTTCAGGACCCTGAGGTTGCCTGAGAAAAGAAACCTTTATATTCCTGAAAGCCTGAATTATTATACACATGTCAAAAAGACATGTTCAGGTAGTTAAATCCACTTGAAGTAATTAGATAATGAGAGATAACTGCATAATCAGAACCCTCTTAATGGTAAAAAAAAAATATGCCTAACATATACTGTATAATGAACTGACAGCAATAATGCTAAAATGTTCTAAATAAGGTGGACATTTTGGTTGGGAATTTGAGTAGGATATTGTTTCTGCCCTCAGATGTCTATCAGTCTTGAAGTAAAGTATAGACTTATGCCCTTTCTCTTCTCACCCCCACTGTCATATGATTTAAGATTTACAACAAATCTTCTTCTGCAATTTACTGATGTAGATGGGTGTTTCATTGTATAGGATTACATAATAATTCATAATTGATTGCAAGAAACTAATTTGTTAACAGGGAAGTTGCTCATTCAGGCCTTTAGGATTGCCAGACAAAGTAGTATGCTCCCAGCCCACTGTGGGATGCAGCCATCTTTGAGTAGCAGAGAAGTCTGGGTAGTTTAGAGAGGAGTAAGAGGAGAATGTGAGGCTGCTCAGAGAGTCCCCTTCTCAGGCCCTTGTCATTGCTGATTATATCCTGATGAGAACAATTGGAGACTGAGCCAGATATATTTGTGGACTCCTGATGTCTTCTATGAAATCATATGTGGACTTTGTTGGGGTCATGAGATGACACCACCTAGGTGTTTCACTCACAATTTTAAAAAGTGACTGGGGAGTACTTCTGATGTACAGGATCAGAGCAAGGAAATTGGATAACATAAGCCAGCCATCAGCCCTGTACCTCCTCCCCCCATTAACCTTTAGACTATTTGGCTTCCCCAACAATCACAATCACCTCAAAATCACCCTCCCAAAATTGTGTGACCAAATAGGCTATTTGAAAACCACCTAAGCTCCTAGTGGTAAAAGTACCTCCTGTTGTTTCTTTGAGTCCTGACCTATTGTTTTGCTTTGATTATAGCTGCTGTTTGGTGCCCTCCCCACCTTCCCCCAAGAAGTTGCTGCCCTAGTCCTGTCTAATGGTTGGGTCAGCCTAATGGTGACTGCCAAGCCTTGCCTAATGATCAGGCTGGTCTAATAGTGACTGTTTAGTCTGGCCTAATGGTTGGATCAGCCTAATGGTGACTGCCAAGCCTTGCCTAATGATCAGGCTGGTCTAATAGTGACTGTTTAGTCTGGCCTAATGGTTGGATCAGCCTAATGGTGACTGCTTAGCCTTGCCTAATGATCAGGCTGATCTAATGGTGACTGCTTAGTCTGGTCTAATGGTTGGGATTGTCTAATAGAGACTGCCTAGTCTTGTGTAATGGTTGGGTTGGCCCTGTTGATGTGGCAATCCATGTAAAACATAGAAAAACCTGTTCCTAGATATTACCATTGTTTTCTTTCTGACAGACCCCAGTCATCTCCATGTCCTTTTCCTAAAACTTAACCCAAAATGTTATGAAAGTTGCTTAAATTGTTGAACAGTAATCCAGCCTCTGGAGTACCAAATAGCACATTTTAGGAAACAGAAAACTTCATGAGCGAGAGAGAGAGAGAGAGAGAGAGAGAGAGAGAGAGAGAGCGCACTGCAGTTTGTCAAACCAGATCTATCAAGGGCCTGTCTGCAGTGTGAAAGAATGTGGAAATGCTTCCTCCTTATATCCAATAATGATTTATTATTCTCATTATTTGGATAGTACATACCAAATGTATGCAGTGCTGCATATAGACACATGAAGTAATTTTATAACTACCAGCATTAGTGAAAATTAACCCAAGGTGCATATTTGTACCTGCTATTTGCCATGCATATATCCTTGACCTTTTATTTCCATGCTTTCAAGAGATGAGATATCCAGATATTCCCTAATCAGATCATCTGACTTTCAGGACTGAAATTCTAACTAGGATTAACCATATTCTGTCAGTTCAGAAAACCCCTATTTGAGGGAACATAGAGGTGAGAGACTTTGTTTCTAGTTAGAAAACAAGCATTGACAGTGGAAAGAGGAGGACCACTGGGGCCAAGGCCCGACCAAAAGTTTGCTCAACACAGCATCAGCAATTAGAGGGCTTGGGATAGGGCCAGAGATTGATTTGTTTGGCCCCTCCAGCCAAAAAAGGTGTTCCACTAACCCTGAAAACAGGTCAAGAAATAACCAGCCTCACAGATCCCATGGATATGGTGGGGCTGTGGAAGTCTTCTCTGAAGACTGTCTTAGAGTTTGGTGACTCTAATCAGACATTGAGATCAATTGCATGGTTTTCATATGAACGATTTCAAAGGGAAAGGAAAGGGAAAAGGGAGGGGATTTGAAATACTACCTTTCTGTGGTTACAATCAAAACAGTTTTACATATAGGTACTTATTTTGTACCTAGGGCAGTGGAGGGTTAAGTAACTTGCCCAGAGTCATAAGGAGCTGCAGTGGGAATTGAACCTAGTCCCTCCGGTTCGTACACTGCTGCACTAACCATTAGGTTATTCAAGCTGAGAGAAAAGTGAGAAAAGCAGAGCAATGGTGGAAAAAAAATCCTTTGCTAAATAATAATCTTTAGTGACTTATCATCTTCTAAGGCTAAATTTAAGGAATAAAAAGTGCACTTTGTTTACCATTAAGATTCAGAATTCTATAAATCATCCCAAAGAATTGTTTACTTTGGTTAAAAAGTTGACAAGTCATTCAGACAAGAATACAGAATTGGATACACCCACTCCTGCCAAGTTAGCTACCTTTTTTTCTGGATAAGGTCAAAGAGTTTTGTCTAACTCTAGTGGTATCATTATTATATATCTTAATGAGGGAGTTTGAAGAGTCACAGGCAGTGGCGTCGCGAGGGCAGCTGACACCTGGGGCGGGTCGCCGCTGCGCACCCCCCCGGGTGCAGCGTGACGCACCCTCCCCCCTCTGTAGCGCAACCCCCCCCCGAGAGAACATACTTGGAAGGCGGTGAGGGGCGGGCGGGAGAGCCAATCCGCTGAGTGCACGCCGCTGGGGGGTGTCGGCGCCTCGCTGGTTCCTTGCTCTCTCTGCCCCAGAACAGGAAGTAACCTGTTCCGGGGCAGAGAGAGCAAGGAACCAGCGAGGCGCCGACACCCCCCAGCGGCGTGCACCCGGGGTGGACCGCCCCCCTTTCCTACGCCACTGGTCACAGGTTAGGATGGGTGAAGCGACACGTGTTTAGTGAGATCTCTGTGGACATCTTGTTTATGACATTGTCACAAGTGATGAACCACGGTTATACTCTTGATTCCTGTCTGATTTTATTAATACATATAGCATCTGATATTATTGGTCCATCAGTTTCTAAAATGGTGAATGTCTTGTCTTCTTGTGAAGTGCCCATAGTAATGAAACAGTTGATAATAATCCTACATCAAAACATCCTTCTTTAAATCCAAAGAATCCGATCAAGTATTGACCCATTTTTCAATTGAAAATGCATTTTACATAGAGTGGAAGAACTTTTGGATGAGCATTATCTGCCATGATAGCGGTAATGACTTGCGCAGTAACTACAAAACGCAGTCCTCACTCATTCCATCTCCGTTCCATGCTCTCCAATTATAATTTTCCACTTTAGGGGGTAATTCTATGGGATAGATGGCCACATAAACCTGGATATTCAGTGATAGTGCCCAGATATCTAGGCACTGGATATTCAGGCATAACAGTGATGGTGGCCAAAAACATGCTGGCTACCACTGGCTGAATAGTTACCCCTTAGATTGTAAGCTCTTTGACACAGGGGGAATGTTATCAACATGGGCTTCCATTAAGATATGTTATTTTGATGTTGAGAAAGTTTCTAAGGTTTTAGGAGTC
Organism: Microcaecilia unicolor; assembly: GCF_901765095.1. Lineage (NCBI taxonomy): Eukaryota > Metazoa > Chordata > Amphibia > Gymnophiona > Siphonopidae > Microcaecilia > Microcaecilia unicolor. Next base: position 310,288,089 of record NC_044034.1, on the reverse strand, counting down.
TACTTGGATACTTCATTGTCTTTTTTGTGGTCAAGTGAGTTTTCTTTAAACTTCATCAGTTGAGAATTGTCCATTTTTTATTGTCACAAAAGCATTTTGTAATCTTGGTCCAGCCATTAATCTTGTCATATTTAGATTATTGTAAAAGTTTAAATTGTTTCTCATCGTCTACTGTATTGTCTCGGATACAAGTTTTATAGAATACTGCAGCCAAATTAAATTTTGGTAAGAAATGAAACTCCTTGTCTTAAGAACTTGTACTGGCTTCCAGTAACTACTTGGGTCTCTTTTAAGTTGGCATGTCTGATTTATAAAATATTTGAAGGTTTTTGTCCAGAGTATTTGGTAAAACTGTTTGCATTTCCATTGCCACCCTCTTCTTCTAGATCAGGAATGTCTCGACTTCTCTATTTTCCATCGTTAGTGGATATCAGATATAAGAAGTCTTTAGAACCATCTTTTCCTTATCAGGCAGTTAAGCTGTGGTGTTCCTTACTTTTTTCTCTTAGAACAATGACAACATATTTAACTTTTCGCAAGAATTTGAAGACTTATCTGTTCCAAAAATATTATTGTTAGTTTCATGTTTTTCATTTCTGTTTATCTTTTAATAGTGTAATCCGCTTTGAACCATAATTTTGGGAGTTGGTTGGTTATAAGAACCATGTCATATCATATCACATTATTCACTAGGCCTCATTGCGTAAAATGGGACCGGTGCTAAAACAGCGCCAGTTAGTGGTAAAATAACACGTCTTAACAGCAGCCCATGTAGATAACTACAGCCCCTGATTGTCCCTGACAGATGTTTTAAACTACCTTGAGCTAAATTGGAAAGACAATCTAGAACTACAAAATTATTATTTGCAAAGAATTTCCAAAGCTGTCTTTCTTAAATCCCAGATGACATTTTAACAAAGAGGAAAAAAAACATTCAGCTTGTAGAGGAAAGGTAGGGAAAATATCTTTATTTTCCAATTTTATGGGATCGTTCTGTGCACTGGTGTCAGGCCTGGTAACAAGGGGGAGAGGGAGGAGTGCAGGCAGGAGCTGACTGTTCTGGATGAACTAGCCGGGTTCCCCCGGGGAGTACTGGTACCCTGACCTCTATGACCTTCAAAGTGCTGAGTGTTGGAAACGGGAAGTCTCCATGGACCACCTTCTATATGCATGTGATTTCAAAAAAAAATGCAGTTGTCAGAGGCCTATGCCACTTCTTTTAAAGGTCACATTGCTTGGTCAACATTACAGTAGATTGTCAACCTTTTTTTAAAAGTTTGGGTTTCATGCCTTACCTACTTTACTTCCTCCCTCCCCTCTCCCTGACTTTTTCTTTTGCATCTACCCTAGAACTACAAGAACGAGTTTATATGAGGGGTCATTTTCACAGCAAAACCTTTGTACCCTTTGACTTGCAGTATAGCTTTAATCATACTCAGAATTCACTTGTGCCTGCTTTATTAAATGTTTGCTTATAAATGACTGTTGGACTATAATTCAGGAAAATGAGTTTTGAGTCAGGTGTCTCTATACATAATAGAAGAAGGGATTTGTCCTGTCTTTACAGGTGGGCCATGCATATGTACATTAGTGAACATATTTACCCTGCCCAGTGCATTTTTTCTATCGAAAAAGGTGCCGGTACTCAAATGCCAGGCCACTATTCAGGGGTGGGGTGATCACTGAGGGACCCATCCCACAATAGCCAGGCCCCCTGCAACCAGTCACAGAATCTATGACAAGGCAGTATTGGTGTGTAGAGCCTGAGCTCTGTCATTAAAACTTGGGGTCCATGGGTCAATTTTAGCAGACAATGGAAAAGGTGCTGGTACTCAGTACCCCAGAGTACCCCCTCAAAAAAAGCCCTGACCCTGCCACACTCGAACTCTAAGTCATGGCTGAAGAAGGTGCAAGTGGCAGAACCTAACCAGCCTTTCGGGGGGGGGGGGGGGGGGCACAGCTGACTAACCCCAGAGTGAAAAATTACAGTAGATATATCTCCAAGTCACTGACAGCACATCATGTGTGGGGATAAGGGCTCCTGTGCTAACCCAATGGTAATCAGGCAATGGTGCACGCTGCCCGGTTACCACTGGGTACACACTGGTGCCACAAAAATATTTTTGTAGTGCCAGATATGATGTGCGCTGGGGGTGGGAACTACCGCTGGGCTGCTGCGGTAGTCCGGCGGTACTCCGCTTTTAGCGAGCGGTAAGCCCGCGTTGAGCTTACCGCTGCTTTGTAAAAGGGGCCCTAAATGATGCTTCTGAATCTTAATCACAGTTGTTCTTTTTTGTATTTATGAATATCTGTACCTGAATTAAGATCCATCCTCATATTCAAATATGTAAGGAGTAGGGGCAGCTGACCACTGGGACAATAGGGTAGTGAACGGGGGCCCATTCTCCTGTAGCCTCTAATCAATTTTTTTTGATAGGTGGTTAGGGGCCTATGATCCTTAATGTCCGGGGGCCCAGATCACTGTCAGTCCACCCCTGGTAGGCAGGGCCGCCGAGAGCCGGGACAGGGCCCGGGACAAGACCGCCCCCGGGCCCCCACACCCGAGATTGCGTCGCGCCCCCCCCCCCCCACCCGAAGTCGCCGGGTCCCCCCTCCACCCGCTGCTGGGCCCTCTCTGAACTAACCTGAAGCACTTTCACCTTCGGAGCAACCAGCAGCAGCAGCGCAGACCTCTCCTTCCTTCCGTGCCCCACCCTCGCGGACGTTACGTCAGGCAAGGGCGGGACACGGAAGGAAGGAGAGGTCTTCCCTGCTGCTGCTGGTTGCTCCGAAGGTGAAAGCGCTTCAGGTTAGTTCCGGGAGCGACGGTGGGCTGGCCAGACTGCAGTGGCGCCGGGCACCCCCCCCCCCCCCCGGAAGCCCAGGCACAGGGACTTTTGTCCCCCCCTCTCGGCGGCCCTGCTGGTAGGTGACCATGAATTACCTAATCAGGAGTCAGAATTCCTTTTGTCTTCTCACTCTGTCACTGAGTATTACTTTAGTCTTTAAAAATATTGCGTTTAATTCCGGGCTAAGAAAGAAAGTAATGATACAGCCTAATACTTCATAAGATCCCACATACATGTGACACATTGTTCACTAAGCTATAAATATGAGTGAGTGATTTGCAAATCCAGCCTACATGTGTATCCAATAATTTTTAGTTGTAAACTACTTTCTTTAGATTTTCCCAGACCGGCAGAGTTCAGGGCAGATAAATCAGGATACACTGTGGCTCAGAGCTAGGCAGTGCTGGAATGGATTCACCATCTCTTGCACAGCAAAGCCTAAAAGACAGAAGAAGGGGGAGGTGAGGGTGAGGAAGAGAGAGAAAGCAGGACAGCAAGAAAGAAGATGAAGAGAGGAAGAGAAATGAAAGTGGGTGAAAGGGACAGAGAAAGAGTCTGGGAGGAAAGAAGCAAGAAAAGAGTGAAGGAGGGGTGAGAGCAAGGGCAGGAGGAGGGTCAGAAGGAGGAGAGAAGAGGGGAGGAGGGAAAGGATGAGAGCAGAAGGGACCTACCTATTTGAGGCTACTTTTAAATCTTAAATAGTCTAATTATGGCCTTATTGATTTCAATATATTTTTCAAAAATTAATCAGAGTCCCTGGAGTGTTTTGTTTGCTGTGTCTTCTTGCCCTGACTAGACTGTAAGCTCCACAGAGCTGGGACTGTCTCTTATTTGTATCTTACAATAAGGATAAAAGCTGGGGAACAAAAGAAACAGACCTTTTGGGGGAATTACAGTTGGGTAGGGACTGGAATGCTCGGTGTCATTGTCTGACATCATTAGCTGTGCTGCTGCTGGAAGATCCTTTCAAAGAATACCAAACCTGCTGAGACCTGAGGCTGGAGAGGAGAAGGTACCTGCCGGGGCCATCTGGAGGAGCTACCTATGTTGCGTGGGGACCGAAATGCTGGACTGTGGTGTCTGATGTCATCAGCTGTGCCACCAGCAGAAGATCCTCAACAGAATGGCATACGGCTGCAGGCTTGGTACTTCCCCCCTTGTATGTATGATACTTGTGCTGGGAACATGGGTAAGCACAAGAGAAAATCTAAGTTTAGGACTTCTAGCTCCCCCAGGGTTATTGGCCCCATTGATAGATATTTTGTGGAAGCTCATCCCTCCTCCCTACTGAGTGGTTCTTCCATCCCAGGAGCTTCTCTGATTTCAGAGTGTTGTCCCACCTTATCTCTTCCTAAATCATTTCTTCATACTGAAATGGTTGGACTGTCTCCAGTGGTATCTTCTGTTAAGACTTTCATTTGAATCAGTTAAGTCTCCACCTATACCTCTGCATATTCCAGTTTCCTGTATGAATGTTTTAAAGTACAGACAATGAGCCTAAGCAAGAGGTTTCTTCACAATGTTTTGGAGAGTGGTCTCTAGAACTGAGGAATGACTCATCTTTGATTCCTCAACTATATACTTTCTCCAAGCAGATGATGGACAAATTTGCAGATTAGTTCCTTTGACACAAGACTGTCATATTATGAGTCTCAGAATGTTAAATATCAGGTAGTTACTTGTTCTTCAATAAAGGGCAGTTAGCACCCGTGCTAATTTAAAGAAACTCCAAGTAATCCAGAAGGCGTTTGACAAAGTACCTCATGAAAGACTCCAGAGGAAATTGGAGAGTCATGGGATAGGAGGTAGTGTTCTATTGTGGATTAAAAACTGGTTAAAAGATAGAAAACAGAGAGTAGGGTTAAATGGTCAGTATTCTCAATGGAGAAGGGTAGTTAGTGGGGTTTCCCAGGTGTCTGTGCTGGGACCGCTGCTTTTTAACATATTTATAAATGACCTAGAGATGGGAGTAACTAGTAAGGTAATTAAATTTGCTGATGACACAAAATTATTCAACATCGTTAAATCGCGGGAGGATTGTGAAAAATTACAAGAGGACCTTACGAGACTGGGAGACTGGGCGTCTAAATGGCAGATGACGTTTAATGTGAGCAAGTGCAATGTGATGCATGTGGGAAAGAGGAACCTGAATTATAGCTATGTCATGCAAGGTTCCACGTTAGGAGTCACAGACCAAGAAAGGGATCTAGGTGTCGTCATTGATGATACGTTGAAACCTTCTGCTCAGTGTGCTTCGGCTAAGAAAGCAAATAGAATGTTAGGTATTATTAGGAAAGAAATGGAAAACAAAAATGAGGATGTTATAATGCCTTTTTATCGCACCATGGTGCGACCGCACCTCGAATATTGTGTTCAATTCTGGTTGCCATATCTCAAAAAAGATAGTGGAATTAGAAAAGGTGCAGAGAAGGGCGACGAAAATGATAAAGGGGATGGCACGACTTCCCTATGAGGAAAGGCTAAAGTGGCTAGGGATCTTCAGCTTGGAGAAAAGGCGGCTGAGGGGAGATATGATAGAGGTCTATAAAATAATGAGTGGAGTGGAGTAGATTTGAAGCGTCTGTTTACGCTTTCCAAAAATACTAGGATTAGGGGGCATGCAATGAAGCTACAATGTAGTATATTTAAAACAAATCGGAGAAGAGTTTTCTTCACTCAACGTGTAACTAAACTCTGGAATTCGTTTCCAGAGAATGTGGTAAAGGCGGTTAGCTTAGCGGAGCTTAAAAAAAGGTTTGGACGGCTTCCTAGAGAAAAAGTCCATAAACATTATTAAATGGACTTGGGGAAAATCCACTATTTCTGGGATAAGCAGTATAGAATGTTTTGTACTTTTTTGGGATCTTGCCAGGTATTTGTGACCTGGATTGGCCACTGTTGGAAACAGGATGCTGGGCTTGATGGACCTTTGGTCCTTCCCAGTATGGCAATACTTATGTACTTATGTAACACCGCTATTAAATTGATCTGTCACTGAAAGACGTACAATCATGTCACTCCCCTTCTACAAAAATTCCATTGGCTTCCCTTAGACCAGCGAATTGTCTATAAACTTTTTATACTTACTTTCATAGCCTTTAGACTCAGTCTGCCTGACTACTTAGCCTCTTTAACTATTCCCTATTCTCCTATCAATAATTTCCACCTGATCCATCCAGGCCCAAAAGTTGCCCAACTCGAATCCACTCATCACTGTGCTTTTTTAATTTGCTGATCCTTTCTCATTGAACTCCCTCCACATTTTGGTCAGGGCTGCGTCACCTTTCAAAAAATTCAAGACTGCAATAAACACTTGGCTTTTTCATCAGGCCTACAATATGAGTTCCTGAGTTTTGGTGCTCTCATTGGGTTATCATTGTTTTCCTTACCCTCCCCCTCCCTTTCCCCTTTGTATCCCTTACTCTTTTGTCCCTATTTGTTTATCTGTTTTATGCTACTCCTATACAGTATGATTGTTGAGTTCCCTTTGCTCATATGGAATGAATGTAGATTATATTTTCTATTTTGCAATGGAGTTCCTTTCCATCCTTTTTGATTTTATTTCATTATTGTACACCACTCAGGTCTCCCAGTTAGTATGAGCAGTATATTAAATGTTAATAAACATAAACATCTTGAAAATAGTAACAGATCAAAAACTTTACGCTTGTTAAATTTTCCCATTTGTCAGCTTTTGTCTGCTGAAATTTTGTTTCAAAGATACTTGGAGGAAGAATTGCTTCTTGATATTGCTGATTCACATTAAGAAATCTCTAATGAATACCGATAGGCAGGGTCAGCTTAAACTATGGACCAGGTGAGGCTCTGGCCCCGGGTGCCAGAGAAAAAGGGCACCAAACACCTGAGCCTGTGATGTCACTGGCCCTATAGGTTAAGCTGGTCCAGAGCTTACCTGGTGGCACTGAGTGTGCAGGAAAAAAAGAAGAGCCGGCAACCCCCTTCCTCTCTCTGTCTCAGGCCACCATCCCCCATCTACCTTTAAAGGCAAGTTTCACCTAACGCTACCTGCATCAACCCCAGTATCTTCCATCTGCCTCACCCTGGCCCCTCCTTTGACATAACTTCCTGTTTCCTCAGGGGCACGGCAGAAGGAAAAGGCAGGGTCTGATGCGAGTAGTGTTAGGTGAAATGCTATTGGTGTTCAGGAGGGGAAAACTGCCTTTAAAGGTAAGCTGGGGGTGGGGAGAAGATGGCCTGGGGGGGCATGCCGATGGGAGAATGCCAAACTAAAATTAGCTCAGGGCACCACAGTCCCTTGAGCCGGCCCTGCTGATGGGGTCCATGGTGAAGTGCAGAGGGTTAGCAGAGTCATTCCTCAGGGAGGAGTGAGAGAAGTTGCTGAGACTGAGTTGCTGAGTTGCTGAGTTGCTGAGACTGAGGAGAGGGGGAAGACTGGAGGGGTTCTTTTTCAGGAGAATGGGGGCAAACCACCCCCCCCAAAGATATGCGGATCCTTGCTGATATTCAGTGCTGGAGTCCACATAGCTAAGCAGATGAAGTTAGGTCCCATATAACCCCTGACTCCTCCTTAGCGCCAACCCCTGTATTGCCCCCGACCGTCCCAATTTTCTGGAGTTGGGTAAAGGCAATATTCAGCAGAATTGCCTGCTGCAGTGCTGCTAAATATCGGGGTTCGGCTTAAATTGCTTGGGATATTGGCCTGACAATTTATTTAAATTAATAAAAGAGCATAATTATTCTGGGTCAAAGAATATATATCTTGATCCTAAGTTATTTATCAAATATTTGCAGGGATGACTCAAGAAAAAAAATGTAGCAGTGAGATATATTTATTTTGAACAGTTTTTTGGTTGTGAAAGAAACTGTAGAAGGAGAGGAATATGGGATATTGGGCAGGTTGATTGTGGATTTTGTTTATCCTGATTCTTGTTGATAGAATTCCTTTTTTGTTTTTCCTTAGGTTTCTTGATGTGGACTTTGTTTATTTCTATTGTGAAAACAAACAATACCCCCCCCCCAGAAAAACAAACAAATAAAAAACCAATAGGGTTGTGCATTCATTAGTATCCATTTGGTTTGTTAGCACACCTTAAAATATATGGAGGCTCACTTTCAAAGCACATAGACTTACAAAGTTACATACTCTGTTTCCCCGAAAATAAGACATCCCCTGAAAATAAGACCTAGTAGAGGTTTTGCTGAATTGCTAAATATAAGGCCTCCCCCCGAAAGTAAGACCTAGCAAAGTTTTTGTTTGGCCCCGATGGGCAGGGCTGTGCCAACATGGTAAGCGGGGTAAGCACCGCAGGGGGGCACCGACCTCTGGAGGCCGCCGCCCGCCATGCTTACCCTCACCGCTTACCTGGACAAAAACGGCGCCTATTTTTGCTACGGACCCACTCCCTTCTCTGGCCTGTCTTCCTCCTTCATCTTTTACAGCTTTCAAGTTCGGCGGAAGAACAGGCCCGCCCGCCCACCCAACATCCCTCGGTGTTGGTGCTCCTGCCATGACGGTTCTGTTCCGGCGTCCCTCCAACTACTGTGCGATCACTGCGATGTATCGCTTTCCCTCCTCGCCGCCCGCCCGCTCTGCAGGCCTTTAAACTTCCAGACCTCCAGCAGCGTGCATCAGTGACATAAGCGCTGCTTTTGGCCAGCCCCGGAAGTCTCCTCTGTACAACGTCCCGCCTACGCGGGAAGCTGTACAGAGAAAGCTTCTGGGGCAGGCTAAAGGCAGCTCTTACATACCGTAGCTGATGCTGCGTGTCAGTGGAGCTGGAAAGCTTGGAGGCCTGCAGAGCTGGGTAGGGGTGGAGAGAGCTGAACAACCCCCCCCCCCCCCCCCGCATTATCCAGAGCCAAGTCAGTGCACAGAGACCCTCCCTCCCAAAAGAAAAGACGAAAAACGAGCACAACCCTTCCTCACCGCTTCCCGCCAAAGGGGTATGATTGTCATTGAATAAATCTTGCTTTGTGTTCATAAATATCGGGATCGGTAAATGTACCATAGATTGTTGTACATGGAAATAATGGTAGTAACAAGAAATTCTTGATAGGATTCACAGTTTGTCTGGTTATGCTGGTTTGTGATGACACTTACTGTACAGTATATAGTAAATGTTCATTTTTTTGTTCAACAATAAATGTGAATTCTTCTTCTTGAAAAAATAAGACATCTTCTGAAAATAAGACCTAGCGCATCTTTGGGAGCAAAAATTAATATAAGACACTGTCGTATTTTCGGGGAAACAGGGTAGTTTACTCACGGGGCTCATTTTCGAAAAAGAAAAACATCCAAAAAGTGTCAAAAAGCACCATTTGGACAGATTTCTTCTCAAAACATCCAAACTGGTATTTTTGAAACCTGTTTTATAGATGTTTACCTATGCACTTTGTCTGCAATGTCTCCAAACCACAAGGAGGTGTGTTGGGGGGCATTGCAAAGGTGGGATTAGGGCAGGCTTAGGGCATGCCTAACACTTGGATGTTTTACAGCCATAATGGGACAAAACGAAAACATCTAGGGTGAAAACGTCAATGTTTTGATCTAGACCTGTTTTCAGAACGAAGGCACAAAATTGTGCCCTAAATGATCAGATGACCACTGGAATCAGGAATGACCCCCCTCACTCCCCCAGTGGTCACTGACCCCTTCACTTCCCTCAAAAATGTGACTATAGTACTTACCAGCCTCTGTGACAGCCTCAGATGTTATAATAGCCAGGTCCATTAGAGCAGCATGCAGGTCCCCAGAGTAGTGTAGTGGTGGACTCTAGTGTACCAAGGGTGGGGTGGTGGGGGCAGCAAGGGGGTGCATGGAGTAGTCGCATGGCTGTCAGCTCTGCTAGTTCCCTTCCCCTCTGATGTTACTTCCTGTTCCGGGGCAGGGGACCAGTAGAGCTGACTGCTCTGTGCATCCCCAGGTGGTGAGGATGATGTACTTCAAGGGGGAGGTGGGTGATGTGCCGAGGGGGGTGATGCTCTTGGGGAGGGGTAGGCGTAGTGGTGATCCACCCTGGGTGGCAGCCAACCTAGGTACACCACTGTTGATGGATGCAGTGCACTGTAGACCGGTGGACCCAGACCCATACCTCCCCCTACATATTACACTTGTGGTGGAAACTGTGAGCCCTCCAAAACTCACTAAAAACACACTATACCCACATATAGGTATATAGGTGCCCCCTTCACCCATAAGGACTATTATAGTGGTGTACAGTTGGGAGTAGTGGGTTTTGAGTGGGGTTTGGAGGGCTTAGCAGACAAGATAACATGACAAGGTGAGATGTGTATCTTGGAGCATTTATAAGAAATCCATAGCAGTGCCCTCTAGGGTACCCCACTGTTCTCCTGGGATGTTTGAGGGACCAGTCTGCTAATAATGCTGGCCCCTCCTACATCACAATGGCTTGATTTTCTATGTTTTTCACTTTTTTTCAAAAATGGCCTGGAAAGATAAATGCACAGAGCACAAAACCTTGTTACAAATGATATTTTCAGAAAAAAAAAAAGATTGACATTTTGTTTTTTCGAAAATGGTTAATTTCCTATTCGGATTTTGGAGGTTTAGAGCAAAACATCCAAAGTCTGACTTAGACGTCATATCAAAAATGTCCCTCTATGTAACTTTGTATGTCTATTTGCTTAGTTCACACTAAATCACAAATAGATGTGTGAAATTGATTGAGTAAAACATTCTCAAATCAGGGGAAAAGCCTAAATGAGTCAAACAAGAACTACAATCTGCTACCTTGTACACATCCCTATAGCACAATAGAAGTAATTAGTAGTAGTTGTAGGGAAGGTAAGAGAGGGAAAGCAGGATCATGGCACCCCATATGACCAGCAGGGTGGCCCCCTCCAATGTTGAGGCTGCCTGGGGGAGGGACACTCCCATGAAAGTTGTAGCCAATCCAGAGAAGGTCTTCCATGCTTGAGCTTATTTCTGCTAAAGTAATGGCAGCAGTAGCATAGAGCAGTTGTCCTCTGCCCTGTGGGGATCCACCTTGCCAGCCTTTTGTAATGGTTCTGAGTACAGAGGAAGGCAAGAGTGGGAGACAGTGAGTGAGTGGGGGGGAGGGGGGGGAGGAAAGCTTGTTTGGTACTTTTGGCACTCCAGTAGAATCCAAGGACATTTTCACATGCATAGTATTGTACTGGGGCAGTGAAAGTCTGTTGGCAGAGAGCCTGGAAGTGCCATTGTTAATCTGTGGTCAGTAGCTGCTCCTGGTTTAAGACTAGTATCAGTGGCTCACTGCATGCCACTGTGGATTTGTGGATACCATGAGGATGTTTTCAGCCTTCTGTGGGCTATTTCAGTCAAACCAATGGTATCCCATCTTTGGTCACCTGCCACTTATTGGACTCAGTACCCCAAATTATTTTTCCATTTTTCCCCAATAGATTTTGGCATCCTATGGAGCAATTTATGTCCATGAGTTCTTTTGCATTCTTTGACTTCTCAGAGACTTGAAGAGTGATGTTCTTCTCTTGCACTGGTGCTCCTGATGCACCCAACTCCTTGTCTCTGTAGGCAGCCTTAAAAGCCCCCTCCAAAACAAAAACAAACTACTGTTCTGTCTCTAGGTTTTATTCTCCTACAGATCAAATAGCAAGTCTGAATTCCCCTCTTCCCACCCCCCACCCCCGACACTAAAACTATGCCCAACCTCCTCGTCTTCACTGCAAAATCATTTCCCAGCTCTAACATCCTCCTCCCCCGACTGCGGAACCTCATTCCCACACCCACACACAGAGCAAACATTTTAGGATTACTTTGGTCTTGTAAATCCACAGATAACACATTTGCTGTTTCACAGGAAATTAATGGAGATCACATATGAGGAGATGGGAGGGGAGTCACCTAATAGCTCTCCAGTTATTAATATGATGTTTGTGGTATTGCTGTTACCTTGCTGGAGTGGGAACCACTGTCCGAACGACTGAGATCTGGTGTTTCGTGATAGCTGCAGGATGAAATATGTCAGCGAGAGCTTTAATGTTGCTGAGCAAAATATGTTACACTGGATCTTTCCAGACCTTGCAAGTATGTTGCATTCCAACAGAAGAAACCAAAGTAAATGTTTCTCTTAAGGGAAATAAAATTCCATGTGGTTAGGGCAGAAGTATGATTAATTCAGCGGCAGCAAAAACACCATGAGAAATATAGTAAAGTTATTGAGTGCGTCTGGTGAAACAATTTAATGTCCGGAAAAAAAAAAGAGGTTTAATGCTGGGGAGAAAATCTAGAAGCCAATTGTATGATCTTCAGTTGGAAACCGATTCATGGTTGTTTTGCTGTCAAAAAGGCATGGATTATTAAGCGCAGAATATTCTACAAAATCCTGAGTGGTGTAGAAAAAGTATAAGTAAATCGATTTTTTACTCATTCCAAAAGTACAAAGACTAGGGGACACTCGAGGAAGTTACATGGAAATATTTTTTCACTCAACAAATAATTAAGCTCTGGAACTCTTTGTCAGAGGATGTAGTAACAGTGCGGTTACTGTATCTGGGTTTAAAAAAGGGTTGGACAAATTCCTGGAAGAAAAGTCCATAGTCTGCTATCGAGGCAGACATGGGAAGCAACTGCTTGCCCTGGGATTTGTAGTATGGAGTGATGCCATGATTTGGGTTTCTGCCAGGTACTTGTGACCTGTCTTGGCCACTGTTTGGAAAACAGGATACTGGGCTAGATGGACCATTGGTCTGAACCAGTATGGCTAATCTTATGTTCTTATGCAGTTGTAGGTTAGATGCAGGGTAATTAATGTAGCTCAGTGTGGTTCAGTTTTATTCCTGGTATTGGCAGTGATGGAGTGATGAAATCCAGGTAAATCAGGTGTGCTGCTATTCTGATCACCTGCTGAATTCCACCAGGCAAGTGTCCTGAGGATACATAGCATAAACGGCTAAACAGTGATCCAAGATTTTTTGAAAAAGAAAACATGTAGGAAGAATACAAGACTTTGTTTCTTTGAACTTCCAGGAAGGAAATCATGAAAGCGTAATTTAGACAGGATTTGTCTTTATTGCTGTATTATATTTTTGGTTCTAGGTCAGTTCCCACCTGTACAGTTCCTACTGGACAGTTTTCACTCATCAATTCCCATCTGGAAAATTGCCACCTAGGACAAATCACCTAACCAATTCTCACCGCTCCAAGGAGGACAAATCCCACCCTTAACAATCAAGAAGCATTACAGTCCGAAATTGATCTCCTTCACTTTCCCCTTCCAGATCATTGTGGGGGGGGGGGGGGGCAATGCCCCCCACACCCCAAACATTACCTTTAACATGCCACACCAAAACAAAATAAACCAAAATCCAAATTAATAAATAGCATAAAATATTATATATAAATATATATATAAACTTACGCAAAATATTACCAACACATCCACACAACACAACAACACTTCTAATAAAAAATATGATACATAAGAACCCCCCCCCCCCAACAGAACACCAACACAAGAAAAAACAACAAAAATTACATGCCAGTAAGAAATAGCCAGGGGGGAACAGTCTTAGGAGGGAATTGCTTGGTGGGAACTGTCTGGGTGGCAACTAGCATGCTACAATATTTTTATGTTCTCTTAAATCCATTTTGGGCTAGGTTCAGTAAATGGTGCTCAAAAATCAGCACCTCAAAAAATCAGCGCTGAATGCTATTCAAAGTTGCTCAAATTTGGATGCCAAGTTGAAATCAGGTGTCATTTGACTGGCACCCAATTTCTCTACACATTCCCTGTATTCTATAATACTGTGTGCAAATTTTAGGAACTCCCCTATGCACCTCTCATGGCTGTGTGCTATAAGGAAAATGGGACTTGATATACTGCCTTTCTGAGGTTTTTTTTATTTTTTTGCAACTACATTCAAAGTGGTTTATATATATTCAGGTACTTATTTTGTACCAGGGGCAATGGAGGGTTAAGTGACTTTTCTCAGAGTCATAGGGAGCTGCAGTGGAAATTGAACTCAGGTACCCAGAATCAAAGTCCACGGCACTAACCACTAGGCTACTCCTCCACTATAAGAGTTGGGCCCACATTGTTATAGATTAGCGTGTAGCAAGATGTGTGTGCAAATTTAAATTGGTACCAATTAGTGCCAATTATCTCCAAATTATTGGCACTAATTGGCTCAATAGGTGATTTAGGGGCCCTTTTACAAAACGGCAGTAAGCCCAATGTGGGCTTACCACATGCTATACTGGAACTACCGCTGGCCCAGCGCAGCTGCCGGAAGTAGTTCTGGTTTTAGCGTGTGCCATTTCCGGTGCTCCAGGAAATTTTTTTTTGTAGCTCGGCACTAACCCGGCGGTAATCGACATCGCCGCACGCTGCCTGCTTACTTCCAGGTTACTGCGGGAGCGCTTACCACCACCTCAATGGGTAGTGGTAAGAGTTATCTTACTACATGGCCATTTTTTTTTTGGGGGGGGGGGCATTTTATCCACTGTGGTAAAAAGGGCCCTGGTGCACAGGAAAAATGGCCCCCACTGCTACCGCAGGGCCCTTTTTCCCATTAGTTGGCTACATATCTTAGATTCATGCCCAAATATCAGCACCCAATTTTGAGTGCCATATATAAAATCTGTGGGAGGGGTTTATGCTTATTGTGATTGTGTCTTACCTTATGTAGGATTGTTTCTTGAAAAGGCAGACAGTAAATTGATCGATTAAATTAAACATGAGAAATAACAAAAGGAGACTTGGGAGTAAGACCAGAAAGATCAACCTGATCCTGTGTTTGGGAAAATTCAGGTGGTACCATTTCTTTAACAAAATGAGACAGTTGGACGAAAGCCTGGTGTGAAATTGCTTGTTCATTTTCAACTTTAAATGCTTTTTAATGTCCTGCATATGGTTTTATGGTCTCGAGCCTCCTTGCTGTCTGTGAATGAACAAGGGCTTTCTATTGTGATGACCTGTGGACCATGGCCAGGACACCCACTTACTTCCCTATGTATCAAACAAGGGGCACTCCTATGAAATATGTAAACCCTCTCCAGGGATTCCAATTGTTCTGGCTAATCCAGGCCTGTTTCCTTCCATCAGATCAGGATTGAGTAGGCTGCATTGTTCCCATACATTCTTCTTTTAATTAAATGCAGCACATGTGTAATATCAGTGAAATACACCAGGATATATATATATATATTTTTTTACATCTGTGTTCGCTATTCTGTTCCCACTGCACTGCTCTTGTTTTTTTTTTTTTAAGACTATCAGTGTAAAATGCTGTATTGGGGTCTTGGCCTAATACACTGAGGCTGATGCAGAAAACCATATGGTGGGAGTTATGTGTGGATGTCTAAGCGCATGGCTTCTACCATGAACACAACATCATGCCATGCAGAAAGCTAAGTATATCCAAATTTTATGCATGCAGAGATTGCGTGCTAATCGGGGGAAGCCTGCCAAATGCATGTGTTCGTATCAGAAGAAGAACATTGGTGCCTGTTCTTCTGCGTACAAATATCAAGCCTTGCAAAAATTTCTAGCACATAAAGCAGAAAAAAAGGTGCCGACTTGCAAATTGGGGGAAAGGACATAAGACATAAGCATCACCATGCTGGCACAGACCAAGGGTCCATCGAGCCCAGCACCCTGTCTCCGACAGCGGCTAAAAGAACAAGCATTTCTTCCCACCTATCCCAGAAATAGTGGATTATTCCTACGTCCATTCAATAACATTCTATGTCCTTTTCCTCCAGGATGCCGTCTAACTTTTTTTTAAACTCCGCTAAGCCAACCGCCCCAACCACCTTATCCGGCAATGAATTCCAGAGTCTAACCAAGCGTTGAGTGAAGAAAAACTTCCTCTGATTCATTTTAAATTTACAACACTGCAGCTTCATCGCATGCCTCCTTGTCCTAGTATTTTTGGAAAGCGTAAACAGACGCTCCACATCAACCCGTTCCATTCCACTCATTATCTTATAGACCTCTATCATATCTCCCCTCAGCCGCCTTTTCTCCAAGCTGAAGAGCCCCAGCCTCTTCAGCCATTTCTCATAGGGAAGTCGTTCCATCCCCTGAATCATTTTTGTCACCCTTCTCTGCATCTTTTCCAATTCCACTATATCTTTTTTAAGGTGCGACGACCAGAATTGAACTCAATACTCGAGGTGTGGTTGCACCATGGAGCGATACAATGGCATAATAATATCCTCATTTTTGTTTTCCATCCCTTTCCTAATAATACCCAACATTCTATTTGCTTTCCTAGCCGCAGCAGCACATTGAGCAGAATATTTCAATGTAACATCTCGGTCCGTGACTCCCAACACGGAACCTTGCATGGGTTCCTCTTTCCCACATGCATCACTTTGCTCTTGCTCACATTAAACATCATCTGCCATCTAGATGCCCAGTCTCCCAGTCTCGTAAGGTCCTCTTGTAATTTTTCACAATTCTCCTGTGATTTAACAACGTTGAATAACTTTGTGTCATCAGCAAATTTAATTTTCTTACTAGTTACTCCCATCTCTAGGTCATTTATAAATATGTTAAAAAGCAGCGGTCCCAGCACAGACCCATGGGGAACCCCACTAACTACCCTTCTCCATTGAGAATACTGACCATTTAACCCTACTCTCTGTTTTCTATCTGTTAACCAATTTTTAATCCACAATAGAACCCTACCTCCTATCCCATGACTCTCCAATTTCCTCTGGAGTCTTTCATGAGGTACTTTGTCAAACGCCTTCTGAAAATCCAGATACACAATATCAACCAGAGAGCTCTGAATTTAAAGTAATATATTTGTGGGGTGGGGAAGGGAGAGGGGCCGTCATATGGTTCTTGCTTAAACTTGCTAATTGCCCTCTTAGCCTGTCTCTAAATATATATTTATTACAATATATTACATTATAAATATTATTAACATTTTTACTTTTCACAGATGTGGGGATGTGGGGATGTTGGGGCCCTTAAGATTGCCCTGGGCCCAACTTTGTTTCTCAGCGGCCTTGGTGCTGACCCTTTTTTGTTTTTCTTCCAACATGCGCGCAAACTCTGGGCCCTGTTTACTAAGACACACTAGCGTTTTTAGTGTGCTTAGTAAACAGGGCCCTCTGTTATTTCCTGTCAGTCTTTTCAACTTGGAAGCATTTCATTCTGGTTGCAGAAGAAGACAAAGCCGCAATTAAATCTTAAAAACTCTCTACTAACCCTTCTACACCGCCTTGGATCTGGCAAAAAAATCTCTTGCATTGTCTGTGCATCAGAAGTCACTGCTTCCTTCTCTGCATTGCCGTGGAATATGTGGAGGGGCATAATCGAAAGGGACACCCAAGTTTTGTTGAGGAAGTCCTCGCAAAACGTCCTGATGGAGGGGCTGGGAAACCTGTATTATCGATTATACCGATTTGGATGACCCTGGGAGAAGGATGCCCATCTTCTGATTTGTGTCAAAAGATGGGCGTCCTTCTCTTTCGAAAATGAGCCTGTTAATGGCCTTACTACCATACATTTTAACGCAATGTGTTTTCAGCCATGTTTTCAGCCATGTGCAGCCATGTTTTCAGCGCAAGTTAACACCCATGCTGAACCATTAATGTGTGCGTACAACCCTTGATAACCCTGCGGTTAGGCTTGTGGTAGCTTTCTCCACTGACCTCAGGGTTAGCATACATTGCCAAAAGAATTAATGGTCAGAATCTCCTAACTTTCTGGAGCCTGTGCAAGGAAGCCCTGGTGTTACCATCTCTTGTTGGGAGCTTTTGCTCAGATATCTCTAAGGCAGGTTTATGCTGTGCCCTCTAGGAGGAGGATGAATAACAAAGGTGGTTAATAAATCTTCATAAAGGCGGTTAATAAATCCCAATAAATAAACAACCTTTAAGAACATCCTTTCCTATGGAGTTCTTCCTGTCTCCCTGTATTTAGTGACTGTGATTAGTTCATTTTTCTGACTTGAGGAAAGACCCTGAGTGCTGGAGTTCCTTAGTCATTACTGGGATTTTTGTCTACTTTTAGTGCTACTAGTCAGCTCATGGCGATAGGCACTCTAGTGACCTGGGGAGAGCTTCTGAGTCTGGATCACCAGTCCCAGAAAGCAATGCATCATGGGATGCCTGTTCCTATTTTTGATGTAACTCAAGAAATAAGTATATCTGCCTCTGAATACCTATGGATAGGACTGTTGTGAATAATTCACTTTCCACTAAATAAATTGACTTGTATTTGGATCCATGTGAGCTGAAGTGGTCTAAACTCATTGGGCCCGATATTCAGCCAGCAGCAGGCAGCACTTTTGCTGTCCACTGCTGGCATTAAACCTTGATATTCAATGTTGGGCTGTTTCCGGTGATCGGCATTGAATATCTGGGGGGGGGGGGGGGGGGGGGGGGTTAACCACCAAAACGTTAACCGGTTATGCTGATACTCAGAGCTAACCAGTTAACTTTTTAGTGTTCAAAGACAGGATGGCTATTTATGCGGTTGCTAAACTAATTTGGTTAGGCACTGAATATCGGCGCCTAACCGGCTAAGTTGTGCAATATATCAGGTTAGCAGTTAGCCATTAACACAACAAAACTAAAGTACGGAATGGACATAACACAACTCTTCTGCTGTACGATTCCCTAATGTGGCTGTGCCCAATGAACTTTATCTTACCACAACATCACTTTGTATTTGTTCACATTGGAGTCAGCAAACGCCTCTCCGGTACTATGTAAGCCACATTGAGCCTACAAATAGGTGGGGAAATGTGGGATACAAATGTAACAAATAAATAAAATTAATTAATTAATTAACCACGAATATTCAGTGGAGATCTCCGATTATCCACGGTTAGGTGCTAAAACGTTATTTAACTGGCCTGTTAAATCATTTTGAATATTGGCCAGAATGTGTTTGCTTTCAACCTGCCTGAAGGAATATTATAGATATGTGGGGAAAGGGTCCAAGTTCCAATCCCACAGCAGCTCTTTGTAGGCTGGGCAAGTCACTTAGGGGTCCTTTTACTAAGGTGCACCGAAAAATGGCCTGCGCTGGTGTAGATGCATGTATTGGACACATGCAGGTCCATTTTTCAGTGCGTCTGCAAAAAAGGCCTCTTTTTTTTGGCCGAAAATGGACGTGCAGCAAAATAAAAATTGGCATGTGTCCATTTTGGGCCTGAGACCTTACCGCCACCCGTTTATTTTTTTATTTATTTGTTACATTTGTATCCCACATTTTCCCACCTAGCAGTAAGGTCTCACACGTTAACCAGGCGGTAATGGTCTACGTGCCTACAATGCCGATTACCGCTTGGTTAGCACTGCATGCTGGAAATTTTCTGGCGCGCTTAGTGGACGCACATAAAAAATGAAATTACTGCCCAGGCCACATGGTAGCTGGTCAGTAGTTTAAAATTGACACAAGTAGTGCTTACGCGCCTATGCGGCTTAGTAAAAGGGCCCCTTAACTTTCCATGCCTCAAGAGAAAGCAATGGCAAACCACTTCTATATTATGCCAAAAAATCCAGAAAGAAGGTACCTCATTATGTGCTCACCAGGAGTCAGTTTGACTTGAAACCACATCTGGATCTGGTGGAAAAATTGATTGGTGAGGGATTTTTTGTGTGTGTGTTATTTCATTTCAGTTAGGCTTTGTTTGTTTTAGTGTGTACTATTTTCCAATAGCGTTCCCTAAGATGTGGTCATCATTCCTATACAAATTGAAGCCAATATATCCACCCAATGTCTTACCCTACCCCTGGGGTCTGGAGAGGGCAGGAGTGATCTAAAGAGGCATCAGCAGGACAGGAGCAGGTGAGGATCACTGCTACCCCCCTTTGGATCCATAGATAGGGTAACATGTGGGGAAGATGTTCAGGAGGGGTTTCGTTCATCTGGTGGCAGAGAATGATGGTCTTGTTTGTAAACAAAGTTAAAATGAGCAACATTTTGTTTGGCTTTTTAAAAATTTTGTTTTGTTTGTCAGTTATTATTTCGTTTGGCACAGAAGCTTAGCTCTAGTGAATATGGAAGTGGTGTTCAAAATCCAGAAGTTCAAACCACCCAAATATCCCCAGAAGATGTAGGTATAATTTGAGGGCATAAGGTGAAGAAGTCATAGTGGCTGTGAGAAAAGTACTACTACTACTTATCATTTCTATAGCGCTACCGGACATACACAGTGCTTCACACTTGAACATGGAGAGACAGCCCCTGCTCAATAGAGCTTACAATCTAATTATGACAGACATACAGGACAAGTAAGGGATAAGGGTTAGGACAGACAGGACATATCAGGGATAGGGGACAGTTGAAGGTTTAGGTTCCCGGGGAGGAGTGTAGGGAGAGATGAGAGTGGAGAGGTATTGAGGAGCTGCAGAGTGAATGCATTTATAAGTCAGTAAGAGGAGTTTGAACTGAATGCGGAAACGGATAGGGAGCCAATGAAGTAACTTGAGGAGAGGGCTAATATGAGCATAACGACACTGGCGGAATATTAGTCGTGCAGCAGAATTTTGAACAGATTGAAGAGGAGAGAGATGGATCAGTGGGAGACCTGTGAGAAGCAAGTTGCAGTAGTCTAAGCGGGAGGTGATAAGAGTGTGGATGAGGGTTCTGGTTGCATACTCAGAAAGGAAAGGGCGAATTTTGGTGATGTTATAGAGGAAGAAACGATAGGTTTTAGCAGTCTGTTGAATATGTGTAGGATAATTAAACATTTGGAGGAGAATGAATGGTCCTCTCAGTGGGGGAGGAGGGGTTTGATGCAGTTCCATGCCCACCCCACTCTATATCCATGCCAGAATGGTTTGGTCAGACCCCAGCACATTGCTTCACTTTACTAGTCCATTACCATCTGGTTTCCCATGACTTTTTAGGATCCCCAAAAGCCCCTGTGTATGGATTGTATCATAAGCAGGGATTATATTAAGTCAGAGATCTTTTGTCTTTCTTCTAAATTACCAGTGCTTTATATATTCTTAACAGTAGAAATTTGCCTGTTTTCTTTGATCTGTTGGCCTTCCTCCTGATTCACCACTCTCGTTTTAGACTAGGTTCTTTCTGTCACTAGACCAACACAAAAATGATCCAAAGTAGCCCATGTGCATGCGTTTTCTGCAAAACATTGGTCATGTCTTGAAATGGCTTCTTTGTTGTCCAAATTAATTTTCATTATTATACTTTGACATTTTTGGAAGTAACATACATATTCTTTTCAAAAGCCATGCTTTCTATGTTTAAATATCTCTTCCCTTTGAAGTCTTGTGCAGCTTCTCATGCTGTCTTAGGTTTTCAATATATTTATTTAATTATTAGGATTTATTTACCACCTCTTTGAAGGAGTTCAAGTAAGACATTTTGCAGCAAGAATAAGTCAAACATAAACAATAGACAATTACAACAGTAAAAATATTCAAATAGCAATACAAAGTATAGCACAGTATTCTACATTACAACATCCCTTCAATTTATATGCTGGGATCAGCAAATTAGGAATAGCTGCTAAAGATATCAAACATTTATTTCATCTCTGAACAAAATCAAAACTGAAAAGGAATCTTGAGCTGACCCAGTAGCTTTAGTTCACACTGCTGTAAGGGAAACCTAGATTGGGTTCTTGGACCTGTCTCCTGCTGCCTATTCTGGAGCTGCTCTGGGATGCAGGGCAGTCCAATCATGGATTAATAGTGACACCTACTGGCTGGTTCAAGATTGCATTGGTAGGAAGTTCCATGGTCTGTGTTGCTCATTCCTGTAACTGTGGCTAGGATAACTGGGCTAGATAGAAAAAGGGGAGTGAGATTAAATATAGGGGATGGGAGTCCCCTAGGCAATTGTGAATGAAGCTTCATAGTAGCCTAGCTGCTGCTGGAGCAGATTCTGATAGGACTGGAAACCCAAAGGAGCAGGAAAAAATTAAGAGGGATAATTTGATTTTAAGTATTAAACTTAATAACCCGTTTTCTGTTAAAGCATTAAGCTAATTTACATAATCAAATGCAACAGTAAAAATTATACATAATAATTTTTTTAAAAAATTTGTTTACCTGTAGGAAACCCCCCTTTGAAAATGTCCTGGTCCTTTGTGTGGAAAGTAAAACTATTTACCTCTAGCAGGCGCTCTTTCAGGACAGGAGAATATGAAACCTCACAGATGAGTGATGTCATCAGACAGAGCCTGGTCAAAGAGACAAAGTGCTCCAATCTTACAGAGATTCCAGAGTGGCCAACCAGATGTGTGTTGGCATTGCATGGGGTCACCTCAATTTGTATTTAGCTAAAAAGTTGGAAGAAGCCAGATTCACATGGAACTGGGTGGATATTGTAAGGACCCCTAACTTGCTGTCCTTGGAGAACACCTACTACAGGTAAGTAAATTTGCATTCTCTAAGGACAAGCATGATACTTTGCCCTGACAGATGGGAATCCCTGAGATTCTTCATTTATCTCCACAAGATATATCCTCCATGTATACTATTTGCCAGGAAAAATGGCATAGTCTATCCAGGGAGGAAGAAGATCTTATGGTAGATTCATTGGAATCATCTCAAAATATTGAACCTGGCTCTGAAATATTTAGAGCAACTTTGGTGGTAATTTTTAATAATACCAAATAATAGTTTAGGAATAGAGGAAGGCCCTTTTTGGTTTCTAACAATGGTATTTCCTGATGTGAGTCGTGAGACACAGAGAAGATGAAAGCAATTTCTTTTGCTTCATCCTGGGGTTATTCAACTAGGAGCTCCCCTCTATTTGAAATTCCCATGCAAATGTATAATAAAGTTCCAGTCTGTTAAAAATGTTTCTTGCAATCCCTCTCACCTGACCTCACTTCTAGCCACCAGGTGAATTTCTGGATTAGAAAACCTAGGGTAATTTGAGGGATAACACCCTTTCTTCAGTATGCCTCAGTCAGGTATGTCTGGTGGATGTGGATGGCATGCCTGAAGAGGCTGCTGAGAGGGTCTGAAGTGTTGCCCAGTGTTGCTTTTTTATTTGATCCACTGCTTCCTTGACGATCTGAAGAGAGTATCTACCTTGTTGGGGAATCTGCAGGCCTTTCATGAATGTCATATCTCTGGTCTGAGGCCTGGAGTCCTGCAAGTTTGCAGGAACCAAAACCCATTTCAAAGGCTCTTGGTGCTGATTCAGGAAGATCATAGGTCAACTTGACCAGATTTTTAAAAAACATTTCCTACCCCTTTTTGCAGCTTGCTCTGAGTTTGTCTTGTTTCTCTTGAGTGAGAGAATCTCACATCTGTTAACTTGCCCAAAATGGCTTCCATGTTTTGACCATGAAGAGCTGATATGCAGCATGGCATTTGGAAAAACCTGTTTCCCAGGAAGATCCAATCATTTATCATTTCTTCAACTTGATATACCGCACACCTTGTTAACAAATTGAGGTGGTTTGCTCAGCTTTCTGTTGCTAGTTATTTTTTCCCACTGTCTATCCTCCGTCTCCTCTGCACTGTATTTCTGCTTGGTTGTATATTTGCCTAATTTTTGTAAGCCACATTTTGCCTGCATGAGTGGGAAAATGTGAGATATAAATGAACAATAAATAAATAAATAAAATCAAAAATTTAAAAGAAAGAAAGGAGTGCCAATAAAAACTTATAGGAAAGATACACCAACCACACCATACAAAAGATAGACAAGGTTAAGTAGACCAACCAATCACAAAATTACACTCACAAGAAACATCCAAATTCGCCTGAAAAGATTGATCCAGTCCTGGATTTACTCTACTACTACTACTACTACTACTACTTAACAGTTCTGATTTTCCCATAACATTCCCTAAGAAAAGCAAGACTACAAGTCCCTGCATGCAATGGGGTAAACCCAGGACTAGGTCAACCCTGTCAGGTGAATCTGAATCCAGTTGGCAACCTTAGTCTTAGAAAAGGAGCACAGCTTTTGATTTTATGGTAGGCTTACTCTTGGAAGATTTAGGTAATGATTGAGAAATTTAAAACATAATGCCAGAGGTGCCAAAGCACACAGTGACTCACTTTCTTGTACAGGCTGTCCCACCATAGCCAGGAGACCACACAGATGCTGTTCTTGCATCACTGTCCATCTCTTCTGTTCTTACTTTAGCTATCAGCAGTCCTTAGCACCCAGAGCCTGATACCAAAGCAAGTTCAGGTCAAAACCATTTACTGATACTATCAGGTCACTTAGGCAGTTGCATTTCCTCCTATCAGACACAGTTTGGCCATGATCTCTATTGCCTCTACTAGAAGCTGCAAGAGATTTCCAGGTCAAATGTTCACATATATCACACTAGTCTAGTGTGATGTCTGTGAACTTTTGATCTGGAAAGCTCTTGCAGTTTCTAGAAACCAGGGCCAATCCTTCTGCCTAGCAGCAGTGGAGAACCCCTGTGGAGGGAAACTAAGGGCCTATAAATGCCAAGCCCATGGGAGTGGCCTTGTCTTTGGCTTCTGCTCCCCGACCACTGCACCATTATGGATGGGGGAGCTTATGACTGACAGCCAGTGCAGAAGTGAGGGAAGTAGTGAAGGAAACAGGGACAGAACATACCGCTGCACTGATTTCAAGATGTTTTTGGAATGAGGACCAGATCACCACACTACTTTCAGAGGAGGAAATAAGGAAATGAGCAGCTGAAAAATAGCCACAATGAAATCAAATGATGCAATGGTAAAATGAAATTGATACTCTTCGATGCATCAATATCTGCGCAGATCATGGTCGTAGCATAAAAAGAGAGAAAACTTTGAAATGAAAAATCTAACTAAAGGAATTCTAGAAGGGGAAAATAGCAAGGGTTTGAGGTGTCATTCCGGCATAAAGGGAAAACAGCTGTTACAAAGTTTACCTCAGTGGAGAATTGCAAGAAAAATGCGTCACTCAGACTCCCCGGAGAAATAGAGCCAAGCAATGTCCCATGTGATGCCACATATGCATGGGGGGGGGGGGGGGGGGGGGGGGTGGACATTCTGAAAATCTCTGTAAAGCTAGAGAGCTTTATTTGCCCCTTTCCACAGAGGGATCCATCTGATAAAGTCTGAGGATGAAGTATCCTGCTTGCTCTTATTGAAAAGTATGTGCACTGCCAGCACCAAGCATATGTCTTCCCATAGGAGAAAGGAGTGAAGCTGGGTGAGACTGGGGCAGGTTGGTAGAAGTACACATGAGGATTTATTTTTGAAATTCCTATACCTGCTTCTTCTACCGTTCCCTGTACCATTTCTGTGGCACTGGCTGGATAGACAGCCAATTTGAGCTTGAAAGGTCTCAACATAGCTGTTTCTATAAATATTTTTGTTCTAATGGATCCAAGACCAACCTAAGCAGCCGCAGCTCCATTGCCGTAATGGAGTTAGCAACCAAAATTCTCATACTTAAGTCATTCCTACCACTGTAAATCTGTTGATCTGGAACACCAGAATTCCTCCTTCCCATCTCTTCTCTGCTCCCTGCCCACCACCACCATTGCCATCACACCACATGCACCCACACATATAAATAAGGCATGAGCATCTGAAGAGTGAAATAATGATAGTTGGAGATGGAAGGGAGGATTAAGCAGGAGGAAATGCTAAGAAGAATAAGGACACATATAAAGTGAGGTATACTAGGACAAAAGCCAGACTCATGAACAGAACAATGTCTCTTTCTCCACATCTGCAAACTAGCATTGTTGCTTTTGCTCCAAACGCGCTTTTGGTCCAAACGCACTTTTGCTGAAGGGCATGGACTTTTTAATTGCGTGAATGATTTTACCCTCGATTGTGTCGTCATTACGTGAGATTGCCCAGGAATAGCTTCATGCAGTGCAGGTTCATCAGTTCAGGAAACTGATATGCCTTGAAGAGCCCTATTCACCAATTATTGTTTAAAATTGCTAGACTAACTGTCTGGCAAACCACAAGAGGTTAACGCAGAGCCCTATTATAGGGCTACTACAAGTAAACATTATTAATTACAAACAATTCCCTAAATTAGATTTTTTTTCACACCTGCTTCTTCCTTAATTAGCTTCCAGCCCACATACTTGAAGCAGTGGAAACTCTTCAGCATTTATTCAAGCTGGCTTGGTATGAACACACTATTTGATGTTTAATATCCACATTTTTTTTTTCAAATTGAACCACATGACAGCAAATGCTGTTCTCTGAAAAAATCAGAGGGTCGGCTGCCTGTGCCAGGCTGAATTCATAGCAATGAACTGGTGGCAGATTTAAAGGGGGGGGGGGGGGGTTGGAAGAGTAGAAGGCAGGGACTTATCTGTCAAGGAGGTAATCTGGGGCTCTTTAGAATACTTGTAATGACCTGGCAGTAGGCAGCTCCTACGAGACACACACTGAGAGCTTTGCAATATGGTTAGAGAGGGGGACCAATCCAAGGGCTCCAGAAAGAAATTACTCTAGTACATACATGCCATTTTTAATATCGAGGAGGGCAGTTCTATAACAGGGCACCCCGATAACATGGGAGAGGAGCTTATTCCAGGTAACCCAGTATTGACACACCTACACCAGCCATAGACTTGGCATAACCATGGGCACCTAAATGCAGCAGAGTCTTGCTAACTTACAATATTCAATAGGACAGCTTATTCTTGAGCGGGAGCTACTTTGTATCAATATTCTCTATATCCCATTGCTCAAATTTAATACCATATGGAGGCTCCAACATATAATATATATAAATTGTATTACCTACCTCAGAAGCGAATCATTTCACACAAGGTACTCTGCCTCATGGCTTGCTTTAATCTCCATCATTCTCACCTTGTTTTCTTCTAAATCTCATCTTACTATTCTTAGTTTTTAATTATTATTTTGAAGATATTTTAAGAACTTATCTGCATAAGACCCAGGCTGACATGGGCCATGTTTCGCTCTGCTGCGTTAGGGCTGGTTCTTACTATTCTTTGAATGGTAATGTGGTGGAGCCTCTATATGGTATTAACTTACAGTATTCAGCAAGTTATGCACAGAGGGCTCGTTTTACTAAGTCATTGGCCTATTTTTTAATTTAGGATTTTGCTCACACCTTTTTTAGTAGTACATTCAGGTAACACTGGTTATTTCTCTGTCACTGCAGGGCTCACAATTAATTTTGTACCTGAGGCAATGGAGGGTTAAGTGAATTGCCCAAGATCACAAGGAGCAGCAGTGGGATTTGAACTGGCCACCTCTGGATGTCAAGACTGGTGCTCTAACCACTAGGCTACTGCTCCACTCTTATGGTAGTGTAGGCGTGTGTATTGGGTGTGCACTGGGCCAGTTTTTACAGTGTCTGCAAAAAAATGGCTTTTTTTAATGGGACGGGAAAAGGGCATACTGTAAAACTAAAACTGGTGCATGTCCAAAACCGGCCTGAGCCCTTCATGCTACCCATTAATCTAGTGGTAAGGGCTCACATGCTACACACACAGCATACAGCATGTACCAAAATCAGAATTACCGCTGGGCACATGAGCTACCCCAGTGGTAGTGCCGATTCAGCACACGCTACCTGTGCATTAGCTCTCCTGTGCCTTTGTAAAAGGGCCCCTTAGTGACCTTGAGGGTCACGTACCTTTTCATCTTTGTTGTTCTGACTACTTTCCCAGCTTCTCATACACTTGCCAGATATTGTTGGCTGTTTTTCTCTTTCTTTGATTGCATGTAGAATATAAAAACTAACCTTTTTTCCCCTTACCCTTTTCACCTATTTCCACAGAGTCAGTGGCTCACATATTTGGATAGGCTGAGGCAAAGAGGTTGGATGGGGCAGTGCAAGGCAGGCATAGACAGCGTCTTCCAATGATGTGACTATGGTGGGCAATATTAAAAGGGATAAAACTTTGCCATATACTCATGTTCTTTTACCACTGTCCCACCTATGACTATTAATTCACAAAACTTTACAGAAAAGAAATAAACCAATCAGTACAGAATTCAGCTCTACAACACAACTGATTTTTTAAACTTCATTTGCACTGATTTATAATCGATGTACAAAAGCAGAAATGCACAAATATACCTTCATGAGGGGAGTACAATGTATAAAATATACAAATTCCTGTGTCACTTCTGTTAACAGCAACTCATTTTCCACTAGAAAGTAGTTTGAAGTAACCAAACCCTGCAACCCCCCACCCAAAAAACAAACAAACGAAAAACAGAACAACCCCCTCCACACACACACACATACACACACACACACACACACACATTTCAGATCTATATAACTTTGAAGTCAGAATGATTAAATATTTTGACACCCACCAGACAGGACTTAACAAAGATCTGGGTTTTCTAGCCCATCATAAAATTGTACTGCTTTGTCACCCTCTTATCACCATGCATATCTCCCTGTCCCTCATCCACCTGGCCCTCCCTGTCGCTCACCTAACCCACCCTCACCCTGTTAGACTGTCACAGAAATGCTTTGATGTTTCACTTATATATACTGTCATCTATCAACATTTGCTTGTTTCTGATCTGAATAAGGGCTACCTTCGAAAGTCAATCAAAAAATGTATTAATTTAGTCCAATAAAAAAGGTATCACCTTATTTTCTTTTCCATATTTTATTTTATTCTATTTCTATTGATTACCTTTAACAGTGGACTAACACGGCTACCACATCTCTCTACTCAGATCTATATAGAAAACCAGTCATAATGAAACAGCACTAATGTCCAGGACTCAAATAGCAACAACCCTACCTATAAAAAGCAGCACCTTAGAACACCAATATACTTCCTGCTGGAAAAGCAGAACAATTCAGACAGCCACAAATTGCTACAGAGAAATTAAAATTAGCAGAATACATCACATCTGTTAGTCCTACAGAATACAGAAAGAGCCTTAAGCACAGAAGCCAATCACAAACTAGAAACAGGAAGTCTGCATGTAGTGTAACACTGGAGAAACAGAAATGCTTCTCCTTCTGTACTGTGCAAAATATGAACTTATCAGGGTTGCACATTTCAAGAGCTGATAAATATCGCTCACATAACTGAAAATAAAACATGTTCCACCTTTGTCTGAGCATTTTACTGTCCTAATTGAGTTGGTCTCAGTCTTTCTTTTCCACTTTTCTCATGTCAGTCTTCATCCAATTTATTTTTTAGAATCTTATTTTCAGTTCTTTCTTCTCCTATCTTCCCTTTCTCTCCACATCTGTCCCTCACATGGTTTTTCTCCCATCTGGGCATCTACACTGACAGCTAGATTTTAACCTTCATTCTCCCCTTCTCTCACTCTGAAGTTCTCAAACTCCCTCTTTTCACAACTCACCTACCTACAGTCTTTCCATTTTCTACTCTCGCCCCCTCCCCAGCCATCGTTTATTTTCCTCACTAGCCCCAGCTCCTCATCTCTTACTGGATCCCTGTGACATACAGCTCTTTTCTTCTTTCTCTTACCTGCTACCCAGTTTCCCCATTGCCTTCTCTCACCCCCTTTAAAGATCTGTCCTTTTCATCTATGTTATTTTCATTAGGATTTTCTGTACTGCTTGGTTTCTGCAGGTCACACTGGTTTACAATTGTATAAAATTACATTAAAAAAAATCATATAAAGAAACTACAATAAAAATAGAAAAGACCTACACATTTGTTCTAAACATAATGAAGAGAGAGAAATGAAGAAAAAAGGTTGCAGCAAACTAATTACAGACAGGAGCCAACTTTAAACACCAGGATTCCCAAATGCTAAATAAAAATCATAGGTTTGTAATAAACTCTTAGATTTAGTTCAAGAAGATTCACCTTTTATGGGAGCAGGGAGTCAGTTCTAAAGGCTAGGCAGAAGCCAAAAGAATACACTTTCTCTTATCTCCCAATGGCCCTCTCAACCTTTATCCAGCTCCTTCAGGTCCTTCACACTATCTCTCCTCACTCCCACCAGACACTCTTCCCTTTTCTCACCCTTTGCCTCTTTCTCTCCCTGCCTCCAATCTTCCCTCTTCTTACCCATCCCTCCTTCCACACGCTCACTTTTTCCACTTCACATCCCTATTTTTTCCAATCTGAATCCTTCTCACCATCACCCTCCAAACACTCTGATCCCTTTCCTCCACTCTAACACTTCTCTCTTTCATTCCATTCTATTCCCTTCTCATCTTTTCCCTCTTGTCCACTCTACTCTATCTCCCTTCCTTTCTTCTTGCAATCTCAGCCCCTTGTTACCCTTTGCCTCATCCCATCACCCATCTCAGACTCAGCATCAGCCCTCAGCTCCTTCTTCCAAGTCCCAGCCCCCTTATTTCACATGCCCCCTTGTCATGCCCCTTCTCTCAGGCCCAGCATTAGACCCTCCTCCCATTGTCATTCCTTACCATCTGCTCTTTTGCCCAGCCCCAGCCACTGTGTTGGCTCTGATCCACCTCCTTCCAGGTCCAGCATCAGACCCTTCTCCCAGCCTTAGCATCAGCTTCTTCTTGCCACCCCCATCATCTGCCAACATCAGCCTACATCTGCCATCCCCAGCTTTCATGTCATCCCCCAGCTCCCTTCTTTCACCCCCAGCCCTATGTAATACCTCTGCCCCAGCATCAGATCCTTCTCCATGACCTATCACCAGCATCCTTCTCCACTGGTCCAGTACCTTTAAATCAGAGCAGTTATTTTGCTCCTGCTGCTGTCTGTTCTCTGCTGATTCTGGCCACTGGTATCATGTGGGAGTTGAAATCCTGCATGCATAGAGGAAGTACTTGCTTTCTGATTTCAGTGGCTACCGTAACTATCACTGCAGCTGGTCTCTGTAAGAACAGGTCAGGGGGGGGGGGGGGGGGAAAGAATCAGGAAAGGGGAATTCTTTTGCAATCAGGAAGTTGTCATATGACAGAAATCTGATACAGTCAGTTTTTTGGTCATACTGGCTGCTAGCCTGCCTTGAAGAAAACCATCTAGGTTGGCAGCGTAGGTGCCTACGTGCACCCAATGCGCACCAATTCATAACTACCACCTGGCTACTGCATGACCTGGGCAGTAATTTCATTTTTTACGCTTGCCCACTACGTGAGCCGGAAAATTTTCGGCATGCCGCACTAACTGGGCGGTAATTGTCATTGTATGCACGCAGATGATTACCACCCAGTTAATGCGTGAGACCTTACCACTAAGTCAATGGGTGGCAGTAAGGTCTCAGGCCCAAAATGGATGCACACCAATTTTCATTTTGCCGCACATCCATTTTTGGCCCCAAAATCCCCCACCTTTTTTGCAGGTGCACTGAAAAATAAACCTGTGCACGTCCAATACACACGTCTACACCAGCGCAGGTCACTTTTCGGCGTACCTTAGTAAAAGGACCCTGGAGTTTGTAAGTACCCTTTCTGAGAGAAGCTTTCACATATATCACAGATGTACTGGTACAGATTCATAATCACAGACAATCATATTCTAGCTATCAGAACAGATATTCTGCTATTTGAAAAATTTCATATGGTGGGGGTTGATGGATATTGCTGTACCACCCAGCAGCAAGGTGCAAAGAATGCAAATGGAAAGGATACACAAATATATGTGAAACCATCAGAAGGACTGAAGTCTATCAACGTCAGCTCCATCAGTCATTTGGTGAGTGAAGTAGGCCTTTACACACTTGTCAAACATCTTAAGAGGCTGGAAATTCATTATAAGTTGGCATCAACGCAGAAAGCAGTGTTGCTGGATATTGGTCACATAACTAGAAAAATCATATTCCAGTAATAGGCAGCTGTGATATATTTGGCTTATGCCCATATGCTTTTAATTTTGTATCAGAGTTGATCTGAGAATTACATTAAAAAAATGAATACATGATAATAATAGTTCAAGCATATAGCATTTTCTTCCAGCTACCTTTAAATACTTGGGAAACATACAGTGGGGGAAATAAGTATTTGATCCCTTGCTGATTTTGTAAGTTTGCCCACTGACAAAGACATGAGCAGCCCATAATTGAAGGGTAGGTTATTGGTAACAGTGAGAGATAGCACATCACAAATTAAATCCGGAAAATCACATTGTGGAAAGTATATGAATTTATTTGCATTCTGCAGAGGGAAATAAGTATTTGATCCCTCTGGCAAACAAGACCTAATACTTGGTGGCAAAACCCTTGTTGGCAAGCACAGCGGTCAGACGTCTTCTGTAGTTGATGATGAGGTTTGCACACATGTCAGGAGGAATTTTGGTCCACTCCTCTTTGCAGATCATCTCTAAATCATTAAGAGTTCTGGGCTGTCGCTTGGCAACTCGCAGCTTCAGCTCCCTCCATAAGTTTTCAATGGGATTAAGGTCTGGTGACTGGCTAGGCCACTCCATGACCCTAATGTGCTTCTTCCTGAGCCACTCCTTTGTTGCCTTGGCTGTATGTTTTGGGTCATTGTCATGCTGGAAGACCCAGCCACGACCCATTTTTAAGGCCCTGGCGGAGGGAAGGAGGTTGTCACTCAGAATTGTACGGTACATGGCCCCATCCATTCTCCCATTGATGCGGTGAAGTAGTCCTGTGCCCTTAGCAGAGAAACACCCCCAAAACATAACATTTCCACCTCCATGCTTGACAGTGGGGACGGTGTTCTTTGGGTCATAGGCAGCATTTCTCTTCCTCCAAACACGGCGAGTTGAGTTCATGCCAAAGAGCTCAATTTTTGTCTCATCTGACCACAGCACCTTCTCCCAATCACTCTCGGCATCATCCAGGTGTTCACTGGCAAACTTCAGACGGGCCGTCACATGTGCCTTCCGGAGCAGGGGGACCTTGCGGGCACTGCAGGATTGCAATCCGTTATGTCGTAATGTGTTACCAATGGTTTTCGTGGTGACAGTGGTCCCAGCTGCCTTGAGATCATTGACAAGTTCCCCCCTTGTAGTTGTAGGCTGATTTCTAACCTTCCTCATGATCAAGGATACCCCACGAGGTGAGATTTTGCGTGGAGCCCCAGATCTTTGTCGATTGACAGTCATTTTGTACTTCTTCCATTTTCTTACTATGGCACCAACAGTTGTCTCCTTCTCGCCCAGCGTCTTACTGATGGTTTTGTAGCCCATTCCAGCCTTGTGCAGGTGTATGATCTTGTCCCTGACATCCTTAGACAGCTCCTTGCTCTTGGCCATTTTGTAGAGGTTAGAGTCTGACTGATTCACTGAGTCTGTGGACAGGTGTCTTTCATACAGGTGACCATTGCCGACAGCTGTCTGTCATGCAGGTAACGAGTTGATTTGGAGCATCTACCTGGTCTGTAGGGGCCAGATCTCTTACTGGTTGGTGGGGGATCAAATACTTATTTCCCTCTGCAGAATGCAAATAAATTCATATACTTTCCACAATGTGATTTTCCGGATTTAATTTGTGATGTGCTATCTCTCACTGTTACCAATAACCTACCCTTCAATTATGGGCTGCTCATGTCTTTGTCAGTGGGCAAACTTACAAAATCAGCAAGGGATCAAATACTTATTTCCCCCACTGTACATACTTGAAGTGACGTCTAGAAGGAGCAGCCTAGATGCATTCTGTCTGCCTGCAAGATTCTAATGGGGACCGGGAAAGAGGAACCAAGTTATTAGAATTTCCCATGGGCCAATGCTCAGAACTCCTGCGATAAAGCCAACAGCGCAGAACCCATACCACTAGAACAGTGCAGAAAACTAGCTCACCAATGCTCAAAGGAAATGGTATTCAAATTATATGTACACTGTAAAAGCGAAAGCAAAGGAAGGAGGAATGTGCTTGGTTTCATGGCAAGCTCAGCTCTTGTGCACATGCACTGGGCAAATTAGAAAGTGAATTAAACATTAGCGCCTCTTTTCTGTGCCTTTGGGTGCTTTCCCTTTTGAGTTTGCTCTGACTCGCACACATTCGTCTCTCACTACCAGCATTTAGGGGCTTGCATTGAGCTTCATTCTCCTTCAAACATCCTAACGCCTACTCTGAGCTGGCGTTAGATTTTCAGTGGTAAGTGCACCATTCTCTGAGCATTGGGAGGGAATAGGAAATGACCTCATTAAGATCCATTTGACTACATTAGCATGCTATTTGCGCTCATCTTTGATGTGCACATTATCTCCCACACTAGAGCCCTCTGAGCATTTTACACTCACTAATGCCAGCGCTAATTGTTTCTAGCGCCGGCGTTACCTTTTGATCATCGGCCTGCTAGTTAGGTGAAGTAAGGCACTGGGATATTTATAAGTCATTTACAAAGGCCTTTATGTGGATAAAAGTCTATTTACCTGTGAAGATGAGTGTTTTCATTATTGCTAACCCTCTAGAAGAGTAAAAGTATATGTGTACATAAACAACATTAGAGTTTTTACTATGGAGCCCCCAGCCTTGCATTCCCCATCACTTTCACCTTTGTCAGCCTCTTATTTCCCAGTCTTTCACTAACTCTCTCCCCTCTCACTCTCCCCCATCCAGCTTCTCCCCTTTCTCTTCTCTCATCCCATCTCTCCCTTCACTTGCCCCATCCAGCATATCCACATTCTCTCTGCCTTTATCCCCCTGTCCAGCATTCTCCAGCCCCCCTCTTTATCCTCCATCCAATATCTTCCCTCTTCTATCCTTCCATCCTGCATAACCCCATTCTTTCTCTTCACCTCCACCTAGTATCTCTTCCCTCTCTTCTTCCTCCTCAGTTTAGTCCAGCATCTTCCCTTTCTCTTTACCTCTCCTTCTGCAGTTCAGCATCTTTCCCACTGTCTTCTCTTCTCCTCCCCTTTTTTTTTTTTTTTTGTTACATTTGTACCCCGCGCTTTCCCACTCATGGCAGGCTCAATGCGGCTTACATGGGGCAATGGAGGGTTAAGTGACTTGCCCAGAGTCACAAGGAGCTGCCTGTGCCTGAAGTGGGAATTGAACTCAGTTCCTCAGTTCCCCAGGACCAAAGTCAACCACCCTAACCACTAGGCTACTCCTCCACTCCCCCTCCTTTCCCAATCCAGCATCTCTCTCTTCCCCTTCTCCCTTGCTGCCACTACAGCATCTTTCCTGGCCTACAGCACAAACTCTATGAAAAGGAAGCTGGTCCTTTGAACCTATGTGCCTGCTTTTGTCCCTCCGTCTTCTGGCACAGGCTTCCTGTTAAACAAGGGGTGAGGATGGAGCAGGTCCATGAGCATGCGCATGGGCTCAGAGGCCACCTGCTTTATTTTGTTTATGATGCCACTTCTTTGCTCAGCTCCAGCTATTCCTTCATCACCCCCCCCTCAACTGGTGCCAGGGCCCATGGTTCCCTCATTACACCACTAGACAGGATATTGAATTTAATGTTGGCCTATTGCCCTATCATGTCTTAACTACTGTAATTCTTTGTTTCATGGTTAACCACAGTCCCAACACAGGTTTCAGCTTATTCAAAATACTTCTAGTAGGTTATATTTTGGTAAGATGATTAATGGCGGTGATAATAGTGTACATCAGTTGTATTCAATTGTGAATGCCCTTTCTGGCAGAAAGTCCGTTATATTATCTAAGCAGGCTCCTAGCCTAGAGGCTATTGGAAATTATTTTCAAACTAAGATAAATGATCTTTGTTTAAATGCCCTCCATGCAGTATCAGTTGATAGTGATTTGGTTGAAGTAATCCCAGAGAGAATATTGAAGACAAGATTCAGTAATTTTGAACCATGTACTTTAATTTCTTTATCTCAAGTGGTTGGTAAAATAAGGAACATTAAGGGCCTCTTTACAAAGCCGCGCTACCGATTCTCGGTGCGGCAAATGAGAGGAAGACTTATTCAATTCCTATGGGCTTCCTTTCATTGGCCACGCGGGAATCACTAGTGTGGCTTTGTAAAAGAAGCCCTGTCTACTCTATCCAGTTCCACTTAAATGGATCAAGATGGATAGACATGGTTTGGTTCCTTTGTTGTTACAAATGGTCAATGAGAGTCTTTCAATGAGATTGGTTCTCCCTAAGTAGTATTTTTCTTATATATGTCCAATTTTGAAATCTCAGAAATTAGATCCTGCAGATGTAAAACATTATAGACCTATTTCTTGAATTTGTGCTTTCTGGCAAAAGAATTAGAGCAGATTGTTTTGAGGCAATTACAAGATTTTATTGTAAAAACTAATGTCCTGCATCTTAGACTAGCAGGATTTTGTGCTGGTAATAGCACTGAAACAATTATCACATTTCCTTAGTGAAACTTACGAGATACTGGATGGTGGAGATGTTGCCATGGCCGTTGCTTTAGCTTTGGTATTGGCTTTTGATTTGATAGATTATAGGCTGTTGATTAAAAGGTTGTAAGAGATTGGTTTAACATCCACTGTTTTGTCCTGATTTGTTTGTTTTTTTAGCTGATAGAAGGTATAGATTGTCAGACGGATGCCTTACCTGCAAAATCTTTAATACTTCATGTGGCATGCCCCAGAGCTCTGCTCTGTTGCCTGTGTTGTTTAAATATTTGTATTGTCCCTTTACTGACTATTGTACAGGAATAGGGTGTACAGGTTTATTGTTATGCTGATGATTTGCTGCTGGTGGCTAAAGTGAATCCACTTTGTCCAGATCTTTACCATATTACAAAATTATTTATCTGCTATGGCTAGCTGATTAGATGAGAATGGACTGTTCGTAATTATCGACAAAACACAAACTTGTTGGATTAGTGGGCAAGCGGATAGTGCAAATTTAACACCTAATCTGTTGGGAAATTGATTCCACCAATAGACAATGTTAGGTATTTAGGGGTCATTATTGATTCACATTTATCATTTGATAAGCAGATCTCCTTAGTTTTACAGAACGGTTTTTATACCTTATGGTTGTTACGATCAATTAAATATTGTTTGGATGAAAAGACCGTACATATCCTGCTGCATGCTCTTTTTATAACATTTAGAGCTGGTGGGGGGAGGCGGGGCTGGTGGTTGGGAGGCGAGGATATTGCTGGGCAGACTTATACGGTCTGTGCCCTGAAAATGACAGATACAAATCAAGGTAAGGTATACACAAAAAGTAGCACATATGAGTTTATCTTGTTGGACAGACTGGATGGACCATGCAGGTCTTTTTCTGCCGTCTTCTACTACTACTACTACTATGTAGATTATGGTAATGTGACGTATTCTGGTATATCTATTTGTAATCTAAAAAGACTGCAGACAATGCAAGATGTAGTTATAAGGCTTTTAGGAAATTTAAGAAAGTTTGATCATGTAACTCTTGTTTTTGAAATTTCATTGGTCACCAATAGCATTTAGGATACAGTTGAAATTGATATTAACGCATAGAGTGTATTATGATCATTTACCGAGGGGTCCTTTTTCAAATGCATGCTAGTGTTTTTAGCAAGCACTATTGATTAACACATACTAAATGGTAGAGATGCTCATAGGAATATTGGGGTGTCTCTAGCATTTAATATGTGCTTATTTTTAGCATGCGCTAAAAATGCTAGCGTGCGCCCTTGTAAAAGGACCCCCTAATTATTTGCTTTCTTTTGTAATTCCATATACACCTACTAGTGTGCTAAGATCTTTACAGGATTATAGATTAGTCTTGCCACCTCTGGTATGAGGTAAATGGGAATCAACTTGTTCAAGATATTTTTATTGGTTGGCACCAACGTTGTGTAATCTTCCAAAGAATTAAGAGCAGAAGCAAGTTTTAAAAAATTTAAGATATTATTAAAAACTTATTTTTTTAGACAAACATTTAGGGTTCATCTGGTTATTGAGGAGGGATGCACTAGAAAATCTGAAAAATATATTTTTGTGTATGCTAAGATTTAGACTCTGTAATATAGGTTTTGGATTGATTGAGTCTTGGATGTGTGACGTATCTTTCCTAACTGAACTTTAGTTATTTTTATTATTGATTATTTTTAATTGTTAACCACTATGTACTATAAAGATTTAGTAGTATATCAAGTTTTAATAAAACATAAACATACTATATGGAGCAAAAAATACAATGGGGTTTCACCCCTTCTCTCTAGTGAACACTGGCTTCTCATAGTGTTTCATATTCCATTCAAGATTCTTATTTTTGCCCATAGGGCTTTCTACTCTATGTTCCTCCATTTCTATATAATACTCTTGTACCCTACACCCTTTTTTGCTGTCTCCGATCCTCTTAGCATCATTTATCAGTGGTCCCTGCTCATTTGCAGATCTGTCTTGAAATTGTTCATCACTCTTGTTTTCAAGCTATGGCACCTGTACTATGGAGTGGACTCCCACTGTATATTTGTTCTCTTTGGTTTGATTGAAATCAGATTTTAAAACTTTTTACCTTTTCTGTGCATTTTTCCATTGAAGAGATGGGGTGGAGTGAAGGGTTTTGCAGTTCAGTGGGAGAATTTCCTGCCTGCTTCTTTTTCTGGTTTCTTTTCTCATATATAGTCAATGATGTTATTTTACATTGCTGTTATTTGTAACTGCTTTGATGCAATGTGAATGGAGGTTATGCATTTTATTATACTTCTATCATTTCTTACTTCCCTTCTTTTGTATGTGTTTCAATACCCTATAATTATAGATTTTTAATTTTCTTGATTGCTTTGACTGTACATTTATATTTATTGAACTATAGCATGCCCTATGTATTTCCCTAGTTGGTATGCCTAGCCACTTTCTTTTAAGTTAAATTTTATTGGAAACCACTTGCATATTTGTGCTGATTTTTTCAATATATCAAATAAATATGATGATAATGATGATGACGACCACTACAATAAAAGTTTCTGGGCAAGCATGGGACTGATAGAGAGGACAACGATTGGAAAAGCCATGGGGTTGAGGATCTGGTGTAAGGTTTGTTCATCTATCCAAACTGGAGGAACTAGAGCTGGGCAGACTGTATGGGCAATTTAGTTCTCTTCTGCTGCTATTTACTCTGCTATTATGCAAGTTGTCTTGTTACTTTCTACTACTACTACAACAACTAGTATTAAACATTTTATAGTGCTACAGTACTCTACAGACACATTGAAGACAGAGTTACCACTCAGTGGAGCATACAGTCTAATCAACAGGTAAACAGTGAGGACAGATGGGCAGTAAGGAGCAGAATGCATCATGGAGTGTAGTCAGGATGTTGTGTAATAAATACAATGCAGTTTCTTTATTCTATTGGAGTACTTTTTAATATGTTCCATATATCATTGCTATTCCTGTTGACCCATCTGAAAACAAGGCTGTTGTCTGAAGTTGAATCTTTTAGGTAACAAGATTGAAATGAACATTTAAAGAATGATATAATAGTTGAAGAGAATTTGGTCATGGCTTTGTAAACTTTCCACCTACAGAACCCTGCCAGCTGTAGACTTGTAGGCAATAATTTAAAATACCATCTACCCTGTGTTTCACACCAGGTTTCAAGTTATGGGTGTTGTGGAACCCCCTTGTTTTCAGAACTGGGTAGAATGTCAAAATAACATCCACCAGAACTTCCACTTTTATTCCTTTCTCTAATTACTCCTGTGATGATAATTAATAAACTGTTGGTGGTACTGTATTTACCTAAAGCAGAATACACCTTGGCCTGTACTTACATTTTACATGCATGCCCATCACTATTACACTAGTGAATCCAATCTAATGCATATTTGAAATGAGGACAGAAATGAAAAGCAGAAGTTGATCTATCCTGTTGATTTTGGCTGACGGCCTTACTAGCTGATGAGTTCAGTCACACAGCTGTCACCCTTTTTTTTTTCCTGGAGAACATCATTTACAATATGAGTTTGATCAAAAACTGTCTATAAATTATTTTGATGAGAACTGGTCACAGCCTGTGCACGGGATTCAAGCCATATTATAAATCTATTGGATTAATATCATGCAGATCTAAGTGATCTTATCCTTGTCACTTTTGATGTTTGAATCCCTGTATACTAATATTCCTCAAAATGTGGCACTGAACATCCTTAGCAAGAGGAGTAACAATCTTAGGATGCCTACCTCCTTAATGACTCAATTAGGCACTCTGGCCCTTAAGGAAAATTCTTTAAAAATATCAAGGGGACAGCAATGGGGGCCATCATGGCACCCGAGGTTGCTATTTTATATTTGGCTAATTTTGAAGCTCAGTTCTTGGAGACACATCTTTCTCAAGTGAAATTAAATTCTGGTGTCGATATATTGATGATATATTGATGTTGTGGAAAGGTAGTGTCAACTGTTTACAAGAATTTTACAGTTGGCTCAATATGCAAAACTAATTTCATATTCAATCTTCTTCCTCATATTATTCTTTTTGTAAGAATTAAAAAACTTATTTATTCAAAAAGTGTGTGGTCTGATTGTTTTTGGAACTGTTTTCATTTCTTTTGTTCTTTTTTATTATCAGTCTTTTATTATCTGCTT
The DNA here is from genome assembly GCF_901765095.1 of Microcaecilia unicolor. Taxonomy (NCBI): domain Eukaryota; kingdom Metazoa; phylum Chordata; class Amphibia; order Gymnophiona; family Siphonopidae; genus Microcaecilia; species Microcaecilia unicolor. The sequence continues at coordinate 310,248,009 of NC_044034.1, read as the reverse complement.
TGAGCCACGGTTTTTTTTTAGGAGTTACCAGGCTACAAGAACCATATTACATTACATTACATAATTTGAAATTCACTATGCATTATAATTTTCAGAAAATTGCATTTTTGGATATTTTAATTATAAATGGTAAATATGGTTTTGAAACCATTATATATAGAAAACCAATAGAAAAGAAATAGTTTTTGCACTTTGAAATTTTCCATATAAGAAAATTGAAAGAGAATTTACCTTATTCACAATTCCTGAGACAAAGATGTAGTAACTTTCGTGATTTTTGACCATCATTCAGTCCCTATGGCACATAGATTTTTAGAGAGAGGGGCTTTCCAGTAGAATGCATGACTACTAGGCTAAATAGGGAGAAGGCAGCAAACAGAGATAACCTTCTCAAACCATGTCAAAAGAAAATTCTAATCTATCTAGAGACATACAGAAAATTTTGAGACGACACTGGCGTATATTGAAAAACCACATAGGTTTCAAATTAAAAAAAAAAAGATATTTGCTCACTCAAGTACTTATTGCACCCTCTGCCCTACCTGAACCTTTCACACAAAATATTGCCAATCATGGTCATTTTCCTTGTGGTTCATGTTCTGTCTGTTCTTCTTCATTATCAGCTACTGAGTTTGTCCATTTCTGCACTGGCAGGGTTTATCCTTTATAACATCATTTCGATTGTAATACACAAAATGTAAACATAGAAACAGAGAAAACGGTAGGCAGATAAAGACCATATGGCCTTTCCAGTCTGCTCATCCATGCTATCTATTCTCCCTATCAGTCCCTTAGAGATCCTATGTACTTGTCCCAAGCTCTCTTGAATGCAGATACTGTTTTCTTCTCTACCACTTCCACCAGGAGGTTGTTCCATGAATTCACCACCCTGTCCATGAAGAGTATTTCCTGAGGTTACTTCTGAGTCTATCCCCTTTCACCTTCATCCTATGCCCCCTCATTCCAGAGCTTCCTTTCAATTGAAAGATACTTGCCTCCTGTGCATTTCTGACACATAGGTATTTAAATGTCTCTATCTTATCCTCCCTCTCCTACCTTTTTTCCAAAGTATATATATTGTGATCTTTAAGTCTGTCCCCAAAGCAGAATGATAGAACACAGAAGGCAAAATATGAATGCCCCCTTGGCTCAACATTGCTTATCTTTTAAACATACATTTGAAGATCTAAAATTTGTGGTCTTCAAGGTCATCAGTGTTTCATAGTGTGGAGGTAATTGTGGTTCTTTATTACTTCAAGAAGAGCAAAGACTGATTTTTGAATTTGACACAGTTACACCAGCAGGATTAAATAATGAAATAGACTTTTCTGTATTCCTGTGAAACATTTCATTATGTTAATCTTAATTCTAGTATTATATTGTTAAGAGTTTTCTAAACCGTATTGTTATAATTTGTATTTTTAGACATGCAGTTTTGTATGAGCTGCTCTGATTGTGGACACTGAGGACCCTGTGGACACTTCTCTCCCCATCTATCACCCTCCCCCACTCCCTGTTTCTGCAGTCTCCCTTTCCCAGGGCATGTCTAGTAGTGTTGGCACCACAGCACCTGTCAGCCTTGCATATAAGGAAATGAGCACATTTTTTTACAGAGTGGAGACAGACCTTCATGTGCAAGCAAATCTAAACATTATATTTATAACAATAAAACACTCTAAACTATATACAGTAGCGATGGTCCATTGGCATCATTGTATCTGCTCCTCATGGAGCATCCTTAGCTTTGCCACAATCTGGCTCAGTATTTCTCATTGGGCCACAGCTCCTGCTGCAAGTCTCTGTGCATGGCTGAGATTTGCAGCAGGAGCTAGACTAGGGTGTCTGGTTGGATGGGCCCACCAGCAGGTGTGGTAGATGTTACATGGTGGGGCTCAGCTGCTGTACCCTCCAGCATAGCTGCTGGGGGGGGGGGGCTCTGTTCCAGAGCCCCTGCTTCACCCGCCAATGGTGGCAGATCTCTCCAGGGGTTCTCCCCATCATTGGCCTCCAGATGTTCGGGGGAAGTGGCACTTCTCGGGGCCCAAGTTCCATTACAACATCCTCCCATACTCTCTCAGGGAGCCCTGATTTGAGGTGACCTGATATGGGGTATCCTGGTCTTGGGCGGCTTGATCTGTGGCATGCTGGTCCTGGGTGGCCCGATCTGGGGCGTGCTGGTCCTGAGCAGCCTGATCCAGGGCAGCCTGGCCCTGGACAGGCTGTTCAGCAGCTGGAGGGTGCACTGTTTGTGTAAAAGGTTTGCAAATGAGATCAACACATCCAATATAGCTTGCATAGTGGTGCAGCTGGCTATTGGGAGGCAGGAACAGGGATAACTGGGGCAGTTGTTGTTACCTGGGAGCCATATCTGAGGTGTGGCACCAACGAGATGACATAGGAGAGAACCTTGGAGGCAATCATATTAGAGCTGTTTGTCCCCTGAGACGGTTCTCTGGCTATGGGTTCTGGCTCTGCTGGAAGGTCCTGGGTAAGCAGGCTGTGGCTGCGAAGTATTATGGCACTGTGCTGTTGCATGGATGGGATCGTTGTTACCATTTTTGCCAGGGTTGTGGGTGTGAATGCGTCCGTATGCCTATGTGTCCTACAGCTGTTTGGGAAATGGCAGGGGACCGTGTCGGAGCTGCCCATTCTTCTGGCCACCTCTGCTGGGATCCTCAGGAGAAAGACAGTTTGCAGACATCAAGGTGGGAAACCTAGGATTGGGAGCATCTATCTATGGAGTACTCATGCTAGCTGTTTTAGGGCCCTCACTAATGACAGTGGCTGAACCTCCATGCTTTGGAAGTGCCCAGGGAGAAGGCAAAGTGTATACATAGGTGGGAGTTTCTGTAAGGGGGTTGGGGGGCCACTATAATGTGGAGATTTCAGGGCCCCCAGCTTGGATCTTGAGTGATGTCTCACAGGGAAACATACTGAACTTTGGAGTCAACAATGGTATATCTAATGAGCGTGGATTAGGGCATTGGAGCCGACTCTGTGGGTGCTGTGGGTGCTTGAGCACCCCCAATATTGAGAAAATTCCTTGTATGTGTCCAGGGAGGGATTATTTCCATTGGGCTTAGCACCCCCAATAATTTTGAAAAGTTGGCTCCTATGGATTAGGGGACATGACAGCTAGACAGGTGTGTGTGACATGCTGGGCACTTTTGTACTGGTCGTTGGAGGATGTTGTCCAAAGGGCTTCCCCCTCCCCCCTTCCTTTCCATGTAACCTCATAGATTTGGGGTTGGCTGTAACATATTCTACTAGATATGGGGGTTGTGGGCACACTGTTACAAGGGGTAGCTGCGTACTTAGGCCTTGATTGGGGACAGAGCTGTTACAGGGGTGCTATGTCTGTGGTACTTGTGTCAGACCCTGAGGCGCTCCCTCATGCACTGGGGCAGGGGTTTTTGCGGATCTGCTTGTACTGGCACTGGAGCGACTCAAGGGCCTGGTGGATCCTGAAGCATCTGCAAAACACAAGTTGGTGGAAACAGGGTTCAGGTGATGGGCCTTCTTGGCGTCACATGCATATTATTATTTTTTACCACATATTGTGCACTGCTCCTCACATAGACTAGACAGATGGCAACAATCAGATTTTTTTGGGAGGGTCTAAGGGGGTGGGTATGCATTACACAGGCACAGGTACAGTGTGAGGCGAGGTAAACATGGGGACAGAGGATGATATGGTGGCCTTTCTGTGGAGCATGTGTACTGTAGCTGGAAGGTAAGAATGGGCAGTGGGGTAAAGCAGGTATGCCTTTGGGTGGCTCAATGTACTTTGGTGAGCTGCTGCCAATGTTCCAATCAGTATGTAGGCATGAGACAGGATGTTGGGGGGGGGGGGGGGGGGGGGAACGGGGGTCCAGATATGTGCAGTCCCTCATTTTAGCATTTAATGTTTAGTGGAGGGGGATCTATAATTACTTGGCATTTGATATTCTGTACATTCTGATTTCAGCAGTGTTTTGTTATTCTTTCTTTTGAAAAATCAGTAACATGTATTGCAACAACAAAGGGACCTCACTGTATATGACCCTGCCTATGTATGCTGTTTGCATATGAGCAGTGCAGTGATCCTAGGGGGCAATGCTTCACACTCACCTTACCAAGGTGCCTCTGATGAATCTCCATGCCCTCCTGGAGTTGTTGTGGGGGGAGGCAAAGGAGGACCAGAAGCTCTGTCTCTGGCAGCGTGAAATTTGACTTCCTTCGCCAGAGACATGTGCACACTGAGGAACGTATATATGCACATTTTGCACTTGGAGGGAACATCCTGCTGTCGCTGCAAACGTTTTCTTCATTCGGGGACCAGTACCACCATTGCACATTTTGCACAGTGTATTTTCTATTGGCGGAAACGTTTATCTCCAAATGTCTATGACGTATGCAGTACATTCTTTTTCTAACGTTTTTTTTCTATAATTTTGAATATTGGAAAACATATAGTTCTTTCTTCCATTATGGACTTGTGCTTTTAGAAGTTTTCCGATAAACATTTATTTCGCCATTTGAATGTCATATCGAAAATGCCCCTCCACATCTATTAATCGTATGTAGTTTTATTTATGAATAGTTCTTAATGCAACACTTTGTTAATGTTTAAGCTGTCCTAGCACCATAAATCATATTGTGTATATGAATTACACCAATTAGTGATAATGATGAAATTCATCATTATAAGTCCATCTACATATTTAGCAACAAATCATATATTCATATTTCATTGATAGTATTTATATATACATATGTTTTATTTAAAACATTTAATCATTTTTTTGGATACAACAACTTAATTGATTTCATTGACTATCAGGCTTATTTTCGAAAGAGAAGGGTGGCCATCTTTCGACACAAAACTGGATATGGGCGTCCTTCTCTCAGGGTCGCCCAATTCGGCATGATCGAAACCCAGTTTTGGGCATCCTCAACTGCTTCCTGTCATGGGGACGACCACAGTTCCCAGGGGCGTGTCGGAGGCGTAGCGAAGGTGGGACTGGGGCGTGCCTAATAGATGGGCGTCCTCGAGCGATAATGTAAAAAAGTAGGGCGTCCCTGACGAGCACTTGGCCGACTTTACTTGGTCCATTTTTTCTTATGACCAAGCAGTGAAAAGGTGCCCGAACTGACCAGATGACCACGGGAGAGAATTGGGGATGACCTCCCCTGACTCCCCCAGTGGTGATTAACCCCCTCCCACCCTGAAAAAAACAACTTTAAAAACTTTTTTTGCCAGCCTCAAATATCATACTCAGGTCCATCGCAGCAGTATGCTGGGGGGGGGGGGGGGGGGAGGTGTGTGTGTGTCAGCGGAGGCATAGCAAAGGCATGGACATCCTTCTTTCAAACATTTTGGATGTCCTGAACTGCCCCCCCCCCCACAGGGATGGCCAAATTTCAAGGGAGTGGAGTGGAGGAGTGGCCTAGTGGTTAGAGTACTGGTCTTACAATCCAGAGGTGGCCAGTTCAAATCCCACTGCTGTTAGTGATCCAAAATCCAAATAAATAAATAAAGGGGATGTCAGAGGCATAGCCAAGGGCCAGATGCCCTTCTCACAGAAACATCCACATTTTGGACATCCTCAACTACCCAACGCAGGGACAGAGGCATAGCAAAGGCGCCTAACACTCGGACGTCCTTCACCCATACTAAAAAAAGACATCCCTGACAAGCACTTGGACATTTTCACCTGCACTTGTGTTTTTTAAAGTTTGTAGACAGCAATTTATTTAAGGTTGTAGACGGCTATTATACACGCAGCTTGTCTGCATGTATGAAGCCGTCTTTGGCATGCGCAGAGCAGCCACGCATAACGCATGGCTGCTCTGCACTGGCGTCCCCTCCTTAGGAAGGAAATCATGTGCAAATGAGCTAACAGCAAGCAGCTCATTTGCATGTGATTTCCTTCATGCATGCCCATTCCTTTCCGAATCGCTAAGGGATCGGTAAAAGAAGGGTTTTTTTTTCCGTTCAATTAGTGCATCAGTCCACTGGGACCAGTGCACTACGAATGCTGGCTCCTCCCACACCCAAATGAGTTGGATTTGGTCATTTTTGAGATGGGCGTCCTCGGTTTCCATTATCGCCGAAAACCGGGGACGACCATCTCTAAGGTCGACCATCTCAACCTAAATGTTGAGATTTGGCCATCCTCGACCGTATTATTGAAACAAAAGATGGATGCCCATCTTGTTTCGATAATATGGGTTTCTCCGCCCCTTTATGGAGCTGTCCTGCCAGGACGGCCCCAGGAAAACTTGGGCGCCCCGTTCGATTATGCCCCTCCACATATTTTTTATTACTGGCAAGATGTCTCAGCATTTTAAGAACATTCACTCTTTCGATCTGATAAATCACTTTTATTTATTCTATTTTGCCAAGTTTCTAACACTGTCATTTTCATTTATAGTTCAATATCTTTGCACTCACTAATTTTAACTTTAGTGTAGCGGTTCACAGGTGATGTCAAATACTATCGTATTTTAAACACATACTTTATTTTTACCAGTTCTTTCTTTTTAGCTCACTTGCAATGTTTACCTTCTTTCACATTCACTCTCTAGCATTTATTCACTTTGATTCTCGAGGCTTTCAAGTTATGTCAGTTGTTACATCATAATTATTCTTACATGCACACTTAAATTGGCACTCTGCATGCACATGCAGTGTTTTTTTCACTGGTTAAGTATTTGCTTTTGATGACTGAACGTCAGTTCATCAGCTCGGTTAAGTTCTAATTTTATCATTTTTTCTTTTCTGTTCTTATAGTATCATGTATTTTTTTTTTTTTTTAAGTTCTATTCTATTAAGCACTTATTTGAAATTATTTCTTCGGCACATATTACCAGTGATTTGGTTTAGCCTAGTGGCTCATTTTTTCACAGTTATATTGATAGCACATTTTTTTGCTCTGCACTTCTGATCAAATCTGCTTTAGGTTTTCTGTTTATCTTGAAAACACTTTCAGCTTTTTTTACTTGCGACACTTCGTGCATAGTTTCACTTTTTAAATAACATCCAGTGGGCTCTTAATTCTTCATTAGTGCATGTCATTTGCAACATTTTTTCATGCCATTTTCTTTTCAAACATGTTTTTGTTTAAAAACCTTTAGTATATTTCACTGATACGATCACTCTGAAATCTAACATGGCTATAAGCTTTCACAACTACTCATTTGTTTATTACATTTTACTTCAATGACAAAGTTTGTTTTCTAATAGATTATTGACTGAATGTAGTGATCCATTCACTGAATTACTGTTTACTGGTAAGGTTTTATCCATCTTATTGATCGGTTGTTCTCAAATATATAAACCTTTATTTTATTGATTTGTAGTCGTATCTTCTAAGGTTCTTCATTTGTTAATTCTATATAACAAATAGATTCATTTATCTGCAGTTTTGTGGTTGTTAGCTTTCATTTTTAGTTTATTCAATTCTTTGATGCTTACTAGATTAATTCATTTCTGTTTTTATGATTGTCAATTGTTAACTTTAATTTTTAATTTCTAATTTATTGATATATGCCTTTTTGTGATTTTCTGTTTGTTCTTATGTTCAATGTTTTCATTCAAAAGCATTTATATTTGCTGTTGATTACTGAGGAGATAGACCAGCTTATAATCGAAAGTAATCGCCGGCTATTTCCCGACACAAATCGGGATATGGCTGGTGATTTCGCAAAAGCGGCGAAAAGCGTATAATCAAAAGCTACATTTGTGATAGCTTCGCCGCTTTCCCTTCGCCTCGCCGGCGAAAGTTCAAAGGGGCGTGTTGGCGGCGAAGCAAAGGCGGGACATGGGCAGGCTTGGGCGTGGCTACCAGATGGCCGGCTTTCGCAGATAATGGAAAAATAAAACCCGGCGATAAGCAGTATTTTGCCGGGTTTACTTGGGCCTTTTATTTTCACGACCAAGCCTCAAAAAGGTGCCCCAACTGACCAGATGACCACCGGAGGGAATGGGGGATGACCTCCCCTTACTCCCCCAGTGGTCGCCAACCCCCTCCCACACTAAAATTATTAAAATACAAACCTTTTTTGCCAGCCTCAAATGTCATACCCAGCACCCTGACAGCAGTATGCAGGTCCCTGGAACAGTTGTTGGTTTCAGTGGACTGCAGAAAGGCAGAGCCAGGCCCATCCCCACCCCTACCTGTACCACTTGTGGTGGGTAATGTTGAGCCCTCCCAAACTCCCCAAAACCCACTGTACCCACATGTAGGTGCCCCCCTTCAGCCCTTAGGGCTAGGGTAATGGTGCACACTTGTGGGCAGTGGGTTTGGGGGGTGGATTTGGGGGACTCAGCACACAAGGGAAGGGTGCTATGCACCTGGAAGCTAATTTGGTTGTTTATAAAAGATGTTTGAAGTGCCTCCTAGGGTGCCCAGTTGGTGTCCTGGCATGTGAGGGGGACCATTGCACTACAAATGCTGGCTCCTCCCACGGCCAAATACCTTGGATTTCGCCGGGTTTGAGATCGCCGGCAGTTTTTTCCATTATCACGGAAAAAGAAAACTGGCGATCTCAAACCCGGTGAAATCCAAGGCATTTCGCCGGCCCACACCGTATTATCGAAAAAAAAATGGCTGGCCATCTTTTTTGAAAATATGGTTCCGGCCAGCTGTTGCGCCGCCGCCAAAATAGATCGTCGGCGACCTATTTCGCCGGCGACGTTCTATTATTCCCCTGAGTCTCTCTCATACAGTATGCATGGTACTTTACATGCTGCTTTATTTAATTCACAGTTGACACCACCTTTTATGTATAAACACAATGTCTGAAATTTTTTTGAATGTTTTAATTTTTATTTATATTTGTTTGTAATTTATTTATATGTTTTTATTAGACTCCTGATGCAGGCATTTGCCAAAATACAGCCTGTGTCAGGTCCTTCAATAAACTTGTGACGCGTCCCAATCTTTGGCGTAGCTATGTGGGACCTGAGGGGCCTGGGCCCCCGTAGATTTGGCCCTGGCCCCCTGCTGACGATCCCCTTGAATCCCCCTTCCACCACCAACCCTCCCCCACTGTCACCACCCGCCCCGCCGCCGCATCAGATAACTTGTTTGCTGGCGGGGGTCCCCGAACTCTGCCAACCGAAGAGAGTCTTCTTCAGCGCTGGAGTAGCGCCTTCGTTCAATGAAGTTCCTGGTGCGATCAGCTGTTTTGACGCCTTAAGTCCTGCACCATGCATGTAGCCCCGTACAGGACGTAAGGCGTCGAAACAGCTGATCGCACCAGAAACTTCGTTGAATGAAGGCACTACTCCGGCGCTGAAGAAGACTTTCTTCGGCTGGCGGGGTTCGGGGACCCCCGCCAGCAAACAAGGTATCTGATGCGGCAGCGGGGCGGGCGGCAACGGCGGGGGAGGGTTGGTGGCGGGAGGGGGGGGTTCAAGGGGGTCGTTGGTAGGCTGGCAGGGGGGTCCAATATGGCGGGGCGGCTCGGGGGGGTGGCGGGGGAGGGGGGCTAAACAGTGCCCCCCACCTCGGGCTTTGGCCCCCCTCCCGGTGAGGGCTGGCTACGCCCCTGGTCCCAATCCTGAAGGCTCTTCATGCTTTTTGTATACATTGCCATTATGCCATGATCACTAAGGGTCCTGTTTACTAAGGTAAGCTAGCATTTTTAGTGTATGCTAAAAATTAGAATGTGCTGTGTAGATGCCTATAGGAATATTATGGGCATCTATATGGTTAGCACGTGCTAAAGACGCTAATGCGCCTCTAGCACAGCTTAGTAAACAGCGCCCTAAGTCTTTCAGTCTGATGGTAGTGCTTCCTCTTTGTCTGAAACCACAAAATCCATGGTTTTCAACAAAATCAAATTTTTTTCAGTGTTCCTCCTCTTGGATTCTTTCAAAACTATGGAAATGTGGACTGGCTTATTATGTCAATGCATAATAGTGTGGAAACATATGTGCCAGATGTACTAAAAATGTTTTCCAATTTTGTGCCAATGGGAAAAATGTTGAGGCTCTTCCTCTTCCCTTCCCAAAATATATCATTTTTGAAAGTATTATAAATAAGGGCTGGTCTTAAAGTGTTTTGGGAGATTTGAATCAAATTAATGCTTGACTGTGCCATATTTTCAAGGTACCACTAATGAATATTCATGAGCTATGTGCAGATCTATCCAATATATATATATATATTCATTAGGGATATCCTCAAAACCTAACTGGCTAGGAGAAACTCAAGGAGCTATTTGGCATCACTGATCCATGCAAACTGCAATAAAGGGGAATCTACTATTAGTAACTACTACTAATCATTTTTATAACACTACAAGATGTACGCATCGCTGTACATGATATATATGCAGGTACTTTCTCTGTCCCTAGAGGGCTCACAATCTACGTTTTTTGTACTTGGGGCAATGGAGGATTAAGAGACTTGCCCAAGGTCACAAGGAGCTGCAGTGGGAATTGGATCCAGGTTGCCAGGATCAAAGTCCGCAGCACTAACCATTACGCTAGTCCTCCAGAAAAACCATGTGTTAGGTCAGGCTAAGACTGTCTAAGCCAGCACATTGTCTCCTGTTGTGGCAAGTAGCAGATTCCTAGAAGAAGAAATGTAATTGTAACTCCTTTTTCCTGGGCTCTCAGAATTTAGCAGTACATTTAGGACTGGTGGTTCAAGAAGACCCCCTATGCTTCTTGGGTTCCTTGTGATTGGGGAGAAAGAAAATCTTTCAAGACCTTAATGTCTTTGGAGTCATCATTGTGCAAAATCCCAATTGAACAATACACCTCATGGTAAGAAGCAGGGAAACCAGGGTTCAAATCCTGCTTCTCCCACTGACACTTCTTGTGAACTCAAGGAAGTCACTTATCTCCTCATTGCCTCAGGCACAAAACATTGGGTCCGATATTCAGCCAGCGGCAATCAATGTTTTGCTGACCGCCACCGGTGTTACATCCAAAAATTTAATGCTGGGCCATGCCTGGACACTGACATTGCATTTCTGAGTTTCCAGAGCCAGCTAACAGCTAGCACTTAACTGGCTTTGGGCTACTGCGTAAGGATAGGTCTGACTTTTATATGGTCCTATTTATATTTCAATATTTTTATTATACATTACATGTATACACCAAGAACACCTCTTGTACAACTTAGGAGAACAGTACACACACTTTTATACTAAACACAACCCCCGATTCAAAATCCCGCCTCCTACTTTAGTCCCCATCAAGGCTGACCAAACCACATTCCTGGGAAAAGAATAATGAAAAAACCCCCTTACGAAAAAGGGAGACAAAAATAAACCCGACTCTGAAGGGAGATGCGGGAGATTATTATACTTGAGGTGCTGATCTCATCTCAGCTCCAGGTGATGGAGGAGGAGCCCCCTCGCCCCCCCTGGAGTCCAGGAACGCTTTCAACTGCATAGGTTCAAAAAACACATATTTTACAGCCTCCATCTTTACTACACATTTACAGGGATAATTGAGCCAAAACAGGCCCCCCAACTGAAACACAGTAGGCCGCAGCTTCAGAAAAGCTTGCCGCCTCTTCTGTGTTACCTTGGTCACATCAGGATACATCCTAACTTGAACATTCAAAAACTTTTCCTTCCGACTTTTAAAGAACAACTTCAAAATCCGGTCTCTATCAAAATGAGAAACAAATGTCACAATAAGAGTGGCTCGCTCCTGCCGCCCCTCTTCGCCCTCCAGCTCCCTGATAAAGTCCAAGGTGTCAAACCGCACAGCAGACTCACCAACACCAGCCTGCTCGCCATGCGCCACCCGCCTAAAAGGCTGCAAGTAATATATCTGCGAGATTGGTGGGCATGCCAGTTCCGGCACCTTTAACACTTCCAAGAGATATTTTTTAAAAGTCAGAATCGGTGCAGTCAGTTGTTGTTTAGGAAAATTGATCACTCGCAGAGTATTAGCCCTCTGCCGATTTTCAAGAGCCTCAATCTTCCCATGCAACCATTTATTTTCTTTAATCATGGAAGCTTGCACCGATTGCACTGACTTAATGGCCACCTCATGGGCCTCAGATCTTTCTCCAACCACCTTCAATTGCTGTCCCATATTTGAAACAGTCTCAATTGGGAGCTGAGAGGCTTGTGACAAAAGCAACATTTTCTTAGAAAGAGAAGTTTCCAATGTCAGCAACGCCTCCCATATAGTTTCCAAAGTAAAGTTCGGCGGTTTAGGCAAGAGTGAAGACTTACACAATGCTTCAGCACTCCTCTCAGATCCCAGGGAGAAACTGGCTTCCTCCTCCAGCCGTCTGCCCTCCGGAGCTCCGCCTCCCTGCACACCGAACCTTCTCCCGTCCGGAATATGCTGCTCTCTCCTAGCTGTTCCAGGTCCTGTCCCAGGGCCCTCCGCCCCCTCCTCGGAGGCCAGGAGACCCTGTCCGTTTGCCGCTCGCACCGACGCCGGCATGGGAGGCGGTTCCCTCACCTCCGGGCTGAGCTCCGTCTCTAGCGGCAGGGACGCTTCGCCTCTCTCCGCCCCTCCCGACAACAAGGCTCCCGAGCTCAGCTGACTTCCTCCCACTGTAACGAAGCGGTCCATCGCGCCTGAAGCGGGTCCCGCGGGCGCCACCGAACCAGGCACCCGCTTGCCTTTTCGCTTCGGCATTCCTCCAGGTAAATTTTAAGGCAAACAAAAAACGCCTCTGAGCTGCCTCGCTACTCTCCCTTCAGGCCGCCATCTTGGTCCCCAGCACATGGCCATTTAAAAAAAGTTAGCCTATATGGTCCTATTTATGTGGTTAACCTGACCCGTTCCTGTATTAAGATGCTGTTTAGACCCATCATGGAGATAACCTTTGCTTTGGCTATCTGTGAAACTTTGACAAGAAAGAAATATTATTTATTGAATCACTGAAAGATTGCCAAACTTTATCCCAAACTGATAGAAGCAAACCAATGCCCAGATTGTTTTATCTACTGCAAGCATCTTTTTTAAAGAGGCTACTTCAGATTCTGCAGAAATAATGAAAACAGACCCAATGGGTCAGCATATGTGGAGGGAAGTTCTCATGGGCCCTAGAATACACACTTAAATAGTGAAACAAAGCAAAGGAAAAATGCTGTAATACGGTAACTGTTGTTAGGGTGCATCAACAATGGCCAGCCATTGGCGTTGAACAGAAGATCAAGTTGCAATAGCACTCAACAGGGAACCTTCCTTAAAGAATTAAAAGAAGCTGGGCTGGAGCTAGTCCATGCTGAGAACAGCACAAGAAGCAAAAACAAGAGTAAATGAATGGAAATTAAGCAGCAGGAAATGGGGATTTGGCAGAGGGCTGGAATTTGAAACTGTGGAGAGGTGTTAGTGATAAGGTTGGATAGAGTTTCTGGCCAAAAAGGGAGAAAGAATGCAGATGTGTTCATTGAATAGAGTACAGATGTAGAAAAAAAAGTAAAACAAATCCCCCCCCCCCCCAAAGGGGGAAATATTAAGAGTAAGAATGAGCGTATGTGGGTTGTATTATTTCCCACACCGCCTTTATATCTGATAAAAAAATTCAAGGTTTGGGTATATTACCGACTGCTTTTCTAGGGCTAACCCAGTAGCTTAGAAGCAGAATTGAGCACTGCTATACCATGTGGAGGATCTAGTGTTAACTTCCAAGGCAGGGCTTTAATTTTTCTCTCTAGACCTTATAAAAGGATAAGAGTTCCACAGTGACACCTAGTGGATGGATAGAGATTCATATAATCCAGGTTCAAGAGGAAGCTGGGCTCTGTGGCCCTGGCTGAGGGCTGTTACTAAGATTTCTGTTTTTTGTTTGGAGAAGAATATATAAAACTAGGGAACATCCCATGGATAGTTGTGAGTGAAGACTCTTGCTGCCATAGTCAGTAGAGACTGGGTCTAATTCTAATGACTTATGACTTACAGCCATGCACTGAAACTCAGCCCATGGTTTCCTAGTGCATGTATAACAAACATTTTCTGCCAGAATCTCTATAGTGCGCCTAGAGTTCCACGCAGTTCTGCATGTAAATCTAGGCGTATTCTATAACTACACATGAGGATTAATTGTTTTATCAAGCTGTTAAGCATTGTTAACAGCTCTTATCAAGCAATAACGAGCACTAATTGGCACAAATTAGAATTTATGCGCGTACATTGCTAAGTGAATTCTGAAATGTACTGCGCCTAAATTCTAACGTGTGCAGGCAAAAAAGGGGCGTGCTTAGGGGTGTGGAAATGGGCATTTCATGGGCATTCCAAAATCTATGTGCGTTGTTATAAAATATGGGCCAGTGTGTGTAAATCTATGCACAGGGATTTACAACAGCTTTTTGTTGGTGTAAATGGATGCGTTTAGATTTAGTCGCAAGAACTACACCTAAGCATATTCTAAATACTGCATGTAGACTTACATTCAGTATTTAGAATATGCTTAGGCATAATTGCCTAAAGCGTGTTAATTTTAGGCGCCATATAGAATTGGGCTCTTTGTGTCCAAATCATCTGCAAATAATTTGCATGTAAAAAATGCATATGCAAAAACAGGAGAGCATGCTGGTCACCATGGAAACATGCACACATAGAGGTACGTAACCGCTTAGACTCTGTATTGATATTAGCAGGATGTAAATACCTTGAATAGAATAGAATCAATATTTTGCATGATTGTGTCAGCACATGGAAAAGTTGCATGTACATCAACTCAAGAGAGGCAGTCGTGATCCACAGGATGTAGTTGCGAAGAACAACAATAGATCAAAGAGGTTAAAATAAAGCACACTTTTATAAAAATTGCCCAACTCGCTCCTGTCCATGCTGGTTTCAATCACAAAATGGCTGCCTCTGCTCCTGCTCCATCACAATAGTGCCGAGACTTTCTGCGGCAGCCTCGCATGACTGCTGCAGGAAGTCTCGGCAGCCATTGCGAGTGGTGTTTGTTCTTGCCCCTGAAGATGTCACTAGACCACCAGGCCTTCCTCAGGTAGACCCAAGGAGGACCTACAAGTGGGGGGGGGGGGGGGATGGAGGGGGGAAGTGATTGCAGTAGGGGGTGTGAGCCTGCAAAGAGGTGTGAGCCTGCAAAGAGGTGGGATAATGTGGGATACAAATGCAATAAATAAATAAAATAAATTGTGAGCAGGGATGGGTGCATTTTCAGCTGAAACCTGAATATGGATTGCAGTCTGGTTTCTGTGCAAAAACCGAAATGTGGTCAGCTTCTACACAGAAGGACTGTAAAAGAAATCCTGATGTTGTTTCCTATTGCTTTTCAACACACACTATCAAGATGTCATGAAAAAAGTATAATTTAGAGGCAGGCAGTAAATGGACTGGATTTGTGTGGATAATTTTCACTTTTGCCCCAATTTTTGGAAACCTACCTCATGCTGAGCTTCTAAGAACTAGTAATAAGAAATTGGCACCTAAAATTAACGTATTTCTACTGTTTCCCATGAAAGAGTCCTATAGACATGGTACTAGTAGATATAATTATTTGTTTTGTTTTCGGCAGTGTGCAGTCTCCAGTGTAGTCCCAGCTCTTTTCTGCCTCCCTTTTTGTGGTCTCTAAATACAGCAGTACCCTTCTGTTGCCAATAGAGAACACAGAGCCCCTTTTACTAAGGCGCGCTCATGTTTTTAGCGTGAACTAAAATTGGGCACGCGCTAAATGTTAGAGATGCCAATGCATTCCTATGGGCATCTCTAACGTTTAGCGCGTGCCCAATTTTAGTGCGCGCCTTAGTTGTTAAACTTGTGCAGCGCTGCGTAACCCTAGTAGCACTATAGAAATGCTAAGTAGTAGTAGTAGTAGTAAAAGACCCCCACAGTACTCCTGGGAGCTGCATCCAGTGCTGTTCTTTGGTTTGCCACCAGGGGTCACTGTAAGAACTGTACCTGGCTTTCACCAGAATGGTAAAAAATAGCTCTTGAGACGTAGTATTACTAACTTAAAAAGGGACCATAGCAAATTTAGAGACTCAGTTGACCTCTTAATTCCCACCACACTGCTGTTGATTAAAACCCAGTGGTTATTTTGATTTTTATGGCCTCCATCAGTTAAAGGATTCCTGCCACGGTATCTCTGAAGCTTGGAGGTCATATGGCCACATACTAAATAAAATACATCCAACCCACTTCCAACAGAGCAGCAGGAACCTGGCAGAGAATTCCACTCCTACGCTTGCTCCAATGAAGAGTTGATTTTTTAACCATCAAGGTTACTTTAATATCAGGTCTCAGTTGTTAGCGTTCCAGTTCTTGTTTGCAAGCAGACACCCAGGTTACAGTGTATAAAACAATACTATGGAGGTTTCAGAAACAGGTGCGCTAACATAGTGCCTGAGGGTTACACATGTCTGTGAGATTGAGTTGCAGGGGCTGAAGCCAAGAGCTGAGCGCATTAATGCTCAATTAAGATGACTTTTTGGGATCCAAACAATGTGATTTTTCCCTTCTCTCACTCTCTAGAAACTTCCTGTCTTGCCAGAAAGATAGATACAATAACATAACTTCAGAATTTTTCTCATGCACTAAGTTGCTACATTAAAAAAGGTATAACCTTACATTATTTTTTTGTTTTCTGATTTTTTATTTCCTTATATACACAAAGGGCCAGGTTCTATATATGGCGGCTAAAACATCCACACGGTAAAGATTTCTGGCTAAGCATATTCTATAAGCAGCACCTAGATTTAGGCACGGTGTATATAGAATACATTTAGGTGGAAATCCTAGTGCCTAAAACTACACACATCCATTTAGGCCAATGAAAATGTGGCCTAAATCCCTGCATGTAGATTTACACGCACTGGGCCATATTCTATAACTGCACGTGTAAATTTTGGAAAGCCCACAAAATGGCCATTTCCCTGCCTATAGCTACGTACCTTTTGAACTGCGAGCATTAGAATTTAGGAGCAGGTCATTACAGAATACACTTAGGGGCCGTTTTACTTAGGCGTGCCCAAAAGTGGCCTGCGCTGGAAAAAAGGCATTTTTTTCTGTGCCGGACAATGGACGTGCGACAAAATGAAAACAAGCATGTGTCCATTTTCAGCCTGAGATCTTACTGCCACCCATTAACTTAGTGGTAAAGTCTCATGTGCAAATCGGGTGGTAAGCGTCCAGCATGTGTCAACTGCCAATTACCACTGGGTAAGCCCCACGTGGTGGACAATAGAAAATATTTTTTACCACGTGTTTTGGTTGTGCACCAAAAATAGAATTACCACCCGGGACATGCAGTAGCCAAGCAGTAATGCCAATTTGAAGTGCGTTGGACACACATAGGTGCCTACGCGCCTTTGTAAAAGGGCCCCTTAGCGAGTAAATTCTAATTATTGCCAATTAGTGCTCATAATTGCTTGTTAAGTGCTGCTATCAATGCTGATTAGCTTGTTAAGCCTATTAAATTATGTGCATTGTTATAGAATATGCATAGATTTTGGTGCGGATCTCTAGATGCCCTATAGATAAACCAGGGGAAAGGGAGCAATTCTATAACCTAAGTGTTCAAATTTGCCTGAGTGTTAGGCACATAGATGTTTACAGCTCCACTGTAGACAGGTCATAGAAATTGGAATTGAGATGTGAAGGTCAGTGTGTCTCAAGTTTCATCAGTAAGGGGTCTTAATCAATCTCAGGTGTAGCAGTGTAAAGAAATACACCGATGAGAATTTATGCTCAATTATTAAGCAATACAATGCCTCCTTCAATCTCTTCTCCGTGGAAAAACTACACCTGAGATTGATTAAGACCCCTGAGGCAGGCCTTTGGGCCAAAACACGCCTGTGTCGGGTCGTTTCTTGAAAATCCTTAATAAAGTTTTGGTATTCCTCCTTGGTTTATCCTCACTTTTTTTCTATATCTCACGGTGCGTGAGGTCTTTTACCTCCTTTTTTGTTGATTCTAACTCGCTAGAGGTATATTTTCAAAGCACTTAGCCTTCCAAAGTTCCATAGGTTTCTATGGAACTTTGGAATGCTAAGTGCTTTGAAAATATGCCTCAACATATGTCCATACTTGCTACACAAGTTACATAGTAACATAGTAGATGACAGCAGAAAAAGACCTGCATGGTCCATTTAGTCTGCCCAACAAGATAAACTCATATGTGTATACCTTACCTTGATTTGTACCTGCCTTTTTCAGGGCACAGACCATACAAGTCTGCCCAGCAGTATTTCCCGCCTCCCAACCACCAGTCCCGCCTCCCATCACTGGCTCTGCCCCAGACCGTATAAGTCTGCCCTCCACTATCCTCGCCTCCCAACCACCAACCTCTCTTCCCCCACCTGCTCCGCCACCCAATTTTGGCTAAGCTTCTGAGGATTCATTCCTACTGCACAGGATTCCTTTATGCATATCCCACGCATGTTTGAATTCCGTTACCGTTTTCATCTCCACCACCTCCTGCGGGAGGGCATTCCAAGCATCCACCACCCTTTCCGTGAAAAAAATACTTCCTGACATCTTTTTTGAGTCTGCCCCCCTTCAATCTCATTTCATGTCCTCTCGTTCTACCGTCTTCCCATCTCCGGAAAAGATTTGTTTGCGGATTAATACCTTCCAAATATTTGAACGTCTGTATCATATCACCCCAGTTCCTCCTTTCCTCCAGGGTATAGATGTTCAGGTCAGCAAGTCTCTCCTCATATGTCTTGGAACGCAAATCCCATACCATTCTCGTAGCTTTTCTTTGCACCGCTTCCATTTTTTTTACATCCTGCAAACCCTGTTGCTGTGTCTTTAAAAGTGATGGTTCCAGTACTCCAACAGCCATTGTGATCTTCCCTCCTCCTTCCCCAGACTTTTTGCTAGCTCTGAATCTTTAACATTTCCAGCAACACTTCTGGATAGGCATAATTCCCTGTGGATCATTTGGACTTTAAATGTATCTGCTGCCTGCTATTACCTGTTTTACATCTAGTAACAGAACTGCCAATATACATTGCACAGGCAGGATTCAGGTTGGACTGTCACCGGTACTTTACTCAAAGTAGCGCTCTGACTTATACACCAGAAAGATAGAGTTTTAAGTGCCACAGATTTTTAAAGCTTAGTTAATTTCTATTTTAGAACAAGAGAAACCTTAAGATGTTCAGAAATCAAGATTAATAACAACAAAAAAAGCAAAAATGTTGAGGTGATTAGCTTTTTATTGGACTAACGTAATGCATTTCTTGACTATCTTTTGGAGTTAACAATTTGGAAAACTAGTTAAGAAATGTATTAAGCTAGCTTTTTATTGGACAATCACCATCTTTTGGGCCTGATATTCAAAACCATTTATTTGGATAGCAGGTGCTGATCAGGGTTGGTGTTAGATAGGCAGGGGCCCAGGGCAGAAACTGGGAATGAACTCTAAAGTTCATCTTCACCACTTCAGTAGCTATCAGGCTTGTAGGCAGTTTAATAATAATAATGGGCCAATATTCAAAGCAATTTAGCCAGCTGCTGACCAGTTAAATCACTTGGTCTAGGTCACATATTGACTCATGACTATTGGAGATATATGCTATTGTAGATTCTCAGTCTGAGGATCAACTTGCTGTATTTCCTAAGAATGTGGCCTGATTTCCCATTAGCAGAGACATTTTGAAGGGTTTCCAAGTATGCTGGAAAGCTACACATTTACATAAGTCGCTTGTCCTGGCTGTTTGCTGCTATCCGTTCTATCACCATTAATAATAGATATTGCTCAGAGTTTTATCTGGAGATAACCATAATGCAGTTTTTGGCTATGAGCAAGCTGTTCTGAATGGAAAAGGCTTAATATTTATTTATGTTCATGAGATTGGATGTTTGGTCAAAGATGTAGAGCATTAGGGATATGGGGTTATTTGGCATCTTATTGAGGCACTGAACAACCTGGCTCCAAAAATTAGAACGCATTGAAGAGGACCAGACATGGTGCAAATAAATGTCATTTAGCACAAGATTCAGTGTTGCTAATAAATACTTAATTTAAACGCCTTTGCTAGGTGAATGCAAAACTGTTGTAGCATTTTATTCTGGAATGATCACAACAGAATATTACTTGTGATTATTTGGGATTTCTCTAGATCAGTGGTTCTTGATGCAGTTTTAGGGGAACACCCAGCCAATCAGGATATCCACAAGAAATATGAAAGAGCTAGATTTGCATGCACCGCCTCTTTTGTATAATGAAGGCAGTGTAAGCAAATCTAGCTCTTTCATATTATATGAAGACATCCTGTAAACCAGACTGGCTAGGTGTATCCAGAGCACTGAGTTGAGAACCCCTGCTCTAGTGGGTTGCGGATTTATAGGAAGGTCACCAAGGACATTTTGAGCAAAGAATGCACCATAGTGAGATCCCCCTCCCCCCACTTTTTACTGCAGCTTTTGGCGTTGAGAAGATCCAGAACTAGTGATTTTTTCTGAATTCCTGGTGGCCCGTATCTCCCCATTCTAGGAAATAATTGCCCGGCAGCAAGAGGCCAGTAACAGAAATGTCACCTTTTAGGAAGTTCCTGAAGCCCATTGATAGGATGAATTTCAGTGTAAGAAGCTCTGCTTATACCCCTCTCATGCTCTGACCCTGTGTACTGCCTTGCAAACAGGCACTATGCAAGTTAAGTGGGTATATTCAGAATAGCACTTAGGGCTCCCTTTACTAGGCGGCAGTAAGCCCAACGTGAGCTTATCGCTCACTATAAAGGAAGTACCGCCTTCCCACCCTTAACACACTGTCATTTCTGGTGCTACAAAAATTTATTTTTCTAGCGCCTGCTGGTACTTGGCGGTAATTGGAAGTGCTGTGCGCTGCCCGGTTACCACTGGGCTAATGGAGGAGCCCTTACCGCATTATGCCCTTACCTCAATGGGTACTGGTAAGGGCTCCGCCCCCCCCAAAATGGCCACGCAGCAAGTGCTTTATTTGCCACACAGCCATTTCCTGCAGGAAGGGGAAACTTCCCTTTTACCAGCTGCAGTAAAAGGGGGCCTTGGCACGCATGTAAAACACGCACTGATGCCAGCGCCGACCCCCTTTTGCCGCAGCTTGATAAAAGGGGCCCTAGGAGAGCACGCTTGTGTGTATTTGAGCTTAGTTTAGAGAATTACCTCACCAGTGGATAGTGTTGCTGGAGGTTCTTACATAGGGTTACTATATGTCTGGATTTACCCTGACATGTCCTCTTTTTGAGGACATGTCCGGGCAACTGGGTGGGTTTTGCCAATCTGCCCATTTGTCCGGATTTCTGGACAAACGGGCAGGCTGGTGGGCGGGCTGTCCTAGGACGGCCCGCCCACCAGCCTGCCCGTTTGTCCAGAAATCCGGACAAACGGGCCAATGGCTAGCCTCCCCTCCCCTTACTTACTACTGCCCTGGTGGTCTAGTGACCTCTTCCGCCTTCGCGGCAGGAAAGAGCCCCCTCTTTCCTGCCTGGAGTGCTGCCCTGCATGCATCCTTCCTGTTCGTGAGCTCGGCGCTGATTCAAAATGGCCGCCGAGAGTTGAAGTGACCCCGCAAGACTTCAGCTCTCGGCCGCCATTTTGAATCGGTGCCGAGATCACGAACAGGAAGGATGCATGCAGGGCAGCGTTCTGGGCAGGAAAGAGGGGGCTCTCTCCTGCCCCGAAGAGGTCACTAGAGGACCAGGGCAGTAGTAAGGTAAGGGGAGGGGGGGTGACAGGGAGGGGAAGTGATGGGGTGTGTGACAGGGGGCGGAGCGAGGGCATCAAAGGGGGCGGTGGGGTGTGAAAGGGGGTGGGGCATGTGTCCTACTTTTGGGGGGGACAAAATATGGTAACCCTATTCTTACAGAACATCCTTTCATTAACTGGACAGTGCCAGGGCAGACTTAGGGTGAAACACAGGTGGTGTAGGGATTTTGGGCACCCTACTTCCTTTCTGTGGTTACAATCAAAGCAATTTGCATATTATATACATGTATTCATTTTGTACCTGGGGTAATAGAGGGTTAAGTGATTTGTCTGGAGTCACAATGAGCTGCAGTGGGAATCAAACCCAGTTCACCTGGTTCTGAGGCCTCTGCACTAACATTAGGCTACTCCTGCACCCTAGATCAACCTGTTGACCTTATACCCCTCCCCCTTAACTTTCTGGCTCAAAATCTGCTCCCCTCCCCCTAAGACATCATGCTTTTGAATAGTAAAGTGTGTGTGTGTAAATATATTGCCACTGCACATAGGGATTGATTATATGTATAGTGGCACTGAATACAGGTATTTTTTTTTAAATGCTACAGTCAGCATTTTAAAATAATGTGGTGGTCCACTGAGGTACTGCCCATTTGAGATTTGTTTAGCAAATACATTGTTTACCTAATTAACTAGTACACATGATTTTTAAGACTTACACAGCTATTGAACAGAAATGAAGTCACAATATTAGAAGAGATTTTCAGAGTTTGCTGAGTATGTATCATGCTATAACAGGATAAAAAATTAATGTGGTCTGCATACATATGGATTACTGATCATGTGGCCAACTATAAAAAATTAATATGGTGTTCAACCATTTGGATTTTGAATCATGTGACTGAGTTTTGAAAGAATTTGGACACTCCAGAGTATATATATAATATATGGGAAGGTAGAAAGAGATGGTGTTTATTTATTTCAATGTAATTAAAGTGAATCATAAAAATACCAATTACATAAAGAAATACTAAGAGCACTGGAGAATTACTGGGAGACAAAAATAGTACCTCAAGATGTACTGAAATATTTTAGGGAATTAGGGAATTCTGATCTCCTGCACATAAAGAGAAAATGAAGAAAAAAAAAAGAAAAAAGAAAATTAATATTAAAGACAAGCTGTGAGTTTCCATCTGGTCTTGCCGCTTTCCACTCCCGCTTCCATGACGGAACGCATCTGTCTGTCAACTGTCAAAAAATCTCCCATCATGAAATCCCAGGGCACCCCCTCGGCAGCCCATGCCGCTCACAGATATTCCAAGCTATAGATTATTCCAAATTCTGAGCTAGTTCAGATCTCAGCAGTAGGGGATACAAATCCTGGAGAGGGGGGCGGGGGAGAGAAGTTGGGGTGGGTAGTGGAGGGCAAAGAGTTGGTTTACAAGGAGTTGGTTTTGGTTTACAATCTGTATGGTGGAGAGAGAGAGAGGACATTTTTGGAGAATATTGGAGCATTCCAAGTTATCTGGAGATATGTACCCATCAAAATCTTGCTCATATCCAATGCTGGCTCCTTCCATCCCCCCTCACCCCACCCCACTTCTTTTATTGCTGTCTAAGAACAGACAGCCCACATCTGTTAAAAAAAAAACACCAAGCAATTCTGAAGTGTGAGCTCTCTACCGTTTAATATAACTACATGACTATTTAATGTACACAGCGATGGGATCACCTCAGAATGCCAAAGTGCTGCAGCGTGCCTGATGGACATAAATAAACACAGTATATTGTGATTTATAGTAACAGAGCACATCTACCACCACAGGCCATGCACAGGACAGCTACATGTCCAAGGTGGCAGTCAGCCAAAAGGTAAAAACTTGCACTCATTTCTGTCTTTTTATGCAAACATGAGAGCACAGCAGAATGTGCTAACCTTCCCTCGCCCCCCTCCCACCTGCACAAGTAAAAACATAGAACAAAATGCAGTGATTCTATAAAAACAGAATCACCATGGACAATAGCAGGCACATGTACAGGACAATTTTTAAATACATTAACCAGGCTAGAGTGCCCAGGTTGAAAATTGTGTATGCTGGGCTTTCACAACACGCATACTTTAAACTGGATTAAAATGAAGGGCTCCCAGGGGTCTGTTTAGGTCTGGGGAAGAAAAGGCATGCTTAGATCTGAGTTTCAGATGTATGCACACTGCTTTACCGCCAGTTGGCTTTGCAGCTTGTAGCCAGTTTTCAAAGGGAAAGGACCTATGTAGCTTTCTTTCTATCTTTTTCTTAAGCGTGTGGATACCCTGCAATGGTGCAGGTGAAGGAACTTCCTCTCACGGACTGTAAAAGAAGAGATTATTGGGCCCCTGCCGCTGTCCCCACCTTTGTTTTCAGCACCTCCCCTGCACACTACGGCCCTCAGGGTCTACCTTGAAGGGCCCTGATGGTCTAATGGCCTCTTTGGGGGGGGGGGGGGGGGGGGGGGGGGGAGGGGCAGGAAACATGCATGATGCTGAACAAACAAAACCTTATGCACACAAAAGAGACATAAAACTGTCCCACAAGTTCTGCATGGTTCACTTTGTCTCCATGTCTCCATCTTTACTGTACCTTGTTCTTCAGGAAAGCCTTTAATACAGTTGGGTCCTCAAAAGATTTGCTAATATTGTTTAGGGTGACATGTATCCTCACCAGGAAGAACGGGCCATATTTCGCTTTTGCTGTCTTCAAAAGTGGCTTTATTACTAGGAGTTGTTTCCTGCATTGTGTATTTTTATTGATGTCCAGGACAAATAGAAATTTCTGTCTAGTACATTTCACAGGGCCTCGAGTTCTTACTGTCTCTAGTATTGTAAGAGCCTTTTGGTAACACAAGACGTTGATGACCATTGGTCTTAAATAATGTGCAGTTACCACTTAATGAGAGGTCCCATTCTACCTCAAATAGGTGGTCAGAGCTCAGATCTAGACATTTCAGGAGCAGCTCCTCCGAGAATCTAATTGGGTCTGGCCCATCTGCTCCTACCAAGTCAAAAATCTGGAAGTTGTTTGTGTGGCAGTGAAGATTTAATTCTTTGTAATTGGACTCCTAACTTTACATATGGCCCAGTGAAAGTAACTGAGTGTCATATGCCTTCAAGCCAGTCTGCTATCTGTGGTTATATAGCTTGACAAACCTGACAACTTGATGTTTCATCATAATGACCTCTTCCTTAAGTTCTGATAAGTTCCGCAGTTGTTTTTTAACAGGTTTTTGACCTGTAATAGTTCTTGCATCAGTGATTGCAGAGTAACATCAGAGTCCTTCCCTACCTCTGGTTTACAGGGGGAGGGAGGTTCATGTTTGTTACATTTGATCCCTTGTATTTGTGTACTTCCAAAATCCAATTTAGTTGGCTTTGTCCCTGCCATTATGTCCAACAGTTGGGAGCACAAAAAGTTTAGAAAACAAATGTTTTGATCTATTTAAATTTAGGTTCAGCAGGAGAAAGTTTCCTAAGCTACCATGGTCTCCTTTTCTGATATCTCTTCCACCTTCCTATCTTCCCCATCTCCACCTTTCCTCACATTTTGGCCACTCATCACTTGTCCGTCCTTCCTTAGCCCTGAATACGTCCTTCACATATAGGATCCTCTGTTCCCTCCTCGTCTTTTTTCTCATAGCCTCCCTACCCCTCATGCCATGTTCAGTCTTCCCTGTCCTCATGGCCTAGAAAACTCTTCCCCAGAGTCCTTGTCTCCTCATCTTCAGAAGTCCCTCCATCCA
Organism: Microcaecilia unicolor; assembly: GCF_901765095.1. Taxonomy (NCBI): domain Eukaryota; kingdom Metazoa; phylum Chordata; class Amphibia; order Gymnophiona; family Siphonopidae; genus Microcaecilia; species Microcaecilia unicolor. The sequence goes on along the minus strand of NC_044034.1, from coordinate 310,222,655 downwards.
TCCTCTTCCCTCCCCGCCTCATTTTCCTTATTCCTAAAGTATCCCACCCCAACACTCTTACCATTATAGCCAGCCTTTGTACTCTCTCCCCAGGAGACTGATAGGAGGAGCATTACTTCATAGCCTAAGCTTCTTGAGCAGTGAGGCATCATGGGATTTGCTGTAAGATCAACAGGAGCCCATGGGCTTATACTGCAAAACTAGCCACAGATGGCTTAGGAAGCTTAGTCTGTACCAAAGACTGCCATTCTTGTTGGATGAGTTGGAGAAGAAAAAGATTTCCTGAGATGTGTGATGATTGTATGTCTTGACAGTCACTCTTTTGCTCGCTCTGGGGGTGGAAGAACCTGACTGCATACCTGCTATCATGGAGCAATTTAGCACCAAACTGGAGGGCTTAACCCACTCTCCCCCCGCTCTCTCCAATCTCCACCTGTGCTAAAGCTGATAATTTAGGAGGTGTTTCTGTCCCTCCCACCCCTCCAAATTCCATCTATACTGAAGATGGAAGGAGATATAGATGGGTATTTTCAATGTGACATCTAAATCCAATTTTGGATGTTTTGTGAAAAATATCCAGAAATCCAGTAGTGAACATGGCCATTTTCAAACCAGTAAAACGTCTAACTTTTTGTTTTGAAAATGGCCATTTGCTAGACATTTTTGTACTCAGTGCACTTATTGGTTAGGACCATTTTCAAAGAAAAAAAGTCTAAGGGAAAAATTCACAAAAACAAGCCAGTGAGATGTATGGAGGGCCAGCATTCTTAGTAGACCACACAGACATCCCAGTAGAGCAGTGGGGCACCCTAGGGGGCACTGTAGTGAACTTCAAATAAAAGGTCCCACATCTCACCATTACCCTCTTATAATGTATGGAGAGTCCTCCAAAACCCACCAAAAACGTAGTGTACCCAACTGTACAACACTACAATAGCCCTTAGATATCACCTATATGTGGGTACAGTATGTTTTTGGTGGGGTTTGGAGGGCTCACACTTTCCACCCCAAGTGTACCAGTTAGAGTGAGATATAGGCCTGGGTCCTCTTCTCTACAGTCCACTACACCAACCACTAGGCTACTCCAAGGACCTGCTTGCTGATCTAATAGGACTAGCCATAATATCTGAAGCTGTCATAGAGGCTGGTGTGTAATGTTCCTTTTACATCTTTGGGGGGATGGGAGGGGGTCAGTGACCACTGAGGGAGTAATGACCTACAGTGGTCATTTCATTATTCAGGTCATCTTTTTGACTTAGGCATGATTGAAACAGGTCTAGACCAAAACATTTAACTTTTAGCTCGGGACATTTATGCATTGTTCCATTATGGCAGAAAAACGTCCAAGTTTTGTGAACACCCAGATCCTACCCCCAACATGCCCCCTTATGATTTGGATACACTGCAGAAAAAAATGTCTGAAATCCAAGTTTCAAAAATTGCAAGTTGGATGTGTTTTGGAGAAAAACATCCAAAGGCTACTCTATACCATTTTTGAAATGTTTTTCTCTTTTGAAAATGAGCCCCATAGTGCATTTGAGATCTGAGCAGAGTTATTTTGGTTTTACAGCTCCATCAGCTCTGTGGTATGATCACCATGATTCATAGCCATTCTACCCTCCTTTCAGTACCCTTCTCCACCACCGCCAACTCCAGGCTCGGCCCTTTCTGCCTCGCCTCACCCCACGCATGGAACAAACTCCCCGAGCCCATACGCCAGGCCCCCTCCCTGCCCATCTTCAAATCTCTGCTTAAAGCCCACCTCTTCAAGGTCGCCTTTGGCACCTAACCTCTACACCTCTACCCAAGAAATCTAGACTGCCCCAACTTGACATTTCGTTCTTTAGATTGTAAGCTCCTTTGAGCAGGGACCGTCCTTTTTGTTTATGTTTGTACAGCGCTGCGTAACCCTAGTAGCGCTCTAGAAATGTTAAGTAGTAGTAGTAGTACCTACCCCTTCCAAAAAAACCCACACATATTATTTTCATTCATCTTCACAGTATTAGTTGGACAACTGCAAAACATTTCAGTCTTTACTACCCTACGTACATCTTTGTCACATTTATTATAATATTGTTCTAGATTGGAATTTTCTAGCAAAATTATTCCCTACAGCCACTGATGATCAATCTGATTGAAGGATTTTACCTTTGACTGTGAATTGGATCCAGTTATAACCCTGTATAATCCTTGATCCAAGAACAGACTGTACATGTGAGGAATGTGTGGGAATAAAAGTAGTTCATAGGGACCAGACATGGCACAGGGGTCACCTCAGGACTCACAAGTACAACATTCATTATCACAGTTTGCAGGGAAAAATCACCTCAGGCTTTACAGACACAGCAGTCACCATATGGTCCACAGGCACATGTTATTGATTGGAAGAGCAAAAGTGTTGCCCTACTGAGTCAGATGAAGGATCCAGTAACCCAGTATTCTGTTCCAATAGTGGCCCAACCAGGTCACAAGTACCTGATAAAAAGTAGCAAGATTTCATGCTACTTAACCCCAGGATTAAGAAGTGGCTTTCCCCAGGTTGGCCTTAAGTTTATTGACATTTCATCCATAGGAGCCAACTTTTCAAAATTATTGGGGGTGCTAAGCCCAGTGGAAATAACCCTTCCTTGGACACATACAAGGAATTTTCTCAATATTGGGGGTGCTCAAGCACCCAGAGTCGGCGCCCTATGGTTTCATCCAGGAATGTATCTAAACCTTTTTTAAATCCAGCTACATTAACTGTTTTTACCACTTGGCAGCAATGAGTTTCAGAGCTTAACTATACGTTGGGTGAAAAACTATTTTCTCCTATTTATTTTAAATGTGCTACTAGGTAACTTCATGGAGTGTCCCTTAGTCTTTGTACAGTCTGAAAACAGTAAAAATTGATTCACGTTTACCTGTTCCACTTCATTTAGAATTTTATAGACCTCTGGTATATCTCCCCTCTGCCATCTCTCTTTCCTTTGCTTATGTATTAAAAAAGGATGGCTGCAGAGGGAAATGGGGGGGGGGGGGGGGGGGGGGGTGGAGGGGGAACAAGACTTGCAAAAATGCTTCTGTCACTGTCAGATCCCAGCTTTTACTGCAGCTGCTGATACTGGTACACTCTCATGCCTTAAGACTGTTTCCTCTCCCAGGGGCCAGAGTATTAAGCAATGCTATCCTTTAGCACAGTGGTTTGCTTTTGATTTCCCACTTTAAACTTTCTCCCTATGTAGTAAGAGTTTTAGGGCCTCTTTTATCAAGCTGCGCTAGCGGTTCCCACGTGGCAATGCCGACGGAGCCCATAGGCTTTGTCAGCATTACCGCACTGGGAGCCACTAGCTCAGCTTGTTAAAAGACGCCCTTGGTGAGGAAAATCTGCAGTTACACCATTTTGCTAAAGGACAGTAGGGTGTGCATGTAAATTACATGCAAACCTGCTGAACTGGAAGTCCTGCACTAGATGTAAAAAAAAACCACACACACTAAATTTTGGAAGGTTTTTTTCCCTTTCCCTTTAGTAAAGATCCCATGAGGGAGCAGCAAGGACATCTGAGGTAAAGTATGACACTTTATCTCTGAATGTTTTGGCATGAGTAGGCTGGTAGCCACCCTATGCCTGAGATTATCTGACCCAGAGCACCACTAGCTCAGGAACCCTTTACCAGGGCATCCCTGAACCAGGCACCCTTGGATAGACACTCAGCATAGGAAATCCCTCAGCCAGAGTGCCTCTATGCTGCTGGACCTCCTTGGACCAAGAATACCCTTGCCTGGTCTGAGGAGACATCTAGCAGTGGCCTCCTCTTTCTGATGCCATCTTGGAAAATGGCGGCGCCTGACCCCTAGCGGTGCATCAGGATGCCCCATTAGGGGTCAGTGTCAAATATGGCAATTCTTTCCAATAAAAAAGGCAATCTTATATTTGCCAGACTGACACCTAGAGGTACTACTCAAGCCACCACTAGGAGCTAGGTACTGCTATGTTCCAATACGGCAGTGGGGAAGAGAAGGACAGCACTGGGTGCTTCCTCAGAGCAGGTATTATTGATTTGGAAAGGATAGGGGGAGGGAGTGTTTAATCCAGCAATATGATGGCTTTCTAGTTGAAGGCCTCCCAGTGCTGGATCAACAGTCCAGGGATATCATTATCTGGGGTGCCCTGGACCAGAAGTCCTGTGGGAGTCAGGGTCCGCTGGATCACCAATAAACTTTTGCAGGGTAAACGATGGGGCTTGGGCCTCACTAGGTCACGGGGGAATTTTTAAGGGATTGGGGGCAGAGATTGAAGTTTAGGGAGCCTGGTCTTTTCTTTTTATATCTCCTGTGGATTACAGTGATTTTTTTTTTGTTACATTTGTACCCCGTGCTTTCCCACTCATGGCAGGCTCAATGCGGCTTACATGAGGCAATGGAGGGTTAACTGACTTGCCCAGAGTCACAAGGAGCTGCCTGTGCCTGAAGTGGGAATTGAGCTCAGTTCCTCAGGACCAAAGTCCACCACCCTAACCACTAGGGCACTCCTCCACAGTGATGGTGTGCACTGTTTTATTTTTAACACTGTGATAATGTTCATGTCATTAGTTTACTACCAGGGTTCTTAACCTTTTTTGGTTCCCGCATCCCTTTAACTGATCAATGAGAAGTCCTCACACCCCCTTCTTAAACCACATGTCCACAGAAGCATAGCCACAGGGGACCTTGAGGGCCTGGCTCCCCCCCCCCCCACCTTGGGCTCAGACCCCCTCCAAACCAGCAGCACCTGTTAAATGACTGACAGGGCTGTCGAAGACCCACTAGCCAGAGAGATTCACTGCCCATGATTCTTTTGCGAACTGGTATCAGTAGCTGGAGGCATGCCACTGACTTTCTCTTTACTGCAGCAGCACGAAGCAGAGGGGAGCAGCTGGGTAGTGAATTTCTTTGTTTGGCAGGGCTTCGGCAGTCCCAATGAGCAAAGGTAATATTTGTAATGCATGAGGGTGGGGAGGGGGGGGGGGGGGGTGGAAGAAATGCATTGCCCCCAGATCACCCCTGGGATCCCCCCCCCCAAAATGGAGGATTGGCTACGCCCTAGGTGACCACTGACAACTACATTTGTCACTAACTGTTAGCCGCTAACAGTGCTGCTAACATGTCACTAAAATTACAGTAGTACACTGTTATACTACCAATAACTGTCCTAATAACTGTATTCACTCTGTCTAGAAAGTTTCAATAAATTGCCTCTGATTTCAAAACCCTCCATACCCTGTTTGACCTTTTCCTGCACTCCTTGGGGATGTGGGCACCACTGGTTAAGAACCCCTGATTTACTGTATCAGAAGTAAAAGATTTTTTCAGCTCGTGTGTCAGAACGTTGGGTGCTGAAACTTAACACACCATTTTAACACATGGCTTACAACATCATCCTCTAGGCTGGAATGCTAGATAGGCCCCCTGTAAGAGCATGCTTTCAAATTGTACAGGGCTTCTGGCAATGAAGCAGTTTCTCAACCGTGTCATTTTTGTTCCATCCTCATATTTTTGGCATATCTAGAAGAGAAAGTTAGAAATCAAGCTTCAAGTGTGCATTCCATCTCACTGTTTTCATCCAGAGCTGGCAACTTGTGGCTTCTGACACTTTATCACTCAGCGGACCTGAATCCAGTATCTTGCATTTGTCTGCGATAATGACAATTAGCTTTCACTAATGAAATATTAAGCAAAAAAACTCCTCAGAACAGGTGCCTCTTCAGAAACCTAAAGGAAAACAATCCACCCAGTGCTGTAATAAAGAAAGAATTCCAAGATAAAGTTTTCAGCATGTCCTGGATGGGAACACCCTTCATGGAGTTAGAAAAATATGTGTTGGAGAGGAACATATCCAGAAAACCCAAAGGTTATATGCGTTCAGTGCAGTCCCAGCACCATCTCAAGCACATATTTTTAAATCTCTTTGGCAGAAAGCAAAACGATTTCCTGCCAGAATTCAGTATTTCTGTTTCCCAGAAAATAAATCATTTTGAGGAACAAATCTGCAACAGGAGTCCAAAAAAAATTCCTCATCTTCAGAAAGTCCTACTAGGTAGATTTACTTTTTCGTAATCTTAAAACTTTTTTTTATATTTTATTACTCTTCTGAGAGTCTGTTCCCTCTAAAGAACCAGAGTTAAGCATCAAGCAAAATGAAAGCAAGAAAGAGAGGGGGGAAAGCTGATGTGTTTCAAAACAGCTACTTTTCTACCCAGGGATTTTAATTCCTGGGAGGAAAAATCCACAGAAAAAATCCACATGCAAAAACCTGTAAAAAAGGCATGCATGACTTTAACATATGATGGTTAAATTCACCGAAACAGCCAAGTTTTCCACAGTGCTTTCCGGAGTTGTTTTCTTTTGTTTGTAAAATTTTTACCTGTAAAATAATTTTCCCTTCCAGAAGGAAAAGGATATGAAAGATCTGGGCAAAAGGCCCCAAAATGCACATTTTATTAACCCACACTTCCTTTGCCTCTATTAATGTACTATTAACGGTGAACGAGTCTAGTACCTTGGGTAGCATTATTTATGACCAGGATTTTGTGACTGTGCACGCAAACTAGAATTCTTGCCTACTTGCCAGCATTTCAGAAGTCTCATGTGGCAGATTACATGGAATGAGGACAGGTCTTATTTTCACACTGAAATGTAATGAATGCGTCATGGGCTATTTAGGAAGAAGATGAGAAAATCTACAATATGTCTTTCCAGAGAAGAGGACGTCTCTCAGTTCTTTTTAAGCAGGAAAAGTTTTAAACCATCTGCTGAAGCTCAGTCCTGCAGTAAATATCAGGATCTAATTAATGTTGATTCTTTTGAGAACCCTATACGTTGGTATATGGACAACCAGATCTCATGCTGTATTTTATAGAATGCTCTTTGGAGAAATGGAAGTAAGCATACAAGTTCATATTTCAAATCTAAGACAAGGTGGAACGAATGATGCATTAATGGAGTACTAGAGTCTGAGGATAGAGGTGCAGGGGAAAGATGGCCACTCACAGTCTTTGCCTAGAACAGTGGTTCCCTAAATTAGTCCTGGAGACACCCCAGCCAGTCAGGTTTTCAGGATGCCCAGAATGAATATTCGTGAGAGAGATTTGCATGCACTACCTCCACTGCATGCAAATCTATGTCATGAATATTCATTCTGGGTATCCTGAAAACCTGACTGGCTGGGGTGCCTCCAGGATCAGGTTTGGGAATCACTGGCCTAGAAGGATGGCTGATAGAAAAGTCACTACCAGGATTCTAACTCGACTGCTGCTCACCTGAATATTTGGATCCCATTTCCTGACTAGGATGAGTAAAGTAGAGTTCAGAAAGAAGAGCACACAGTCTGGCACTTTTCTCTTGGGCAAGAACTGCTGGTTGACCATCAGAGAAACACATTACAGTGGTGAAGGAAGAGGAAGAAGTATGGCTCGGCAAATTAAAAACAAACAAACATTTTCATTCTAGGTAGCAAAGATTTGGTGCATGCCTAGCAATGATTCCTGGGGCTGCTGCATCCTCTTTCCTTCTCTAAACATAGCTGCAGAGTCCAGAGGTGCAGAGGAGGCTCAGCCTTTTCCATATGACACAGGGCTCTTTCAGCACTTCAGGTGTGGTATTGATGGTGATGAGGGAGTTTAGAATGGTCTCCTTATAGAGAAAAAAAAACAGAGGTTTGGTGTAGATGAATTAAGATGACTGATGAAAACAATGGTTAAAAGGATAAGGTGATACTTTCTTATTGGACTAGCTTCCTATATTTCTTAGCTAGCTTTTGGGAATTGATGCTAAACCTTGGAGCTGGGACCCGTTCAACCCACCTTCCCCCCCTTCCCCCTTCCCTCTCCAAGCCCCACCAGAATAATTTTCTTGAAACCAAAATTGGGTAACCATAGGCCACAGCTTGCTTTATTAACAATTTATCTTTTAATTAACTTATGTTACATGTGTACCCCGCGCTTTCCCACTCATGGCAGGCTCAATGCGGCTTACATATTGTATGCAGGTACTTATTTGTACCTGGGGTAATGGAGGGTTAAGTGACTTGCCCAGAGTCACAAGGAGCTGCCTGTGCCTGAAGTGGAAATCGAACTCAGTTCCTCAGGACCAAAGTCCACCACCCTAACCACTAGGCCACTCCTCCACTACCTTTGATGCCCTGGCTCAGCCCCCATGAGCCAGAGCTCCTGTAGCTTGGGGTTTGGTTGTTTGTTTTTGCCACAGAGGGGAGGCCTATGCATCTGCGCAGGCCCCCCTCCCCCCCAAGCATGCTGCAGCCTACCTAGACCCGGTCCCCCAACATTGCTCTAAACAGTCCTTAATATCCAGCAAAAACAAGTCCAAGCCCACTTCGGACAAATGTACCCGATCCCTTGCAAATAGACCCGCACAGCTTGTGTCCACCCAGTCATGCTTAATTTGGAACCCCCCCCCCCCCCCCCCGGCCCTGACCCACACGCCAACCTGCCGGTTCACCTTACTCAAACCCCAGTGCCACTTATGGGCCTGGAGGCAAGCCGGCCGAGGGATAATATCTGACCACACTACTTGGGTAGAAGGGAACCAGTCCATTACCAAGCACAAGTCCTCTTTCACCATGTCGATGAGCTGCTTGCCCGTCCACCTATCGACATCGTTGCCCCCCCAGGTGCAGCAAGAATAGCTGAGGGTGCCGACGTCTGTCCCGCAGCTGATGCATCAGTGGCATGAGATGGGTCCATTGCATTCCGCGCTCGCCCAGCCAGGAAATTTGGATCCCTCGCCACGCCAATCCCAAGTGGATCCCTCCTGGACGCTTCGTCGCTCTAGCACTGGCCCAGTGGACAAAGGAATGGCCGATCCACCAGCATCTACAACAGGGGAAGGCCGACCAAGAATTGACAAGCATGACCTCCCAGCCAAACCAGAGCCCCCCCCCCCCAGTGACCGCCAGGCAAACAGCCGCTGCACACAGATAAGCATCCACAAGCGAAGACATTACACATCTAATCTCCCCACCCTTCAAGAAGGCTTGGTATAACTCCGATAAGCCCCAGACGCCCACCTGCCAATATTTCTGATGGCCACTGCCCCTAGGCCTGTGTGACTTGCACTAGTCGCTGCCCCAATTCTGAACGAGTGAGTACCGAAATGACTCGGATTTTCACCCACACAAACGAGACACCGGCGAAGCACCGCTGCAAACTGATATCTCGTTAACATCTGCATGCACAAATAGGGGTAAGGGGTCCAACGGCCGAACCGTGAAATAGTCTTCCAACAAAGACACCGGACAGTAGGCCATGCCTGGAACCCCTGACAAGACTCTCGTGCGCCCTACCCATCTCTGATCCATTTTTGACCATAACAGCTTGACATGCAGCACCCCGCGCTGTATGCAGACATGCTCGCGCAACAGGCCAGAAAAAACCTCCACTGACCAGCGCCACTCCACCAACTCCCCTACCTGAAAAGCTCTGTAGAAGGCCAAAACAAAGGCTGCTCGAAAGAGCTGCACTTCGAAACCCGACCGAGTCACCCGCTCCAAAACCTCCAGCAGGCGCACTAGCAAGCCATGAGTAATAGTCCGGTGCCCGTACCCCACCGCCAGGACCGACCTGCCCCATCCCTATAAGGCACTACCCACTAAGAAACGGGAACTCAGTGGGCCCCATCCAAAGGCCTTACTGAAAAACGCAAATCCCGCCAAATGCCGCTGAACCATACTGCGTGAACACCCTTGTTCTTTTGCTGCGGCGATATACACCGCTAGCAGCTCGTCAGAAGCCCGATCCTCCAACCAACCCTCGCCCCTAAGGAAGCCAGTCACCCTTTCATAACCGCAGACATAGGCTGACCACGTAGCCGGTGCTACCAAGGCCTCAGCATCTTCCACACCTCTGGTCTCCGAGTCGCCAAAGCTGCTCCAGCATCTGCTGTCCGACCTGATCCGCCTCTGGCACTAGTGCCCTGAAGGTCTGAAATTGAAAGCAAGAGAGCACATCAGCAACTCGATTTTCCATTCCTGGTATATGCTGAGCCCGAAAATCCACATTCAAACGCAAACAACGCAGCACCAACTCCCGAATCAAGGAGTGAACCATCAAACAACGCGCTGTCTGTTTATTCACCACCGCCACCACTCCTTGGTTATTACACCACACCAATATACTCTTGTTCCGCAGCCGGCCCAACCATAGCTCCTCCCCCAATTTCCTGCGCACCACCTCTCCTAATCTTGAAACCAACACTGAATTCCGAACCCAATTAGAAACCACCCGTCCCTGGTATGGAATCAGAAACCCCTCGGTAAAACCCCTCCCCAGCATCTCTGCCACCCTACGCGCCGGCACCCCCTGCTCCTATTTTTGGACATTTGACTGTGGCATGCCCCTGCCCGCACGCGGAACAGGTGTGCCGAAACTTGCTGTCTGGGAACAAACATGCAGCTCTGTTAAACCGCCAACAGACGTCCGCAGGTGAGTGGGGCCTGCCCCCCGCTGCCCCGCTCTCCCCCCTACCCACGGCTTGAAAGGGCTGCACCCTCGCCGCCGGAAGAAGCCCCCCATGTCCCATCCCCCCAGCCGCCACGGGGCAAGGGGCCATATGAACCAGCCACAGGTTAATATCCTGTGTCCCCCAAGTCATATGCAGGTTCTCCTCCATCTTATCTCGAAAGGCTTCATCGTAGTTCAACCAAGCCCAACCGCCAAAGCGCTGAAATGCGTCAAAACGGAATCCACATATGCTAGCAACAGGCCATACTGACCCGGGTCCCCCCGGCCCCAGACACTAGCCAGGCGCAAAAAGGAACGCATCCAGTTGACTACTGTCTTGGCGACCTTGCGCTCCTTCGCACTCTCGGCCCCCGTCTTGTCGTGCTTCTTACTCTTTCGCCGCCTCCTACCCTCCAATAAACGAAATATGTCTATACACTTCCGCTGCCTAATCCTCCTTTGCAACAAGCGCGGGACCTGCTCCCACAGCTCAGAAAACGCCACCAAAGCCGGTGGCCCTCTTGAACTCTCCTCTGCCGACGTTGCCGAATCCACCCGCAATGCCTCCACCCCCCTACAAGAAGAAGAGGAGGAGGAAGTGGATGCAGAAGAGGAGGAGACAGATGACGAGGAAGAGTCCCTACCTCGCTTGCCCCTCCCTCTCCGCTTGCGCCGCGTGCCCCTGCCATGCCCCCAGAAGAGCCCCCTATATTACCCGCTCCCGTCTCGCCAGCACCGGGCACCAACATCAATACTGCCGCTGGGCCATGTCCCATCACTCCGTCCAGTTGCGTTGCAGCCACCGTGCTCAGCAAGGTCTGCTCCTGACCCGCCATTCTCCTGCTCGCATAGTCTTCCGCCGCTGACGTCGAGGGGTGCTCCAAATTCTGCTCCACCCGGTCTGTCCTCCGGGATCCACCGCCATCCACCGCACTGCGCACCTGCAACGACAAAGGGGGGGGGGAAGCAGCAGGACCAGCCCATCTGGTGCCCCACCCTGTCTCACGTGCGACCACGCCCCCTCCCCCTGGGGACTCCCACCTTGGATCACCCGCAGCAGGGGGTCCCGACCATGGGGCCGCCCACGTGTAAGCGGCCTGGGCAGCCCATGGGGGCCACCCGAAAGAAGGCCACACTCCCCACTGATAAGGACCCCACCCTGTACTGGCCCCCGCTGCACCGAGGGGAACCCCTCACTGAAAACTCCTGGCACCGAAACCGCGGACGTGGGGAGGCCGACACCCGCGGCCCCACTTACCAGGCTGACTCCCCCCACCGCTTGCGCACTCACTTGCTGCCCTAACGTTCCCTCCAGTCCCGCATCTCTCTGTCTGTCAACTCTCTCCGCCTGTAAAAGCCCCCCTCCACCTAACCCTCAACGCCTACTGAACACGCTCGCGGCACCCCTGTCTCCACCTGAGCCGAATCAGTACCTCTCCGCGACTCCCCCTTTCCAGGCTTCCCTGCTCTGTGCCTGCCCGGGCTAAGATGCTGTGTTTTTTTGAGCCGTTTTTTTCCCATTGTCCCCCGCATCTTCTGCTGCTATAGCAGTCCGTGCAATTTCCTTTGATCGCCTAGGGCCCACTAGTGCCCCCCCCCCATACTCACTTGCTCGGGGCTCCCCTCTAATGAATCGCTGGCATAAAAAGACAGCTCTGCCCCCCCAACCTCCTCTCCCATTTCTCTCTCTCCTGCCATGATGCAAACGCCTCCGAGGATCAGCAGGAACGCCCTGAATACTTCACCCTCCTTCAGCCTTATCCTCACCTCACTCCACCCCCTAACCACCCTCTCCTCCAATGGCCAGTCCCCCAGCCACCCTGAACCGCCTCTCCCTTCAAATCAGCCAATTACCTAGGGTAACGCCTTCCCCCACGCTACGTGGACGCTGCTCATGCTACCCCCCCTCCTGCTGCCCAGCCCCTAGAGCTTTCTCAAACAGGCCCAGCCCTCGTTTAATTGGGTCCTTCGAGACAAGCTCTCGGACCCCTGTTCCTTAGGTCAGAACAGAACCAGCGAAAGATAGCATTTACCAGAAAATATAAGTGAATTACAAAGAGTATTCCAGTGATAGTCTGAAGTGGAAAAGTGAGGGCAGGGAAGTTGAAGGGTGAACAGAAGGTGACTGGCAGTAACATTTTATGGCTCATAATGAGTTCAGAAGCCCAGATCTTTCATGATTCCTTTTCTTCTTTTGAGGTGTCTGATTGAGTGGACGAGCAAATTTCTCCATTTATTGATAGGGAAGTACTTATCCAGGGTGGCAAAGACACAAGATAGAGAATTCCATCTTGGGCCACCATGAAAGTGCACTTGTCTGATCTCTGCCTTACTTCTTTCCAACATCCTGTATCCAGCGCTTGTGAACTACCTCAGTACAAAATACTATCATTACTAATCTCCTATTCTTTTTATTGGAATTTACTTTGAGACAAATTTTTTTTTTAATATTGCAGCTTAGCAAACCACCCTGGATTTTACAGACCTGTTCCCCCTCCCAATAAGGAATACATAACATTCAAGATCCTGTCATCCGTTAAAGCTCATCAATCGGGATTTTAATTAAAATGCAGGACAACAACATCTCTACTTTAGTCCTCAAAGTGCATAATGAAATTGTTCGTCGGGAGACTCTCTGGCTTTCAGCATTCTTCAGTGTATGCTCCCTAAGACGGGGACGGGAGGGGGATGGGGAGATTAAAAAGTGTACTGCATATGCAAATACCAAACAAATAAGACCTCTGATAGGCCTGGCTTGACATGTGTCAACCCCTGTCATCGCGGGGACAAGAGAGGCAATGTGCCCAGACAATGAGAAGGGCGTACCCCGTACACGCGGGCACTGCCTGACCCACGCGACCGAGCTTTGTCGAGCAGATGCTGCCTGGCATTGTCCCTGCTTCTCCCCCTGCACCGTCCCCCCTTCCCCCAACAGCCCCTGACAACAGCCACTGCCGCTGGCATTCCACCCTGACATCTGTTCAGCTTTACTGATGCAGTCCTGGAGGAATTCCCAGTGTAAACAAGGAATCCTCCAAGGGAAAGCCCCTGTCGGGCGGAGAGCAGGCAAAGACTTAACCGCCATTTAAAGGTGTGGAACTTTATTTTCTGATTTATTCAAAAGGCTTTATACATTCTGACACCTGGGTAGTCCCCAAAGAAGAAAGCAGGCAATTTGCTGTAGAAATGGCAAAAGACCGTTAGGGACAACAGCGCCCCATTCAGCCCAGCAACACTCTTGCTAGGAGCAGGGTTGAAGGGAACTCTGCACTCTCCCCCCCCCCCCCATGCGACCCCCCTTGGCTAATATTTCAACTGGAGTCAATTTCTCCGTTCCGCCTCCTCCTTTATGTGTGAGAAACAGTGAATTATATTGAGCAGCGCTTCCTACTGAGGCGGGCCGTTGACTCTCTGTAGACAGATTTGAAGTGAATAGCTGCAGCAGGGGGAATTGTGCTTTTGTAAATTAAGAGTGTCCCAGAGAGGAAGCAGTGCCTTCCACTGCACAAAACCGGTTCTTGCCAAGTCAAATTTGTATTTCTTAGGAGTTCACTAAACTAAATTAACAGCGCCTCTCACATTCTGAATTTTCTAAGTCTCACATGAAACGGACAAAGGAGATTCAGTCTTGAACTATGTGGAATAGTCTCAGAGATCTTGCTATAGATGCATATTAGGCTCTCCTTGGGCGCCTTTCTGAAGTTGTTCAGGGCTTTATCTCCCTGGCACTTTGGCTGTAGAATGGACTGGTGGTTCGTCTTTGTTACTGTTTTTCACAGTTCTTACGGCCAATTGTTAAACTATTACTATTTATTAAAACTGAACACTGCATATAAAAAGCAACTTCTAAAGCAAAAATAAAATCAAGGCTCCAGTCTGGAAACATTTTCATTATTTGTTCTCATGGGGGGGGGGGGGGTAGGGGGAGTGATGAATGTCTTAGAATATTTTGCAGAAAAGCAATGAGGGAGGAGTGCAGAATCCTACAGGGTTTAACTGGCTGGGTAGCACAAAGACATCTTTAGGGACAGGGGATGGGGGAAAGAATGGAATGTGAATCTTAATAAAATGTAAAGCACTGTAAATGTTGTAAGATGTGACTATTTGTTGACTGAGAGCCTGACGTAGGAGAAAAATGCTTTGTACACCTGGACCTGGCTTCAGAGCTGTGAAGAAGAGACCTCATAAACCTTTTCAAGTCATTTAAAATAATAATAATAATAATAATAAAGTTTATTATAGACCTGAACATGTGTGGTCAGCTAATGATTATTACCCATAATTATTTCGCCGAAAAATCTAAATCTTTGTGGCTGACGGACGGGAACAGAAGAATGTTCAGTTTGCAGAGGTTTTTCTAGTTTCATGCTTGCTGCATTAGGTTTGAGTATGATGTCCCTTCTCAGAAATGGAATAATTATTTATAGCCATGGAATCTGGCAGATATGGGACCCAAGGTGTATTGAGACTGCCCAGTATCAATTCTGGTACAATAAACTCTAGTTGGTCTCTGGGTCTCTCCTCACTTCTTTGCAATTAAGAATCTTCTGTGTTTATTCCAGGTCTTCTTGTATTCCTTTAGGTTTTAAAATTGTTCAAAATAAATTTACTGAATTCATTTATATGTATGTGATATAGCAAGCGTTATTATAAGTTTGACTTTTATTTTCAATTTGCTAGTGGAGTCAGGCAATAAAAAAAACAGCAGCCCTGCATCTGATCTTTTCTCCCCCCTTAATCGGTGCTCTCATTTTGCTAATATTCTAACGACTGTCAATTTAGTTCCGTGCTGCCATTTGCAGAATTTTCCAATTAGCAGCAAACCTGTTCCACCTTCTCCCGTAATTACAGGGGACGCGCTTCTCGTCAGCTGTGGCCAGGCAGCATCTGATGCACTTGCCAAAATTTGAGCACTCTGTGTGGGATTTTTTTTTAACCTTTGCATGGCCCAACACAACTTGAATCAACCTGGTTTTTTTTAGTGCATCCGAGTGGGAAAATAATCTGAAACCAGCAGATGATTGCAAAAATTGCACGTGTCGGCCTCTGCAATCCATCTGCTTAAAAATCTCTCCCTCCTACTTCCAGCCTTTTCTCTCAGCATCTGTAACATCTGGTAGATTGAGTGAATGGGTAATATTCCTACCATACTTTGGGACCCTTTTACAAAGGCGCGGTAGGGCGAGCCAAATCAGCCTTACCACCGGGGTACGCAGGAGCCCAGCAGTAGGTCAGAAGTTGGCATGCGCGGTTTCCTGCAGTAGAAAATGATTTTCTACTTTCTAGCACGTGGAACATTCCCAGCAGTAATTGGCAGTGCGGCAACATTGCCACATGCTGCCTGATTACCGTGAGGTTAGCACATGAGCCCTTATAACCAAGTCAATAGGAGGTGGTAAGGGCTCACACGGTAAATGGCCAGTTGATAATTTGGTGCTTAGCGCCTGGCCATTATTGCCGAAAACAGAAATTCAGCTTTTTGGCAGATGCGCTAAGAGGTGGCTTGAGCATGCGGGGAAATCACCCGCTAAAAGTAGTGCAGGACACTTTTTAGGGTGCCTTTGTAAAAGGGCCTCTATGAGGGTAATTCCATGAGGAAGTGCCTAGATTTAGGTGCTGGGAAAGTGTTTGTTTGAGGCCTATTCCAGTGGCGTAGCTACATGGGGCCAGGGGGGACCTGGGCCCTTGTAGATTTGGCCCTGGATCCCCTGCTGACTACCCGCCCAACCTCCCCTCCCACCGTCGCCGTCCTTTGCTGGCGGGGGACTCCAACCCCCGTCAGCCAAGGTCCTCTTCTTCTCGCAAAAGGCTTCCTTCTGTTTCTGACGTCAGAAACAGAAGGAAGCCTTTTGCGAGAAGAAAAGGACCTCGTCTAGCAGGGTTGAGGTCCCCCATCAGCAAAGGTAGGCGACGGCGGGTTGGCAGCAGGAGGGGGGTTCAGAAGGTCGGCGGCAGGGGGGGCAAAGTCGGTAATGGCGGGGTGGGGGGGGCTAAAATGTGTCCCCTCACCTCAGGCTCTGGACCTCCCCTCCCACCGAAGTCTGGCTACGCCCCTGGCCTATTCTACAAAGAAACGTTGGCACCTGTTTTTCTGTATAGAATATTAGTGTAAGCGGCTGAAAATGTTCCTATATTGAAGGTGTGAACACTTACTTCAGCTGTAGACCTGGTATAAATGCTTGTGTCTAGTTTACAAAACATCACATGTAGATAACGTTTTAGAATTTACATGTATAATTATGGGGCCCTTTTACAAAGGCACGGTAGGTCTACGTGCGTGCAGCATGCACCAAAACGAGACTACGGCCAGGCTAGCACACCCCCTGGTGGTAATTTCGAATTTGGTGTGCACCTATAATGCCAGGGCAAATTATTTTTTTATTTCCTACAGCTTGTGGCATTTCTGCCATTAATCGGCAGTTGGCGTGTGCTGACCAGTCACAGTGCATGTAGCATGTGAGCCCTTGCTGCCAGGTCAATGGGTGGCGGTCATGGACACGTGTTGGTTTCTATTTTAGTGCACATCCATTTTCCGGCCCCTGAAAAAAGGCCCTTTTTCCTAGACGCGCTAGCACTACCTCAGGCCACTTTTTCATGGCTTAGTAAATGGACCTTTGCCCAAACTCCACTTTTCAAACAGTATTCAAATGCTACAAGTCTTAAATACCTTTTAGAATTCCAACTCTTCTCCAGCTGTCAACATACAGGTCTTGATACTTCTCAGGCTTTCTCTCCATACTCTCATCTTGGCAGGATTTTTCTCTTAGGACTTCTCTGCATATCCTTCTTCTAGATCTGGGTTTGGGCTTCCTTACAATCCTCCCCCTATTCCTCCCTTTGTTACTCATCTAAGGGAAGTATAAATAATCCTCAGGGAATTAATCTCTCTCCATCCCCTTTCTTGGGATTGGCCATTTCCTTCAACATTCATGGAGATAAGATTTGTCATCAATAAGCTTGAGTAACCCAGCCCTGTAGCTCTCACCAGTTTCTTCCTTTAGCTTTCCTTTTCTTCTGTCACCTACCACCCTGGATTATCTTTAGGGCATTCCAACACTAGAGAGCAGTATGCACTTCTTTAGTTTGTCCTAACCTCCCTCTTAAGGGATTCTGACCCTGTGATAGGCACCTTAGAGTCTCTTGGGTCTGTTGCAAGTCATAATCCTAACTGAACCTTAAGTAGCCAGAAAATGCGATGACACTCATATAGGTTGCTGTCTCCCTGGGGTATAGTATACCATCTCCTGTTCCTTCCTCCCAGTCTTGTGGTCCCCTCTTCCTAACTTTTGGGGTTGAGCATCTCATCTTTTGTTTCCTCCCCAGGTCCCTTGACCAGCATCTTCTCTCCATCCCTTCTCCATGTAGCCTCTGTCAGTCTACCTCTTCCAGTGCTGCTCCAAAAGGACTTTGTGCTAACATGGGGTCTTCCTCTGACAGGAAATGTATCACAAGAGCTCTCATGATGCATTTCCTGTTGGGGTGAGGGCAGAAAGTAGTAGTGCATGAGCGCTGGCCTCAGTGGCATTCCTAGGAGCACTGACACCCGGGGCAGATCGCCGATGTGCCCCACCCCCCGGGTGCAGCGCCCCCCCCCCCCCCCCCCGTGCAGCACGACCCTTCCCCGGCAAAAGGACACCCCCCCACCCCGGTGAAAGAACCCCTCCCCCCTGGGTGCATGCCGCTGGGGGGGTGCCGCGCGCCGCATTCATTTCCATGCTCCCTCTGCCCCGGAACAGGTCCTGTTCCGGGGCAGAGGGAGCATGGAAACAAACGACGCTGACCGGCGTGCGGCACCCCCCCCCAGTGGCGTGCACCCGGGGCGGACCTCCCCCACCGCCCACCCTTGGTACGCCACTGGCTGGCCTCTACTGGAAGGCCCCACATAGGCACAGAGCACCTTTCCAACCATTCTGGAAGAAGTAGAGTGACAGTGACTGTATGGTGAAGGGAAGGGGGAGAAGATGCTGGCCATGGGACCAGGGGACAGAATGGGAGATGAGACACAAGACTTCCAGGAGAAACAGGGAGGGGAAGGGGAGATGCTGAACCCATGTGTATAGGTTGCCTCTCTGACTTCTACTTTTCAAACAAGTCATAAATTTTGCAATCTATACATGAGTATCTATGGTAGTTAGGGGCATTTAGGCATTTATATTTCCAAAATGGCAACATACATGTCTATGTGTCAGCACTTACACATCTGTGTTCCTGAAATACCAATTAGACCTGTAAATGCCAACACTTAAATGTGACAACTCTGCAGCAAAAACGTTGGTAGGTGATAATCATGAACTATATATAAACCAAAAAGATCACCCACAAATCAATATATATTCAAAAAGCTATACAAAAGTTCTTGAATTTTTTTTTTTTTTACCTCAGCAATGCAACTCAATGATCTCATCTTTCAACATTGAGCATTATACATTTTGTCTTCACTGGTCGATTTTTAACTTTATATTTCCATTTATATTTAAAAAGATTTTCAAAATTTTATACTCATCTGATTTCAGAAAAAGGAGTCGGCTAGGGGATCTTATTCCGATATAACATGTTTCGCTGTTGCTGTATCAAGGAAACCCCTTTATCAGCCAGACCGAGCCATCTTCGCTATATTCTGCAGTCAAATCAAATGGAACATTGCCAAGCTGCTTCCATTGTTGTTTTAGACATTATCATATTTAAATTTGTTGCTCCTGCTGCACATAGCTCATATGTACACATGCATTCCTATATGTATTTTTGAAAAGGCTTTACATCAGCAGATTAAATACGTCTGGAATTGCAAACGTCCCAACCTGGATGTCTGAATTCCGATCTCTACATTCTTAACCCAGGGGATTTAGGTGCTTACCTTCATCCCTGCTCTCTTCCATGTGTTGTTTGATTTGCATATTTTTATAAACATGTCCATCAATACAAACCCTGACCCAATCCCTTCCCCTGGAATGTCTTCAGACTTTGGGTAAAGTTACAGTTCTACAGACTGTACATGTACAACTTGATTTGTATATCAGGTGTGCAATTTTATAAAAGCACATTTCTGCACATAAAGCGCTGCTTTACCTGTGAAAATGCTTTTGAAAATCAGTCTTATCTCTTTGTATGTGTGTATTTCTATCTATATAGCTATAATATATAATAAAATTAGCAATAAGCTTATTGATTTTTTTCCTGCGTCTCTCTACTACCTAAAATGATGTGAAGTTGTATGTTTGAGTTGCTGGTGGGGGTTATGAATTAAATATGGTGGCTTCTCCTTGAGGGATGCATGTCAATGCAAGAAGGATTGAAGATCCATGCACTTCTCCCTCTCCCCAACTAGCAGCTTCCCCTAGCACAGGCATTGGCAGGTCCAAGATCCAGACCAAAAATAAATCCCATCCATCACTGTTTATTAAGTGTTGCTACTTGAAGGTAAACGAGGTAGTGAACAGTTTATAAATTTTAAGGAATGTAGTTAGACATGGCACTGATGGTAATATTAGGCCTCTGATAAATTTCCTTCCTTCTTCAGCATTTATCAAAGTTGTGGTCTGGAGAGATTTATACTCAACACTCTTCAAACCGATTTTTCATTTTTTTTAATGCTTGTTTATTAAGGATCATCTGGTAATAAACATGTATCCTTCTGGTTAATGCTTTCAGGTTGTGCCGCAGAGGGCTTTTATTTCTTTCCCAACTGTGGCATTTGTCTCTGATCGAAAGACTGTATTATAGACACGGATGTAACTCATTCATTTTTATTAGGAGGGATTAGCAATCTTTTTATTGTGGAAGTCTGTTGTGACACCAATGCTGTCAAAGACAACACATTTTTTAAACTTTTATTTTTGAGTTTAATTGCATATTTGAACTGAAATGGGCAGAATCATTTGCTGACAGTAACAATAACTAGTTCACACAGGCCATATTTAAGGATAAAGGCAAAAATAAAGGATCTAAAAAAAACCCCATAAAAAAACTTGTCAACTTGTTCGTGGAACGTTCAAACAGAATATTCTTTTGCTAAGACTTAAATGTTTGGCCATGTCTAGGAACAGAAAAATTCTCCAGCAAAAACTGTGCAAAAGAAAAGCCTTATACAAAAGGGGCTGAGGAACTCTTCTTCCTGATCTTTAAATTTATCCCGCAGGAGTAAATTTGTAAAATAGATTCTGCCAGGAGAATCTGTCCTGGGAAATATCACCAACTGAAGACTTTTTTATTGATATCGCCATGGTTCTTAGGAAGTTTTACTGAAAGAGAAGCTGCTCCACTGATGTGTGCTTGCTGAGGTAGAGAGAATTAGAAGGGGAGATAATAAGATCAGTAAGAGGCAAATGGATTTCACCAGGAAATTTTTATAAAACTATATTCAGCAGTATAAATACAGAGAGTAATTTTCAAAGGGTCTGATATTCAAAGGATTTATGCTCCTAACTTTGGGCCCTTTTACTAAAACTTAGTGCATGGTAATGGACATTTCTATACACAGCGACTAAAGTTCTGCACGCAAATCAGCATGCATAGCTGATTTGTGCGTGGAACTTAATTGGGTAACAAGCCAATCAGCGTTGATAATTGGATGTTAAAAAGCAATTATTGGTACTAATTGGCACTAATTAGAATTTACGCTCATGCGTAAAACAGACCATGTGGATCTCAAAAGGGGGTATGGCCATGGGAGGGGCATGGGCGGGTCATGGACATTCCTTAAATTGATGCACAGTGTTATAGAACATGCCCGATCCATGCCTAAATTAGTCATATTCTTATATACCAGGTTTTAGTTGGCGTAAATGGCCATGACTAAATTTAGCCATAGGAATGGGTGCTACACGTATTCTAGTGTATTTTTCATTGGCGCCAATTTTTTAAGTGCCATATATAGAATGAAGTCCTAAATGCTGTGCATCCTATTTTATATCTATGGGCCACGTAGCACTTAGTACACATCAATGTCTTTTAGCACGTGCTAAGCTTTAGTAAAAGAGCCCCTTTGAGAGTTCTGCTCATAAGTTGGCCTCTTTGAAAATTTACCATGGCTGAGTGCATACATTTTTAATCAAAATTTCACTAAACTCTTTACATTTGGGAGCATTAATATTGAATCGCAACAGGGGTCGATTTAGGGTATGGAAAAGAAGGTACAAGCATTTGGTGATCATGGTGTGGTAGGGGCACAGATCAGTTGGTTGATGACCCCTTCTAACTACAAAGTTGTTCTGCCACCCTTAGAACATGACATGTACCTTACTTTCTGTAGAATGATTGCTAGCAGGCACATTTTTAAATATTTCATTGCCCTTCTTGTTGCAATCTGGTCCTGTTTGGTCTTTTTATTTACATTTATTGGGGGTAATTCTATAAAAGGTACTAAAAGTTCTGCACCCAAAATCTAGGCGATAAGCTAATATTGTATAATAGCAAATTTGTACGTCTAATGTGGTGTAGGATACTAACATTAAGCTACCAATTAAATTTAGGCATCACCTCTTACGCTTGCACTATGTCAAGTGTAAATGGACACATCTAAATGCAGCAGGTTGTAGGCTCTAACTGACAGTATTCAATAAATTGTGCGCTTAAATAGTTGGAACACCACATGAGTTGCCCATGCCCCTAGCATGTGAACACCCCCTTTGTAGTTACTTGCTAGGTGGCCCTTTTACTAAGGCATGCCGAAAAGTGGCCTGTGGTGGTGTAGGTTTGTGTTTTGGACACGTGCAGGTTAATGTTTCAGCGCGCCTGGAAAAAAGGCATTTTTTTTGTGGCCAAAAATGGACATGCAGCAAAATTAAAACCAGCTTGCATCCATTTTCAGGATGAGACCTTACCGCCACCCGTTGACTTAGTGGTAAGGTCTCATGCGAGAACCGGGCGGTAAGCAGCCAGCGTGTATACACTGCCGATTACCACCAGGTAAGCGCCACGAAGTAGAAAATAGAAAATATTTCTATAGAGTGTGTTGGACACGCATCAAAAATGGAATTACCGCCCGTGGCATGCGGTAGCTGGGTGGTAGTTCCAATTTGGTGCATGTTGGACATGCGCAGGACCCTGCACGCCTTAGTAGAATAGTTCCTCAGTGCATAAGGAGCCTAACTACTCTTTCACCCCCATTTTGGCACTTAATTTCTCTTTGGGTGCCAAACGTTAGAGGCCTACTTTGTATCTAACTTGTGGTGCACCATATAAAATTAGGGGGTTGTGTTTAATTTCTTATAGTTTATCCTTATAATTCCACAACACAGGAATCTGCAGTGATTATTTTTGTGGTAGGTTATTCTCAGCAAAGTCATTTCTAGATAGTCAGCAGGAGAGGCTGACTCAGAGGATCTTCTGAAACTCTAAAGCTGGAATTTGAACTGTATTCCTCCATGATAACAACTTAGGACTGAGCCAATGACTCAGTGGTAGTGCTGCACATCTGTATAGGGGACCTAGGTACAATTCACAAGCTTAGGGCTCCTTTTACTAAGTGGTGATAAGCCCAACCAACTGCTCATTATATAGGCGGTACCACCGGGCTATCGCAGCAGCCCAGCGGTACTTCCCACCCCTAGTGCGCCATCATTTCTGGCGCTACAGAGTGTACCCGGTGGTAATTGGGCAGCGCCATGTGCTGCCCGGTTACTGCCAGGTTAATGCGGGAGCCCTTACCACCACCTCAATGGGTGGCGGTAAGGGCTCCCCTTGAAATGGCGGTCGCCATTTCCTGCAGGAAGGCGAGACTTCCCTTTTTCCAGCTGCAGTAAAAGGGGGCTTTGGCAACACCAGCACGGCTCCCTTTTGCCGCAACTTGGCAAAAGAGACCCTTAGAATCCATTCCCTGAGATGCCCAAGGTCAGGGAATACTGTGGAGGCAGCATTCATCACACTCCTTTTACTTTCCTTTACTTTACCAGGTGCTTATATTCTGCTAACACCTTGAGAGGTTCGGAGCGGATTACAGAGTAAAGAGAATCAGCAAGATTACATTGGGAAGACAAGTTTCATAGCAGATTACAGAGCGGAATAGCAAGTAGATAAGTCAGACTAATGCATAGATGCAGAGAAAGGGACTTCAGTTTGATGTTAGATGTATTAAAAATGTCATGTTGGGGAACCAGATTTACAAGGGGTTTGGTAAAATGTATTTCTTGAATAGAACAGATTAGTCTATGCTATTTACATACTGTCTTCTGGAGGTGGCCAGGTTCACTGATGCCTAACTGAGGATTGTCATTGCCATGGCAAGACTAGAAGGGATAGGGTGAAAGGGTTAAAGATGGCAAAATCTAGCTTCGGATAGTTGTGAATGAAGGCTTAAGCCACTGTAGTCCCAGTAGAGAACGACTCCAACTGAGGTGGAAGCTCAAAGGATTAAGATGAAACTGCAAGGCTCTAAAATAAATGAATGTGATTGCTTCTTGGCTCTGATGCACCCTATTTTCCTTTTCTTCCTAAATCTCCTTTCTTCTTATGCTGTTTTATTTCTTATGAACTTCTACATATTTGGGGGATACAATTTCTTCTTTTTTTTTTTTTGTTATGGCCTGCAGCAGTCGGCGCCTTTTGCCAGCCACCAGCGTCCTGCCAAGTGACATTTTGCGCATTTAGGTTACTACCCCCCGGTTACCATGTGATACTTTACTGCTAGGTCAATGGCTGGTGGTAAGGTCTCAGACTCAGAATGGACACACAGCAATTTCGATTTTGCCACACATCCATTTTCGGCAAAAATTAAAAAGGGCTTTTTTTTATAGGTGCGCTGAAAAATGGATTGGCACACGCCCAAAACCCGCGCCTACACTACTGCAAACCCCTGACTGAACTACAATAAATTAGAAGGAGTTATAGAACAAGCAAAGAAATTCCTGAGTAGCTGCAAACAAAAGCTTAAGACACCAGAACCCAGCTGCCATAGAGAAAATCAGAAAAGCACTGAGGAACTCATTAGTTTTCTCTGTTTTGTCTGCCAGTATTGAATTCTGTTTAGCTAAATCTGCTGCCCTCGAATATATATTTTACCTCAGAAATTGGAAAATAAGGACCATATGGGAAAAAGAAGAGAAACACACATAGTTTTTTTTTCTGTTGAATCCAACCTTTGGCTACTACTTCTTCTTTAAATAGTAGCCTTAGACTTATTTACCATTCCCGTTTTAAACCTAGACCGGAGACTGGTCCATTCTCACAGTGACCACTACACAGTTCAGAAAATGCCTAAGAAATTGAACACGAGAGATGTGTTTGTCTTTTGCTAGATCAAACACAGCATGGAAAAATAAATAAATACAGCTGGATATGTACATAAACACACTCAAACATATGCAACCATCTAATTACAAGGAATGCTACCCAATAAGTTATGTAAAGCAGCTATTTAAGTGCTTAGGTGGCATCATTTACTCCCCCTCCCCTAATCCGTTGGGTCAAGAATACATTTGAATGCCTTAATTAGGCTAAAGGTAGGTGGTTTTGCATGTCTCAAGTACTGCTCTGTGGGTTCATCATTTTCGGGGATATTTCCTGTGTTCCAAAGCTAAATTGCTGATAACATAGGGCTAGATTCAGTAAATAGCACTCAAAAAAACTGGCGCGAAGAAATCAGTGCTCATTGCTTTTCTGTAATGGGTACTCAAAGATGAGCATTAATAGCATTGAGTGCAGATTTTGGCACACAAATGTGGGCACCAGGACTTACACCTGCTGAAACCAGGTGTAATTCCCAGTACCCAATTTGGGCGCAGATTCCCAGTATTCTATGACACTGTAAGCAAATTTTAGGAATGTCCCAGACTTGCCCATGCACCTTGCATGGCCACACCCCCTTTTGGGTTCTACACTATCGCTAGATTCTGTATACAGCGCCTGAAAAATCCACGCAGAAAACATTTACCCCTAGGCGTATTCTCTAAAGCACGCCTACATTTTCTAGAATAGACTTACATTTTCACACGGTATATAGAATTCGCCGAGTGGCTTTCAAACGTGACTAAATTTGGTCATGTCCATTTAGGCCACATCTTACTTGGTGTAAAACCCAGCGCCTAAATTAGGTGCAGATCGGGTGTATTCTATAATAATGCGCATAGATTTTAGAAATGCCCATGCCCTGCCTATGGCCACACCCCCTTTTCAACTATGTGACTTAGAATTGAGGCAGACCACATTATAGAATACACTTAGCGAATTGTGTGCGTAGATCTCAATGCCAGTTAGTGCTGATTAGCTAATTAACCAATTAAGTTATGTGCATTGTTATAGAATATGTCTCAGTATCCGAGCGGATTTTCAGGCACCATATATAGAATCCGGGGGTATGCACCCAGATTGAAATTAGTGCCAACTCAATTGACACTAATTAGCCAATTTAGTTGGGCGCACATCTTAGACCCGCACCCAAATATTGGCGTCCAATTTTGCGCACCATATATAGAATCTGGGGATATGGTCTGCCTCCTCATAAAACAAGATTTATGCAACAACCCGTGTGACCACACAGGGCACCTCCATTTTCTCCCATATGAAATAAATGCCAGGCTCCTTGTGTGACCCAGCGATACAGGCCCAAGAAATGAAAGAGCTTCTTGTTTGAGTTAACTGCTGAGCCATCCTTAGCATGTCTTCTGGATAAGCAGGAGATGAAAACATATACAGTAAGAATTAAAAAGAAAAACAAAACAAGATAAAAAAAAAACATTTTCAGAACAGCAGTAAAATGCATTTTAACTGAGCCATTTGCTTTCCTCAGGTTACCCCAAACTTTCGGCATAGGTAGTTTATACTGTTGCAACACTACCATCACTGGTAGCCTCTAATGACAATCCCATCTGAAAATACACATGTTTCCCCTCAAGATTTAACTGTCAAGC
Source organism: Microcaecilia unicolor (assembly GCF_901765095.1). NCBI lineage: Eukaryota > Metazoa > Chordata > Amphibia > Gymnophiona > Siphonopidae > Microcaecilia > Microcaecilia unicolor. Next base: position 310,196,338 of record NC_044034.1, on the reverse strand, counting down.
CATAATGAATTGCAGATGTCCCATTTGTGCTATGGTTAAGTTTTAAAGGAACACACTTGAGACAAAAAAGGAAGTGTGCAGAAAGGTGACAGTCCAATGGAAGCTGGTAGCATCAGGCCACAGTATTTAGTGTGGTTGAAGGTTTTTGGGGGTTTTTTTTTTTTTTAGTTTAAAATTGATTAGTTTCTAATGAAAAGTTATGTAAAACATTTTCCCATGACAAGACTTCTCAAATCTGTCCTGGGGATCCTATAAGGTATAAAAGAAAACAACCCTTCACAGCATACCCAATATGACCATGTTTTGCTTAGTTGCCCAAATCAGGGGTCCATAAAACTCATGTTCACCAAGCAGTTCTCCCCATAGACAGAAAAACATATTAAGATTATATCATATCATACTATAACCACTAACTTGCCCAGTGGTTTAGTTTAAGTAAATTTAAATAGATGTAGAGAGGTGAGGCCTGGGACCAGCTTGAGCCGGGAGACTCATGGCACAATAATCTACTCACTCAGCACATGCAGTCCAGACCATAATTTAAATTCTGAACAAAGGGTTTACTTAAACTTGCATTTTTCAGGCAGCATAAACTATATGTAGGTAGAGGTAATTAGAAAACATATTTCAGTCACTTACAGTAGGTCTCTTTTATGCACTATCTTTAAAAGAGGTACCTGGTAAAAGACCTTTACAGCATTTTTCATGTTCAAGTGTACAGCGCTGCGTACGTCCAGTAGCACTACAGAAACAATAAGTAGAAAGTAGTACTTTCTCTGGAAGCCCCTCTCCCCAGAGGGAAAACTTCTCTGTAAATTCTTTATGAGTTAGGTAGGGGTGTCTGAGCCTTTAAGTATAAGTCCTTAGGTGGGAATTCAGCAACTGGGGTTCTTTATCTTTGTGGATCTTCAGGGATTCTGCTCTGTGCCTTTCCTGTTCTTTAAGGCCTGATCTTTCATCCCTTCTCCCTTTGTAAGTTTGTGAGGGTGGGCCATTTCCCCATTCCAGCTATCCATTGTGACCAATGCAGCAGTTTTTCTGCTCTTCACTCTTTCTCTCTCCAGGTGCAGTGGCTGTGATAGCCACAGACCCTCTTTCCTTAAAAATAACGGTGCAGTGACCAGGAAATCAGGAGCCAAAGACACTGGATTCAAACTGTGCTGAGGTTTTTATATAGTAGCAGTTTCCCTCCAAGTGGTTCCTCTTCCTACCATTGTCAGTTACTGGCAGGATAGCCAGCCTTGTTCCAGAAGCTGTGAGGGTATTTACAAGTCAAACACAATTGCAATAGTAGAGCCATTAGTGGTCTCTGCAGTTCCTTAAGGAGCAGCACCTTAAGGTCTCTGGAATATATTTATTTATTTTTTACATTTGTATCCCACATTTTCGCACCTATTTGCAGGCTCAATGTGGCTTACAATAGTACCGTAGAGGCGTTCGCCAATTCCGGTATAAACAGTTACACAGTGATGTTATGGTAGAATAGGGTTCATGTGGAACAAACAAACATATTAGGGAATCATATAGAGGAAGAGTTACGTTATGTCTATTACATTCTTTGGTTTCGTCGTGTTGCTGGGTTCAGGTATTTAAGTAGGCTCGGTATATTCAGCAAAACCTCCATGATTGAAACAGCTCCATCATTGAAAAGAAACACATGCATATACTGTAAATTGGAAGAGCCCACAATAATAAAGGATAAGTGAATAACAAATTTAAAAAAATATGCGTATATGTTTTAACAAAAAATGTTTATGCAAATTCATCCATGTATGCAGGGCACTGTGCCAGATAGAGAAGTGTTAAACAAATATTTGAACTCTGGGATTTGAAGGTCAATTTAAGCTAATTGCTAATAAAATTGTGAGCCATTTAGCAATGCGATTGTTGAAAGGAAAAGACTGAAATATGTGGAGCACTTTCAGAAAATAGATTTCAGCCTAAGGTTAGCTGCATTCAACAGATCTGTCAGTGGACTGCAGTGTCACAAGGCATACTCATAGTCATGAACCATCCATTCATTTAAGTAGGCCAGTCTCACATGGGGTATGTTATCCACAAATTCTGGAACTGGAAACATTTCTAGCTGGATGTTTTTCTTGGACTTCAGTTGGGTAGGGATCCTCAGGTGGACGGACCCCTTATGGTGGCAGTCTCTGGGGCTACACAAACAAAGAAAAAGGAGATGGGTCCCAATTGAGTTATCCTGCAAATAACCTTTTGCAGCTTGGATAAAATAAAATAAGTCCACTGCACACCAGGACAGGTAATTTTAACTCAATTTAATACTGACCCAATGACATGACAGTCTTAACAGTTCAAATGGGAAAACCAGGATATGTTCCTGCTGAAATTCCCTCTAGTAGTCTCTCTTTCTCCTCTCCTTACTGTCAGGAGTTCTCCCTTGCAAGACCCTGTCTACCTTTTTTTTCTCTTTGTCTCCCATACCTTTGAGTGCAGAGACTCAACTGGATGGGCTATATCATCCTCCAGACTAGACTGGTAGAAAAAAAGATACCCTTCCAAAATGGCTGTTTCTACAGTGCCTGTGATTCCTGTGGTATAACTGAGCTTAGTCAGTATCCTAAACAGCTTGCGGAATTCATTTATCTGTTTTCCCAGCATCTCTGCTTCTTTGGAGAAAGTGGGCTTCCCTTCCAGTATCTGTCACCTTATTCAAGCAAGCAGAGCGTATAGCTTTCTGCTTCAGGGAAAAGCTAGGTTCACTCCCCAGGTTCTGGAAAAAGATATTTTCTCCTCCCAAACCAGAAGAATTTATACAATATCCACAATGAATATTCATGAGAGAGATTTGCATGTGGTTTATCCTGAAAACCTGACTGGCTGAGGTGCGTCCAGGACTAGGTTTGTGAACCACTGTCCCAGAGGATAACTTCCCAGTGCCTCCCATGTGTTTTGTCTACATTTCTCCTTTCATATAAATGTATCATCTATGGATGCATGCTGTTGATAGAGAATACCTTCTCTGCCCCTCTCGCAGCATACTTTTTATACAAGGGAACACCAGACTTAGTGACACCTGGAAGATGGCCCCTCTCACCCATGTTTAGAAGCCCAACATGTCTTGGACTTGTCATCTAGCTGTTTGCTAAATAAAGACTGCTCTTGAGAACAAATTAGTGTACAAGTGTCTAGTGTTGGAAGATCTATTCCTCTGGTACTTCCATTACTTACATTGTCCACTAGTCATCTATCACCTCCTGCATGATACCTGCTCCCTGTTCACCTTCTATTTCCCTTCATGTCCAAGCAAGGGGCATTAGAGAAGTGTGAGAACTCTGCCACTACTGGTATTGCCAGAAAAGTTGAGGAAGGATGCAAAGCTTTCTCAGGCCTCTGATGAGAGAAGGATTCACTGCAACAGCCTACACTGCAACTTCTCTTCCCGCGTCTCCTGTTTCTCCCAAGAGGAAAGGTGGGCCAAAAGATCCTATACAACAGTCATATCTGGAGTATAATCTAAAGCGATTATTGGATTCTGAGGGGAAGTGTGTGGAATGACAGTAAGCTTACCAGGGTATGTACTTTTCTCATAACTCAGGTGAATCAGTGGGCTCAGCTTGTAGCTTTGCTATATGTAGTCATGATCTGCAAGAGACTACCCTGTGGTCTGTACATCATACCTGTGGGGTACATTTGTCAGCCTTGAAGGCAGTGATAACGTCCTTTAAAAAATAAACATACCAGGTCACACTCCAGTTGCAAAGAGGATATGGAAGCAAGTTCATAAAGGTTCTAGGTCAGCAACTTGGCATGACCTGACTAAAAAGCCACAGAGCATTAGAAAATGAATGAGCACAAGTTTGAAATTTGTGAGCAAATATCATCAAGGCTTCAACCTCTGTCTTCCTTAAGTACCCTGAGTAAATGACTTCTCCAGACCCTTGCTCAGAAATCTTTTTATTGTGTCCCCCAAAATGCCACTGATCTTTGTATCTGCTCATTTTCGGCTTTGCCTGGATCCTTGTAGCTTGCCCAGGACTGGTCAACTACTTGAAACAAGAATACGTCAACTGAAATTGTTATTTCATAACAACAAAAGAGTCAAACATAATATTCTCATCACAAATAATAATTAATAGAACAAGTGGAAAAATGTATATGGAGCATAAGGCATGTGGACAATAACTTTGATAATAATTATTATAGGGAGCATCAGAAGCATAGTAAATAAAGGTCACAGGGCATAACACAGGGAAAACCTTTAAATGGTGCCCAGACCTTTTATTATATATATATACCATACATGCCCCCATGCTCACCATTAAATGCTGACACACGGTTTGCACCTTGATGCAGCCTGTTTGGCGAAACTTTGACCACGGTGGGTGCCTGTTACAAGTGGAAGCAGGGTCGCATGAGTGCTAAATTTAAGCTTGATTTTCTACATTGCCATGTTTTTTTTGACCCATTAAAGCTGGTTTCACTGGATTTATAGTAAATCGTTTCTCAACGGTTTTTGTTTTACCCTCATCAATCCTACCATACGTTTTCTAATATATAGAAGTGGAAGGAAGGGTTCTGAGGCTTTTCCCCCTTTGAGTTTTTGCACTCCAGTGACAGTTTGATATTTGAAAATATTGCAGGCTATTTTAGAAAGAATTGAGTCAATATTGTCTGTAGTGTCTCTTTCTTCCTCTGTCATTATCGAATATTTTAGCATACTAAAAATCACTTGCAACATTCTCTAAAAATCATTCATAAAAAATAAAAACATGCATTGTAAAAATAACAATAATAATAATAAACTAACATATACACAAGATAAATGATAGAGATGGGTAAACTAAATGAAATAAATGGAACAAAATTATTTTTTTATGCATACCTTTAGCAAGAGATAGACCAAGCAGTAATTGATATCAGTCCACAATCTTTCTTCACCTTCCAGGTCCATATCTATCTACTGCATTGCATATCCCTGCCCCCTAGCTCTAAGATCCAGGGGATTTGACAGAGGTTTACTTATTTTCTGGAATTTGCTTACACGCTCATTCAGAGGAACCCAGAACAATATAACAGTACAAATTACATACAATAATAAAAACAAATGAGTAATTTAACATTTTAAAAACCTGTTCAACTCTATTCCCTAGATGTAACACTATAGTGCTCATTTTCGAAGCAGATGGATGTCTCAAAATGGCCAAAAAAGGTCCACCTGCCGAAAATGTCCTGATTGTGATTTTTTATAATGTATAATTTGGACCTTCTATGCTGCAGTTCATCCAAATAGCAAAGGGAGGGGGTTGGAGATGTGTTTTGGGTGAAACTAGGGCGGGCTAGGATTTTTTTTAGTGATAATGGAACGGGAAGAAATGTCTAAGGCAAAAAAGAAGGATGTTTTTATCTAGATCAGTTTCAATCACATCTAGGGTACAAAAAAGCAGCCCTGATTGAGCAGCTGACCACTGGAGGGATGAAGGCATGACCCCTCCTTAATCTCCCAGTGGTTACTCCCTTCAGAAGTGAAAGAAACTGTGGATGCCAGGCTTTATGACAGCTTTGGGCATCATGGCCATTCCTAACAGAGCAGCAAGCAAGTGTAATGAGTAGCCTAGTGGTCAGTCCAGTGGACTTTGAACAACAGGATCCAGGTGTTCCCATTTTAACTCTTTTATTTCTATTTATTTTATTTTTAACTCCCACTTAACTCTTTATTTCTGTACAAATATGTGAGCCTTCCTGGAATATAGAAATACTAACTGAACCTGAATTTATAAGACACCTGCAAGCATGATGGCTACTGTAGTGGTGCACCTTTAGGAACAGTAGGTTTTTATCTGTTCTTGGAGGGTTCACAATAATACATAAATAAATTAAGGTGCGATTTCTACTTGGGTCCCATTGTTTAAAGTCCACTGCATAGACTACTAGGCTGCCCTTCCTACTTCTCTGCAGAGGATACTCTCTCTGGGTTTAAAACTATGTTGAAGACCCATTTATTTTGTTCAGCTTTTACTACATGATTTAGGTCTATTTAGGTAATCAAAAGAGTAGTGTAGTCAACAGGACACATCCAAAAACACAAGGGAGATAATTGCAAACTTGGAAACTTGGAATTCTGACATGGACTTTCTTTCAAAAATGCCCCTCCACGTATACCCACTAAAACTATGTATGGTAAAAGGTTTGTAGGATTAGTGATTGGAAAGAGGGGCAGGGCCTTTTTTCCCTTTTTCCCTATGCTATTTTACTTCATCTTGTACCCCCTCCCACTCCGCTTACTTTTATTTAATTTACATCCTGGTTCTCTAATGTTTCTTTCTTTCTTTTTGGAGGCTCTTATAGAAACATGGAAGCATAAAAAATGATGCCAAATAAGGACCTTATGGCCAATAAGGGGGGAAGTTATCAGCATGGGCTACCTTTAAGATATGTTATTTTACTGTTAATCCCAGTTATTAGTAACTAGGTCTCATTTCATAAAAAGAGGCTTGTGCTAAAATAACACATTAGTGGTAAAATAACACATCTTAATGTTAGCCCATGCTGATAACTATTCTGCTAAGTCTCTGTTACTTCCTTTCCTGTCACTTTTTCACAGCTAGGGATCCTATGCATTACTGTTTTCTTCTCTACTATATCTCCTTATCCTCTTTACCGTCAGAGACTATCTTGCACTGGTCCCTGCTATAGAGAACAAGCAAATTACCGACTGCCCTGTTTGCGATACCAGGGCTTAATCATGAAGGACTGTAGCCTGCATGTTGTGGCAGATGCGGCTCTGACCACCTTGTTGGGCAGACTAAGACTGTGCAGATAATTTTATACACCCTGTCAACCTAAAAAAAACTCAGGATGGTTTACAGTTCAACCTAATCAATTAACCCAATACAAAGTTAAATTCTAATCCATAGGGAGGAAGTTATCAATGTGGACTTTTCTTAGTAACTAGACTTCATTGCATTAATGGGGCCTGTGCTAAAACAGCATGAGTTACTGGTAAAATAACGTCTTAATGGCAGCCCACTTTGATACCTGTGGCCCTTAGTAACCCTTCCTGTGTCTGCTCCTCCCTCAGTCTGTCATCTCCTGCTCTTATGTGCCGGGACCTGGGTTATCGCATTAACGCAATCATCTGGATCCTGGCAGCAGAAGCGTAGCCAGGTTAAGGGCGCAGGAGGAGCAGAAAGTGGACTGCTGATGGCGCTGGTGTATATTTTAAATGCGACAGATCGTGTGAAAAATAGGTGCTGGCACCATCGGAAATCTGCTTGCGGGATTGGCCGCTCCCCTGGTGAGCCCCCTAGTTATGCCTTTGCCTGGCACACAGGAGCAGGAGAAAGAAAGACCGGGAATCAGGCAAGCAGGAAGGAAGTAGCTTCTGCTCCCTTGAAACCTTACCAGCGCCGCTGCCCCCCCCCCCCCCCCCCCCCCCCCGTTAGAGGCTGGACCAGGGGAATCTTCCCCCCTACCCCCCTCCTTGGCGGCCCTGATTACCAATAGATGTGGCATTTGTAAAAAAATAAAAAAAACAGTGCAGTACAACCACAAAAATCAAAATAGCTGTATTAAATGTGCAGCAAAAAAACTGAAAGGGAATTCAGTTCATACTGTTTGCAAAGCGCATGCTTGGAGAATTGTAAAGGGCCTCATCATTAAGCTGTGTTAACTGTTAATAAGGCAGATAATGTCACCTCAGTAAGGGGCCCTTTTACTAAAATATGGCAAGCCCCACCGTAGGCTTGCTGTGCAGCAATCTGGCGCTACTGGCGGGTTACCGGAGGAGCCTGGCAGTAGTGCTTGCCCCCACCGTGCACCATTTCCAGTGCTTCAAAAATATTTTAAAAAAGTTTAGCTCCAGGAGCTTACCCAGTGGTAATCAGGCAGCTTCACACTGCCTTGTTACTGTTGGGTTAGCGCAGGAGCCTTTACCACCTCCTAAATAGATGGCAGTAAGGGATCTCCCTGGAAATGGCTGCATGGCAATTGTTTAACTTACTTACATAAGTACATAAGTAATGCCACACTGGGAAAAGACCAAGGGTCCATCGAGCCCAGCATCCTGTCCACGACAGCGGCCAATCCAGGCCAAGGGCACCTGGTGAGCTTCCCAAATGTACAAACATTCTATACATGTTATTCCTGGAATTGTGGATTTTTCCCAAGTCCATTTAGTAGTGGTTTACGGACTTGTCCTTTAGGAAACCGTCTAACCCCTTTTTAAACTCTGCTAAGCTAACCGCCTTCACCATGTTCTCCGGCAAAGAATTCCAGAGTTTAATTATGCGTTGGGTGAAGAAAGATTTTCTCCGATTTGTTTTAAATTTACTACACTGTAGTTTCATCGCATGCCCCCTAGTCCTAGTATTTTTGGAAAGCGTGAACAGATGCTTCACATCCACCTGTTCCACTCCACTCATTATTTTATATGCCTCTATCATGTCTCCCCTCAGCCATCTCTTCTCCAAACTTCATGGCCATTTTCATTTTTTTAAAGTCTTTTACCCGCTGCGGTAGAAGGGTGCCTTGGTGCGCAGCAAATCCATGCGCTAATGCCACTGCATGGCCCTTTTTACCACAGCTTGCTAAAAGGAACTCTAGGTATGGCCAACAGCACTGCATCACCTGCCAGTCAGTTAAAATGCAGTAAAGGACTTTTCTCTGTGTTAACTGAATGGCAAAATATTGGGAGCACCTCCATGGAGGAGGCTTGGCATTTACCACTTGTTAATTTTGGCCACAATAACTGTAAACTCAATCTTACTGCACTGTAGTAATTAGACCCCTAAGAGTTAAAAATGTTTCCTTAACATGTAATGTGAGTTTCATGGATCTGGCCTCACTCATGCCAGACCTGCACCACCTGCAGCAGGATCCTATATAATAATTCTCACCTCCAACAGGATGTGCTTGGGACCAGTGCCTGCCGGAAGTGGTCTGCTAGGCAGGCACGCAGACAATTGTCAGTGACAGACAATTTGGCAAAGCAAAACAATTTGAGTGCTGGCCATTAGGACACAGGGTTGATAGGAGAGTTTTAAAAGACTGAAGGAATCCTATATAATAATTCTCACCTCCAACAGGATGTGCTTGTGCCTGCTGGAAGTGGTCTGCTAGGCAGGCACGCACTGACCTCAGTGACAGACAATTTGGCAAAGCAAAACAATCTGAGTGCTGGCCATTAGGACACAGGGTTGATAGGAGAGTTTTAAAAGACTGAAGGAACTGAAAGTGTTAAATGGGGGGAGGGGGGAGTTGTGAATGACTGAAAGACATGCAAATTTGGGACAGGAAAACAATCTCAATGCTGGCCATTAGCACACAGGGTACATAGGACAGTTTTAAAAGACTGAAGGAACCAAAAGTGTTCGGGGGGGGGGGGGGGGGGGGAGTTCTGAATGAATGAAAGAAATGAAAATTTACGAGACGAACACAATCTGAATGCCGGGCATTTGTACACAGGGTAGATAGGACACTTTTTTTTTTAAATGGAGGACATGAAAGTATTACATCTTGGGGGAGGGGTGAGGAGGAAAGCGGTGGGGTATCCGGATACTGGGCGTTAGGGCCACTGGGGTACATAGACTTTTGAAAGCCTTAAGGAACCCAAAGTGTGGGAAGAAGGAGGAAAAGGAGGGGAGGGAACGGGGTGAGAGGCATTAGGAACAGGTGAGGGGGCCCTGTCACACACTCTCATTCTCACACACACACTGTCACACAGACAGTCTCACTCTGTCACACACCCGCACATTCACTCTGGCTCTCTCTCTCAAACATACACACTCCCAGGAAAACCTTGCTAGCGCCCGTTTCATTCGTTCCAGGAACGGGCCTTTTTTACTAGTATTATATATTTGTGCCTGAGGTTTGCAGACAGCGAATAAGAAACATACATGAATGGGTATTTGTGGGCATGTCTGTGGGTGGAGTGGAGAGCAGTAATGAAGAACCTATTGTAGCTTTCTTCTCCTCCTACACACTCCATATAAATGGCCATTTCATTCCCATATTTCCACATATCTACTGAATATTTGTTTGTATGGCAGTAACTGTTCAGGACTTTTGAGGGTGTAGAGGGTGAGGGTGTCTGAGTGTTCCAGATATTCCCTTTCCAGAAGGCTGATGAAAGAATTTAGACAAATTCAGCCTATGATGTTGTGCTTCAAAGGCCAGGAGAGCAGTTTTAGCCGCACTCCAAGCTCCAAAAGACGTCCAGTGAAAAGGCTTAAAACCTAGGGAAACATACCGGAAAATGTGGAGCAGATGCTGTTCATTACTGCTGTACTGAAGCATGAAACATCTGGAGCCATGGCACAGCCTTATCCCAATGACAATAAAAGGAACTCAAGGACTCTACTTGCCTTCTTTAATGACCTGATGTGAATTGCCCTCCCCCACCACCATGTCACTTGGGCATGAGACATTCTGCAAAATGTTTTCTTCAGGCCACAGAAAGGTGATTAGAGCTGAAGCAATTGCAATGTTGGATGCAAATGACCATTGGTATAAACAATGAAGCTTTTCTAGGATAATCTGAATGATAAAAAAGGGACTTTCAAACAGATAACGAAACTACATGTGGCATGTTGTCCACCAGCTAAAGCAACCCATTTATTTCATCTGATTACTGTCTGCACTATTTATTTTAAAAACGAAAAATTTTTAACACGTGTACAAAATGTAGTAAAAAAAAATCTGATGATTCTGGTTGTCTTTACCCCCCCCCCCCCCCACCTCCCCCCTCAGGTCTAATTTGTAAAAATATATAGCATGATACATGCTTGTCATGCTGGAAATACAAACTCTCTATACCTCTGTGATCAAAAAGCAATCGAAAATGAAAGAAGTCATGCACAGTAAATAGATATAACTTAACAACACTGTACCTTCACCTACCTATACAGCTAAGTCCTATATCCCATACCATAGCAAAGTCCCCTGTCCCCTCTCCATCCCCCTATACTTATAATCACAAGAACATAAGCAGTGCCATACTTGGACAGATCAAAAGTCCATCGTGCCCAGTATCCTGTTACCAACAGTGATCCGGGTCACAAGTACTTGGCAGGATCCCAAAAGAGTAGAACAGATTTTATGCTGCTTATCCTAGAAATAAGCAGTGGATTTTCCCAAGTTCACCTTAATAATGGCTTATGAACTTCTTTTAGGAAATTAGCCAAATGTTTTTTAAACCCTGCTAAGCTAGCTGCTTTTACCACATTCTCTGGCAACAATTCCAGAGTTTAATTATATGTTGAGTGAAGAAATATTTTCTCTGGTTTGTTTTGAATTTATTACTTACTAGCTTCATTGCATGCCCCCTTAGTCCTAGTATTTTTGGAAAGAGTAAACAAGCAATTCATGTCTACTCACTCCACTCCACTCAGTATTTTATAGATATCTATCATATCTCCCCTCACCCATCTCTTCTCCAAGCTGAAGCGCCCTAGCTGCTTTAGCTTTTCCTCATAGGGAAATCATCCTATCCCCTTTATTATTTTTGTTGCCCTTCGTTGTACCTTTCTAATACTGCTATATTCTTTTGGAGATGCGGTGACCAGAATTGCACACAGTATTCAAGGTATGGTGACTCCTAATGTGGAATCTTGCATCACACATTTATAGTTTGGGGTCCGCTTTCCCACATGCATCATTTTGCACTCACTTACATTAAACATCATCCGCCATTGGGATGCCCAGTCTCTTGGTCTCATAAGGTCCTCTTGCAATTTTTCACAAGCCTCTTCTGATTTAACAACTTTGAATAACTTTGTGTCATCAGCAAATTTAATTACCTCACTAGTTATTCCCATCTCTAGATCATTTATAAATATGTTAAAAAGCAGTGGTCCTAGCACAGACCCCTGGGAAACTCCACTATCTACCCTTCTCCGTTGAGAATACTGACCATTTAACCTTACTCTCTGTGTTCTGTCTTTTAACCCATTTGTAATCCACAATAGGACATTATCTCCTATCCCATGACATTCTAATTTCCTCTGGAGTCTTTCATGAGGTACTTTGTCAAATGCCTTTTGAAAATCTAGATACACGATATTGACCAGTTCACCTTTATCCACATGTTTATTCACTCCTTCAAAGAAATGCAGTAGATCGGTGAGGCAAAATTTCCCTTGACTAAATCCATGTTGGCTTTGTCTCATTAATCCATGCTTATATATATGCTCTGCAATTTTGTTCTTTATAATAGTCTCTACCATTTTGCTCAGCACTGACATCAAGCTCACTGGTCTATAATCTCCCAGATCCCCTCTGGACCCCCTTTTAAAAATTGGTGTTACATTGGTCACCCTCCAATCTTCCAGTACCATACTTGATTTTAAAGATAAATTATATATTACTAACAATACACCTTATTCTGAACCAGGCACTTTTGAGCGATTGTCTGCCTTCCCCCAGTTTCTAGTTTAAAAGCTGCTCTCTTTTTAAAATGTTGATGCCAGCAGCTTGGCTCCACCCATCTTTCTGGAATAGGCTCTCCCTTCCCCAGAATGTTGCCCAGTTCCTAACAAATCTAAAACCTTCATCCCTGCACTATCACCTCATCCACACATTGAGACTTCGGAGCTCTGCTTGTCTCTTTGGTCCTGCATGTGGAACAGGGAGCACTTCTGAAAATGCCACCCTGGAAGTTCTGGATTTCAGCTTTCTACCTAAGAGCCTAAGTTTGGCTTCCAGAACCTCCCTCCCTCCCACATTTTCCTATGTGATTGGTACCCATATATATCAAGACAGCAGGCTCCTCCCAAGTACTGTCTAAAATCTTATCTAGGTGATGTGTGAGGTCCGCCACCTATGCACCAGGCAGGCAAGTGACCAAGCAATCCTCCTGTCCACCAGCCACCCAGCTATCTATATGCCTAATGATCATATCTTCTACTACAATGACCGTCCTAACCCTTCCCTCTTGGGCAGACGCTCCTGGATACACATCCTCAGTGTGAGAGGATATTTCATCCCCTAGAGGGCAGGTCCTGGCTACAGGATTGCTTCCTGCATCTCCACAGTGATGCTCTCCCTTCAGGAAACCTTTCTCCTCCATGGCAGCACAGAGGTTGCCAGACTAGAGGTGGGATTTCTCTACTATGTTCTTGTAGGCCTCCTCTATAAACCTCTCTGTCTGCCTCAGCTCCTCCAAATCTGCAAGTCTAGCCTCCAGAGATCGGACCAGTTCCCTGAGTGCTAGGAGCTCTTTGCACCGAGTCCACACATATGACTTCTCACCAACTGGGAGATAACCAACATGTGACACTCAGTGCAAAAGACTATATAATGCAGGTCTGATGAGGTCCACACCTGTAAGATGCATTTCCTTCCCAATAAGGTCAGATTATGAGCTAACAGTATGAATCACTTTCCTACCACATTCAATTGCCCCTGAAAGTAAGGCCTCTGGGGTATTATTAACTTGTTGTCCCAACAGTTGAAACAGATATTCTCTCACTTCTTGCCAGAAAACCTGAAACAGACATGGAAAGCAACTGCTTGCCCTGGGATTTGTAGTATGGAGTGTTGCCACGATTTGGGTTTCTGCCAGGTATTTGTGACCTGGCTTGGCCACTGTTTGGAAAACAGGATACTGGGCTAGATGAACCATTGGTCTGACCCAGTATGGCTACTCTTATGTTCGTATGTAATCTTCCAGCAGCTCTAAAAGGAATGTTAAAAACTACTTCTGGACACACTACATTTTATGCAAGTATCAGTATGCAACTGTCTTGCTTTATAAAGTTGTGCTTGAATATAATAAGCTGTATACAGTGTCTTCACTATGTACTAATTGTAGGATGTCTCTGATACCAGTCCCCACATTCCAAGTTTCTAAGGTGACCCCCATCTCCCCTTCTTATCTCTGTTTTAAAGCAGAGAAATCTTTGGGTCTTTCATACTGGCTGCATTATATTAGAGAACAATATATTTAAATGCAAGATCAAAACACCTCTTTTCTCTCATCAGGTCTCACTTGTAACCTCATTCAGATATTGCTTAGCATGCCAATGCTATGACTGCCTCTCAAAGCAGTTCCACCATTGTTCTTTATATTATGAGACAAAATGGTAAATGAATATGGATTAAATTTGTTGGGCAAGAAAGCTAAATTAGGACAAATGACATGTTTTCAAATGGGTCTCAGAAACACAGGGGGATTTTATAAAGATCACAAAGATAGTCAGTGGTAGGCAGATAGACATCTTGAACTCCAATGATATCTCCAATATTCAGATCTGTTCTTTCCAGATCAGATAACTCTTCGATACTATGCTGATCATGTTGATGGTTTTCTTTACCCACCACTTAAAAGTTCAGATGCACCATGTTGAACTTGTACATCTGCCATGCATAAGCCCCTGCAGTTCTTCTGATTTCTGAAGCGACATACCACGATTACCTAGGGGGTTCAAATTCTGACCCTATTCCTTAAGGGGTCCTTTTACTAAGTGTGCTGAAAAATGGCTTGCGGTAATGTAGGTGCGGGTTTTCGGCGCGTGCCGATCCATTTTTCAGCTCGCCTGTAAAAAAGGCCTTTTTAAATTTTTGCCAAAAATGTATATGTAGCAAAATGAAAATTGCTGCATGTCCATTTTGACCTAGTGGTAAAGACTGATGTGGCACCAAATGCCATTCGCCCGAAAATAAAAAATATTTTTCAGACGTGCGTATCGGACACGCACCAAAAATGAAACTACCGCAAGAGCCACGCAGTAGTCGGGCAGTACATGTTGGGCTCGCGTAGACGTTTACGTGGCTTAGTAAAAGAGCCCCTAAGTGTATAATATCTGCACAATATTATTGAGCCATCTTGGGGACATTTGGATTTAATCATTTGCATTTTTTGTACAGTCTTAAATTGTGTAGAATACATTAAAAATCATTTAAATAACCCTCTTCTTTAAAAAAAAAAAATAGTAGCTTCCAAGTGAACTCCTGATTTACTAAACAGACATTCTATTGCACAGACAAAATAATGGAATATGTGAGTTTTGTACCAAATGGAGGACTAGTTCATAAGTACAATATGAATTATATGTGATAGGAAAATACAAGTGTGAACATTTCCAACTCAGACAAAACCTGTATAAAGAAAGTAAGCATAGTGTCCAGGAGAACAGGGTGAGCCAGTTCAGCTTTTTGCTTCATTGCATGCAGGAAGATGTATTTTCCTTTCTTAAACAGATCAGTTGAGAAATAAGAACTACATCCCCCTGCATGCAATAGAACAATAACAGGAACTGGCCTTCCTTGTCCTCCTTGACATGGAGCTATTTGGTTGCCCTACCTATAATGCTCTTTTGCTGGTTTTTAGACCCATAGACGCCTATGTGTTTTTATAAATTACTAGCCTAAGCAGCGTAAGTTGCACCTACCTCACAGATTTGGACATTTACACTTGCTCTTGGGCAGGTGTAAATGTCCATTCTGTTTATTCACCACCCACACTCTGCTCAACCTCCGCCCTATAAATGGCCACTGGCAAAGTACGCATCATTATATCAAAGCAGTTAGACCAGTTAATATTTATAAAAGGCCAATTTATATGACATCATAAAATTATCCCCATTAAGTTTAGAAGGTATGATAATTATTTTAAATATATTTTTTTTAGATTTCAAAAATCTATAACATCTTAAAAGTTCTCATCACATGATCCAGGGTTAACCTAAAACAAAAATAAACAGGAGGAATTTGCAGCCCATATTACAGAAAACAATATATTGTAGTTGCCAAATGGAATGGGAAAAAAAAGAGTAGGGACTGTTTCCAGACCTGCTGGTGCTCAAATTCCTCAGCTAGAGAGCATAAGAACATAAGTGTTGCCATACTAGGACAGACCGAAGGTCCATGAAGCCCAGTATCCTGTTTCCAACATTGGCCAATCCAGTTCACAAGTACCTGGCAAGATCCCAAAACACTACAATACATTTTATGCTGCTTATCCTAGAAATAACCATTGGATTTTCCCAAGTCCATCTTAATAAAGGCTAAAAAATCTACTTGGAAAACATTTACGCCTAAGCGTATTCTATAAGTGGCACCTAGATGTAGGTACGGGATATAGAATACACTTATTTGATATCGCAGAACCTAAAACTACATGCATCCATTTAGACAATGAAACTATGGCATAAATCCTGGCATGTAGATTTAGGTGCAGAGGGCCATATTCTATAACTACACGTGTAAATTTCAGACTACCTATGAAATGATCATTTTGCCACCCATAACCATGCCCCTTTTTGTCTGCATGCATTAGAAGCTAGGTGCAGTGCATTACAGAATACACTTAGCGAGTTGTGCGTGTACATTCTAATTTTTGCCAATTAGTGCTCATTATTGCTTGTTAAGAGCTGTTAAGCAAATGAACTTGTTACGCCAATTAAATTATGCACGTTGTTATAGAATCCGCCTGGATTTCGGTGCGTATCTGTAGGCGTGCTATATAGAATCCGGGGGAAAGTGTGTGTCACAGAAAAGCCATCCTTAGAGTCAATTCTATAATGGTGCTTAGGCATGCCTAAGCTATTTCTAGAATATAGGCATACGGTGGCATTGTTGCCCAAAATTTAGATAAAGGGTAAAGGGTCATGAACTTGATATACTGCCTTTCTGTGGAGTAACCAAAGCAGTTTACATATTCTTTGCAGGCACTTTCTCTGTCCCTTCCGGGCTCACAATCAGCCACTTATGTCAACCTAATGACAGGTGTAAGTGGGCATGCCTAAGTATGTCATAAGTTGTGCGCATCATTAGGTGAAACACTCATGCAGTGGTGTACCAAGGGAGGGGCGGTGGGGGCGGTCTGCCCAGGTGCACACTGCAAGGGGGTGCAGGGATCGGCAGCGCAGCTGCTCCCTGCACCCCCCAGGAGGTGATGCGCCAGGGGATGGAGCTGCCTGGAGGTGATGTGCTGGGGGAGGGGGTGATGCACCAGGGGGGGTGCACAGTGGTGATCCACCCTGGGTGGCTACCAACCTAGGAATGCCACTGCACTCATGCCATGCCTATGCTCTGCTGACATTAACAACCCCATGCAGTTGTGTCCTAAGAGACTTAAGTGTACATTTTATAGAATAGCACCCTGAACTTATTGCGTAAACTGCACGTGCATACATGCTATTATTCTATAAATATGTGTGCATTATTGGCACCTAAATTTAGGCTCACCTTATGGAATTTGCTGTTTACATTTTTGTGACAATACATGTTCATGCATGTTTTTGAGAGACTCGTTCCTGCAGCATTACAAAGAGACCCTTCACTGTGATCATTACCAAATGGATCTCATACTGATGGTGCCTAATTGTTTCAGAGGAAGATTTCAACTGTGTTTGGGAGCCAAGGCAAATTATGCTTCCAAAGAGCACCAGCGGACCTTCCAGACAGAAAGTGAATTCAGAAGGGGGGACTCAGTGCAGAGAGGAGCTTTAATACAATCTTATCTCTTAATAAAACATACGGTCGCCTAATCATTCGCTGTTTCTGTGATCTCTTAAAATCCTTAGGGTAAAAGGAAACAAGAGAATACAGTATGTATCAGATATATTGAAACAGAGGACAGCTTTAGCCCTCATGCCTGAAATAGCATTAAATATAACAGATCTGAGGGTTTGCTTGCAACATATAATAGAGGGAACACATTCTTTTCTTGAAAAGCTATTTGCTAGTTTGACTTTTTCTTTTCTGTATTTTTTTTTTATTTTAAGCGACATTAAACATACCTTTTTGCATATGTTCCTTCCAGATTTTTTTAACACTTACTTAGCAGTTTATAGAGGCGAGTGAATGATCGCATGAAGCAGCTTTACAAATTAAAAAAAAAAAGCAAAACCTGTGCTTATTAATTATGCAGGATTAGTCTAATTATAATTCAGCAAATTAATTAGCGACAGAAGGTGTTCTGAAACATTGGAGTACATTTGCATGTTAAATGGAGAGGGTAGTCTGTAATGTATGCAAATGTATGCGCGGTTTCATACTTTAATTTAAAAATTTGCAGCTGCATATGGTATGGTGGCAGGTGAAAAGTCAGTTTTAGTTTAATGATGGTAACAAACATTGGATGGTGTCCTGTCTCAGGGACAACTGTAACTGTATGCCATATCTGCCAGTCTGTCAGCTAGCAGAGGAATATAAGATTATACCAGTGCTTGGGTTCAAGGGCATTACTGAGTCACCTCATAGGTGTAAGAAGGGCTGACCCGACATAGTTTTTGTGGGAATCCAAAACATTGAGTTCTATCCATTTGTACTGTAGAACTAGATTTAGACCAGCACTAGACAAAAATCAGTCGTAGCCTATTAAACATAAGACAAGGATGCTACTTGGGTTCAATGCACCCATATGTCAACCTCTACATCAGTGTTTCCTCAGAGGTGCATAGGAGACTATTGACAGCCTTTCCTCTGCTAGATGGGCTCCAGCCATGCAATGGCTTAAATTTTGGAAGGCTGGCAGCTCCTGCAAGAACTACAGGTCTCCCTCCTTCCATGGTTTAAATGATGAGATGGCTGGGCTAGAGCAAGCTGATGCACAGAATGTTGTTGCAATCTTCTGGCATAGTAGAAGGACTCTGTACATATCCCATGTTTTTATTGTACTTGCTGCTTACCATTCTGGTACCAGAGGCTGGATGCTGGGTCAGGGAGACTATTCATCTCTCCCAGAATGGCATTTCTTAAGTTTGGACTTTTTTTTTTTTTAATTACTGAATGCATTCACATTTATACTGTCACAAAATGGGAGAGAGACCCCCTTCTGACCCGCATATGCACCATCAGGTTTAAATTAGGGATTCAGCCTCAGTTCTGCTTCCAAATACTAACCCAGGCTCTTCATTTCCATTACCTTTGGGTGGTGATGTGGGGACAATGGTGGGGAGGGGATTGGAGGCTGGAGGTATCATTACATTTTGCACTGATCTGAGTCAGGGGGTGGGAAATGGGTATGAAGCAATAGGGGTTTTGCACATGCTGGCCTCTGCCATCTGGTAAAAGAGTAAACCCAGAGAACCAGTCATTAGCAGCCAGTTGTTGGTTGAAGGGGTGATTAACCCAGAGAGGATCAATTTTCAGGAAAATTCCAGAGGTAAATGGGAATTGTTTGACAGACAGCTGACAAACAGAAGTGATTTTTCTTGCTTTCAGAGTATTAGCCGGTGCACTGGGTTTATGTTTAAATGATTGAGATGATAGTACTGTACCTTAACGGCTATGCACAGTTCATTTTGAAAATAACTCTCTTTGATGAAGAGGAGGGGTGAGGCACAAGCACAGAAGGGTGGGGGGAGGAGAAAGTGATCATTTGCCCATGATGAGCTCTCAAAAATTGCTTTCAATTTTGCTCATGACTTTAAATTTTATTTTTTATTAATCTAATTTAATTTAATATGGATGCTTATATCTTGCTAACTGCCAAATAGCTCAAAGCAGGTAACAAAAGAGGAAAATCAGTCAGAATGAAGAAGTTCACAGTCAGAAAAATGTAACCAAAACTTATAGCTTACATAAATGCTGTTCCTAAAAATATATAAAATAAGAACGCTTTTACTGCAAAAAAGATCATTCCCTATAAATCTATACTCTACTAGTAAGTTATTCCACTCAAAGGATGATGTATAAGGAAAAGATCTTTCAAATAATTTCTTTCATTGAATACTTTTTTTCTTTTTTTGGGGGGGGGGGGGGTTATCAGGCTGTGTTAGGGTACTAAGATATGTTATTTGTCTCTTAATATATATTAAATGTGCAGTAATTATTAGATAGATTACTGTAATCTATGAGTTTATGTTGTTGGGCACACTGGATAGGCCATGCTGGACTTTATCTGCCATCATCTGCTATGCTACTGTGTAATGCAATGCTATTTAAGTCACCATGGGGTACATAGTAAGGAGATGCAAAACATGTAAATGCACAAAAAGCAGCTAATTACTATGTAATTTTTGGCACCATGGCTTTGGTGTGCACTGGGTGAACACTGCAATTCACAATATTGCCAGTAAAATAACTCCAGCTAAAAACTGTGACTGCCTGGGCTATCTGTTAAAGGGGCCAGCTGCAGAAGTGGTGGGCGTAGGGCCCCCGCTCCCACTAAGCTGAAGCTCCCTCTAGTGACCCCCCCATCAAAGTGCCCCCCCACCCAGACCCCCTCTAATGTCAAAAGCTCCCAGAGCAGTCAACTTCCACAGAAGGAGGTCATCCCCAATGAAAGCCCCCTGACATGACACCCCCTCCCCAAGGCCCTCCCCCATGTGTACCTTATGCAAAAATCTCTGGTGTCTACTGGTTGAGCCGGAGCAATGCCAAGCCACTCCTGCCATTGCCATTGCTGTCATCCAAAATGGGTGACTACCACTAGGGGTTGCCAGTAACATTTTGAATGATGACACCAGCAAGGGCAGGAGTGACTGCACATTATTCCTGTTCAACTACTAGACTTTTGCATAAGGCAGGCCCTGTGTGAGCTCTGCATTTTATTTGGAGGAACATATCACACACACAATTTCGGAAATCATCATCCTTTTGAAATTAGTCTGTTGAAGCCTCCTTTGTCATTGGTGTGACCCCTGACGCAGGTGCGGTAGCGCCAAAACACGGCCCGTGTCGGGTCTTCCTTCAATCAAAGTTCACTACTAAAAAGGTTTTTTTTTTTTTATGAAAGAACATTGTTCCCTTTCATTTTTAAAGGCCCTTTGTGCTGTTTTTTTTTGCTGGGACTTTTTCTGTACTTGGTTCCCTCTCTCTGTTACTCAACTTATCCCCAACATGCCCCCTTGTGATTTGGACATTCTACAGACGAATTGCATTGATAAACATCTGCAAAATAGGTTTCTAAAATACCAATTTGTCAATTTTGAGAAGAAATATGTCTAAATGCTGCTATATGACACTGGATATTTTTCTCTTTCGAAAATGAGCCCCGTAGTGACTTTTTGAAACTGATTTTTATGTATAAAAAGAGAAGCCAGTGCTGAGGCATACCAGTGCAATCCCCTCTCATTATCTTCCAAACTTAATGTTCTGAATAGAAAACAATTGGATACTTGCTGCAAGTGAGAGGTTTAATACCCTTATACGGGTGTCTGAATTAATCCAAAGGGGTCAATATTCAAAGTGATTTAACTGGGCAGGAGAGGGTCCTGCCTGGTTAAATTGCTTGTGAGGGGCTATCTACTGATATTCAGTGGCATTTAACTGGGTAGTGCCATTGAATATCAACACTAACCATCTAACCCAAAACTCGGGATGGAGTCAGCACTTAACTGAAAATTCAGCCCTTAAACTGTTAAATTAGCTGTCCAAATAGGACTGCATAAATAGCTGTTTCTGTCTTTAGCTGGTTTAACTTAACCAGTTAAGGATGAATATAAGCCATCCACACATACCTGGATATCCAATGCTGCTGTCCGGACATGGCCTGGCATTGAATAATTGGGCATAAAGTTGGCAGCAGTGAAAAAAATCGCTGACTGCCACTGGCTGAATATTAACCCCAAAGGCAGCAGGTAGACAATCTCTTCTGAGAAAACAGTGCATATTCTAGATTACGCAGCATAAAATCTGTTTTACTGTTCTGGGATTGGCCACTATTAGAAACAGGATACTGGGCTTGATGGACCTTCGGTCTATCCCAGAATGGCAATGCTTATGTTCTTATCCCATTTATATTGAAACTAAAGGGATCTCAATATTCAATGGTTTGCAGACACCTACATTGCATAGTCTGGTACAAGTCCAAAGACTGGAGTGGCTTATAGAGCAGTGGGATAGGGTGAACCGCCCAAGAGCTCAATGGCACAGACCCACCTGGAAAGCTATTCTAGCAAAAATTCTTGATTATCTTCCTACAACAGGTTCTGTTGACCAAATGGACTCTGAAAAGTGAAATGAGACATCATTCCTACACTGTGAGGCCAGCGTCAGCCTTGCTATGCATCCATAACTGTTTCTATTTATTTTTAAATAAATTAAGAGCAGATTTTTTATGAACTGCTATAGATGAATAGTATCCCTATTTGTCAGCCTGCCAGAACTCACCCCTCCCCTGTGACCTTTAGCCTCCCGTACATTGCTAAATATTTGGATTCCACATGACCTATGACATTCAGGGTCATATCACCTTCATTTTCTGCTTCAAAATCTTTTTCTGTGCTCTGTTCTCAGCCTCCTAATTCCCCGCACTCCCCTCTTCCTGCTCATGACATCACCAGGCCTCCATTATTAACCTTGTGGCATGTAAACAAGGAGCACACCTATGCAGCCTGAGCTTTAGAAAATACTTTCACTGAACAACAACAAAGCCAGCAGAAAAAGGACAAAAAAAAATTTCAGCTAAGAAATGAGCATATATGACTAAGAAGTGATCATCAGGCAGACACATGGGAGACATATGTTACATTTTTACAAAGGGTCATTTACTAGTGTAGTGTTAAAAATCATTGAGATATTATGAACATGCTATATGTTCATAATATCTCAATGATATTATAACAACACTATTTAAAGAAATGAGGAATAAGCAGTCTCTCTACAACCTGTTCTACAAGTCTATTCTTTATCATTCTTATTAATGTGTATAGTGCTGTTAATTGAAAGTCTTTATAGTTGGATCAATGAGAGAAACACTTAGTAGAATGAGAAAAAGATTTTTCTAAGCCTAATTTAGTTCCTTGTACAGGATGAATTTTGGGAGGCCCAAATGTACAACCTAGCTGGAATTTATCCATGACCCCATTGGTATTAACATGTCGACATCTGGAAAACATGCTCTGAGATCTTTAATGTGCAGGAAGCAGGTCTCTAGTTTAATGTCTGCTCTGATAGACAGCACCCTTGGAAGCCTAATGTGATGTCTCCTAGTAGAGTGCTGGGGTATTTGTTCAGTTGTGGTTCAGAGGGAGGAGCACACCCTATGGAGCCACCATGCCTCACAGCAGCCATTGTTCCCTGAAGGTCTTCAATCAAATTACAGAACAGCACCAACCCAGCTTCTTCACTTTTACCAAACCCTGGGAATGAACAACTAAGTTTTAGGACGATGGAAATGACTTCTCTTATGTCTGTTTTCTGTTGATGAATAGTTTACTTAACATCCATACTTTTTTGGTGGCTAACACATACAAACATAATGTTGGAACTGGTAGATTTTGTGGCCAGCATGGGTTTTTCTGTAGTCATCCATCTGATACTAAGAGGAATAGAGTGATAATGAAACCAACCACACAGCCTCAGTTTTTAGACTGGACATAGATGTCAAGATGTGCTGAAAAAATACTAGTTTCATTTTTCAAAATAAGGGGACTTTTTACTAAACTGCATTAAGACTAAGGCCCTGATGCTCAAAACTCTAGAGATGTACTCAACAGTGCCAGAGAAATACCGCCAGAACAGCACCCCAGAACAACTTCCTAAAGTTCTACACTAATGAGATGCAAATTTAGGTGTGCTCATAGCAGAATGAGGGAAGGAATCCTAGTCCCTACTCCTTCTTCACAGTACAAAGAGGTTGGGTTGGGGGGGCCACTGCTAGACCACCAGGGCTTGTCTATGGGGGAGTCCTGCCAGGGGTCCCACTGGACCACCAGAGTTTTATTTATCTTCGGGGGGGGGGGGTCTAGGCTACCAGGCCCTAATATCTTTGAGGAGGGTTCTGGGGTCCACCACACCACCAGGCCCATACATATTTGGGGGTTCTGGGGTCCATTGGGCCACTAGGTATTTTCATTGCCAGCAGCACCAGTCTCCCTATTCCTCCCATGCATGGCACAACCCTAACGGCAACTCCGAGCTGGTATAAGATTTGCTGCGGGAAGAGCACTCTTGTTTGGTGCGCTGCCCACTGAGTATTGAGGAGGAATGCAGGAGGCGCTCTTTTGCATGCATCTGCATTCTCATTGCACCCAGAGTCAGTGAGCTCATTGTTTGACGCACTTGTCAGTTCTGAGCATTCGGCAGGATCAAATACAGGTGCTAGTCTGGTGCTAATGGCCTCTAGAGCCTGTATTTGCTTCTGACATTGGGGCCAAGCACAGTTTACTGCATTGTAATATCTAACAAACAATCACATAAATGGTCTTTGCAATATTTTTGCAGTCGCCGAGCAACAAACTGCACATTATCCCCAGGATTCTATATATGGCATATATAGGTATGTTCCTCAGATGTGTGTGCAACTTAATTGGCTAATGAGCCCTAAACCATCAATATTTGGATGCTAACAGCCAATTATTGATGTTAATTGGCATTGATTAGGATAAGAAGCATAAAATGTATTGTACTTTTTTGGGATCTTGCCAGGTACTTCTGACCTGGATTGGCCACTGTTGGAAACAGGATGCGAGCTTGATGGACCTTCGGTCTGTCACAGTATGGCAACACTTATGTACTTATCTGGCCTCGTGCTATTCTATAATGCTGTGTGCCTAAATCCCATAGCGCACAACCCTAAACAGGGCATGGCCATGGGTGGGGCACGGGCAGGTCGGGGTGTTCCATAAAGTTACGCACAGTACTATAGAATAATGAGTCAGTGCACTCAACTTGGGAGCCAGGATTTACACCAGGTTCAGCAGGCATAAGCCTGGCATCCACAGAACTGATGCTAAGCACTTTTTTTTTTAAATAAAGGGCATATGCCCCTTATAGAACAACACTTAGCACTGATCATTTCCAGTGCCCATTTTTGAGCGCTATTTATAGAATCCCTCTTTAAGTGTTTTTTGTGTTAGGGGTGTGTGTCATGGGTGGAGAATGGGCATGGAAGGTGTTTTGTAGTTACTGCGCTGCAAATACCACATGATAATCAGCACTTTTGCAATTAGCATGGTACCACTTACTGCCACCTAAATACTGCGTGTTCTGTGCCATTTTAACATGGGGAAAGCCCACAATAGTTGCCATATTGAATTTGCAGTTACCGCGTGGTAAAGTCTCATGTTAAGCAGCAGTAACTGCAAATTTTACAGTGGTTTAGTAAAAGTGCTCGAAGGGACCCATTTACCAAAGAGCAGTAAAAAGTGCCTTTAGTGTGCCCTTTCGCGGGTCATTACTGCCGAAGTTAAATGGCCGATTTTCCAATTTTTCATATTAATGGCTATGTTCTAATTTTCCCATTAGCATGTGAACCCCTACTGACACCTGTTTTGTAGGTGGTAGGGACTCACACGCTAAACCTGCGCTAATTGGTTAACGCTTGGCGCTGCCCATATACTAACCGATTAGCACAAAACACACCACTATCTGCCCCCAGCGCTAACAAATATATTTTATTTTTTTAGTACATGAGTAACACGCACACATCCCAAACTTAATGCAGGATGCCTCAGCACAAGCCACGGTAAGCATGTTAGTGCTTACCACAGCTATGTAAAAGGACCCCTAAGATTGCAAACATTTCACAATATTTCCAAATTTGTAACACATTTGCCATAGTTTCTAGTAGGGGAATTTCCAATTACAAGGCAAAAAAAAAAAAAAAGACCTGGAAAGTAATATAAAAGGGCACCTAGTTTTAGGCACCAAGAACACATCTATGTGAAACCAATTTTATAAAGAAAATGGAGGTGTCTACTTTTCGTTATAGAATATTAGTGTAACAGGTTAAATACATGTGTATATTGGAGGTGTGAGCAGTTACACAAGCCATAGAGCTGGTGTGAATGCTGGCACTTAGCTTGGGAAAGAAGGTGCACAGATTATATCTTATTATAATCTGTATGCATAAATGTGCACTCTATCCAAACCCCGCCTATGTGAATGCTCACCTTTTAAAATATGCACCATTGAATATTGGTGCATACTTACAGAACATCGGGCAGCCAGAAACTGCACATTTATGCACACATATGTATTTCCATATGTGTGTAAATGATGAGGATATCAGCATTTACATGCATTCTGGCCACCTAAATCTAGGTGGCTCCTTATAGAATTACACACCAAATCATTCATTGTAGCATCACGTGAGCTAGTTGCTTGTGGCTGCAATAGTGGGTATCATGAATCCAGGCTCTAGGTAACCTCCGGTCCAAGAGACTACTCTAGGCTTCCTTCTTTGGCCAATGATCTCAGTGGCACTTGCTCTAAAACCGCTGTCCTTGGCCACAAGCCATAAAAGTTGAGTCATTTTTTTCTCCACTATTTGACTCGAGATTGAACAGAGTTCACACAGATCGCTAACTGTTCTACTCTGTTCCCCACAGCACTTTCGAGCTTCACAATAGCTTGGCATAAGGGTTTCTCTAACCTCTGAACTCTTCAACTGTCATGATCTTCCTGCTAATGATTCTGTGTTGGTAATCCTCCCATCTTCTGTTCCACTAAGGAAACAATGCTTTCACTGGAGTAGGGTATCAGGTCCGACTAATAGCCTTGCTGTGGGAAATCTCTTCTAGCATTCACACCAGTTTCTCTCTGCAACATCGACTCACATGTCTCTTCTGGCCTCAAATTATGGGATTATAGCATCATTCTCCAGCTCCTGCACTGCAGCTGCTCCCATTATTGAGGAGTTTGTAGCTGGAGCTAGCAGAGGAAACCAACATTAGGGTTCAACAATAGATCTTCCAGATAGGGCAGGCTTCCTTTCTCTGATCCACCAAGGAGGAATGTTTCAGCTGTTCCAGTCACACCAGATAGCATTATGAAGTGCCAAATAGAAGGCTGACCAGAAGAAGAGGTAACTGGGTACTTTTCCCTTCCTCTTGCCCATACTCAGAAATAGTTTCTTAAAAGAAATCACATTATTTCATGGAGTCAGCTGAAGAGAGCCTCTTCATACATCTGATGCTGACACCATATTGTCTTTTCAAAACATGGAACTGAATGTACATGGAAAAGGTGCTCATGTATTTTGTATTCCGGGGCTAGTACTCATTCTCCCTTAGCTGTTGCAAGTTGTATACTGGGCTAGATGGACCATTGGTCTGACCCAAGATGGCTATTCTTATGTTCCTATGTACAAAGTTCCATAGTAACGTATGGAACTTTGTAAGTCTAAGGGGGTCTTTTACTAAGGTTTGCTAGCATTTTTAGCGTGCATTGTAAATTAGAGTGCTCTAAATGCTAAGATGCCCATTATATTCCTATAGGAGTCTTGGTGTTTAGTGCACACTAATTTTTAATGCACGCTAAAACGCTAGCGCACCTAAGTGCTTTGAAAATTAGTCCCATTGTATCTTAACTTTTAGTTTTATGATATTCTAAAATATATGCACATATTTGACTTGTTACATGAAATCGTTCCTCTCAGCAAGCAAGATTAAATGTAAGCAAGGCTCCTTTTACTAAGTAGCATTAAGCCCAGCACAGGCTAACCACTCGCTAAACATGAAGTACTGCCGGGCTACTGCAGCAGTCCTGCGGTACTTCCTACCCCTACTGCATCATCATATCTGACGCTACAAAAACACTGGAGCAGAGAGGACTGGTTACCATGGCATGCAGCATATTGCGCTCCAGTGTTTTAATGGTTATTACCATTTACATTCTCTGTGAAGCTGATTTATCTGAACCATCTCGACCCCTGAGGAAGGCATTGCGCCGAAACACGGCCCATGTAGGGTCTTTTGGGTCAGTTTACTTTGGCAAATAAACTTTTGGATGCTCTTACTCCTTGTTTGCCATGATCATTTGGAATTTTCCTCACTTTCACCCCTGTTGTTTTTGCATTTTTTTTTAGTAGTTAGTGCTCACATGGTAATTTTTTTAATGGCCACTCACTAATGGCAACATTAGCACATGGCCATTAATACGACAAAAAATAGAAAAATCAGTTATTTTATGGCTTCATTAAAATGGCCTTAGCTCATGGGAAAAACCCACACAAGGGCACACTAAGGCCACTTTTACTGCAGCTTAGTAAAAGGACCCCAAAATTAAGTGCATACTTCCTTTGAATATTGGATCTCTAATGACTTGCAAGATAGTCAGATTTTGATGTGCTTCCAATCACTACTTCGATTCAAATTCTGAAGTTTGCAAGTCAGAGACAACAAGTCTGTTCTTTCAGGTTTGGATGACAGTCTCATGTTCAAAAGTTGAACCAATAATAGCACCTCATTTATTAACATATAAATAAAGATTTTGGAAATCAATTAGTTCTTACCTTTTAAGTTTATTTAAGACTAGCGGAGGGTACCTGTCATTGTACAGGAGATCTGATATTGTATCCAATTGCATTTTGAGGCACATGGTCCACTGAGCACCCTCGAGAACACCTAGATACATGTTTTGGGCTTGTTGACAACATGTTGCTAAATAGCTCTGTGATACCTTCGAAAGCCGCAGTCTCATTGGTCAGATAAATAGGTGGCTGTTGCAGGCTGGAGCCAATGTTTTTCAACCAAAAGTAGTCCTCCTGGATGAGAGGATAGTTCCTGCAAAGTTTCATTGTCTTTGTTTGTACCATGAAGAACAAATAAACAAGATAACTTTCTTCATTATGTATATAGATAACCTTTGTACTAGTGCCTGGCACTAGCTGAAGCTTCCTTTGAAGCAAGCTGCTATCAGAAATACAGTATATGAGTTCAGAAGCTCATTGGTGGCACTGCTGTGTGGCAGGAATCAGGTTCAATTCTCAATCCAGTTCTTCCAGCCCTTGTGTTGACTGGAGTTGGGGATATAGAGGCAATGTTCACAGCTCCTGGGGTGGGGATGGAAGTCACAGCCATTGCACAAAAGCAACACCTAGTGGCCAGAGTTAGGGCCTATGATTGCCGGGTTTCATAAAGAGCACTGTGGCATGTACCCAAGAGATAGTTACTGTGATAACTGGGTCAAGTGACCTGGAAGACAGGGTTGGCTTCTAGGGTGTGCATCATTATGTCATTCTACAGCATGTGATTTGGGTAAAGAGGGGGTGGATAGTGCTGGGGAAGAGAGAAGGGCATGTTAGGTGAAAGAAGAGAGGAAGGGGAATTTTGTGTTGGAGCCATTATTACACAGTGCCAGAGATAACACCTCCAGAGGGGAGGGGGGTCTACCAATTTCACACAGGCTACCAGTTGGCCTACAATTAGCAAGTACAGAGAGAGCGGGTATAAAATGGTACCATCTTCTCCTCATTCCCCCCAGAAAAGAGGGCATCACAAATACAAATCCTAAATGTAAGGACTTGAGAACTGATAAAAACACATATAAATAAGGAACTTTACAGGCAGAGTAAAGAACTTCCATAATGAAAGACAAATCCGAAACATAAATTAGGATAAAATATTGTTCCAGCTGAGGAAAGTCGAAAAAAGACAACGTGCAACAGAAAAGCAAAAAAGCGCATGCATTGTGTGAACTGCGATTACAACATGCTCTTAATAAAATGCAGCTCCACTACTATGGTGAAACGCACCATGGATTTTTGTGCATTTATGCTGAGGAAGTAGATTCTTATTGTGAATGTGCCTAGTGGTACAGGATTGGTACTGAGCTGCACATTGACATTAAGGGCCCTGTTTACTAAGGTGCACTAACGTTTTTAGTGTGCGCTAATGCTAGAGACACCCATAGGAATATATGAGTGTCTCTAGCATTAGTGTGCACTAATTTTTAGCGCACACTAAAAACGCTAGCATGCCTACAGCATGGCTTAGTAAACAGGGCCCTAAGCATTTGATTCGTTACACCTGTGTGAATTCATAATACAAATTTACAATACAAATAAACTTTATTAGTGTTCTGAAGATAACATGGAACAAAAAAAAGTGAGGGATGGAAGAAAGAGAAAGAAGATGAAGGGGAGGGAGAGACATTGAAGAAAGAGAGAAAGAGAGTGAATGAATAAAAAGAGGTGAAGAGGGAGAGATAGAAATAGAGTGAGAGTGTAGATGAGACATTCTGAACATTATTATTTTCTACAAAGATACAGAGAGCCTAGAAGTACTTCTGTAGAAATATGAGCGGAAGAGAGAGAGAGAGAGATGTGACAGAGAAAGAGCAGAAGAGAGATGATGGGGAGAGAGAAGTGGGGAGGAAAGACAGAGGTGAGGAGGAAGAGAGAGGAAGAGAAAGTAAGCGAGAGAGAAGAAAGGGGAAGAAAACGGTAGAGAGAGAAAGATAGTGACCAAGGGACAATTTTTTAAATAAACCTTTCACTTACTTGAACAGTTTTCAACATATACTTACTAGCACTGTATATATTGGGACTTATGCTTTCCTTGATAAGTTTAAAATAAAGAAGAGGCATATTTAGCACTACTGGACATAGCTAAAACACTTTTTCATTGATGCTCGCCTTCTCATCATGTATTTTCCTGAGTCTAAATCAGCACAGTTCAAGATTATTTGCATACACATGTAATATATTTTAACAGAATATGGTGTTAAATGATATTTTTGGTTAGTGGTTGAAAATTCTTTTTTTGTTGTTGTTTGTCTTGTTAGTGAATCTCGGAAAACATCTTTTCCTTTAAAGTTCTAATTCAAGGCATGAATGTGTGAGTTCTGAAGGGACTTTGGGACTGCGGTAAAATTTGGTTGTCATAGTAACAGAAAGGGAACTAGGCCCGAGCTCACCTGGGACTTCTAACTTACTGCAAAAGCTGTTTTTCTTTTTTTCTTTTTTGAAGAAAGCACTCGGCGAGTAAAACAGATAAATTTAAAAATAACTCCACTTCATTTTATTGTATGCCCAGCTCTTCCATCACGTGCTGCAAAATTTAAATTTGTAAGGAAATGCACAGGTTTTGTTTCAGTGAAAACAATTTATTTCATTTTATTCTTATTTTTCTGTTTTGTTTTTAAATTAAAGTGGACACTGCCACAACTGGGAATGTTTATCAAATATTTATTAGTGATGAACTTTCTTTGCAGCAACTCATCATGTTGCTCGAGCGTGAACGGGTTTCACAAAAATTGGAAGGGATGACTCCATACGCACTGCTGCCTATACTTACACAGCATTGTGTGCCACATGGTGATTGCTGAAATTCACCTTTTTAGATGTACAGGGTGATAAAACTGATGGGATACATTTGAGAAGTTATTATCCTTTGCCACAGCTTTTCCACAGAGGCTGCATCCTAAAAGTGCCAAGAATGTTTATTTAACATTTTTTAAAGTGCAAACATTTCTTGATTTTATAAAAGCAGAGAAGCTACACGGTTCTTTGTGCAATAAGCCTCTAAAAGGGATGAATTTTATTTTTCATGCGGTATGGCAAAAAGAAAACAACGACCTAGTTAAAGATTTATTTCTGAACCTAGTCAAAGATTTTTTTAAAAAAAGAACTTGTATGGTACCAGATGTTGATATACTGATCATAAAGGAATATATTGATGAAAATGAACAATGCTTCAAACCAGGGCACACAGTGGTTTGTAGTATAGCTGAATTGTATTAATGTAATGCCTCTTTAGGGGAAAGCCTGATAAGAGACTTGTATTTGTTTTTTTCAATTCGATAAAGGCGATAAAACTAACAAAAATCTACTGACTGAGAAATGCAAACCAATGCATCCAATAATGCTAATCATTCACTATTAGCTTAATAACCATCAAAATGCCTTCATAACTTCCTTCATAAACAGAGGGCTACATTTTCAGCTACATAGTCACCAGGTTAAGTGCTGATACTGCACTTTGGGGTCCTTTTACTAAGCTGCACTAAAAAGTGGCCGGTGCTGCTGTCAGCATGTGAATTTCTTGGGCGCTGCGGCCACTTTTAGCGCAGCAATGCAAGGGTCATGTTCAGTTTTTTTGTAATAGCTGCGGGGACAAGTCACAAAGGAGTCCTTTTACTAAAGCACGGCAAAAGTGGCCTGCGGTAGTATGGGCCTGTGTTTCTGGTGCTCGACGGGCCAGTTTTTACCGCATCTTGGGAAAAATGGCTTTTTTTTCAGTGGGCTGGAAAAAGGGCCTGCGGTAAAATTGAAACCATCTCACACCTATTTACAGTCTGAGCCCTTAATGCCACCCATTGATCTAGTGATAAGGGCTCTCACGTGGTGATGGGTCAGCACATGCCAACTGCCGATTAACGCTGGAAATGTCACGCCCGGTATAAAATAAAAAAATAATTTGTCCCGGTGGTATGGGCACAATCCAAATCTGAAATTACTGCCATGTCTGACGGTAGTCGTGGCGCACGCTACATGCACGTAGAGCCTACCAAGCCTTTGTAAAAAGCCCCTTAACCCTCTATTGCTTCAGCTACAAACTTAGGGAGTCTTTTACTAAAGATTATCATATATTGTCTGCCATAGGACCATTTGATTCCTATGGACCCTGATGCAGATAACATGCAATAATCTTTAGTTAGAGACCCCTTACCTCTAGGGACAGGGAAATACCTACTGTAAGTTATTTTCAGCTACAATCTGAAAAGGTATGAGTCAAATCCAAATAAGTAGCTATTCAGTGCCATAATCCCTAAAGGCAGCAGTGCTGAGTATACAGATTTACTAGTGACCACAAAAGCACTTAATTTAGGGGCCCTTTTACTAATCTGTGGTAAGAAACGGGCTTAGAGTGCCCTTAAGCGGTTCTTTCCCACATGCTAAGTACCTTTCTAGTGCAGCCATAAAATCAATGCTTTTCTCTTCTGCTTTTTTGGGAGCTATGGGGGAGATTCTATATATGGCGCCTACAAAATTGGCGCTGAAATCAGTGCTCACTAAGCGTATTCTATAATCGGCGCCTAGATTTATGTGCCGATTATAGAATAAGCTTAGTTGATATCTCAGTGCCTAAAATTATGCGCATCCATTTACACCAATGAAAATGTGGTGTAAATCCCAGCATGTAGATTTACGTGCACTGGGCCGTATTCTATAACTACGCACATAAATTTCAGAATGCCCACGAAACGCCCATTTCCCCCCCTACAACCATGCTCCTTTTTGCCTGCACGTGTTAGAAGTTCAGTGCACTTCATTAAAGAATATGCTTAGCGAGCTGTGCGCATAAATTCTAATCATTGCCAATTAGTGCTCATTAATCAGCGCTCATTATTTATTTATTTATTTGTGCATTCTTGTATCCCATTGTTATCCAAAAACAGATTTCGGTTCAAAGTGGCTTACAGTTCCCATTTATGTGAAATTACATTACTGTTTTACATTTAGGGCTCCTTTTACTAAACAGCGGTAAGCCCAACATGGGCTGGAAATGGCGCACACTCAAGGCAGAACTACTGCCAGCAGCAGCGTAGGGCAGGTGGTAGTTCCAGGTTAGGTGTACAGTCTGTGGAAATGACTGATTATAAAGAAATGGGCTGAAGTGGCTTCTCATAGTCCAGTAGAGCGACATCATAGATAGCTTGGGGGCAAGTCTTCAAAGAAGAGGGCCTGTTCTAATGGTTTGACACTTGAGTTGGGAGACAGCAGACCACAGCTCAAATTCTGTTTTATCCTTCTGAAGCAGGGAAAAAACAGGGTTTGCTGTTAAACATATTAAAAATAGAAAAAAGTTACCCTAAGAATGCTGGTGAAATTCAATGTGAAAATTAATAAAATATACGAAAAACTAACAACTAATTAATTTAGGGATGGGAGCCCTCAGAATCCCTACCACCTCCATCTTAAAAGGAGGAAAACCAGAGAAGATTACACAATATGGGGGAGATTCTGCGCGCCGAAATCCAGGTGCATTCTAAAACTACATGCGTAACTTAATTGGCTCAGCAAGCCAATCAGCGTTTTTAATAGCACTTAACAAGCAACTCGGTAAACGCATTCTATAATGAACTGTACCTAAATGGTGAAGTGCACATTTCAAAATAAATGCACGCAGTTCAAAAGGGGCACGCTTATGGGTGTGTTTATGGGTATTTTGTGGGCGTTCCAAAATGTATGCGTCTAGTTATAGAATACGGCCGAGTCCACCTAAATCTACGCAATGGGATTTACGGCAGGTTTTCGTTGGTGTAAATGGCACGTGCAGATTTAGGCGTGATGATATCAACTAAATGTATTTTATATACCGCGTGTAAATCTTATAGAATATGCTTAGACAAAACTAAGTTCCATGTGCATTTTTTAAGCGCCATATATAGAATCTGACCCTATAAGTCTAAACCTATCAATCAGTGGGAAACAATGTAACCCTTAACAAAGGCAGGTAACCCCCTGTGTATATCAATTTTTACACCATCATAGGTATTCCCAATGTGTTCTATTGAAATCAATTAAGTGCAAAAATACACATACACACATTAAATCTCATCAACACTCATAAAAAATCGCTCAAAACAGAAGCAAAATCTGAATGGACTGAAATCTTCTAAGAATCACATATCATGAAAAGTCCAACAAACACACTTATCTTGTGTAGATAAAGTGTTCAATTTATAATTCAAACTGCTGCCATTACAGCTGGGCTCATGTTAAAGCATTTTGCGGTAATTTGCCTGTCGTTGTGCGCTATTTTTTTTTTAATTTTCAGGAGAAGGTATATCAAGGGCAGGGAATGGGTGTGGAAGCATTATCCAGTTAGCATGTTCGCATTAATGTGTGCTATCTCAATAATGCTGACTTAACGGGGAAGCACTTACCACCTCCTAAATAGGAGGTGGTAAGTGTTCTCTAATATTTTTGTGATTCTCGCACGCTATTGGAAAACTTAGCATGAGACCTGCAAAAAGAAAAAAAGCCCTATTTTAGGGACGGGCTGGAAATGGGCTTAGCGCATGGGAAAGTCCGGCGTTAAAACATACAAAGCCCATTTCTTAGTGCATCTTAGTAAAAGGGCTCCTTTGTTTACTAAGGCACCCATTTATACTGTAAGCCCTTTGGGACAGGGTTTCATTCACACCCAGGTTTAGGACACTGGGCGGGAAGGTCCTTTTCCAAAGGCGTTCTACTGTTTTTAGTGCGCGCTAATGATTAGCACATTCTTAACGCTAGAGATGCCCATAGAAATATATGGTCGTCTAACGTTTAGCACGTACTTATTTTTAGCGTGCGCTAAAAACGCTAGTGCGCCTTTGTAAAAGGATCCCTGGGTAAATGCACAAGTATCCATTTTGAAAATATTTCTGACCAGAATACAACATGAAGAGGAATAAATATTTATTACTTTGACCTGAGAAATCCACAGTAGCATGTTAAAACACTCAGGTGCATCAATGCAGTAAGCAGCAGTAGTAACAGAAATTAGGAACAGAAAATGCATTAAATAACAGTAGATATTTCAACACAAGTATCACATTGCCTTCTGCCTTAAATCCATATAAAGCAAGAACCTAATTGAAGGTTGATTTCTTTTTCCTTTGCAGATTCTTTTTGAAGTTCTTCCTAAAATGTAATCAAAACTGTTTGAAGACGGCAGGAAACCCACGAGATATGCGACGATTCCAGGTAAGAGTTGGGGGCTTATCATCTATGTCATTTGGGCCTGCCTGGTGGCTCAGTGGCAGGGTTACCAACTGCCTCCAGATTCGCCTGATAGGAATGATTCAATCCAGGTTTTACCCCACTACATGCAGATTTTCAAATTGGATTCCCTAAGAAAAGCAAGACTAGAAGTCTCTGCATGCAATAGGGTAAAACTTGAACTGGATCAATACTGTCAGGCAAATCCAGAGCCAGTTGGCAACCCTACTTCAGTGACTGCTGTGTACTGTCATGCAGAGAGAATCCAGTTTGATCCCCAAGTCGAATCTTCTGGTCTTTGGGGGGGGGGGGGGGGGTCTTTTACTAAAGCTTAGCTCGTGTTATCTGCAGCAGGGCCCATAGGAATAACATGGGCCCTGCTGCAGATAACTCAAGCTAAGCTTTAGTAATAGTCCCCCTGGGTTTGCTGGGATGAGGAGGAGGCCATGATTAGCACTCAGGGTATCCACCTACTGGTTAAACTCAGGGCCCATATTTATAGGGTATTGGAAGGAGCCCTAGTGCATGGCCACCAGACCAGGAACATCAAGGAAATGCCCAAATTGGGTAAGCCTGGGAAGACAGGGTTTATGAAACAGGAGAAAAATCCCCAGGTAATTGCAAATGAACACTTATTGCACCAGATCCCAGCCAAAGGAGCATAAGGAAACTACTGGGTCAAAGCCAGAATTTAAAATGCTATCATTCCTTTGCCTTGCACCACTCATTCTACTTTACTACATTTCTAAAATACAAAGAGATTTTGTTAAATGTCTTTTCAGTTTGTAGCATTTATCCTAAGCTCTCAGGAGAGCAGAGGTTGGGGGTGGAAGGGAAGATGTGCAAGCGACATGCTAGATGTTTGATTTGAGTCCCTCAGGCAAGAATTTGCACGTACAGCTGCCCGCAGCAGGAATCATGCTCTCAATACATAACTGTCTTGGGATTTTGCAAAGTACGTGCATGTATATTACACAAGCAAGTCCCCCTCCCCCACCCTCTCTGCTTCATTTTCTTAACCACTTTACATTTGCTTCCACACATTAAATAAAGTAAGCCAGTGCCATAGTTTGGCTGTGTTCTGTTTTGCCATATGAGTGATTCTGTCCATTTTTTTACCCTAAGCTCGGTATTCTGCTTTTGACAGCAGCAAGCGGCGGGTGTTTGCAGGAAGTGTTGCATAAGTTGTCCATCCATTTTCATATTCTCACATTTTCCAGCAGTCATGGTTCAGGGGTGCAAGAAACCTAAGGTGACAACCCCAGCTATTATGAGTAATACGCAGATGATCTATGTTCCATAAATATTTTGAACCCACATATTATTTGCCTTTAGATGAAGAGCTCCACAGGCTAACTCTACAATGTGTGAAGAAATTTTTCTCTTTGACATTTTCCTTTCTCCACCTCAGTCAAAACCAGTGCTTGGATCCTGGTGCTATAAGCCCCCCTTTGCAACCATGTAGGGACTTTTAATAGACTCAAGATTCTCACTGTTCCTTCTCTTGATGCTGCAACGGAGGTTCTGAGGTCAGGCATCATGCACTGAAGCTCCTTCTGGGTCCCTGTATAATAGGCTTTGCATAAGAATATAAGAACATAAGAATAGCATACTGGTTCAGACCAGTGGTCCATCTAGTCCAGTATCCTGCTTCCAACAGTGGCCAGTTCAGGTCACAAGTACCTTACAGAATCCCAAATAGTAGCAAGATTCATGCTACTGATCCCAGCAGTGACTTTTTCCATGTCTATCTCAATAACAGCCTTTGAACTTTTCCTCCAGGAACTTGTCCAAATCTTTTTTGAACCCAGATACACTAACCACTGATACCACATCCTCTGGCAATGAGTTCTAGAGGTTAACTATTAGTTGAGTGAAAAAATATTTGCTCCTGTTCGTGTTAAAACTAGTACCGTATAAAGTCCTTGAATGTCCCCTAGTCTTTGTACTTTTAGAAAGTGTAAACAATTGATTTACTTTTACCCATTCTACACCACTCAGTATCTTGTAGACCTCTATCATATCCCCCTCAACCATCTCTTTTACAAGCTGAAGAGTCCTAAGCTCTTAAGCCTTTCCTCGTATGGATCATTTTGGGCAGCTATGGTTGGGAGAGAAGAAATATCTGGACTGCTAAAGATACCGTACTGCTTGTTGCATACCGAAACTGTATGAACAGATAATTCTTACGATCAACAGGACTGGATTTTAATATCCACAATGAAATGCGACTTTCAGAACACATAACAGAAAACATGTTTTGGCAGTAAACTTTCAACTGATAAGCACACCCACTAGGTATTGCCCTAATAGGTCATCACAATTCCTCTCCCCCACAGGGTCTCTGAATGCTGCCTTCACAGTAGACCCAGTCCCATTCGACATCAGATCCAGGAACTGCACCCACCTCCCCCCAGTGAGCCACCAGGTGGCATCCTTCATTTTCTTTGTTTTAAATTCTGTACCTGATGGTTTTATGAGTTATCATTTCTCTAGCACTACTAGATGTAAGCTGTGACATATAAGAGCATTAGATGTGACATGCTGAGTCAGAACAAGGTCCATTGAGCCCAGCATCCTGTCTCTGACAGTAGCCCGTCCAGATCACAAATATCAAGCAGATCCCAAAAAGTAGATCTATGTCTTCTAGCTTATATTCAACGATAAATGATTAATTTTCTTAGCATATATTTTAAGAGGCAGTCCCTGCTCTGTACAGCTATCAATGTATTCAAGACAGACAAGCAGGAAAACTAAGAGTTAAGGGGTTTCATTTTTATGGGAAATGATTAAAAACAATATGAGTACAAACAGAAAAATAAGGGGTTAAAATTTAAAAGCAGCCTAAAAAAAGTGTGCTTTTCAGCTGAATTTGAATAAGACCAGAGAGGGAGCATGATATCCTGACTCAGGAAATCTATTACAGGTGTACAGCGCAGCAAGCTTCAAAGAACAGAGTCCCCAGTCCCGTGCCATTAACAAACAAAAACTAGCAGAAAAAAATACATTTTGGAGGGAATTTACCCCCTGCTTTCTAAGCCACACTAGCGGTTGCTGTGCGCAAATGCCAACATAGCCCATTCACTTTGAATGGGCTGTGTCGGCATTGCCGGGCGGCTTAGTAAACAGGGGGGTTAATAAATGACACCCAGTGTTGCATCCCAAAAGAATTGAGCGCTAAGTGCTATTCTATAAAGGGAGCACGCCCTTTATAGAATAGATTTTGGTGCAGATCCGCTGCCTAACTTTTGGGTGCCATGCTTTGCCTGCAAAAACAGGTGTAAATGCCAGTTCCCAACTTAGACATGCTCCAGGTGAAATCTATAATTCTGCACGCAGTTTTTTGAAAATCTCCAACACGCCCCCTAGCCATGCCTCCTTTTCAGATGTCAGGGCAGCACATCCTTGTTTCACTGTGGTTTGATGCTTTATGGTTATCCTCATATTGGTTTGATATCTTTCAATCTTCTACATCCAACACAATAGTAGACGCCTGAAGAAGGCTTGTTCGGCCAAAGCATGGTCCGTGTTGGGTCTCGCCTATTTTTGTTCTTGAGGTTTAACCATGCTGTATGAATAAATATGATGGATTTTTAAAACTAATAGTCTTCAAAAGACTTCTTTCATCTTGATCATCATATTTTTTTGTGACTTTCACTTTTTTTAATTTTCTTGTGCATTTTCTGTGGAAGACTTTTTTGTTTTCCTCCTTTTCTGGTGGGGTCCTTTTCAGATATGCCTTATAAGAGTTAGGTGCCAAGCCTTATAGAATAGCGCATAGCCAGTTGTGCATGCAACTTCTAGTTAATGCCAATTAACTGCAATACGTAATTGGTTGTTAGTGCCCAGTTATTGCTAGTTAAGGATTTGTTGAATTAAATTTAACACACAACTTGGGCATGTGCCCAAATTTGGCATGCTATTTTGAGCGTCATATATAGAATTCATGGGTTTGTGTTTTTCCATTTGCCGTTAATAGGTTCCTTTTTTGCAAACATTGCACCCTCTTAACAACATTGTTCCCGTAATGATAAAATGGCCAAGATTGAGTTTAGTTAAACTAGAATTATGAATAATATTTTTTTCCTTTATACTTCCTCTCGGGTTATGGCGTATTGGTCAGTCCTCCCTCTTTCTTTTGTGGACTAATGCCTGTACTGCTTTGTATAAAGGGAATTTTTCCCTAACTTTTTCTGATGTATTTCTTGGCAATTTACTTGACAAAGTTATCTTTGATGAATATTGTAATTTCTATAAATAAATATTTTTCTAAATGGCCAAGAAAATCTGAATAAAATGAACATTC
This sequence comes from Microcaecilia unicolor, assembly GCF_901765095.1. Lineage (NCBI taxonomy): Eukaryota > Metazoa > Chordata > Amphibia > Gymnophiona > Siphonopidae > Microcaecilia > Microcaecilia unicolor. The sequence goes on along the minus strand of NC_044034.1, from coordinate 310,156,742 downwards.
CTAGAAACCAAAACGACACAAAACAAAGATTTTCCAGTTGCAATGGGAGAAAAGCTTTAGCAAATAATAGTGTAGCCCAGGTTTCACGTTACACCCTGCTTGGGCTAGCTCAAGGTTCCACCTGGGCCCACAAAGCAACAGCAAAATAGTTCAAACCACACTCTCACTAACTCTGATGCTTAATTTCCCCTTCCAGTCTCCAGTTCAACTCTTCTTCATCATTTGCTCCTTGTCGGGCATCTGTTTTGTGTAACCCGGGTCTCGTCTTTTCTCGGTCCCCTCAGTCTGGTTCTGGGGTACCAAGATGATCTAGGTTACACTTACCAGGGCTCTATTCAACCTTTGCCCCTCACATGACTCATATAATCACAACTTCCAAACAGCGAGCTTAGGAGGGGTTCAGTGGTCCGGAATAGTGATCCAGGGTGTTGGGAATCTATGGGGAACACCAGGGAGTCTCTTCTCTCTAAGTCCAGGCACTCTTTGTTCCTTGCTCTCCAAAGACCACTCAGTGCTTCAAAGTTTTATTAAAATGCAACTCTAAATTTACTGTAGCTTTTGTAATCACGTAGTAACATGCCAACTCTTGAATATTTAGAGTTCCATTCGCCCACTGGTGGAATAAAACAATCTACTTCACCTCACTTTCTAATTTGCTTCACACTGTACATATTTACTGAACCTCATGTCCATCACCCATCTTTTCATAACAGGAATAAATTCCAGGCTATATCTTATACTCCTCATCCCATTCACTCCTTTACAGGCACAGTTCCTTTTGGCTGTCCTCTCCTCCAGCAATGCACATCTCTGGGCTACTCTCTGGCCACCCGGGCAGGCTCCCTCTTGTCCCTGTCCTGCTCCCAGGCTGGGCTCCCTTTGTCCACCTGAAGCTTAACTCCTTTACAAGTTGCCACTTATAGGGGCAGCAACCACTCCTGTAGCCAGTCTATATTTTTGCTTCCTTCACTCCAGGACCCCCAATACTCCCAAGGGTCCCGGCAGGGGTACAGGCAAACAAAGATCTCTTGTACCTCCTAATAACTTCTTTTATCAAACCCAAACTTCACCCCCTGCTGTCACTCTCCACAGGGGAACTACATTCTGTCTGCATTTTATTCCAATACACTTCCCTTCGACTGGACTTCCTCCCACCCTGGGACATGGGAGCCAACTTTTCAAAATTATTGGGGGTGCTAAGCCCAATGGAAATAACCCCTCCCTAGACACATACAAGCAATTTTCTCAATATTGGGGGTGCTCAAGCACCCACAGCACCCACAGAGTCAGCTCCTATGCCCTGGGACATCCCAACAGTCCAGCCCACTAGCAGGGACCTCCCTCCCCCCAGAGCTTTGGAAAAATCTATCAACTCTAGTAATACCCATTCCATGGGATATTACACTAGCATCTGTCTCTTGCTATTCCATTGCCCCCAGCATCTCCCTTTGGCCTCCATTCCACTGGTGTCACCACACTCACCTGTCCCCCATGCTCTCCCTGCTTGCTCCTTACTTGTTTAGTGGCACAGACAATACTGCTACTTCTCCTGTTCAAAACTCAAGGGCCTCCACTTCCTGCATGCTAATGTCATGAAGCAAGAAATCAGCATACAGGAAGTGCCAGCCTGTGAGTTTTAAACATGCTGGCACAGACGGGGATGAGTGTCAATAGTAAAAGAATGAGCTAACATAGTTCCTCCCACTGTGCCACTGAGGCCAGGCTGATTAAGGGGCCTTGATCAGCTGTACATGTGTATACCTCAGGGAACACTGGTGGTGCTGAATCTGGCTAGTAGTGCCCCTCGCTGCATGGTGCTCCAGGCTACTCCCTTGGTAGCCTTACCAGAAAGCTGGCACTACAACTAAGAACTGATCCTTCAGGGCAGAAATTCAGATCATTTAAGATTGAACAGCTCACACAAACACATTTTTAAAAAATACATTTTAAATCTCTTTGCTAGAAACAATAATCACATGAGGAAGTTTTAAAAATACAGTGGGTTACAAGTACAAACCAGGGCAGGGTATCCCTTTCCAAAATAAAAAGCAAACCAAAAGATTAAAACCAAAATAATAAAACTGAAAAAAAACCCCCCAAATAACATTGATCTGTAAAAACCCCAGCTGTAATTGTTGTGAGCACTTTGAGATTCTGCTTAGCAACAGGTCTCCTGGGACAGTGACCCAGCTGCTCTGCACGTAAATCTGGTTTCATCAGACTTCTCACTTCTGTATGGAGAATTATGAGATAATAATAAAGACAGGGAATACAATTTTCCCTCCCCCCAGCCCTGAGAGTGCTGATGTTGTATAGTTAAATCTCTCCACCACCCCCTTCCATTTCCTAATGAAACTCTCAGCACACCTGAATGATCCCACCTTCCAGGGCTTCAGGCAGCCTTCCCTCAGAAGCAAGTACATTTTATTTAAACTGATCCCACAAAAGAAATATGGAAAATTCTTTAAACATAGCCTCAGAAAGTGGAACAAGATGATGGTTGAAGTTTATTATTTTTCCCCTCACTGGAGATGTCTTTTTCTTTATTTTGGCTCATGAATTTTCTTGAAATTTTAATAATTATACTTAATACAACACCTCAGTATCTCCAACTATTTGATCTCAGAATAGGAGGTGATCCTCAGGAAGCGGGTCCCAGCTGTGTATTCCGTGTAATGCCTGGTGTTTAAAGTAGGATACAGTTTTATTTGAAGCAGTGTCATACCTCATGGAATACAAATGACAAAAACACAAAATATGAAACAGAAACTTCAAGGACTATCCAGCTTGTCCATGTTCACTGCCTGCTCTAGAACTACAGAATCTGTTTGGTATTAGGCTTTCCTCAGACTTCTTTACCACCAATAACAAGATGGCTAATTTTGGGTGGGCTTGAGCCCAGAGTTGGTGGGCACAACATTTTCTCACTGTCCCCGCCTTTCCCTTAGCAAAAATTTAAATACCTGAGCTGGTGGGGATCCCCAAGCCCCATCAGTTGAAGACCTCAACGAACAACACCACAACATTTTACAAGCATGGTAGCTGGCAGCAGTATTCACAAGCTGCCACCGTTGCTGGCTCTGGCCCCTCTGCACATGCTCAGTTTGCACACATGTACAAAAACTAAGCATGCACCAAGGGGGGTGGGGGAAGCTAGCAGCGGTGGCTCCTAAGCATAGAAAAATTGTGGCTGCTATTGAAGAAGGTCTTCAGCTGGCAGGGCTTGGGGATCTCTGCCAGCTACAGAAAAGGTTCTTCAATTTTGGGTGAGCCAGAGTCCAAGTGGGTGGGCCCCTGCCTACCTGGGCCCACTCATGGCTATGCCACTACCCACCACTAAATTTCCTTTGTTGTGGTCCCAGGCCTTCTTAAATTATCTTAAACATTTTTTCCCTACCACCACCACCACCACCACCACCACCACCATTGGGAGCCTATTCCATATATCCATTACATATCTAGTAAAGAAATGCTTCCTGGCCAAAACCTGGCTCAATGCACCTTTAAGGACCTCTTTCCCTAGTAACCCTGCCTCCAAGGTTTTCAGCATCTCCCCTTATCCTCTAACCCCCCCCCCCCCATTTGTTTAGCATCTCATCTCCCTTCCTCTACCACCATCTAATGTCTGTCTCTCCCCCCTCCATGCCACTATCAATGCCCCCTGCCTCCTGCCACACTGAGCCTGAGCTTAAAAAGATAGAGCACTGCACAGGCCTGCTCTGTAGCACAAAATTATCCTGCCCTCCTCTGACAGAGTCTGCCTTGCAGGGGGGGGGGGCAGGATAAGTAATGCTACAGTGTGGGTTTGTGCTTACAAGGCCCACACAGTGCTCTATTGCCTCTGGACTGGTGAAGGAGGAGGTGGGTGGTGGCAGTGGTAGGCCCAATATGGGGAAGTCTTTTGCACACACTGGAGCTGCACCACCACCACCCCCAAATTCTGCTAAACCAGGCAGTTACCTAGTCTACCCAGTGGGAGGACCAGCCCTGCCTCCACTGGGAAACTGTCCTTGCATTCACCATGCTTTCTGTAAAGAAGTATAGTCTTAGATTACTCCTGAGTCAATCCCCTTTTATTCTCATCCAAAGACTCCTCATTCTACATCTTTCTTTCAATTTAAAAAAGCCCACTTCCTGTACATTTATAGCATGGAGGCATTTAAGTGTCTATCATATCTCCTCTTTCTTGCCAGAGCTACAAATTGTGCTAGGAGATTTCAAAATGAAATCTCCACACATACAGTATTTTCACTCCTTCTCAAATTGTCCCTATGCACTTTTTATATGAGTAAAAGTACTTGTGTGGGTGGCATACATAGTAGGTGCAATAAACCATTGGCCTGAGATTCAGAGCAATTTAAGCAAGCAGGAAAAGCACCTGCCCCCTTAAATCCTACTCAGTAGGCTAGCCACCTATATTCAGCAGCACTTAACTGGCAGTGCCACTGAATACTGGCACTAACCAGCCATTTTGAAAGTGGGCAGGAGAGGGTTGTTCCGAAGGTTGAGTCAGGAGGCACTGGAAGCTATGTGGGTGCCAGAAATATTCAGTGCCAGTGCGCACATAGCTAAGCAACGAAATAGAATCACATAAAAAGCAGACCTAACTTTGGTTGCTTAGCTATGTGGATGCTGGCACGGAATATCAGCCGGCACCCATATAAGTACTGGGTAGTGGCCTGTAGCAGAGCCCCCCGCTCTCCCCTGATATCACTCCAATCCCTCCACTTGCCCCCAACCACTTCAATACCTCTCCCACCACTTGCAAATCACAGCAGGCCCCCCAGGCCTACTTGAAGAGGCCTGGTGGTCTAGTGGTTGTTGAGGCAGGTGCAAACCCCACTTGCTCCTTCCCCTTGTGGCTTCTGATAGAAAATGGCCTCCATAACCTCTAGTAGTAGTCTTGGGATATTATTTCTAGGGGATCAGCCTCGAGAAGCAAGAGTAAGTGGGGTTCACTCCTGCCTCGACAACTAATAGACCATCAGCACTCTTCAGGTAGAACCGGGGGGGGGGGGGGGGGCGCTACTGTGAATTGGGGGAGAGGGGGATCAGATTAATATTAGAGGGGTGGGGAGGGGGATTGGAGTGATGTTAGGGGGTAGAGGGGGACTGCAGTAATGTTGGGGGAGGCAGAAGGGAGGGCATATGGATTCCTCATCCAGGTCCCAGTCAATATTCAGGCAGGGCCCACATAACTCCTCATGGCCAGCACATGTCCAGTGAGAGCCAGATATTCAATTCCAGTGCCTGGACTTGGCTCTTCATTGAGTATTCAGAGCTAATTTAGAAAAAATATTGACCACTATTGGCTGAATATTGACCGGCACATTTTTACTCAGGTAAACATTATTACTGCCCCATTTATCACTTACTTTTGACAGAAAACCTGAAACCTCATTGGTTTAAGTCAATTATAAACAGGGCTTCTGATTGTAGGTTTTCAGTCAGTAAGCACTGATAAAACACCCCCCTAAAAAAAGATGCATAATAATAAGAGTAAAGTTGGTGTTTCTTTAAACACTGGAAAAACATAACTTTCCCCTAGCACTATTCCTGTGGCTCCACTCCATTTGTGTGCCTATTCTGCATTGATGACTCCTAAATGACATGAAAGGTGTACAGCAATTGTACCTGAGGCATGAAACACCAATAAATACAATTTTTTGTACCCCCCCCCCCCGAAAAAAAAATAACCAGCCCTCAATTTTTCAGAAAATAAGCACTTGAATATAGAAATACCTGAGAATAGAAGCCCTCATCATAAGATACTTCTGTCTCCTTGACTGAGGGCTGAATCATAAAGCTAGCACAGAGAGCATGATGTCTGCACACAATTTTCTGAGAACATGATGCAGAACAGGGTTTTGCGCAGAAGCTAAACCTGCACAAATCTTTACATTAGTGACAAGTGCACAGCATATTAAAATCAAGGGTAATGAGACTATTAGCTATTCCGCTCTGATGCAGAGAACTGAGCAGAAGACTTTAAGGTGAGCACAACACAGGAACTTAGACACCAGGTCTGAGGAGGTCTAGAAAAGTTAGCTTATTCTTCTGCAGTAGCATCTGTTTTAATGCCTGTTTTTTCTTTTTACTGTGAGCATATCAGTACTGCCAACTTTTTTGTGGCCTCCATGAAGAACGTGGGTTAAAAAAACAAAACAGGAGATGCGGCAGCTCTGCACACAGATCTGAGCAGATAAAAACTGCATCTGTGCATCTGCTGGAATGTTGTTAGAGCCGTACTGGGGCAGACCGATGGTCCATCTAACCCATTGTCCTGCTTCCAACAGTGGCCAATCCAAGTCACAAGTACCTGGCAGAATCCCAAATAGCAGAAAGATTCCATGCTACAAATCCCAGGGCAAGCAGTGGCTTCCCCCATTTCTATCTCAATAGCAGACTATGGACAAGTTCCTCCTCCAGGAACTTGTACAAACCTTTTTTAAACCCAAATATGCTGTTACCACATCCTTTGGTAATAAATTCCAGAGCTTAAGTATCACCATGTAACTTCATTGAGTGTCCCCTAGCCTTATTACTTTTTGAATACTTAAACAATTGATTCACATTTACCCATTCTGCTCCACTCAGAATTCTGTAGCTTTCTATCATATCCCCTTGCCCCGTGAGCTGTCTCTTTTCCAAGTTGCAGAGCCCTAACCTCAGGCTTTTCCTGATATGAGAAGAATTTCATCCCTTTTATCATTTTGGTGAACCTTTCCTAATTCTGCTATACCTTTTTTGAGATACACACAATACTCAAGGTGAGGTCGCATAAATATTGGCATCACAATAATTTTGTGTGTGTTGATAGCTTCTTTTTGCTCGAAGACGCACACAGTACTAGCTGCTCTTACTGCAAAACCCTGTGTGCACGCATCTGGCGTGCTCACCCTGATTAGGGCACATGGTCTGTGTGCATCAGATTTGCCTATAATTTGCTTAGTCCATCTGTGAGCAAAAATTGAGTGTTATGTTTGCATTAGAAGCCATGTACTTAGCCATCAGCACCTGGCTCTAATGCAGACTTTCTGAATGCCTTAAGCTTATGTCAAACTCAAAGGAGAAACTAGAGCTGGCTCTATTCCTTCCTGCAATCTCTACCACTAAATATAATAAATAATGGCTCTATTCCAGAATGATTAACAGCAGTGTTCAACCTCAGTTGCAAGCTTAGTAGCCTCTGTATTAGACCAACAGCATTTCCAGATGTGCAACCACAGTGACTGAAATAATCCTTGAGCAGTTTTTAGCTGTTTAGAAGGGTAAAGGTGTCAATCTGCTCACTTTTCATGCAGTGCAGCCAAAGCTTTTGTTGATGGGGCAGTTTAGGCCAGGTTTGGAAGCATCTTTGGTCAGTCTTGTTGAGCAAACATTGCCTGTTTCTATTCAGAGAGAATCTGTTCAGCTCATCCGCAGCTGGATTCTGCAAGAAGGGAAACAGATGGCCTTGTTCAACAGATGCACCTTTTTCAAATACCACCAGAGACCAAAATCCACAGGACCTTTTCTTTTTGTGGGAAAATAAAAATAACAAGCAATTTTACAGGTATCAGGACATCCAGATTTCAATGTTATTTCCAGATGTGTGATGCTGACCAAACTTTTCCCATACTGGGTTAGCAGGAATTGAATTCTATGCAGATGTTTGAGTATTTATAATATCAGTCTGTAATATCTCAATATCCTCTCACACTGAGCATGTGTCTCCAGGGGCTTCTGCCCAAGAGGGAAGGGCTAGGATGGCTGTTGTAGTTGGATTTGATCATTAGGCATGTAGATAACTGGGTGGCTGGTGGACATGAGGATCTCTTGATCACTTGCCTGCCTGGTACAAAGGTGGCAAACCTCACACAGCACCTAAATAAGATTTTAGACAGTACTGGGGAGGAGCCTGCTATCTTGATACATGTGGGTACCAATGACATGGGAAAATGTGGGAGGGATGTTCTGGAAGCCAAATTTAGGCTGTTAACATGTTCAGAAGTGCTCCCTGTTCCACACGTAGGACCCAAGAGATAAGCAGAGCTCTGGAGTCTCAATGCATAGATGAGGCAATGGCACAGGGATGAGGATTGTAGATTTGTTAAGAACTGGGCAACATTCTGAGGAAGAGGGAGCCTATTCTGGAAAGATGGGCTCCACCTTAACCAGGGTGGAATCAGGTGGCTGGCATCAACATTTAAAAAGGAGATAGAGCAGCTTTTAAACTAGAAACTGGGGAAGGCCGACAGTCGCTCAAAAGTGCATGTTCGGAACAAGGTATCTTTAAAGATATCACCAAAACGGGGAAGACAGGACATCCTGATAGCAAGGTTGCAATAGAGACCATAGTAGACCAGGTGTCTTTAAATACAGAGCAGATAGATTTTAAAGATTGCAAATTATCACTGTCAACTGCTGAGCAAGATGTAAATAGGAACAACAAACATTGTTTGAAATGTCTGTATGCAAATGCCAGAAGCCTAAGAAATAAGATGCGGGGGTTAGAATATATTGTAGTAAGGGCCTCTTTAATCAAGCTGCACGGCAATGCTGACGAAGTCCATTCAAAGTAAATGAGCTTTGTTGGCATTACCGCACTGGGACCGCTAACGTGGTTTGATAAAAGAGGCCCTAAATGAAAAGATAGAAATAATAGGCATTTCTGAGTCCTGGTGGAAAGAAGATAACCAATGGGACATGACACTGTAATACCAGAGTACAAATTATATTGCAGTGATAGGGTGGACCAAATTGGTGGAGGGGTAGCATTGTATGTTAAGGAGGGCCTTGAATCGAATAGACTAAAATTTCTGCAGAACACGAAACACATCTTGAAATCCCATTGGATAGAAATTCCATGTGTAAAGGGGAAAAGGATAGTGATAGGAGTGTACTACCATCCACCCGGCCAGGATGAACAGACAGATACAGCCATGTTATCAGAAATTAGGGAGGCTAACAAACTGGGGAATACAATAGCAATGGATGATTTCAATTACCTCAATATTGACTGGGTAAACGTAACATCAGGGCATGCTAGGGAGGTAAAATTCCTTGATGAGTCTTCAGGCCACACATTCACTTCCTGGACCTCACTGACCAGGAATGCCTGACTAGATTCTGTTTTGACAGGGCTGCCATACAGCACCTCTGTGACCAGCTACAACCCCTCCTCCAGCCCAGGACACACAGGAATAATCCTGTACCAGATTACCTGATGGTCACTGCCTCCCTTGTCTTTCTGGCCACTAGCACCTTCCAAACAGTGTTAGTAGTCAATGCAGGCCACTATCTCCAACTGCTTTGCCCACACCTCACATTATATTACCTTCCCCACTATCGCCCAGGCACTTCAGAACAACATGGCTCAGTTCTTCGCCATAGACCACTTCCCTCAGTCATAGGCGTCATCGACTGCATACACATTGCACTCAGACCCTCCGGGCACACAAGGACAGGGCCGTGCCAACACGGTAAGCGGGGTAAGCACCGCAGGGGGGCGCCGACCTCTGGAGGGCGCCCGCGCTATGCTTACCTTCGTCGCTTACTCCCTGTCAGTGTTTTCACTCTCATGCACAGGGATCTCTCAGCCCGGTGCCCAGTGGAGCCCTTCGTGGTGCAGGGTGACCTGCCATACACCCCCTCCTTTCCCGGGGAGCGAAATATCTGACCCTTCTGCCCACTCACCCGCCGCTCATCACAGTCGCCACTTTCTGAGCGCCGCCATTTTGCCTGCAGTGATGTAATCGGTCCGTTCTGATTAGTGGTTACTTACCGCACTTCTCGAGTTTTGCGGCACAAAGGTTCCAGCAGGGGGCGGTCCTTGGTACAGACTTTGCCTGTCGTGCCCGCCCCCTACCTTTCCTATCCACTGATTGGATACCATATGGGAGGAGGCGGGGAAAGCGGTGTCCTTACAGGGTCTTAGGCCCGCCCATCCTTCACCCTATAAGTCTTATCAAATCCTTCTTGCTGTTGACTCCAGTCCTTTCCCATGCAATGATTGGATATCATAGGGGAGGAGGCGGGGCAAGCAGCGCCCTTGTTCTCCCAGGCCTGCCCCTTCACTGTATAGTATGAATGCACCCTGTATCTCCACCCCTCTCCCTCTCCTGTGCTCTATTGGTTATGGAGGAAAAAAGAGGAGGGGCATAGCACACCCGAAGACTCTCGGGTTCACCAGCGTGGCGGGGGGGGGGGGGGGGTTCTTCATGATCAGGATGAATCAGCCACACGAACCCAACCACTTTCCCCTGCAAGAAGGGCCCTTTTCAAGCTTTGCAGAGCTAATCGATTCAGGGCACCATTGAATTACTCACTTATCATGCTGTGTAGAGAGAACCTCCATTATAGGTAAGTAAACTCACAATTTCAGTCTAAAACAGCTAACCTGGGTGAGGGAGGGGGACCTTCAGAGGACCACAGCACATAATACCTCTTTGTTTAGTCCATCCCCAGTGCCCCAGAGTTTGCCCCCAGCATTACTCCCTGCCACCAGTCAATCCAGGCACAGCCAGTCTAATCACAGATACAGTGCTTAAAGGCTGTTTTTAAAACATATTTAAGAGGGACATGGATGGGAGGGCAGGGCCCAGGGAGAGGACAAATTGCTGGAAATGGAGGGGAGGGGAGAGAGGAGAATTGCTGGATATGGATGGAGGAGGGAAGGGCAGAGAGGGACAAGGATGATGGGAGGGCAGGGCCCAGGGAAAGGAGAAATTGCTTGAAATGGAGGGGAGGGGAGAGAGGAGAATTGCTGAACATGTATGGAGGGGAGGGAAGGGAAAACAGAGGAAGGAGATGCACATGGATGGAGGGGAAGGGAGAGAGAAGAAATGCTGGGCATAGATGGAGGGGAAGGAAGAGAGAGGAAGGAGATGAGATGAGGGGAAAGGAAGAGAGGAGAAAAACTGCACATGGAGAAAATACAGTCAAGTCTGCGGAGGACCCAGCTTTTACTTATGGATATAGAGCAAGAAATGAAGAAGAAAGGAGGAAAGTAAAGAAATAAATAAATGGAAAGGAAGCCCTGGAAAGGGAGTTAAGAGGACAGATAGCAGCAGAATCAGATACTGGGCCAGCATGATCAGAAAAAGAAAGTCACCAGACAACAAAGGTAGAAAAAAAATCATTTTATTTTCATTTTAGTGTTTGGAATATGTCCACTTTGAGAATTTACATCTGCTATCTTATTTTGCAATGTATAGCAATTTGTTTCTAAGAATATTGCTGACAATTCCTGTTTCCTTTGCATCTCGTGTCACACGGGGGGGGGGGGGGGGGGGGGGGGGGGGGGTGCCAACTGATGGTCTGCAGGGGGGCACCAGAGACCCTAGGCACGGCCCTGCACAAGGAGACCTATAGAAATAGAAAATCATTTCACTCTATGAACATGCAGGTCATGTGTGTTGCCCATGGGAGATTGTGGATATGTGTGCCTGCTACCCAGGCTCCATACACGATGCCTATATCCGTCAGCATTCAGGAATCTACAGTAGATTTGACCAAGGGGAGATAACCAGCATCTGGCTCCTAAGTAAGCAGTATAGAGATTGCAAAACTCCATACTCCCTCCCCCCCCTAACCTTCAATATCCTCCCTCTAGATGCCCCTACAAATCCTAACCATTACCCCACCTCCACAAGGTCACCATACCAGCCAGTACACACCCATGTCTGTGATTCTGCTTCCTTCCACTGGTGACTGAGGCTACCCCCAGCATATCTGGCTCATGGCTTCCATAGTCCACCCCCAAAATGAGGCAGAGGAGAAGGCATAAGAGCACCTGACCCTTATAGAATGCACCTTTGGTCAGTTCCAGAATAGAATCTGATGTCTGGACCATTCTGGAGGGGAGCTTCTCTACAGCCCTGAAAAGATGGCCAAAATTTTGATTTTGCTCACATCTTTTTCAGTAGTAGCTCAAGATGAGTTACATTCAGGTACACTGGATATTTCTCTGTCCCAGGAGGGCTCACAATCTAAGTTTGTACCTGAGGCAATGGAGGGTTAAGTGACTTGCCCAAGATCACAAAGAGCAGCAGTGGGATTTGAACCAGCTACCTCTGCATTTCAAGACCAGTGTTCTAACCACTAGGCCACTCCTCCACTATAGGCACACAGGATGGGTTCTGAGACTGCTGGAGGGCCTTGGGTGAGCAGGTACTGGCTGGGAGGTAGTATGGCACTGTGCTGTTTCACAAAATGGGCCATTGTTAGCATTTTTGTCAGGGATGTGAGTGTGTGTATGTCCCCATGCCTATGTGTCCTACAGCTGGGTGGGAGATGGCAGGGGACCCTGTCAGAGCCATCGATCCTTTTGGCCACCTCTGCTGGGGCTCCCAGAAGAAAGGCAGTTTCCAGATGTCAAGGTGGGAAACCTAGGTTTGGGGGCATCTATCTGTGGTGTACTGATGCTAGCTGTTTTAGGGCCCTTGCTGATGGCAGTGGCTGCACATCACCCCCATGACTCATGCCCATACTTTAGGAGTTTCCACACCAGGGTTCAGGGGACCCTAGCTTGGGCCTTGAGGGATGTCTCACAGGTCAGCATACTGACCTTTGGAGTAGACAATGGCATATCCAATGAGTGTGGGTTAGGGGGCATGAGAGAAAATCCATTTTGGGGGGCAACTTATACTGTGAAAACTCTCTCTGGTTAGTGTACTGTCCTCCTTGAACACTCCTTTGTCAGATGCTTGGTTGACATAGGGGTTAGAGCTGTGTTCCCCCAATCCATGGGATGAGGTTTAGTTCCCACTGTGGGTGTTTGGGGTTACTGTTTTATTTCCCCTGCCATGGCAGCTGCAATGTGCTAGGTAGGTGTGTGTGACACGGTGGCCACTTTTCTATTGGTTGCTGGAGAATGGTGTCCAAAGGGCTTCCCCTCTCCTCCTTTCCTTTCCATGTCATCTCATAGGTTGGGGATTGGCTGCAACACATTCTAGTAGATATGAAGGTTGTGGGCACACTGTAAGGAGGGTAGCTGCATACTCAGGCCTTGATCGGGGACAGATGGCAATAGGCAGATTGGGGGGGGGGGGAGGTTGAGGGGGGTGGATATGCATTACACAGGCACAGGTGCTGTGTGAGCTGAGGTGGTCATGGGGACAGAGGGTGGCATGGTGGCCTTTCTCTGGAGCATGTGTACTGTTGCTGGGAGGTGGGGATAGGCAGTGGTGTAAAGCAGGTGTGCCTTTGGGCAGCTCAATATACTGTAGTGAGCTGCTGACAACATTCCCATCACTATGTAGGCATGGACCAGGATGGGGGGCGGGGAGGGTTAGGGGGTCCAGATATGTGCAGTCCCTCATTTAAGCATTGAATGATGAGTGAAGGGGGCCCCATAATTAGTTGTCATTGGATAATCTGTGCATTCTGATTTCAACAATGTTTTATTTTTCTTTCTTATAAAAAAAGCAATAACATGTATTGCAACAACAAAGAGACCTCAGTGCATCTGATTCTGCCTATGTATGGTGCTTGCACATGAGCAGTGCTGTGATCCTGGGGGGAAATGCTTCACACTCACCTTTCTAGGCTGCTCCTTATAGATCTCCATGCCCTCATGGAGACTTTGTGTGGGGGTGGTGTTTCATTATTTGTCTCCAGGAGGAGCAGTAGCTCTATCCCCAACACAGAGAAATTTGGTTCCCTTCTCAGAGACATAGCTGGGCATTCTGATGAACATTCCTTCGCATGCAGAGGTATACACGCATGTTTTGCATGTGGAGGGAACGTCTTGCCACTGCTGTTGATATTTTATCGATGCGAGGACCAGTACTGTCATTGCACGTTTTGCATAGTGTATTTTTGATTGGCAGAAACATTTATCTCCAAATATCTAGGAAGTTTTCTTTGTGTCCTCTCAAAACGTTTTTTTTTTGTGTGTGTATTTTTGAATATCGGAAAATATTTATTTACTTCTACCATTATGGAAATGGTTTTTAAATGCTTGCTAATAAACGTTTATTTCGCCATTTGGACGTCATATCGAAAATGCCCTTCCTTATCAGTTTAGTCAGAGAGAGAGAGAGAGAGAGAGAGAGAGAAATCTATCAGCCATGGATCTGGTAAAGTTTGGTACAAATTTCCAGCCTGGAAGATCCATATCAGATCTCCTTGGGAAGAAGTTACTGGCTTTTTTTTTTTCTCTGGGAGTAGAGGAGTGTGGTAGCCATGTTAGTCCACTCTTAAGGTTATCAATAGAAATCAAACAAAATAAAAACATGGAAAAGAAAATAAGATGATACCTTTTTTATTGGACATAACTTAATACATTTCTTGATTAGCTTTCGAAGGTTGCCCTTCGTCAGATCGGAAATAAGCAAATGTGCTAGCTGACAGTGTAGCACATTTGCTTATTTCCGATCTGACGAAGAAGGGCAACCTTCGAAAGCTAATCAAGAAATGTATTAAGTTATGTCCAATAAAAAAGGTATCATCTTATTTTCTTTTCCATGTTTTTATTTTGTTTGATTTCTATTGATAACCTTTTTCTCTGGGGAAATCCACAGAATTTTCCATACTCAGTCCAGGCTAAAATCCTCTTGGTTCGAGTTTGACATGGCAAATTTTGTGGAATCCTATTGATGCAAGAATAAGTTGCATTAATTCCCCTTTCCATCCCACACATATTTGATAACTGTCCTGAGCAATGCCTCAATTTCAGGGTCTTTGAAAAACAAGTGATATGGATTGATATTTAGTACGTTCAGAACATTGGCAAAAATGCATGCAAATAGTTAACAAGTTAAAGGTAAGCAGTATTGACCTTGATTTGTTTGGCTAAGATGTAAAGATTTTTGAAGGTCAAAGGTGCCCTTGTGTAGTGTTTCAGAGTCTAACTGTGCCTGACCCACTAACATGAAGCTGCTGTGGCCTGCAGTTTTGAAGAGAGAAACAAACCAGGGGGGAAGGGGGAAAGGGAAAAGGGGAGAGAACAGGAAATGGAATGAGGTGTTTCAGGAAGTTGTCAGGAGTTGACTGATTGATTCCAGACGGTGAGGGTCAGCCTCCATGACCCAGGAAATACTCACTGGGGAAAGCTGTTGGCTTGTGCAAAGGGGGAGGGTCCAGGGAGTTAGAGACTGTGGTGAGATTCACATTCCACTTCCTTTCTCCCAGTAATATTCATTTTTAACTCTTACATATAAACAGAATTTCATGGTTGCCACAGTTTGCTCAAAGTGACATGAATTTCAGAGCACCAAACAAGAAGATATATCAAGAAGAAGAAGAAGCTATTTATTTCTGCATGTCACTTATTCAGTTATGCTAAAAAAAAAATCTATTAAAACAATGCATTCTAAAAATGTATTCTATTCTTTGCCCACTGTAGTGTGGAGTTTAAATTTCCATTCAGAACTCTTTGTCATAAATATTAAGGTTACTAGATTTATGGTGGGCATGTCTAAGATACTTGCAGGTGCATTTTTGAAAGAGAAGGGCGCCCATCTTCCGACGCAAATCGGGAGATGGGCGTCCTTCTCGCAAGGTCGCCCAAATCGGCATAATCGAAAGCCGATTTTGGGTGCCCTCAAATGCTTTCCGTTGTGGGGACGACCAAAGTTCACGGGGGGGGGGGGGGGGGGGGGGGGGGGGGGGGGTGTCGGCAGTGTAGCGAAGGCGGAAGGCGGGACTGGGGCGTGCTTAGGAGATGGGCATCCTCGGTCGATAATGGAAAAAAGAAGGGTGTCCCTGATGAACACTTGGCCGACTTTACTTGGTCCATTTTTTTTCACGACCAAGCATCAAAAAGATACCCGAACTGACCAGATGACCATCAGAGGAAATCAGGGATCACTTCCCCTTACTCCCCCAGTGGTCACTAACCCCCTCCCACTCTAAAAAAATCTTTAAAAATATTTTTTTGCCAGCCTCAAATGCCATACTCAGGTCCATCACAGCAGTAGGCAGGTACCTGGAGCAGTTGTAGTGGGTGCAGTGTACTTCAGGCAGGCAGGCAGACCCAGGCCCATCCCCCCTACCTGTTACACTTGTGGTAAATGTGAGCCACCCAAACCTCACCAGAAACCCACTGTACTCACATGTAAGTGCCCCCCTTCATCCCTAAGGGCTATGGTAGTGGTGTACAGTTTTGGGTTTTGGGGGCGGGGTTGGGGGGCTCAGCACCCAAGGTAAAGGAACTATGCACCTAGGACCTTTTTCTGAAGTCCACCAGTGCCCCCTAGGGTGCCCGGTTGGTGTCCTGGCATGTCAGGGGGACTAGGGCCCTACGAATTCTGGCTCCTTCCATGACAAAATGGCTTGTATTTGGTTGTTTTTGAGATGGGCATCCTCGGTTTCCATTATCGCCGAAAACCAGGGATGACCATCTCAAAAACAACCTAAGAATGACCATCTCTAAGGTTGACCTAAATTTCATGATTTGGGCGTCCCTGACCGTATTATCGAAACGAAAGATGGACGCCCATCTTGTTTCGATAATACGGGTTGTCCCGCCCCTTTAAGGGGCTGTCCTGCGAGGACACCCTCATGAAAACTTGGGCGCCCCTTTCAATTATGCCCCTCTTGTTCTCCCAATGGGAGGAAGATCATCTTCTGAGATCCCAGAATGAGAAGCAGGGGGTAGGGGGCCATTCCAGCCCTGAGCAGAACTATTACTTCCAGGTGGACATTCAGAACAGTGATTATCATCATAAGACAGGTGGAGGCAACCTGCAGGCCATAGTTATAAGAGATCCAAGGAAGTTTCTCTTTTGATCATCAAATGTCAATGTATAGAATTTTCTGACACAAATATGTTAACAATCCAATTTAGCTATCTGGGCTATGTCCTGTGTAGAAGGGAAATCAACACCAGAAAGAATCAAATCAGCCAATCATATTCAGCTTTGTTTAGAACATAAACATTCTTTTTCCATGGGACATAAATTTTTTATTACATTTGTACCCTGTGTTTTCCCACTCATGGCAGGCTCAATGCAGCTTACATGGGGCAATGGAGGATTAAGTGACTTGCCCAGAGTCACAAGGAGCTGTCTGTGCCTGAAGTGGGAATTGAACTCAGTTCCCCAGGACCAAAGTCCACCACCCTAACCACTAGGCCACTCCTCCACTTTAGGGGGGGGGGGGGGGGGGCAATTCTAGAACCTACAAGTTTGGTGCCTCAATGCTGTGTGCTGAGCTCCAATTCTATAATGGCATCTTGGCACCAAGATTCTGTTATGGAATAGTAGTGTAAGTTAGAATCGATGCGCCTACATTTAGCTGTGCTCACTTATGACAGACAGGTCTATGACTGTCATAAGCTAGTGTGCCTAAGTGCGCCATGCAGTGTACGCAAAATATAGTACTCTATAAGGGACACATATAAGTAGAAGACATACCCATGTCCCACCTATGCACCACCCACAGGTACGCGCCACCTGCAGTTACGGGTTATAGACTTATGCACTTTATTATAGAATAGTGCTTAGTGTACTTAACTGCATAAGTGCCAATTAAGGTGCCACTTCTATGCACAACTTACATCTAACTGCACAGTTGGATTCTTTGGATACAGTCCCAAGATTCCTTATATTGCTCACTTTATTTATTTAGACTTATGACTTGCATCTTCTATATGTTTAATGCAATGTACAGAATTATGGGGGTGATACAGAAAAGTACGTAAATGGTCAGCATGAGGTGCTAAGTGTATAAGTATTTTTCTTTGAATTTTTCAGGCCATGAAAATGACAACAGGAGACATATTCATTTGAAAAATCAATTTATATGTTCTCTCCAAAAAATAGTTTTACAGTCAAGCTCAGTATCTTGCTTCTCGTTTTTGTTACTCACCTCCATCTGGTGTCCTTCCTTTTTCTGTTCTATTTCATTTCTCTCTGCCTTTTGTTTCTTTCTTTCAGAATGGATATTTTAATATTTTTCTGCTCTCTTCTGCTTCCCAGTTCTTCCTTCTTTTCTCATCTATTATTCTACTTTTTCTTCAGATTCCTTCCCCCCCTCCTCCATCCTTCTCTACAATCCAGGGCCATATCTCTCACCTCTCATCTCCATTTCTATCTATCTCCATCATTTCTGGTCCTCCTTTCTTCTTCTCTAGTTATCTTCTCGATCACAAGTTTTTCTTTCCTCTCATTCTCCTCCATTCTTCTCCATGTCCAGGGTTCTTTCTCTCAATTAATTCTTAGTCCTCCTTCTCTCTCCTTCCTGTCCTTATCCATCCTCTCTCCTTCCTGATCTCTAGTAATCTACCTGATGTCGCCTCCTCTCTTCCCTCTCTCTTCTTCATGGGTCCTTTCTTTCTCTGATCAAAACATGAGCCTCTTGACTTTTCCATTGTTATGTCTCTTCTCTATGCTCTTCCTGCCCCTTCCCCCATCCTGGCTCTTCATACATTCAGTCTTTTGTTCTGCTTTCCTTCTGTCCCCCATTTCCAGTCACATGACTCTCTCTCTCTCCTTCCATCATAGGTCCCTATCTCTTCTTTCTCCATCCAACATTCATATCTGTAATCCTCTCTGTCTACCCAGAATTCTCTCTCTCTTTGAATGCTACCCGACACCTACATTAATAAAATCTTTCCGTCCTCTCTCCCTTTGTTCTCAGTCCTTTCTCCCAAGGTCCTCTGCCCCTTTGTCCTCAGTTCTTTCTTACTGTCTCTTTCTGGTATCTCAGGTCCTGTCTTCCAAATGTCCTTCTATCTCCCTCCCTCACATACCATATTTTTCCATCCAAGGAATATTCTCTCCACATCCTCCCACCAGCTCTGTTCTTCGGTTAGGCAATCCTCACATCTTCATGTTACAACAGCCATCACCATTACAAGGCTAATTGCAGTCACCCATTCCTAATACCCTCTGTTCCTATCCCTCCTATGTCCTCAGTGTGACTTGGCTTCCCCATGGTGAGATCCTCTCTTCCCAACATTCCCTATTACAACCTGCCATGTTTGTCACTCATCTCTTGTTTACTTTCAGGAAAGTAGTGAAATGGCACTTAACATAGCATCAACTTCCTGTGTTGGTGTGGGGTCACCTTCTGCAGGGGGGGTGGAGCTTCCATAAACATACAAACTCAGAAAACCATCAATGCTTTCTCTTAGCTGTTTAATATTAAAATGCATGATCTTCAATTATACATTTTTACAGGATCCTTCAGGGATGAATGGCATTGGGATAATTATGATAATTGAGTTTTAATTATTAAAATCTTGTGTTTGTGTTGGGAGGGGGCTAGAAATCTGAAAAACAATTAAAAGGGGGGGGGGGTTCAAGGATGAAGTTTTGCCAGGGGTACTTAATTCCGTAGTACCAACGTTGTTCTATTTGTAGTCTTCTTGATAACTTGCTCAAGCGACTTTCCTCTATGACACAGTTCTATACCATTTAGACTAAGCAAATGTGGTCTATGCTGGTCTTCCATCCTATCTCCTTAAGTGTCTTCAAGCAGTTCGAAATACAGCTATTTGCATTCTATCTATCTCCTGCCAGCAAACTTGATCATATAAGTCCCTAATTCATACAACATCATTGGCTAAAAGTTTCATACCACATTCAGTTCAAAGTTAGTTTGTAAGTTCACAAAGCTCTTTATTGTAACTGTCTTCCCTGTTTAGCCACTCTTTTGTTTCCTTTTGTGACTCCTAACGTTCTTTGAACATCTAATGGGCATCAGTTAGTTCATCCCGCCCCCCCCCCCCCCCCCCCCCCCCGTTTACTCAGCTCATTTAGAATCTATTAGAAATCGAGCCTTTGTTTCTTAGGTCCCCTCTTCTGGAACTCCTTGTCTCCTGAAATTCTACATGGCTCCTTTTTCCCTAAGTGCAAGACGGCTTTAAAACTCATTTTTTCAATTTGGCATATGGAGATGGGGTATGGGTCTGTCCTTCAGTGCACGTTAATCTCTTGCTACCCTTCTTTTCTCTGTCCTGTCAAAATTATAGTATTCTTTTCTGATTAATATCCTATGTTTTTAATTTTGATTGTACACCACCTTGTTTTTATAAGAAAGACAGTTTATAAAATTGTGAGAAACCATAAACCATAAGTGCATGTGTAGATTTGGTTTTCAAAACTATGCCCATTTTTAAAAAAAATTTTTTCAGCCAATACAACAGGCAGGTAGAAATCTGCACAAACTGGACATGGGAGGGAGGGTGGTGCCCCTAAATGTTGTGGGTGCTAATGCTAAATTGGTCCTTCTCTTTCCTCCTTCCGTTGCCGATAAGACTCCCCCCAGAGTGAGCAGGCAAACTACACTGATGCTTTTAAGCCTAAATAATTCATAGGCAGTTCTCTTTTAAACCTGTACCCAGGTAAGTTTGCATTCAAAATGACCCCCTATCTCTTCAAAATGCATGTTGGTAGGAGATTTGTTGAAAATTGTCAGCTTGCCAACTTTCTCTGTATGTCTGGTCTCTCTTAACTAACACAGTTGGAATATTCTGATATCAAGGAAATGAAATGACAACTTCAAACATTCTTTTTTGTTGTTGTTACTCTGTGAGATTTTTAAGAATGTGGATGTTTTCATTTGGTTTTATCCACAATTTTACCTTACCTAGAAGTAAGAGTAGATGGTCCATTGGAAACAGTTCCACATGTTTAAGCTCCTATGGGCCACGTGAGCCACTGTACACTGAGCAGAAGGAAGATCCTTGCACTGAAAGCTTGCAGGACAGTAGTAAATTGGCATTCTTGGTCAAAGAGAGCTGAGACTAATACGCCTGATATTTAAAACCATGTAGGACCCTGTTTACTAAGGCACGTTAGCATTTTTAACATGCCTACAATTAGCGCATGCGCTAACCGTGTAGGTGCCTATAGAGATATTGAAGACACGTACACGGTTAACACATGTACATGGTTAATGCAAGTTAAAGACGCTAACGCGCCTATAACACGGCTTAGTAAACAGGGCCCTTAACCAGTTATCTGGCAATATTCAGCAGGGGATTGCTGGCTATCTCCCTCTGAATGTTGCCAGTTAGCACTTTGCAGATAACTAGTTATATTGCACAATATAACTGGCTATCTGCTAATATTCAACACATCACTGGCTAAGTTTGGTGACCAAATTAGGCCGCTGAAATAGCAGCTTATCTTTGGCTGGTTTAAACTTAACTGGCCAGCACTGAATATTGACTTGGCTGGTTAAGTTGAAACCAGCCAAAAATAAACCAGATATTCAATGCCGGTCACAGTAAACGACACGGCATTGAATATCCTGGCTCAGCGCCAATTGCGGGAGGCAGGCCGGCTACCTCTCATGGTCTGAATATTGGCCCCAATATGTTCCAAATGGATAGCTCCAAAGGTAGAACCTCAAAGAACTCAGTTATCCTAAAATGTCTTCAACCAGCTGCACCACAAAAAAGGCAATGAATTAATTCTTGCTTCCTGGTCCTCACCTGAATTTAACAAACCCTTTTAAAATTGTTGGCTATGCACAAATTTGGGGCTTTAATGTAGTTTTATTGTTCTGTGATGTGTGTGTATTGATTTTTTTTATTTATTTTTATTAATCAACCAGCAATACAGACTGAATTGTTTATATTTTATAATTGGTATTTTTATTGTAATCCTTGCTATTGTAAATGGTCCACAGCATATTTGATTGGCTAGAGATAATTTGAATAAATAAATTGATGAGTCATTATCAAAAATACTACTACTACTACTTATCATTTCTATAGCACTACTAGATGTACACAACGCTGTACACTTGCACATGAAGAGATAGTCTCTGCTCAACAGGCAAAAGTATGAATACTGTAGCATTTCATGTTAAAATAATTTATTCATGTGACTGTCTTCTGCACCAAGTTGGGTATTGAAAAAAGAATTAAGATCCTTTCTATATGTGTTCTTTTTCAGGTTGTGTTATCGACGACAGTGAATGTTGATGGACATGTGCTGGCAGTATCTGACAACATGTTTGTTCACAATAATTCCAAACATGGACGGAGGGCAAGACGACTTGACCCCTCTGAAGGTATGGCCCCTCATCTAGAGTATGGGATCCAAATGAATGTAAAAATTCGCTGTAGGCGTTCCTGCTTTCCTTTTTAATCCTTTTCTGGAAAGCAGTGGCAGACTGACCAGTCTATTACAGGGCTGCCATGAGACTGAACCGGGCCCGGGGCAGGGCCGCTGCCACTCCCCCCCCCCCCCCCCCCCCCCCGATTGCTGCCACTACTGAAATACCTTGGCTGGCAGGGATCTCAGGCCCTGCCAGCAGAAGATGTCTTCTTCCTCCAGCGCTGACTGCCTGCTTCTGCGGCTGCTTTTCCTCTCAGGGCATGCTCGGTTTCAAAACCGAACATGCGCACCTGAGAGGAGCGCTCAGCAATAGGCAGAAGAGCAGTGCTGGAGGAAGCTCCGGGTCTTCCCCAGCCTCCAAGGGAGGGCCCGGTGCCGGAGTTTTCTCTTCCCTGCTCCTGGCAGGATGTGATCACTTGGGTCCCTTCAGGAGCAGTAGAGAGAGAGAGAAAGAGAGAGAGAGAGACCCTGGCACTGGGCACCCCTTGGAGTCCTCGACCCAGGGAATTTTGCGCCCCCCCCCCCCCCCGCCGCCCCCTTTCGGCGGTCCTGGTCTGTCAATAGGGCAGTGCCTAAGGACCCACAGCAGTAGGGGGCCCACTTTACCCCACCCAGTAACAGACAGTAATATATGTCAGATGGATGGTTAAGTGTCTAAGGTTCTTATTGCCTGGGAGTCCAGAGCACTGTAAAGACTCTCTTTATCTTCCTTACCATTCATCATTACTAATGTAAATTAAGTGTAACACAAGGTGTATGACATGGGCAATATATGCATCCATAGCGGTAAGAGTATGGTCTTTAGTACCAATGGAATCTTCTTTAAGAAATGATTTACATCAAAGCAATGGCGGTCCTAGGGGGGCGGACACCCGGGACGGCGCCCCGCCCACCCGGGTGCAGCACCCCCCCCCCCCCCCCGATGCAGCGCGGACCCCCCCGGGTGCATTACCACCCCCCCGGGTGCACGCCGCTGGGGGGGGTACCGCAGCGCGCGCCTGCTCAGAGTTCCCTGACTTCACGCATTCACTGGAGCTCCCTCTGACCCGGAACAGGAAGTAACCTGTTCCAGGGCAGAGGGAGCTGCAGCGAACGTGCGAAGTCAGCGAACTCAGAGCAGGCGCGTGCCTCAGCATCCCCCAGCGGCGTGCACCCGGGGCGGACCGCCCCCACCGCCCCCCTTGGTACGCCACTGCATCAAAGAGCTCATTGTTATTTATAGTATGCCCATTGCACATTTAAGGGACCCTAATTATTCAGTGGTAGATGTTCCAACCCCATTCAGTAAGCTATCCTCAGATATACAACAACATTTAGCCACACAATGCTGCTGAATATCCCCTCTGACCACAGTGGCACTGTGTGGTTAGTGCCACTGTGTGGTTAGTGCCAGGGAGGTATGTGGGTGGAGTCACAGAGAAACTAGCAGTTATGCCAGTACTGGCCATATTCCTATCTTTGCCTGCTTGGCTGTGTAGGTGCCACCCATGAAGTTGGTCCAGCACCCACATAAATTCCTGGTTGGCAGCTGACCTGGATATTCAGTGCAGGTGCCCATACATGTTTCCAGCATTGAGTATCTGTTAAATTCAGCCTGTGATTAGGAGCTTTAAAAAAGCTGACCATCATAGACTGAATATCAGAGAGTAAGCATTTTTCCCCATAGACATCCAATGAGAGAAAACCTTTAGTAAAAAGGCCTCTTAGTTGCTCATAAAGGCACTTCCTACATTAGAAGCTACATAAGACAAAGGCCTTGTCATGCTTCTCAGGTTGATGAGGTTGGATATCCTGCAGAAAGTATCCGAGCCTCTGGGGAAAGAGTGTTCCAGCAGTCACTCAAGAGAGACAACTGCTGGCCTTCTTCTAGACACACGTGTTCTAGGTTCCAGAGTGAAGCATGTTTTCTAGAGCCTTGCCAAGACTTGTCACTACAATGGCTGTATTGTAAGGGAGAGTTCAAAAACTGAAGGAACAATCCCAAGTGGTTTGTAAATGAAGGATCCTGGCACCATAGCCCTAGTAGGGGCTAGCTCTGATTGAGCTGGAAGCCTAGAGGAATCAATGCAAAGTGCTAGATTCAATGAAACAGAATGTAATAGGATCTTCCTCCAAAGTCCCCTCACTTCGGTCTCAGAAGTTTATTACCAATTGCCTACTAATTGTACTCCAGCTGCCTTGTATAAGCAAAGCAATGTAAGGGTGAGCAGTGCAATGCTGTTCTCGCTGGGGCACTGACTTCAGATCATTTGTATGGACATCCCCATTTTAGAAAGGACGTATAAGCTGGAATGGAGACGTCCAGGTCAGGATGTCTCGGGCTTCACAAGTATTTTAGAACAGAGTCTGCTGATGTAGAGGCTATTCTAAAATACAGTAGAAATGAATGTTAATGCACTGAATGCACACAGTATAAACATTCATTTTCGAAAAGAAATATAGAAAACTTCAACAGGTTGAATCCAGCACATACATGGTTATGTTGTAGAATTGCAATGTAATACATATGTGTCAGCACACACATGGTTATCTTAGCCAGCTTGTAAATATAAACATGTATGTTCCTGATGCTGTCAAGAGACCAGTATCCGTTACTTATTTGGCTTTTTGGGGGCACAAAAACCACCAGGGATTAAGGAGGCAACCTCCCCTAATCCCTCCAATGCAGTGCTGCTCAATCGTAGCAGTTTGCCAAAACCTAAACATGCTTGGTAGCAGGTATAAATCCTGATGTCGATCTTATGGGACATAGACATTTGTTCCCCTTCTGGAGAATACATGTGTATTTTCTGGACACACCTTAATCCCACCCAAAACATGCTCAGACCATGCCCCCTCATTTGCATGCTTGTAGATTTTTGACTTGCATAGTCCTGGTTTGTAAAATAGGAATGTTGTTTATGCAAGATAAAATTTTAAGTACTGGTTTATGCACAGCTCAAACACAAATAGCCTTTCTAAAATGACCACCCTAGTGTCCTATAGTCCTAGAAGACATTTAAACAAAAATCTTTCCGTACCTCAAATCTAACATTTCAAAGCCCATATGAGTAAAACATGGTGGTGATGGGATTAAAAATAGAGAGGTCTGATGCCAATTAAAATACTTTAGTGTGAGAAATGGTTCTGAAGAAAAGGTAGAAAATGGTACCTTTATTGACCTGCTAGAAAGGGAGTCTCCGTCCTGAGCAGCCAGAACTGGAAACTTGCTTTGAGGGTTGCTTAATGAAACAGCCGTGACACGTACAAGAAATGTAAGGATAAGCAGGTCAGTGTTTCTTAAACATAACTACTGCAAGAAATAACACAGCAGTCAGACTGAAGCTGACACTAATTGATTATGTTTGTTTGGTCAAGTCAGAATCACAGCCCGCTCTGAACCCTCCCTAGGACAGGACTGCAACTTAGCAATTACATGCTTTGTATTGTTGAACAGCCACAGGAAAAGAAAAGAAATACCTTGCATAATCCATTCTCCGTCCCCCTCCCCTCTGCAAGTGAGAAGACCTTCTGATGTTAGCAGAGTAGGCAAAATAAGTTATTTTGCTATATTTTGTTGCCCCTTTTAAAATCTGGCCTATATCAACCAAAAAAAAAATATAGAGAGAGAGAATTAATGAACTGGAAGAAAATGATTGAATCAGTAAAGAATTTGCGGTGGTGTTAATTTCCCCCAGCGGGCAGTGAAATGGTAGAAGAAAGTCCCAGGATTCTGAGCTAGGAAGCTGTCCAGTTTTTCCTTGACTGATTGGATGTGATTGACTGACTGTTCAAAGTAGGCTCATGTTTTTGGAGTCCTGCCAAAATTCTCCTGCACCTTTGACCTTGTCAACATTGAGAATAGAGTGATGGATTGACTTTGCTTATGGCCTGGAAACCATATTGGGTTCTTGATGATATATAGTGCAGAGGCCTACACATGTGGAAGAGGAAAATAAATCTCATACAGTTAACCAAATTGTTAGAAGATTCTTGATAGTGAGAAAAGCAATCTGTTAATACCCTCTTTAATTTGGGATTACTTAAAGAGTTCACTGATGCTGGAGAATGGAACAGATCCATGCAACCTTTTCTTGGCGATCATCTTACAAAATATAATAATGGCACAGGATTTTTAAAAACATCTTCAACATGTCCATTAAATAGACACATTTCTACTCAACATTATATTTTGGGCTTGCTCACAATATAACGAGACTACATTAAGTGCTAGCAATGAACTGTCAGCTAATTAATTGAAGCAAATTCAAATCCCCCATATTTTTACTTCCTCAGACTAGGGTGATAGATTTGGAAAGTTTTGCTCAGCCTCTTCCCTCCCCGTATCCCTTGCAACTGTATGACTAAACACAGAATATTTACAAAGCCAAAGTGAAGCTCTAATGTAACAAAAAATTATTTTGTTTAGCCACTCCTTGTATCAAAGCTATTAGCCCAAGTGAAGGCTGGACTACTGGAGGCGCCATGGTCATTATTATAGGAGACAACTTTTTCGACGGTCTGCAAGTTGTGTTCGGGACAATGCTGGTATGGAGTGAGGTAAGCCGATGTAAAATGCTAACACTGCAACTCATCCTCTTCCAAGATGATTACATCAATGAGTCTTCTAAATGGTGAAATAACATACCTAGATAGCAGTACTTCTCAACTGTCTCCTGGAGGCATACCTAACCAATTGGGTTTTCAAGATTACCACACTGACTGCCTGAGGTTAATCAACATATATTGGAAACTGTTTTGCAAATACTTGCTTAACCTACATAGTGCTGTTCTTGCAAGGGGGAATACAAGGGGCAGAACATAGACAGGACTCCCAATTAGACACATAGGGGGAGATTCTATATATATGGTGCCTGGAAAATCCACGTGGAAATCATCTTCACCTAAGCATGTTCGATAAGAGTTAGGCATGGTATATATAAAGTGGTATTATTTTATTTTCTATATTTGTTTTATTTCTATTTGTTAATTTGTAAAGTGGTGATTGGTATTTGTTAGTTTTTTTCAAATTTACATCTGCTGTCTTTATATTTTGCACAGCACTAGGGGACATTTTCTGTTTCTATGGTGTTGCATTGTATGCAGAGTCTGGCATCTTGGGGGTTCAGTTTAATTTTTGTCTAAATAGAAAGTTTATGATTACTTATTCTATAGTGGATTAGGGTGTATCTGTGTTTGTGAAAAAGACATGGCTTTCAGTTGGCATTGACTGTGCAGGATCGACGATCTGTACTAGTCTGTCTGGTTTCATTTTACAATAGGTGAATTAATGTTCTAGTGCTCACTGTAGTGTTTAAGATGCTTTCCATTTCCTTGTGTGACTCGTAGAAATGACTGCTTATGGTATGGTATGGTATGGTATGGTATGGTATGGTATGGTATGGTATGGTATGGTATGGTATGGTACAGTAGAATTGCTCTATAGGTCCTGAGTGTTTTGTGTTCTTGGTAAGCCTAGTACTGTATTTTGGAGGGGGGTGTTAAAAAATGGCCAGCCCCGGGTATCAACTACCCTAGGTATGCCACTGCTTCCAGGTGTGTTAAAACACATTCCTAATGTAAAAAAAAAACATGTCCATGTTGCATATCTTTGTGTTTAAGCCTATGGATCCATCATGGGACTCATTGGACTAATGGGAGCAAGAGAAATAGATGATATTACAACCATATCACAGTATTGTTGATCAAGTATCTCGGTGGGAAAATTACAGTTTATAAACAAGGTTCAGTTTTGCAAATGCTGATGCAGTGTTGCTAATCTAAAGTGCATGAAATACTGCGATATTTTTAGTATATTTCACTGCACTCTGGGTCTGTTGCTTCTGCTGAAGTCTGAACTGGAGTGAAGTCAGAATGCTAGAGCTCATGACAACATAAAGTTAGACTGACCACAGTTCTAACATTTGAATGAGAAAGCATTACCATCGAGCCCCTTGATTTTTTTTTCTTATTTTTCTTCAGCTGATAACGCCTCATGCCATTCGAGTCCAGACTCCTCCACGTCACATCCCCGGTGTGGTAGAGGTAACATTATCGTACAAATCCAAACAGTTTTGCAAAGGAGCCCCTGGTCGCTTTATTTATACAGGTGAGTAAAGAGTATTAAAATGGTCTGGCCTTGGTTGCCATTGTTATTCATAAATGCATGTGTGCCCAATGCACAGAGCATGGAGGGCTCCTCAAACCTGCTATACACATATTGTTCACATATGGCATACAGGAGGGGTGATCATGGGGGTCATTACAAATACTGGTGAAGTGAAGGGCAGCTGTCACAATGAAGTTATTGGAATTCCAATTAACTATCAGGCAGGTATTCAAAAGGGCATATTTGGTGAGTAGAACCTGATGTCTGGATAAGTCTCTGTGAGCACAGTATTCAGTGGCACAATCTGGATAGTGCGCTGAATATTTCTTCTAATCACCAAGGCACTATCTGGATAGTGGTCCATAGGTGGAGCTAGGGAGGAGCTGGAATTTATCTGGATAGCTGTGAATTTCAGGCTGTTTTCTGAGTAACTAGCCACGTAACTTAGGACAGAAAAAAAGCTGCCTAAATGTATGCGGATTGGCTATCTGAATAACGGTTTAATATCATCACTCTTTGGATAGCCACAAACACCAGATATTCAGTGGTAGCCCACTGTGTGGGCAGTTCTATAACTTGGATTCTCCATTTAAGTGCCCTGAGGGTGGGTGGGAGGAGCCAGATTTATAACAGAAACTAGGCTCATACATTCTGTTACCTAGCTTTACCCAGTTGAGTGGAGGAGTAGACTAATGGCTAGAGCAGTGGACTGAGAACCAGGAGAAACTGGGTTCTCAGTCCACTGCAATTCATTGTGACCCTGGCCAAGTCACTTAACCCTCCATTGCCCTGTTTATAATATAAAAACTGCTTTGATTGTAACCCCAGAAGGGTGGTATACCTACCTGGTGTAACTGCCGGTAGTTAGGGAATGGGAAAGGAAATGGAACTTGATATACCACCTTTCTGTGGTTTTTGCAACTACATTCAATGCAGTTTACATAGCATATACTGATACTTATTTGTACCTGGGACAGTGGAGGGTTAAGTGACTTGCCCAGAGTCACAAAGAGCTATAAGAGTGCTGTTTCTGTTCCTTGGTGTGATATTTGGCCTCTTTTCTTTTTGGACTTCTGTTAGTTTAAATGGTCAGTATCTTTTGCCTAGAGCATGTATACAGGGGTGCACAATCAAGCAGAATGCTTGAACATGTTTTGGAGTTGCCTGTTTCTCCTGCACTAACCATGCGGTAGGGCTTAATGCCCTTTAGTGAAAGGGCCCCTTAGAAAGCTGCTATTCAAAGATGTACATCCGCAGCATGAACAGTTTCCAAGGGTGTGTTTTTTAGGTGTTATTTGGGCAGATCAGAGAAGTATGTTTGTATTTCCAGTTTTACAACAGCAATACACAGAAAAACACCTGGATGTCAGCATTTGCATCTGCTCCGAGCAGACATAAATGTTAGTTAAGCGCTCGCTCGTTTGGAGTAAAGAGAATAAAGCTGTTGTGTATACTACAGTACATATGTAAAAGAAACCATAATGACCTTTTGCTGCTATTCATCTTGATTGGTGACTGTTCTTGAACTTTGACCTCATTGGGTTACTGTTACTTGACTCTGTGTGGAGTGAACTTATTTCTGGGAGCATCCCTATTGAGAAGGTCAAGACACAGTAACCAGGAATCACAAGATCAATAAGAGTCCCTAACACTTGGACGTTTTTCTGCCATAATGGAACAAAACAAAAACATCCAGGCTTTAAGTTGCACATTTTGGTCTAGATCTGTTTTATTAATGAATAAACATTTTAGAAGCTCTTATTTCTAGTTTGCCTGTGTCTTTCGGAACTTTTCTTTTCTTCCACCCTTGTTCTGTACTTTGTTTTTTTGTGGAAGCTGTGCAGTCCCCCCTTTTTTTGCCTTTATTAATGAATAAGCCACAAAAAAGTGCCCTTAATGACAAGATGACCATTGCAGGAATAAAGGAATGACACCCCCTTACTCTTCAGTAGTCACTGACCCCCTCCCACCCTGCAAAGATGTAAATGAAACAGTACATACCAGCCTCTATGACAGCTTCAGATGTTATGGCCAGTCCTATTAGAGCAGCAAGCAGGTTCCTGCAGTAGCCTAGTGGTCAATGCAGTGCACTCTAGAGAAGGTGACCCAGGCCTATAATCCACTATTACACTTGTGGTGAAAAGTGTCAGTCCCCCCCCCCCCCAAAAGCCCCTAAAACCTACTGTACCCACATACAGGTGACACCTGCAGTCATAATGGCTATTGTAATGGTGTATAGGTGGGTGCAGAAGGTTTCTTGTGCGTTTTGAGGGGCTCACCATACTATATATATATATATATATATATATATATATATATATATATATATATATATATATATATATATAATATACACAGAGAGAGAGAGACAGGACAAGATAAGATGGGTAGAACAAAGTCAATTGGGATAAATAAAATAGGAAGGCAGATTATATGTACAGTTCCATAGTGTAGGCGCTACTTCTGAAAAGGCTTGTTGGTTGGTATCAAATCATATAATTTCTTTTGACGAGGGTACAGATAGTGAAGCTTGTGAGATACCTCGATGGTGCTTGCCCTGGGATTTGTAGTATGGAGTGCTGCTACATTTTGGGTTTCTGCCAGGTACTTGTGACCTGGCTTGGCCACTGTTTGGAAAACAAGATACTGGGCTAGATGGACCATTGGTCTGACCCAGTATGGCTACTCTTATGTTCTTATGTTATGTTCTAATTTGTTCTTTCAGTATTCTGGACCATTTTTTCTGAGGATTTTGAAAATCAAAGTTAGAGTTCTAAATTTGGCCCTATAAGACACTGGTAACCAGTGTAGTTTTTGCAGGAAGGATGTGATGTGCTTACTTTTACCCACACAAAAATAGTCAACGTTAGCTCAGGAGAGTGAAAGTATACACAGAGGCTTAGGGGTAGATATTCAGCCATGACGTTGAATGATTATTTTTAATTGCCAATTGATATTATCCCCAGATATTCAATGCTGGGCTCTGTATGGACATGAATACCCAGGTTTATGCAGCAGGTTGTCTCTTTTGCAGCTAAGTACAATATTCAGCACAACTCCTAAGCAACACTGCATAAAGAGAGTGGCACTAACCAATTAAGTGCACCTGAATATCAGTGGATAGCCCTGCACAGGTGATTTAAGTGGCCATGGGCCTCTCCTGGCCTCTTAAATCGCTTTGAATATCGACCCCTTAATTTTTAAATCTCCACGCATGGCGTTTCCCCTTGCTGAATCAGCACCATGCGAAACAAGGCCCATGTCGAGGAAGAGAATTGAGATTGGGATGCTTAATTTCGTGGTGTTTTGTATCTACACTAGTAAGTGAGAGGGGATGGTGGATTCAAAGCTGTGCTGCAAATGACGCATTGGATTCGCTATGAAGTCGTCTTGCAGAGAACGTATGTGAATCATCTTGAAGCTAAGTAACTCTGCGAGTCTTTTTACTAGTAGTGTGAGAAGATAAGCTTGAAAATAATATTTTGTTGCATTTAATTTTGATTATTTGATTTGTATTTTGGGACCATTTAGTATTGATTTTTGATCGTGCATGGCAAATATATAAATTTGATATTGTTAATACCTGAATATCGAGAGTTTTTTTTCAGTCAGTGAGTTTTTTCTTGAAAAATATTTTTGCAAGGTTTTTTCTCACTGGCTGGGTTTCCTCCTGGTTAATGCTCAGGGAACCTAAGATAGGAGTGGACTCCACTGCAGGCGTTAGTCAAAAGTAGGATGACCTGAGAAATTCAAGGCTCACTGTTATTTAATTACTTTTATTATCAGTGTATGATGGCAGTGTACAATCAATATTTGCCAAAGTACCTTGACCTATAGCTGTTTTCTGGTAAATAACATTTCTGAATATTCCCATTAGAATCTTTACTTAAATATATTTACAAAAAATGTGTTTTACACCAATTTGCAGGGAAGAAACCATGAATTAGAATGAAAGTCACAAAGCAATCAGACACATAGTGGCAATGGACCTCAGGAGGACTGGCAGAAATTCTCAAGATGCAATAAAACCTTTTACCAAA
Source organism: Microcaecilia unicolor (assembly GCF_901765095.1). Lineage (NCBI taxonomy): Eukaryota > Metazoa > Chordata > Amphibia > Gymnophiona > Siphonopidae > Microcaecilia > Microcaecilia unicolor. Next base: position 310,124,613 of record NC_044034.1, on the reverse strand, counting down.
GCAGCCCCGAATGGTATTTAGATTCACTGGCAGTTGAGTCCTGCACATTACTGAGCTCCTTCAGCAAGTCCTGGTCTAGTTCCCAACGGAGAGTTAATATCTTCTAAGTATAGCCAAGACTAAATTCTCAGATCTGGTCCTTCTCTGCCAAAGTCCCCTGTGGCTTGCTTCTCTAATACTCAGTTTCATGCCAGGCTCTAATTATTTAATACAAAGTAAACAGAAAAATGCATTTCGGCAGGGGATGTGACCTCTTCCATTAATTCTATTTTGCTGAAAGAAGACATACATAAATGTAATAATTCTGTTTCACTCTTTGTTTTATCTGTGACACTCTCTGTTATGCTGACAAAAGGAAACAGGTGAAAATGGGATTTTGACACAGTCAGTTGGATTGTGATTGTTCCAAGCATTACTGAGTCTTTCCTAGTTTAAGACTAGCAGGAGGAAAGCTGTGGTCTGCTAGGTGGAATTTTGATCCCAAAGTGAAGAATTCTAGGATTCTTACTGACCCAGTGTTCACAGAACATGAACTTAGATAGGCACATATTTTCTACATGCCTCAGTTTACCCAACTGTAGTGATAATGATATTGTAACTGCTCTAATACACAAGTCCTAGCCTGGTTTTTTTTTTCAGTTTTGTGAAAATTCAAGCACTGGGCCCGATATTTAGCTGGTGGTGGCCAGCGTATTTGCTGTCTGCCACCAGCATGAAACCCAGATATTCAATACTGGCTGTTTCCAGTGACCAGCACTGAATATCCAGGTTTATTTTGGCCACTAAAAAGTTAGCCTTCTATACCGATATTCAGCGCTAACTGGCTAACTTTTTAGTGGTCAAAGATAGGTCTGCTATTTAAGTGGCCTATTTTTACTACTCAACATAGCCATTTTGGCGCTGAATGTCCATGCCTAACTGGCTATGTCGTGTGATATAGCTGGTTATCTCCCACTGAATATCCACGGTTAGGCACTTAAACACTAATTAACCAGCCAGGAACCATTCCTTGCCAGTTAAATAGTTTTTGAATATTGAGGGGATTGATATCAAAACCTGGCTAATATACACATTGTGGGGGATAATTTTCTAACTCTCCATGTTAATGAAAAGTATACTTTTTTTTTCACTGTGTGGCCTCTGCTTGCTTTCAAATCAAAAGTGCAGGTGTACGTTTATTTCAAAAATTACCCCAAAGAAACTATACACATACATTTTCATTTACTATTTGGCATGCATAGGTTTTCTGGGTTAAAATATATATAAAGTATATTTTTGAATTTTCAGAAGTTTATGTTTAAGTACAAACTTCATCCCAACTCCACCTTTAGCAACACATCCACAAACTGCTGATAAAGTTGAACACATATAGTTTGTATACAATAACGTGTAGGGAATTAATTCCGTAAAAAGCCCATTTTTTTTACCAACCTGCCAGACTAGTTCACACATGTGGGTTATGCTGCCCCCTGCCAGCAGATGGAGACAAAGAACCACTTGTTTCCCCCAATGTTCTTGTCACTGATATAGCAGATGGTGTAGCTGAGAGAAACAGCCAGTGTTCTCTATCTTCTGCAGATAGTTGATATGTCTTGGACTAGTGGAGCAGGACATCTTCTTTTCACTGTCAGGGCAGTAACTTCTGAGTTCACTTCCGTAGCAGGGTAAAGGGAGGTAGAAGGGCCAGCTGGAGGGCAGATCTGTTATCCTTTGAGCCACCAAACATCTGATTCTGAGTAAGCTACCCAGTGCTGGTATCACTGATTTTCCATCCTGCACCTGACTGCCTCTAACCATCCTCTTCTTTCCAATGACCAGGAGTTTCAGGCAAGCCAGTAAAGCTTAAAGTTGTAAAGTAAATGAGGCTGGGCTTTTTCCTTGTGGCTTTACATTATTAGCATGTGGAGATACTGTTGGACTCAGCATGGTTGAACATGGGAGGCAATGACAGGGGTGGGGTGGGGTGGCTGCAGGAGCCAACACTTGTCTAGCAAAACAGACTCCTTTTGCTCAAAATGCAACAGTGCCATCAGAGTAGGCTCTTGGGGAGCCACAGTGGTGATAGTTCTAGTTCCAGCCCTGCAGATGGACAATTGCCGGTAATCCATTTACTTTGTGTTCCATAAGAAGGAAGGGAAGTTTCATCTGATCCTCAGTGAATGTCTTCAGATCCACATCCCAGATGGTGATGTCACATCACCATAGTAACCATGAGCAAAGGGGAGTTTCTCACCTCTCTGGCTGTCTAAGATGAACTTGCATATTCCCATCAAGGAGGATCATCAGAAGTTTCAGTGCTTCACAGATAACATTATAGGTTCATGGCTTTCCTTTTTTGGGCTGGCCATAGACCCAGAACCTTTGGCGTTTTCTGCCTTTTTGCACAGAGAAGGAATCATGGTTCTCTCATATCTAACTGGCTCATCCAAGGCAATTCCAAAGTGGAAGAAAAAAGTCTAAAGATATGAGGCCCTTGTGTCCAGGTGGTTTCCTACCTCTCAGAACTATGTGAGGCCTCTCCCTATTCCATAGGAAATCAGGGGAGGCCTGAGGTAGTGGTTGAATCTAGACAACTTGTTCAAGGGTATGGACTTAACCTCTTGCTTAAGTCACACTCATTTCAAATTTAGATATTTCAGCTTCTGGAGGAGCACACAGGAACCCTGGACACAGGAAGAAGTGCTTTGGTTAGTAAACAGGCTCATGTCTAGAACTACTTGTCTGTCTCTGATAACCTTTCTACTCTGGATTTGGGGAGCAGATGACCAAGTGTTATGTGACAATGTGACAGCTGTAGCATAGGTCAACAAGCAGGATGGCACCAGAAACTCACAGGTTGTCTAGAAGTGGCAAGGCTGCTCATCTAGGACAGAAAACAAAAGGAAATTAGCAAGTGCATAACATTTCACCTTTTATGGGTAAAGAACTGCTTTACCCACAGAAATAGCATTAGAAATTACCCTCTTTATGTTGTAAATTTTGCTGTACTAAGAGTATGTGCATTTAATTACTTATATGGCTCTGCATCTAAAATGCCTTAAAGTGGTATAGTAGACTGCAGCTGACTTCAATAGTCTAGGTGGCCTGTACTCAAGGTATAGATGGATAGATAACGTTTATTAAAGGACAGTGTTAGGCATTCTAATTTGAAGAGAGGTTGTTCAGTTTGGGCCAGTGTGATGATTCTTGATTTGTGATTGATGATTTGTGGGCTATGACTGTACTTCCAGTGCCATCGAAGGTTGCAGATTTTGTGGAGTGGGTGTTCATTTTACCTGCTGTCCCTAAATGGTGATACCTAGAAACTAGGCTTGGAGATAATGTTATAACTGTGCAGATGAATAAGTAATACAGTGTACTTTCCTCTGTGCTTACTTCTGCTTTGAAAATTATCCCCGGGAACTTATGTGCATATATTCACATCTGCTCTTTTGCAAGCAAGATTTTCCTGGGTTAATTTAAGGGCATATTTTGGAAAGTCTGTGCCTCTCTAACCCTGCCATTGGGAATGTCTGTGCTCAATCCAGGTAAACTTATGTGCACAAGTTTACACACATACTGGGAAATCATTTTAGAGACAAGCCTATCTCTGCACATGGTAAACCACTCTACCTGCAGAAATGTCTTGTAAAATTTCCCTCTTAGGGTCTATGTTGATCTAATTCTGCAGGGAAATGAAGTTTGTGACCCCAAGCAATGGACTGTCACTGCAATGGCTGGTTTGAGTTTAGAGGGGGAATTTAAAACTAGGGTGAGAATACCCCAGGCCCTGTAGCTCAACAGAGGCTGGCTCCAATTGAGCTGGAAGCCCACAACAGCAGAAGAAACCATTGGGGTAAAAAGTGTTTTCTGCTGAGGGCAGTGGTAAGCCTGTATTAGGCATAGGCAACATAGACAACTGCTTGGAGTGCCGAATTTTAAAGGCACCAAATATCAGGGTTAAACAGGTGTTTGATCCTACTTGCTTTAGGGTCTTGCTCTATGAACTATGGGGGGAAGCTTCCATCCTCACACTGTTGCCTCTAAGCTGAGCGGGAGTCCTCCACCTATAGTCCTGCCAGTTGGGGGTGCTGTTTCACTAGCACATTTTCAATAATGAGGAACAGGTAAGCTCTGCAGGACTGCAGGAAACCTGCCTGTTCCTAGTGATTGAAAACACTGTATTGAAGCAACACCCCCCCCCCCCCCAACTGGCAGCAGTGCAGTTGGATGACTCCCACTCAGCTTAGAAGGAATAATGCATCCTCACCACTCTTGTGTCCTTCTTATGACCACTAGCATTTTAAATCTGTCCCTGGACAATGGAAGGCATCATTCTCTACTTGCCTTTTATCCAGCTGTTTAATATGATTGACCCTAGATTAACATGTTTTTCAGCCTTGAATGAGCCCACCATAGATTACGGATTCCAAAGGCTTCAGAAAGTCATCCCAAGACATCCAGGGGATCCAGAAAGATTAGCCAAGGTGCGTATACCTTTCAGTAGAAGCAAGTATAGATCCCACTTGTGCTTACATCATTTCTGATGATTTTTATAATATAGTATATATGGTACATATAGAAAACATCTTGTCCATCTTTATAAACATGCTGATACATATAGTATTTTTTATTTTTCTTACATTTGTACCCCGCACTTTCCCACTCATAGCAGGTTCAATGCGGCTTACATATTATATACAGGTACTTATTTGTACCTGGCAATGGAGGGTTGTGACTTGCCCAGAGTCACAAGGAGCTGCCTGTGCCTGCAGTGGTACATCAGTAATAAAGCATATTGTTTTCTGCATTCAAGTGGACTCTTCGCCCAGGGGTATCCATGTATCTATTTTATGCCTGTTTAGAAAGGCAACATAGGCATCAAATTGCCTTTCTAAAATAGGTTTTACAATGATTCCCAGCAGCGCACAAATCCTCTCACACAAATTTATACCCACTCCAAAGATGCATATATGTACATGCACATTTTTTTATAAAGTATATGTGTGCATTGCAGTAACAACCCAGCTCCACCCAGACTACACCCCCAGGAAAACAGTCACTGTCTTGTGGTGTGCAAGCTCATCAGCAAAGTATATGTGTACATTCATTTGCAATTTAAAAAATGAGCAGTTTTTGCATGGAAAATGCTTAATAAAATATTCCCATATCATATATTTTTATATGGTATGGACTAGAGTCAGTAAATGACACCTAAATTTGGGCGCTGATAAAAATCCGTACGGACTGCTGTTCTATAAATGGTGCTCCGAGTTGCGTGTCATGTATAGAATAGCACTGAGAGCCAATTTCTTTGCCAAAGTTTCTGCACGAGGATTTACACTAACTGAAACCTGATGTAAATCCTGGAGTGTAAGTTAAGTGCGGATCTCCGGTGTTCAATAATACTGTGCCCATCTTTAGTGAATGTCCCTGACCCACCCATGCTTCTCCCATGGCCACACCCCCTTTTCAATTGCACGCTAAAAGATCTGTGCATGCATCTTTATAGAATGGCGTTTAGCAAGATGGGCATGCAAATTCTAATTGGATCCAATTAACTGCAATACTTGATTGGTAGTGCCCAATTATTGCTAGTTATTGGTTCATTACACAATTAAGATGCTTGTGCAACTTGGGCACACATCCAAATTTTGGGGAGCACAAATAAAATCTGAAGGTATATGCATAGGATATCCCAGGGGTGGAGGATTAGAAATTATGCAGATAGTTTATAAAATAGACACTTTCTGACACATGATTACATCTGTCTGAGTGCAAGTAAAAATATGTGTTCCTACTTTCCCTGGGGTAATTGCATGAAGCCATTAGACACATATCTGGCTGATACTCAGTCTGCAGGAGGCAGCCTGCCTAAGTGCAGTGATTGGTGCTGACCCTGGATATTCAATGGCAGGTCATTTCCAGTGACTGGCATTAAATATCCATTTTCCTTTGATTGGCTCAAACTTAACTGGCTATGTCAGTATTCAGCACTGGCTAGTTAACTTTATAGTGGCCAAAGATAGGACTGCTATTTAGGTGGTCCTATTTGGTCACTAAACTTAGCTGGTGAAGTGCTAAATATTTACAGCTAGCCAGTAAGCCGCTATGCACTAAGCATTGATATTTAGTGGAGATAACTGGCTATCTTATGCCAAATATTAGTGCTTAGCTGGCTAAGTACCAGCCAGGAGCCATTCCTGGCTGGTTAAGTAGCACTGAATATTGGCCAGATATGTTTCTGTGTTGAACATGTGGGAAATAGCTGTAATAAAAAATGCATGATGCTATACAATGGGGGTCCTGAAATCCAGTCCTTGAGGTCCACAGCACAGCCAGGTTTTTAGGATTTCCACAATGAATATGGTTATCAATAGAAATCAAACAAAATAAAACATGGAAAAGAAAATAAGATGATACCTTTTTTATTGGACATAACTTAATACATTTCTTGATTAGCTTTCGAAGGTTGCCCTTCTTGAAAGCTAATCAAGAAATGTATTAAGTTATGTCCAATAAAAAAGGTATCATCTTATTTTCTTTTCCATGTTTTATTTTGTTTGCTTTCTATTGATAACCTTAAGAATGGACTAACACGGCTACCACACTCCTCCACAATGAATATGTATGAGATCTGTTTGCATTCACTACTTCCATTGTATGCAAATAGATCTCACACATACTCATTATGGAAATCCTGGGTTGTGGACCTCAAGGACTGGATTTTGAAGACCCCTGTTCTACAAGCATAAAACTATTCATGGTAACAATATTGCACATATTTTTATGCAGACCATGTGCAGATATTCCTGGGGATGATATTTGGGTGGTGTTCTGAGGTATGCATGTACTTTGTTAAATGTGTGTTTCTATGCATAGAGTACATATATCTTGTAGCTGATATAAATTTGTGTCGGGCTTATTGTAGGAGCCTAATTTATAAACCCACAAAGGTGGGTTTATAAATTTTGTAGGTTTCCAATTATAAAATTACTACCTTAAAGGCTTTTGGTATCCTGAATAGAAGTCAAATGGTTTCAGGACTATGGACAGCTCTCTATGAGCAGGATTAAGTGCAATTTAAGATTCAGATAACTTTATTGAGATGACAATCATTCAAGCCTTCTGTCTACAGATAAGGACCACCTGTTTTCGTATTTGCTCTTAACCAGTATTTCTAAAGACTGTACCTGATTAGGGTTAGTCTCCTCTCACATGTATGCATTGCTTTACTTTTCTTTCATCCTTCAGTGAAAAATGACAATGTCTCATAAAATGGATTTAAATTGAATAATAATATTTTTTTTAAATAGGAAATGTTATTGAAAAGAGCTGCTGACCTTGTTGAAGCACTTTATGGAACACCACATAATAATCAGGTGACTATCTAACGAGTGTGGAATGGGGAGGGAAGGATGAATGAGGCAGGTGGATGGATGGGGAGGGGGGAGTGAATCATGACAGTGAAATAATATGTCTTCAGTGTGTCACATGTGAGTTCAGATCAACGATGTGGTCAAATGGTATTGTGAAAACCTGATACACAAGCATTTCTAGCTTCTTTAGAATGAAAATAATGTGATTATCATTAGAAAAGGCATCTCTTCCATCTTTCAGGGGTCGATGCAGAAAGCCATGCAGTAGAGCTGCGCACAGATGGTTGAGCACGCAGCTTCTACCATGAGTAGAAGCTGTGCCATACAGAAAGCTAATTCTATGCAAATTTTATGCACACAGAACTTGCACACTAATCAAGGATGCCTGCCAGATGCATGCGCACAAAGATTCAGCAGTAAATGTGGTTTCTTATGCGCATGTCCAAAGAAAGTGAAAGTGCTAGCACACATCTGCAGATGCTCTTCCACACATATATATTAGCCTCATAAAAATTTCTTGCACATGGAAAGTTTTTTAAGGCTAATGTTTATACAAAGAACAGTCACAGATGTCTGCTAACACTTCCATTTTTGTTTAGACACACATACATTATTGCTGTTACTTCCTATCTGGGATTTAAAGTTGCAGATACTATTCTGGCTGGAGAAAAAAAAAAAAGAAAAATAGAGCCTTTTAAATTGCAAAAAGGGCATAAAATTCACTTTTCCAAACCTTCTACACTGCTCTGGTCCTGGCAAAACATTTCTTGCGTTGTTCACATGTCAAAAGCCATTGCAGCAGAATATTTGATGTCCTCATTACCATTCGGTTTAATATAGTGTGCACTCATGTCTTCCACACAAGTTAATACTCACACTCAATCCGTCTCTGCATTTCTCGGCCAGTAATGTGCACTGTGGTAACGCATTTAGGCTCACGGCTGCTTTCTGCATCTGCCTGAGTTGTTTTTTGTTGAAGAGGTTTCTTCCTTCTAAACAGTGACTAGGTAGTATGATACAGAGTGAAATTCTAAGTGCCTTTCTGTGTTATGGTAGGATATTATTCTGAAGCGAGCAGCAGACATTGCAGAAGCGCTGTATAGTGTCCCAAGGAACCCCGGCCAGATCCCAACACTGTCCAGCTCCCCCGCTCACAGCACAATGATGGGAATCAATTCATATGGCAGCCAACTAGGGGTCAGCATCTCAGACACTGCACAGGGGAACAACCAAGGTAAATAGTCACATGAAAATTTAAAAAGAAAGAGAAGAATGATATGAACCATGAAAGTGCCTTTGCTAAAATTTTTATCCTATGGTACACAAAGAGAGAAGTGCTATTGAAACATATTAAGACTATTCATTATTAGCAAACACATCAATGCATTTCTAGTATTATTACTATGTTATCACCCATATTAGACCTTCTGATTGCATTATCCATTCCCATACAAGCTTATCCTAAAGAAGAAGTAACCTGCTGTGAGTCACAACTTGAGCCTACCCAGAGCCTGCACTGCTAGTTCTGACTTTCGTGAATTAGTGTCAGACTGGACTAACCCAATCCAGTAGATACATGCACCTTACTGGTCTATATAGTGCTCATCCCTAGCTCTGGGTTAAAATAGCTTTCCCAGAGGAATGAAGTCAGAGACTAGGTCTGTCTAATAAGGGTTTACAGTTTGCCAGTAGGGGAACAGGGAGAAAATCTTTTTACTATTTGGAGAACTCTGTATAGGTTATTAGAATATTGATTATCATGTAGCTTTTGTGTTTATGTAGATGGCTACAAAACCCAGTATAACCCTAAAGTAGGTAATTTGATAAAGTATTTTCTTCATGTAAATTATGTTTTAGGTGCAGAAAATGTTCTTATTAAATTTCACAGGTGCATATGCGCATTCAAGGATACAGGTTTACAAGAGCATGTGTATTTTAACAGGGACGGTACATAAACATTCCCAGGAGCATAGTCTGGGTGAAGCTAGGATAGAGTTGTGATGTATGTGCATACTTTATGAAGGTGTACTTTATGCACACCTTTACACCTATGTGGGGAGCATTTGTGCTGTATGTGGAGTTATTCTATGAGCTTGTTTTATAAAGGCACATATTATATGTATGTTACATTTACAAAATAAGCATAAAGGCCTAGATTCTGTATATGGGGCTAGATTCTATATACGGCGCCTTGCAGGCCATGTTTCACTTGGCGTAAATCCCGATGCCTATGTTAGGTGCAGAGCGGGTGTATTCTATAATAATGCACACAGATTTTAGAAATGCTCATGCCATGCCCGTAACCATGCACCCTTTTTAACTGTGTGACTTGGAATTTACATGCACCACGTTACAGAATACGCTTAGCGAGTTGTGCGCATAAATCATAATTAATGCTAACTAGTGCTGATACTTGCTTGTTAACATCCAATTGACAGCACTGGTTAGCTAGTTAACCAATTAAGTTATGCACATTGTTATAGAATACACTTCAATTTCCACGCAGAAATTAAGGTGCAATATATAGAATTTGGGGAAAAGTAGATAGCTTGTTTAAAAATGTTATATGCAGTCTCTTATCAAATTACCCCAAAATGGAGTGTATATTTAACTCTATTGTTTTATTGAGAGGTGGTATCCAAGCAGTTTTCCCTGCCTTCTATGATGGCTGAGGACATATCAAGGACAGTTCTAAAATGGGGCACTTACATTTGCCCATGTGTAAATACTGTGTGCCTGCTGAATTTAGTTATCCCACCTCTATGGCTGGTGTAATCTGGGTATGTAAATGTTAGATGTGCCGATACCAGGTTAGCTTAGTATTTTATAATGAAACCTGAGGATCATGCCATGTGTATGTTCAGTTATATAGAGAAGTGATCAAAAGTTGCCTTGTTCTAATCAGGATACATTCGGAATACAAGCAGCATCTCTCCTCGAGGATATTCTTCCAGTTCAACACCTCAACAGTCAAACTACAGCACCCCAAGCAACAGCATGAATGGCTACAGCAACGTGCCTATGTCAAACCTGGGCGTCCCGGGATCACCAGGATTCATCAATGGCTCTCCAACAAGTTCTCCCTATGGAAGTAAGTAGGGCTTTCTCTAGTACATAGAGTTAAGGCTGGGAGACTAGCTTGCAGGAAAAGTCACATCTACATTCACCTAACACTATAGGTAATGTAGCTCCTGGTGGCTTACTACTTAGTATTGCCTAAGTTGAAAAAAAAAAAACCAGACCATGCATGTCCTCAATCTCAAAGTTGAGAAATGGCAATGAATTATTTTTTTTAAACTTGTGCTGAAAAATTTGTATGCGTGCTAAAATTGCAATTTATGTCTCATTCACTAAACTTTAGCTAACACACACAAACATACTTGACTCAGCGTGATCACATGTTATTTGCATACATGGCAACAAAAAAGAGTTTAGCTGGCAGGCAAAACATCATGAAATTCACTGTGCTGATCATATTAAAATTTCAGGATCAATTATCATGGGTGACTTTATCCTATCCCTTATTGAGTGCACCCGTCAAACCAAAGGTCTCATTCATACATCACAGCAGCTCTTAGCTCACACCATTTTAGTGGTAGAGTTACATTCAGGTACAGTAAGTATTGCACTTTTCCAGTCAGGTATAATATGTATTTTCCTGTTCCCAGCAGGCTTATATTCTAACTGGGCAGTATTCAGCTGGCATGGTCAGTGGATCCTTGATTTGGATATTCCCATCACAGACAATTTGTCATGCCAGTTTGATCCCCCCTCCCCCAAATGCTGATCCTTCCTCCACCTGATCCCCCTTGTCATCAGCTGCATCAAAAACCGTTGCTGCTGATCCTCCCTCTCCTCCAATCTGGATTCTGATTCCACCCCCACCCCTTGTATCCTCAACCTTACCCTCTTCCCACTCCCTTGTATCCCCACCACTACCCCTTGGACTTACCGGGAGATGATCCCTGGTGATTAACGGGCCAGGGGAGGAGCAACCTCTCCACTTCTATCCCATCTGGCTCTAGATTCAAATTAGACTTCAGCTATGGGTCAGCTCCACCATTTTTGAACCTGGAGCCAGATGGGCTGTGAAAGGAGGGAGACCACTCCTGGCATGGCTCGCTAGACATCAGCGATCATGTCTGGATAATACCTCACTATAACTGCATGTCCACCAATACCACACTAGTACTGCGTGCACACTAATACCACACTATTATTGTATGCCTTCTTACACCACACTGTCACTGCAGGCCCACCACTTCCTTTGCATGCGATGTTTCCTCACATACATGCAGCTATGCACTGATTTTAGCATATAACTTACCCTGATTTCATGGACTCACTGGAGCTTTAGAAGGCAATTTCTAAACTGCCCACATTACTATAAGGTCCATGGAAACTTTTTACTCAGCCTTTGCATTAATTTTGTAAATGAAAGTGTGTGTGCACTTTTACTGTAACTTAAATGCTCATATTTGCATTCTCGTTATCCCCCTGATTCTACATATGATGCCAAGATTTGGGCATGATCTCGAGATGCATGCGAACCTTAATTGGCTAATGAGCCATTAATGAGCAATAATTGGCTGCAAACAACCAATTATTTGATGTTAATTGACACCAATTAGGATTTGTGCATGCATCTGGCTATGTGCTATTCTGTAACATTTGGTTCCATACCCCATAGCGTGCAACTCAAAAGGGGGTGTGGCCATGGGAGGGGCATGGGCATGTCAGGGGAGTTCTGAAAAGTGACAGCCTGGGCTGTGTGTATTTACCCTTACCTGGGGGGGGGGAGGACACGAAAGGAGCGGGAGGACATCTGACCAATAAGGTTTGGCACTGCTTCTATCTTCTTAACCTTAATGCCAGCTCTGAGCTGGCATAGAGTTAAGGCGGTAGGAGTGCCAGATATCAGACAGCAGTTCTCCGAGCATGAGGGGGAATATGAAATTGGCTCATTTAAATATCATTTAAATAAGCTCTGCGGTATTCCTTGGTGCACTCATTGTCAGCTGTGCTAGAGCCTGCTGAGCATTTTGTGCAGGTAAATGCGGGTGCTAGTCCAGCGATAGTGGCCTCTTGCACCTGCATTTACCTTTGATCATCTTCCCTTGGGCTTGTCTGGCTCTTAGATTCTATTTTGCTTTGACTGCAACCAGTGGCGTACCAAGGGGGGGGGGGTGGGGGGGGGTCCGCCCCGGGTGCACGCCGCTGGGGGGGTGCCATGCGCCAGCCAGTGTTGTTCGTTTCCATGCTCCCTCTGCCCCGGAACAGGTTACAGCGGAGTGCACCCAGGGGGAAGGGGGTTCTTTCGCCGGGGTGGGGGTGTCCTTTCGCCAGGGGGGGGGTCGCGCTGCACGGGGGGGGCACTGCACCCGGGGGGGGTGGGGCGCATCAGCGATCCACCCTGGGTGTCAGCGCCCCTAGGAACGCCACTGACTTCAACTGCTCTGATGCCCTCCCCCCCCCCAGTAGGTGTCACTCTAGGTGATTGCCTAGTTGCATACTGATTAAGCCAGCCCTTCAGATAGCACTAGAAAGGGTAAAAGTATGATCAGGTTTCTTTACCAAGATCCAATTCTTTTCAAATGATTTTGATTTTTACTTGAAAGTCAAACAAAATTCTCTGGAATGCATACTATACTCATAAACATTTGAGACATTAATTATGGGGAGGACGATTTTCAACAACCATTTATGTAGGTAAAAAGCTACTTACCCGTGCATTTTGGCTTCAGAAAATTGACTACCTTCCCCATGGGTAAAAGTATGTGCACTGATTTACAAAGCATATACCTTTACGTGTATTCAAGAGAGGAATTTTACGAAACCGAGTTCATTGTTTCAAAGGGGTAAAGTATCTGCAGCTCTCAAAGGGAAAGTACCCACAGACTTTACAAGTGCCTACATCATTCTAGAATTGCCCCAAAACTCTAAATGAGTTTTAGTTGTTTTCTCGTGTTTGTACATTCAGCAGTACTATTTTATGTTTTTTTGAGTGAAACCCTATAATGTCTTAAAAAATGTAAATCATTTGTGAACTTTTAAGGAACAGTGGAGTTGTTGTCACCCCTTAGCAGTGCTCCTAATCAATAATAAAGATGAATTTTAATTGTCCTCAGTCTTTGCAAGCCAGATGAAGATAGCATGCATCAATCACTAGTCTCAAACATGCACTCTTATTCTGAAGACACACTTGCTTTCTCGTTTTAGTAATGCCTTCAAGCCCAACAGTTGGTTCTTCTGGCACTTCATCCATCCTCCCATTCTCCTCCTCTGTCTTTCCTTCTGTGAAACAGAAGAGTGCCTTCGCTCCTGTCATCAGACCACAAGGATCACCGTCCCCTGCCTGCTCCAGTGGCAATGGTAATGGATTCCGAGGTGAGAGAATGCAGATATGGCTCTTAGAAATGTAGGAGTAATCAAATGTGATACAAAAATCAGTTGCATCTACTGTCTCATTTTAGATTTATATGGTATGCTACAGTATAAAATTGCACATTAGAGTAGGATAAGAGACATGAAGGTAGATTCAAGAAAGAGTGCCAAAAGTTAGGGGTGTGAAAAATATGGGCACTAAGAGCTGGATTCAGTAAATGGCGTCTAAAATGTATGCGTGTTGGAATAATGTGTGTAGCACTATTCTATAAACCACATCTACAGTAAGACATAGTTTATAGAATAGCGCATGGGCCGGGTGAACATGCCTACATTTAGGCGTGGCCATTTATGGCACTGAAAACCTGGTGTAAATACTCATGCCTAAATGTAGGTGCATTCCCTGAAATTCTATAACAACGCACGTAAATTTCAGTAATGCCCCAAACACACCTACACTCCTCCCGTGGCCACACCCCCTTTTAAGCTATGCGCATTGAAATTTACATGCACCTCTTTTTGGAATGCGCCTAAAAAGAAGCGCACGTAAATTCCAATTTTTGCCAATTAGTGATGATAATTGGTTGTTATCGGCCAATTATCATCACTGATTGGCTCTTTACTCAATTGAGTACTGCACATAAATTGGCTACGTGCACAATTTAATATATGCTACTCACTGTGCCTTATATAGAATCTGGGGGTAAACGTCAATTCTAGAATGGCAATTGTGCACAAATTTGCCATTACAGAATAGAGCATAAGTTAGCATTCACACACCAACTATAGATGTGAGCATTTACACCATGTCAATGTCAATGGTTGCACCTCGAGTTGGCAGTTGCATGTGTAAATAATAGTTTTCTATAACTGAAATGCACAACCTCAAGACACACCCTTGACCTGCTTATGTGCACATTTCCTTTGTAGTTGCATGCTATAGCACTTAGGCATTAAGGGATTGATAGTCAAAGCAATTTAACCTGCCCAAAATGGCTCCTAGCTGGTTAAATTACTTGTTCTGGGCTAACTGGTCATTTTTAATAGCATTTTACTGGTTAGCACTGCTAGGAATAACCAGTTAGTACCTAACCCAAAACCGGCTATTTTGGGGGCATTCCGGGGTAAAGTCAACACTTGTTATGTGCCGATATTCAGCACTTAACCAGACAAGGTCACCGCATAAATAGGACCACATAAAAGTCAGTCTCGTCTTTATGCAGTGCCCCATAACCAGTTATGTGCTGAATATCACACTTAACCGGCTATGGTGTAGCTGGCACCGTAAACCTGGAAATTCAGTGCTGGAGTCCGGACATGGCTCAGAACTGAATTTCCAGGCAAAACGCCAGTGACGGTCAGCAAAACACTGAGCACCGCAGGCTGAATATCAACCCCCTAAGTTTGTAGAATAGTGCCTAAGTTTAGTTATGCACATAACTGCAAATTAGTTCCAAATAGCACCATTTCATGCCACATTTTTAACCCCTTAGTACTACTTTGTCCTGCCCTCCATCCTAGTTACTCCCTCTTCCCACCCCACTTTGTTGGTTTCCCTTAGACTTTAGTCTCTTTGTTGACTTCTTGGTTTCTTTCCTATTGAATTGCAATTCCTTTCTTCTTTTTAAGTTTACATTTTTAAATTTATAAACCGCCCAGATCTGCCAGTCAACTAGGGAGGTATAGAAAGTTTTAATAAACATAAACATCAGTAATACTTAAGGCCAATAGGCACCTAATTTAACAATTAACCCCCCCCCCCCCCCTGTTTACTAAGCATGGCAGCACGGCTTAGTAAACAGGGTGGTAAGTTAGGTGCACAACTAGCACTGTGCACACCCAAATGTGTGCACTAGTCAGAAGTTTGGATGCACAAGTTTCTAGAATCCAGGGGATGGTTGCATGTCATTGATGAGAATTTAGATTTTAAGCTGGGTCAAGGCGAGGGCTTCTTTCTCCAAAAGAAAATCAGCACTGACCCTTTAAAATTGACTTTTGCATGGGGGAATTTATCCAGTGTTTAAAAATAGGAAGCTCTTTCAAATATTTTTTAGGGTTACATAATGGTTGCCGTGAGTAAAGGGAGATATTTATGGAAGCCCCCTGAAACTTTCATCTAATGGGCAACTCTTATATATTTTGCTTTTTTAAAATGGCATCAAGTTGACTCCTAAAGTTGTCACTTCAACACACTGGAACATGCCCTCTACAGAAATGAGAGCAGGTGTTTAATCTGAAACAGAGTTACAATCCATTGCATTTGTCATGTGTCCCATCACACTGGCTCCTATGTGGTGCCGTGTAACACGATGTGACAGGGAGTCACACGACATGATGGCTACAAGAGCATCTTAATCAGGGGATGGAAAGTGGTGTTTGTAGAAGAGCAACATTAAAAAAGGGACAGTAAGTCTCCTCGCTTTTCTTATTCTCTGATTCAGCCGACAACAACTAGGGACCTTCTTAGTGTGAAAGAACAAGTGGTCTCTGCTTTGGAGAGTACACCATATATTGTGACAAAGGATGCATATAATTATTAGCATTATTGATAATATTGATTTATAGAGCTCCTTGCATCCACACTGAATCTCGGTGTATAATATGGATGCGCTGTCAATTTAGCATGAGATGGAAGTTTCCCTTGATATGCAATATAATGTCCTAGACATTTATCACAACACATTTCTTATGCCCAGATTATATAAACCTTAATGCACGGTTTTCATCGTTCTCGTAGTTTGAGACTAGTCTTGTGTAAAAGAATATATATGTGACCCGCTGAGGGAAAAGGTACCAAAAATGGGGTTAGGAACCAAATGGTGGAACTCCTTATTACCCAAAATAAGAAATATAGAGGAATATACTAGATTCTGCAAAATCCTCAAATCGTTCCTATTAAAACAAACCCTCACAAAGAATGATCATATCTCTAACAATTAATTATTACCTGAATTGGTTATTACTCTATTTACCATTAACTTTCTCTTTGTTTCACGTACAATTTCTCATTCATAATAGATTTTCTAAGTGTTAAACATCCATAGCTATCCCAGTATGTTTATGATATTGTATTGTAAAATTGGATTCTTATGACAAATTACTTTCTTATGCATTATTCTTTGTTATGTATCCTATACTGTTTATTGTAAGCCACATTGAACTCAAACTTGTTTGGGATAATGTGGGATATAAATGTCACAAATAAATAAATAAATATTTGTACCACAAGATAGAGGGATATCAACTGTATAATCCCACAAAATTTCAGCCTCAAGGAATAGCAGTGTAGAACATGAAAAACATAAAAATTGTGAGAAAAATATTGCATAGTCCCTTTCTATTCCTCCACACTTGAATACCCTTTATCTCTGTTTTTATAACCCTACTATTGGTACCTTTTCGCTCAGCGGGTTGCATATAATTTTGCATATAGTATAGGTGCAGTGACAGAGGTCTACTACAGGGTTGGGACACAAATAAGCAGTGGATTTTCCCCAAGTCCATTTTAATAATGGTCTATGGCCTTTTCCTTTAGGAAGCCATCCAAACCTTTTTTAAACCCTGCTACGCTAACTGTTTTTACTACTTCTCTCTCTCTCTCTCTCTCTCTCTCTCTCTCTCTCTCTCTCTCTCTCTCTCTCTCTCTCTCTCTCTCTCTCTCTCTCTCTCTCTATATATATATATATATATATATAAAGTAAATTTGTCTTTTATGGTATTATTAAATGTATCTGAAGAATTTCTTTTGTTCTTTTGCTTTTGGTGGTGACATAGGTTCTTCTGCACCCCCATTTATGAACCAGATATACAGTATCTTTTCTCCAGGTTTCCCCCCTGCCAAATTAGATCCCATTCTGTTCTGTTGCATTTTGGAAACTTATTTTGCATGGACAGATACCTAAGGAATCCTTTTACTAAGGTGCACCAAAAAGTGGCCTGCGCTGGTGTAGACGCATGTATTGGATGGGCGCAGGTCCATTTTTCAGCACACCTGCAAAAAAGGCTTTTTTTGGGCCGAAAATAGACATGTGGCAAAATAAAAATTGGCACGCATCCATTTTGGGCCTGAGACCTTACTACCACCCATTGACTTTGCGGTAAGATCTCACACGTTAACCGGGCGGTAATCGTCAGTGCATATACACTGCTGATTACCACCTGGTTAACGCCACGTGGTAGAAAACAAAAAAATATTTTCTGCCACACAAATTGGATGAATTACCACCCAGGGCTCGTGGTACCGGGTGGTATTTCCAAATTGACGTGCATTGCATGTGTGTATGCGCCTATGCGCCTTAGAAAAAGGGCCCCTAAGAAAGTGGAATATAATGGAGTAAGATGGCAAACACTGGTGGTCATGCCATATGACTTGATAGTTGGGATGTTTCCTTGGCAATGTAGACTGGAATAATCAGGTTATTGTATAGGGTTGTTGATTCTTCTGTGCCATCATGTACTATATTACTATGATCTGTATTATTGCCCAGGCCTCTTTTAAGATAGTAATTCAGTGGTTCTCAACTTGATTCTCATGGTCTCCTGGACAGTTTGGTTATCAGTATATGTACAATGAATAAGCATGAGCTACATTTACTAATAGCTTATATTATATATATACTGTTTATTGAAAGCTGAACTGGCTGGGTGGGTCTAAAAGACTGGGTTGAGAATCACAGATTTAAATCAAACCAGCTTTACATAACAATAGTTTCAATATTGCTTTATTCTCAAGAAAGACTGGGTGCTGTGGGAATGCCTTGCCATCCATTAGAAGAAGCTGGAGGCGCTCAAGCTATAATTCTTTTATTGGACCAGCCTATAGATCTTTTTCATACATCTGGTTTCAAGACTGCAAATGCCTCTTCCTTCAGATGTCAGACTCAGTTGCCTTAACATTTTAAGAGGAATATTTGCAGTCTCCCCCCTCCACTAGTCCAATAATAATTCAGAGTGGTGTGAAAAGTGAAAGACTTTACTCTCCTTCCTTCATACCCCTTCATCCCTACCTTTTACACCACTCACATTCCAGTATCAAAAGGAAAAAACCCAAGGCTTCCCTAGATGACACTAAGATATAAGAGGGTTGAAGGTGTAATGTATTTAGAGATGTGGAAAAGAAGGAGGAAACCTGAGAATTTGGAGACCTTGGGCCCTGCTGTATCTTGTTAGTATATCCTATAAGCCTTTCAACAAGTTCCTCCTGTGACTCCTGTGGGTCTCAGAAGAATCTGGCTCAAGCATCAGGAAACACTATGCTCTTTTTTTAAATTTCAACAATAAAATTTAAATAAAAAAGAAATGCTTACTGAAATGCCAAGAAAGATTTTAATCATGCTTTTTTTGATAGTTGGCTGCATGTTCTGCAGTATTTTTCACTGTCTCTATGTATACCCTCGTCTCTCCAAGAGGCATTGCTAATAATTATTGTGGGATATCTATTCACTGATCATTGTGGAATGTCTTTTGACCGAAAAATGTAGTTATGGCAACAGACAAAAAATTATTGGTTAATTGCAGCCCTCTGTGGCTATTCTACAAACCAACAGTGATTGTACTCTGTACGGAAACACATTTTAACTTCATTATAATGAAGTAAGTTAGACATAGGAGTTGTTTTACTGAGCTGCGGAACAATCTGGGCTTAACATGGGACTTTCTTAGATGCTAAGTCCAGATTGATCACAGCATTTTTAGGGCTTTTCCTGTTTTAATTGCAGGTCATGCACTGATGTTTCCATTAGTATGTGGAGCCTGCAAATAATTAATGCGGAAATACTTACTACCTCCTATTTGCGAGGTGCTAATGCCCTGATGCTGGAAAGCAAATGCGGGCGCTAGAGGGCAATCTACGCACCGGGGTTTACACCAGCTTTTCATTGGCGTAAATGGATGCGTGTAGATTCAGTTGCATAAACTATGCCTAAGCATATTCTAAATACCATGTGTAGTTTTACATGCGGTATATAGAGTATGCTTAGGCATGATTGCCTACCCGCATTCTTTTAGGCGCCATATATAGAGTCGGGTCCCAAATATGTTAGGAGGAGATGGTTTCTGATGCAACTAATTTTAAAGATTTATCCCACCTGGAAGTCTTTCTTTACATGAAAACATTTCTCTAGTTACCAGATGTGAGCAGCAACACATTGTTCTCTAGTCTTTTTATTTAATTTGTTTTACTTATTTATTTATTGTGTTTATTTTATGTCTTGTTTCAGGCTGTGCTATGATTTGCCATCTTTGGCCTCCATAATGATTTTGTTGTACTAGATAGAATACTCTATGATGTTTAATAAGACCATGCAGCAGTGGCGTAGCTATGGGAGGCCATGGGGTCCTGCCTCCCCCCAATTAGCTCTGGGGCCCCCAGTTTGGCTGGAAGGGGTCCCCAACCCCCGCCAGCCAAGGTTCCTTTGCAGTGGTAGTGCGGGGGGGAGCGGCGGCAGGAGGGCGGCGGCGGGGAGGCGATAGCGGCTGCGGGGGTGGTGGAAGTGGCAGCAGGAGGGCAGCGCCAGGGAGGCAGTGGCAGCAGTGGAGGGGCGGAAGTGGTGGCGGGAGGGTGGTGGTGGGGAGGCAGGCCAAAATGTGCCCCCCTCACCTTGGGTTCTAGCCCCCACTCCTGTCGAGATCTGGCTACGCCCCTGCCATGCAGCAGAATGTTTTTCAGTGCATAGCAAACTCTCCTTTCACCCACTTCCCAAAATGAACTATTCCAACTATATAACAGTGCTATTTCTTTTGCTTTGTTTCTGTTACAGCCATGACTGGTCTGGTGGTTCCCCCGATGTAAGTAGACAAATCTCCACTTCCATACAGGACAGAACTAATTATTCTGAAGGATCACTTGAGAAAAGTACATCAGCTTTTTCGGAAAGGAACAATTTGTATGGACAATGGCAAGAAAACTGAAGTCCTTTCTGTTTCCAGTTTTGTTGGATGTGGCTACCATTGCTCCATTAAAAAAAAAAAACAAAGCAAAACAATATAGACATGAAACCCTCAAGGAATGGAAAGGAACTGCCATCCTTGGACAGTGCAGGGGGCAGGAGGTCCATTCTTTCCTTATGGATGTCACAACACAACACAACATTAAAAAAAAAAAATCCTTCTTATCTTTGTAAAATACAAAATTTGCAAAACAGTTTGGCCTGATATTTTGGATATGCTTTGTTTCTTTGTAGAAGAAAAAATAACAAATGATGAAGTTTCTATTTTCTATGAAGCCTTTCAAAATACCAGTTTCGTTTACAGAAACGAAAAACAACAAAAACAAACAAAAAAAAACAAAACAGGGTACCAGCAAGCAGAAATTCCTAACACAAACTGAAAATCGCGTGGTGTATGTCTGTGCTTATTGTTTAACCTTTAAAAAGAAATTAAAATGTTTTACATTATTTAAATGAATAAACTTGTAACTTATTGTATTTAGACATAGTAAAGAATAAAAAAAAATCTTCGGGGGTGGAGGGGGTTGTTTTTCTTTCTTATGTACAATGTAATGCATTGCTAATACTTTGTGTTTCTATTGTCTGGCTCCTGATTTCACTCCCACTCATATGTCTTCTCCTTCCCACAAGCATTACCAACCAACTCCCTGGGATACAAATGTCTACTTTGGCTTTCTGGAACTCCACAACAAGCATGCATGAGATAGGTTTGCATGAACTGCTTCCATCGTATGCAGATCCATCTCATGAATATTCATTGTGGATATTCTGAAAACTCATCTGTCCTTGTGTATCCTAAGCTCTGGTTTTAGAACCACTGACTTGAAGCTGGGCAATGAAAGTGTACATTATCCCTCAGGTTTAAAAAAAATGTGCACACATCCAGAACTGCACACAGTCAGAACATGTTGACAGAACATAAACCTGCATTAGGCAATCTATGTCAAGATTTATGGGTCATATCCAATAAAGATTAGGGAAAGAATGTGAAAGGGGAGTCCTTTTTTGAATAAAGCTCTCAGAGACTGTGGTTACAGGGTTATGTAGACCCAGAAATGAATTTGGACTCATGAATAAGAGAGATATACTTAATCTTTAATTGATGCTAAATAAGGGCGCAAGTTCATAGTTCTGCTAGTTTTGTAGCTACATAGGGGTTGATATTCAGCCAGTGGCCATCAGCATTTTTATGACTGCCACTGACTTTATTTCCAGATATTCTGTTCCAGGCCATGTCCAGGCACTGGCATTGAGTATCTGGGATTAATGCGACCGGCTGAAACATAGCCGGTGAAGAGCGATATTCAGCATTTAACCGGATACAATGTGTGGTTATCCTAGCCAGTTAAGTGCTGACTCCGCCCACAAATTAGCTGGTTTCAGCTTAGATGCTAGCTAGGCATTTTCAACGGCACTATCCGGTTAACCTTGGACATGCGATTTAAATGGCCATTTCTGGCCATTTAAATCATTTTGAATGTCGACCCCATAGTGTCAAAATGAGACTGAATGCTCATAGCCAGCAGGTTTTGTGTACTTTAACAAAGTAGTTGTACTTTTGACCAAGATAAAATGTGAAGGCTGATCTTGAAGGAGAAGGGAGTGGTTAATGTGGGGAAGAAATAGTCTGACCTGAAAAATGTATGCATAGCATAGTATATGCATGCATGCATGCATGCATCCAAACTACATAAAGTGGAATTTTGCATTTTTATAGGATTTTTTTCAATTTCAGTTTATAAACTGGGGCCCTGACTCTGAGCACAGTTCCTTTTGATCCAAATGTCAGTCACTGCAGATTATCATGGATTGCATAACAATAGTTCCCTTAGTTATAGGTCTCTAGCCTGCAAGATAGTATATGTCCCCTCAGTCAGAACTATGTGCATTTTCTGAAATCTTGTTTGCTTCTCACTCCCACCAGTTATCCTTTCATTGTCAGCATAAATTGGATAGAGTGCCTCTTCTATGGCCATCTTCTCTTTCTAGATTTGTGTGAACTTCCTGGGGACTTTATGTACGAGAAAAGGCCTGCTGACCTTCTGTAGTATGTAAGTTCTCCCTTTCTGCAGAAGTCATGTGGTTCTAGGCAGCACATGTGAATTTCTCTCCCCCAGCTGGTTTGTCTTACCATAGTTTTATCCACCACACTAAACTTCGCAGAAAAGCAACAGCTCATTAGCAGTCTGAGTTAGACAAACCGTCAAAGAGAACTCTGGTTTGAAACAGCTTCCTAGATTGTACAGCCCTTTCTGTGGTATGGCCTTAAGTGATGTCTTTCAACTGTGCTATTAAAATTCTTAAGTGATAGGAAAGGTGGCTTGCATTAGTCGCCGTCACATAGACTGTAATGGCCCTCTTGGATGGGAGTCTGTGCCTCTGTCTATTGAGGCTTTATCTAGAGTCAAACCAGACCAGCAATGCAGTTTAATAATGGGATCAATTTATCATTAATAAGTAGAAACCTTGACACAAACTCAAATTTGGCACACAGGATATAAACAGGTAAAAAATGGAGCTCACTTTTATCCCATAGTTCTCTACACTTTCTGAGGAGAAGCAACTGGGACTGAAGGAGCTGAAAAATAAAGATTACAAATATAAATGTTATCTGAGGACCAAGCTAAATGAAAGAACAGTCTAGAATAGATTCTTGAATTCAGTCACCTGCACATCCAAGTGCTTACAGATTGTCCTGCACCTCCACTGTATGGCCTGGGTCTACCACAAAATCCAAGATTCGGGAGAGGCAGGGCATAGATTTCTGGAGAGGGCCTTGCCAGCACATGGCAAGACTACAGTGGCCAAAGAAATTAGAAGTAGGGACAAGTAACTTTTTTTTGCGGATGAATTGCAAACGGTGTGGAAAAGCAGAGTTGGCACCATCTGAGAGAAATAACCAGCAAAGAAGGGTGCTAGGCTTAGAATATCTCAACCATGACTAAAGGAAACAAATGCAACTTGAACTGGCAGTGATTGTTTATTTTTTTTTTTTATAATTACTCGTGCATGGAACTCAGTACTATTTTCAAAATGACTGGAGACTACTTAATTTGTCTTGCACACACACTAAAGCTCTCTGTACATACTCAGCAACCCTTAGCCTGCAGAGCTGTATCTGCAGCCAGAGTACATAATATTTCAATGTACAAACTTTTGTAAGGAGTTTATGTAACTAATGAAAAGCATTCTTAGTAACATAGTAAATGACGGCAGACAAACACCAGCATGCCCCTTCCTATTCTCATTTGGTTTTATTCTTGTCATTTACTTGATCTCCACCAGTTTGTAATCCCTCTTTTGCTCATCAGAATTATTTGTGCTTTCTGGAATATAGGTTTTTCAACAGGTAAGTACCTTTCTTTTGTGACCCTGAATATTTTTAATTGGTTTTGTTTGAAAAGGGACTGTATTATTTCATTGCTGATTTCGCAATTGTAAAACTCCTTTCCTCTCTTTTCTGTTGTACAGTTTGAAATGCATGGTTTTACAGGTGTAATAAACCATCCTCCTTTTTGTAAAATCAGGTCTCCCTTCTGGAAATCTTTGGTCCATCTTTTCGACTTGCTATGGTAGAAAGTTGTTATGCACAGAACATTTTTTTTTATTGTAAAGATAACGGCTTTTAATGGTCATACTTATAGAAGAACAAAATTCTCATGTTTGTAAAATGAATCTGTCTCCTTTGGTTTCAAATTTTAAGTTATGCTAAGAAATGAAACAAAACAAATCATAATAAAAATTTTGTACTGTAGAAGTTTATTGTCCAAGAAAAATGTGAAGTAGGAAATATATGAACTGCTTCCAGCTAAAATAGCTTTAATTATATGGTTTGTCATTCTTTTTCTAACTCTGGTATTCGTGGTAACTGTTTTCCATTCTTGAGGGGGTGGAAAGGGTTCATGTTTATTTCATATTTTTGAAAGAAGTGGAATTCTCTAAATCAGTTTGAAAGATGTGTGTGTTGCCACATGCCTATTTTGATTTGTGTAAATGACTGCAGTGATGCACAGAGAATTCAAGGGCCCAGTCTATTAAATCTGGAGTTTGCTGTTATGGTTTAGAAAGGGAACTACCCCAGTAAAGATGTGTGACATAAAAAGCATTCACAAACCAATTCATGGAAACCCTAAGGAATAAGCAGTATTCATTGAATTAGTTCACTAAAGTTTAAAAACAAAGAGATCGATATTCAAAGTGATTTAACTGGCCAGTGACGGCTCCTGGCTGGTTAACTTGCCTGTTTGGGGCTAACTACTAACATTCAGTGGCTATTAAACAGTTAATGGCGCTGAAAATAATAGATTAGCTCCAAACTGAAAACCGGCTATTTTGGGGGTATTGTCAGCAATTGGCCAGTTGAGCGCCAATATTCAGCACTTAACCAGCTAGGTTAACTGTATAAATAAGACTGCATAAAAGTCAGTCCTATCTCTATGCAGTAACATAAGGGCCCTTTTACTAAGCCGTGTAAGCGTCTACGCGCCCCCAACACGCGCCAAAATGGAGTTACCACACGGCTACCACATGGCTCTTCTAGTAATTTCATTTTTGCCACATGACCAATATGCACGGCTGAATTTTTTTATTTTGGCCACGCATATCGGATGCGCGCCAAGTGGCATTTGGTGCGTATAGGTCATTACTGCCCAGTTACCGCATGAGACTTTACCGCTAGGTCAATGGCTTGCAGTAAGGTCGCAGACACAAAATTGACGCGCAACAATTTTGATTTTGCCGCACGTCCATTTTCAGCAAAAATAAAGAAAGGGCTTTTTTTACCGGCGCGCTGAAAAATGGATTGGCGCGTGCCCAAAAATCTGCTCCTACACTACCGCAAGGCATTTTTCAGCACACCTTAGTAGAAGGGCCCCATAGCTGGTTAAGTACTACATATCACACTTAGGGGTCCTTTTATGAAGGCACGCTAGTGTTTTTACTGTGTGCTAATGATTAGCGTGCGCTAAATGCTAGAGATGCCCATAGAAATATATGGGCGTCTGTAACGTTTAGCATTTGCTTATTTTTAGTGCATGTTAAAAAGGTTAGCATGCCTTTGTACAAGGACCCCTCAACTGTCTATGCATTATCCAGCTCCGTATACCTGTAAATTCAATGCTGGTGCCCAGACATGGCCCAGCATTGAATTTCTGGGTTTAATGTCGGCAGCAGTCAGCAAGATGCTGATCACCGCTGGTTGAATATTGGGCCAAAAAATAACATATTCCTATTAGGGTAACTTTTGAACAGGCTGACTAACACCCCCCCCCCCCCCCCTTTTACAAAGCCGTGCTCGTAGATGTTGGTGCAGTAATGCCGACACAGCCCATTCAAAGTAAATGGGCTGTGTCGGCTTTGCTGTGTGGCTTTATAAAGGGAGGGGGGAGTTGGAGAGTAAGCAGACATCCAGTTTTAGCCTAATATATGAAAACACATAGGGCCCCTTGTACTAAAGTGTAAAGTGACTTAGCAAAAGTGGACTTTGCATAGGAAATAGCACAAAACATCTGGAAACACACACAAAGAAAAGGCCAAAGTGCAAGGGGTTTGTGTTATTTTTTATATAACATGCAATTTTGCAAAATGAATTCTTAAAATTACATCTGCAACTGTAAATTTTTATACAAAAATTTATCTAACTATCACATTTATCTAAATTTCACATTAATATACTGCTCAGAAGTCAGATCCTGCAAAGCAACTCATTAATGCAAAAAAGAAAGTGAAAAAGTGTGCATAAAAGGCTTCACAGGCCTGTTTTCACAGAAAAAAATAGCTACAGCTCAAGAGCATGATCCTCGTCTGACCCCCCAGCTGTAATACTGTGAGTTTATTGCTAGGGGTCAGCAGCAATTTTGATGGGGCTGGAGAGATTGAGATTTGCATTGCTCCTGCCCCCATCACCCCTTGGATCCCTTAGGCAGAGTTAGAGTCCTAGAAGGGTATCCCACAGTACTAGTGGTCTAAAAGCAGTCTTCTAACATACCTGTTGTAGGATATGTTTGGCGAGTAGACACACACAAACCCAAAACTGAAATCTGGGATGCCGGGGTTACCCCAAGACCTAGATTCTATACTCAACTTTCTTTTCTTTCTTGTCAGTTATGTAAGTTTGCTTCCTTTCCCCATCTCTCCTTTTCTTTCCTACTAATTTACATTTTTTAGATTTATTTTATTGTAAACAATTGAGATGGTACTCTAATTAGTGATATATCATAAGTACATAAGTAATGCCACACTGGGAAAGACCAAGGGTCCATCGAGCCCAGCATTCTGTCCATGACAGCAGCCAATCCAGGCCAAGGGCACCTGGCAAGCTTCTCAAACGTACAAACATTCTATACATGTTATTCCTGGAATTGTGGATTTTTCCCAAGTCCATTTAGTAGTGGTTTATGGACTTGTCCTTTAGGAAACCGTCTAACCCCTTTTTAAACCCTGCTAAGCTAACCGCCTTCACCATGTTCTCCGGCAACGAATTCCAGAGTTTAATTATGCATTGGGTGAAGAAATATTTTCTCCGATTTGTTTTAAATTTACTACACTGTGGTTTCGTCGCATGCCCCCTATTTCCAGTATTTTTGGAAAGCATGAACAGACACTTCACATCCACCTGTTCCATTCCACTCATTATTTTATATACCTCTATCATGTCTCCCCTCAGCCGTCTCTTCTCCAAGCTGAAAGAAGAGACGGCTGAGGGGAGACATGATAGAGGTATATAAAATATCAAATTTTAATAAACCTGAAGGGGCAAGGTTTCAAGGAGGGATGGGGCTTTTATAAATTTTTATCTTATGTTGGGACTATGGTATCAGGCCTACTGGGTTCAGAGGTCACCCTCAGGGAAGAGAACCGGGGCCATCCATTTGGACTGGTAGGCCCTTTCATTTTGGGCAGGCTGATGTCATGTGAATGTTATCTTTTTTTTTCACCTGTTGCCACAGCCTAGAACACACAAAGTTCCTGGCTGTGGCAACACATGAAAAAGTCCTTGTGAAATTTAGCTAGGGATGCAAATGAGCTAAGATCTCATTTGAATCTCTTAGCTGAATTTTGCAGAAATGAATACTAACCTGTAAAGTCAGAAATGTCGTCATATTAACCCCTGGATTCTATATAAGATGTGGTGAGTTGCGTGTCTTAAATTGGGCATGCTTCTGATCGGTGGTAATTGGGCACAAGCCAATCAGTGATAATTGGCTGATAGCCAATTATCAGCACTAATTGGCAATAACTGGAATTTAGACGTGCATCTTTTTAGGCGTATTCTAAAAGAAGGTGCACATAAATACTAACATGCTGGGAGGAGTGTGGGCATGTTGGGGACATTCCACAAATTTACGCGCATGGTTATAGAATTCAAGGGAACATGCCTACATTTAGGCGCAGGTATTTACATCAGGTTTTCAGTGGCATGTGGCATAAATGGCCACACCTTAATGCAGGTGCATTCCACAGCCCTATGCGTTATTCTATAAACCAAACATAACTTTAAGTGTGTTGTATAGCACTAAGCGCTATTTCTGGACGCGCCTGTTCAATCTGGCCCTAGGAGTGTGACACATGCATCTGGCCCATTTCTGCAGTTCACATGCCAAAGCACACTCCTCTCATGCATTGGCTCCCTGGCCCTGCCCACCCCCTTGCAATCTTGCATTTCTGTCTTTCTCTTTCTCACTCTATTCCCCCCTCCCTATGGTCCAGCATCACTCTTTCTGTCTGCCTCCCCCCCCCCCCCCCCCCCCCGCAGCTCTATAAACTTGCTGTAGGTCAGCAGCAGTGGCAGTGCTGCCTCGGGCTGGCCAAAGGGGCCTTCCCTTTACTGTGTCCCAGCCCCTCTAAAGCAATTTCCTGTTTCGGGCAAAGGAAAATTTCTGCAGGGAAGCCACCACAGGCAGCCTGTCTGGAGCGATGGCACTGCTGGCAATCTACAGCAAGTTAAAGGAAATGATGTCAGAGGTGGGAAGGAAATGAGGCCGGGACTGCAGAGGCAACAGTAAGAGGGAAAGATATTAGACTTGTGGGGAGTGGGGGAGGGTAACAGGAGAGAGTTGACAAGGGGACACTTGTTGGAGTACCTTGGGTGGGGCGGGGGGTAGGAGGAAGGAAAGGGATAGGGAGAAATACTAAACCCTAGGGAGGGCCATTCTGAAACATCTCTGAGCTTTGAAAATGAGCCCCACAGGGATTTTTCCCCCAAGAATGCTGTCACTGAGCTGGTAACCTTCACTGAGCTGGTAACCCTAAGCTCCAAAGAACTAAATTCTTCATCCTTTTCATTAACTCAGAACTCACAGATTTGTAGCCTATGACTAATACAAAATTTAGAGAAATATTTACTAAAGATTAGCACGCACTAACGTAATAGTATGCACTATTACCACCGTACCTATAGGAACAGCATAGGCACAGCAGTAGATAGCTCATGCTAATAGGAAAAATGCTCTTTAGTTCATTATTTGTTTTATTATAATCTGATTAACTACTAATCTAAAGGAAAAACAAAGCAGTTCACAGTAAATTAATTATTGTTATTTTCTATTAAAATGCATATTTCTCAAAGCTAAGAAAATAAACCCCTTACTTTTGGTGGATTATATTACAACTTGAAAGTGTAAATATATATAAACACTCTGGGCATCATTTAAAGCAATACTTTGGTATTCTGGACATGTGCTGTCTAAGTAGCAATAATAATCAGTAATGTTTGTAGTGTACCCTAACCACAACAGTCTTAGGGGCAGGGGCGTAGCCAGACTTCAGCGGGAGGGGGGTCCAGAGCCCAAGGTGAGGGGGCACATTTTAGCCCCCCCCCCCAACGCCGCCACCCCCCCCCCCCGCAATTGCCGATTTTGCCCCTCCTGCCGCCGACCCTCTCGATCCCCCCCCACCGTCAACCCGCCGTCGCCTACCTTTGCTAGCAGGGGACTCCAACCCCCGCCAGCCGAGGTCCTCTTCTTCTCGCAAAAGGCTTCCTTCTGTTTCTGGCGTCCTGCACGTTGTACAGCCTTTTGCGAGAAGAAGAGGACCTCGGCTGGCGGGGGTTGGGGACCCCCGCCAGCAAAGGCAGGCGACGGTGACGGCAGATTGGCGGCGGGAGGGGGGTTGGGCGGGTCATCGGCAGGGGGGTCCAGGGCCAAATCTACGGGGGCCCAGGCCCCATGTAGTAACGCCACTGCTTAAGGGACCTTAGTAAAAGTGTGATAGAGTTTTGCACTTACCACACAAAAATTAACAAGCAGTAAATGCAACGCCTGCGAGGAAGATGAAAGGAGCGTGCCCTACATTTACTGCACAGGGCAGACAGTGCACAGGCGCCATGTTACATGCAGTGGCAGATAACACTGATGCTCCCACACTAGCTGCTGCATATAATGTGGTGTTGCCCCCCTGAAAAATAAATAATGAA
Source organism: Microcaecilia unicolor (assembly GCF_901765095.1). Taxonomy (NCBI): domain Eukaryota; kingdom Metazoa; phylum Chordata; class Amphibia; order Gymnophiona; family Siphonopidae; genus Microcaecilia; species Microcaecilia unicolor. Next base: position 310,094,512 of record NC_044034.1, on the reverse strand, counting down.
AAATCAAAGAACTGCTGCAGTGCCCCCCCGACATCTCTTTCCCAATCTGATCCTCTCAAAGTCATATTTCCCATTCCTCCTCCCCCATATGATCCCCCCTAAATCCTGCCTGTAGTCAAAAACTTCACACCCTGGGTATAATCATCTCCCCTAAAACTCGGCTCTCCTTCCAACCCTTCCCCCCAACACCACTGGGACTTACACAGAGATCACCATAGGTGGTTCCAGTAGGCCCAGGCAGCAGTCTCCGCTCCCATCCGGGACTGCACCAGGATCCAAAATGGCACCGATGACCCCTAATGGTAGTCTCATGATACCACCGCTAAGGGAATCCTTCCACATAAGGAGCTTTTTCTTGGCAAAAGATGCTCAGTGTATGGCATTAGTGCACCTAAATGGAGACACCAAGTTAAAGAGTTGCCCCCTTAATCCTTATTTTCCATTATTTATCATGTTAATATATCTTTTGTTGAGTGCGATTGTTCCAAGAAAAAATGTTTCAAGCAATCCCTGCAGTGCACAAGATAATGGGGCTTTCTTGGTGATTAAAATTTGGAAGATCCTTGTGGTGTGGATTCATCTGTACAGTGCTGAGTACACTGTGAGCATTATGTAAAATTAACTAAACTACTTAATGAGAAACACACGGGGTTCTGACAGTCCTGATATCCCTATATTCTCTTTCCCATCCTCTGGTGTAAAGATTATTGCCTGGAAGAAATAATCTATTGTGCAGCCCAGTATTCTGGTTCCAGCATCCCCGTTAAGCACCTCTGTTGACTGTTCTCTACCTGAAAATAAGTAATTGCTTTTCCCGTCTCACTATAACACTTAAACTGGAGCATTGTTTCTTTTTTTATTGTTATCTTCATATTATTGCTTTTGTTTTTCTTCATTTTCCCTACCGCTAGTCTTAGATTTGTGGTCCTACAGCCCATCATCCTTATTCTGGTCTTTTCCCATGTGAGTCTATGGCTGCCCCACTCTTTAAATAGTGTTTTTCACACTAATGTCCCCAGGTGTCCTATTCACCCTCTTCTCACAGCTGACATATGTGTGACAGATAGTGTAAATGGCCTGTTGCACCATATGCCTGCTTTGTTCAGTGCAGAAATAATAATAATAAAAACTGTATCCAGACTGGTGATGTTGTTTTATTGGTCATGCATGATGTTTTTGCAATGCTTGCTTATAGATACTGACTTACGGTGACTTAAAGTCCAGGGTTCACTCTGTACCCTGTTTTTTCTCGCTCCATTCCTTGTTTTCTCTCTTTTGCCTGTCACTATCTGTGTGAGACACATTAAAATTCCATTGTAGCCCAGTGGCGTTCCTAGGGGGGGCGGACACCCGGGGCGGTGCCCCGCCCCCCCCCCCGGGTGCAGCACCCCCCCCCCCCGATGCAGCGCGGAACCCCCCCGGGTGCAGCACACCCCCCCCAATGCAGCGCGGACCCCCGCCCGGGTGCACGCCACTGGGGGGGTGTGCCGCAGTGCGCGCCTGCTCAGAGTTCCCTGACTTTGCGTATTCGCTGCAGCTCCCTCTGACCCGGAACAGGAAGTAACCTGTTCCAGGGCAGAGGGAGCTGCAGCGAACGCGCGAAGTCAATGAACTCAGAGCAGGCACGCGCTGCGGCACCCCTCAGCGGCGTGCACCCGGGGCGGACCACCCCCCCTTGGTACGCCACTGTTCTAGCCTTCTCCTTCCCGGTTCACATTCATGTCATGGTCCTCTTCACTGACTTAAACTTGGGGCATTATAATCAAGCTAGTGGACCTACTGCTACTACTATTACTGGAGCTGTCGTCTGGAATGAATGTTGCCCACCAATAAAAAGGTGCACTATGGGAACATAGGAGGGGTGTAGCCAGAACTCAATTTTGGGGGTTTCCAGGGGTGGAATGGGGAGCCCAGGTATTTCCTGTCATTTCTCCCCCTCCCCCGTCTCCCCATATCATACCTTTGCTGGCAGGAATGCTCAAGCCCCACCAGCAGAAGAGATTCTCTGCCAGAACCACGCCCATTGAAGCAGTGAGGAAGCCAGCAGGCCGCTGTATCTTCTGACACCAGTGCTTCTGCACATGATCAGTTCAATGTGTAAGTTGAGCTCGCATGGAAGTGCCAGCACTGGCAGCTGGAGCACCCTGCCGGCTTCCTCACTGCTTCAGCAGTACAGGCACAGCTCTGGCAGAGAATCTATTTGACTGGGGGGGCTTGGCCATTCCCACCAGCCATGCATCCAGTGCCACAATTTTGAAGAGGACCTTAGCCCAAAATGGGGGGGGGGGGGGGGGGGCGGATCCCCAAGGCCATGCCATTGGCACATAATGCACGCTCTCCTTAAAGAGTACATGCTATTTACAAGTAGTATGTGCTCTTTCCCAATAGAATATACAAGTGCAATGGCTCATACAGGTGCATCTGTTGGGAAAGAGCATGCAATACATGTACTCTCCAAAGAAAGTGTGCACTATTCCCCAAATTCTATAAATGGTTCTCAGAGGAGCCCTTTTACTAAAGGGTTGCCAGATGGCAACACAGAACCATTGCCAGCCCAATGTGGCTGCCGGCAGTAGTTCCTCCTTGAGCGTGTGCCATTTCTGGCACTACGGAAAATAATCCCGTAATTTCTAGCTAACCTGGTGGTAATCAAGCACTAACTTGATATCACGCATGTAACAGACTTACACCCCTATTCTGTAAACAGCACACCTAAAATTTCTCACACACAAATGCAAAGAGGGCATTAATGTGGGAGGGGCATGGGTGTGTCAGGGGCATCCCAACTATTTTTGCACACACTGTATAGGATAGTTGCATTTACGTGCCCAACTGCCACATTTAGGTGCCACCCATTATGCCAGTCAAAAACAGAGTGTAAGTGGTCACGCCTAAAGTTTGGTGTGTAACTGTGTACTTACGCTAAACTTCTATAACCAATTTGGCGTGCATCTCTGCCATTATAGAATACAAGTTTACTGCCCAGTTTTTTGGCACTTAACTTTTAGTGACCTTACATTAAATTTCATGCTCTTAACGACATTCATTTCCACACAATAAAACCATATAAACATGAAGCAAAATCTTTCTGGGTCCTCGTCCCTAACTATTACTTCGGTTATTACTGTGACCATTTAACAGTTCTGTAACATATAGGCCTGGATTCAGAACATGGTGCTGGAGAATTCTAGGTTGAGTGAGCTTTAAGAATAGCTCTTAGAGCCGATTCCCCAACCCAAATTTGGGCACTGGCATTTATGCCAACTGAAACATGGTGTAAATGCCAGCATCTAACACTTTCATAATTGTCCCAGGCATATATATCCTTATACATAGTGCAGCAACACAATTCACATTTCAAAATCCCTTCATTTGCTTCTCCAACTGTTTTACAAAATTTTATAGCAACTTTTCAACATATTTAATATTGTTCTTATAAGGATCATCACAGTTCACAGAATCAACATTGCTTTAACCGGACTTTCCAGAACAACGATGTGCAAATCTTCATCGATCCATCATATTTACTTTTCACTTCAACCTTCAACTTAGTAATTCACCCTTCACCTTGATAACTGGCTTTTTGTTAAATGTTATCAAATTTTGTAGATTTTACTTTAAAAACAGTCCAAAAACTTTCAGCACTTATTTAAAAATATAATAGTGCCACTGAAGGGATTTTGAAATGTCAATAATTCTGTTGCTGCATTGTGTTTAAGGATATATATGCCTGGTACAATTATCAAGGTATTTTATATGTCCCTGCATAGTAATTAATTTGGTCCTACTTATTGGAGGCACCCAATTCTTGGCATTTGGGTGCAGGAATAGCGGTAATCCATAACTCCATGCACAAATTTTTAGGAATGCCCCTACCATACCCCTGGCCATGCCCCCTTTTCAAGTTGCGCACTAGGGGATTTAGGTACACAGGGTTATAGAACAGTGCACAGGAAGATGTGTGCACAAAATCTAATTAATGCCAATTAACTGCAATAATTGATTATTAACATCAATTTATTGCTAGTTAATGGCTTGTTAGCTAATTAATTTGCACGCACATCTTTGATTCACGTGCAAATTTTGGCACCCAAATTTGGGTGCCATATATAGAATCTGGGGGATACAGTGCTGTACAAATACTCTGTAATTTATTTTTATGTTAATTGAATTTAAGAGATTTGTACGCTGCTCTGCCACATTTCTGGGCAGTATACCACCAACATTCAGAAGTAGTACAGACATACCTTAGCATCAAATGATTAACCAACAAATCTTTTCTTTCGATCCTGCTATCTTACAATTGCACTATGGTGGCAATTCTATAAATTGGCATTAGGAGTTAGGTGCCCCAGTGCCATGCATAGTGCCAATTCTATAGCAGAATCGTGGCTGCACGATGCCACTATAGAATACTCCTGTAAGTTGGTTTTGGTGCACCTAAAGTTAGGCACAGTTACACCAGTCAATGACTGTCGTATGTGTAACCTATAGTATCTATAAGGTATGCACCTATCTCAGAGACAAACTTGTAACCTGCCCGTACTTGTCATGTGTTAATGGAGAGGAGGAGTAGCCTAGTGGTTAGTGCAGTGGACTTTGATCCTGGGGAACTGAGTTCAATTCCCATTGCAGCTCCTTGTGACTCTGGAAAGTCACTTAACCCTCCATTGCCCCTGGTACAAAATAAGTACCTGAATATATGTAAACCACTTTGAATGTAGTTGCAAAAACCTCAGAAAGGTGGTATATCAAGTCCCATTTCCCTTTCCCCCTTTCCCCTCACACGTAAACACTAAGCAGTTTTGGCACATATATTATAAAATAGCACCTAGTACTTTGGTGCATAAATTCCAATCAATGGTGCCAATCATGATGCCTAAGTGCTAGTTTTCCATAACTCATGCACACAGGCCCCGATGCTCAGAAGCAAATGTGGACACTAGAGGCCAGTAATGCCAGACTATCGCCCATATTTGCTAGCGCTGAATGTTCTGAGGGCTCTAGCGCAGGGATTAACAAAAAGCATGATAATCGCATTTACCTTAGGTCACTTGCGATTCACACCGATGCTCAAAGAAGAACGCCTTGAACAAGGGTGCCCTTATCGCTGGGAACCTAATACCAGCTTGGAGCTGGCATTAGGGTTGTTGAAGAGAGGATTCTCTGCTTCTGAGGGATGTGCGACTGTCACACCTGCATAAACACTTACCAGACAGCCAGAAAAACAATCAGGAGATTTCAACCCAGGAGCGCCTCCTGTGACTATACTCCGGGCTGCCTCCAGTGTAGGAACTGGTTATGCAGACTCCATGCTGCTGCTATAACAACACTGCGTAGGGGCATGCAGACTGCACACAGCTCCCAGCACTTACACTGTACAAGAAGCAAGCACAAATTCCTGTGCCCTACTCTAATACAGAGCCATGTATTGGAAGAATGGAAGAGGGGAACAGTAAGTGGTACAACAGCTGTATCCAGAAAGAATACCGCTGACGTAGAAGCAAGATGACTTCCTTACTGAGGAGCTCCCAGGTGCATAAAGGAATTTCACTAACCGGCAACCGGCACCTCTTCCTTCTCCTTTCCTTCCCCCCTCTGGCATTCTCAGCATGTGCAGAAGAACTGTGCTTAATGCACAACTCTTGAGTGCATGCGCCAGGCACCTAACTTCCAAACAACTCCCTAATGCTCAACACTATGAGGGTGCCTATATTTGCATCTCATTAGCGTTGAGAATTAGGGAGTCATTCAGATGCACTGTTTTCGTGATATTTCTCCAGCGCTGCTCAGTACAGCGCCGGAGTTTTGAGCATCGGGGCCACAGTTGCCTGTACAATAGATTACCTGCCACACCACTATCTCCAGTTAAAATCAGCTGTTCTCCCAAGGATATAAAAGACTTCCGTAATTTATTAAGGCAAGGGTAAAGTCACTGAGACTGTGAGTAGAACAGATAGGGTTCAAAGTTAAATCAGACTCAAAAAGGTAACTCCCCGATATCCAGCATGTAGCAGTCAATGATTTTTTTAAAAATGCCAACCACCATGACCTTTTTATACCTGGATCTTCAGTGCTGGTATCTGAATACCAGCCTGCTCTCAATATCCAGAAGGAGATTGGCAGCGCTACCCATCTGTATACAAATGATATACAGACCAGTACCTGGAAACGTAACCAGATAAAGATAGGCCAGCATTTTATGAGGGAAATTACCCAGCTAGTGGACCCCTGGATCCACCCAAGCTCCATCCCCAGACCACCCTGGCACTATCCAGATAGTGCCAAATCATTCTGAATGAATATTCAGTGGTATTATGTGGATAATGCTGCTGAAAGTCTGAATACGGGCCCAGTCTGTGGGAATTATCTGAGTAGCAGTCATTCCTACCCAAGTAAGTCCCACTGAATATTAGACCCTATGTTTTTAGACTGAATTTTAATAAGGCAAGAGAAGGGGCATGATGCACTAACTCAGGAAGTCTATTTCATGCAAGCAGTGGGCAGAATTAGGCCCCAATATTCAATGCCAGGCCATATCCAGGCCCCTGCCGATAGAAGAGGAGAAAGGCCACCTCACTCCTTCAACGAAGGTAGAGGGTGGGGAAGGGCCACTAGACCACCAGGTGGGGGGGAGGGGATTGATCCGCGGACCACCATTGACATCTGAGGGGATGCTAGGAGGGGTTAGGGGGGCTGGAGACCCACCGGATATCCAGCCCCCTCTGAACCTGTGTCGGGAGGTCAGGGGGACTGAAGGTCCACCGGACCTCCAGCCCCCGTGTCACTGGGGGGAGTCGGGTTGGGGTTCCTGCGGGAGGCTGATGCTCCATTGGGGGAATGGGGGGCCTGCTAGCATGCAAATGCCTGCTGGACAGGGCTCACTTTTACTCCCCAATGGCCTGCAAACCCTCATGCCAGCTCCAAGCTGGCATAGGGTTTGCCACAGACAGCACGCCAAAGTTTGGCATGCTGCAAGCTGATCATTGGGGAGGAATACATTTAGCATGCATTTGCATGCTACTTGTGCTAACAGCCCTGTTTTGTATGCATTTACATGCTAGTTGCATTCAGAGCCCACAAGCGCGTTGTTTCACATGCTCAGGGGCTCTGATCATAGGGTAGTAGCAAACACGGGCGCTAGTATGGTGTTAACAGCCTCTAGCACCTGCGTTTGCTTCTGATCATCAGTCCTTGAATAGTGGAGGAAAGACCAAGTCACTGAATCTGAATACCGGAGCCCAAGCGTGACTGTGATGCCAGAGGTCATATAATGAAATAATACTTGTTTTAAAAAAGGTTAACTGTCATTATATTTGGTTTATTATATTTGCTAAAGAAAGCCCAGAGCAATACTACTACTACTGCTACTACTACTACTAATCATTTCTATAGCGCTACTAGATGTACGCAGCGCTGTACACATTATATGCAGGTACTTTCTCTGTCCCTAGAGGGCTCACAATCTAAGTCTTTGGACCTGGGGCAATGGAGGGTTGAGTGACTTGCCCAAGGTCACAAGGAGTTGTAGTGGGAATTGAACAGAGGTTGCTAGGATTAAAGCCCGCTGCACTACTGAATAATGGTATATGTGCATAGATTTGTGTAAATAGTTAAATAAAACGTATTTAATTTATTAGCCAGCCCTGTTCACAGCATTTTTTATTATTGTTCCTCGGGTGGGGGAAGGGTGGAGAAGAGGGTAATCCCTACCTATCAACACTTTTCTTCCCTAGGTGGAGGCACCAAGCGCCAAATATGGGATCAGCGAAGAATGCCTTCCGGAGGCTCTTCCTGGTCAGACCCCAAATCCAGGAGTGCCCAGTAAGGGGGTATTATACCCATAAAACCCTTCTCCTGCTTGGATTTCCTGTGGTCAGACCCCAGATTTTGAGTGGACTTACCCAGTGTTTTTTTTGTAGGAAAAAAGGTGCCGGTACTCATGCAGAGCCAACTTTTATGGTAGTACAGTAAACAGGGCTTTTTTTTTTTTTCAGTTGGATAGGTTGTATGCAGCCATGTGACCCGGAATAGTTCTACCTGGCTGCCTCTGACTCTGCAGGTCACACTCCATACCGGTGTGTACCAGCTGACAAAATCCCCCAGGCTTACCACTAAAATGGGTGGGCACAGTGACCACTGACTCTTTTACTGCTCACTCAGTCTTGTGTACTTCCTCCTCCTACCCTCTGAACTGTGGAGTCCCCCAGGGATCTACCTTCACATCTCTTAATATTTTTATTAGTCCTTTGGCTACACTAATCCAGCCCCACAATATTAAATTATTTATTTATACAGATGACATTTTACTGTTTTTTCCTGTCTCTCCTCTTAACATCAATCTCCAGCCTCTCCAGGATTGCTTATCAGCCCTTGCCTCATGGCTTTCTTCTAGTAAATTAATTTTAAATCCTGATGTGTTGCCTGCTGGGTTACGGAATCTTTACCCCAACCTCCTCAGGTTTCTATTGTTTTTGGACTTACTATTTCTCCTGTAAACAGTTTTTGTTACTTAGGGATCTGGTTTGACTCACATCTCACTTTCACAAAGCAGATCTCAGGGGTTCTTAATTCTGGCTTTGCTGCTTTACACAGGCTCCATTACTTGATTTCACATCTTTTTATACTGCTCTACACACGTTTTTCTAGTGCCCTGGCTCAACTATTATAATCCTGTTTATGCCAGTCTTCCCTCTTCACAAATAAAGCATCTTCAGATCCTTCAGAATTACGCTGCTAGGCTCCTTTATAGAACCAAAATATATGGTCATGTCTTTCCTGTTCCTTTGCCTGCACCGGCTTCCTATTCAGTTCCGAATTCTCTTTAAGGTGTTGACGCTTACTCATACAGCCTATCATTTGGGTACCCCCATCAAACTATCCCTTACACACTCTCTCATAACTTTCATTCTCTACACTCTAACCAGATGATTTTTTCCCATCCTAAACAGGCCCATCTTGATTCCACCAGGTGTTCAGCAGTCTAGTTTTTTATCTCCTAAATTGTGAAATCACCTTCCCACTTACATGTGTAATGAACAGTCTTTCTCTAAATTCAAGTCTCTGCTTAAGACTCGTTTTTTCCAATTAGCCTTCAAGGAATGTCAAGTCAAATGCACAGCGCTGATAAGGAAGGCTAAGAGGGACTTCAAAAAAAAGATTGCGTTGGAGGCAAAAACACATAGTAAAATTTTTTTAAATTATATTAAAAGCAGGAAGCCGGCAAAAGAATCGGTTGGACTGCTAGATGACCGAGGAGTAAAAGGGGCAATCAGGGAAGACAAAGCCGTAGCAGAGAGATTAAATGAATTCTTTGCTTCAGTCTTCACCGAGGAAGATTTGGGAGTGATACTGGTGTCGGAAATGGTTTTCGAAGCTGACGAGTCGGAGAAAGTTAATGAATTCTCTGTAAACCTGGAGGATGTAATGGGGTAGTTCTACAAACTGAAGAGTAGCAAATCTCCCGGACCGGATGGTATTCATCCCAGAGTACTGATAGAACTGAAAAATGAGCTTGCAGAGCTATTATTAGAAATATGTAATTTATCCTTAAAATCGAGTGTGGTACCGGAAGACTGGAGGGTGGCCAATGTAACACCGATTTCTAAAAAACAGTTCCAGAGGAGATCCGGGAAATTATAGTCCGGTGAGTCTGACGTTGATGCTGGGCAAAATGGTAGACACTATTATTAAGAACAAAATTACAGAGCATATTCAAAAGCATGGATTAATGAGACAAAGTCAACATGGATTTAGTGAAGGGAAATCTTGCCTCAACAATCTACTACATTTCTTTGAAGGGGTGAACAAACATGTGGATAAAGGGGAGCCGGTTGATATTGTGTATCTGGATTTTCAGAAGGCGTTTGACAAAGTACCTCATGAAAGACTCCAGAGGAAATTGGAGTCATGGGATAGGAGGTAGTGTTCTATTGTGGATTAAAAACTGATTAAAAGGTAGAAAACAGAGAGTAGGATTAAATAGTCATTATTCTCAATGGAGAAGGGTAGTTAGTGGGGTACCCCAGGGGTCTGTGCCGGGACCGCTGCTTTTTAACATATTTATAAATGACCTAGAGATGGGAGTAACTAGTGAGGTAATTAAATTTGCTGATGACACAAAGTTATTCAAAGTCATTAAATCGCGGGAGGATTGTGAAAAATTACAAGAGGACCTTACGAGACTGGGAGACTGGGCGTCTAAATGGCAGATGACGTTTAATGTGAGCAAGTGCAATGTGATGCATGTGGGAAAGAGGAACCCGAATTATAGCTATGTCATGCAAGGTTCCACATTAGGAGTCACGGACCAAGAAAGGGATCTAGGTGTCGTCGTTGATGATACGTTGAAATCTTTTGCTCAGTGTGCTGCTGCGGCTAAGAAAGCAAATAGAATGTTAGGTATTATTAGGAAAGGAATGGAAAACAAAAATGAGGATGCTATAATGCCTTTGTATTACTCCATGGTGCGACCGCACCTCGAATATTGTGTTCAATTCTGGTCGCCGTATCTCAAAAAACATATAGTGGAATTAGAAAAGGTGCAGAGAAGGGCGACGAAAATGATAAAGGGGATGGGACGACTTCCCTATGAGGAAAGGCTAAAGGGGCTAGGGCTCTTCAGCTTGGAGAAAAGGCGGCTGAGGGGAGATATGATAGAGGTCTATAAAATAATGAGTGGAGTTGAATGGGTAGATGTGAAGCGTCTGTTCACGCTTTCCAAGAATACTAGGACTAGGGGGCATGCGATGAAGCTACAATGTAGTAAATTTAAAACGAATCGGAGAAAATCTTTCTTCACTCAACGTGTAATTAAACTCTGGAATTTGTTGCCAGAGAATGTGGTAAAGGCAGTTAGCTTTGCGGAGTTTAAAAAAGGTTTGGACGGCTTCCTAAAGGAAAAGTCCATAGACCGTTATTAAATGGACTTGGGGAAAATCTACTATTTCTGGGATAAGCAGTATAAAATGTTTTGTTCTTTTTGGGATCTTGCCAGGTATTTGTGATCTGGATTGGCCACTGTTGGAAACAGGATGCTGGACTTGATGGACCTTTGGTCTTTCCCAGTGTGACAATACTTATGTACTTATGTGAGGAATGGTCACTTCTGGACAATCAGGTTGACCTGTGACACTATGAATGGCCTGTATGTCTGTTCTTGTTTGATTGTAGTTCTGTCCTATTTACACATTGGCGTTCTTTTCTTTTAATGTTTCATTATTTCACTTTTAATTTTAGAGATTGTGCACCGCTTAGATCCACGTATTTGGTATATGCAGTATAATATTTTTAAATAAACTATAAACCAGAATGCTCTCTCTGCTCTCCATGCTCCCACCCCAACTCAAATATTAACTACCTTTGTACAAGCTGAAAAAAGCTCTGGCCTTACCACCATGGGTAGGCATAGTAACTACAATACCCCGTCTGATCTCCACACTCCCACCCCAACTCAAATATCAAATACCTGAACTGGTAAGGATTCCCAAGCCCTCCCTCCAGCCAAAAATGGCTGCAAAGGAATGCTGAACTCCATCCAGTGCACTTCAGTCAATGGCAGCTTTAGTAAGCTGCCCCCAATTCCGGCATCCTGCTCACTAAAGCTGCTGCCAACTGAGGTGCACAGGAAGGAGTTCAGTGTGCCTTTTCTAACGTCTTTAGCTGACAGGGCTTGGGGATCCCTACCAATTACAACAAGGGTTCACCACTGCTTGGTGGGCCTGAGCGCCCAAGTGGGTGGGCCCAGGCTCACCCGGACCCACCTGTGACTACGCCACTGCAGCACTACCAGCTTAAGTGCCACTGAATACTGGACTCTATTTTTTGAAAAAATAAGTCATTGATTTGCATTTACCCATTTTTCTCCACTCTAGATTCTTAATAATTTCTAACATTCTATTTGCTTTTTTGGCCACCACCACACACAGAGCAGAAGATTTCAACTTATTGTCCGTGGAGGGGCATAATCGAACAAATACGTCTATCTCCATGGGCGTTTATCTCCGAGAACGGGTCCGTGAAGGGGCGGACCGAACCGTATTTTCGCAAAAAATAGACGTCCATGTTTTATTCGACAATTTGTGAGCTGGGCGTTTTTGTTTTTCAGCGATAATGGAAAATGAAAGCGCCCAGCTCAAAAACGAATAAATCCAAGGCATTTGTTCATGGGAGGGGCCAGGATTCGTAGTGCACTGGTCTCCCTCACATGCCAGGACACCAACCGGGCACCCTAGGGGGCACTTTTACAAAAACAAAAAAAAAGGTAAAAGAGCTCCCAGGTGCATAGCACCCTTCCCTTGTACGTTGAGCCCCCCCAAATCCCCCTCAAAACCCACTGCCCACAAGTCTACACCATTACTATAGCCCTAAGGGGTGAAGGGGGGCACCTACATGTGGGTACAGTGGGTTTGGGGGGGGGTTGGACGACTAAGCATTAAGCAGCACAATTGTAACAGGTAGGGGGGGGATGGGCCTGGGTCCACCTGCCTGAAGTCCACTGCACCCCCTAACAACTGCTCCAGGGACCTGCATACTGCTGCCAGGGAGGTGGGTATGACATTTGAGGGTGAAAATAAAAAGTTGTGAAACATCATTTTTTGTGGTGGGAGGGGTTAGTCACCACTGGGGGAGTCAGGGGAGGTCATCCCCGGTTCTCTCTGGTGGTAATCTGGTCATTTAGGGCACTTTTTGGGGCCTTATTCGTGAAAAAACAGGGTCCAGGAAAAGTGCCCTAATTTCTAGCTACAAACTCATACTTTTTTTCCATTATCGGCGAAAGGCGCCCATCTCTGTTCGGATGCTAACTATGCCCCAGTCCCGCCTTCACCACGCCTCCGACATGCCCCCGTCAACTTTGTACGCTTCCACGATGGAGTGCAGTTGAAAACGTCCAAGTTTGGCTTTCGATTATACCGCGTTATTCGTTTTTGTGAGATAAACGTCCATCTCCCGATTTAGGCCGGAACTTGGGCATTTTTCTCGTTTGATTATAAGGCGGATAGTGATGCCTAGATTCTTCTCTTGGGTGGTGGCTCCTAATGTGAAGTGTTTTGAGCACTTCAGGTCTGGAGTCCTTATGTAAGAATTTCACATTTTTGACTCCTTATTCTTCTTTTTGGCATTTTTTGAAGACATGTTTACTTAAAACATTTTTACAGTGAATTTTTTTTTATTATTAGTTTTCCTTAATATATGGGTCAATATTCAGCCTGCAGTGATAAGCGGCTTACAAGCTGCTTCCAGCCACAGGCTGACAACCACATTGGACAATGCGTGGTTCCCAGTATTGAAAATCCGGGCATGACCACTGACCTGGAAGTAAACTGGTCACTGGTTGATATTCAGACCAGTGCCCGGTTAACCCGCTGCATAAATTTAGGACAGCTGGTTTACATATAATAAATGTAAGCTGCTTTGGTAGCCAACAGAAAGGCGGTATATCACATCCACGACCCTTTATCCTTTGCTGTCTTAACTTTATGCAGCTATGTAGCTGGTTAGCAGACTGAAAATCACAGCTAACCAGCTAAGTTTCCAATCCATCCTAACTTCACCCCTGGACCACTCACAAAGTGGCTGGTTTCAACATATGCAGTTAGAGGGGATATTCAGTGGCACAATCAAGATAGCCCAGCACAAGCAATTTAAATAGAAATAAAGAAAAATAAAGGCAGATAAAGACCACATGACCTATCCAGTCTGCCCATCCATGACACTTATTCTCCCTTTCATTCCATCTCCTGGCCATTTATATCACTTTGAATATCGACTCCATAATGTTTAGAACTATTTTCTGTGTTCTCAGGAAACTATCCTGGTCTTTTCCTTGTTATAAGTTTGTGATCTGTTTATGCCTATATCGGAGTTGGTGGCATATAAATGAAGGATTAGATTGGATTTGATGAAAGAGGTAAGAAGAGAAAGTAGACAGAGCAGAGTCTCAAAATCCAAGTGAGAACAGAGTATCAAGGACTAGATTATGATCAATGGTGTCAAAAGCAGTGGACTGAGGATGAGGATGGAGTAAAGGCCCTTGTTTTAGCTAGGTCACTGGAGATTTTGGCAAGGGCTGCTCCTGTGGAATGTAGAGGACAAAATCAAATATGAGTGTATGGAGAATGGCCTGAGATGGAAGTTAAGGAAGCGAAGGTGGACAGCATGAAAAGAAAGGAAGATATGGGATGATAGTTAAAATTTAATGCAAAGACGTGCAGTGATGCACTTGGGGTGCAGAAATCCAAAGGAGATGTACGAAATAGGAGGAAAAAGATTGATAAGCACAGCTCAGGAGAGGGACCTTGGGGTGACGGTGTTTGAGTATCTCTTTGTCTAATTCACTCTGCCATTAAATTCTGCCATTGTATGCTTGTTTGCTTTTCTTTTATTGGGTAAGGATTCAGCTCTTGTGTAAGAGGAGGCTGGAGGTGCTGGAAAGAATTGGAGGTAAGAATTGGTTTGGAGGAAGAAATTGGCTATGCTGGGACTTGGTTGCAATTGCTTCTCTCTTCACTGACTTACAGAGGAGATCTGCCTTTCAGGCTGCCAAGACCAATACTGGATCAAATTTCACTAGTACCAGAAGGCAGAGGAGGTGGGAGGGTAGAGGATGGCTCTGAGTAAGGGACCCTCCCAGTGCAGTTTGTTTCTTGGTAACTAATTGTTCGAATAGGAGGGAGGGGCATCAAATCAATAGTTTATTAAGCAGACCTGACTCTGCGAAACCGCCTGCGTCAAGGGTTTTATGCTGAAACAATGAACTAGTGTATCAGAAACAATCTGACTATAAAAACCAGATGCCAAAGATTGACGCAGAGCACTAAGTGTCAGTGAAAGCGCTTTTGCAGAATGTAAAACTTCCATCTAACAATGAGAATGCACTTAAGTAGCTTTATTTAAGTCACAAAAGTTTGCTTTAATTGGCTCTTTAGTTCATTTACTGATTCAATGCTGACTTCCACACAGTCTTACTGAATTTCACAATTACTCAGCACATTTGTTTGATTCTGGTCTAATAGCCTCTCACTGCAGAAACAGACTTCTTTGAGAACCCTTTAATAATTATTTGCCTTTTTACAGATCCTGGACCTCTTAAAGCAAACATATGCTATATCCAGGCAGTAAAACCTTAGCACATCAGCACACATAAGAAGCCTCCATTCTTTTCTGAAATGTATTTTATTGAATAAAGGTAGCTAATTTACTCACAGTTTGTAGATTTTCAGAAGCTTGTTGCCCTAAGGCTGAATGCTGCAGCAGTGGGTGAAGGTGGAGTTTTAAAGAGAAAAAGCCTTATGGTAGGAATTGGAGAATTGGAAGGTAGATGAAGGTAGTTTCAGAGGTGAGATGCTGAGTTGTACAGTATTGACAAAAAGGCAAGTCCACTCCAGGGGAGCAGAGATGTACGTGTGCCCCCCCCCCCCCCCCTCCCGAGGCAAAATGGAAGTGTTTGAGCTCGCATGGACGGAGGACCAATGAGAACACCCACAAGACCAGAAGGCAAAGGAAAGGAACCAATAGGGACAGGGCCTGAGATCAGGCTACAGAGGAGGTCATATAGGATAGTCCTTGATTAGAAAGAGAGTTCATACCCTTGCTGACCCATCAGACCAAAGCTAGTAGAGATAATCAGGAAATAACAGCAGGTAGACAAAAGAGTCAGACTTGGCTTGGAAAAAGAAAAGTCCTTTGCAGGAGAAAGTAGTAAAGTTTATACAGATAAGGAGGGGTGGTTGCAGTACACGTGAGGCTACATTACACATAATGCATTGCTCACATACCACAGCAGGAAGTGACCGCAGCACTAAAAATCCTAGGAAGTAAGAATAGCATTAAACACATTTTAGAGTTACATTAAAAAAGACCAGTATAAGGCCACTGGGGCAGAACGCCATCATCTAATCCTTGCTTCTCTTCTCCCTGTGTCAAGCATCTCCCTTTTGTTCCACAACCCTCACCATCACCACCACCACCAGAGTTCAACATTTCCTCTTGGTTCCTTTCTCCCCTGGCACCAAAAAAGTGTAGCAATGACTCAAAGTCTGCCATACCTTACCCTCTTCACACAGACTTCCTGTTTTTGAGGGGGTGAGGCTCAGCAGGCCAGGAGCATATACAAGAACTCAAAATCTGCATTTTAGTTGTCTACTCAGTGGCGTACCAAGGGAGGGGCGGTGGGGGCGGTCCGCCCCGGGTGCACGCCGCTGGGGGTGTGCCGTGCGCCTGTCGGCTCTTCGTTTTCATGCTCCCTTTGCCCCGGAACAGGTTACTTTCTGTTCCGGGGCAGAGGGAGCATGAAAACGAAGAGCTGGCAGGCGCGCGGCACCCCCCTCCCAGCAGCGTGCACCCGGGGGGGGGTTCATTCGCCAGAGGATCGGGGGGGGTTCTTTCACCAGGGGGGGGCGTCACGCTGTTCCGGGGGAGCGCTGCACCCGGGGGGCAGGCCGCATCGGCGATCCGCCCCGGGTGTCAGCCCCCCTAGGAACGCCACTGTGTCTACTGCCATCCCCCCTTGCACCCCCCCCAAAAAAAGAACACCTCTACCTGAGATAGCTGCCCCTGTGACTGAAGGCAAGTTTTTTTTAAGTGCACTTTCCATACTGACACCCAGGGACTACGGCCTCACCCACCCCTACTTAGCACACCATTGGCCATTACAAAGACATGCACAATCAAATGAAGGGTTCTCCAGAGAAACTGTGAACATACTAATTGTTAAAGGAGGAAAAGCCTCAAGAAGCTCCTATACTTTTAAGGTTGTCTTCAAGGAGCAGGACTTCCTCATCATCGGCAAAAACCTCCGTGTAGCGTCGTGCTTACTACACTGGTAGTCTCAATCATGGGCTTAGTATAATATACTTAGTATAGTAAACTTAGCTTGTTCAAATGGACTTCACTTCAGTCTGTCGATCTCTGTGTGATCTCTGAATCTTGACCGTGATTAACATTGGCTAGCGTTTCAAATCTCTGCTTCTGCTTCAGGATCACGGGCCATAAAGATCTGCAACTGGAGGAGAGACACAGAAATTCATTTCATCATACCGGCTCAGCTTGCTGTTTACTTGCTCGCTTTTGTGTGCTTACTTTCGTTCAACAAAGCCAACGGCAACACCAGAGACACCCGCCCCAGAAAATGGCGACTCTATTAAGAACTTACTGATGTCACACGCTGTTACCATCGCAACCAATCCCCGCTCTTCCAGGGATGGGTACCATATGTCTTCTAAGAGACAGTGACTCGTGGCCATGCATTGAGTTTTATAACAAATGGATCCACTCAATTTTAGAATTGAGCCCAGCAGGGATGGAGGCATTTAATTTCAAGATCCATCTCTGCTCGTTTTGTAAAAGAATGTGGCGCCTTTCTACCACTCTTGGCCCTGAGACTGTGATCTGTTGTAATACAAGACAACGAAGGGATCTAAACTCAGGCTTGAAATCATTGGAGCTGACTCTGTGGGTGCTGTGGGTGCTTGAGCACCCCCAATTTTGAGAAAATTCCTTGTATGTGTCCAGGGAGGGGTCATTTTCATTGGGCTTAGCACCCCCAATAATTTTGGAAAGGTGGCTCCTATGCCATTAGATCACACATTGCACAATTGTTACATTTCTTGTGACCCTCGTGCATTACAATATCCCGTTCTCACAATTCCTGAGGTACAGGAGAATATGCTCCGATGAGAGAGACTTTCGAAGTCAAGCAAAGGCACTGCATAAATGCTTGCTAGAGAGAGGGTATCCGGAATTGGCCATTAAGACAGCGTACAAGAGAGCTAAATATAACAACAGAGAACTACTGCTACAACGTCGAAATCAGAAGACCTGACACATGTGCATACGTGTGTGTTGAAGTATATTCAGCAATCCAGAAAGGTAGCTCGGATTTTAAGGGACCACTGGCAAATAATTCAGACGATCCCCATTTTTTTCTGAATCTAGAATACGGTTTGCATACAGCAGAGGGAAGAACCTAAAAGAATTACTCTGCCCGTCAATTCTCCCAGATGAATACTCCACCCCCTTACGCACGATGGTCACAAGAAACATAACGATTGTGCAATGTGTGATCTAATGATAGAGACCACAGTCTTTAGGCACCCTAGCACCGAGAAAGAATTTAAATTGCACATCAACACCACGTGCAAGTCAGATTATGTGATTTATTGCATCATCTGCCCCTGTAAAAAGATTTACATAGGGCAAACGTCATGGACTTTATATATCAGATTAGTGGAGCACAAGAGTGCAATTAAGACTGTCAAAAGTACTTCCCTCCTAGCTCTCCACTGTAACTATTTCAAGCACGAGTTTAGATCCCTTCGTTGTCTTGTGTTACAACTGATCACAGTGTCAGGGCCAAGAGGGGTAGACAGGCGCCGCATTCTTTTACAAAACGAGCAGAGATGGATCTTTAAATTAAATGCTTCCATCCCTGCTGGGCTCAATTCTAAAATTGAGTGGATCCATTTCTTATAAAACTAATGCATAGCCACGAGTCACTGTCTCTTAGAAGACATATGGTACCCATCCCTGAAAGAATGGGGATTGGTTGCGACGGTAACAGCATGTGACATCAGTAAGTTCTTAAAAGAGTCGCCATTTTCTGGGGCGGGTGTCTCTGATGCTGCCGTCGGCTTTGTTGAACGGAAGTAAGCATACAAAAGCAAGTAAACAGCAAGGTGGGCCGGTATGATGAAATTAATTTCTGTGTCTCTCCTCCAGTTGCAGATTTTTATGGCCCGTGATCCTGAAGCAGAAGCACAGATTCGAAATGCTGTCCAACGTTGATCACGGTCAAGATTCAGAGATCACACAGAGATCGACAGACTGAAGTGAAATCCATTAGAACAAGCTAAGTTTACTAAACTAAGTATATTATACAAGCCCCTAATTGTGACTACCAGTGTAGTAAGCACGAAGCTACACAGAGATTTTTGCCGATGATGAGGAAGTCCTGCTCCTTGAAGACAACCTTAAAAGTCTAGGAGCTTCTCAAGGCTTTTCCTCCTTTAACAATTAGTGTGTTCACAGTTTCTCTAGAGAGCCCTTCATTTTATTGTGCATGTTGGCAGAATAGGGAGTTCTCACCCCCCACAGTGACTATTTAGTTCATTACAAAGGCATGCCAAAATGTTAATTAGTAGTACCACTATTCAGTGGTGTCTGATTAACCTTATGCAGTTGAAACTGTGACAAAATGTAAACATGCCTGGGACAGATATAGAGGGTAGTGGTAAGAGTAATGTGGAAAGACTGAATGCTGGACTATATGCACAATCACAACATTGGGGAGGGGGAATCACAGTCATTGCATAATGGTGACACCTAGTGGCCAGATTATAGGTTCATGATATCAGAGTTCCAAAATCAGCTCTAAGGTATGGTCCATGGCTAAGGACCATCACTGCATTACTCAGTCTAAAGTAAGATTGGAAGGGATTTAACATGGGAGAAAATGCCTGGGTAGTTGTGAATGAAAGCTCATGATTCCAGATTGCAGAGAAGGGCGACAAAAACGATAAAGGGGATGGGACGACTTCCCTATGAGGAAAGGCTAAAGCGGCTAGGGCTCTTCAGTTTGGAGAAAAGGCGGCTGAGGGGAGATATGATAGAGGTCTATAAAATAATGAGTGGAGTGGAATGGGTGGACGTGAAGCATCTGTTTACACTTTCCAAAAATACTAGGACTAGGGGGCATGCGATGAAGCTACAAAGTAGTACATTTTAAACGAATTGGAGAAAATCTTTCTTCACTCAACATGTAGTTAAACTCTGGAATTCGTTGCCAGAGAATGTGGTAAAGGCAGTTAGCTTAGCAGACTTTAAAAAAGATTTGGATGGCTTCCTAAAGGAAAAGTCCATAGATCATTATTAAATTGGACTTGGGGAAAATCCACTATTTCTGGGATAAGCAGTATAAAATGTTTTGTACTTTTTGGGGATCTTGCCAGGTATTTGTGACCTGTATTGGTCACTGTTGGAAACAGGATGCTGGGCTTGATGGACCTTTGGTCTGTCCCAGTATGGCAATACTTATGTACCTATGTAGTCCTGGTTCCAACTGAGTTGGAATCAGACAGAAGCCTTGAAAAACAAAGGGAAAAAGGAAAAGAAAATTCAGACGTGATGGATATTCTTGAGGACCAGATGTGAAAACCACTGCTGTTAGTGCAAAATGGGTGCATGCGTGTGGTGGACACTTTAATTCTGTCTCCACTTATAGTCCCCTCTGCACTGGCTTCAGCAGTTAATGGATGTTTTGGCCTCTGACTATTAGAGGTGGCTTTGTCCATCAGGCTCACAGTTAAGCACTAATAAAGACAAAATTAACAATGATCAGATGGACAGAAAAACCTTAGTTGAATATTTCATTTGGGCCCCTCAATGCCTTTCCTCCACTCCAGCTTTTTGATAAACGAAGAGTTTTCAAACAGACCACACGCCGCAGTGCACCCTTGGAGACTTGCTTCAGATGCCTGATATTCAGGTTAATAGGGCTATCTCTGCTCCATAAGCCCTGATTCTCCTGTGCCCTTCAGCTCCTCGTGAGCAACATGCAGGAAATTCCAAATTCTCCAATAACAATGACAACATCAGCTTGCAATGTCTATTTTTCAAAGCAATATCTAATTTGTTCCCTATTTTTCATGCAGTTGATTTTTGAGTACCTGTGAATAACTTTTGGTGCTACTAGGAATTAAGAACAATAATCTCCATTCTACAAATGTTTAAACTGCAGAAACTGCAAATAACCCAGCAGCACTTGATCTGTTGTGTTTTTTCCCTATACTTCAATATTTAAAAAAAAAATATCCATCCATTAACAGATCAGACGGAAACATTAGCCCTTAGAGACAGGCCAAAGACCATTGAACTGACCAAGGGTGCAAGTTCTGATGTCTTTATGTTCTTAACTGTGCTCTGCCTCACTCAAGCTCTCAGGAAATGCACTTTTCCGCAGGCTAGAACACCTGTTCTCTTCTGAGGTGGCTGGATCTGTGCTCTTGTTAAGGTAGCGTGCATGCCATCCTGATATGCCGTATTCATAATAAAAATTGAAGGCCACCTATGCCCCTGGTGATGTCTTCCCAGATTTGCAAAAACAAAAACACATATTCCCTGGAAATTTAATCATGGTTCTTTCTCTGTATAATCAAGTGCTCTACCTCTGGGAGTTGCAGGGCACAAAACATAGACAAAAGCCTTCAACCTTCCTGAAATAAGGGCTCCACATCCCACAAATATTAGAAAATGAAGACAGACTAACAAAAAAGCAGAGAAAATTCACTTAAAAATGAGAGCCCGATATTCAAAGCTAGTGTGCCACACCCCCTCAGCTTTGGGTATGCTGTAATAAGTAAAGGGTGTCTCAACAGCCGGATGATTGTAGTCATGACAGCTTAGTTGAAACCCCAATCACCCAGGCTGGAAAGTGGGTACAACAACTAACCTTGTCTCTTAGTCTCTAAGACCAAGAGAGGAAAATAAACTAAAATTTTAGGATTCTTTCCTGCCCAAGCTCCCAAAATCAGATAGCAATCAGGTGTTTTTTTTCATGTAATTAAATAACATTTATTCAAAACTTTTCAATGAAACAGTAACCGCAGTTAAATAAAAACAAGTAATATTTCTTAAACCCCCAAATTTACCATACATTCATTTTCTTCTCTTACAGATTGAATTTCATCGCTACACCAGATTAAATATCAGATAAGTTTTTCATTTTTTTCTCTCTTATTTTTTATCCTTACTAATGTTTTTAAGTATTCCCTTAATAGGTGTTTCTCTAGAATGTGATTCTTTGTGTTCACTTTTATGTTTTACAGGAGACATCTCCACCCAACCCTTCCAGGTACAGGTAAGTATTTGTTTGGTTTGTTCTCTTTTCTCTTTCAGGTTACACAACTAACCCCACCGTTTTCCCTTTATCCCCAGTTCCAGAATCCCCTTTACAGTCACTTAGCTATAGGCTGTTCTTCTCTCTCCGGTATGCCGGTAAACCTTTCTTGCGTTGGGGCCCTTGTAATTGTTGCGTCAGCTGTTCCGGAATTCCTGGCAGGCGACAGCTCTTCTGCCTAAACCTCACTCTTTAATAAAATAAATGGAAGCAAGACCCTCCCTTCGCTGATCAGGTAACCAGGATACCTAGTGTCAGTAACAGTTTTATACTGTGGCCGTCTGACTAATAAAATCAAAATAATTAAACAATTCTCTATCCTACAGGCTTACTCTCGCTAATTAAACTTTTATTTTACCTAACTTCCCTATTAAATGTGCTTGGCAATCTTTATTCACTCATACCTCTCATTCAAATCCCATACTCTTAGTTATACTTTTAACATTCCATTCTATAACCCGTATACCTATCCTCTCTCTATTAACTTAGCCTTTAAAACCAATTGTCCCACCCAGATTCTAATATTAAACCAAACCCTGCACTATACCCCAACTTCCCATACACTCCATTCACTTTTCCAAGCCCCCCTTAAAACTACCCCAAATTCCCAAATCCGAATAAAAATGAATATCAGCTCTATCAAACAGCGTATACCCTAACCAATATCCTATATTCCAATACTTCCCCAAGATTTCCTCAAACCTCTACCCTTTTTACTCTGAAACCACTCTCACACACTCCCAACGCACACCGCACCTCCTCTCACCTTGACTCCCAAACATATTCTGACCAACTGCCCAACCACCATTGCCAAGGAGACCAGCGCTGGCTTGCCATTCAAAGTCAGCTCAGCCAATCACTATCCCCTTAAAAAATTCTAAACTGGCCAAGCTGACCTGCGGAATGTTGACCAGCGCTGCTCCAGCTCCATTTTAAACAGAAAAATCCCATAGATTTCAATGGAAAAATGTTTCTAAAAATCCTAGCCACCCTACAGTTTACCCAAAACACTTAACATTTGGCCCAAAAATTAAATCCCCCATTCTCTATCCATCCCTGTTTTTCAATTTTAAAAATCCCAAATTCCAATGTCCGCCCTCAAATAAACTATTCTAGACCCCTCCAAAATCCCTAGATCCGACCAAAAACCATCCCATAAATTTCCAACTCCCCTTCCGGACCTACCCTATCAAATTAAAAAAATTAACCCTTAATTAACCCCTTAAAAACAGACCCCTCCCAAAAGACCCCCTTAAAATATTAAAATTCAAAATGTAACCCACTGGAAAAATCAGGAAAAATCCCCTGAACCCGAAACCGAAAACCAAATTTAAATTGAACAAATCCCTGATTTTTAAAAAATAAAAAACCGAATTTACACATTTTAAAAATACATAAATTAAAATTCCGGGTCAAAGACCCCTTACCTGAACCAGGATTTTCTGTGCACATGACGCCTGCCACTGGTTCCATTCCTCGACGTCCTGGGGCCAAAACGGAGTTAAAAATAAAAAAGCTCCGAAACTGGGCCCAAAATTTAGGCCCCAGCTTCGGCCTAAACGGGAAACCGCGCAATCCTGATCTGTGCATGAGGCGCGCCGCCTCATGCACACGCCTCACGCTACGCGACGTCCTCTTCTTGCCGGCCATCTTCTTCAGCGTGATCCAGGCCCTCTCCCCCATCGCTGCCTTCTGCAGCGCTATTCTGGCCATTTCAGCTGGCCCAAAAATTACCGCCCGACTCTCCTCTTCACTCCCGGGGACCCACTCGTCCCCGGGAGCCAAAAATCATGGCGCTGCCTGGCCCAAAGCATCGCCGGCTCGCTGACACGGCCACCAGCCCAAACGGGGCCGAACTCTATCGGGAGCGCCTCCGGCAGCGCTCCCCTCACCCGCACGGGCCCACCAAACGCCCCGAGAAAAAAACTCGCCGCTGCTTTCCCCATCCGGCGATCTCCTCAATCTAGGGCCCCACTCCCCAACAGCCGGACGCCCCAAGAAATCGCCACCAGCCCCTACCCTGTTCAAGAACCCTCCAAAAACCCAGGTAAGTTTTCCAGCATCTTCTTTCTCCCTTTTCCCTCTTTATTTTTAACCCTATGTTACACTAGCACTCACTGAGTCAACTTACCAGCTTATTTTCGAAAGAGATCACCTGCCATCTTCCGACACAAATCGGGAGATAGCCAGCCATCTCCTGAACCCGGACAAATTGGTATAATCGAAAGCCGATTTTGGCCGGCACCAACTGCGTTCCGTCGCGGAGCCGGCCAAATTTCAAGGGGGCGTTTCGGCAGGGTAGCGAAGGCAGGACGGGGGCGGGAAGGGGTGTGGTTACCAGATGGCGAACTTCGCCTGATAATGGAAAAAAGATGGCCGGCTCTGACGAGCATTTTGCCGGCTTCACTTGAGCCATTTATTTTTAGGACCAAGTCTTTAAAAAGCGCCCCAATTGACCAGATGACCACCAGAGGAAATCGGGGATCACCTCCCCTTACTCCCCCAGTGGTCACCAACCCCCGCCCACCCAAAAAAAAAATATATTTTTGCCAGCCTGTATGCCAGCCTCAAATGTCATACCCAGCACCCTGACAGCAGTATGCAGGTCCCTGGAGCAGTATTTAGTGGGTGCAGTGCACTTCAGGCAGGTGAACCCAGGCCCATCTCCCCCTACCTGTTACACTTGTGGTGGTAAATGTTGAGTCCTCAAAATAACCCCAAAACCCACTGCACCCACATATAGGTGCCCCCCTTCACCCCTTAGGGCTATGGTAGTGGTGTAGAGTTGAGGGGAGTGGATTTGGGGGGGATTTGGGGGGGCTCAGCACCCAAGGTAAGAGAGGTATGCACCTGGGAGCAATTTTTGAAGTGCACTGCAGTGCCCTCTAGGGTGCCCGGTTGGTGTCCTGGCATGTCAGGGGGACCAGTGCACTACAAATGCTGGCTCCTCCCACGACCAAATGCCTTGCATTTGGCCGGGTTTGAGATCGCCAGCATTAGTTTCCATTATCGCCGGAAACCGATGCCGGCCATCTCTAAAGCCGGCCCAAATGCTGACATTTGGCCATCTCTAACCGTATTATCAAAACAAAAGATAGCCGGCTATCTTTTTCGATAATACGGTTCGGCCGCCGCTTTACAGCACCGGCCATATAGATGGCCGGCCATCAATTTGGCCGGCACTGTTCAATTATGCCCCTCCACGTGATTTTCAGTTGCATTATCTGACTGACCTATTCTATAACAGAATTCAGGTGCCTAGGTTCTATTATAGAACACTAGCATAACCAACTGTAACACCCCTTTGCCTGGGTGCTTTCTGGGTCCGGGGTCCGAGTGGGCTGGAGCCTCTGCGAAGGGCAGACTCTGTCAGACCCTTGTTCATTCACTTACTTGGCACGTGGTGCCTCCACCTTGGGAAAGAAGTGTTAGTGGGTGGGATAACCCTCTTCTCCCCCAGGAACTCAATTTCAGAGTCAAACTCCCTATGGGATCAACTGGCAGTTAGGTATAGGCTGGCTTGATGGGATAACCATATACTGGTCACTCCAAAAAGAGCACTCCACAGTCAGTAGCTTATAACAAAATAACTTGAACTCTTTATTTGAATTCTGCGACCGGCAGCTCCAGTCAATTTACTAGGAAACAGTCCATTACCAGATTAGTATCAAGCCTTTCTTTCTTTCCTCCATGGTTCCTCAAGGGAATCCTGCCTCCAGGTATATATATAGTGACAATCTGGGCTATAAAAATATATATAGTTATATACAGTTCCCCTGCGCAGTTTGCGCTGAGTAATCTTGGTCTCAATATCTACTTCCTCTCTAATCCTCGGAAGCACTGCCTTGATGGGATGAAACCCTCTTGGTTTGACCCTTTCCAGCAGTGTTCACTCTCCTGGAATCACTCTGGTCACTGGGATAGGCTCTCTGTAGCCCCCAGTCTACAATAATACAAGCAAATGCATACAATCAGAACAACATATAATTCATTTCTGTGTACAGAAAACATATCTTCTCAAGAAACCCAATGACTATTCCATAGGCACTAATAGTTATCTTACCAACCACTGTAAAAACAGCATCATACGACCTTGTAAATGTAATTGAATCAATGTAATCTCTAACAACTGTTAAATGTAAGCCACATTGAACCGAAACTCATTTTTGGATAATTGTGGGATACATACACACTAACAGAAATGCATCAATATACTTTCTTCTAAATTCTCTTACCCCGAATACTCCACCCATATATAAAATTACTTTACCCTAAGGTTTTCGTGCTATTGTTCTATCGCCCTATCTTTTCCCCATTGTAACATTCCATAGTTTCTACGCTCTAAATGTTGTTTTGACTTGACTTTGTCTTCCCACAACTCCTCATAATGTAACCCATAATTGTACTGTAACACGTGGTATTTCCATCATTCACAATGTATTGTAAGCCACACTGAGCCTGCAAATAGGTGGGAAAATGTGGGATACAAACGCAATAAAATAAATAAATAAATAAAATACAAGTATAAATTAAATAAAATTAAAATAAGCTCTTCGTTTTTTTTTTTAATGAAGGAGAATACTGCTATAGAAAATACCTAGAGGCTCATCATCAGTTTTTAACATGCATTTTCTGCACTTAAATGACAGCATAAAATGAAAGAACAGTCAAAGGAGTAGTGCAGGAGAATGACACTTCCAGAAACAAGAGGGAGCCAAAGTAATCATACACAGAATTCATTCAACTCATACACATCAGCATAAAATACCACCACCCCCCCTTTCACCCTGTAACTAGGAAATTTCTTTGCCTTATAGAGTCCATCTGTTTTGCAGAAATGAAAAAAACTGTGGTATCAAGTAACAAGGTTCTCTCCATGTCATGTTTACTCAGTTAACTAGTCAGAAGAAGCACATTTTTGCTCTTTGTAGATACTGCAGAGCCAACCTGGCTACACTGAGCAGCAGCTGTTTTGCTTCTCCTCTCAAGGTCATTATACCAGAGAAAAACAAAATTCCAGTTTCAGGGTGTTTACAGATGCTGTTGGTGCTGCTTGCTGATATGTACAGGAGAATGAACACAGCTAGTTAGTCACTATGGGGGTCTTTTACTAAGGTGAGCAAGCATTTTTAGCTCGCAATGGAAATCAGCTGGTGCTTAATGCCGAGACACCCATAGGAATGTAATGGGCGTCTCAACGCTTAGCGCCAGCTGATTTCTAGCGTGAGCTAAAAAAAAGCTAGTGCACCTTAGTAAAAGACCCCCTATAGTAAGTAAGGCTTAAAAAAAATCCTTATGAGCTTGGTTCATCCAAATTTGCGACATAGTAGGAACAGCAGCTAGCCAAGGAGTCCCAAAAGGCACCAAGAATTCCTTCCCCCCCTCCTCCTTCCAACAATGGAAGCAGGACAGAACTCAGATATACCCTATTAGAGAGAGCTTCTCAAACTGTGGGTGGTGACCCCCAAATTAGGTCAGAAAACATGCATTTGGGGTCACAGTCTGGACAGACTCTCCATAGGACGTCTTTATCTTGCACTGCATGGGGATGGATCATGTGCTTTCTACTGCTGCCCTATTGGAGTCGTGTCTGCAAAAAGATTGGCGAGCACTGCTATGAGAGTAATTTTATAAACAGAATATCATGTGTTTATAAAATTGGATTGGATGCATGGAATACTCTCCCACGGGAGGTGGTAGAGATGAAAACAGTAATAGAAATCAAACATGCTTGGGATAAACACAAAGGAATCCTGCTGGGCAGATAACTACGGTCTACACCCTGATCCTGACGGAATAGATAGGGATGGGCTTGAGTGTAAATTTTAAGGGGCTTCGATGTTAGCTTCAGAACTTTTAGTACAAGAAGAGTGCTGGGCAGACTGGGCCCTGAGAATGGCAAGGACAAATCAAACTCGGGTATACATATAAAGTATCACATATCAAGTAAAATGAGTTTATCTTGTTGGGCAGACTGGATGAACTGTACAGGTCGTTATCTGTCATCATTTACTATGTTACTATCAGGCTTATTTGCGAAAGAGAAGGGCACCCATCTTTCGACACAAATCGGGAGATGGGCGTCCTTCTCCCAGGGTCGACCAAATTGGCATAATCGAAAGCCGATTTTGGGCGTCATCAACTGCTTTCCGTCATGGGGACTGTCAGGATTGCAGGAGGTCAAAATTATTGCTGGACATACTTATATTAATATGAAATCAGTGCAATAATTTTGACCTCCTGCAATCCTGACAGGGACGACCAAAGTTCACGAGGGCGTGTCGGAAGCATAGTGAAGGTGGGAATGGGGTGTGCCTAACACATGGGCATCTTTGACCGATAATGGAAAAAAGAAGGGCGTCCCTGACGAGCACTTGGGCTACTTTACTTGGTCCTTTTTTTCTTATGACCAAGCCTCAAAAAGGTGCCCGAACTGACCAGATGACCACCAGAGGGAATCGGGGACGACCTCCCCTTACTACCCTAGTGGTCACTAACCCCCTCCCACCCTAAAAAAAAAACTTTAAAATTTTTTTTGACAGCCTCTATGCCAGCCTCAAATGTCATACCCAGCTCCCTGACAGCAGTATGCAGGCCCCTGGAGCAGTTTTAGTGGGTGCAGTGCACTTCAGGCAGGCGGCCCAGGCCCATCCCCCCCCCTTACCTGTTACATTTGTGGTGGTAAATATGAGCCCTTCAAAACCCACCAGAAACCCACTGTACCCACATGTAGGTGCCCCGCTTCACCCCTTAGGGCTATGGTAGTGTTGTACAGTTGTGGGTAGTTGGGTTTGGGAGTCCCCAACCGTATTATCGAAACGAAAGATGGACGCCCATCTTGCATCAATAATACGGGTTTCCCCGCCCCTTCACTGGGACGTCCTGCGAGGACATCCTCAGGAAAACTTGGGCACCCCTTTTGATTATGCCCCTCCATGTTACTTTGTAAACACTGTTTTATGCACATAAAAGGCCTCTTATGAAATTACCCCACAGGTAACATGCGTAAAAATATGTGTGGAGAAAATAATACACATACTTTTTTTCTATTCTATTCTATTCTATTGCCCACTCCCTAATAAAAGATTCTGGATGACTTGCATTTCAAATAAAAACAGGTACATGCACCAGCATAATGAAAATAGCAGGACAAAGATTTACTCATTGGGGTAATAGCAATGGGCCTGATATTCAAAGGGTCTATGCTTCTAACTTTCTCCCTATTTACTAAGCTGCGCAAAGTGAATGGGCTGTGTCAGAATTAGCACACCAAGACACTAGCGCAGCTTAGTAAACAAGGGGTTATACTCATAAATCAGCCTTTTTTTCTACCCAAAATTTCACTAAACTCTTAAATTTAGGAGTATAAAAAGTAGGTGGCAACAGGGGCAGATTTAGGGCGGGGAAAGGAAGCCAGGAATTTGGTACAGATTTTTAGTACCAGGCTCGAAAATCTAGGCAAACAAATGACTTTTAAGCTCCTAAATTAAGATGATTTTTCAGCTGAAGAGTTATGTTCCTAAGTTTGGCTGAAAATAGGGTACAAATTTAGGAGGCTAATTTAAGGGCATACATTTGGGAGCTTAGCATTTTCTGAATATTGGGCCCAATGGTTTTAACATGGCGAAAATCTAAATATGACACAGTGGAGTCAATATTCTAAGCGATTTAACTGGCCAGAAATGACTCCTAGCCAGTTAAACCACCTGATCGGGGTTAACCACTAATTTTCAGCTGCACTTAACTGGTCAGTGCTCCTGAAAATAACCGGTTAGTGCCAAAATGGAAACTGGCTATTTTGGGGGCATTCCAGGGGTGAATTCAGACCTTTGCCGGTTAGGTGCTGATATTCAGCACTTAACCAGTCAGGTTAACCACTTAAATAGGACTGCATAAAAGTCAGTCCTAACTTTATACAGTAATCTATAGCTGATTAAATGTTGAATATCACACTTAGGGGTCCTTTTACTAAGCCACAGTAAAAAGTGGCCTGCCATAGTGCAAGTGCATCTTTAGGGCACGTGCTGGGCCATTTTTTTTACTGCGTCTAGGAAAAAAGGGCCTTTTTAAAGGGACTGGAAAATGGACTAAAATTGAAACCAGCACTCATCCATTTTTGGCCTGAGACCTTACCGTCACCCATTAACCTAGCAGTAAGCTCTCACATATTACCCATGCCCATACCAAATCCCGCAGTAGAAAATAATTTTATATTTTCTACCACGAGTAAGGGACCCGTGGTAGAAAATATAAAATTATTTTCTACTGCAGGATTTGGCACTCACCAAATTCGGAATTACCACCTGGCTCACTTGCTAGCTGATTTGGCGCTTGCTGTACATGCGTAGGCCCTCCAGCACCTTTGCAAAAAGGCCCCTAAACCAGCTATGGATTGGCTGATTCCAGAAACCTGGTTATTCAGTGCCAGCGCCCAGATATGGCCCAACATTGAATTTCCATGTTTAGTGCCAGCAGCAGTCAGCAAAATGCTGATCACCAATGGCTGAATATCAGGCCCAGCCTGTTTAATTTTCAAAGAAAGCTATTTCAAAATTTGCTTGCCTGAAAGAGAACTCAAGAACAGACTTATACCTGGTCCCTCTGATCAAAGGGAATTTCAGTATACAGCCAAGCAAACCCCTTACCCTCTTTTTAGAAGATAAAATGTTTGAAGGAGCTCTGTAAATATTCTGGTGAAAGACCTTGCACTGGCGTTCTTATGTCAGCTGCCACCCAGGGCGGACCACCACTGTGCACCCCCGGTGCATCACCCCTCGGCGCATCACTCTCCGGAGCATCAACTCTCCCCCCCCCCCCCCCCCCCCCAGAAAATCATCTCCACTCCCCCGGCACATCAACTCAGAGGTAGCATGGAACCAGCAGAGCGGACAACCGTGTAGCTGCTCCCTGCATCCCCTTGCAGTGTGCATCTGGAGCAGACTGCCCCTACCGTCCCACCCTTGGTACGCCACTGTACTGGCAACCAATGTAACTGGGTCATAAGAGGAATGACTGTCATATTTACAAGTGCCAAAGATCAATCTAGCAGTATTTATGTTATTTATTAATTGGAATTTATTAACCACCTTTATGAAGAGATTCACCCAAGACGGTGTACAGCAGATACAGTTTAACACAAAACTTACTATTTTGTTAACAGCATACCACTAACAAAGTAACCAAATAATAAACATAAATACAATAAATGAGGTAAACTTGAAAACAGTAAATTGAAAGCTAATAATAGAACCGCTGTGAAACAGTATCAAAAATATACACATGTGACACCACTGGAATTCAAATATCAGAGTTATAATACAATGTTAGCATAATACTAATGAAACCCACAATAAGTATGCATTAGAACATCCAACTAACATATATATGATGCTAAAGATTTTCTACAATATGGTTTACCATATAGATGAGGGACCAAGAGCAGATATATGATAGGAACAAGAAGTGTGGTACAGAGTCAGTTGGGATAATTTGATGGTTAGCTAAACTCAAGGCAAGTTCTTTGTATCGTTAAGCAAGAGATAAGGAACTGATCTAAGTTAGTGTGTGTAGCAAGCTAGTCCAGGTGCAGAATGAGTGTATAGTCAGTCACCCTATGTATTAAAGGCTTAGGAGAAGAACCAGACTTTCACCTACATCCTGAAGTAGAGGTAGTCTCAAGTTACATGTAGACCCTCTGATAGTAAATTCCAGAGCATGGGGGCTACTCCTGAGAAGGCTCACTGGTGAGTATTAAATCATACAATTTTTTTTGACGAGGGTACAGATAGTGATGATCTTTGAGAGGACCTTAGAGGTCTGAAAGATGTGTAAAGGGTTAACTTATTCTTTAAGTACCGTAGTCCATTTTGTCTGAGGACGTTGAAAATCAAACATAGAGTTTTAAATTTAGCCCTGTAAGTTACTGGTAGCCAGTGTAGCTTTTGCAGGAAGGATGTGATGTGGTCACGCCACTTGCAGCCTTCTATCAGTCGTGCTGCAGCATTCTGAACTAGTTGAAGCTGATACAAACTCTTTTTGGTTTGGCCAGTGTACAGGGCATTACAGTAGTCTAGTCATGATGTTATCATGGCATGGACCACTGTGGCCAGACTCGTCCTCTCAATATATGGAGAGAGATTTCGTAGCTGCCGAAGGTGATAGAGACAATTTGTGAAGGTTGTTTGAATTTGTGGGATCAGAGTACATGATGAGTCTAGCAGTATCCCAAGATTCCTGACCTGTGATTTTAGGGGGAGTTCATACTTCCCAAAAGCAGTAGTATTCTATAAAATCTGTAATCTATTCAATTAGCTCAAGGAAATCCCTGGGTATAATGAATTGCTGATTCAGGTGTTTGAGGGTGGAGGTTGGGCAGAACATGGGCGCAGTCAGGATTCATGCACATTCTGGCCAATATTCAAAACCGTTTAACTGGCCAGGAACAGCATCTGACCAGTTAAGTGGTACTTAGCTGGGTATCCGGTGATATTCAGCAAGAGATAGCCAGCTGTCTCCTGTTGAATATTGCCGGTAAGCGCCTAGCGAAACTAGAAATTTTGAGTTGTATATAATCCAAGGAAGAGGAGTGAGTGATAGTACAGAAATGAACAAATGTAATAGTGCTCCTAACCCTGTGAATAGACCAGGGGTTCTAAATCCAGTTCTTGTGACACACCTAGCCAAATCTATCTCATGCATATTCCTTGTGAATATCCTGAAAATCTGACAGACTAGATATGTCCCAAGGACTGGGTTCAGATCCACTGAAGAAAACAATGTGAGTGAGTTATGCTTACTGATGTATCTGATCAAAATTTTGTCCCATCTCTGGACAATATTACAACCTTTGTCTTAATATCCCCAGCTGGACCCCTGGCTGCTGCAGTGTCCAGATCACTCACTTTATTTGTAATTTTGCTTTTGAGTGTAATGGATAGGTTTCCTCCCGAAGGGAGCCTGCCCGAGATGCAAGGCCACCAGTAACACTGGTCTCTCTGTTCCTCTCCATGGCTTGGTACAATCCTAATGCCAGCTCTAGGGTTGAGGGTGAAAGAGCGCCCTTGTTTGGTGCGCTCTCCACTGAGCATTGAGGAGGAATAGGGAGTGACCTAATCAGCATGTATTTGCATGCTCATTGCACTGAGAGCCGGTGAGCTCATTGTTTCATGCACACACCGGCTCTCAGCATTCTGCACTAGGAAATGCTGACGTTAATGGCCTCTAGTGCCTGCATTTGCTTCTGAGCATGAGGTAAAAGAATTCCTCCCTCCCCCCCCCCCAGCAACAGAAACAACCAAGGAAGCTAGTCAGAACCTAGCTAAGCGCTATGGAGGTAATTTTACAAACATGTTTTTTTACATATAAATCTGTTCTATGTACATATAAGACCTCTTATACAACTATCCCGCAGGTAATGCACATAAAAGGATATGTAATGACAAGAACCCATGTGCTTTTATGTGACTTGGGTGTTAAGCATATTTAAAGGCAGAATATGTTTGGAATATGTATGTAATTTTGTAATCCGCTGTAAATTTCTTGATCCAGCAGGCTATACATAATATAAAAATAAATAATCTTAATAACACATGATTAAGAAGAACTAGATCAGGTGGGCTATGGGTGGGTAAAAGTCCAACAATAAGTTCCCCATTTACTAAACAATCTATATAAGAAAGCAGCAGGACTGAGGGTGATGGAACTTTCTGCCTTTTCCCAGATAATGCTAGAAAAGCATGAAACAATAGCCATAAAAAAAAAAGATTAAAAGCAAAAAAATCCATACCATGAACTGTGCTTGTTTATCATAAAATTTATCATGAACTGTGCTTGTTTATCATAAAATTATGTTTTCCTACAACACCTCTGAGACTTTCCATTACGTGTTATCACTGATGCATGTTGGCACAGTTGCTATGGTGTAGAAATTGCGGGACAATCCCTTGAGAAAGGGAAAGTTGCAGGAGGAGACCCAGAGAGACAGAAAGGGGAAAAGTCTGAAAGCCAATCGGTTGTTCTGGACAGGTGAAAAATGAATGAGAGGAGCGAGAGATGTTCAGGCAGAAAGACATCTTCCTTTTTCTTGAGATTTTGATGCAACAGAAATAGATTCAGAATCTAATTAATAATACCCAGGGTCTGCTACTGTCATGATTTCATTCTGTAATGAATCTCTGGCAGGGAACAGTTCTAAAAGCATAAGAAAACAATGAAAAACTCCTTTTTGGGGGTAGAAGCATCACATTTCTGCAGGAGAAGGTGCATTCCAGTGAAATACCAGAGATAACCCTACTTTCATTGTTATTACATGATAATGCTTGCAGGAAATTTCATTTTTTTTAAATTTAGTTCACACCTCTTTCAGCAGTCAGTCAAGGTGAGTCACATTCAAGTAAATTAGCTCCCAGATTCTATATATGGGGCCCATATTTGGGTGTGCTTCCGAGATGCGTGCGCAAATTAATTGAATAGTAAGCTCTGAACCATCAATAACTGGGAGCTAACAACCAATTATTGAGGTTAATTGGCACCCATTAGAATTTGTGTATGCATCTGGCTGCACGCTATTCTATAAGGCAGGGCACCTAAATCCCATAGTGCATACCTCAAAAGGGGGCATGGCCATGGGAAGTGCATGGGCGTGTCATGCACTTCCCATGGCCAACCGGGCGGAGCCAACCGTATTTTCGAAAAAGATGGCCGGCCATCTTTTTCTTTGCTAATACGGTTGGGTCCGGCCAAATGTCAGAGATGGCCAGTTTTGAGATGGCTGGCATCGATTTTCGGAGATAATGGAAACTAATGCCGGCAATCTCAAACCCAGCCAAATCCAAGGCATTTGGTCGTGGGAGGAGCCAGCATTTGTAGTGCACTGACCCCCTCACATGCCAGGACACCAACCGGGCACCCTAAGGTGCACTTCTAAAAATTAAAAAAATAAAATAAAAATAGCTCCCAGGTATATAGCTCCCTTACCTTGTGTGCTGAGCCCCCCAAATCCCCCCCAAAACTCACTACCCACAACTGTAGACCACTACCATAGCCCTTAGGGATGAAGGGGGGCACCTACATTTGGGTACAGTGGGTTTTGGGGGGGTTGGAGGGCTCCCATTTACCACCACAAGTGTAACAGGTAGGGGGGTTGGGCCTGGGTCCGCCTGCCTGAAGTGCACTGCATCCACTAAAAACTACTACTACTACTACTACTTATCATTTCTATAGCTCCAGCGACTTGCATACTGCTGTCAGGGAGCTGGGTATGATATTTGAGGCTGGCATACAGGCTGGCAAAAAAGGGTTTTTTTTTTGTTTTTTTTGGGTGGGAGGGGATTGATGACCACTGGAGGAGTAAGGGGAGGTGATCCCCGATTCTCTCCGGTGGTCATTTGGTCAGTTGGGGCTCCTTTTTGAAGTTTGGTCGTGAAAAAAAAGGGACCAAGTAAAGCCGGTGAAATGCTCGTCAAGCCTGGCTTTTTTTTCCATTATCGGGCGAAGCCGGACATCTCGTGAGCACGCCCCCGTCCCGCCACCGTCCTGCCTTCACTACCCTACCGACACGCCCCCTTGAACTTTCGTTGGCTCTGCGACGGAAAGCAGTTGAACCCGGCAAAAATTGGCTTTCGATTATACTGATTTGGCCGGTTTCAGAAGATTGCCGGCCATCTCCCGATTTGTGTCGGAAGATGGCCGGGGATCTCTTTCGAAAATGAGCTGGATAGTTATAGAATATGAGGTCAGCACACTCAACTTGGGTGTCAGCATTTATACCAGGTTTCAGCAGGTGTAAGTCTGGCACCTAAAGCTTGAGCTCAGGAATGAGTGCTAAGTTCTATTCTATGGGGCTGATATTTAGACCGCAGGAGTTAGACTGGGTAACTCCCGCAGTCGGCATTGAGCCAGGATATTCAATGTCAGGCCAATTCCGGTGACCAGCATTGAATATCTGATTTATTTTTGGCTGGTTTAAAGTTGATATTCAGACTTAGCCGGTTATCTTTAAACCTGCCAAAGATATCCCACGTTTTCATGCGGCCCAATATGGCCTCTAAACCGACTTTAAAAATTGTCGGACAGCCGGTTATATCAGCCGATATAACTGGCTATATGCTAGCCGCTAACCAGGGATATTCAGCAGGGGATAGCCGGTTATCCGCCTCTAAATATTGGCGGATAGCCGGTTAAGCGCTATTTAGTCAGCAGCCATTCTGGTCAGTTAAATAACACTGAATATGGGGGGGGGGATCTTTTACGGTGCCCATTTTTGAGAGCAATTTATACAATCTGGCCCTAAGTGTTTCCCTGATGCATGTCTTGCATGCGTAAATGCCAAGAAAATCAGCAATCATGCTCATAAGTGCACTACACACTATTCTATACGGTAACACGTAAGTGTCTTGCAGTATAACTGCAAGAGGGCATACATATGGCAGAGCATGGGATGGGCATGAGTGTGTCTCCAACTTACACGCATTACATGGCATACTTAGGTGATATAATAAAATACTTCTTCCCCTGAAGCAGGATCGAAACAGGGAATCTCCCTGTCGGGGTTATTGAAAAGGAATGGCCATTGATGAGGACTACAATTAAGGATAATGAACCACATTGGACTAAAAGGGTGTAACCTGTGGTTCCAAGTCTGAAGCTAAGTTGTTGGTCATACTCATTCATTATCAAATAGAAAGGTCCCAGGTTGTACTGTAGTTTCTATAGGTAGACGTTGTCCACGTCTTATGATATACCCTCCGTTTTTTAGCCACAGCGATTTTTCTCCTTATAGGAGTTTTTTTACGCTGTGGTTGCTATCAGAGGATGGTAGGAGAACCTGTGATATGAAATCCATTAAAAGTGAGACCAGTTTCTAAATGTCACTTGGATATCTGAGGTTTCAATTATTAAATTTCATTAAGTTGAGGTGGACACTTTACCTATTTGAAATATATATGAGAGCCTTTATTCCTTTATTGAGTTTCTATTATACGAGCTCTCTAACGCTCATTATATTTATATAGTTTGAATACTTGGGTGCACCCATTTATGCCGGCCATTCACCTGCAGTAAATGGTGATGCCTAAATGTAGGCCCATCAGTTCAGGTTTACACTAGTATTGTACAACAACATTTTGGCACACAATCAGGGGCATTTTTGAAAGAGAAGGGTGCCCATCTTCCGACACAAATCGGGAGATGGGCGTCCTTCTCGCAAGGTCAGCCAAATCAGCATAATCGAAAGCCGATTTTGGGCATCCTCAACTACTTTCCGTCGCGGGGACGACCAAAGTTCACGGGGGCATGTCGGCAGTGTAGCAAAGGCGGGACTGGGGCATGCTTAGGAGATGGGCGTCCTCTGCCGATAATGGAAAAAAGAAGGGCGTTCCTGACAAACACTTGGGCGACTTTACTTGGTCCATTTTTTTTCACGACCAAGCATTAAAAAGATGCCTGAACTGACCAGATGACCACCAGAGGGAATTGGGGATCACCTCCCCTTACTCAGTGGTCACTAACCCCCTTCCACCCTCAAAAAAAATCTTTAAAATACTTTTTTGCCAGTATCTATGCCAGCCTCAAATGCCATACTCAGGTCCATCGCAGCAGCATGCAGGTACCTGGAGCAGTTGTAGTGGGTGCAGTGTACTTCAGGCAGGCAGACCCAGGCCCATCCCCCCCTACCTGTTATACTTGTGGTAAATGTGAGCCCTCCAAAAGCCACCAGAAACCCACTGTACCCACATGTAGGTGCCTCCTTCATCCCTATGGGCTATGGTAGTGGTGTACAGTTGTGGGGAGTGGGTTTTGGTGGGGGTTGGGTGGCTCAGCACCCAAGGTAAGGGAGCTATGCACTTGGGACCTTTTTCTAAAGTCCACTGCAGTGCCCCCTAGGGTGCCCGGTTGGTGTCCTGGCATGTGAGGGGGACCAGTGCACTATGAATGCTGGCTCCTCCCATGATCAAATGGCTTGGATTTGGTCGTTTTTGAGATGGGCGTCCTCGGTTTCCATTATCGCCGAAAACCGGGGACGACCATTCTCAAGCCACTAGCCGCTGCTAATACCTCTACACTGAGCTATTTACCCAGTAGGGTCGTTCAAAGCCAAATCTGTGAATTTGCCATGGCTGGCTGAGGAGTTCGCTCAGGCAAGCTCAAAGTGACATCCTACTCAAGGCTGGAGAGACCTCCTTCTCCAACCATGGCAGCAACGAGTCCTCCCACAGCTCTCGGGTCCTCCAGTAAGACATTCTTAACTTTTTCTCTTCTCTTGCCCATTGTTGAAGAGGAAAAAAAAATGAGCAGCCAGAGCTTGCCAGTTCCATATCATACTGCGATAGCCATCTTGCCCCACATGATTTATGTTTATTAGTCAAGCAATTAACAGCCAAATCTGTTTCATCTACAAGTGAAGATTAGTTCTCAGAAGTCATAGATAAAGTGTTTTCATTAGAATGTGTTTTGTTGGACAACTTGAAGAAAGAAACTGTATTTCAACCGATTTTAGTGGATTGCCTATGGTATACTTTTCATAAGGCCTCATTGATAGAGGCTTCAAAATTAGTTAAGAAATTTGGCAAAGACCAGTGTTTATTAGATCATTGTCTAAGAATACTGTACAAGGACTTAATAAAAAATATTTTTTTGGATGACCATATTGATTAATTTTTATTTCAAGATGGTCAGTATCCCGAAGAGTTTGCTAACATCCTGGTGACACCTTTGTTGAAGCCTGCATACAACAATCCAGAAAATAGATCAGTAGTATGGATTGGGGGGGGGGGGGGGGGGGGGGGGGGGGGGGGGAGACTGGCCTGATAGGAGCACCTGGGCCCAGCTCTGCCCTCCCCCATATGCATGTATTTAACACCTGGTGCTTCTACCTGAGGTAAAAGGGTATTAATGGGCAAGATTTCCCTCCTTTTCTCTCAGGAAATCACTACAAAACCTATGTTAATTAAACTCTCTCAAAAATCTCTCACATCTCTCTCATCTGTGTTGTGCCCTCACTGACAGTTTCCACAGAACTCCCCCCTGAGTAGAGAAAGCACTCACTGATATTTTCCCTCCTCGGAAAATTCCTCCCCTTTCTCCATAACACTGGTTGTCATAGAGAAGGGGAAATGATACATTTTCTGACAGCCTGTTCTAGTCACACACATATATCATCATCAGAAACTGACAGAAAAAAATCTCACTGATCAATATGCCGGTCTGATTAAAATACAAATTATATTCTAGCAAAACCCAGTTTATAAATGAGTTACAAGTACAAATTCCTATTGTAGTGAAACTATCAAAAACAATTGTTGTTGACAGAATACAACAACACTTTGAAGAATGTGCTTTACTGGATGGGGCTCAATCTGGCATTAGGAGCTGTTAAAGTACAGAAACATTACTTGCCCGTCTATTACAGTGAAAGTCCAATCAGATAGGTTTTGTGATGCAAGTGGATCGAACAAAAGGATTTGATCTAGTTAATCATGATATACGTTGACCGAATTGAACTCTCTAGGAGTATCAGATAAAGTTTTGGATTGATTTGAGGGTTTTCTGAAGATTTCTGGAATGAGAGTAGTATGGAATGGTGAAATTTCTTCCACATAGCATTTACATTGTGGACTACCTCAAGGTTCACCAGTTTAACCTATCTTATTTAATGTATATCTCTGGTCCATGAGGCAAATATATCAAATATATGACATCTTATACTACTCTTACACACATCATATAGTGTTGTTCTTTCCACTTAGAGATGCTCTTGAATTGACATATCAGACTATGGATAAGGAATTCTGCATTGTCCATGACTAGATATGCCTAAAAAGGGTTGACAGTAATTCCCCATTATACTGGGGATTACGAAACTGATGAGAGCTCCTCCCTCAGAGTTACTGGGGGGAGGGAACTGGTTGGAAAGGGAGAGTGGGAAGCCTAGCCCCAAGGGGAGTGTTTATGGGAAAGTCCTGAGGGAAAATTTCTGGTTATTGAATGTCAAGGGGTGGTGGTGTTTGAGGTTATTAAAAACTGACATTGTGCAGAGCACATGGTCTTTGGTTGCCTCTACCCCTGCCAGGACCCGTGAGGAGAGGGGGTGTCCTTGATAGGCCCAGTAACCTAACACTGGATTAAGAGGGGGTTTTGCCAATAAAAGCATTAACTCTGTAGTGTGAGCAGAGCTCCGGGTTGGTATAAGGGTTAACCCAGCCAAGGAGCAGAACACGAAAGAGCATGTTTAGTACCAGAGGCAGCAGCTCAAAGTGGTGCACCTTTGGAGAGAAGGACAGACAGGGAGGTTTGGTCATAAGTGGAGACAGCTTGTTGCAAAAGTGCTGCAAGCACAGCCTCAGATTATTCTGGGAATGGGACTGGTAGAAGTGTAAATAATGTACATACCTTAGTATTTACAAATAGACTGACAAATTTACACCAAAAGTCTTGAACTGGCACTTAAAACCTATTTCAGTTATAAGCCAATGTGGGTACAATTTTGAACTGCTGATTAGGGAGTGAACTGTTTGCCTCCAGAGTATATGAAGTTTGGATAAACTGCCTGTTGCAGCATTTCAAGTAAAGTTTGAGTTTGTTTCATAAACCCTGGAATGGAGTATTTCTTTGAGTGAGAGTGAAGTTCATTTGATCCCAGACTCCAGTAGTACCGGAGTAAGTCCCGCCCCAGCCTGTGCTCAACTCAGTAAGGGGGTCTTTTACTAAAGCTTAGCTTGTGTTATCTGCAGCAGGACCCACAGAAATAAAATGGGCCCTGCTACAAATAACATGAGCTAAGCTTTAGTAAAAGACCTCCACAAACATTTGCTGTGACCCTGGTTTCAGGTGCTGAGCTAAAGAGCTAGCTGATGCCCATGACTGTGTGGTGGAGCCAGGGTTACGTCTGGAAAAGACTAAAATTTTGTAGATTGGAGATAAAAAGTATATTAAACTGACAGCTTTCCCAACTATTGCTAGGAAGAAAATCCCCCCTTTTTTGGGAAATTAAATTATTGGAAGTCTATTTAGATTCTCATTTGAGTTTGGATTCACATATAAACCTTCTGGTAAAGAAATTCTTTAGACAATTATGACAGATCAGGCATACAAAATGACTAGATGACCAACATTTGCAATTAGTAATATAGGCAGTATTTTTAACAAAAGTAGATTATTATAATAGTGTTCTGATTGGACTTCCAGATTATCAACTTTCAAGGTTGCAAGTGTTGCAGAATGCGGCAGTGAAATGATCCTGGAGGGGTTTAGATGGGACAGAACAGCAGTGGCGTAGGAAGGGGGGCGGTGGGGCGGTCCGCCTCGGGTGCACGCCGCTGGGGGGGGGGGTGTCGACTCCGCTGGTTCACTGCTTTCTCTGCCTCAGAACAGGTTACTTCCTGTTCCGGGGCGGAGAGAGCAGGGAACCAGCGGAGCCAATGCAGCTCCCAGCGACGTGCACTCAGGGCGGAGCGGCCCTCCCGCCTGCCCTCCTTGGTAAGAATGCACTCCGGGGGGGGGGGGTGCACCATGCTGCACCCTGGGGGGGGGGTGCACAGCGGCGAACCGCCCCGGGTGACAGCCGCCCTCGCTACGGCACTACAGAACAGCCTCTTACTTGATTGCCCTCTATTGATTACTGATTAAGGCTACACTTGAGTTTAAACATTTATTTTTTATTTTTAAGATCATATACTATGTTGCACCTATCTGTATGGCAACTTGGTTGGTATAATATGTTCCAGTCCAGTCTATGATTTGAAGATCAATTTAAACTAAGTTTAACCCGGTCAAAAAATTTACATTGACCTCCTGGAAGAAAAGATTTACTGATGACATAGGGCTAGACTCGTGGAATTCCCTCCCCTTGAATTTATGCCAAAATAGCAGGCTTACATGAAATGCCATCATTTTTTAGAAATATTACAATTTAATATTATGATTGATTGATTTATTGGAGATTTATATTATTTCAAAGAGTAATGTTAGTTGAATGTTTTCTTCCTCTTTTGCTTCTTTGAGAATTTGTCATCTTCATTGAGCTATGCAAATTGTTAAGTGGGTTATAAATGTCAAATTAAATTAAACATAAACCAGAGATTTCATCTGTGAATTTAGGGTTTTCTTATATGTCAGCTGCTGGGAATTGGAAGGGTATGAGAACCACTGTACATATTCCATATCTTTTAGACCTTTCCTTTAAAACCTGCTTATCCTCACTTTATTTTACCCTATCAGATACAGGAGGCTTCTGGAACTGATAGAGTTTTAATCTGACTCATTATTTCAGCTCTTTTCAAATACAGTCTTTGCCTTGACTCGTGTTTTCTTCTTCTATTTTCTTCTTTACCCATCTCTCTGCCCCCCCCCCCCCCCACAGTCCTCACTGTCAGTGTAAAAATTCCCTGAGTGACTTGATGTGCACTAGTAACTCTGAAATAATTAAATCTAATCATTGACATACATTACATTTACCAACAATAAACTTTTCTGTTTATGATGACAGTGACATATTCCAAAGACTCTTTGTTCTATGACAGGATAGACATAAATTAACTAAATTATCTGTATGAAAGTATTATATAATAAGCCTCAATAAAGAAAAAATACCCATATGAAAAGTACAGAGCAGCTGCCTGTGTACTGAAGTACAGCAGCTTGGATTCTATCGCCATTTTAGCTGGTGTTTGCCTTGTTCTTTAATTGTTTTTTACTGATTTTTTAAATTTAGCTATTGATTTCATATCATGTCAGTTCTAGTGGCTGGGTCGGTTGTCTCTACATTTGTAGTAAATCTCAGTAGGAGTACATCATACTGTACAGATTGGGGGCCAGGGGCCTATCATTATGTAGGATTGTGAACACAAAAACTGGACCTTGGAATGACTGAGGAGACCACAATGAAATAACAGACTCGTTTCCAGAAAGATATTATAAATGAGAGCTCTGTAACTCTCTCCTTGCAAGCCTTCCTCTCTAAGTTAAACTAATCTATAGTGTCAAAAAATATGACCATTGCTAGTTGAACAACACTAGTTGCCCAGCCATTGTAGGATACAGTTCAAAATTCTCCTACAAACTCATGATGCCTGTTATATTTCCACTCTATTTATCCTCTATGCCAGGGGTTCTTGATCCAATTCTTGGGACACACCCAGCCAAGTCAGGTTTTTAGGATACCCAAAATGAATATGCATACAATGGAGGCAGTGCATGCAAATGTATCTCATGCATATTCATTGTGGATATCTTGAAAATCAGACCGGCTTGGTGTGTCCTGTGGACTGGGTTGAGAAACCCTGTCTAAGCTCATCACCTATCAGCCTTCCTGTATGTGCTATTCCTCAAATATTAATCTACTGTCTGGCCCCGTCCCCTCGCATGCAGCTAAGATTGGATTCTTCCTGTTCCACAGCCTTTAGTTGCCTTGCCCCTTCTCTCTGAAACCTGCTTCCCACATTCAAATCTGCACTTAAAACATATATTTTTAATTTGTCAGCAGTCATGGTGGGGGATCTGCTCCAGTCCCATGCCTTCTATTTTGTCTCCTGTTGTGCACTGTATATGTTACAGGGTCTTTCTAGATACTGATGTTGTGTTATTCAACTCCCCTCCATGTCTTTCTACTGCTACAAAATGTCTGATTATTCTAAATATGTTTTATGTTACTGTTACTTACATATGCTATGTATACTGCCATGATGTACTTATGATTGAGCAGACTATCAAATAAATAAATACATAAATAAAGGTGAGAAATGCAGCTGAGGAATAACAACAGATCTACTGCTTGTCCAATAGAAGGCATCCCTTACAGATGAGTGGTGGAACTACTGCTTCAGATGAGAAAGTTCTAACCCAAAATGTTTCACTCAGCTATCTTCTGCATGCTTACCTCTGTTCTCTGTAAGCCACATAGGACATTTGGTCTGTATCTGCTCTCATTATCTATGTTTCTATGATGAGGAAGAGGAAGAAACTGTAAACTTTAGAAGTTGGTGTAGATGGGCAGAGCAGATAGGCCATATTCAAAATGATTTAACCAGGCAGGAGAGGCTCCTGCCTGGTTAAATCGTGCTATATGGGTCAGCTGCTGATAGTCAGCAGCATTTAATAGGGCAGTGCAGC
Source organism: Microcaecilia unicolor (assembly GCF_901765095.1). Taxonomy (NCBI): domain Eukaryota; kingdom Metazoa; phylum Chordata; class Amphibia; order Gymnophiona; family Siphonopidae; genus Microcaecilia; species Microcaecilia unicolor. Next base: position 310,050,516 of record NC_044034.1, on the reverse strand, counting down.
TGAATATCGGCTTATACAAAGCATGTCCGAGCAGTAGACAGGAGTTGGGGAGGAGCAGGGTGATATGCAGGTACCTGTAATATTCAGTTCTGGTGCCCACATAACTAAGGGGCCCTTTTACAACATGGGCTTACCGCTCGCTCTTCCGAGACTACTGCTGGCCCAACGCTGCCGCCACCTGTAGTCCACCCAGAGTGTGTGCCATTTCTGGGGGAAAAAGAAAGCCCCTGGAAATGGCTTGCACAGCAATAACCCAGCGGAAGTTGGGCATCACTGAACGCTGCCCAGTTACCGCTGGGTTAGCATGGGATTCCTTATCGCCACCTCAATGGGTGGTGGTAAGGGCTCCCTGCCACATGGCCATGCAGTAAGGGTTCTCTCACCGCATGGCCATGTGTGCTTGTGGCTTTTTACCCACTGCAATAAAAAGGGCCCTAGTGCGCTGGAAAAATGGCCCCGCCGCTAGTGCAGGGCCCTTTTTCCTGCAGCTTGGTGAAAGGACTCCTAAGTGATCAAAAAGGACTGAACAAAATGCTGTCCTAACTTTGGTGGCTTAGCTATGTGGGTGCTAACCCTGAATATTGGCCAGCATCCGCAAAATTTCTGAGTAGTAGCCTGATTTCTCCTCTGGCCTCCGCTCTTCTCCCCAATGAACAGGACTGAACCCCCTCCTGACCCTCCACCTCAAAGAGCAAGTGCCCCTTTCTGAGCACCCCCAACAGCATTCTCCCCCCTCAAAAGTAGTCCCCACTTGTCATGCCTCCTCCTTCCTGAAGGCTTCCACCCACCTACCTACCCATCTATAGGCCCCCAGGTGCACTAAGGTGCATTGAGTGGTTAGCATGGGTTTTAGTGCACGTTAACTGTAAGCACTAGCAACTAATGGCTAGTGAACATTAAAACTGCCTATGTGGTAAAAGTCTAGCACTAACTGCTTAGCAAGAGATGGGACAGGAACTAGGCAGGGTATGTGTGGAGACTGAGTGGGGGGACTCCATATTGCTAGGTAGTGTGTGCTAATTGTCAAATGTACAGATAATGTGGAACCACCCCCTCAGTAAGTAGCATTAGTTGCCCCCATGCTCATAGTGCCTGAAAATAAAGTGTGTTAGGGAACTAGACTGTGCAGAACTGCAGAGAGAATGCTGAATATGCCCCCCACAGTTCCCACACAGCTTTTACACTTAAGGAATGTTGATTTTGACCATTAACCCGTTTTAAGTGCCAAAACCTACTGCACTGTAGTAAATATGGCTCTTAGTATCCCTGGTTTTCTAGAGAGTAGACAGTGCAGGAGTGAACCCCATCACTTTTGCGGGGTCAGTGAGGGGCTTGAAAGAGGAGATGAAGATTTTTAATAGTGACAACGCACAGTTGTTATTTTATTGTAAACCACTTTGATGGATACGAAAGGTGGTATATCAAGTCTTCTTAAACTATTAAACTATTAGAAAGCTCATCCTAATCATGCCAGTTATCATCACTATAAATTTCTCATTTTGTCCACCTGTGGGACTGGATTAACCATGCAGCTGGTAGTAGCTTTATAATAGGAAGCAGACAGGCATGCTATGAAGATCAGAGAAGGCCTACTGGAGACATCTACACAATGCAAAAGAAAGCAGGGTAAATGTGATGCCCCTAACTACTACTACTACTACTACTATTTAGCATTTCTATAGCGCTACAAGGCATACGCAGCGCTGTACAAACATATGCATAATGGAAAACGGCAGCAGGCCTGTAAGCTCCCTGGTTTAGGTAGGGTTGGAAATACTGTGAAAGCAGCATTCACAATCCCCAAGGGAGACAGGGGAGAAGTCACAGTCATTGCATAAGGGTAAAACACACAATAAGACAATAAATGATGACAGATAAAGACTCACATGGTCCATCCAATCTGCCAGAGCTCCACCCACCATTCTGTGCATGTTACACTCCTTCATGAATGACATTATAACCAGGACAGCTGGCAATTTGTTACCATGCCTATCATATATAGGCAGTTCTATATTGTAAGCTCTTTGAGCAGGGCCTGTCCTTTTATGTTAAATTGTACAGCACTGCGTAACCCTAGTAGCGCTTTAGAAATGTTAAGTAGTAGTAGTATATGATATCACAATAACATAATAATATGCCAGTAGTCTGAAGAGAGGTTTTATTATTATGGTCTCAGCATTGTGACATTCAGTATATGATTAAACCAAGAATCCAACCATATTTCTAGTTAACAATTTCAACCTTAAGATATCTTCTCCTCCCCCACAGAGATATCTAGCACTCCACCTCATAGCATATGATATAAATGTGATATAAAATATGCATACTTAATCCAGACCTATCTTTGCCATTTTTGGAACAGACCGTAGAAGTCTGCCTGGCATTGGCCTTACTTTTCAACTACTAAAGTTGCCATCAAAGAGCATTACAACCTACCCTGATCTGTCTTTATTTATTTATTTATTCCATACTCACCATACCACTGGCAAGCAGGGCAAAGCGGTTTACACTTCTAAAAACCATAGACAATAAAATAAGAAGAAAGAAAATGAACTACAATGTGTAATTAGAAAGAACACATGCCAATCATAATAAAAACAACAGAAATACAGAGCACATACTTCCAGGATAAATGGGTTCCAAACTGGTCATTCCAGCACTCAGGAGTTTGTAATTGAGTATGTTTCTTCAAACAGCCAGGTCTTCAGTAAAGATTTAAACTTTCTCAAAGATGTCTAGCTGCGCAAAGACAGAGGTGCAGAATTCCATTGTGTTGAGACGGACATAGAAAAAAAGCACTATGACAAGTGCTCTCCATCTGAGCTTTCCAAGGGCCTGGAAATACCAGGCAAAGGTCATTTAATGATCTCAAAACTTGTGCAGGAGAGTAAGGAATAGTCAAGCTGGACAGATATGGTGGAGACCCTTGACAAAAAGTTAGAAAAACACTAGCAACAAAATTTTGAACTGAACACAAAATTTAATTAGAACTGGAAGCCAATGACGATCCTTTAAGTATTCTGTCACCTGATCTGATTTTGAAAAATGACATAAAAGATGAATGGCCATATTTTGAAGAGTTTGAAGATGCTGAAGCACAAATTTTGGAATCCCTTGATAAACACAGTTACAATAATCAAGTCCTGGTCATGAAAGGAGCTAGAACCAACTAATGTGTAAAGAAAGATTGTACTGTATGTAATTGTCTCAAGAGAAAAAAGAAAACAGCCTTACATACTGAAGAAATCTGGGGTTCAAAAGAAAGGTGAGAATCTAAATTAATGCCCAAACTGCAGAAACTAGAGACAGGGGTAATTAATGTTCCTAGCAAATAAAGAGGCACAGAAGGCAGTGGCAAGTGACCCATCAGCCAACATGCACTGTTTTCTCTCGATTCAATACAAGTCAATGGTTAGACAACCGTTGGGCAATGGCTTCTAAGCAGCATTGAAGAGAAGGCATGTTAAAAGATTGAAGATCAGTTCAGTGAAGTAATAAAATATCATCTGCATAGATGTGAAAAGAAATGCTATAACTCTGAATGATAGTGGCTAAAGGACTAATGAAGAGTTAAAGAGGAGAGGAGAAAGGATAGAAACTTGAGGTACTCCGCATATTAGAAATCTTTTTGAGGATGACTGATGATCTAGATACATGTGAAAAGAACTGTCTGACAAGAAAGATTTGAACCAATTTAACACTGTATGTGAAATTCCTAAAGTTTGCAACTGAGCCAAAAGCAGTGCATGATTGATCAGATCAAATGCAGCTGATAAATCAAGAGAAACAGCTAGGGTAACATAATGATTATCAAGAAAAGAGTATACATCACTAAGAACAGAAGCCAAAATGGTTTCCATGCTACAGGCCATCTTAAAAACAGATTGACATGGATGTAGAGCAAGAACCATTTCTATAAATTGATTAAGTTGAAGATAGACTACTTTCTCGACTACTTTGGACACAAAACAAAGATTTGAGACAGGATATTAATGGAGAGGGATCAAGAGAAGGCTTCTTCAAAATAGGACGCATAGAAGCTTCTTTCCGGGCATTCGGAACCAACCCCAGTAATAAACTAGCATTGACCAGTAAGAGAAGAGAAGAAAAAGTTGTAAATTAGATAATTTAATCCAAGAGGATGGCAGAGAGTTACAAACTGTAGAAGCCTGCTGGCATGGATCTTACTTCCCAAATTCTAGAGTTACCATCTAAGCATCACTTCTGCCTGGTGTATGTGTTTCCCCCCCCCCCCCCCCCCCAGTCTAGGATCATCAGTGCAATAATCAAACTAGGTATGCTGGGGGGAGGGGAATATAAACTTGGGGGGAAATCCTAGGAAATTGTAAATAACGTCTCATGATGCCAGATCTCAGTCTTGGTTCTGACTGAGCTGGAAGTACAAAGAAGCAAGATGAAGCTGCATGAGCAAGATTGTGGCTTCAGAGCCTCAAGACACAGCAACTCAGAGAGGTGAAAGTAAACAAAACACTTTGGGGCTGTTTTAGTACACCACATACATATTCTTAGTAAAACGTTTTGGAAAAAATAACACCAATAATTATTCCCTGAAGTCTCATTCTCTTCCTTTGTCTTTCAGCACTGAGATGATCCTGCTACTTCACTTATGGTCTCTTTCCATCCATGGAGTATCTGGTTCATATTTTACTCATGTTTTCACCACTGAATAAGAGAAATTGATTTCTTCTGACAGGCTGTGGTGGTATTGGACCTGCCATCACTGGGCCTTCATGAACCTTATCAGAAGATGAGGCTACATATGAACTTTCAAGGTCACATGGGTCCATTCTTTTCAGATGGGTGCTATGAATAATCTGCAACTTTTCAGTCTCTTAGAAACTAAATTCAGATATGGAAAATCAATGTTTCAAAGCACACAGTTAACTTCTATTCCATTCTCAGGAAAAGAGATGGACTGTGCATGTAATGGCGTGAAGTCAGTTCATCTGATTTGGCCTCCTCCCTAGAGCGCTTAGTAATCTATCCCTGCATAAAGCTAAAATAAGTCCGTCTGCTTTGACAGACATCTGTAGGCAGATCATTTAAAGAACCATTTCAGCCACTGTCTTTAAAATGACTTCAGTATGTGGGAAGTTTGTCATTAAATAAGTGGCTGAGAATAGAGTCTATGCAGTCCAGTATGTTTATTTGGGAGGGCACTGAAAAAGTTAGTAGGACATACCATATTCAGAGTTTTTTTTAATTGCTTATACATTTTTATATGTAATAATTTCTAAAAAAAATCAATGTCATTTAGAAAAAAACATACAATAAAATAAAAAATAATAACATTAAACAAAGACAATAAAAAGGAATTATACCCCTTAAACTAAAATAAAGTAGAGAGACACTGGTTTTCTGTCCCGGGAAGAGAAACACTTTTAACTTCCTTTGAAATTGGCTCATTCCTTAGATCCTCTGGTGGGAACTTACTCCACAAAACCAGAATTACCACAGAAAAAGTTTGAGATCTTCAGTGAGATGGAATTTCTAGCAAATATCTTTGACTAGATCCAAGAGGACCAAGTTGTTGGTACCAATTCAATCAGACCTCTCAGTTATTTCAGATCTTCTTTTGTCAACATTCTTTTAAGGTATGATTTATAATATATTTTTATGGTTCTCACCGTTCATCATAATTGAACTGGATTTCTTTTATTCAGTATGCAAAACCTAGGAAGCCTGCATGCTAACTTGCAAATGTTTGTCTCAACTGGGCCTCATACAACAAATATTCAATAACACTCCGAAATGTGCAAAATTCCAAAATCTTGAATCATGTAAAGACCCATTTGCAAAAATGTTCACAAGTTTGCCACTTTTCAGATAATATCATTTCAAGTTTAGTCCACTTCAGGCAAAATATTACTTAAACTTATCATTAATAAACTGCTGTGATGCGAGATCGTGCAAAGCAGATTGTTTGGAAAATTGGTGCATGAAAAAGGCTCCAGTGGCCAGTTTTTGAAATGAAAACTACATTTCAGTAAGATATAATAACCTTTTAAGACAGCTTTCCTATAGCTGATATTCTCAAGATAGTTTGTTGTAGAGTGTGGTTACATCCCTAGCAAACTCTTGCAGAAACTTTTGCAGAAACAGAAATCCTGCTGTTCTGATATTCTAATAGGAGATAGGCTCGCCCCATGTTTAATTAAAGAAGGAGAAATATGTCATTAATGTAAATCATATCTAAGTTTAATCTTCTTTCTCAACTCTTTCAGAAACTAGATTCCCAAAATCAATGTGGTAGTAATAGAATGTGGGAGATTCTAGAAAGAATAACTGGACATGGTCAACTTTAGATCTATATAAGACCAAGCAGGTAACTCTCTTCTTTAACAAACCTCTGGGCCTCTTTCAAGTTGAAAAGTATTCGCCCCATTGTGTTCTGTACCATCTACAAAATATTACAGTGGGAAAGAGCTGCCTTGGAGGGTAGCAGACTGCATAGGTAGTGGAATGGGGTGGTCCATTGGGACAATGTCCCTATTAACATTTTGTTGAACACAGAATCAGCTACTAGAGATCTTTGAGATGGAAGCCAGAGATTGGTTTATTTGACCTTTCCAACCAAAAAGGTGTTCTGCTGCCCCTTTCAGGCTCTGGCCTTCAATAATCCCAGACAGGTCAGATTTTCATCACAAGGAGTCATTTCTAATGATCTTTGCCAGGATGCCCTTTCTTCTTACTTTGTTAATGAAAACATATCAGTTCAACTCAATAGTGAACTTCCATCCTGTTCCTGAGTCTCTAGTATTACTACAGCTACAGTGCCATGAGCCTTTCATTGTAATCAGGGCCAAAAGTAAGGGGGCACAGATAGTGACAGGGCACAGGGCACATTTCTGAAGAGGGAACAGACTGAGCTATCAAAGACCAAATTGGTCTAGTGCTTAGAGCAATAGACTTCATTTTCTAAAAGAACCAGGGAAATTTAAAGGTCCCAAGTAACTTTTTAATTCAAAAGACTTGTTGATGATACATTGAAACCCTCTGCTTAGTGTGCAGTGGTGGCTAAGAAAGCAAATGGAATGTTAGGTATTATTAGGAAGAAATGGAAAACAAAACTGAGAATGTTATAATGCCTTTGTATCGCTCCATGGTGCAGCCACACCTCGAATACTGTGTGCAATTCTGGTTACCGAATCTCAAAAAAGATACAGTAGACTTAGAAAAGGTAGAGGGAAGGGCGATGAAAATGAAAAAGGGGATGAGACGACTTCCCTATGAGAAAAGGCTAAAGCGGAAAGGGTTCTTCAGCTTGGAGAAGAGACAGCTGAGGGGCGACATGATAGAGGTCTATAAAATAATGAATGGCATGGAATGAGTGGACATGAATTGCTTGTTTACTCTTGCCAAAAATACTAGGACAAAGGGGCATGCATTGAAGCCATTAAGTGGTAAATATAAAACAAATCAGAGAAAATATTTCTTCACTCAATGTGTAATTAAAATCTGGAATTTGTTGCCAGAGAATGTGGTAAAAGCAGTTAGCTTAGCAGAGTTTAAAAAAGGTTTAGATAACTTCCTAAAAGTCCATAAGCCATTATTAAGATGGACTTGTGTATGGCAACACTTATGCTCTTATGTTCTACTTGCTATTAATTTAGCATGGGAATTCCTTGCTCAGGAAGTCACGTTTGCTTTAAATACTCTTTTAGATTATAAGCCCTTTGGGGCATGAACCTATGACTCCTGAGTTCTAATAATTTTGTAAGCCACCATAAGCATCAATGAGAAGACAAGTTACAAGACTCCACTGTATTTAATTAGCCAATAAAAGACTAGTCAGAAATGAGAGACTAAGATGGCTGCCTTATCTCCACTTCCACACTCTCTTACTTCCATCGTTGCATTTCTATGCTTGCCCATGTGAACCATTCCCAGCTAAAATTGGTGTTCATATGACAGCACCTATGGCTGTTTTCTGCCCCACTGCCCTGGTGCTGAGGCAGAGGCTGAGGGCATGTGCTTCAGACAACAGGGCCTGGACTCCCCACTGGCCATGTTGATCAGCAGGGGAAATACTGCTCATTTCCTGGCTAACTGGTCTAGGAGGGGAAAGTAGGTAGTGCTGGCCTAAGTGCAGTCTACACATGCATAGGCTTTGTAGGCAAATTATTTTGATTCTAAGGGTTAGAATTAGGTTCTTCTAGAAGGCTTTGTGGAACCAGTCATTGAGGTATAGAAATACTAATTTTCTTTGCCTGTGTAAATGAGCAGCCATCGCCATAAGGCATTTGATGAAATGAAGATACTTCCTGTAGCATGAATGGATGGCAACATATGTAAACATGTTTGAGATCTAGCATGCACAGCCAGGCTCCTTTCTTCAAAGAGGAGAGAATGGAGGAAAGAGTGTTCATCTGAAACTTTTCTTTGTAGAGGTAAAAGTTCAGATCTCTGAATCTAATTTAGGGCACAAGCCTCCTGTATTCTTGGTGGCTTGATGTGGTTTTGTAAGAATCATTTTTATACCTGGAATAGAAACCTTGGTTGCTTTCATGGGACTCTATTGCACTTGACTGCTGGACGAAGCTGACAACTTCCTAACAGAACTGAGACAGCTGAGAGCACAACAGAGGTTGTTCTTATGGCAGAGTGAAGAACCTCAAGTGGTAGCACATCTTTATAATGAAGAGATCCAGGAATCCTTGGTGATCTGCTCTCAGTGCTGAAGAAAGAAGTGTACCTCATCCTCCACAGATACAGCATTAACTGCAACTACAGGGGACAGTCAAAAAGTTGATACTTACTTCAGCTGTGTACACTTGGCCTGCTTTGTTTGACCTGTTGGTCACTGGTGAGGCTTAGCGAAAGTACGATGTTAAATCTGTAGAAGCTCACAAAAAAGGAGAAAACCAGCACATCCACAACCAAACAACCAGGAATGCACAAGGGTGGAGGTGAAAAAAGTCACTATAAATGTGTTCTTTATTTATAGCTTGTTTAGGTACACTGTCCTGAGCAGAACTGGGTATCAATCCAAAGTCCCAGACAAAACTGGACTCAACACGGACCATGTTTCAGCTTCCCTGTCTTCCTTAGGAGTCCAAAGACGTAAAAAAGAAACAGTGAGGAAAATCCAAGGAGGATAACAAAGAAGTCTTTATTGAAGATATTTAAAAAATGACCCTTTTTTTTTTTTAAGAAGTCACAGCCTGGAGTCAGTGATTCTAGCCTAACACGGTGAGAAAGAACTGGCCAACTGTATCTGCTGTCGCAGGAGTTTATAGGTGAAAATAGGTTTAAACTGACATTGAAGGACCTTATGCATCTAGCCCACCTTGTTGCTGAGCTCCCATTACCCCAGTTCCAGGAGGGAGATTTTAAGACAGTCCTGGATTTCTGATGCATTATGGAACCTGCAGCACAGATTAGAATGGGTAGAATCAGGGATTACAATAGATGTCATTACTTTCTAGTTTGTAAACTGCTCTGCTTGTCTTGTCAGAAGGGTTGTATATCAGATACCTAATAATAATAATAATAATACCACGTTGCTGTCGGGATGCAAGTCTAAAATAAGCACTGGCCAATAATTTGGCACCTCTGTTGATAATATTTTAACTGACAACAGAATTGTTTGATTGTTTTGTCTAGTATGCAGTTACTGAAATATATTCTCTTACTTTCTGCATCTCGAAATATTCCATGCCAATCATCTGCCCCCACCCTCATCCCTTCCATGTGAGGAATGCCATCCTCGTCCATAGCAATGATCCTTTAGCAGGTATTATACAACCAGTAAAATGGTTGTATAATACCTGCCTTCTCACATCATTGAAACATTAGGGGCTCCACTGAATCTCAGCAGGTGGGTACCTGTGGCACTGCAACTGGAGCCTGGGTTCCTTTGTCTTCAAAATGCAGGATAATTGCTAATGTAATTAGTGGTGTATGCAGAGGGGGGCTGGTGCAATTAAAGAGTCCTAGGATCGAGTAATTAATGCTCTGTCAACAACACAGCAACTGTTTCATTAACAACTGCTCAGTCCCTGGAAAAGAGGCAGGCTGAGGCACACCACATGATATGCCTTAATATCAACACTGATGATTCTGCTTATCCCCTGTCAGTTATTTAAAATGTTTGAAAAAGGATGCCACTGTACTAATATCCCATATTTCCAGGTCCTGTATCCTATTGCTAAGTGGTAGGAAGATCTGATGCACATCACAGAAGAAGAGAAGTTACCCTTTTGAGTCCTAAGAACTACCTCCCTAACCTGTTAAGAGAAAATAAAGATGTAGGGTAGGGCATGCTATCAAAATAGGGGGAATTAATTCTGTTATTGTTTAATGGCAGTGAAATTAATCTTTTGAGGGGCTCTACTAGACCAGACGACGTGTCTTTTCACCCTTAAGTCTATTGTGAACAAAGTTCTTTTTCAAAAATTTTACTTATGAATTTCAAATAATACAGTCAAGATAAACTCTTGTACAGCACAGCCAAAAGGAAAGAAAATATAATTTTAAAACAAATGAACATCATTTAAGACATATAAAGGCTCTAGTCCACAAAAAACAAAATCCAATATATACGCTGGACTAAAAAAAAAAAAGAGGGAAAAGACATACTCAAATTACAGTATATCAAAAAGGAAAGGATAAACCCTGCTGACTATTCCTAGAGATCAACATATTCAAATATTCACCAAAAGAATTAGATAGGTGGTAGTAGGGAGGACTGCAGTCAACACCCTTCTAGATGCTAGAAATGAGGTAAGGTTCTTGGGTTCCCAAAACACAAACATATTAGACTGAAAATGAATAATACAGGGATAGTTCAGAAAGAAGCAAGCACCTAATTGAAGGACAACTGGTCTTAACAGCAAAAAATGACTTTGTTTCTTTTGAGTGTCAGGTGACACATCTTGAAAAAAGCAACAGATTTTGTACGTCTAGTAGCGCTTTAGAAATGATAAGTAGTAGTAGTATTTCCTTTGAAAAGGCGCTTCTTAGATCTGTAATAGTAGGAAAGCAAAAAGTCTTTATCCATACTCAAAGTCAAAGTCACTATAATAGTTTGCTTAGAATTATGTACTCCAGAGTCTCTGAGTTCTAAAGAGTCCATTGTTAGTAGATCTTTCTCATTTTTGAATAAGCAGATATGCTTTTAATATAATTGACATTTCTTCCTGTGGAATTTGCAAATTTTCTAATAAGAACATATGAAACAGTTCCAAAGCTGTAGTAGTAGGAATATGTGGCATATTTAATATTCTAAGGTTAACACATGGTAATATAGATGATGCCAGATAAAGATCTGTACGGTCCATCCAGTCTGCCCGAAGAGATAAACTCATTACATAAGGTATGAGGTGATACAAGGTGATACAACATATGTATACCTGAACTTGATTTGTCTATGCTATTTTCAGTGCAAAGACCGTAGAAGTCTGCCTGGCACTGTCCTTGTTCAAAAACGTTTGAAGTTGTTATTGAAGCAATTGATAAGTGCCATTCCAGCCCATCCAAATCTATCCAGCCATGATCAAGGCACAGACTGTAGATGTCCACCTCATTCTGGCTTTGCGTCTCCATTACCAGTGTTACCACCTAGTCTCTGCTAAGCTTCTTTGGATAAATTCCTTCTAAACAGGATTCCTACGTGTTTATCACAAAACATTTTTGAATCCCGTTACGGTTTTCATCTTCACTACCTGACATGGTAGGGAATTCCAAGTATCCATCACCCTCTTGGTGGAAAAATACTTTCTGACATTATTCCTGAGTCTTCCTCCCTTCAACATCAAATCATGTCCTCTTCCCGTTTCTGGAAAAGTTTTGTTTGTGGATTAATACCTGTCAAATATTTGAATATCTGTATCATATCACCCCTGATTCTCCTTTCCTCCAGGATATACATGTTTAGGTCATCACGTCTTGTATATCTAGCTACACAAAATGCATACCATTTTCGTTTCTTTTCTTTGAACCACTTCCAGTCTTTGTGCATCCTTAGGAAGATGTGGCCTCCAAAACTGAACACAATACTCCAAGTGGGGCCTCATCAATGACTTGTACAGGGGAATGAACACCTCCTTTCTTCTACTGGTTATACCCCTCTCTATGCAGCCTAGCATCCTTCTGGCCATGGCCACTGCCTTGTCGCATTGTTTTGTCACCTTGAGATCCTCAGACACCATTACTCCAAGGTCATCAGATCAATTGTCATTCTCTTGGATCTCAGCACATAGGAGTTGATGGGCCCAAGGATAGCAGCAGCCAGGGCAGGAGGCTGAACTGCACTCTGTTCCTGGTCAATCTTTCATTTCCCAATGGAGACAGAGTCAGCAGTACTGCAGAGACACCGATGGCAGTCTGCAGGACACTGCCATTTTGGATCCCTTGTCCGTGAACAAAGTTCTTGATACTAGAGATGAGCTGTCCTATTAAAACTACAAGAAAACATTGACAATATTTGTTATCTTGCTTGCTGTTCTTTCCTATGACACGGAAAACTAATGGAATGACATGTCATTTACGTAGCATGTGTTCATGTATTTTGGCAAGTACAATTCACAAAGGGGTCCTTTTATTGTGGTAAAAATTAGCCTCAGTGTGCCCTTAGAGAGGTCTTTCCTGTGACCTAAGGCAAGTTTTACCATGGCCAGAAAAACCCTGATTTTCCATTTTTTCCAGGTAATAAATAGAAATAAAACAAAGTAGAGAAAAGAAAATAAGATGATACCTTTTTTATTGGTTTAATTAGCTTTTGAAATTCAGAAATGAGCAAATGATGACATATATCAGAATACATAAAAGTATTCCAATGACAGTCTCATGAGGAAAGATAAAAGTGTGGGGGGGGGGGGAGGGGAGGAACAGGGCGAGATGGATGGGTGATCAGAGGATGACAAACAGCAATATAATTTTATGGTTTCTAATATGATAGGTAGTAAAAACAACCACATGAAGTGCAGGAACACCAATCCCTATGAACGTAGTGAGTAGAGAACCAAGGAATAGGGCAAAGAAATGAAATCTATCAAAAATATGATAGGAAATCCTGATCTTTGTTTAGTCCTGTCTGGTGGGTGTCAAAATATTTCATCATTTTAACTTCAAAGGTCTTATGTTCCTGGATTGTTGTAAAATGTCCTTTTCATATTCTCACCATAAAATCATCAGTGCAGTGTCCTGGTCTTGCAAAGTGCTCTCCCACAGAGCTGTTGTCATTAGCGTATGGTCATTTAAAAAAAATTACTGCGGTAGCACTTACTGACATCTACCTCCAGATTCTATATATGGCACGCCAAGTAGCATGCATTAATTTGTGCATGCGGTCAATTTATGTGCGCTACTAAATTAAGTAATGAGCCAATTAGGTTTAGGGTTAGGCTTAGTGCAGATCTCACGACTAATGTTGGCTGCTGGATTTATTTTATTTATTTGTTACATTTGTATCCCACATTTTCCTACCTATTTGCAGGCTCAATGTGGCTTATATAGTGCTGGAGATGTGATTGCAGACTCCGTTGTAAACAAATACAGAGTGATGTAGAGATAAGATAAGGTTCATGTGGTATAGCCACATACACCTGCTGAAGCCAGATCTAATGCCTGTGAGTAGATGACATGGATGGGCAGACTGGATAGGACATGTGGTCTTTATCTGCCTGCATTTTTCTCTGTTTCTATGCAACTTAGGATATGACAATGTTCTATAACATCATGCCTAACGTCTGGAAATGCCCCCTGATCTGTCCATACTCCTCTCGTAGCTATGTCCCTTTTGAGTTGCAGGCTATGAAATTTAGGAGTGGATGTTATAGAACAGTGACTAGAGCAGATGTGCACACAAATCCAAATTGTTGCTAATTAACTCCAATGGATGCCTTGTTAACTCATTAATTTGCATTCATATCTAACCTGGGCACCCAGATTTGGGTGGGCTATGTAGAATCCAGAGGTATGTGTATGATTTAGGGAAAGGGAATGGGACTTGATATACCGCCTTTCTGTGGTTACAAAGCTGTTTACTTTTTTTTTTTTTTTTATTGTTACATTTGTACCCCGCGCTTTCCCACTCATGGCAGGCTCAATGCAGCTTACATGGGGCAATGTAGGGTTAAGTGACTTGCCCAGAGTCGCAAGGAGCTGCCTGTGCCTGAAGTGGGAATTGAACTCAGTTCCTCAGGACCAAAGTCCACCACCCTAACCACTAGGCCACTCCTCCACACGTATTATACACAGGCACTCATTTTGTATGTGGAGCAATGGAGGGTTAAGTGATTTGCCCAGAGTCACAAGAAGCTGCAGTGGGAATCAAACCTGGTTCCCCATCTTATTTATTTATTTATTTATTTATTTATTTATTTATTTGTTTGTTTGTTTGTAACATTTATACCCCACACTTTCCCACTCATTAGCAGGTTCAATTCAGGCTGCTGCACTAATCACTAGAGTACTCCTCCACTCCTGCTAGTGCAGCTACTGCATGATAAAAACAGGCAGCATGCAAAATCTCATCCTGTTTAGCATGGTATGGCATGGAAACTGGGTAGGTTATGGGCAGAGATAGAGCATAGGGTATGGGGAAGTTACTGTGTGCTGTCACTACTGCAGATAGCACAGGTACACTTATGCATCCTCAAAAGGAGGTGTTAAGTCAACCTGCACCCCCACCCACAGTGCTAAAAACTAGAACCGAGATCATCCATGGCATAACCACATGATTTCCTTGAGCTTCCTAAGCTTAACCTCCTCCCCACACGATCACCTCTCAATAGCACCTCCCATCCCTCGACACTTACTAGATGTGTCCCTGATGGAATAGTGACAGGGCAGGAGTGATCCTTGGACACTTCTGCCCTGTTACCACTAAGGTTCTGACCTACATTTTGAACTCAAGGCCATCTTGAGCCTGTGGACACTCCTGCTCTGCCACTATCCCACCAGGGACACCCTAGTAAGTGCAATGAATGAGATCAGGGAGGGGGTTGGTTATGAAGAGTGTGATCAGGGGATGGGGGGGGGGGGTAAAGCATCAGAGGGTTGGTTATGAAGAGGAGGGGATTGGATCAGGGACGGGGTTGGTTATGAAGAGTGTGATCAGAGGATTGGGGAGATAAGGTGTTTATGCAATGAATAGTAGAGTGAGGGGGGTTACGTACAGATGATATGGGTTTTCTTTAGCTCAGTTCATCACATGAAATCTTTCAATAGGTAGTGCAGATGCACTTACTATGCTTTCTGTTGATGCATTTACTGTGTGGCAAGCTCCCCAATATTTAAATGCAAAAACGTACTGCACTTCAATAAGCAGGCCCTAACTAAACATTCTACCGTGCTTATTTTACACAAGATTTGACTGCTGTGATTATTTTACCTTGCAAAAATTATTTACTGTGTATTTCCAGAAATTCCAGGAAATAAAGATACATGCTTTCTAAACCTTACAAAAACCACATGTGCAAAAGAAAGTGTGCCATGCACCACCCATCAGGATCATCTGTGCCTTGTAGACTGGTTCCCGCTTGCCGCAGGCACACTGGCACTGGCACTGGCACAGTGTTTACTCTCCTGGGAGACGGAACCACATGAGCTGGGAGCCCAACACTGATCACATCACCAATACATGTTATTAAGCCTACTGTGCCCCTCCACTCTCTGGTGCAGCCTTCGCTGGCATTATCACTGCTGTCACTTTCTGCAGCCACTTCCTTCACTGGTACTTCTGCAGCCTTTGCTGCCAACACCACAATCACTTAGCATTGGTTCTCCTGCAGCCTTTGTTGCCACACAAATGCCAACTGCTGCTGTGGCCTTCATAGCCACTGTTATAATCACCAGCAGCACAGCTGCACCATGCCACAGCTTCGAGCCACTGGTGTGATGGAGATTGTGAGCCTGAGCCCTACTGTGTTGCAGTGCTGCTGCCACTCACTTGGGAAACTTCACTGCCACCACTGTTGACAATGCTGATAAGGGCTTCGGCTGCTACAAGGTAAATACTGTTAGCCTGGGGAGGTGGGGAGTGAGAAAAAGGGGTATCATCATGCTGACCCAAAGGGTGGGGATGGGAATAGGGGTAGAAGGGGATTGTGAGGGTGCTGGCCTGAGGAGGGGCAATGGGAGCAGGGGATACTGAGGGTGCTAACCTGGAAAGTGGGATGGGAGAGGGGATACTTAGTATGCTGACCTGGGGGAGGGGAATAGGAGAAAGGGATACTGAGAGTGCTGACCTGGAGAGGGGGATGGCAGAAGGGGATACTGAGGGTGCTGACCTGGAGAGGGGGATGGGAGAAGGAGATACTGAGGGTGCAGACATGGGGGAGGGGTATAGGAGAAGGGTTACTGAGGGTGCTGACCTGGAGAGGGGGATGGGAAAAGGGGATACTGAGGGTGCTGACCTGGAGAGGGGGATGGGAAAAGGGGATACTGAGGGTGCTGACCTGGAGAGGGGGATGGGAGGAGATACTGAGGGTGCTGACCTGGGGGAGGGAAATAGGAGAAGGGGATACTGAGGGTGCTGGCTCAGAGAGGGGGATGGGAGAAGGGGATTATGAGGGTGTTGGCTAGGGTTACCATATGTCTCCAGAGGATAGATTGAGCCAGTCTGGGTTTTACTTCCATTGCTTTCAATGGAAGCAAAACCCGGACTGCATTGATGTGTCCTCCTTTTTCAGGAGCCATATGGTAACCCTGGTGTTGGCCTGGGGTCATAGCTAGAAAAAGATTGATAAGCACTGCCTCAGACTGTTCTAACAATGTGAGCAGTCCGAGAGGAATAGATAACACAGTTTGTGTTTTATTTTCACTATTATGTAGACAGGTCACTGTCACATCCTGCTTATATGAATTTCAGAGTTTTTTCTTTATTTCCTTCTGTTTCACATGTACATTTCACATTTCACCTTTACTTAATATATCGCACATTACAACAATAGCTGAGCAGTTTACAGTGGAAATAATATGGAATGTAGAGGGTATGAAGAGAATGACACATAAGGGACCTAAGTTATAATCCATGAAGCAAATCAGTTGGCTGGTAGCTTGATGGTGCCCAGCTTTCCTACTATATGTTGCTATTTCAATGCACAGTCTTTCCACAGTAACATGTTTACTAAAGAAGTAATAAATGAGGAAATAAAGAGCTGGTATTGTGGATCCATGGCAGTGCTGTGCCATGTAGTGATTCCCCAAGTCAGGTCTTGCCCCAGGTCTACAGAGGCTGGCAATGCTTTAGAGTTAGGACAGAGAGCAATGTTGTCATTGCTCAACGGTGACACCTAGTGATCAGAGTCAGGGTCATTACTCCAGGATTATGAAGGGAGACCTGATGCGAGGTCCATGACCCAGGACCATCATTGTAATGGACAGACTAGGAACATACTGGAGGGACAGAAAATCTAGAAAAATCCCCAGGTACTTACAAACATATGTCATGAGGGCCAAGATCCCAGACCTGCTTTTCACTGAGCTGGAAATGAAAAGGAGCAGGAAAAGCTATGGGGTCCAAAAGAAGGGAGGGGGGAGGAAGCAGTGGATGTTTAATTGTATCTGAAAAGCATCTCTTTTGAACTTATCCGTTACCTTTTCATCCTACTAAGTCATATGTTGGATATATCAGGACGAGATAACAGAGAAAGCCTTACGAGACTTGACTCAGGGTTTCAACAGTCCATCATCATCAGCCAAAAACGTAAGCTTCCTTAAATTGAAGCGCTACAACTTTTCTTCTTTTTTTTCTGTTCTTTGTCAGCACCATGTCTGGCCCGTTCATTTTAATAGGTAATAATGGTATGTTCTCAGTTGGAAAAGACATTCAAACATTTGGAAGCATCAGCTTACCCTCAAGAATGAAATGGAATCAAAAATTTAAGAAGGGACTCTTAGAGACTGATATGCTGAACAGTGCTGAAGTATACAGAATTTCACATAAAAGTAACAATTTTCCACTCATAAGTTTTCTACCAGGACTTACATGCAAATGAGATGAATTGAAAACTTTGTAAAAAATAATGATGCCTCACTGAAGTGTGCTTACCTTTTTTACAAAATTAGTTTTTAAAAAAAAATATATATATATAATTTATCTTAATATAAACAGTAAACCAAACAGAATAGTAACTCCAGAAACTCCCACATTCACCCCAAGCCCCCTTCTTTCCCCCTTGCAAAGAATGTGGAAAAAAGACCTCAGATGCCCAGAGACCTCCACTCAATTTTATTTTTATGTATGTCCATAGGCTACCATTAAGATGTGTTATTTTACTGTTAACCCAGGTTATTAGTAACTAGGTCTGATTGCATAAAATGGGATCTGTACTAAAATAGTATATGTTTGTGGTAAAATAACACATTTTACCAGTATCCCCCATTGATACCTATGTCTCCAAATAATGGGCAGTCTTGCATGCTTTTCCAACACAGCAGCTCATTATTAATGAATATTTTTTTTTTTTTTTTTACAAATATTTACTGCTTCCATTATACAAACCCAAATTTTGCATACAAGGATTGTGCAAATTGGTAGAAGAATCTCACAAACTGGTCTTCCATACATAAGCTCAAACACTGTTGGTTTTGCACATATCTGGCCATTTGCCATTTGCCATTTTTATATATGTGGGCCTCTACCTGCAAAATTTGGTATACTTCAGTACCCTGACTTTCCTAATAACTTTGTTGGTCTTAGGTTCAAATCCTCTCTCAATAGGTAAGATACTAAAAATAAAGGTGCTCTGGTGGACAAGTGGGGTGACGGGGGGAGGTAGATGCCACAAGACTAAAATCTCCAAATGAATTCTAATCAACATCAGGGAAGTATTTCTGTGGTTTTTGCAACTACATTCAAGGTGGTTTACATGGTATATACAGGTACTTATTTGTACCTGAGGCAATGGAAGGTTAAATGACTTACCCAGAGTCACAAGGAGCTGCAGTGGGAATTGAACCCAGTTTCCCAGGATCAAAGCGGGGGCGTATCTGGAATCCGGCGGTAGGGGGGGCCAGAGCCAGAGAGAGGGGGCACATTTTTGCCTCCCTCCCCCCACCGCCACCTCTCTCCACCCCACCCCCCACTGTCAACCCTCCCCCGCTGCTTACCTTTGCTGGCTGGGGGCCCCAACCCCCGCCATCCGAGGTCCGACCCAAAGTCTTCATATTTCATCTTCCTCCGACTCCTCCGTGGCCATGCTGCAAGTAATGCTGCTGATTCGTTGAATCCAGTTCGGAGTCTGACGTCGCAGCATGTTGTATGCGCGTACAAAGTGCTGCGACATCAGACTCCGAACTGGATTCAACAAATCAGCAGCGTTACTTGCAGCATGGCCACGGAGGAGTCGGAGGAAGACGAAATATGAAGACTTCGGGTCGGACCTCGGCTGGCGGGGGTTGGGGCCCCCCGCCAGCAAAGGTAAGCAGCGGGGGAGGGTTGACGGCGGGGAGGGGGGCCAGGGCGAAATCTGCGGAGGCCCAGGCCCCTGTGGCCCCACGCAGATACGCCCCTGGATCAAAGTCTGCTGCACTAACCAGTAGGCTACTCCTCCACTCCTTAGGTTGTTGTTAAATATGGTAGTGGTGGGAGAACTTACCAAGTCGCAAACAGCAACAGACGCACAAAGGGGATGGCATGCAACTGAGATGCATGGAAATCCTTTTGTGCATCAGTCACTGTTTGCGACTTGGGCGTCAAGCACATGAGCAGAACAGGATTGTTTTGCTGATGAACTTGTGTCTTTGTGTATCGGCCAGTGCATAAACAGAACTGTCCATTCCTGGTGGTCGGGTGGTTCGGTGGTCCACTAGACCTTCCAATCCCCCACCTCCTTGTAATGACATTGCTGGTAGTCCAATGGACCTCCCCCCCCCCCCCAAAAAAAAGAAATCTCCATGGTGGGCCGGTGCAAACACCCGACAAGACCCAACCTGCCCTGGTGAGCTCCAGGTCCCCGGTTCAGGCCGGACCCCCTGGTGGCCACCAATAGCCCTAGTGGTCTAGCAGTCCACTCCAAAAGACCCTTTCTCCTACCTTGACCTAGAAGGACCGCCTTTTCCCATCCTGCCTTAGGCCTGCCCACTTCCAAAGACTCCATTGTTATGGTGCATGCAAAATCCGTAGAGCGCAACTGCAAGGAACCATGAACAAGGAAGGGGCATGGGTGAGTCATGGTTGTGCATTATGAATTTTGTGTGCACAGTTTATAGAATACCAGCTAAGGTCATTTGTGCATCTGTTAATTGGTGTCAAGGATCTGTGTGCACGTTTTAGAATATATATAGTTAAGCGCCTGTCTACAGTTAGTCACGAGCAATTAGATCAGCCTTTAAGCTGAATTAAGTACTCATGTCTGAATTCAGGTGCATAAATGTGGATTTATTCTAGTATTATACAATGACAGTTCTGAGTGAAACCGCCAATATAGAATTAGCACTTAGGGCTAGATTCTAGATTCAGTACAGAAAAAAAAGTGGTATTCCGTAAGCCATACTTAAAGTTAGGTACAGTTTATAGAATAGCTCTTACGCCTGGGAATTGTGCCTAACTTTAGTCAGCCATTTGCACCAAATCAAAAAAACATGGTGCAATTGTACACACCTATATTAGGTGCATATCCCTGTTATTCTATAACAATGTGTGTTAATTTTAGGAATTCCTCTGTTCCGCCCATGACCCAACCATTTCCATGTCCCCTTTTTCAGATCATGCATCCCCGCCAGCCATGAAAGCAGAGGTGGCCTGAGCTGAAGGGGAGCGGGAGGGGCAAGGCCCCTCCCCCAGCAACACCACTAAGAGGGTCAGAACATTAGCAGCAACTTGCATAGGCCATCTTCTGCCAACCCCAGAGCCTGCTCTCTGCTGCACCCCACCCCCTTCTGACATAACTTCCTGCTTCTGCCAAAGGTAGGATGTAGCAGAGAGCAGGCTCTGGGGTTGACAGTAGATGGCCTATGAAAATTGGTGCCATAGCCCTAAGCCCTCTATGGAAAAATACTGTTGTAAGGTGGGAGGAGGTTCGGAGACAGGGGAACTTGCTGGGGCAGGGCCCCTAGGAGTGCAAGGCCCTGTGCAGCCATCCCTGTCACCCCTGCTTAAGACCAGACCTGTACTAACAGAATATACTAGGAGCAGGAACTACAGAATTTTCCTTATTTAAAATATAGAGGGATAATTCTTGGGGTCCTGTTACATAAGTACATACATGTATATATGGCTTCTGTTTTAATGGTTCAACACATTGCCATTGAGACTACAATTGTTGTCCCTGCTGTCACAATAGTCAGTGTTTGATTTAAACGCCAGTCGCCACAATGTTTTATACTTGGTTATTCAGTGCTGGTATCTGCATGCCCAGGTGGCACTAAATATCTGGCTATAACCTGACTGCCGGCTGTTGTCCAGATATCTGGAGACCAGTATGCAAATAACCTGCTAAAGGTATGACAATGCTGCGAATATCGCTGATAACTAATGGGCTGATTCTCAGAGCTCCAGCACTGTAGTGAACCATTAGCGCCCGAACAGCCCTGAAGAACAGCACAAAAAACAGCTCCCCAATGCACAGCTGTAATGCTATGCAAACCATATGCACACCGCTTAAGGGGGAGGAATGTGCATGGCGGTAACCACAGCTCTTGGGAGTATGTGCTGAGCGTTGTGAGATTGTACACTATTTTATTATCACTGCGCATTGAAATTCTCTCCCTCCCCTGCAAAGATCCTGTGAATATTCCTAGCAGCAGGATTTTAATTGTTGCCCAGACAAGCTTCACGCTTTGTCCCCCTGGCTCATCTGGCTCAGTTCCGGCGCTTAGAGGCTTCTACAGACAAAAAATGGAGGATTTTAGAGAGAAAACCCTCCCTTCAACTCGGACATGGCAGTAGATTTCCAGCATTAGGGGCAGCGTTATTTTCTGCACTGTTCTCTGACCATGAGAGGGAATGCGTCTTTAATATCTATTTGCATACATTTAAATATCATTTGCACTAATTTTTGGCAGGCGGGTTCTTTCTGGCATTAGATCCCTCTGAGTATTGTGTGTAGCATAACACCAGCGCTAATCACCTCTAGTGTCGGCGTTAGGTTCTGAGCATCAGCCTGTAGGTAACTTGAGACTCTACCCAGGTTCTGCCCTCGGACTGCCCCTGCAGTACCCAGATAGTGCCAGGGAAGTCAGAAAGTATTTTCAACAGCAATAGACAGATACTGCCACTGAAAATCTTGGTATGACCCCGATGGGCAGGTCTTATCCAGGTAGGAACTGCTCCTGTTAAGAGAGGTCCTGGTGAATATTGACCCCGCTATATTTAATGTACCCTAAGCTGGGGTAACATTTATTTTTTATTTTTGTTTGGAATTTTACAGTCCAGCAATCCAAAACAGTTGGTCATAGTAGATTAGAAAAATATAAAAACACAAACACATATCATATACCATAAATAAAAAAAGAAACTCAATGTTAAACCATTATTTATTTATTTATGACATTTATATCCCACAAGTTTGAGTTCAATGTGGCTTACAATAAACAGCATTGGATACATAACAAAGAATAATGCATAAGAAAGTAATTTGTTGTAAGAATCCAATTTTACAAGACAGTATCATAAACATACTGGGATAGCTATGGATGTTTAACATTTAGAAAATCTATTATGAATGAGAAATTGTACGCAAAGCAAAGAGAAAGTTAATGGTAAATAGAATAATAACTAATTCAGGTAATAATTAGCAACCCCACAGTACTGAGTCACTCACTCTGTGTGATAAAAACATGTAACTTTTCCAGTTTTGCAGTCTTTCAAGATTTGGCTCAGTGGGGTGATAACGTATTTCTTGAATTACAAAATCTGAGAGAAAGGACTTTTGGCTGGTACGCTAATGCTTTCAGGCATCTATCAGCACTGCAAGATTTCTATGAGATAGCTGCTAATTCATTCTCATGGAATACGTCTGTAAATCCCAAGCTTGTATACCTGAACTATGGGCCAGATGCACTAAACTTAACGAGCCAGCAACGTGGTTTTTAAACTAGTTCTAGCTGGTTTAGCGTGCAAGTAGTAAACAGGACATGCACAAAAGGGTTCTCTGAGCCATTTTCCTGTCACAGTAGCAGCTAACGAAAACAGAATGCAAAGCTATTATAATGAGCTAATTACTATTATAATGTGCATGCAATGCGATGCACTACCGTTTCCGACCCCATGCACAAAAGCAGTCCCTACCTTTACCGTGGACATTTTAACAGGAGGTCTGGACCTGCCGGTTCTTCATTATCACAAATAGAAGAAGGGGAGAAACAAGGCAGGGAAACTGGAGCACAAAAAAAAAGTACACCTGCTTACACGCAGCTTTTTTGCGTGTATGAAAGCCATGCCATGATTCTTTTCTCAATCGACATTTTACTGGCAAGAAATTGGGGGGGGGGGGGGGGCAGTAAATGTAAAAGCATAAAAGTAATGTTGACTTACCAAAAATGCAAGGAAGACAAGGGTCAAACAACCTCTACTGGGAAACCGCATCCCCCATGCTTAGAAGCACAAGTCTGTCGAGCAGGGACTGTCTCTTCATGTTCAATTGTACAGTGCTGCGTACATTTAGTAGCGCTATAGAAATGATAAGTTGTCGTAGAAGCACAACAGAGAGGGGCTAAACCAGTTGGACAGTGTCAGCCTGGGATGTCCCGCCCACTCACTACTAGAGAGAAGAACACCAGAAAGTTCAGATCCAATCAGCTCACAGCTCTAGAGTGATGTCATTAGGGAAGCCCTGCAGGGAGGAGGAGTTGGGACAGCAACCAGCCAATGAGAGTCCATCTTCAGGGAGATGGGCATTCCAGGATGTCAGCCGGCCAATAGAAGGAAGCAGCAGGAACAGCTGGGGGTGGAACCAAGCCCTGATGCTGATTCCTCAGAGCCCAGCCAAGATCAGCACAGCAGCCAGCATATTCCCAGCAGGGGGGAGAGGCAGGGAGCCCCAACACAGGTCTGTCCACCCCCCCCCCCAAAAAAAATGTGCTTTTGTGCGTGCAAATTAAAAAAAAAGGCTTCATCTAGGTATATGAGATGTAGCATGTGGAGAGCAGCACACATAGTGATTGACTGTTCTGCGCATGCTCAGCTCACCGACTGGCTTCCTCCATATCGCATGCAAATGAGCTGGGTCGCAAAAGCAACGAGCAGCTCATTTGCATGTGATTCTCTTTGTGAATCCCTCTGTGTTTCTAAATCGGTAAATTTTTACCGATTTGGAAACGCAGACGGATTCTTAACGGGACCTTTGAGCATCTGGCTATATGATACAATCTAAATACCAATGTACTTTTGAAATATTACAAGAACGTGTATTGATACTGTGCTTTTCATGCAAACAGGATTCCAGGGTGCTTTAAACATAAGTGGTCTTGGATTTATTATCCTTCTTTGCCTAATCTAAACTGAAGGTGAGTTAAATTCAGGAATGTGAACTATTACCCTGTTCAAGTAGACTTACAATCTAAGTTGTGTACATGAGGCAGTGGAGTAGAATGGGTAGACGTGAAATGCATGTGTACTCTTTCCAAAACTAGTAGGAATAGGGGGCACACAATGAAACTACTAAGTTGTAAATTTACAAACCGGAGAAAATATTTCTTCACTCAACACGCAATTAAACTCTGGAATTCTTTGCCAGAGAATATGGCAAAAAAAAAAAAAAACAGTTAGCTTAGCAGGGTTTAAAAACGGCTTGGATAATTTCCTGAAAGAAAAGTCCACAAACCATTATTAAGATGGACTTGGAAAAATCCACTGCTTATTTCTAGAATAAGCAGCATCAAATCTGATTTACTGTTCTGGGATCTTGTCAGGTACTTGCGAACTGGAATGCCCTCTATTAGAAACAGGATACTGGGCTTAATGGGCCTTCAGTCTGTCCCAGTAGGGCAACATTTATGTTCTTATAAGGATGAAGTGATTTGCCTAAGGTCATAAAGAATGTCAGTGGAGAAGAAGGATTTGAACCCTGGCTTCTCAATCTGCTTTTCCAACCACTAAAGCTACTCTTCATGGGTGCCATGCAATCATGACATTTTGCTTCTTTTTATTGGTACCTAGGTTTGGATTTAATTCATACATTTTTAGAAGCAGCTCAAGATGAGTTAAGTTCAGGTGCAGTACACACTTCCCTGTCCCCAGAGGGCTTACAACCATAAAAGGCAATTCTAAAAGCTGGTGCGCCAAGGAGGGAATTCTATAAATGATGCTTAAAATGTAGCGCTATAAAAAATCAGCACTAAGTGTGATTTTATAAATGGTGCACACCCTTTATACAATCGTTCTTAGCACCGATTCTCATGCCTAACTTTAGGTGCCTGCTGAAACCTGGTGTAAATGCTACTATGCGACTTAGGCACACTGAGGCCATTTTCTGTAGTTCTGCGTTGCAACTTTTTGGAATGCCACTGACACGCCCAAGGCCACGCCCCTTTTGAGTTTTGCGGTATGTGAGTTAGGCACCATTTATTATAGAATAGCACACAGCCAGATGTGTGCGTAAATTTTAATGAGTGCCAATTAACGTCAGTGATTGGTTGTTAACACCCAATTATTAATGGTTTAATTTAATTTAATTTGGCATTTATAACCCACTTTACCGACAAGTTCTAAGTGGTTTACATTTAACAGTATGTTATCTAAAGATTAGCTAACATTAATTAGTAATAACTTACAGTGGAACTGTTCAGTCTACAGTAAACAATATTACATTACATCTTATTAACCAGCTAGACATGGTTGAGCATAATTGTTTATATAAGATCATATTTAATATGAAACTTGATAGTCTTTGGAACTCATAGTCTATAATGAAGATCCTTTGCCATTTTTATCAGGACAAGTTTAGTTTCCGTATGAGTGTTCTGGGCTTGTTACTCAATTAAGTTGTGTGGCCAAATTTCATCATACAATTCTAGCTGCCATATATAGAATCTGCAGGTAACATTGCACCTATGTGCGTGATTGGTGCCAATAATTGGCCGTTACAGTACGTGTGAAACTATTCTATAAATAAAAATTCAGCCTGCAGCGGGCAGCACATTTGCATTCCACCATATTTAATGCCAGGCCAGTATTGAATATTTGGGTTTATTTTGGCTGCTAAAAAGTTAACTGGTAAAAACGTAGTCGATATTCAGTGCTAAACGGTTAACTTTTTAGCAGTCAAAAATAGGCCTGCTATTTAAGTGGCCTACTTTGACCGCCCAACATAGCCGGTTTGACACTAAATATCTGCGCCTAACCGGCTATGTCAAGTGATATAGCCAGTTAGCAGCTAGCTACTATTCAGCGGGAGATAACTGGTTATCTCCCGCTGAATATGCAGTTAGGCGATTAAATACTATTTAACTGGCCAGCAGCCATTCCTGGCCTGTTAAATAGTTTTGAATATTGAGGGGAGTGTGCCTAAATCACTTAGCGCTCTACTGTCAGGGGGAGTACATGTGGGTGGAACATGGAAATGTTATGGGTGTGTCACCAACTGATGCACACAACTTATAGAATACTATAAGTCATGCATACACTTAGATAGACCCACTTATACCAGCCATTGACCTGTTGTAAGTAGGAGCACCTAACCTTTGGTTCACCAATCTGGCTTTGTGCTAATATTCAATAACAGCTTAGGCACACCCTCAAGCTGTCATAGAATTGGTGCTAAAGCATGTCCCTTCATGATGTCCAAAATAGAATTACCTAAGTTTATACCTAAGGCAATGGAGGTTACGTAGCTTGGCATCCTTGGGTGTTAGCCTGCTGCACTAACCATTAGGCTACTCCTACATTGATAAAGTCTTCCACCCTATAATTTAGGGGCTGGGGGGAGGGGGAGAGAAAGAGGGAAAGGAGATTAGAAAGAGTGAAAGACAAGAGAAGTAGTAACTATAGCAGGAGAATAAGGAAGGCAGGACTGTCACATTGAGTTGGCATGCAAGACAACTGTCCTTGGTGCCAATCTGTGGTAGTCACCATTCTGCCCTTTTGAGTCAACCTCTGAGTCTGCAAACAGGTGAGCTCAAAAGGGAAAGGGATCACCTTATGTTACATGCCATTTTGTCCAGTGTCCACCTTGAAGGGAAGTAATCATAAATTGAAAATATAATCCAGGTAGTGATCTTCAGAGCTGGGCATCACCTGTCTTTATTTAATTCAGTAATGGGTATGTGAAGAATCCACCTAACCTGAAGGATTATTTTCAAAATCTGATGTAGATAACAACCAATTTTACTTGTAAAAGACTTTCAGGTTCTGTTGCATCTAACCCCTTCCGATTGCCCTGGGTGGGCGTTATGAAGGAATAATGCCCACCTACTTAAGTTCATAAATTCACAGTTTGATAGGTGCCTAGAAAGCAGTAGAGTGGCTGCCAAAACTTCTTGAGCTCAGGCTTCATAATAAGAAATATGCTATCACCCCAGTGAGCCAAACCCCTGAAAATCAATAGTGCTTGAGTGTTGCCTGTATTGATTTTGAAAGCCTGTGCTGCTATTGAAATATTCATGAGAAACAAGAAGGGGGGGGGGGGGGTAGACCAGGAAGGATGTGGATGAGGAGGAGGGAGGGAGGGAGGGGCAGAGGTGAATTTTCAATGTAACTGAAAGCCATTCTCATTTTCATTTACAACAGCTTAATTCTATTAAGTGACTATAAAAAAAAACCCCGTTGAATTAATTTGATTTCCCAATGAGCAGGTTCTGATGAAGACAACATGTCTTTCCTCTTCTCTTTCTCTCTTTATTTATTTTATTTTCTGTGTTCCCCTGAAAATGTTAAATTGTTTTGAAGCACAGAAGAGATCTGATAAAATTAGCACAGTGTTCTCAAGGGCCCTTCCTCCCCTCTCCCGAAGCCTGGCTCTGTTTGTAAAGTCAATTTGGGCACCACCTCTTTGATCTCTGCTTTCACCAGCTGAGCAGACCCGTTAGTATCACTCATTTCACCAGAGATTTGGGGATTCAAGTTTCTTCAACAATCTAAAAAGCAGTACATTAGTAGAAGGGCTTGTCTGCCAGTAGTCTTAAACTCTCAATACCCCTGACACTAATTTGATGTGATGCATTTCACCAGATGTGTCTACCTGAATGGTTCTGTATCCTCAAGGGGGCTTGCAGTGCTGCTGTTTAGCGATGGATTTGTTTTTTCAAAAGCAATTGGTTGAGAATCTTCCATAATTGTAACCTGCATATTGACGTGGCATATGTTAGAAATATTTGTGAAAAAATCATGGAACAAGTTTAGCAACACAACATATTGAAAGCCATCCATCCTTCTCTTCCCTCACCCCCTCCTCTGAACCAACTTATTAAGCACAACAGAAATGTGGGGTAATGGTAACAGGTTGAGAGACTTTGTGGAAGAAAATGACATCTGTGAAAATTTCAAGTCTCCAGACTCATGGGGCAGAAAATGTGATAACTATGTGGAGTAGGGTCTGTGATTATATTGCTACTGGCTACCGATAGATCTGTCCTCTAGCAGTGGCCTGAAGCCAGAGAACCCACGTGCTAGCAAAACATTTGAAAGCTCATGCAATAAAGGGGGGGGGGGGGGGAGATTTAGCTCATGGATCGTATTTCCCTGTCTCCAGAGGGCTTACAATTTAAGGGCCCTGTTTACTAAGGTGCATTAGTGATTTTAGCACGCTTACACTTAGTGTGCACGCTAACCATGTAGGCGCCTATAGGGAGATTGTAGGTACGTACATGGTTAACGCGCATACATGGTTAACGTGCATTAAAAACATTAACGCACCTATAACGCTGCTTAGTAAACAGGGCCCTAAATGTGTACCTGAAATAATGGAGAATTAAAGGGGTAATTCTATAACTGTGTGCCTATAACTAGGCACTCCCAGGGGGCCTGATAGGAACCTATTTTGGAACATAAGTGCCTACGTTTCTTTATAGAATACTAGTGTAACAGCAAAACTATGTGCCTTTTATACATGAGCACGCTTACGCTAGCCATAGAGATGGTGTGAGGCACCTAAGTTCCAGTAATAGGTGCAAACTTTAATTTAAATTTAAAAAGTACATGTATTCCGCGTGATCTATACAATTCTCAGTGGCTAACAAATGTAAACCTTACAATATTCTATAGGTTACACATGTGTGAGTCCTGCCCATGCTTTACACACCTGTAAAATACACACCATGAGGCTGATGCAGAAAAAAAAGTGCAGACGGAAGCACACGATTAGCGTAACATCTGCACGCAATTTTCTGGGTTCATGATGCAGAAAAGGGCTTTGCACAGAAGCTAACCCCGCACAAACCTCTAAATTAGACACCAGCACACATTCTATCAAAACTGAGGGTAATGGGGCAATAACGTAGGCAGGAGGCACGCTCATCTGGCACATCACTCATTTCCCATACTGCACAAATTTTGCAAATCAACACATATAGCACAAGTATGTGGAGTCATATACAGGCCACAGCTTTATTATTAGCCAGCAATCCTCAAAGATAACATCCAGGAAGCACCCTAGCCACTTCTTACTGTCACTTTCATATACTCCACCTGCCATTCCTTTCCAGCTGGGTGGTTGCAACTTCTGAAGATGTGCACTGACTCACCTTGCCATTATTCCAGCTAGGTCACGTGGGAAGTTAGCTCTTTTAACAGGGGACACCTGTAAGGTACACCATGGAGGGATGGGGTTCAGAGACAGGAAGGCGCATGCCAGGATGTATGTAGTGGAGAAGAGAGGGGAGAGAGCAGTGTGGTGCCAGCACTGGGTAGGCGCGAGGCAAGAATTGGTGGGCCTGTGGACTACAGGGGCAGGGGGCAAGGGAACAGAGAGGGGAGCTAATAGACCACGGTGAGTGGGGTAAGGGAGAGAGGAGGGATACTAGACCACAGGGGGAGGGGAGAGAGAAAGAGACACCCAACGAGTATAACAAGCTTTGGAACATGTCTGTACAATATGTTTTGGAAAAATAAAGGGCTAACATCAAAGGAGTGAAATTTGTGAGGAGAAAAAGTGGAAACTGCATAAAAACACATCCTGTACACTTCACTGGAACCGGATGGGCTGCAACTGACAGCTGAGAAGGGTGAAACTGAGTTAGAGATATTAAGTACTGGAGAGAAAGAAAACCAAAATAAAACATGAACAAGCAAAAAGATAGACAATAAAAGTACACCAGTGATTCCCAACCCTGGGGGAACCCCAGTCACTTAGGTTTTCAGGATATCCACAATGAATATGCAGGAGACAGTGTATGCAGACTGATCTCATGAATATTCATTATGGATATCCTGAAAACCTGACAGGCTGGGGTTCCCCCAGGACAAGTTTGGGAATCACTGAAATACACCATTCTCTTAAAAATGACGGGTCAATCAATTTAATTTCTTTTAGGCTTTTTGCCTGTTTATCCTTAATTTCAGTGCAAAAAGAGCTCCACACCCCCACATGTGATAAAAGACTGGGTCACCTGCAAAAAGCTTGATAATGTTCTGAAGAATCTATTAAATAAGCCCTATCCCACTCTTAATTCACAATGGAACATCTCAGAAAACACACGTACCGGCCAAATGAATAATAAATTCATATCATTAGGAAGCAGAATATCATACTGAGTGAGAGATGTGACACAACAGAGACTCATTATCTAATCAGCTTGAATCTATAATCATTTGTTGTTTCTTGGTATTCATTATCTGATAGCAGAGATGGGCCAGCCATAGAAGGCAAAAGTAGCCACCTGCCATTTGTTTATTCTGGGGCTCAACATGTGGATTTGGTAGACCTGTAGGGAGCATGTGTTTCATTGTCTGAAAAAGGCTAAATAATTCTCATACTTTCTTGTATTTTATTTTTAAGTGTGTCTGCTACAGTTTAAACCATCAGTATGAGGCTTTAGCCTGAGCCAGGATTCATTATACTCAGTTTAGTGGATAAATATGCCAACTACTCTGACTGAATCAATAGTGTAGGATGGTATTAAAGGGAACAGACCCCCGGATTTTATATAGGTCACCCAAACAGGGGCATAGCTACTGGGGGCCATGGGGGCCTGGGCCCCCGGAAATTCTTTCTGGGCCCCTGGTTTGGCTAGCTCCTCCTGTGCATGCTGCTAATGCTCCTCAGTTTCACGTAAAGGAGCGTCAGAGTGCACAGGAGGAACAAGAAGAAAGAAGAGCAGGGCAGCGAACGCAGCTGCACCGGAGACTGGCGCTGAAGAAGGCTTCGGCTGGTGGGGGTTGGGGACCCCCACCAGCAAAGGTATTTGTTTTTGTGGGGGGAGCGATGAGGCGGTGAGGGGAAGCGGCAAGGAAGTGAGGGGAAGCGGCAAGGAAGTGAGGCAGTGGGAGGGGCGAGAGGTGGGGGGAGAGGAGGCGAGGTGTGGCAGTGGAGGGGGCGGCGGGGCGGCACTCAAAATGTGCCCCCAACCTCGGGCTATGGCCCCCTCCCACTGTGAGGTCTGGCTATGCCACTACACCCAAAGCTGGGCATGGAATTTACATGAGGATTTGAGATCTGTGCACAACTCGATTAATGGACAGTAAGAAGCGCCAATTAGGCACTTAATTGGTGTTAACAAGCACTTAATTGGAGTAGCATGTGGATCTCCAATGCACACTATTCTATATCATGGTGCCTAACTTTCCAACATGCAACCCCAAAGAGGGCATGGCCATGGGAGGAACCTGTATATATAAAAACATTAAATGTTTATATATATACATTTAATTCATTTATGCGTTTGATATTTACATGTATGTTCGTCCTTACAAATTTTTAGAAACATAAGTTTGTTTACTTACGTCGTGTATTTTTATTTTAAATAATTCTTTTAGACTCCTGAGGCAGGCGTGTGGCTGAAACACAGCACTGTGTCGAGTCTACAATAAAATTTGCTCCTTTATATATCACCATAGCCTCTACGTCTTGAAGTCATTGGTCCACTTCCCACTTTGTTCTGTGTATCTTTTACCTCGTGGGATTTAATGTTCATCCACCCAGTGGAGAGCCTAACATTCAGTGCCATACATAGAATCCATATACAGAATCCAGCCCAGTGTTGTGACATCACAATGGGAATAAATGAATAGCTAATAACACTGTACTGAGCTTGATTGGGTTGGGTATTAGTTTTGTAATGGTTATGGATGAAGAGCCTCCACCCACCTAACACAATCCTTCAGCACTAGTTCTATAGGAGGCAATTCTATAATAGGGCACTACCATTTAGGCACCAAACTAAAGGGGTGGAGGAGTAGCCTAGTGGTTAGCGCAGCGGACCTTGATCCTGGGGAACTGGTTTCAATCCCCACTGCAGCTTCTAGTGACTCTGAGTAAGTCATTTAACCCTCCACTGCCCCAAGTACAAATAAGTATCTGTATATACAAGTAAACCACTTTGAATATAGTTGCAAAAACAACAGAAAGGTGGTATATCAAGTCCCATTCCCTTCCTATCAGCATGTGTAATTGCCATTATAGAATACTAGCATAAGATGGCAACAGAGCACCTACATTTAGGCACTAATATTTACAACACATCTATGGCTGATGTAATTGTTATGTGTGTAAATGTCAGCCTCGCCTATGCCTGCCCATGGCCTTCTCCTCTGAACACCTCCCTGACAATTGTGGGCTAAGCCATTTTGACACTTAATTATGGATACCAGTTTGGTGCGCTACTGTCATTTACATGCATAAGTGCACATAAGCACCGCCACGCTGGGAAAAGACCCAAGGTCCATCAAGCCCAGCACTCCATCTCCGACAGTGGCCAATCGAGGCCCCAAGAACCTGGCAAAAACCCAAAATTTAATAACGATCAATGGACTTTTCCTTAAGGATTCTATCCAGACCCCCTTTAAACTCATAAATCTGGAAAAAATGTCCCTTTACACAATCCCTGTGTTTTGGTCTTACAGTGACTCTGGATGAAGTGCTCCCTATCACTATACCAGATTATTGGTAATAGCTTTTCACTCTTCAAAATGGTAGAAGCTATTCTTAGGAACAAAATTACTGGGCTATATGGATGAACATGCCTTTAACAGGAAAGAGGCAACATGATTTTGGTGAAAGGGTGTTGTGACTTGCTAATCTATTAGAATTTCTTGACGGTGTAAATAATCATGTGGCCAAGAATATGCTGGTCAATATAGGACAATGTCTTGTAAATATTTTAACACTCATGTACACAGTGGCGTAGCCACAGGTGGGCCGGGGTGGGCCGGGGCCCACCCATTTAGGGCTCAGGCCCACCCATCAGTAGCACATGTTTAGCCGTAGCTGGTGGGGATCCTAAGCTCCGCCGGCTGTCCCCCTGATGATAATGAAAACGCTACTCTCTATGATACTGGCACCTGCACATGCTCAGTTTTCAGTGTATGCCTGCTACAAATGGCCAAGGTGGAAAGAAGTGTTTTCCCACCAGCTGAGATATTTTTTCGCGGTGGTGGGGGAGGGAGAACACTTGGTGTCCACCCACTTCTTGCCCAGGCCCACCCAAAATCTGTTGTCTGGCTACGCCTCTGCATGTACAGTTTCCAAATGATGCTGTCTAAATGCAATTCTTTTAAAATATATATTAATTTTTAAAGATAAGAACATAAGCGTTGCCATACTGGGGCAGACCAAAGGTCCTTCAAGCCCGGCATCCTGTTTCCAACAGTGGCCAATTCAGGTTACAAGTACCTGGTAAGATCCCAAAAGAGTACAATACATTTTTTGCTGCTTTTCCTAGTAATAAGCCATGGATTTTCCCCAAGTCCATCTTAATAATGGCTTATGGACTTTTCTTTTAGGAAACCATACAAACCTTTTTTAAACCCTGCTAAACTAACTGCATTTACCACATTCTCTGGCAACAAATTCCAGAGTTTAATTACACATTGAGTGAAGAAATATTTTCTCTGAGTTGTTTTAAATTTACTATTTTGTAGCTTCATTGCTTGCCCCCTAGTCCTAGTATTTTTGGAAAGAGTAAACAAGCAATTCACGTCTACCTGTTCCACTCCACTCATTATTTTATAGACCTCTATCGTATCTCCCTTCAGACATCTCCAGTAGAGGTAACCTTAGTAACGCATGAACAGCAGTGAATGCAGAACAAGAAAGATCATCCTCTTCTGTCGCTCATTTCTTCCTCTGTAAACCCTCAGTCCACCTTGATTTTTTTTCCTCTTTTTATCCCCCTCCTCCATCCACCTCTCCATAACTCTTTCCCCCACCCTCTCTCCCCTGGCATACCCCATCAGTTCAGAAGTCCCGTTCCTCCAACTGTTGCTGTTGTTGAAGCTCTATTAAAAAAAACATTTAAACTTCTCTGCAGCAATATATTCCTCCAGCACCTCTCTATCAGTGTATCTTACATCCAGTTGCTCTAAGTCCATGACATTTTTCATCCCTTCTAACCACAGTTCCATGATAGAGGGCTCAGCATCAACCCATTTGACCAATATACATTTCCTCGCCACCCACTACCCCTGATTCACAAATGTTTACACCCCTTTCAGATGCTGCCCCCACTTGACTCCACTTAGTAGAAGCACCTCCTCCTGCTTTGGAACCTTCATTCCCACTTGTCTCTCCAGAATCTCCTTCACCCCCTTCCAAATTTAGGCATGGGCAAGGCAATGAAGAAAAGTACAAAGAAAGATGTCCGCTGTTTGGTTACATTTCATGCATAAGGCCAAATCTATGTACCCCATCTTGTTCTGCTTTTGTTGATCCATGTAACAATGATGTATGATATTAAATTGCATTTCCTTAAGTTTAGCATCCACAGTTTCCCTCTGTGCTTCTTGAAAATAGAATTGACCTCTTTATCTGAAATTTTCTACCCCAATCTCTTGCCAATACTTGGCTAATTTCTGAATGACTACCTGTTTGTTGGCTGTCCCTACTGACACTGTACCACTGTGTAATTGAATCCCCCACCTTTGGGCCACATCTCATTAATTACCACTCATCCTCTCATTGATCCCCTCCCCACTTCAATGTGTTAGCATAATGCCTGGCTTGCATAGAAATGTTCAATAATAAAGAGGATGAAAGAGTTGAATATAATACTAATCCTCAAAATACTAATCCTCAAAATACTCTCCCATACTTTCCAAACTTCAATACTACTCGTGAAGTATAAAAAATCTTGAAAGGGAAAACTCCTCAGTACCCTCACCTCCATCCATTGTACAAGCTTAAAGGGTGAAAAGGATTTTACCAGGGTAACCTCTCATCACAGGCATAAAAAACCTGATCTTTGCACATTTTGTTCTCTAGCTCACTTTATGGGGATTTTTTTAACACTCACATTTTTATAAATGTGTTATTTTCATTTCAGAAGTTTGGTCATGCCTTGAGACAGCTTTATAGCAAAACGTTGGCCACAGTCGGTGTGAATTATGAAAGTGGATACGCACTTTGTTTTTTTGAAAGCTAAGTCATCAGACCCTTTCTTGTTTTTTGTCACGTTTAAATACTGATCCAGAAATTGTATGCCAGTGGAGTTTTAACAATTGTTTTGAAAGGGTTTTTTTATGCCTGTGATGAGAGGTTACCCTGGTAAAGTCCTTTTCACCCTATAAGCTTGTGCAATGGGTGGAGGCGAGGGTACTAAGGCTTTTCCCTTTCAAGATTTTTTTGTACTCCATGAGTAGTATTTTAAGTTTGGAAAGTACTTTAGGCTTATTTTATGGGAGAGTATTTTGAGGATTAGAGTTGCATAGAAATGTGTCCATGGAAGGGCATATTTTCCCAACAATCATTCAAAGGTGAACAATGAACCCAGCCCTATATCATAAAGGTCCCCAATAACTCACAGTCCTTTCCTGGTCTATTCCTGGAACACTTTCTTCCAACCATGACAAGAGTCCCCCATTTCTAAATATAGGGGTCCTTTTACTAGGCAGTGGTAAAAAGTGGCCTGTGGTAGTTTGAACGCGTGAAATTGGTGCGCACTGGGCCATATTTTACCAAAGCTGGGAAAAAGGGCTTTTTAAAATGGGAGCAGTAAATAGCTGTGTGCTAAAATTAAGAGTAGTGCATGGCTATTTACTGCCTGAGCATTTACTGCCACCTATTGACCTAGTGTTAAGGGCTCACACGCTACTCTTGCGGTAATCAGGCTGTGCAAGCCAATGTGGCTGCGCTGCCAATTACTGCCAGAAATGCCTCTGTGGTAGAAAATAGAAAAATATTTTCTACCAGGGGAAACAGTGCACGCCAACTTCAAAACTACCAAACGGCACCCATGCTACCCCTGCGGTAGGGTTGATTTGGCATGTGCTACCCGCACATTAGTTCTACTGTGGTTTAGTAAAATGGCCCCATAGGTAACAAATCTAATTTCCCATCCTTCCATTTCTCTTTATGAAAGTACCACCAGGGGTACACTATAGACGCACCATTGGGTGAGCCCTGACCCCTCTTGAGAATGCCTCACTACAAACTACTAACTGTACAAAGCAGGGGTGTAGCTACAGGGGGGCCACAGGGTGTCTGGGCCCCCGCAAATTTCATCCGGGCCCCTGGTTTAGCTGGTGGGGGTCCCCAACCCCCATCAGCCGAAGCCTTCTTCAGCGCCGGTCTCCGGCGCAGCCGCGTTCGCTGCCCTGCTCTTCTTTCTACTTACTCCTCCTGTGCACGCTGACGTTTGTGAGGGGAAGCGGCAAAGAGGCGAGGTGAGGCGGTGGGGTGGGCAAGGAGGCGTGGAGGTGGGGGGGCGGGCGACGAGGTGAGGCGAGGCAAAGCGTGGCAGTGGTGGGGGTGTCAGGGCAGCACTCAAAATGTGCCCCAACCTCGGGCTCTGGCCCCCTCCCACCGTGAGGTCTGGCTACGCCCCTGGTACAAAGAACTTGCCTTTAGTTTAGCCACCCATCTATTTATCCCAACTGACTTTACCACTCATCTTGTCCACATCTATATATCTGCACTTGGCCCCTCAGCTAAATGATAAGCTGTATTGTAGAAAAGCATTAGCATCATATGTTACTTGAATGTTCTAATGCATGCTTATTAGACGTTTCATTAGTATTATGCTGCATCATATTATATCTCTGTTATTTGAATTTCAGTGCTATTTAATGTGCATATTTGTGATACTGTTTCATGGTAGCCCTATTATTGGGTTTTAATTTGCTGCTCTCATGTTTACCTTATTTAGGGGGTTGTTTACTAAAGCTTAGCTCGAGTTATCTGCAGCAGGGCCCATAGGAATAAAATGGGCCCTGTTACAGATAACTTGAGCTAAGCTTTAGTAAACAGGGGGTTATTGTATTCATGTTTATATTTGGCAATTTTTACTATTGTTATGCAGTTAACAAAATTGTATTTTTTATGTAAAACTGTACTTGCTGTACACTGCCTTGGGTGAATCTCTTCATAAAGGCGGTTAATAAATCCCAATAAATAAACATTCAAAACATACAACAGTAAGTAGGGTGCTAGGATGCCAAACCCTCCGAGCAACATTTATATTACTCAGTAAGCCACTCCCACACGTACCTCATCTGACAGGCAACATTTTACAACTGCAGATTTGGAATCCCCAAACCAGCAAAGTCTTTGGACTGTTGAATGTTTTCCCAACTGATTCAGGCACATCAATCCGTCCATATAAATCTACTCATTGCAGTTTGCAGAGTGGCCAAATCCTTTTGTAATAGCCAGCAAGGCAGCACTTGTAGGACATACAATATTTTAGGTAAGAGCACCAATCAATGCACACCTACCAAGAAGTGTCAAAGGAAGGTCTTCCACAAATGAAGTTGCTTCACTGCTTTCCCTGCCACCTCCTTCTCATTCAAACTATATAAATTTGATAGCATTCAAGGGATCCACACTCCTAGATATTTAATTTTCTCTATTACCTACCATAAAAGGAAAGATCCTCACCACCACTCCACAATTAGGAATCCACAGGAATAGCCACCAATTTCTCAAAGTTTACCTTTGACCCTGCAAACTGCTCAAAATATACAACACTACCATTTTGTGCCCCTTGCAGGATTACCAACCATATCCACTTTGGCCCAACACTTTCTCAAGGACGTCTTCTGATTGCACAGCTTATCTGTGTCCATCAGGGTGTACAATTCACCTCCAAGTTCTAGTAAAGCCTCAATCGCTCCCTACAGGTGAAACTGAAATTCTCAGGATACCATCCACAGACTAACAGCCAAACTGAGAGAATGAATCATAGTCTGAAGGCTTTCTTGCAAGTCTATGTCTTTGTCCTATAGGACAACTGGTCTCAGTTGTTACTGTGGGCAGAGTTCTATCATAATAATCATGTGAGTGTGTCCATCGGGGCCTCTCCTTTTTGGATTGTTTTTGTCCAATACCCCCGGGTGCCTATGCCTATACCCCTGGCCCCAGAAGTCCCTGCAGTTATAAAGATTATCACCTCGCTTTCTCAGATCTGGCAGACCACCTGGGACCTCCTACTTCAGACGACCCAGAGATTCAAGGAAAAGGCCAACAAAAAAGAGACGCCCCGTGCCCCGCTTCCAGATAGGGAAACTTAAAACAGTGGTTCCCAAACCTGATCCTAGAGGCACCCCAGCCAGTCAGGTTTTCAGGAAACCCAAAATGAATACTCATGAGAGAGATTTGCATGCACTGCCTCCACTGCATGCAACTCTATCTCATGAGTATTCATTGTGGGTATCCTGAAAACCTGACTGGCTGGGGTGCCTCAATGACTAAGGCTTTCCCTACACTGCTACCGGTTGATGCGGACTCCGACAAGGAGTACGAAGTACAGGGTATACTAGACTCATGAAGGATACAAGGTCGATTGCAGTATCTCATTGCTTGGAAGGACTTTGGCCCCGAAGACAATTCTTGGGAACCGGTGGCTCAAGTCCATATTCCAGTCCTCATTTGCCAGTTTCACTGCTTGTTCCCTCACAAACCCAAACCCAGGCCTGGTTAAAGGGGGGGGGGTTATTGAGGAGGAGGTACTGTCACGGTGCTGCCGTGACCCTGGCCTTGACCCCACAGCACTTACCTTCAGAGCAGCTTGTGGATGGCGTCCTTCCACGCCTGCTGTCACACATGCCCACCTAGGATGCACACATTTGCCACAGCCCAATTGTCATTGGGCTAGTGGCAGGATGATGGAGGGGCATGGTGGAGTGAAATCATGGGCCAGGACGCTTTTAGGCAAGCACAGCCCAACCTCGAATGCCTTTGCAACTGGTTCATGCTGCTAAGTCCGCCTGTTTCCTGGTTCCTGCTGCCAAGTCCGCTTGTCTCCTGGTTTCTGCTGGCCAAGTCCATTCGTCTCCTGGTTCCTGTTGCCAAGTCCGCTTGTCTTCTGGTTCCTGCTAGCTAAGTCCACTTGTCTCCTAGTTCCTGCTTGTCAAGTCCGCTTGCCTCCTGGTTCCTGCTGCCAAGGTCGCTTGTCTTCTGGCTCCTGATGCCAAGTACATTTATCACCTGGTTCCTGCTGGCCAAGTCCACTTATCTCCTGGTTTCTGCAGGCCAAGTCCATTTGCCTCCTGGTTCCTGCTGCCAAGCCTGCTTCTCTCCTGGTTCCTGCTGGCCAAGTCCGCTTGTCTCCTGCTTCCACCTGGCCAAGTCTGCTTGTCTCCTGGTTCCTGCTTGCCAAGTCCAGCTTGTCTCTTGGTTCCTGCTTGCTAGTCCTGTTTGGCCCCTGGTCCCTGCCTTGCCAAGCTTCAGCCTTGTCTCCTAGCTTCCTGCTGTGCCAAGTTCGTGTCTTGCCTCCTCTCCTTTTACTCTGGAAGTGACCTGTCTGCCAGGGTCGGCTAACTGGCTATGGTCCTAGAGCTCACCACCAAGGATCAAAACACTGTCGTAACCACTATATAGACTCCTAGACTCTGAATAATAGACTGTCCTAGTGTGCTTATACCCCTAGGGCATAAGGCTGAGGAGCACTCCCTTGTGATGTGAGTCCAAGCTTGGGGGCAAAAACCAACAAACAAGGATATAGTCCTGAGTAGTACCCTCCAAGAATATTCTCCACCCCTTAAAATAACAATGGGGAACAAAAATCCTCCTTCCTTTACAGATTCACCCTCTATGCGTCTAGAATTTGTTCTGCCCAGCACCTCATTATGTCACTAGTATACTCCTTACACTACTTCCTAATTGGACCTAAGAGATGTAATGCATAATTTCTTAAGGTCTCTCCCTAAACAATTATATGACCCTGCATGATTGCCTTCTCAGCCTCCCAAAGTAATGGGGGGGGGGGGGGGTGGAAGACCACTGGATATTCCACAAACTCTGTGCTCAAAAACTGCTTAAATGCTGTGTCATGAATTAACCCTGGGCACACTGTCCAGCAGAAAGCACTGCATTCCCAGCTGCCCCATTCCATGTGGCCTGAGATAGTTGCTACCCCTATAGCTGTTGTTTGTAGGGTCAGGAATAGGGCCTCTGAGATCAGCATGTAATTAGTCCTAGAATAACTCTGATGGGGTGAATGTAAAAAGTGAAGTCACTTTCATCTGGGTGTAGGATCCTCCAGCTATCCAACAATTCCAGATTTAACTCTCTACCCTCTTCTCTCCAGCTTAGGTGGTTTACAGTCTTTACTGCGGTAAGCCACAATATTAAAATTCCCACCTAAAATCAACTGATAACCCAAATAACAAAGCACCACCACTATTACTTTTGAAAAAAAATCCATCAGAATAGCAATTAGGGGATATGTTTCCTAACAGGACCTTCCCGCGCACGAGGACTCCCAGCTATAAACATGTGGAGGGGCATTTTCAATATGACATCCAATTCCAATTTTGGACGTTTTTCAAAAAAAACATCCAAAAATACAGTGCCAAACATGGTCATTTTTGAACCAGGAAAACACTTAACTTTTTGGTTCAAAAATCACCCTATTTTAGATATTTTTGTGCTCAGTGTGTCTTTCTTTAAGGGCCATTTTCAAATAAAAAATGTCTAAGGGAAAAATGCACAAAAACAAGCTTACTAGAGTGGCCTCACAGACATCCCAGCAGAGCAGTGGGGCAGACTAGGGGGCACTGCAGTGAACATCACATAAAAGGTCCCAGTGCAACAAGAACAATCATAACATCATACTCCCCTTATATTGGTGAGCCCTCCAGGAACAGCAAAAAAATGTTCTGTATCCAAGTATACACCACTACAACAGCCCTTATGCCTGCAGGTGTCACCTATATGAGGGTTCAGTAGATATTCTGTGTTTTTTTGGGCGTTCACACTTTTCACCACATGGGTACCAGTTAGAGTTGGACATGGGCCTGGGTCTCCTTCTCTATAGTCCACTGCACCGACCACTAGGCTACTCCAGGGACCTGCTTGTTGCTCTAAGAGGAATGGCCATTATATCTGCAGCTGTCAGATCCTGGTATATACTGTCACTTTCACATCTTGGGGGTGGGGGGGTGGGAGGGGATCGGTGACCACTGGGAGATTAAGGAGGGGTCATACCTTTATCTCTCTAGTGGTACCTGGCCAGTTTGGGCACCTTTTTGGCACTTAGTCGTTACTGAAACAGGTCTAGCCAAAACATCCTATTTTTTGCACTGTACATTTTTACAATGTTCTATTATTACTGACAAAAGTCCAAATTGTAAGCCCACCCTAGTTCCACCCAAAACACACCAACACACCCCCTTGAGATTTTGACGAACTACATAGAAAAACATCTTAAAACTGAATTTCAAAAGTAACACTTTGGACATTTTTATGAAAAAAATGTCCATCTGCCACTTTTTTAAAAATTATTGTTTTTATTACAATTTTTTTTTTTAATTATTGCTTTTAGGTACAATTTTTTTAAATTATTGTTTTTATGTTTAATATAGACCCCTGACGCAGGCACTGTACGCCAAAACACGGACCGTGTCGGGTCCATTCAAGTAGTGTTTCATCAACATATATGATTAAAGACTTCAATTCTCCTTTCTTGAAGGCCCTTGGTGCTTTTTGTTTTGTTTCATCTGCCACTTTGTGCCATTTTTTGGATGTTTTTCTGTTTTGAAAATGTGCCCCATAATGTCCCTCATAGGGCAAATGTCTATGAATCAATGTAGCCACCCTACACTTTTTATTATTATAGGAAGAATACCTGCATTGACTTACCCATTTCCTCTTCCACTTTTTATGTTCCTGATCCATGAGTTGTGTTTCCTGCCAGAATATCCATTTTCAACTTCTTGCAATGTCTTCTTTTTGCTGGGGAGTATATGAGATTACAGCGATGCCAAGTCTCACTCATTAGGTGTGTGTCACATTCATTTGAAAGCTTTCTCACGCTTTTTGAGCCCTATTTCTCACTCATCTGAGCTTCAGTACCACTAACGCACTGATCTTGATTGCTGCTTTCATGAGAAGGAAGCCTTAGAGAAGTAAACCAAGTGATCCAACCAGTAGGAAGAAATCTGAGCATACCTTCCTGTCTACTACTTCTTCTTCACCTGCCCCTTTCCCCTTTACTACAAGTACATATGGTCTGAAACCAAAGTACATACTTTTAACTACTGAGTGGAAGACAATTTTCAGCTCAAAAAATTTACCCAAATTGCTCCCCACTTTGACTGTATTCTTTAAGAAGCTCCATTTTGCCTTGATTCATTTGCAAATCAATACTACACTTAAATTATTCTAGATTTATACCCTAGTTGTACCGTCTGAAAAATCTCACTCTTTGGTCTTCAATCTCACTCCTTGGTATGAGAAATTACACTCTTTGGGGATGGTTCACCCTTGGCATCTCTGAGATTAATCTATACCATCTTTCAACTCTATGCAGTTCCTATAACTCCTAACTCCTCCCCTACTGTCATTCAACAACCAGGAACATTTTCCTCTGCAACTTACCCAGGAACCCACCCCCTTGGGCTGGATCCTTTACCACCCACAACCTCAGAACCCTCCCCTCAGTAACTCTGAAGAGTTCTATCATGCTCTTTAATAATCCCCAGGAATAATGTGAAGAAATCAGATCATCTTACTTCATTGTTTAAAAAAACATCATTGGCTGCCTGTTATGCAAATAATTACTTATAAAATTGCATTTTTGACCTTCAAAGCATTTAAAAAGGGTTGTCCAGATTACTAAGCTGTTTTCACTATTCACTATACTCCGACACGGGTTCTTCGATCTATCGATGACTACCGATTGGTCCTTCCAGGCCCAAAACAAGGTAGATTGGTATGTACAAGGAACTCGGCTTTTTATTTCTTGGCCCCTTCGACATGAAACAATTTGCCCTTGACTCTCTGTGGTATTTTGTCACTAAAAGATTTTAAAACTGCGCTAAAGACGTGGCTTTTTGGCCAGGCTTTTGGCATTGAGGAATGAGATGGGCGAAGGCTTTTCCCTCTGTGTTGCAGCTTTCCCCGTAAGACCTCAGTTGCTTAAGATTTTTTCTTTAACTGTATGTCTTCTGTCCTATCATATATTGTAGTTCTTTTCCTATTTTCTTTTTAAATTTAGTTTTTAATATTGTACACCGCTCAGCTCTAATTGTTAGTATGGGCGGTATAGAAAGTTTAAATAAACCATAAACCAACCAAAGCAATGGGGGATTACATTGGGCATTGACTCTAGAAGGGCTCTGGATGGAGCACTTTTTGATAAACTGCACTGTAAAGAAATTGATTTATCCCTACTTCATCACTTTACTTTATCTCAGGAGCAATAGAGCACAGCAGGAAAATGTAATAACTATGGAAATCATTTGTCTGGGGCTAACCACCGATATTCAGTGGAACTTAATCAGAGAGTGCTACAGAATATACTCAGTTAGTATCTAAGTCAGTGATTCCCAAACCTG
The DNA here is from genome assembly GCF_901765095.1 of Microcaecilia unicolor. Lineage (NCBI taxonomy): Eukaryota > Metazoa > Chordata > Amphibia > Gymnophiona > Siphonopidae > Microcaecilia > Microcaecilia unicolor. The sequence goes on along the minus strand of NC_044034.1, from coordinate 310,006,742 downwards.
GTCCTGGAGTCACCCCAGCCAATCAGGTTTTCAGGATATAACAATATGAATATTCATGAGAGAAATCTGCATGCACTGCCCCCAGTGCTTGCAAATCTCTCTCATGAATATTCATTGTGGATATCCTGGAAGCCTGACTGGCTGGGGTGCCTCCAAGACCAGGTTCGGGAACCACTGACCCAAGCCATAACCTGCTATTTTGTCAGAGGTCTGGGGGTGGAGTCAGCACTTAACCAGGGGCTCCATTTACTAAGCAGTGGTAAGCCCAACGTGGGCTTACCACTCGCTATACAGGAAGTACCGCCGGGCTATAGCAGCCGCCCGGCATTACTTCCTACCCATAGCGTGCCGTCATTTCCTGCACTACAAAAATTTATTTTTGTAGTGTCAGAGTGTACCCAGCGGTAATCGGGCAGTAAGGGCTCCCCCTCAAAATGGCCGCAAGGAAAGTGCTTTACTTGCCACCCAGCCATTTCCTGTAGGAAAGTGAGACTTCTCTTTTACCAGCTGTGGTAAAAGGGGGGGGGCCTCGGCGCGCGTGTAAAATACGTGCCGACGCCAACAACAGCCCCCTTTTGCCGCAGCTTGGTAAAGGGGCCCCAGATAAGGTAGCTGTGTAAATAGAGCCAGTTCTATCTTTATGCAGTTCATCTTAATCATTTAAGCGCTGAAACTTGCACTTAACCAGATAAAACTTATCTGGCCATGTATACCCGGAAATTCAATGCTGGTGCCCAGACATGGCCTGGCATTAAATATTCAGAGATAAAGCTGATGCCGACTGAATATCTATCCCTGTAAGGTATATTGTATAATATTTAAAATATGAGCTTACTGGAGTCTTTACAAGAAGCCTGTTTCTAAACTGCATTTCAAAAAAACCCCACAGAAGTCAGGCACTGAAGGCTGTTTATCTTGTTAGCTGCATGAAAAGCTTTGAAACTCACAAGTTTCTCCTTTGGCTCAATTAAACTTGTGTTCAATAAAACATCACCAGAGACGGAAATCTTGGGAGCAGTACATATTGATTGAAATTCTTTCACGCCTGGAGAGTGTTTTCGGTTTTGTAACACAACTAAAAATTATTTCTCAACCTAAATTTTCACAGCGTCTCATTGTTTTTTTTAAAGTGTGAAGTGGTCTGAGGGTTGCCGCTGAGATTCCAGCAATATGCTGTCTTCAAAGAGAACAAGCTGCCGTTGGAGGTTAGTCGAGGTGATGAGAGGACTCCTGGGCAAAAATTCAGCTAGGAGATTGCTTTATGAGAAAAACATCACTCTGGAGGATGTACCTCCCAACAATATTCCTGATCGTTGCTTCCATAGCAGACTTGGTATGGAAATCTTGCTGGACCTTTCTGACAGATATTTCTGATCTGACAATAAGGAGAATGATTTAGATACCACATGGATGCAGAGCGCCGGTAAGGGCAATGAAAATTCTCAAAGCAAAAGCAACAAATCTGAAAAGCAGAATTTTCATGGCTGTTGAATTAGCCACACAAAAAAAATAATAATGCCATTTTCGCCTTATTCTTTCGCTCAAAACTCACAGAAGTGCATCAGAAATGACTCATTGAATTGACATTATTGTACAGAAGGGTCTGCCATAATTATTAGTCTTCCCATTCCTCTCTGACGCTAAGGAGTTTTTTTTTCTTTTCATTAAAATTACCACAGATTTTGATAGCCTGCACAAAAGAGTTTGCAAGAACTCTTATAGCAATAAGTTAACCACCAATAACACAAAATACTATATTACAGTGAAAGAATTTAGGGGGTGTTCTACTAAAGATTAGCTCGAGTTATCTGCAGCAGGGTCTATTTTATTCCTTTGGGCCCCTACTGCAGATAACTCAAGATAATCTTTAGTAAAAGACCCCCTTATTGTGCAAGAGATGCTTTTTTAGATCCTTACTGTTGGTTGCAGTTCTAATCTCTGTGAGGGTCTTTTACAAAGGAACAATAAGCCCAATGCAGGTTTACCACATGCTAAATATGAACTGCCGCCGGCCCAGCGCAGTTGTCTGCAGTAGTTCTGGGTCAAGCGCATGCCATTTCCGGTGCTCTGGAAATTTTTTAAATTTTTTCTAACACGGCGGTAATCGGGCATCACTGCCTACTGCCCGGTTACCACCCTACAATATGGCCATGAGGTAAGAGTAATGTTACTGAATGGCCATTTTTTGGGGAGGGGGGGGGGGGCTTTTTACCAAATACGGTAAAAAGGGCCCTGGCATGCAAGGAAAAATGGCCCCCACCAATATCGCAGGGGGCCCTTTTTTCCCCACAGGTTAGTAAAATGATCTCTACGCCAGGAGACTTGCTTCAAGTCTTTTCCTTACCAATCACTCAGAGGGCGAATGTGGGCAAGTTTCATTATCACCTATCTTTCCTATTGATGTTCTGAGTCTGTATATAAAAATGGAACCTGTGCATTTTACCTCAAAACATGAGTTACTGTGCACCTGTTTTAGACAAAGTTTCTATAAGTGTGCAAAAACTATATTGACAACAAGGCAATAACAATACACACTACCAAACCCTAAAGCTGTTGTCACATACCTTATAAAATACAAGATTCAAACATTTGAACAAAACAACAGTTTCCAGTGTCCATTTAGGCAAAAGTGTATGTTACCTTTTTCGATTAGTAACAAACATGTGTAACGTAACATAGTAGATGACAGCAGAAAAAGACCCGCACGGTCCATCCAGTCTGCCCAACAAGATAAACTCATATGTGCTACTTTTTGTGTATACCTTACCTTGATTTATATCTGCCATTTTCAGGGCACAGACCGTAGAAGTCTGCCCAGCATTAGCCCCGCCTCCCAAACATCAGCCCCGCCTCCCAACACCAGCTCTGCCACCCAATCTCGGCTAAGCTTCTGAGGATCCATTTCTTCTGAACAAGATTCCTTTATGTTTATCCCACGCATGTTTGAATTCTGTTACGGATTTCATCTTCACCATCTCCTGCGGAAGGGCATTCCAAGCATCCACCACTCTCTCCATGAAAAAATACTTCCTGACATTTTTCTTGAGTCTGCCCCCCTTCAATCTCATTTCATGTCCTCTAATAAGTCATTTTGCACTGTAACGTTTAGTTTGTCATTAAAACATCTTCTTCACTAACCACCACTTTACACAGTTAAACAACAAATTTAGATGACAAAATCTAGGGGTTCCCTTTTTTTCCAATCAATATGTATGTCTATATGCATATAAATATAGAGAGAAAGAGAGGTGGAAAGAAAGAAACAGAGAGTCAAAAATAAATATATTTATAGCATCTCAAAGAAATACAAAAAGGAATAATACAATTTTGATTCCCCTTTAGGTCTGTCACATCACCTAGGTCCCCATAAACAGGCTGGTCCAGTACTGGTTTTGCTCTATTGCATATAGGGGTGAACTCTATAAATCACGCCTAAAAAATCAGCACGGAAAAATACATTTAAGCGCTATTCTATAAGCCGCAGCTAAGGTTAGGAGTAATGCAGGGGTCACATGTAAATGTAGTCATGTCCATTTGCACCAACGAAAACATGGTGCAAATACCCCTGCCTAAAATTACACATGGACCCCCCCTTAATCTATAATTGCATGTGTAACTGGAATCCAAGCTCCACCTCAAAATGCCCATCACCCTCTCATTTCCATGCCCCCTTTTCTAGGATGCACATAAAATGTAGGCTCAGATCACATGCCTACATTTATGTGCATACATGTTAATTGATTTCAATTAGCACCAATAATTGCTTGTTATAAAGTCAGTTATTGGCATTAATTGGCTCGTTATTCAATTAAATAGTGCATGCAAATTGGGCGTGTGCCCAAATTTGCATGCACAATTTTTGGCGACTTCTATAGAATTAGAGGGTTAAGTGAGATGCAGTTCTGATTCTTGGGAGGAAAGTAGGACTACATTTCCCTGCATGTAACAGGGAGAATAAACAAGCAGATCAAAGTGACATCCAAAGGATTTTATTAGAGAGTAAAAGAAGAAAGCTTCAGTAACGGAGTACTGCTTTGTGATTGTAAGCTCTTTGAGCAGGGACTGTCTCTCTTTGTTAAATTGTACAGCGCTGCGTAACCCTAGTAGCGCTCTAGAAATGTTAAGTAGTAGTAGTAGTAGTAGTAGTAGTAGTAGTAGTAGTGATTTGAGCACATAATAGGACTTGCCGTCTGTGCTGGTTTTTTCTTCTTTTACTCTTTCTTGTCCTTATATGAGCATTGCAATTGTTCCTTTAGGGAGGATACATTTTAGTTGTTCTTTTCAGGAGGATACATTTTAGCCCCTGACACAGCCCTCTGTGGGCGAAACATGGCCTGTGTCAGGCAACTTTCTTATATATGATATCTCTAATAAAATCCTTTGGATGTCACTTTGATCTGCTTGTTTATTCTCCACGTTGGATCTTGCAGATCGCTTGCCTTGTTGTTTTTTGGGGCCTTGCATGTAACAGGGAAGAACACAGCTATATCAATCTGTTTGGGTAGACTTTGGTGAGGTAGAAACCCAATTCCCTCCCCTCTCCCCATATATATATGCAGTTAGACCTTGGCACCATGCAAAATGTATGTGACTTTTTATTTACAAAAAAATTGGGGACATTATCCATATAGAATGATGGAGGTTAATTTTATAACAGGGTATCTAGGTTAAGTGAGCAGGAAGACTCCTGTTTTTGAGTTATTTGATAAAGACACAGAAGTGCTTGTGTGACATTATTGGCACTAATTGGCAATAATTAAAATTGATGTGTGCATCTTTTTAGGTGTGTTTTATAAAGAGGTGCGTATAAATGGATCCAAAAATGGAGCATGGCCATGGGAGGGGTATGTGCGGATCGGGGGCATTCCCAAAATTTATGAGTGTTATAGAATTAGCGGGATAGGTGCCTAATTTATGTGTGAGGATTTACACCAGGTTTTCATTGGTATAAATGGTCACACCCAGGGCCGCAGAGAGACTGGGCTGAGCCCGGGGCAAGGCCATCCCTGGGGCCCCACCACCGCCGCCCCCCCCCCCCCCCCGGAGGTCGTCATCGTCGCCACCCCCTCTCCACCAGCCCCCCCTCCATCCACCACCGGGCCGGGCCCCCCTGAATTCAAATCATAGCGCCTCACCTCGACCTCGCTCCTTGTGAAAGAAGCGCAGCAGCAGCAGTCTGCAGATCGCCTCCCTTCGGGCCTTCCCTCTCTGTGTCCCACCCTGAAGGCCCGAAGGGAGGTGATCTGCAGACTGCTTCTGCTGCACTTCTTTCACATGGAGTGAGGTCGAGGTAAGGCGCTATGATTTGAATTCAGGGGGGCGCAGCCCGATGGTGGACGGAGGGGGGCGGGTGGAGGGGACTGTGGTGCCGAGCCCCCCTTGGAGGCCCAGGGAATTTTGTCCCCCCTACCCCCCCCCCCCCGGTGGCCCTGGTCACACCTAGATGCAGTCATGGTTCCCAGCGCTAGGTACTATTCTATAAACCACACCTAACTTTAAGTGTGGTTTAGAGAATAGTGCTAAGTGCCACTGGTTTGTTTTAAGCCCTATTTACAGAATCTACGGTAGTCCTAAGCTTGAATGGCTGTTCCATGTAGAACTGCCGCTGTAGAATACTAGTGTATGTCTGCAGTTTCACGCCTAATTTTAGGCACCTTGTCAAATGCTGGTGTTCATGCTAATTGGTGGCAGTTAGGCGCATAACTCCTTGTATTATATAACCTGCGTGCAGGGGGGGGCAAGGTAATCTGCCGCCTGAGGCAGGAATGAGATGCTGCCCTGCCTGTGCCCATGCCCCCACTTCCAATATATCATCTCCCCCTTCCCTCCCTCAACCCTCTTCCCCACGTTTACCTTCTTTTTTTTTCCAAAAGGTAGCAGTGGCAGTGATTTCCATAGCAGCACCGGCCTCTTCAGTACTGCATCCTGCCTCTGAGGAAATAGGAAGTTACATCAAGAGGCGGGCCACAGTGAGAGAAGAGGCCATTGGCAGCGGCAGGGCAACCTATGGCAATTGCTGCTGCTGCCACCTTATGGAGAAAAGAAAAAAAATAAAGGGTTGCGGAGGGAAGGGGAGAGTGCCACTCCTGGAGTGTGCGACCTGAGGCTTCTGTCTTACTCTGTTATTATAGCCAATTCTTAACATAATCTAACATAATATAACAATGTGGCTTGTATTCCTGTTCAAAGCGGATTCCAGTAAAAAAAAGTTGGTCATTTATAAGAATTACTACGGGTTACAAATATACACATTTCATTCTTTAAAAAAGAAGTAAATAAGCAACATTCACAGATCAGAAATAGCAGAACATCTGCACCCTTCACCTCAATCTCTATATGGGGGCGAGGCAAAAAAGTTGGTCAGACCATTGCCTTGGTGGCCCACCACATTCCACACTCCAGTTAGGACAGTGGCTTTCTTGGTGAAAGATGACACTGGATAAATTCATGTTTTATCCTCTCCTTATTAGTGCCATAATACAATCAGGATGCTTAAGCTTCCCAATGAAACCATGGAAAGTGCTCTGGGAATTGTTTTCTCAAACCAGGAAGCACAGGAATTTTTCGTACTTCAAACAGCACCTGCGGGAAAGTGGCAAACAACAGCTGAGATGATGAAAGATCAAATCAGCTCTTAGCTTTGAAGTATGAGACACAATAACTGTGGGAGTATGACTCTCTTCTAGAGCTCACTGCCTTGCTTACCACCTCTTCACACCCCCTCCCCCATCTCTGCAGAACAGGGATCAAAAAGGATGCTCATTCTAGATGTATTAGCAATGTACGTAGTAAACCCCATTACAATATGAAGAGCTTTAAGTACCATGTAAAGCTGAAGAAGATCTGCTGTTGAGGACCATACAATGAAAACAAAGTAGTGCACCAAACAGCAGAAGATCTTTCTCCTCATCTGGACTAGCTTGATGTACACCTTGGACCAAATTCTATAAATAGAGCTGAAAGTTAGGCGCCGTTTATAGAATACACTTGGTGCCAGAATTGGCACCTAACTTTAGATGTGAGTGCATATCCTCTAGGTGCAAATCCCCCTTATTCTATAAATAACAGCATGTATAAATTCTAGGAATGCCCCTGATCTGCCCATGACCCTCCCATGGCCACACCCACTTTTATGAGCCAAGCGTAAAATTTACACGTGGATCCCCACAACTAAAAATATGTGCGTAAATTTCAATTATGGCCAATTAGTGCTGGTAATTGATTATTAGCACCCACTTATTGGCATTAATTGGCTCATTATTCAATTAAATTGCACACACAAATTGGGTACATGGCCAAATTTGCTCATGCAATTAGTAAGTGTCATTTATAGAATTTTGGGGCTTGTAACTAAGTCTACCTTGTAGCGCTATAGAAATGATAAATAGTAGTAGTAGTAGTAGTAGTAGTACTTCCACATGCCTTATTTATGTATTCCAGTGACTTTCTCCTACCCATGTTGTCTGTCTATATGTCTGAACACTTCTTTCCCTCTTGGCTGCCTGTTAAGATGTTTCATTGTATTATTTCAATGTTCTCTTGTGTTCCTGTTAAGTTGTTTTTATTTGTATTGTGCTGACATTGTATCTTTTCATATCTAGGTTATACATGTTCTTTTATGTTGTTTATTACAGTTATAATTTGTATTCTGCTGATATATTTTTGTTATATGAATGTTCTACTGTAGTTTTAATGTATATATTTCAGATACTATACTGTTTTAATGTATATATTTCAGATACTGTTGCATTTACTAGGATTTAATTTGCTATCTTCAAGTTTACCTCATGGATTGTATTTAATGCTTACATTTGGTCATTGTAAGCATTGTTATGATTACAATGAAAGTTGTTTATCTGAAGCAAAATCTGTTGTACACAGCTGTGGGTGAATCTCTTCATAAGGGTGGTTAATAAATCCCGGTAATTAAATAAATAAATTTGCTATCCTCCCTTCCCCATCAGGAGCTAAAGAGAAAACTTCCCAGGTTGGAAATGAAGTTTCATTTCCTAGTCAGTAAAATTTATCTTGCAGGCAGAAGATCCTGTGCGGCTGCTACCACCACACATTCCAGACGCGAGAGAAAGATCCCTTTAGTGAATAAAACATGATGCATCTTGAGGCTGACCTACTTTTTCTGTGCTTAGAGGTCATTAAGTTGAAAAGTGGCAACCCAGAAGATAAATTAATAAAACTTTTTAAAAATTAGGGATAGTTACTGTTGGCTGGAGAGTGAATTAATGAGCTGGCTCATCCCCAGACATGCCAAGTGGCTTCTTCACGCTTGCATATGCCCAGTCTACAAAACTGAATTGTGGCTTGGTGTGACATCATTGTAAAGTGACATCACATCAGCAATAGCAGAAGAAATTCAGGGCAAATATAATAACATGTTTTTCCATTGAAAATAGAATGGATATTGATTATTTCATATGTAAGTTGTAAAGCTGGGTACAAAGCAGTTTAGAAAATAACTCGGAGAGGAGGCAGGTCTGTGATCTTGAATGCTCACATATGTCTCCATCTTTGGATATTATTCCTCTTGACACAATGAAAAGTATCATAGCAGTATATGAAAAATCAGTACCAATACAGATACTACAGCTCTGTTCAGCATTACCGTGCTAGAATCTCAGTGCATTGTTTTGTTACCTTGTATTTGACTGTCTCAGCTGTTCCACCTCCCTCAGGGGTCCTTTTACTAAGCTGCGCTGAAAAATGGCTTGCACTAGTGTAGTGTAGTGGACATGTGTGGATCCATTTTTCAACACACCTGTAAAAATGCCTTATTTTATTTTGACCGAAAATGGATGTACGGCAAAATGAAAATTGGTGCGCGTCCATTTTGGGTCTGAGACTTACCGCCACCCATTGACTTAGCAGTAAGGTCTCACACATTAACCGGGCAGTAGTGGGCTGAGTGGGTAGAATGCATTTTACCACTCAGTAACGCCTAACACCAGAAAAGTACCAAAAAGTATTTTCTGGTGCACATAGGGGACCCGCGTAAAAAATAAAATTACTGCCCGAGCCATTTGGTAGTCGGGTGGTAATTCCAAATTGACATGTGTTGAGTCGCCTCAGGGTGTTGGAGCTTGCTCCACCCTGTGTGCTGACTTCAGATGTTATGCTTTACTAAGTTATTCATCTTCTATGGATATTCTTGTTATCTATAACACGTTGGCTTTATTCTTTCATTTTATGTTATGTCATTTTGTCATATTTTTAGTTGTATAGGAACTGGGCTGGAAATGCATTTCGGCTGGTATCATTGGGGATTTTAACAATTGAAGTGTAAAGTGATTACTGTGGTAAATTAAGGTATAGTTAAAAGCCCCCATTTTCCTGAGACTTAATATGCATGTGGTACTTTTGCATATGTTGGATCTCAGATCCATGTTGCAGTATGCAAGTATTATGTACATATTCACCATAGATAGCCCATAAGCTGGCATGGAACTCCTAAGGATTGGTTTGGGAGCCATTGCTATAAAACAAGGAATTCCAAACCTGTTCTGGTGATCACAAGTAAACCTGTCCTGGTGACACCCACAATAAATATAGATGAGATAAATTAGCATATCTTAGAGACCCAGTACATGTCAAATTTACTTCAGTTTTTGTGAATATCTAGAGAACACAGCTGTAGCATCATATGAACAGGTGTAAGAAGCTCTGTTGTAGACTGTCATAGCTCATTACCAAGTTTCATCCCAAAATCTGTCCTTCTTAAACTTTGGTTTCTGAATTTGGTTTACTACTCAGCACACTGTTCCACTGTACCATCGTTGGGTTGTCCCTTAATAATCTCACATCACCATTTTAACTGGTGCTAGGGGTGCAGCAGCAGTTCCATGCCAGTGTCTGCAAATTAATTAATTAGACCTAATAAAAGAACAAGTGGGTTCACAATGGTGTTTTATTAAACAGCTTTCAAGTGGTAATTGAGGAAAAAAAAACACAAATCACTTGATCTTAAATTTTCTCCCAGATGTGTTAATTTTGACAGTTCTTGAGTCAGAGAGAGACAGAGATGAAAACATGAATTCAACCATGGTAGTGGAACTTCACAAGTACTAGCATTGAGTGAACAATGATCCCAAAAGACCCACTATTCTTTTCCTCAGGCTATCAGATTCAGCATGAAATTTGAGACAATAAATATGAAATAAAAGAGGCAACTTTTATTCTATTCTACTCTAGTTCCACTATATGTTAGATCTTAACACCAAGAGGGGCATAATTGAACAGAAATGCCTATCTCCATGGGCGTTTATCTCCGAGAACGGGTCCGAGAAGGGGCGGGCCGAACCGTATTTTCAAAAAAATGGACGTTTTTGAGCTGGGCATTTGTTTTTTTTAGTGATAATGGAAACTAAAAACGCCCAGCTCAAAAACGTCCTAATCCGAGCCATTTGGTCGTGGGAGGGGCCAGGATTCGTAGTACACTGGCCCCCCTGATATGCCAGTACACCAACTGGGCACCCTAGGTCAGTGCGGTGGACTTCAGAAAAAGCTCCCACATGCATAGCTCCCTTACCACGGGTGCTGAGCTCCCAACCCCCCTCCCCCAAAACCCACTACCCACAAATGGACAACACTACCATAGCTCTTAGGGGTGAAGGGGGCACCTACATGTGGGTACAGTGGGTTTTGGAGGCCTCCCATTTACCAGCACAAGTGTTACAGGTGGGGGGGGGATGGGCCTGGGGCCACCTGGCTGAAGTGCACTGCGGTACCCACTAAAAGTGCTCCAGGGACCTGCATACACGCAGGCCTCTAGGACTGGTTGCTGCTATATAACATTGGCACACCAGTTGACACCTGAAGACTAATCTCTCCGAAAATGTCCTATATTGGAATAACCGCTTTTACTCACAGTTAACTGCAGATCAAAGGTTGTGCCCCACTAGCAACGAGTCTCCCTGGTTCTGAGATGAGCAGTAGGTCAGAGCTGGCAGAATGCTGTACAATGCCCTCTTTCAGCCACATTCAAGGGAAGAACTAAGATGTCTAACGTGGCTAACACAGGAAAGGGAACTAAAACTGGCTTTCAAAAATGGCCACTACCGCATGGACTACAACAGGAAACACAACAGGGCACACTCTGACCCAGAAGGCAGGGGGAAAAGCACCATGGGAGAAGAGCCTACCAACTACCAACATCGTGAGACTGTAACACAAGCTAATGAAATCACAGAGCCCAATACCCTACACCCACCACAATACAATGCTGATGTGACCCTGTAGTGCACCCGAGAGCCACATCTGACCCAGGGAAAGGCTGTGACAGGATCAAACACATTCTGCTGTCATGGAGGTGGGTACGGCATTTGAGACTGGCATACAGGCTGGAAAAAAAGTTTTTTAAGTGGGGGTTTTTTGGTGGGAGGGAGTTAGTGACCACTGGGGGAGTCCGGGGAGGTCATCCCCGATTCCCTCCAGTGGTCATCTGGGCAGTTGGAGCACTTTTTTGGGACTTGTTCGTGAAAAAAAAGGGTCCAAAAAAAGTGACCCCAAATCGCGGTAAAAACGCCTTTTTTTCGATTATCAGCTAAAGACGCCCATCTCTCCTCGGCTGATAACCACGCCCCAGTTCCGCCTCCACCATGCCTCCAACATGCCCCCATCAACTTTATTCGTTTCCGCGACAGAGTGCAGTTGGAAACGCCCAAAATCGGCTTTTGATTATATCGATTTGGGCGCCTTTGCGAGACAAATGTCTATCTCCCGATTTAGGTCGCACTATAGGCGTTTTTCTCTTTCGAAAATAAGCTGGCAAGTCTACTTGAACAGCAGAAACTCTAAGCTCTCTATGTATGTCCAGCATGTCAAAAGACCTTGTAGAAGGCATGTATTAGCCTATTATTTCATGCATAAATCTTACAATGATTTCACCATCCTCTGGCTCTCTTTTAACTTATCTGGATACATTTTGTACCAAGCCTGAGCTAAGTTCTACTGTGCAGTATCACAACATCTAACGGTAATGTTAAAATAGGGCTTCTGACAATACTTTTCTTTGTTCCCTCTGAACCTGTTTATATCTGGACATTTGCAAATTTCACCAATCCCTGAGAGTATCCAACTTCTTTTAATTCTTAAGGGAAGTGGAAGAGGGACATTGATTTGTGACTACAGCCACATCTTTGAAAGTTATTTCAAATGTATTCGCCGTACAGCAGATTTATCCACCAGGTAAACTGAAGCAATTACAGATGTAGATATGACATCATTCAGGTGCATGAGATTTTCATGAAAAAATTTGTGTCTGTGAGAGAGACAGGAAGAAAGAGATGAGCTGACAAGAGAAATGGGAGAGAGAGTGAAAAAGAAAGAATAGAGGAAAAGAATAGAAACAGAGGCAGCAAGGAAGACATGAAGAGGGATGATGAAAGATTATTTTTGACCTCCCACACTTTAAAAAACTTAGGGTGTAAAAAGGACAAGCCCATACAGGGCAGACCCTTACCATATGGAGCACATGTTCCACCTACCATGCTACTTGCCAATGCATGGAACACAGGACCTGGCACAAAAAACAAAAAATATTTTTAAAAAGCTGTTGCTGCAGTAACGCAGGCTAACTTCCCCTGAATAGTATCCGCCAAGTCCTCTCCCTGATCCAATCCCCGCCCCCCAGATAGCACCCCACACACACAGAATTCCATCCCCCACCCCACTAGGAATTAACTTGCCATATAAGAAGCAGTTGCCCTTACATTGCAGGTTGACCCCTAGCAGCAGTACTGAGGGATTACTGCTAGGAGCCATTTTGAACCTCAGTGGATCTGGGGTAGGAGCAGAGGGGAACAGCTTCCACCCTGGTCCAGTAGACTATTATGGAAACCCATGGGTAAGTCCCAGAGAGCGCAGGAAAGTGTCAGAGTATGGACTTTTTTGGAGGGCTTCTGTTTGAGGGGGCTGGTCTGGAGGGATCCTGTAGGAAGGTGTTCCTGTTGAAGGAGGGCTGATCCTGGAGTGGGACTGATCTTAGGGTAGGTCTTGATTGGGGGGTGATGGGGTCTTTCTGTTGGGGGCTGATCCTGTAGCAGGTCCTGTCTTAGGGGGGCTTGATTGGGGCATGTTACTGTCCAGAGGGTGCTAAACAGGGGGGAGGGGGGGGGTTGATCAGGGGGTGTTGGGTGGGATGCAGTTTGGAGGGGGGATTTACTGCCCATGATGTGTTCTTTTTTTGGGCCAGTTCTTTTTAACATTTTTGTAAGCAATATTGCTGAAGGGCTGTCTGGTAAGGTTTGGCTCTTTGTGGATGATACTGAAATCTGCAATAGGGTAGACATCTCTGATAGTGTGGATAACATGAGAAAGGACTTAATGAAGCTAGAAGAATGGTCAGGAATTTGGCAGCTAAGATTTAAAGCTAAAAAAATGCAGGTTTGTGCATTTGGACTGCAAAATCCCGAGGGAACAGTAAAGTTTAGGGGGTGAAGAACTTTTGTGCATGAAAGAGGAGCGGGACTTGTGTGTGATCATATGTGCTGATCTTAATGTGGCCAAACAGGTAGAAAAGGTGATGGCAAAAGCTAGAAAGATGTTTGAGTGCATAGGGAGAGGAATGGCCAGTAGGAAAAAGGAGGTGATGATGCCCCTGTATAAGACTCTGGTGAGACCTCATGTAGAATATTGTATACAATTCTGGAGACCGCACCTTCAAAAACATATAAACAGGATGGAGTCAGTCCAGAGGCCAGCTACCAAAGTAGTCAGTGGTCTTCGTCATAAAGTGTATGGGGACAGACTTTAAATACCTACGTGGTATAAGTGCACAGGAGGTGAGTCTATTTCAATTGAAAGGAATCTCTGGAATGAGGGGACATAGGATGAAGACTGTCAAGACTCAAAAGACTACCTTAGGAAGTCTCAGCAGTCAGTTTGAAAACATGGTGACGCCAGACAAAGCAGTGGCAGTGGGGAGGAAAGAGAGGGTTTCTTTCTTGCCCCCGAAGAGGCCACTAGAACAACATGGCCCTTCAAGGTAGGACCAGGGATGGTGCATTAGTGTGTCGGGGGAGGGGCAGAAGTGCAGATGGAGGGTACGGCCAGCGCCCGGGGGTCCAGAGCACTGTCAGTCTTCCTGTCAGCTCCTCACCCATAACTAAACCACTTATAATAGGCCGCATAAATAGCACTCCTATCTTTAAGCAGTTTGGCTTATGTGGGCAAGGTCTGAATACTGACTTAGCCGGCTATGTGTAAGCAAGCTTAAAAAAAAAAACAGATATTCAATATACATAAGTACACAACCCTACTCTCTGTTTTCTATCTTTTAACCAGTTTTTAATCCACAATAGAACACTACCTCCTATCCAATGACTCTCCTAGTCTTTCATGAGGTACTTTGTCAAAAGCCTTCTGAAAATCCAGATACACAATATCAACCGGCTCCCCTTTATCCACATGTTTGTTCACCCCTTCAAAGACATGCCAAAGCTAGGACAGGGCCCACCATTGAATATCTGGGAATAATGCCGGTGGCAGGCAGCAAAACTCCCACCACCACTGGCTGAATATTGGAGAATAGTTTTCATACCCCGGTGGATTAGCACCCCTATAAAATGATGGAGGAGAGGTACTTAGAAGAAAAGAAGAGAATGGGATGGGATGGGAGTGAGATCAAAACAGAGAAAAATCATGCCTCCAAAATCATCATGTTTTTCAAATGCAGGTACTCTTTCATTAAGTGGAATAGTCCGTTAAGAGTGCATAAAAATGTTCTTTCAGCATGTTTACTTTCAGTAACGAATCAGAGAGGTTAACAACAGAATGTAAGAGTGCCCATGAATATCTCTTTCTGGCCTACAACTGAAATCAAAATCTTGTTAATAAATATAAGGCAAGCTGCAGTAGCTTAAGTAACTGAATATTCCCACAAAATGTACTTACAACCCGAATGAACTGAACATCTATCTCAAGCTTTCATTGGGAAGCACTAGGGACCAAAGTGGCACTTCAGGCAAAAGAAAAGAAGCTTGCATCAGTATAAAACATTGCCTGCTCCTAATTTATATCCACTCTTTATTGACAGTGAGCACAATATATTACTTGAGCAGTTGGCCAACATTTGCACTTATCTCAGTACTTTGTGCATTTTTGTTTGGATATATGCACAATTTGCAGAGTCAGTCACACACAATCCCTACTGAAATCAAGCAGTTAATAAACACAGTAAAAAAGGGTATGCCTTAGCTCCAAATGTTTAAGCAAACTTGCTAGGATTTTAATAGTGGTTGATTCAAGCAATCCATGGAAATGTTATGTTATGTTATGTTATCTGGTTTATCTTTGCTCTGATCATTAAATAGGATCCTGCCTGGAAAATACCTTGAGGCTTTAGCAGTTCTACCACCTAACTTATGAATATGCCACCAAACAGCAGCTTTTCAGCAAATTGAAAAGGCATGTGGTAGGACTTCCTGCATGGCCGCGCTTAACATGGCATTGGCTACACACAGAATCGGGCCTGCATCACACCCTCCTTGGCTAGAAATGAGTCAGGCAAGGCTTTGGAGGACTCCCTCCTGATGTCGAGGATGATTTCACCGGTGACATCTAGGGAAGCCATTGGAGGCTGGCTTGCTGGAGGGTAGAGCTCCTCTGCACAAGGCTGCAGATTGGTCTTAAAGAGACTGCTTCCATCTGAGGAACTCTGCTTCAGAATAGCTTTGCAGATCTTCGCTGGCAGTCCGAGAAGCAGAAAAGGGCTATGAATCTGTGGTGTATTTGCCCAGGAGGCAGCGCAGACCTCCAGAGCTCTACATTAACTCGGTGGACCTTCCACTCCCATACTCAGCCTTGCTCCCAGTAGTGGCAGTGTACCTTGGAGCACCATCAACCCCAACAATGGCAGACCCAACTGCGCCCTCTGAATGAGAGGCATCATCAGCCCAGAAGGTCCTGGTGTGGAGGAGTTATGTGCTGCTGAACTGCCTGATGATCCAGGTCCACAATCTGAGCCTCCCTTGGAAGGTTTGTCCCCCAGAGGCCACCTTGGGCCTCCTCTTGGCACCAGCAGTAGTGGTACTACAGAATTCAGTGCACAGCCCAGTCCATCATGGCCCCAACCCAGGAAGCTCATACTGCAGCTCACCGAAGCCCAGCCAGAATCAGGGCTCTTGGCTCCTAGATGAATCCTACACCAATCCCAATACAGATCTTCAAAAACGGTGCAGGATTCATCTAGGAGCCAGTGCAGCATATCTAGATCATTACGGAGAAGGAGGTCCTCCAGGTATAGGTGAAGGAAGAACTCCCATCGGTGACATTCCAGCAGCTCCTCTTCCAGACATGCCAGGAGGAGCGGTAACTGGCAATGCAGGACCAGGTCCTGCTCCCACTCCAGAATTAGGAGAGGCAATCACAAGAGGAGCAGCAGGCATCTGCACTCATATGAACACTCACATCGGAGATCATGACACAGGGGGGAGCCATCATCATTCACAGCACAGTCAGTCAAGCAGCTCTGACCAACAACCCCGGAGAGCCAGCACGAGGTAATGTACCCACACACGCAAGGCAGTAACGCCCAAGATAGCGACGAGAGGACCAGAGCAAGTGGCTATCACCGAGTCCAGTAAGTCAGCAGAAGATTGTGTCAGCCAGGTGGCACCAGCACCATCACCATCCAGAATCTCTGAGGCAGACACACAGCAGCAATGGTGCAGATGCTAGTGAATGGGGATGACAGTGGCAAAGCAACCTCAACCTCATAATCGAAAGCCGATTTTGAGTGCCCTCAACTGCTTTCCATCGCGGGGATGACCAAAGTTCACGGGGGCGTGTCATCAGCGTAGCGAAGGCGGGACTGGGGCGTGCTTAAGAGATGAGCGTCCTCGGCCGATAATGGAAAAAAGAAGGGCGTCTCTGACGAGCACTTAGCCGACTTTACTTACTCCATTTTTTCTTGCGACCAAGCCTCAAAATTGTGTCCGAACTGACCAGATGATCACCGGAGGGAATCGGGGATGACCTCCCCATACTCCCCCAGTGGTCACCAACCCTTTCCCACCCTAAAAAAAAAAACTCAAAAAATTTATTTTTGCCAGCCTCAAATGTCATACCCAGCTCCATGACAGCAGTATGCAGGTACCTGGAGCAGTTTTAGTGGGTGCAGTGCACTTCAGGCAGGCGGACCCAGGCCCATCCCCCCCTACCTGTTTCACTTGTGGTAAATGTGAGCCCTTCAAAACCCACCAGAAACCCACAGTACCCACATGTAGGTGCCCCCTTCACTCCTTAGGGCTATGGTAGTGGTATACAGTTGTGTGGAGTGGGTTTGCGGGGGGTTTGCGGGCTCAGCACACAAGGTAAAGGAGCTATACACCTGGGAGCAATTTGTGAAGTCCACTGCAGTGCCCATTAGGGTGCCCGGTTGGTGTCCTGGCATGTGAGGGGGACCAGTGCACTATGACTGCTGGCTCCTCCCACGACCAAATGGCTTGGATTTGGTCGTTTCTGAGATGGGCGCCCTCAGTTTCCATTATCGCCGAAAACCGGGGATGACCATCTCTAAGGATGACCTAAGGACAACCATCTCTAAGGTCGACCTAAATGTTAAGATTTGGGCATCTCCGACCGTATTATCGAAACAAAAGATGGACGCCCATCTTGTTTCGATAATATGGGTTTCCCCGCCCCTTCACAGAGCCGTCCTGCAAGGACGGCCCCAGGAAAACTTGAGCACCCCATTCGATTATGCCCCTCCACGTTTCACCTACATGCTTGGGCCCTGAGGGAGCAGTGTGCCACCTGCTAATGTGAAGCCAGTACTCAATGTGATGGGCTAAGTCTAGAAAGCAATTCAAAGCTGAGATGGAATTGGCTCATTTTGGTGAGCTGAGTCAAACCTTAATAGATGCAGTAGATCAAAATCAACTGTGGCCCATGAATCCTGAACTATATCAAGCCTCCCAGTTTGGAGGTGGCTCCAGTTGAAGATTAGGATAGAAGAGAATTCACACGAGCGAGACAAAATGGAAAGGAAGTGTGGAAACTGTAGGGAGAACCAAAAAAGGTGAACTACAGGACTTTGTTCTCCATATTCATCTTCCAGTCATGGAAGTCATCCAATCATATACAAGCGTGAGACAAGAAGATAGAAGAGAAGAGAAAATGAAATGGGATTTTCAATTTGGATTTGGCCCATTCCTACCTATAATAAAATACAAACCAAGTTTTTCCATCCTGTGTACGTTTGTTGACTGAAATTGTATATAACGGGGCAATATTGGAGGAAATTGTCTATCCAATTATGCTAATTTATGGCCTCCACTCTTTCCAACACTTCCCTCACCAAGTGGACCAGGAAAAGAAAAAAAAAGAATTTTAAAAAAGTGCATTGGAGACCAAATTCTAAACATGATCCAGGAAATATAAAGCCAACACTTTCTAAAGCTAAATATATGCTAAGCCCCCTCCCCTTTCCGCCCCCAATTCCCCCTTCATAAAATATGTGGCAGGAGGGTTTTTTTTAATGAATCAAACCCTTAGGCTGTTAGTCCCTGTATACAGTGAGCGGGAGAAAGGTACACCTTGCCCTTCTGCCAAATGGGAATCCATACAGGCTGGAAAGAAAAGAAAATTCCAGTACTGCTCATCAGTAGTACCTGCGGAGTCTACCCTGTGGGTTTCATGTCTGCTGACAGCCTAAGGGAAACTACATTTCTGTAAACAATTAATTATGAAACAGTACCAAAACTACAATTAACAACTTTAGGTAAAATATTTTACTTTGTGCTCTGGAAAGACTGGATAGCAGGATCTTGGAGAAGCAGCTGTTTTGGAAATGTCACCTTTTCTTTGTTCCTACTGTTATTTAAACATTGGCAGGGGGCCTCATTAAAGATGAATCACTGAATTAGTAAGTGGTGTTATCGCTAGAAGAGACAGCATGCGCTCCTGTGGTGGAAACAGCTTGGCACAAAGGAAAAAGGAGAGTAAGAAACAAAAATACCAGAGAGGAGGAACCAATGAATAGAAATAAAGAGTGATTCAGAGAGTTTCTGTAGAAAACAGGAAGAGAACAGTATCAGTGGAGAGGTGCAGAGAGACTGACTGGAGATAAACTTAGCAGCCACACAGAAGCTACAGCGAGCATAGAAATAAGAGAAACAGACATGTTTACTAAGGTGCATTAGCGTTTTTTAACATGTCTGTAAACTTAAGGCACATTGAACACTAATGTACCTATACATTTCTATGGGCACGTTAGCGTTTAATGTGCGCAAACCATTTACGCGTGTTAAAAATGCTAACGCACCCTTAGCGCCGCTTTTTAAACATAGGCGTTTATTATTTATTGTCAGATAATGTAGAAATGTAATATACTCTGTATTGGAAGGGAGTGGAGAGTGGAGAATGCAAATGTTCCTCTAGCCAGCTGAGTCCAGAGGCCATATTAACTGGTATTTCTATTATAATTCTGTCTTAAGAATACATTTATAATATTGGTGTCCATAGTTTATTGTTGTGTTTTCTCTATCTGATTATGTTTATTTGTTGTTTGCTGTCATTGGGGTCATTTTAAAAAGGGACACTGAAAAATGGCTTGCAGTAGTGTAGGCGTGGGTTTTGGCCTTGCGCCGATCCATTTTTAGCACACCTGTAAAAAAGGCCTTTTTTTTTAATTTTTGCCGAAAATGAACATGCGGCCGAATGAAAATTGTTGCATGACCATTTTGGGTCTGAGACCTTACCGCCAGCCATTGACCTAGTGGTAAAGACTCACACGGTAATTGGGCGGTAATGACCTATGTGTGCCAAATGCCATTTGGGCGTGCGTCCATTACGCGTGCCCGAAAATAAAAAATATTTTTCAGATGCGCATATCGGACGCATACCAAAAATGAAATTACCGCAAGAGCCACACAGTAGTCGGGCAGTAACTCCATTTTGGTGCATGGTGGGCGCGTGTAGACGCTTACGCAGCTTAATAAAAAGGCCCCATTATTTTGTAGTCATTATGAGTTGTTTTAACTACCTATAACTCCCGGCTTTGAGTAATTTGGTAGCAAAGTCAAAAATTTCCAAATATTAGAAATGAAAAACTATCTATACTACTTTAGCCAAGGTGAAATTGTTTCCATTTGTCAAGGGAGAAGGTATTGAAGGATTCAGGGGTCCTTTTACTAGTGTGCACGAATGATTAGCATGCACTAAGGGGCCCTTTTACTAAGCTGCAGTAGGGCTACCATGTGGGTAGCGTGCGCAAATTGACCCTACCATCAGGGTAGGGTGGGCGCCCAGTGGTATTTCCGAAGTTGGCACACGCAGTTGCCCACAGTAGAAAGGTGTGGTAGCCGTGTTAGTCCACTTTTAAAGGTAATCAATAGACATAAAACAAAATAAAACATGGAAAAGAAAATAAGATGATACCTTTTTTATTGGACATAACTGAATACATTTCTTGATGCGCTTTCGAAGGTTGCCCTTTGACTTGTTTCCTAATCTATACCAGAACCAACCAATATTGATCCCTTCTGATTTGATTATTTTATCATATTATCATTATTGAACATTACATTTTTTCCTACTCTCACTTGTATGTTATGTATTATCATTTTATTTACCATACCTACCTGTTATTCTTGTACCTTAATTGTAACAATATGCTGAACCTCTTACTCTGTTAATGGTGATGCCATTGCTATATAATGTAAGCCACATTGAGCCTGCAAATAGGTGGGAAAATGTGGGATACAAATGCAGCAAATAAATAAATAAATAAATATAAGTGAAACATCAAAGCATTCCAGTGACAGTGTAACATCACAAAAACAATGCATGACCTAACAAACTTCCAGAAATCATTAAAGACCAACTTGTTCAAAAAGGCATACCAAAATGATCCAACGTAAACACCAGAAACGTGCAACACAACAAAACCTATAATGGAACTGGACAAAACTCAACTCCTCTACTTAATTTACTATACCACTCTTGAACTCTAACGCAATACCACTCTGTATTTCTCATACTGGAATTGGCAATCGCCATCATGGTACTATGTAAGCCACATTGAGCCTGCAAATAGGTGGGAAAATGTGGGATACAAATGTAACAAATAAATAAATAAATAACAGGATGGGTCCAGACAGGACTTAACAAAGATCTGTGTTTTCTAGCCCATTATAAACCGTAAAATTGTACTACTTTGTCACCCTCCTGTCTCCATGGATATCTCCCTGTCCCTCATCCACCCGACTCTTCCTGTCTCACCTATCCACCCCCATCCTGTTAGACTGTCACTGGAATGCTTTGATGTTTCACTTATATATACACTGTCATCTACCAACATTTGCTTATTTCCAATCTGACGAAGAAGGGCAACCTTCGAAAGCTAATCAAGAAATGTATTAAGTTATGTCCAATAAAAAAGGTATCTTATTTTCTTTTCCATGTTTTATTTTGTTTTATTTCTATTGATTACCACGGTAGAAATTTTTTTTCTATTTTCTACCACAGGGCATTGTTGGCGGTAATTAGAAGCATAACCATAGTGCTGTGCACGGCCTGATTAGCGTGAGTAGCATGTGAGCCCTTACCGCCATGTAAATAGGTGGCGGTAAGGGCTCAGACAGTAAATAGCCACATGCTACTTTTAATATTAGTGCACGGCCATTTACTGCCCCATTTTTAAAAAGGCCTTTTTACCCGCCACAGTAAAAAATGACCCAGCATGCACTAATTTCATATGCCCAAACTAGCGCAGGTCACTTTTTACCGCAGCTTAGTAAAAGGTCCCTAAATGATAAGACGCCCATAAGACTATAATGGGTGTCTTATCGTTTAGCACAAGCTAATCATTAGCACGCACTAAGGAGCCATTTTACTAAGGCGCATTGAGCGGCATAATCGAACGGGGCCGGCCATCTATATGGACGGCCATCTCTAAGGCCGGCCCAGCAAAACGGCATGCCCGACCGTATTATCGAAACAAGATGGCCGGTCATCTTTTGTTTCGATAATACGGTGGGGGTAGGCCAAATCTCAACATTTGGGCCGGCGTTAGAGATAGCCGCCATTGGTTTCCCGCCAATTGTCATGGTGGTGCCCAGGTTCCTTGCTCTCAGTCACCTCGCCCCCCGGTGGTTAGACCTGGTGGCTGCTTGGAACTGATGGCTTACCGCTTCCCATGTTCCAGAAGATATGCTGATCCAGTCCGGATCTTCCAGTACCCGTACCTGGTGAACTCCCTTGTATGCTGCCTTTATTAACCACCTGGGAAGGTCTCTAGTTTGCCTTGCAACAGAGGTCCTCAGAGGAGTTTCCTTTGGTGAGAGTTTGTTGCAGTGTTGCTGTGCTATTTCCTGATTGTGGCTTTCACCCTGCTTGTCTCCTGGTTTATTCTTCTGTCTGCTGCCCACCCAGACCCGGCTTGTTTTCTGGTTTTGTCTGCTGCTTGCTGCCTGCCTGGAACCCCGGTGTGTTTTCTGGAAGTACCTGCTGTTTGCCAGCCGGCTGCTGTTCCTGCAGTTCTGCCTTCTTGCCCTATCTGGTAAGTCCTGTCGGCCGCCTGCACCCAGGGGCTCAACCCCTGAGGAACGGCGGTTAAGTGCAGGTGAAGTTTGGGCTGAATTCCTGTCCTGCTTGCTCCAGCTTGCGTTGCCTCGGCTGCAGTCCTCGCCTGGTAGTTCCTCTCCTGAAGTTGCTGGTACGTCTGTTCTGCCTTGTCTGTGTTTGGGTGATTCCTCCTGCCGCCCTTCGGCAGTGGCCCAAGGGCTTACTAACCCCGAGGTTCCATGAGAAGCATGACACCGAAAATGGAAACTAATGGCGGCCATCTCAAACACGGCCAAATCCAAGCCATTTGGTCGTGGAAGGAGCCAGCATTTATAGTGCAGTAGTCCCCCTCGCATGCCAGGACACCAACCGGGCACCCTAGGGGGCACTGCAGTGGACTTCAAAAATTGCTCCCAGGTGCATAGCTCCCTTACCTTTTTTTGTTTGTTGTTACATTTGTACCCCACGCTTTCCCACTCATGGCAGGCTCAATGTGGCTTATATGGGGCAATGGAGGGTTAAGTGACTTGCCCAGAGTCACAAGGAGCTGCCTGTGCCTGAAGTGGGAATCGAACTCAGTTCCTCAGTTCCCCAGGACCAAAGTCCACCACCCTAACCACTAGGCCACTCCTCCAACCCCCCAAACCCACTCCCCACAACTGTACACCACTACCATAGCCCTTGTGGGTGAAGGGGGGCACCTACATATGGGTACAGTGGGTTTCGGGTGGGTTTTGGAGGGCTCACATTTATCACCACAAGTGTAACAGGTAGGGGGGATGGGCCTGGGTCCGCCTGCCTGAAGTCCACTGCAGTACCCACTAAAAACTGCTCCAGGTACCTGCATAGTGCTGTGATGGAGCTGGGTATGACATTTGAGGCTGGCATAGAGGCTGGCAAAAAATGTTTATAATTTTTTTTTTGGGTGGGAGGGGGTTGGTGACCACTGGGGGAGTAAGGGGAGGTGATCCCCAATTCCCTCCAGTGGTCATCTGCTCAGTTGGGGCACTTTTTTGAGGCTTGGTCCTAAAAATAAATGGACCAAGTAAAGCCGGCCAAGTGCTCATCAGAGCCAGCCTTCTTTTTTCCATTATCGGCCGAAGCCGGCCATCTCATAACCACGCCCCCATCCTGCCTTCGGTACACTGCTGACACGCCCCCTTGAACTTTCGCCGGCTCCACAACGGAAAGCAGTTGAAGCCGGCCAAAATCGGCTTTCGATTATACCGATTTGGCCGGGTTTATGAGATGGCCGGCCATTTCCCGATTTGTGTCGGAAGATGGCCGGCCTTCTCGTTCGAAAATAAGCAGGATAGGCACCTACACGCATCCAATGTGCATCAGTTCGGAACTACCACTTGGTACCACTTGGTACCGCATACCCCGGGCAGTAATTCCATTTCTTTACGCTTGTCCAATATGCATAGCAGAAAATATTTTTGTATTTTCTACCGCATGGCACTAACTGGGCGGTAATCCAATACACACGCCTACAACAGCTCAGGCCATTTTTCGGCGCACCTTAGTAAAAGGACCCCTAAATCTACTAGTGCACCTTAGTAAAAGGACCCCTAAATTTGCCACACCTTAGAATAAAGAGGTGGTTGTCACATTAGTCCACTTGACTATGCAGGAACATAAAACCCAGAAAACGTAGTTGAGAGTTTAATTTAATACATTTGTGGCCAGCTTGGGGAGAGTCATGCCCCCTTCTTCAGTTTTTGCACTGACTTAACAATGGAGTCGTAGCTCTCCAAAGCTGAATGAAAACACGTAACAACTGCCAAATAGAAAGTATCCACCTAAAACCTATTCGCTCACTTGTATTTCTATTTCTTTTCTTTTTTTTTAATGTACACAAAATCTTCCCCCTTTCTCTCAGGTCTTGCTACTTTTTTGATGCATCTGGATGATTTTTAATTACTTGGGAAGCAGCGATTCTTTCTGGCCTCAAATCCATCAGTTGTTTCTATTTGACCCCAGATTTTGCTCGTGGCTTCACGAATGAATGTAAGGCTGAAAGCTATGCCAAATAAATCTGTCCTTTGCATGGTCTTTATTTCCTATTTCATTTTAGATAGCTCACCAAGGAGTACGGGGGAGAGGCCGAGCAAGTGTGGGTAGCAGGGTGGTCAATATGTTTTCATCCTCTCTCTTTAACCACAGCAGGATTAGTTCCAGCTGTTACCTGCTTCCCTTTGTCAGCTCCGCTAATTCAGTATGTGCCCATATTGTCAGAGGTGTTTTTTATATTTATCACTCATTGTATTCTGGGTTTTGGGAGGGGGAGTGGTTACATTTTTATGCACAAAATCTGCTGAATTGCGGTTTGCAAAATCCAGCTAGCACCACTTACCAGCTGTTAAAAAACATATCAGACTGTAGTTGCCTGCTGTTATCCCCATGAACCCTCTATCAAAATGTTAATTGCATTGACTTTATGGCTCATATACTCACACTTACCAGAAGAAAAAGCTTGCTGGTAGTGGACAGTGGAGAATAACTGAAACAATGAAATTTGCTTGGAGTCAGATCTAAATCCGGAAGGAAAATGTAGTCATATGACACTCCAACCTGTACTGGCATTTTACATTGGGTCACATTTGTCTTGTGCAGTTTATCTTTTGACACGAAAAGATTGATTCTGTAAGTATACATATAATTTAAATCTGACACATGCTTAAATAAATTTTGTTGTAGGAAAGATTTTTTGTTTTTAGAGCATTGTTTTTAGTATTCTGCTTTTCTGTTCTATTCTTTTTCCTTCTTCTACTGTTTGTTTTTAATGGTTTTGTAAACCATTGTGAAAGACCTTTTAGCCAGGAAAATGGTATATAAATGTAAGTAAATAAATATATTAAAATTAAAAAATAATGAAGGGGTCTGTCTTTAAATCATGAATGATCATGGCTCTTTCACTTTGACTGGCAGGGTAACATTTATATACAGGGTGAGGCAAAACAAAAAAGTAAACCCTAGAGTTTTTTTTTACCGTTTTCTCAGCAACTGCTTTTAATTTCAATGAGAAATTTTATTTTCTGATTTACTCATCATACATACAGTAGTATTATTAAACAAAATGTAATTATCTTAAGCTATGTTGATGTTACTGACATTTTAACATTACTACCTAGCGATTTTTGTGCGTTAAAAATGTTTGAGCTAAAACAAGTAAAATGACATCATCGAAATGATACAATTAACAATGTGTCAGAATTTCACAGTCACTGTGAATGCTCAAAGTGTCCACCCCCAGCTTTAACAATCAGTCCCTTTGGAAAGTTCTTCTCCCGAGGTCCCTGTGACAGGCTGTCCCAGATCATCTGTAGTGCTTTGGGTGGAGCTTGTGATAGGTCTCAACATTGCTCCCCAGAAAAAAGTCTGCATCACCGTGACATCATTAAAAGAAAGCTGGCATCCCATGTTTTTTTTTTTTTTTTTTAAATAATGGTAATTTTACAGTGCAAACATTTTTGAATGTGCAAGAATTGCTGGGTGGTCACATCAAAAAGTCTTTATTTTTGCCATAATTAAAGTTAATCTCATTCCAGTCCACATAAACATAAAATAAAACTAAAATTTCACAGCAAAAATCTCTAGGGGGTTACTGTTTTTGTTTTGGTTTTTTTTGCCTTACCCTGTACAGTTGGTGGATTTTTCTATCCTGTGCCCAGGTGACAGTCAATATCGCTGCCACTAACAGTACTTCTCATTTTTATACTGTTACCGGACATGTCATGCCATACAATGCAGCTGAATACTCAGGTATGATAAATGTCTTCCCCCAAGGAGTTTAGGGGCTGATGCAGTAGCTGCATTAAATGACAGTGCAGCAGTTTACGCTTGGTTTTCCGGCTGCTCTTACTCTCGATGCAGGAAGAAAGATTAGTGTGGGGAAATCAGCTTAAAACCACTCCATGAAAGGGTAGTGCAGTGGGCATGCAAAACACATGTGCATATTAAATGCAAATGTGCATATTAAATTGTTCCCAGAGTAAAAAAAACTGCACTTGTACCTAGCACAGTTTTTTTTATTTATCTTGTAGTGCTGAATCATTATCCAGCTCATTTTCGAAAGTGATCGCCGGCCATCTTCCGACACAAATCGGGAGATGGCCGGCGATCTCGCAAAAGCTGCCAAATCGGTATAATCGAAAGCCGCTATTTTGACACCATCATCGCTTTCCTGTCGCAGAGCCGGCAAAAGTTCAAGGGGCGTGTTGGCAGTGACGCGAAGGCGGGACATGGGCGGGCATGGGCGGGGTTACGAAATGGCCGGCTTTAGCCCATAATGGGGAAAAAAACCTGGCGATGAAGAGCATTTGGCCGCTTTTACTTGGTCCCTTTTTTTCAGGTCCAAGTTTCAAAAAGGTGGCCGAACTGACCACATGACCACCGGAAGGAATCGGGAATGACCTCTCCGTACTCCTCCAGTGGTCACAACCCAGCATAAAAAACAGGTTACAGTTTGCCAGCCTCTATGCCAGCCTCAAATGCCGTACCCACCTCCATGACAGCAGAATGTGTTCTGTCCTCCGACAGCCTTTGCCTGCTTGTGATGTGGCTCTGGGGTGAGTGTGGCACCTTTTCTGTTATTTGCACTGCAGAATCATATCAGCAATGCATTGTGGTGGGTATAGGTATTGGTAGTTGGTAGGCTCTGCTTCTCCCCCTGCTAACTGGGTCAGCGTGTGCCCTGTTTTGTTTCCTGTTGTAGTCCATGCGGTAGTGGCCATTTTTGTAAGACAGTTTTAGAACCCTTTCCTGTGTTACCTACGTCAGAGAACGTAGTTCTAACCTTGAATGGTGCTGAAAGAGAGCATTGTACACCATTGTGCCAGCTCTGACCTACTGCTAATCATAGTACCAGGGGACTCTTTGCCAGTGGGGCACAACCTCTGATCTGCAGTTAACTGTGAGTAAACGTGGTTATTTCAAGAAAGGACTTTTTCAGAGAGATTAGTCTTCAGGTGTGAACTGGTGTGCCAAAGTTATACAGCAGCAATAAGTCCTAGAGGCTGTATGCAGGTCCCTGGAGCAGTTTTAGTGAGTGCAATACATTTGTGGGTAGTGGGTTTTGGGGGGGGGATTGGGGGCTCAGCTCCCAAAGTAAGGGAGCTATGCATGTGGGAGCTTTTCTGAAGTCCACCGCAGTGACCCCTAGGGAGCCCGGTTGGTGTCCTGGCATGTCAGGGGGGTCAGTGCACTAAAAATGCTGGCTCCTCCCATGGCCAAATGCCTTGAATTTGGCCGCGATTTGAGTTGGCCGACATAACTTTCCATTATCGCTAAAAAACGAAGCCGGCCACCTCAAACCCCGGCCAAATCCATTGCATTTGGCTGGCCGGAACCGTATTATCAAAACAAAAGATGGCCGGCCATCTTTTTTGAAAATATGGGTCTGGCCAGCTGTTTGCGGCGCCGCCAAAATACATCGCCGGCCATGTATTTCGCCAGCGCCGTTCGATTATTCCCCTCTATGCTAGCTTGGCACTTCACCTCAAATCATCAAACATCACAAAGGCCCCTGGGAACACCCCCACACTCCAACCCCAAAAAACGACCCTGGGGGGCTCAAGTAGGCCTCTTGGATTCCTGATCCCTTACCCCCAAAATGTCCCTAGTGACCTGTGGGTGCCCAAAGATCCCACACACCCTGACCCCCTAAATGATCCTGTTGGCCCATGTAAGCCCCCTTCTTGATCCCTCCAGACATGCCATGCCCTGACTCCCTTTCCCTGCTCACGTCTAAGTTGAGAGACAGGAGTAATGGCCATTCTCTCCTACCTCTGTGCCATCTTGAAAAATGGCAGTGCCTAACCCTGTGCAGTGTATCCCAGGAGTCACCGTGTGGGATCAGTCTGCCAAATAAGGCAAATAAGGCAGGTGAGCAGTGACGGAGATCTGGGAGGTGGGCCTACTTGTACTACCAGGAACATTTTTTGGGATAAGGGTGGGGGGTCAGAGGGGTTTGCTTGAGGCCCATTATATTTGGAGGGAGAGGAGATGCAAAGACCATCAGGGAAATTATTTGAGATGGCGTGTGAGGTGTTAGGAGTCCAAGGGCTATAGGCGACTATGGATGCTATAAGGGTTAGGGAGTTCGAAGAATTGTGGGTGTCGGGAGTGTCTAGGGTGGTGTGGATCGAGGAGTTGAAGTGAAGTTCATTGATGAATGTCAGATTTGTGCTACTGTCAACTGGAGATCTTCCACAAGACATCCACTTGACACTAGTGCAGACCTGTATGTACATATGTCTGGTGTGTTCTCCCATGTTAATGCAAATTTTTTGCTCAGGCCTTATTTCATAATTTTGTAGTCACATGGTAGCTATATTTTTCCATTTGGCTTGCATTAGGAAGCATGCGCTAAATGTTAGTACTAGGCTCTAACATAAGCATACTGCATCATCCTCTAATCGGGTACCTGAGACAACAGAAGGTGAAAAGACCCTTTTACTTACGTGCAATAAAAAATTGCAGTTATTGCAAAAATGAACATACAGTAACTGTAAAACTCCTGTGGCAACTACTTTGCATATACCCAGCAACTTCCTATACAGTAACCACAGAGAAGGAAAAAACAAATTCTGTAATCTTAGCACCTAAATGTAAGTGTGATTACAAAATACTAGCGCATATGAGAATGAAAGTCACATTAGTGTGGGTAAGTGATATGTGTGCGCAGAGCGGTATTCTAAAATGTGAGCGCTCAAGTCGCATGGGGGAAATTCCATATTTGGGGGCCCTTTTACTAAAGGGTTGGCATTCAGCAAGTTGGAACTACCGTCAGGTTACCACAGGAGCCCGGTGGTAGTTCCCACCCCCCAGCATGCGCCATTTCTCACACTACAAAAATATTTTCTATTTTTGTAGCACTGGTGCTTATCTAGCAGTAATCGGGCAGCGCTGCATGCTGCCCAGTTACGACCAGGTTAGTGCGGGAGCCCTTTCCACCACCTCAATGGGTGGCGGTAAGTGCTTCCCCCCAAAATGGCCGTGTGGCAAGTGATTCACTTACTGCACGAATTGCCCAAACAACAATGAACTGTTCCACAAAGTTTAGTGAGACTAAAAATCGGGAAACCGTACACATCCAATTAACAATTTAATCAAGTGACAACAGAAACTGTTCTTCAAACAGGAAACACTTTTTGTCAAGAACTTTTTTTATATTTAAGGAACTTTTTTATTGGTTTAAAAAGAAGAGGAAAAAAGCCTCAGCAGCCAAAGGTAATTGTTATTGGCTGGGCATAACCCACTTGATTTTTCAAAAGCCACGGCTCCTTCTGACTAAGACTAATCCTCAGATAAAAAACTTCCAAAATATTTTCAGTTCAATTTTGCTTATTTAATTCAGTCACAAACTTTTCTCTAACTTGCCAAATACTGTCACACCGCATGAATGAGAGAAACACTTGACTTCAGCTTCCAATCGTCAACTTCAAGGTTGGGCCGGCGGTAGTCCAGGATAGTGTATGGTAAGCCCACATTGAGCTTACCATCACTTTGTAAAAGGGCACCTTAATGTGCAACGTAGTCTACTAAAGGGCACTGGGAAATAGGCTAGCGCATGCAAATGCAGGACTTTACCATGCGCTGAAGGCTTTATTCTATAAAGGTACATAAGTACATAAATATTTCCATACTGGGACAGACCAAAAGTCCATCAAGCCCAGCATCCTGTTTCCAACAGTGGCCAATCCAGGTCACAAATACCTGGCAATATCCCCAAAAAAGCACAAAATATTTTATGCTGCTTATTCCAGAAATATTTTCCCCAAGTCCAATTTAATAACGGTCTATGGACTTTTCCTTTAGGAAGCCGTCCAAAACTTTTTAAAACTCTGCTAAGCTAAACGCCTTTACCACATTTTCTGGCAACAAATTCCAGAGTTGAATTACACGTTGAGTGAAGAAACTTTTTCTCTGATTTGTTTTAAATTTACTACTTTGCAGCTTCATCACATGCCACCTAGTCCTAGTATTTTTGGAAAGCATAAACAGATGCTTCACGCCCACCTGTTCCACTCCACTCATTATTTTATAGACCTCTATCATATCTCCCCTCAGCCGTCTTTTCTCCAAGCTGAAGAGCCCCAGCCACTTTAACCTTTCCTCATAGGGAAGTCGTCCCATTCCCTTTATCATTTTAGTCGCCCTTCTCTGCACCTTTTCTAATTTGACTATATCCTTTTTGAGATGCGGGGACCAGAATTGAACACAATATTTGAGGTGCGGTCGCACCATGGAGTGATACAGAGGCATTATAACATCCTCATTTTTGTTTTCCATTCCTTTCCTAATAATACCTAACATTCTATTTGCTTTCTTAGCCACAGCAGCACACTGAGCAGAAGGTTTCAACGTATCATCGATGACGACACCTAGATCCCTTTCTTGATCGGTGACTTCTAACATTGAACCTTGCATGACGTAGCTATAATTCGGGTTCCTCTTTCCCACATGCATCACTTTGCACTTGCTCACATTAAACGTCATCTGCCATTTAGACGCCCAGTCTCCCAGTCTCGTAAGGTCCTCTTGTATTTTTTCACAATCCTTATGAGCATAATCTATGCACCTACATTTATACTCCTAATTTAGGGCCTATTATGCTCATAGATTTAACATACATTTAGGAGCATACATTTATGAGTGTAAATTTAGGAGCATAAATTGTGCTCATAAATTTAGGAGTGTAAATTTAGGAACATAACCTTTATAGAATAAGGTCCTAAACCATTTCCAGCACACCCAGGAAATAGGGCTGTGACCTAATATATATATATATCTATATATAAATAACTCACACTTAGCATGTACAGAAATGTTTCCAAAAAACACTTTAACACGTTTTGTGGTAAGTGTTTTCTTGCACTGTAAACGCATTCCCCTGGATTCTGTACAGTGTACCTAGAGATCAGTACCAAAATCGGCACGGATTCTATAACAATGCACGTAATTTAACAAGCTTAACAAGCTATTGAGCACTGATAACAGCATTTAACAAGGAATAATGAGCACTAATTGGCACTAATTAGAATTTAGGCACACAACTCACTATTCGTATTCTGTAATAACGTGCACCAAACTTCTAACGTGCACAGGCAAAAAGGGGTGTGGTTATGGGCGGGGAAATGGGCATTTCGTGGACATTCTGAAACTTACGTGCCTAGTTATAAAATATGGCCCAGTGTGCCTAAATCCACGTGCTGGGATTTACACCATGTTTTGATTGGTATAAATGGATCCGCGTAGATTTAGGCACTGAAATATCAACTAAGCTTATTCTATAATCGGTGCCTAAATCTAGGCACCGATTATAGAATACGCTTAGTCAGCACTGATTTCAGCGCTGATATTTTTAGGTGTCATATATAGAATCTCCCCCATTAGGGCTTAATGCTCTTTAGTAGACACATCCTTTAGTGTCCATTAAATGTTAAGCAATGGTGGTATGGGTCACTGTAGTTGTGCACTAACAGTTCACACTAATTGGTGCATTTAATGTGCCTAACCATTTTAACAAAAGGTACACAAATTGGTTTGGCCAAATATACAAGTACCAGTGGAAGAAGTACAGTAAGATCATAAGAACATAAACATTGCCAAACTGGGGCAGACAGAAGGTCCTTCAAGCCCAGTATTCTATTTCCAACAGTATCCAATCCAGGTAATAAGTGCTCGGCAGGATTCCAGAACAGTAAAACAGATTTTATGCTGCTTATCCTAGAAACAAGCAGAGGATTTAACCAAGTCCATCTTAATAATGGCTTCTTTTAGGAAACTATTCAAACCTTTTTTTAAACCCTGCTAAGCTAACTGCTTTTACCACATTCTCTGGCAACGAATAACAGAGTTTAATTACACATTGAGTAAAGAAATATTTTCTCTTGTTTGTTTTACATTTACAACTTAGTAGCTTCATTGCATGCCCCCTAGTCCTTGTATTTTTGGAATGAGTTCAATAAAGATTCACGTCTACCAATTCCACTCCACTCAGTGTTTTATAGACCTCTATCATATCTCCCCACAGCCATCTCTTCTCCAAGCTGAAGAGCCCTAGCCACTTTAGCCTTTCCTCGTCCTCTTTATCATTTTTGTCACCCTTCTCTGCACCTTTCTGATTTGAACCTTGGTGTTCCAATGCACGATCTAAACACATTTTTTATTCACCCAGACATCTTTGCTAGATGAACATTTATCAGAGGGCTGCATTATTAGAGTAAGAGGCAACACATTCTCTGATCTTTTCAGAATCCTTCTTTCCTTCTCAGTTGAAAATGGCCAGGAGCACTTTAAATCTTAGATTAAAAGGCATTCCCAAATCTGGAAAGAAAAGGTAGCCTGTTCTGACAATCCAGCCTGTAATGAGATTTTAAAATGGCTCTAGAATTTATTCCTCCATTCAGTTCATTCTGTGCTGCTTTAATCTGACTTGCACAGGTTAACCTTTTGGCGTAGAAAGAGCCATCATGTTGAAATAGCTTAAAAAATAAAATCCATGCAAAAGAAGCTGGCTGAATAATCTGATGCATCCTTTAAGAATATGTAGTAATGATGTGGAGGGTTTACTGTACCTTGTGACAACTCTCGTAAATGTTTAACTGTGTCTTAGGATGCATGGAAAGAGAAGTGGGGTCAAAAAGAAGCAGAGAAAAAAAAGGAGGGGGGAGGAAAGGGAAAGGGAAGGAGAGAAAGCATTCCATGAAGATCGTGTTACACTTCATTAGCTCAAAATAAAAAATTATCTAAGTGGCATTGTACAGGAGCTTCTCAACCCACATAGACCCCTTTTTCAGATGTGTCAAGAAGGATCAACGCAATGGAGCTTAATAGAGGTAGAAATTCCTAATAAATTCCTAATAAAAATGCACAAGAATATGGAGAATGGCAATAATCAAGGCCCTTTCTTTTGGTAAAAGTACATTTTACCCAACCTGTCTTGATAATTTTATCCATGGGCCCTGGTGCTGATATTAAAGGCAGAGAAAGGAAGAAAATGTGAAGGTTTGATTATTTAATGCTAGGTGTATTGTTTCCAATCAAAACAATTACCCACAGAGAAAGCAGGTGCAGTCTCTGATGGTAATTGCTTTGATTATTGCTGCAAACTCCGCAGGGTAAAAGGACCTGCAGAGTGTGCACCAACATGGGCGCTTTCAATTATTGCCCCCGGAATGTTGGGCAAAACATGAAATTCCAGGTTAGGTTACACTAGTATGCCAGATCAATTTGTTACCTATAATAATGATGAACTTCTAGGAACTTCAGTAGATTTCTTTCTGTTTTTTTGATTCCCCACATTATTCCTCTGTGCCTGCACTGGATAGGTAAATCAAACGCATCATGGAAGCAATTCTGTGATGGGGCATTTACATTTCTGTGCAAATGTAGAGAATACTGACACCGACAAAAGCTCCAAAAGAACAAAGACTAGGGGACACTTCCTCAAGTTACATGGAAATACTTTTAAAACAAATAGGAGGAAATATTTTTTCACTCAACAAATAGTTAAGCTCTGGAACTCTTTGCCAGAGGAGGTGGTAACAGCGGTTAGCATATCTGGGTTTAAAAAAGGTTTGGACAAATTCCTGGAGGAAAAGTCCATAGTCTGCTATTGAGACAGACATGGGAAGCAACTGCTTACCCTGGGATTTCTAGTATGGAGTATTGCCACAATTTGGGTTTCTGCCAGGTACTTGTGACCTGGCTTGGTCACTGTTTGGAAAACAGGATACTGGGCTAGATGAGCCATTGGTCTGAGCCAGTATGGCTACTCCTTATATTCTTATGTTCTTATGATATGCATGTAAATGTCAATGTTTCCCCTAAGTGCTATTTTGTAAGGGTTGTGTCTAAGTAGCATGACATCTAAAAGCAAAGGGTGGAGTATGTGCAGGGCTGCCACTTACACACACATTTTACAGTAAATAATGTGTACTTTTGCCACATTTGGGCACTTGCAGTCTATAGTTGGTGTAATTGTGAGCACCTGGATTTTAGATGCCCAGATGGCATCATAGAACAGGCTCTCACCCCATGGCATTAGGATGTCCACACAGAGGTGCCCACTTAAGAATCCTTTTCTCATATCAGCAGTGTACATAGAATACAGGAAGGACTGGGATATACCTTTGCATGGCTGATACAGAGATGCTTTGTATAACTTTTCCTAAGCTGTATGTCCTGCTGTGTTTAACACTATTTTTTTTTTTTTAATTTAATGCTTGTCTTGCTGTGGACTAGAACTCATTACATTACAGATTGACAAGGCTTCTGTTCAAAATGTTGCTTTTTCTACTGCTCAGCTAACCCTTAGATTTCCTGTACTTTTTTTTCAGGCTGGGGGTCATATCAAATATTGTACCTTTAAAAAAAATTGTACTTGAAACTATTGATTTCTGCTGTGCTGAAGCCCCTGACATTCTGGAGCAATGAATATATTGCTTTGGAACCTGTCTGCCTTCCCAGGCTTCTCCTCCACGCAGGAGAGTCTCTAAGGATGACATTAAAGATATTGTAGTTCCCACTTTTCGACTCTGGGATATCAGTGAGAACCTCTTGTGTAAAGGATAATTATCAGCGCCGCTGTTACCTCTACTATGTGTGTAATTACATGCTCGATTTTGTGGGCTCTAGGCTGTGCAATTTTAAATTATACAATAACATCAGATTCTCCTCTCTTCTCCTTTTTCTGACCACCTTCATGTTTGAATGAAATATAAAAAAAAGAGTTTTTTTTCCTTATGTCCCTATGACCAGGATTAGAGATTTACTGTGTAAGCTTAACAAACACTCGAAAACTAGAATGTCCACCAAAGGCATAGGAATTACTTTTGAATAGATGAATATTTGGTTTATTTAAATCTTTGTGTGAAAGACACTAATATTAGGAGATTTTTCTACTATTTTATGGGGTCCTTTTACCAAGCTGCACTAAAAAGTGGACGGTGCTGATGTTAGTACATGGGTTTTCGGCATGCTGTGATCACTTTTAGTCCCCCTTTTACAAAGCCGCGCTAAAGGTTGCCAGTGCAGTAATGTTGACACATCCCATTCACTTTGAATGGACTGTATCAGCATTGCCACGTGGCAGCTGCTAGTGTGGCTTTGTAAAAGGGGGTCTTAGCGCAGTGATAAAATGGCCATCTCACCATGGGGGTCTTTTACTAAAGATTAGCTCGAGTTATCTGCAGCAGGGCCCATTTTATTCCTATGGGCCCTGCTGCAAATAACTCAAGTTAATCTTTAGTAAAAAAAACCTCCCATATTTTTTTGTAATGGCCGTGCACTAATTTCCCCATTAATACGTGGCCATTACCACGGAAGCCCTTACCGCCACCTATTTAGAAGGTGGTAAGGACTTCAGTGCTACTCCTACGCTAATCGGGTAGTGTGCAGTAATGCGCCCACACTACCTGATTAGCGCAGGCGTGCCTACTTTCTGCCCATGGGCATGCCTCCTGCACTGGAAAATAAAAAACATTTTCCAGCAGGGGGATTAGCATACGCTGAGTGGGAAACTACTCAGCACATCCCGCAGCAGTGACCTTTTAGTGTGTGTTAAACCTACCGTGCCTTAGTAAAAGGGCCCCTATGTAAGGCTTGAGGCCCTTTCCGCAAATATACCTCACTGAAATATCCAACATCAACACTTTTTGCTGATAATCATTTTGATAACTCAATATTTATTCATGTTTTTTCCAGAAATCATAAAAGGCATACAACTCAAAAATGAGCTCAACCTGACAAGAAATGGAGCAATCACATGAAACATAACACCCATCAGCTCCAAAATTCAGTAATGACCTGTGATTCTACTGGGTTGTGCACTTATGGAAATAATCCTTGTGAGGTGCTCCAGAGAAGGAAGCTATGGGAAAAAGGCCAAGGAATACAATGAACAGCAGAATGGATCACAACACAGAAAGAGCATTGTGATTTTATTATGGGAGAGTAAATCCACTTGCAACATTTGATCATGATGAGGCCCTTTTACTAAGCTGCTTTAGGTGCTAACATGCACCATGTCCTGCGGTAAGTGCCAATTTAGCAAACACTAATCCATGCACTAAAAAAATTCTGGTTTTTTTGGGAGGGGAAGTGTCAGGGGGGCGTTCCTGCACTATTCAGTTGTTTTTTTTAACCAAGAAGCATTCGGGCTTTTGGTCCAGATGATGATATTCCTGCAACCGGACTATTATAACATTTTAAATCCAGGATTACCTTCTAAATATTTGAGGAAACTTCAACTCATTCAAAATTCTGCAGTCAGATTCATTTTAAGACTACATAACCTTTCCAGAGTTTCGGGATATATTACGAAATTACATTGGCTCCCGGTTAATGATCGTATATCATTTAAAGCAATTTGTTTCCTATTTGAGATAGTTTACGGTTCTACTTCTCAGCTTCTGATAATTATGGTCTCCAAGACATTGTTTGACTTTTCTTCTCGCTTGCGCAATCAGGGGGTCTTTAGCATTTTTAGTGCACATTAATGATTAGTACGTGCTAAATGCTAGAGACGCCCATAGAAATATATGGATGTCTCTAACATTTAGCATATGCTTATTTTTAGTGCACTTTTGTAAAAGGACCCCTCAGTTAATTTTTTGTCCTTCTGCTTTTAGAAAAATGCGCTTCTCAAAAACAGTTAATACTATATTTTCAGCTGCTGTAGTTCCATTATGGAACTCCTTTCCCTTACAGGTTAGGATTGAACTAAATTATTTAAAGTTTTGTAAAAAATTGAAAACACATTTGTTTGATCTGCTATAATATTTATAATACTGATTTGGTGCAATGTTGAGCTCATTTGCTGCCATTTTGTTTTCTGCATGTAAATGATTCACTATTGCTGGGTTGTTTTTTTTTTTTGAGGGGGTCTTTTACTAAGGCTTAGCTCAAGTTATCTGCAGCAGGGCCCATTTTATTCCGATGGGCCCTGCTGCAACTAATATGAGCTAAGCTTTAGTAAAAGACCCCCTGAATGTTTTAACCTTGTATAGCATGTTGAACTCTATATAGGGGAAATAGCAGTTAAGAAGAATCACACTGACATTGACAAAACACAGTAAATATTGTGATTAGGAACTATGATGTATTAGTGAAATACTGCAGAAAAATTGTTGAAGAAAATGATCCTATTCACAAATTCCACTACTACTGCTAACCATTTCTATAGCGCTACTAGATGTATGCAGTGATGTACACATTATATGCAGGTGCTTTTGTGCCTGGGGAAATGGAGAATTGGGTGACATGCCCAGGGTCACAAGGAAATGTAGTGGGAATTGAGCCCAGGTTGCCAGGATCAAGGCCCACTGCACTGGCCATTGGGCTACTCCCCCCCCCCCCCCCCCCCAGCTTCGCAGATAGCTTGGGGAGGTAAAAAAAAAAAAAAGCCCTACTCTTTTTCAACTGTTGGGCTATTTTCGGCACTCACTCGAAAAAATTTTTTGCATACAGCAGGTCGCTCCTTAGAGGGAACACTTCCCATGCCTCTCCCATTCCCCTCCCATTGCCACACCCCCTTTTGAGATCCATATGGTCCGATTTACGAGTATTGCTTTATAGAATATGCTTAGTGAGCTATGCACATAAATCCTAATTAGTGCGAATTAGTATCGATAATTGCTTGTTAGCATCCAATTATTGGTGCTGATTGGCTTTTTACCCAATTAAGTTCCACGCACAAATTGACTATGCATGCTGATTTGCACGCAGAACTCTAGTTACTATATACAGAGTCTGGGGCTAGTGCATTAGGATTATCGCACACTAATTGGATAACACTGGGTTAACACGGGAGCACGTAGCACCACCTTAATAGAAGATGGTAAGTACTTCCATGTTATTGTTTTGCAGGTGCTGCACACTAATGGGCTACAAAAAGAAAAAAAAGAAAAAGCCCAACTTTAATGCCGCAGTAAACCTGGACTTAGTGTGTGGGAAAGATCGGTGTTAGAACTCACGAAGACCAAATTTCACTGCACCTTAGTAAAAGGGTCCCTTAGTGCAGTGTTTCCCAAGTCGGTCCTGGAGTAACCCCTTGCCAGTCAGGTTTTCAGGATATCCGCAATGAATATGCATGAAATTTATTTGCATATACTGCCTCCATTCTAAGCAAATCTATTTCATGCATATTCATTGTGGATATCCTAAAAACCTGACTAACAAGGGGGTACTCCAGGGCCGACTTGGGAAACACTGCCTTAGTGTGCAACCCACATACAGCTGGATTCTATATAGGGCGTGCAAATTTCTATGCACAAAATTGTGTGCTATGTTTTGGGTGCTAAGAATCAATTATTGGCATTAATTGGCAACAACTTGGATTTGCACATGCATCTTGCTTGCCCTATTCTATATAGATCTGCATGCAAATCTTATAGTGTGCAATTTAAAAGGGGGCATGGCCATAAGAGGAGCCGGGGTGGGTCAGAGGCATTCACTAAAGATGCTCGCAGTATAGCTGAAAACCGGGGATCCCCGCTTAACTTACGTGCCGAGATTTACACTAGGTTTCTTTTTTTTTATCATTTTACTTAATTACATTCATATTTATCACATAAATGTAAGGGAAAACAGAAATTGATATTAAAAAAGAAAACATTTTCTCCCACCAATATATGTTATATAATCGTCCACAACTGGGAGATCCAAGATCAGGAAAACAATCTCAAAGAAAATAAGAAAAACTCAAAATGGTTAATCTTACAATTCACTTTTTTTGAGGGAGGAAGGTTAATCGGTAATTGCAGCCGGTACAGTGGTAACTAAAAGAAGTTGATGTAAATTCTTGCAGCCAAAGTTGGATGCAGATCCTGGCACAATGTGCTATTCTATAAAATGTCCTGATCCTGGAATGTCCATTATAGAATACCATTCAGCACAGATTCTTTTTGCGCACCAGTTACTGAATTCAGTCCATAGAACACATCTGCAAGGGGGTATGGAAGTGGGTGGAGAATCGGCAGGTCCCATATTGATGTAACTTATAGAATACTAAAAGTTACATGTTAAGTGCAACATTTCCTCACTCACATTTTTTTTTATTTTGTTAGATTTGTACCCTGCGCTTTCCCACTCATGGCAGGCTCAATGCGGCTTACATGGGGCAATGGAGGGTTAAGTGACTTGCCCAGAGTCACAAGGAGCTGCCTGTGCCTGAAATGGGAATTGAACTCAGTTCCTCAGTTCCCCAGGACCAAAGTCCACCACCCTAACCACTAGGCCACTCCATCAGTCTTACCTGTTAAACAAAGTGTTAATGCCTAAATTTTGGCATGCAAATGCAGACTTATCTTATTCTATAATGGAATCTGGGTACTCAGATGCCATTATAGAATTCACACTCTGCATTTTGGCACTGAAATTTGGGTGGTCTTTATAGAATTGCCACCATAGGGCTAGATTCTATATATGGCACCTGAAATATCTGCGTGGAAAAGAAATACTCCTAGATGTATTCTCTAAAGTGCACCTAAATTTTATAGAATTAGCATAAAGTTCTGCACGGTGTATAGAATACGCCGAGCAGCTCTCTACGCGATCAAATTTAGTTGTATCCATTTAGGCCACGTTTTACTTGGTGTAAATCCCACCGTCTAATTTAGACACAGAGCGGATGTATTCTGTAATAACGCCCACACCCCGCCCATGCCCACAGCCCTTTTACAATTATGTGATTTAGAATTTAGGCGCTCCACATTACAAAATACACTTAGTGAGTTTCGCGCATAAACCTCAATTAATACCAATTGGTGCTGATAATCGTTTGTTAACATCCAATTAACAATGCTGATTAACTTGTTAATTAATTAAGTTATGCACATTGTTATGGAATACGCTTTGATTTCTGCAAGGAAATCTCAGTGCGATATATAAAATCCGGGGGGGGGGATAGTGTTTTTAAATATTGTGCAGAGAATTTATTTTCTTGCAGAATTTTCCTAGGAATAATAATTGCCTTTGCAGCAATAATTGAAACCCAGGAAGACAGCTCTACACTAAAACTGCAGTACTTTTCCAGAAGTTCTTGCTTTCGTACAGAACATTTCAAAATCCTGGTGTATTCTCTCCTGAGGAAGTAACTACTCTTCTGAGACCATCTTGCATAAGCAGATATTTGAAGGAGAATAGCTGTTAATTCCGTCTGTATTCATGTGGGTTATGAAAAGCAATAATGCCAGAACAGCACAATCAAATTAAAGCCCTTGTCCATTGCCATGATTTTATACAGCTCTGATAGGCAAACTAGCCCATGTGGAGGGAACCATTTTGTATGGGACTGATATCATTACTACTACTAATAATTTCTATAGTGCTACTAAACATTATCACCCCACTCCTTGCTTTTCACTCATGTTGCTCTATTTTCCTGTATATGCTACAGACCCACACAAAGGGGAAGAAAATATTCAAGAGAAGAATACTGGCTGAAATGCATCGAGGGGTGCTTCCCCCAAATGTTGTAGGTGCTAATGCTGAATTGGTCCCCCTATCTCCACTGCCAATATTCCTTCCTTCCTTCCCTTCTCCCCCCCCCCCCCCACCTGTAACCAAGCTGATGCAGAGATGTCCTGCGAGTCACACAACTGACATCATTGCTCGACAAAATGGCTCTTTGAAACTTCTATGGACACCTACTCCTAGATACCTTTTTTCTTCTGAGGTGAGCTTGAACAACTCAATACGACTCTGCCCCATCCTTTCTCACTACCCCTTGCTGTCCTACCAAGATTGTAGTTCTACCCTTCTTACACTATTTTTTGTTTTAGAGTCTCTACCTCCTTTTTTCCTCTCTATTTAGACTGTAAGCTGCCTAGATGCTTTTTGGTGATGGGTGGGATAGTAAATCTATAATCTATAATAACAATAAACTTGAAACCTGAAAATTCACTGGGGTGTATGTTAGTTTTGCATGAGGTCTTGAAATTGGGAAACAGTTTTAATGTGATTGGATACTTACCTTGCTCTCACCCTTCATAACTAAAGCAAATCTAAAGTGATTACAGACACTTCAGAATACTGTAGCTCACATTATTTGCCGAGCTTCTAAATACGATAGGGCCACTCTCTCGTTCAGCTCTTACATTGGCTTCCTATAGAATATAGATTTAAATTCAAGGTTCTCACTCTGACACACAAGGCTCTTCATACTCCTTTTGGCGTCTTTGACTATTCTATATACACCAGCTCGTACTCTTCAGTCACTTACTGATAATAGATTGGTCTTACCACCCCCTTCTAGGGCTCGTTGGGAATCCACACGTGCATGAGCTTTTTTTCTCCAGCTTTGTGAAATTCACTGCCTCAACCTATTCAATTAGAAAGATCTTGCTCTCTCTTTCTCACTGCTTTAAAAGTCTACTTCTTTCAATTAGGGGAACGTTAGAATATGTCTTTTATGATATATTTTGGGTTATGTTGCTTGATTTTATTTTGAGTGAATGATCTATGTTTCTCGTATGAATGGAATGTTTGTTTTCTTTCCTATAATTTTATGGAGTTCTTCTAGATAGTATTTTTTTTATATTACACATTGTATATTGTAAACCAATCTGGCTTGCTTTGCAAATAGAGACGGTTTAGGAAAAATAATCTAATATAATAAAACGCACCCTCAACGTTCTGAGGACAACGTTCTGTGAAGCCTTGAAGCCTGAAGCCTGAAGCCTTGAAGCCTGAAGCCTGAAGCCTTGAAGCCATCTGACGTCACTCCCAGGCTGAGGCTGAAGGGTTCGTGGATTCGTGGTGTGAAGCCTTCAAGCCAGCCAGCCGTCTCTGCCCCGCCCTCGCGACAAAACAAACAAATCCGGAAGCGAAACGTCAGGGAAGGAGGCGGCGCTCCCGACGTCTAGCCTTCCCTTCGCTGTGTTCCACCTTCAAAACAAGGCGGAACACAGCGAAGGGAAAGCTAGACGTCGGGAGCGCCGCCTCCTTCCCTGACGCTTCGCTGCACGAACCGCCACGGAGGTAAAGTTAAAAAGAATATAAAAAAAAAAAAGGATGCATGGATGCGAAGGGGTGGGGGGGCATGGATGCGAGGGGGGGGCATGGATGCGAGGCATGGATGCGAAGGGGGGGGGGAGATGAGGGCGGGCCAGGCTGGGACATGGGAGAGAGCGTAGCATGGATGCGAGGGGGGGGGGTCATGGAAGGGCGAGAGGGGACTTGCTGGAAAAGGATGAATGGAGGCGGCAGGGGACAGAGGAGCATGGATGGGTATGGATTAGGAGGGCAGAGCACAGGGAGAGAGGGGAATTACTGGAAATGGATGAATGGAGGGGGCAGGGGACAGAGGAGCATGGATGGGCATGGATTGGGAGGGCAGGACTCAGGGAGAGAGGGAAATTGCTGGATAGGGAAAAATGGAGGGGCCAGGTGACAGATGAGCATGGATGGGCATGGATTGGAAGGGCAGGACTCAGGGAGAGGGGAATTGCTGGATAGGGATGAATGGAGGGGACAGATGGGCATGGATGGATATGGATTGCAGAGCAGGCCTTAGGCAGAGAGGGGAAATGCTGGATAGGGAAAAATGGAGGGGCCAGGTGACAGAGGAGCATGGATGGGCATGGATTGGAAGGGCAGGACTCAGGGAGAGGGGAAT
This sequence comes from Microcaecilia unicolor, assembly GCF_901765095.1. Classification (NCBI taxonomy): domain Eukaryota; kingdom Metazoa; phylum Chordata; class Amphibia; order Gymnophiona; family Siphonopidae; genus Microcaecilia; species Microcaecilia unicolor. The sequence continues at coordinate 309,963,598 of NC_044034.1, read as the reverse complement.
TGCTGGATAGGGATGAATGGAGGGGACAGATGGGCATGGATGGATATGGATTGCAGAGCAGGCCTCAGGCAGAGAGGGGACATGCTGGATAGGGAAAAATGGAGGGGCCAGGTGACAGATGAGCATGGATGGGCATGGATTGGAAGGGCAGGACTCAGGGAGAGGGTAATTGCTGGATAGGGATGAATGGAGGGGACAGATGGGCATGGATGGATATGGATTGCAGAGCAGGCCTCAGGCAGAGAGGGGAAATGCTGGATAGGGATGAATGGAGGGGGCAGGTGACAGACAAACATGGATGGCCATGGATTGGGAGGGCAGGGCTCAGGGACAGAGGGGAATTGCTGGAAAAGGATGAATGGAGGGGGCAGGGGACAGATGGCCATGGATTGGGAGGGCACGGCTCACACTCTCTCTCTCATATACAATGTCTTTCTGACTCTCACTCTCACACACTCTGTCTCACACTGTATCACATTCACTCTCTATGTGCCACACAGTCACTCACACACTCGCTTGGTCTCATACACTCACTCAAACAGAGAATCTGTGTCTCACACACACTCTCTCTCTCGCCCACACACAGACACTCTCACTCACACTGTGTCTCACATACACACTTGCACACACTCTCATTCTCACACACACACTCTCTCACAAACACACTCACACCCAGACTCACGCTCTCTCTCACACAATCACACTTTCACTCTGACTCTCAAACAGTCACTCTCACATACACTCTCCCAAACATACACACTCCGAGGAAAACCTTGCTAGCGCCCGTTTCATTTGTGTCAGAAACGGGCCTTTTTTACTAGTTAACAATAAATCTGATCTGTGATGGCAGTTTTTCCATGTCATAGGCTCATATGACAGCTGTAATTTACTACAGGTCCCCTTAGTACTATAAAACATGTAGTTATAAGAGTGAATTAATTCTAGCAAACCTACTATAGTCACAGTAAGGGCCATTCTCTAACCACGTGCGAGTGGTTAGGTGCCACATGCATTTGAAAATGGCACGTTAGTTGCCACTTATGTGTACACTTGCCCTAAGCACTAATTTATTTATTTATTGTTTGTTTGTTTGTTGTATCCCACTGTTATCCAAAAAACAGGTTTCGGTTCAAAGTGGCTTACAAATTTACAATTAGGTTGATAATTACAATACCGGTTTGCAGTTAGGAAGTGGAAAGGACATCGATAGTTCATTTAGGACCCTGTTTGCTACGGTGCGCTAGTGTTTTTAGCGTGCCTACACATAGCATGTGCACTAACCATGCAGGCGCCTATAGGGATACTACAGGCACGTAAATGGTTAGCACGCATACATGGTTATCGTGTGTTAAAAACGTTAACATGCCTACAACGCTGCTTAGTAAACAGGGCCCTTAGTTAGCTATAGAATTTTTTTGAAGAGGTATTCGCATGAACTATCTAAGTCTTAACCCATAACGTTATCCCCCCTTTTTTTCAGGGGTGGTTTTATTCAACTTAACCTTTTGATTTTACATTGCCCAAAACACAAAATTTATTTTTAGGTATTGTACACTGCCTTGATTGTTTGTGATGACACATTCATTTACAGTTTTATAATAAGTTCACACAATATATTACTCATAATTTGGTACCGCTGTTTGTCATATATACAGGGAATATACTTCATTTAAATTATATTCTCCTTATGCTCACATTTCTTTAGCCTTCAGCAACAGGTCTATTTCATTTGGTTTCCATATAACATCCTTGATGCCAGGGCTGACCACTTACAGGGTCACTTCAGTACTCTTGTGGTTTAAGCATATACGTGTTTCACAGTCCACTCTCTCCAGCATGACTTCTTATCTTGTCATATGCTTGTGATACCTAGTCACATAGTGTAATGTGTAGCAGTTACACAACCTCACCTTTATTGGTTCCATTTTGTTTTTAAATATTGCCGCAAAGGGAGGGGGGATCAGTGCTCTGGGGGGAATCGAGACCTTATCTTATTCTACAAGCTAACTGCAAGGAGATATATGCTCATTTGAGGGGCGCGTTAGGGATCGCTCTTTGATTAATCAATGGTATCTCCATGATGGTTGGCCGAACAGGAGATTGAGGGGTACTAAGAAAAAAAAAAGCCCCTCATCTGGACTTTGCTGCTGTCAACACTAAAATTGCCACATAGTGGAATGACATATATACTAAGGCAAAACGCTCTTATAATTGGTTGAAAGAACACCTACCCTGGTGGCAGGGGGGTGGATGGGGTAGGGTAGGGCGGGGAGGGGAATGTTAAATGTTGGTATTGGGGGAGAAATACTGCTGTATTACTACTATATTGTTTGAATATATTAGGGGGGGGGAGATAACAGAGAAAGTTTGATGACTGACATTAATGTTCTGTTTTGGGGGATCAAATTTTGATGTTTGACTTTATGCACATTTCACTTGTAGGAGATGTTTGTCTGTTTTGTCATCAATAAAAAATTGTTGAAACATAAATATTGCCGCAGTAGAGTGATTGATGCTCACATATTTTTGGAATATATATTATGTAAAAAAATAATAATTTTTGGTGCCAAATTGCCCCTTTAAATTTATGCACGCAAGCGCATTTTCATCTTTTCTAACACAGAAACACTGTTCACCTCCTTGGAAAGTTACATTGTGTACTGTTTGGGTAACCAAAGTTCTTAAATTCTAGGCTGTAATGCTCTTAGGGGTCCTTTTACAAAGGCGTGCTGAAAAATGGCTTGTGGTAGTGTAGGCGCGGGTTTTGGGTGTGCGCCAATCTATTTTTCAGCGTTCCTGTGAAAAGGCCCCTTTTTTGCCGAAAATGGACATGCGGCAAAATCAAAATTGCCGTGCGTCCATTTTGGGTCTAAGATCTTACCGCCAGCTATTGACCTAGTGGTAAAGAATCTGGGTGGTAATGATCCACCATAGTCAAATGCCACTTGGCGTGCATCTGTTACACACATCCAAAAATTAAAATATTTTTCAGATGAGTGTATCGGACGCGCACCAAAAATGAAATTACTGCAAGAGCCATGCAGTAGTTGGGCGGTAACTCCATTTTGGCATGTGTTGGACACGCGTAGACACTTACGGGGCTTAGTAAAAGGGCCCCTTAATACTTAGTTTCACCATTTTTACAGCAAACATTACACCTTATCTCATTGCACTTACAGTGCCGATGCTTTTTTAGTGACTTTTTGGCTCCTTTGGTTTTATAATTCACTAATCTATAAGGGTGCACATGAGTGGCATTGCACACCTCTGTAAGGGGGGTGTATAATTGGGTATAACATGGATGGGACATAAGCGTGCCTCCCACTGATACACACCTTATAGAATACTATAAGGTGTGCATGTAGCTTTCCACTTTTATGCATGTCCAGCCATTGACCTGCCATAAGTGAGCATGGACCCGTGCCAGATGCTTTAGTAATCTGTAATAGAATCTGGCATCCAGATGTTATCATAGAATTGTGACAAACTGCACTGCATTTTAGCATCCAAAGAGGTTGTTTACTAAAGCTTAGCTTGAGTTATCTGCAGCACGGCCCATAGGAATAAAATGGGTCCTGCTGCAGATAACGCATGATAAGTTTTAGTAAACAGGAGGGCAAGTTTGTAGAATTGCCACCCATTTATTGCACAGTAAACAGTAGCTTCCAAAAATATTCCTATATTAAAGCAATGCACTGTAGCAAAAAAGAAAAAAAATCTATAGTTTATTTGTTTTCCTGTAGAAGTATCTTTAGCTGACAGAATAAGATGGCTCATTTTCAGAACCCAAGTTTTTCAATAAATCCACAGTGTTTGATTTTTCCCATATAAGGGAACAGGCACTGCACTAAGGAAATTAGTCTGACTGTGATAAACAACACGGAGTGCAAAGTGCATGCAATCAGTTCAGGGGATCAGATGTCGAAATGCTCCCAAGCAAGTCCCTTGATCATCGCAACAATTAGCGCTTAAACAATGAAGGAACTGCCGAACGTGCATTGATATGTCTAGTGTCTATTGTGTATAGGTTCTTCTAAGACGTGGGGGCAAGAACTCCGACATTCCTCCCCCACAGGTCACCACAGCAATAACTACCATGGGCTTAAGATAGAACTGTTGAGCCAGACTATTCATTTCTTAAGCCTTTCCTTCTTCAGGGGGGGATGAAAGCAAAGGTTTTGTAATTGGTGTGAAGTGAATTTTGCACTAATATGAAAAGTAAGCAACCGTGTGTTTGGTGAAACCTTTCACTGTTTCTTCCTTGAGAGAGATTTGCATGCAGTGGAGTTAGTGCATGCAAATTTCTCTCATGAATATTCATTGTAGATATCCTGAAAACCTGACTGGCTGGGGTGCCTCCAGGACCAGGTTTGGGAATCGCTGCCCTATGTATAATCCAAAGCAAAAAAAAAAAAAAAAACAGGAGTAGGGGTGGACCAAATGACTCCAGCAACCAAATAAGTAAAAAAAAAAGTCTTTATTGGAAAAGCACCATGTATAAAGGACCCGGCACAGGACTGTATTTCAGTAGAACAGACCGCCTACCTTAGGGGTCACATGCGCTATATATCACAAAGAATGAACAATAAAAAACAAACTGTGAAGACAGCTGCAATAAGGGTACTGCACCAAAGGATATCATACCAAATCTCCAACAAACAAAACTCCATGTAGTGCTCCTGGACTGTTCCACTGAAACACGGTCCTGTGTCAGGTCCTTTATATATGGTACTTTTCCAATAAAGACTTTTTTGGTTGCTGGAGGTCATTTGGTCCACCCCTACAAGAGGTGAAAGATGCCACAGGGCCCATCAGCATGTGAGGAGATGCTGCTGCCGAAGTGAGAGGAAGGGAAATAAGATGATATGGGCAACGGCAATCCTGGGCAGCGGATCACTTTCCAATCACTAATTGGGGGCTTTCCCTCTCCCACTTGCCTCTTAATGTAGTATATCATGACATTAAGGCCAAATGGACTAATGGTATCGCCTACTGAAATTCTAGCATAAAGATGCAGACCTAAAGAACCCCAGTACCTACCACCTTCTGTATAATTTATTGTGTGACCTTCATCAAGCCACTTAACCTCTTCATGTCCAAACTCTCATTGTAAGATCTGTCACAGCCAGCACCATGCCTTGGCCCTCCCCCCACTTTCCCATCAGCAGAAAGCACGGGCAGACCATGTGGCCACTCCAGAACATGGTCAGGCTCTCTGTTCTGCATGTCACATGGTAGCATTCAGGTGTGCATTCGGGTTTCCCATATGGCGAGGAGCCATCTTGGCAGCCAGTCCCTAGGTGCATGCGTGCATCTCCACATGCCTTTTCTAGGGTCCAGCAGCTCCCGGCACATACTGATGACATCAGTACTTCTACTATTTAAGGCAGCTAGCCCATCCCCTTGTTGCCTTCACAATTTTTGCCAGCCGTGTCTAGCCGTGTGTTGCCTGGCCTCCCTGAGTCTTGTCTTCAGTTCCTGCTCCAGTCCCAGCCAGGTCTGCTTGTCTTCAGTTCCTGCTCTAGTTCCATCTAAGTCCACTTGTCTTCAGTACCTGACTTCTGTCCCTGCCTAGTCCGTCTGCCCTCCTGTACTGGTCTTCAGCTCAGCCTTCGACACTTCTCCCAAATGACTCGTCTGCCATCGTTCAGGGCCCTGACTCTGGGTTGGGGACCTGATGGTGAGCCAAGGGCTCACCCTCCAGTCCCTTAACAAGATCATTGCAAACATGCGATTAACAATTAGCAGAACAACTCTGGGTAATGAAAAGCTTCTCAGATGACATCAAGATGGCTTTTGGTTTGAACAAATGTTTAAGGCGACTTCCTTAGAGGAAAACTGAGCACAACTGAAAACATCTCTCTGACTGACAACTGCTAAACAAAGGAACTTGAACAGGAAGGTGTATATAACTATCTAGGAGTGGAGGAAAGAGCAACAATCAAGCACAAGTCACTGAAATGATCAGTAAAGAATACTAAAGGAGACCACAATTAATACTGAAGAGTGCATTAGAATCCTGGAATAAAATACAAGCCATTAATCGACTGGAATTTCTCACATTCTCATACAGCATTAAAATTGTAGAGTGCCTCCTAAAGATCCAGAACAACTGGATGTATGAACAAGAAAATTCCAAGCCCACCATGTTATTCAGAAGAATCAGCGTATGCCAAGACAGGACATTCCCCGAAATAAAGGAGAATTGGGCCTCACAGAAATAGATAATACTAACAGAGCTACAACCATAGGCCTCCAAGCTGACTTAACAGCATCATCAGATTCAAATACACAAAAGATGTTGAAATACAAATATAAATGTTCCAAATACATCTCCATTATTAAAGTTGGATAAGCATTCTAACAAGTAGAAGGATTAACTAGGGATCCACCAGTGTACATAGGGAAGGAAGTAACAGAATTTGCAAAAGAGAAAAGCTATTCAAAGAAATTAGATCAGAAAATGGAGACAAACAAATGCCAAATGCAAGAGTTGCTCCAGGAACCATTTGTTGATCAAAATCAGATGCACAAATAGTTAAGGAGAGGTAAATAGAAGCCAAAGGATGAGCAATTGATGGTCGGAATGGGTTGTCATTTGGCAAAGACAAAGGAAATGGTAATGCTGCATGCTGTTACTAAACAAAAAAAAACAAAACACATTAGAGCATACCCTATGACATCTAGGAGTGGAAAACACCACTGATACACAGTTCTACAGGTCAGTTTGTCATTTAGGGCCCTGTTTACTAACGTGCGCTGGTATTTTTAGAGTGCACTAATGCTAGAGACACCCATAGGAATATATGGGTGTCTTTAGCGTTAGCATGCACTAATTTTTAGTGTGTGTTAAAAACGCTAGCGTGCCTACAGCATGGCTTAGTGAACAGGGTTCTTAGTAATTAATCATTAAACCAGTACAAAGGACTTATTTGTTAAACACCTGGATGCTTTTCCCTCCTTTTTTCTCTTCTTTCCTTTTTCTTTTTTTTTTCCTTTCTCACCTGTTGTGTTTCTTGCTTCCTATGTTTTTCCATCATTGTTTTCCTGTTATTTGTATTCTTTGAAAATTAATAAAATATTTGGAGGGAAAAAAAAGTAATTAATCATATATAAATATGTTATATGTAAACACTATTATTATTATTATTATTATTATTATTATTATTGCAGATATTTTTGCAGCTGTCTTTTCCAAAGCTGCAGACAGTAGTAGTTTCTTTTCAGTTAATTTTTCAACCTTTATAGGGGGTTTTTCCAAGACATTTTGTTCCTATGTAATGGACCTTCCATAAGTGGTTTTTTTCCAGGTGTTTCTTTTTTCCTTCAATCCTGTATTATTAAGAACCTATGATAATACTTTGTTCCCGTTGTAGAGTAGTGGACTTGCCAGTGCCTTTTGGTACTTTCCCTACTAGGAAGTTTGAGCTTCTGTGTGTAAACATTCTTGTGCTATTTTCAATTTGAAAGTAGTGGACATTTTTGGGAAATCCATTACATGGTATATTAGATTCAAACTGTTTTTTGAATAGGATATGTAAACACTAGACACATTCCATACAGTCCAGGCAAATCTTCTACAGGGGTCAACATCAAGATTTTTATTTTATAGCTCTCCCTTCTCAAAAAATATAAAACCACTAATTTTACCGAATGATGAAAATACACTCTGAAACTTGATATTTATAAAATGTGCATTAGTGAAGAAGCAAGAAAATATCCCAGACACAAAAACTGAGTGCAAAAAAAAAGAGAGAAAAAACCTAAATAGACCAATGGGAAGAAATGGCTCCCTTAGGAAAAATAGGAATGTACAATCACTTGAAATGACATTTCCTGCATTGCTACATCTCAGTTTTGAAATATGTTTTGTTTTTTGACATTCTTCTGTATTATATGAACTAAAAAACCATACAGGGCCAGTGTGAAGAAACTGTGTATTTTAAGCATGTAAAAGGTATTGGATATTTTCCTGCATTATGTTCTGAAGTGTATTTCTCCTGTTTGGCCAGCAGATGGTGCATGTTTATGCTTAAAGCTGTTACAGAGGACTGACTTGTCTTTCTTTATTTGTTGATGTAACCAGTTTTTATTTGAAACGTGACTGTTTTGGGCTCTGATTGGCCTGGAGGTTTGATAAATTACCCAGCAGATGCTGACTGCTGCTTCAGTCCTAGCCATGAAGGAAAGAGACAAATCTCTTTGCTGAGGCTCTGTGAATAGTTAAATGTCCTGACCTTCCCAGGTACTGTTAGACAGATCCATATTTCAGTTACCTGTTATTGTTTGTTAATTGCACATTTTTTGTTCAGTGTTCAATTTTTCTGAGAATAAACAACATTATTTGCTCTGCTTGTCTGGACTGATGAAGAATCCTGGTGGTTTGTGTGTTGAGTCTGTGAGTGCTTTCTGGGATCTATGGGACCACTGGGAGTGTGACCCCAGTAACCTAGAAATCACTGGGGATAATTTGGGAGCGGGAGACTCGCCCAGAAGCGGTTGTGACCCAGTCGGTGGGGAGAGAGTGCTAGTGTAGAGCATGAGCAGCAGGTGCAGGTGGACCTGAGCTGTTCTGGGGATAGGCCCTCTAAGTGGCTGCGGGATAACCCTAGGCAGGTGGCTAGGTGTTTTGTGACAGCCAGATTCTATATTTGGCACCCAAAAACTCCACAAGGAATAAATTCCCACCTGAGTATTCTGTAGTGGGGCCTATATTTAGGTGCAGTATATAGAATATGCTTAGTTGATATCACAGCACTTAAAACTATGTGCATCCATTTACACCAATGGAAATGTGGCGTAAATGAGGGCATGTAGATTTAGGTGCCCAGGGGCATATTTATAACAGCATGTGTAAATTTTGGAATGCCCCTTAAACACCCATTTCCCCACTCGTAACCACTCCTCTTTTTGACTGTGTGCATTAGAATTTAGGCGCAATGCATTACAGAATATGCTTAGCAAGTTGTACGTGTAAATTCTAATTATTGCCAATTAGAACTCATTATTGGTCATTAAGACTTGTTATCAATGCTGATTAGCTTGTTAAGCCAATTAAGCTACATGCGTTGTTATAGAATACGCTTGGATTTTGGCACGGAACACTAGACACACTATATACAATCTGGATGACAGTGATTTTTATCTTTCTTTTACTTTATAATGGAGGAAAAGACCTAAAAAAAATCTGTGGTGCTTTTTAGAACTGACACGTGGCGGGGCATAATTGAAAGGGATGCCCAAGTTTTGCTGAGGACGTCCTCACAAAACATCCCAGTAGAGGGGCGGGGAAACCCTTATTATCAAAACAAGATGGACGTCCATCTTTTGTTTCAATAATACAGTCGGGGACGCCCAAATCTTGACATTTAGGTCGTCCTTAGAGATGGTTGTCCCTAGACTTGGTCATTTCTGATGTTCGGCGATAATGGAAACTAAGGACGCCCATCTCAGAAATGACCAAATGCAAGCCCTTTGGTCATGGGAGGAGCCAGCATTCGTAGTGCACTGGTCCCCCTGACATGCCAGAACACCAACCGGGCACCCTAGGGGGCCCTGCAGTGGACTTCATAAATTGCTCCCAGGTACATAGCTCCCTTACCTTGTGTGCTGAGCCCCCCAAAACCCACTACCCACCACTGTACACCACTACCATAGCCCTAAGGGGTGAAGGGGGCACCTACATGTGGGTATAGTAGATTTCTGGTGGGTTTTGGAGGGCTCACATTTACCACCACAAGTTTAACAGTTAGAGGGGGTGGGCCTGGGTCCACCTGCCTGAAGTGCACTGCACCCACTAAAACTGCTCCAGAAACTTGCATACTGCTGTCAGGGAGCTGGGTATGACATTTGAGGCTAGCATAGAGGCTGGCACAAAAGATTTTTAAAGATGATTTTTTGAGGGTGAGAGGGGGTTGGTGGCCACTGGGGGAGTAAGGGGAGGTCATCCCCGATTCCAGTGGTCATCTGGTCAGTTCGGGCACCTTTTTGTGCCTTGGTTGTAAGTAAAACAGGACCAGGTAAAGTTGTCCAAGTGCTCGACAGGGACACCCTTTTTTTTCCATTATGGGTCAAGGACGCCGATGTGTTAGGCACGCCCAAATCCCACCTTTGCTATGCCTCCAACATGCCCCCGTGAACTTTGGTTGTCCCCGCGATGGAAAGCAGTTGGGGTCGCCCAAAATTGGCTTTCGATTATGCCGATTTGGGCGACTCTGTGAGAAGGACGCCCATCTTCCGATTTGTGTCGAAAGATGGGCGTCCTTCTGTTTCAAAAATAAGCCAGATAGTATCCAGAGGATAACTACTTATCTTTGGCCAAAAACCTCCAATTTTTCATCACTTAATATTTTTATTGCATATAGAGGCCCTTTTACTAAGCTGCAGTAAAAAGTGGCCTGCGGCAGTGTAGGTGCGTGTATTAAGCGCACGCCGGGACAGTTTTTACCACGTCTGCAAAAAAGGGTTTTTTAAAAATGTGACAGGAAAAGGGCATGTGGTAAAACTGAAACCAGCACATGTCTAAAACCGGCCTGAGCCCTTACTGCCACCCATTGACGTGACCGGTCGGCGCGTACCAACTGTCAATCACTGCTGGAAACGGCACGCATGGGAGGAAATAAAAAATAATTCATCCAGGCATTATGGGTGCGTTTCAAATTTGAAATTACTGCCAGGGGGGAACACTGGCCTGGTGGTAGTCTCATTTGGGTGTGCATTGCACGCGTGTGGGGCCTACTGCAGCTTAGTAAAAGGGCTCCATAATTTTCAAATTTTCTTAATCAGTGTCCATAAAACTGTCACAATGCGGAAAGCAGGAGCATAAAAGAATAATTGGAAGCACACTTATCTTTCTAATCCTGACAGGGTTCCATTTTGCCCATTGCTTTTTCAAGGGAAAGGGAAGGGAAATGGGACTTGATATACTGCCTTTCTGAGGTTTTTGCAACTACATTCAAAGTGGTTTACATATATTCAGATACTTATTTTGTACCAGAGGCAATGGGGGGGGGGGGGGGGGGGGGGGGTTAGGTGACTTGCCCAGAGTCACAAGGAGCTGCAGTGGGAACTGAACTCAGGTCCCCAGGATCAAAGTCCACTGCACTAACCACTAGGCTACTCCTCCACTCTGCTATGTAAACAACTCTCCACTATATCTGTGCTCTGCTATCATTTGTATGTATATTGCAGATCATTAAAAAAAAAAGCTATAAAATAAAGAAAAAGAAAAGAAAATTAATTGAAAAAAAATAAAAACATTTTATTGAATGCACACTGCTAGTGAAGTAAAGCTAAACAGAATAAGGCTCCTACAGAGCTGGCAAGTTAGTTTTAGGTAGGAAAAGGGGGTGGGATTTGATATAGTGCCTTTCTGCAACTAGAATCAAAGTGGTTTGCATATCGGCTATGCAGGGTTAAATGACTTGCTCAAAGTCACAAGGAGCTGCAGTGGGACTTCAACCCAGTTCCCCAGGTTCTTAAGCGTTGGAAGACAAAGCCAGCTGCGGAGAGGAGGTGATGGGAACCCCTCTAATAATGTAGTTGGTCCACTGGAGTCCCACTGGCCACCGAATAGGTGCAGGGCCGCAGAGAGACTGAGCCAGGCCTGGGGCAAAATCATCATCGCCACCCCCCCCCCCCCCCCCCAGATCGTCATTGATGCTGATGCCCCCCCTCCCTTCCACCCGCCTAACCGCCCGAAGTACCTTGGCTGGCCCCGCCAGCTGCAGGCAGCGCAGCGCCTTCCTCTGCCCAGCATTGCCTGCCCCTGTGGCTGCTTTCCTCAGGTCGCACATGCTCAGTCTCAAAACTGAGCATGTGCGGCCTGAGGGCCCAGCAGCTGCTAGGCAGGCAATGCAAGGGGGACCCAGCATCGGAGTTTTCTTTCTCATGCTCCTGTCGCCACGCGATCACCCAGGTCCTGTCAAGGGCAGGAGAGAGAGAGAGACCCCTGCACCGGGACCCTTCTGGAGGCCCGGGCCCAGGGAATTTCCCCCCCACCTCTCGGCGGTTTCGATGAGGTGCATTGCACCTGTCACCTGGATAGTCGTCCTCCTTGCCTGCAGAGATAGTGGGGCTCATTTTCACCTCTCAGGTTACCTAGTTCCAGGCTGGAGATTTTGAGACAGCCCTGGATTTCTGGACCACCCCATCCTGGTGTACAATGGTACTTACTGCACTGATTTTAATGGGCAGGATCAAGCACTGCAAATCCCACACTGCTTTGGCATGTGAGTTCAAAACCAAGACTGGCCAAAAAGTCTCCAGCCTGGAACTGGGTAGCTTGGCATCTCTGTATCTGCTCCTTCCAACGACCCTGGATTGAGGTTTATAAAATCATGAATGCAACAAGTTATGATTAGGGTACATGCCTTGAAATTAATTGGTTGCAGATCTAGAACAAATATAAAAAAATGTATTTTCAAATACAGTACTCAATTAATCAGTAGGATTTGTTGCCAAAGTATGTGGTTGAAATAAATAGTGTAGCTAAGTTTATTAGCCAAACAGACTTGGAAATTGCCGTCTCTTGCTTCTGGTAGTGAGCATAAGGAAATGACTTGCCCATTAGGATATGCTAGGTATTTGCTATTGAACACAACTGGTCACTGTCAGAATGTATTAATGTACATATCATCAATATCATCAATAGTGCACACTATTGCAGAATAGTATGTATTATTGCACAATCTTGTGTCCAATTACTCTAGTAGTGTGTACTATTGTGCGATAATGCATTTATTGATAATTTTGTGCATTATTGAACATCAAGGTGTACTATTTAAGCATTAGTTCACACTTATTGATGACATGGAAAATACCCCAATTCTTAATTGTCATTCCAGGTTAAACATGACATGAAATAAATGCACATCACTATTGTTTTCTTTTAGGCTTGTGAATTCACAAGGATGGATACTTAGAGCGAATGATGAGGTCTTGAGCCATGCACTATGATATATCATACTGTCTTCTGCTCTTTCCTTTTTTTTTGGAGTGGTGAATCTGGATTTGAACACTTCTTTCCTTGTGAGTTTAATGGGGAATGAACAGCTGCTTTTCCAGGGGAAGGTATGGTGCTGAAGGTACATGATCGCAGCAGTGCCCTGGTAATAAATCACTGTGGTCCAGGTGACAGTTCGTAGTGTGAATGCAGTGTTCAATAAAGAAACATACTCCACCTTTCGGCTTCAAGCAGACCCCAGCTAATTGACCCCAACGTAGTACAGCAATTAATCATTCTGGCATGAGGGGGCAAGAGGCAGCTTCATTGTATAGCCTTGAGAGGCAAATACATACAAATATACATATAGTGTGTGTATAGATAGATACATGAAGAAAAAGTGCTCTAGTAGTAGATATTCTGAAGAAAAGAGGAGTCTTTGTGGCAATATACATACACATACTGTAGACCCGATATAATGTGGATGCTGAGCTCCAAGATATTTGATTGTATAATGAATGAGTCTACGTTATATCAAATTTACAAAAAACAAGCAATTATTGGCACTAATTATGTTTAATTGGCATTTACGGTAATAAATTTAGGCACGGGATCTGCACCTAAAATTTACACACAACCTGAAAAAGGGGCCGTGGAAATGGGAGGGTCATGTGCGTAATGGGGACATTCCTAAAATTAACATGCGTTGTTATCAAATAACGGGGGATACACACTTAATGTAGGGATGTACATTTGCACCATATTTCAGTTGGTGCAAATTAGGCACAATTCCCAGGTGTAAGTGCTATTCTATAAACCACACCTAACTTTAAACTCAACTTACAGAATAATGCTTTTTTGGAACAGAGTTTTTGGGCACCATATAGAATCTAGCCCATACTGTAGATATATGTGTGTCTGTGAATGTATGTATATCTATAGATAGATAGATAGATAGATAGATAGATAGATAGATAGATAGATAGATAGATAGATAGATAGATAGATAGATAGATGAAAAGCATAGACAGTTCTACCTCATGAAATTTCAATGGGAGATTTTCATTTCCTGATTTCTCTCAATGTCTTCCAGATCTCCAGAAACCCTATTATACAGAGAAAACACCCCATTTGAAGGTGAATAGTTGCTGCAAAACATATCATTTCAATGTACCCATTACCGCTAAGAAAAACCTTTGAGCATAGTCTGCAATTCCATTGAGGAAAGACAAACAAGCCTGAGCTGTTAAGAAGAATGGAAAAAGTCGGCTGTAGTTTCGTTGCTGTGAGTCTCACAGATCTGTTATTTTCTTTCTTGTTTTTCAGATACAGAGGAGGAGTAGCGCCCTTCTATGTAATTAAGTGACTTGATAGATTTAAGGTATTACTTAATTGTTCAATATTTTTTAGCATTAAGACTGTTGGCTGGTATTATGTTTTATCCAATTGTAAGCTAGTAATAATGAGGTTAAGGCGATTATTTTTGAAGCATCTCCATGTGTGCATAGTGGCATTTAAACATGTATATCGCACACATATGTAAATGATATGGCAATTGCAAAAAGTTGCTATTTACATATGGAGATCCCTATCATGCAGACATTTCAAAGGTCATGGTGGGAGGGGAGGTTTGGCATGTCTTGAGAGGGCCAGAAACCTACACATGTATTTCTCATTTTTAATGAGAATACAGATTTATGGGATTTATGGGAATGCAGATTTTTAAAAAGTGCTCATTTCAGCCTGGGTTTAGAAGAGGCTTAAAGGAAGTAATTTTCCTTAATCCCCTGTTTGTTCCCACCTGTAAAATCATAGAGGCATAGGTGGGGGTAACCTGCATGGATCAGCAGGTACAATTCTGGCTGCCTTGACAGGCAACCTGAATGGACCATACAGTTCTTTATCGGTCATCATTTACTATGTTGCTATGTAAAACAATAAAAATTGTGGCCTTAGTACTTTGTTGGTGTCATGCACGCATATAGATTTGTAAAAATTGCTGCCTCTATGTGGAAATGCTGGCACTTCAGCGTGGAGCTGCCAAATTCATCCTGATCTCAATTTCAACATGTATATTTGTTAAATGGCTTCTGCCATTGAAATATGGGCACTCCTGCCCATCCTAAAATATACAAAATGCTGCATATTCAGCAGAGCCTTTGTAAAGTACCTCCAGAACTGAGTATGTACTGCTCTGGACATCTCAATTCCAGTCTCAACGTTCTATGTAAAACAGGCCTTCATATCTTTATTTCTTCCCCACTGCAGAGGTGTCTGTCTGTTCTTGTACTGAAAAGCACCTCTCTCAGCTGCACTCATAATCAATTGCAGGGGTGGGAATGGATTCTTATGGAGAAAGACACTTTCAAAATATAGCAATATATGTATTTCCTGCAGGTTGGGCTGGCACAGAGAGGTAAATAATGGCGCCAAAAATAAAATGCATTTAGCACAATTCTATAAAGAGTATATGTCCTTTATATAATTGCACTTAGCACTAAGCTGCACCTAATTGTATGCAGCTGCAATTAGGCCTGCTATAAGCAGCTTAAATACTGGTGCCTGAGTTAGGAGCACTTAGACATGATTCTGTATCAACATGCATAAGTACATAAGTACATAAATATTGCCACACTGGGACAGACCAAAGGTCCATCAAGCCCAGTATCCTGTTTCCGACCATGGCCAATCCAGGTACGCCCCTGGGAATGCCCCTAAACATGCCCCCAAATTGTTATTGGGATATGTGCATAAATCCTAATTATTGCCAATTAGTGATGATAATTGGTTGTTAATTGCCAATTAGTGGCACTGATTGGCTTGTTCAATTAAGTTTGCACACAATTTGGCCATGCGGCCAAATTAGCACACACAACTTTAGGGGGAGAGTGCACACTAACTGGCAATAGAATACAGTAAGGCCAGAAAGCATGAGGTAGGAAGAGTGCAGGAACACTCTTCCTACCTCGTTATACAAGAGTGCAGGAACACTCTTGTATAATGACTCAGGTCCCAAATCAGCACCCAAAATAATTAGCTAATGGACTCCAATGATTTAATTACTGGAGTTAATAAGCATTTAATTGGCACTCATTATGATTTGGGCATTGATCTGGCTGCACATTATTCTGTAGCAATGGGCACCTAAATTGGATCATGTGCAACTCAAGAGGGTTGTGACCATGGGAGGGGTATGTGCAGGTCAGGGGCATTCACAAAAGGTGTTGCAGAATAACGGAGATCAGCACCCAGCTTGCACATCAAGATTTACACCAGGTTTCAGCTAGCGTTAAGTCCTCGCACCCAAAGTTGAGCGGGGAATTTGGCGCTGAATGCTACTCTATAAAGAGTGCTCATCCTGGAACACACTTTATGGAATAACGTAAGTGCCTGAGGGGGCGCTGGTGAGCTCTTGATGGATGTGGATGTCTGATCTTTCATCTCCCACCTTCCTGGCTAGATAATCGTCTAGAATAACATATTTTGGAAGATTTTTTTTTCTTATCTTTAACATCCTCAACACACACGCTCATCAGATGTCAAGCTTAAAGTCAACTAAATCTGATTCTTGTACCTCTACTGCACCAGGATCTAAAAGATTGATCCACCGACACCAGAAAAAATGGCGCCCGGCAAATCGGCCGCGATGATTTCAGACTCACTTTTGGAAGAGCTTCGTGCGCTACGCAACCTCTCATCTTTTTTGTGCCAGTAAAGTCATACAGAGCCATTGGAATGCCTATCACCTTCTATAACTCAAGGGATGGTGCAGAGAGACAAGTACATGAGGGAGAGTTTGTAAGATTGTGTGAGAGACAGTGAGGGATACCGGGATATTGACTGTTTGTATGCACAATAAAATAACCTAGGACAGTGGATGTATGGTCCAAACCATGTGTTCGCTTATCATTTTTGATGGGACCTTTCTGCTAGTTTTATACAAAAGGTGATTTCCAGATATTTTAGAGAGGATGCACTTCATTGCCTTTTGGATGGGATGATTTAGAATAGATTCCTTTTTATTCTGTAGCTTCCCAGTCATCTACAGTCAGGCTTCACAGCCTTTTCTACAGCTAATTGAGGGGGTCTTTTACTAAAGCTTAGCTCTAGTTATCTGCAGCAAGGCCCATAAGAATAAAATAGGCCCTGCTGCAGATAACTTGAGCTAAGCTTCAGTAAAAGACCCCCTCAGAGGGAAATCCCCTCTGAAAACAACAAATGAGTTGTATTAATAAGCAAAAACAAAGTTGCACATATGAAAATCTGGATATCTTTGTGACAGGCAGAACAATTTCTTTATTCTTTAGGAAATATTGAATTTTTATAAACAAAATGATCTGCTTGGTGCGAATATGATCAATACGTTTCTCTCAAGAGGCTTATGCAACTTTAACCAGGTGAAAAAATTGATTGTTATGATTGGGGTCTGAACCCCTCTCAAACTTACCTCTTTCCTGGGGGTCAGCTTCTTAGCTGGCTTCTGTTTCTTTTGTCTGTCCTTTCTGAGCTGGCTCTGTCTCTCTGTGCTGGCAGCTTCCAGCACCATGGGGTTAATTGTTTTACTTTACTACAGCTGTGTGTGTGGACGGAGTTAGCTCTAACTCTCTTTGGGTGTTCTGGCTTCAAGTGCTTCACGGTGTTGCATTGTTGTGGGTTGGGCCTCTATGGGTTTCAGTGTGCTCTCTGGGTCAGTGTGCTGTTGCCTGGGGCTAGGGAGTGCGACATCATCAGGGAGGGCCTTGATAAGGAAGTGGTGTTGTTTCCTTCAGAGCCTTTGCAACAGTGGTGTTTGCTTTAGGTAGGGTGGTGCAGTGTGCACTTCTGACTTTGTGTCTAGTTTCCCTGCTTGCTTTTGCTAAGGGCCAGGTTAGTGTTAGTGCAGTGTGCACTGGTGACTGTGTGTTTAGCTTTCCTGCTTTTCCCTTATGGTTCCCCTGCTTTTCCCTCTTGGTTTTGGAAGCATTGCTGTGTGTAGGGCTTTGGAAGCTCTGTTGCTGATAGAAGTACTTCAGGGTTTGGTGTTGTTAGGAACACTGCAGAGTTTGCTGTTAGAAGTACTTCTGGTGTTTGTGCTATTGGGAGCATTGCAGTCTTTGCTGTTGGTGTTTGGTGCTTTAGAAGCACTTTTGGCTTATGTGTTAGCTTCCCTGCTTTTTCCTTGTGGCTCCCCTGTCTTCCCTTTTAGTGCTAGGAGCTCTTCTGGTTGCTTGCCAGAGTAGTGCTTAGGAAGCACCTTGTTAGTTTTGTATCTAGCTTGCTAGAGCAGTGCTTAGGTAGCTTGTTAGTTTTGTGTTTAGCTTGTTAGTGTAGAACTCTGCTTGTAGCTTGGTGCTTAGTAGCACCTGTGTTAGCTTTGTGTTTAGTTCCCTGCTCTGTTAGTTTAGGGCTTAGGAAGTCCTTTTGTCAGTTTACTGTTAGGAACACTCCTGCTGGTTTAGGGCTTGGAAGCACGTAGATCAGTTTATGTTTAGGAGCACTTCTGTTTCCAGTCCTGGTCCCTGTGTCATCCGGTATCCAGTAAGTCCTGCCGGCTACTCAAACCCAGGAGCTCAACTCCTGGGGGGCTTAGTAGCTAAGTGCAGGTGAAGCTGTGTGGACCAGTCCGGTGTGCTCCAGTCCGGTGTTCCAGTCCTGTGTCCTCCAGTCCGGGGGATTCCAGTCCAGTGTTCCAGTCCAGGGGGGGTTCCAGTCCTGTGTCCTCCAGTCCGAGGAATTCCAGTCCGGTGTTGCAGTCCTGTGTCCTCCAGTCCGGGGGATTCCAGTCCAGTGTTCCAGTTTGGGGGGGTTCCAGTCCTGTGTCCTCCAGTCCGGGGAATTCCAGTCCGGTGTTGCAGTCCTGTGTCCTCCAGTCCGGGGGATTCCAGTCCAGTGTTCCAGTTTGGGGGGGTTCCAGTCCTGTGTCCTCCAGTCCGGGGAATTCCAGTCCAGTGTTCCAGTCCATGTGTTCCGGCTCGCTGGGCGGTGCCTGCAGTCCCTGCCGGTGTCGGTGTGCTTGCCCAGCGTTGGTTGGTGGGTTTTGCCTGCTGCTTTCGCTCCTCGTCAGCAGCCCAAGGGCTCACGTTTGCTCCAGAGCCCAGCCCCGCGGGCTCTGAACCTGAGAACCTGACATTGATTCTTGATGCCTTCAGGAAACTCAAAGCCAAAACTTATAACCTGAGCAGTGGTTTAATGTTCATGCTCATATCAATACTGATCTTTACTTTCCTGTCCTCCCAAATCTTGTACTGTCTTTTATTAATAAATACATCCATATTCAGATCAAACAATCAGAGTAATTGTTAATAGACCTCTCCCAACATATTTAAAACTATCATCAGTCAGTTGACAGCTTTAGTCAAAGGATTATTTAGATACCCTTAGTTTGGTATAAAAGCGATCATTACTCAGTTCCGTACTATAGAATCATAAATCTAGCCTAACCCACAGTTTTGTCATTTCTTATGCAGTTAAAAACAATACTCAGCTCTTTATGCTATATATGCTCATGCATCTATAGTTCATATCAGCATCGCTATATCTTCTATCCAATGATGATGGCCAGAAAAATGCGAGGAGAGGTCTATTATTGATAAGTATGTTCTTGAAACAAGTCCACCTTGATCACCTTTCTTTTCTTTCTTTCTTTCTTTCTTTCTTTTTTTTTTTTGCTAAACATAGCATTTTGTTATGGATGTTAATCAATTCCTGTTTTCTGGGCCAAACTCACCAACTAATTAAAAAAAAAAAAGGTTTTCTTCACTCTAAAATTCCCGAACCAGCTATTTCCACTCTGCTCTTGTAAATTGTTTTCACCTCTCCTTCACCACAGGCTCTTCATTCACCAGATGTTTGTTACATCTGAGAATTTGAAGATGAAGAGTATGATTATGACTCGTCTCATCAGCAGGATTCTTGGGACTTACTTAAGCTCAGGCGAATCTTTCTTTCATCTCCTCACCCTAAGAACTAACGAGTTGCATTACCCTTTGCATCCTTTACTCTCCCATCAGAATGCTGAATGCTGGCACTACCCATATTGGAGATAAGGTTTAAGAACATGACCTAGATGCTTGCACTAGCAACATGGCATTAGTTCTCTTGTATGGCCTTTGGGAACCTTTCCTAGGCAAAACTAATCATCGCCCTTTCTTTGGGTCTAGCAAATGCTAGAACAGAATTATAATACTAATAAACTTAATGAAGTATTCTTTCCCTTGTGCCTTTCTGATCATATTACATACTGACTGGGTACTTAAAATGAGATTATAATAGGTGATAATAGGAACCTGATGCCTGAAGATAATACAAAAATGCTATTTCAATTGAATTTCTCAGCACCAGTTGGGATGTTTCTGTGATGCTCTGCAAAAGATAAACTATGAGAGATATATCCTATTGGGTGGTAGGCAACAGGGAAGCTTATTTTTGTACTCTCAGCCATGAATTAAAGTAGGTTAATGGGAGCCAAATCCCAGGTCTCAAAAGTAGCAGTTGCACCTTACCTAGTCAAAATATATTCAGGCTTTAATATTGAGAGTTACATTATATTTCTAGACCAAACATTAAAAATATATATTTATTGATATATCCTCATGGATGTTAGAAAATGTAATCAAAGAATTCTAAAGATATGTAGTTTTTAGTTGAACTGTAAAATAAGACAAATGTGTGCATTTTTTATTTGTATATGTTTAAACTAACTAGTTGGCCAAGGCCCTGATTTTTACCAAATTTCATTCATTCTATTAATTTTTGACTTAAACAATGCCCACAAGGAAATAGGAGGACAATCAAACCAGAGCTGCTTTAACAAAAGGAAGTGGTAGAAACAGAAGCACTTTACCAAGCATGTTGGAACTTTGACAAGCAGCTAAATAGGCCTACCCCTACCATCCTTCTTCCAAATCCCATGGCTGATGATGTTTTCAACACCTGACAATAACAGTCAAGAAAACAGAACAGGCAACATTTCTGTCTTGCACTGAGACAGAGGATCAAATAGAAGATGCCAGACAATGTGCTGAAGTGTTAAAATAGAAAAAAAAAACATTATCCAAAGATCACGTGGAGGGGCATAATCGAACGAGGCACCCAAGTTTTCATGAGGGCGTCCTCGCAGGACGGCCCCGTAAAGGGACGGGGCAACTCGTATTATTGAAACAAGATAGACGTCCATCTTTTGTTTCAATAATATGGTCGGGGACGCCCAAATCATGAAATTTAGGTCGACCTTAGAGATGGTCATCCCCGGTTTTCAGCGATAATGGAAACCGAGGACGCCCATCTCAAAAACGACCAAATCCAAGCCATTTGGTCATGGGAGGAGCCAGCATTCGTAGTGCACTGGTCCCCCTGACATGCCAGGACACCAACCGGGCACCCTAGGGGGCACTGCAGTGGACTTCAGAAAAAGTTCGCAGGTGCATAGCTCCCTTACCTTGGGTAATAAGCCCCCCAAACCCCCCCTCCCAAATCCCAAAACCCACAACTGTACACCACTACCATAGCCCTTAGGGATGAAGGAGGGCACCTACATGTGGGTACAGTGGGTTTCTGGTGGGTTTTGGAGGGCTCACATTTACCACCACAAGTGTAACAGGTGTGGGGGGGGATGGGCCTGGATCTGCCTGCCTGAATTACACTGCACCCACTACAACTGCTCCAGGAACCTGCATACTGCTGCGATGGACCTGAGTATGGCATTTGAGGCTTGCATAGAGGCTGGCAAAAAATATTTTTAAACATTTTTTTTGAGGGTTGGAGGGGGTTAGTGACCACTGGGGGAGTAAGGGGAGGTGATCCCCCATTCCCTCCGGTGGTCATTTTGTCAGTTCGGGCACCTTTTTGATGCTTGGTCGTGAAAACAAATAGACCAAGTAAAGTCAGCCAAGTGTTCGTCAGGGACGCCCTTCTTTTTTCCATTATCGGCCGAGGACGCCCATCTCCTAAGCACGCCCCAGTCCCGCCTTCGCTACACTGCCGACACGCCCCCGTGAACTTTAGTCGTCCCCGTGACGGAAAGTAGTTGAGGACACCCAAAATCAGCTTTCGATTATGCCGATTTGCGAGAAGGACACCCATCTCCCGATTTGTGTCAGAAGATGGGTGCCCTTCTCTTTCAAAAATTCACCTGATAGGATCTTAGAGACATCTGTTCAACTGAGTAACCCACTGTATGCATGTCGAAGGCACAAAATGAACTGATTTTTAAAAAATCATTCTTATCTTCCCTTGGCTGCAGAGATAGGAAAAGAGACACAGATTGTATTATATCAATATTTAGAGGCAATTGGTAAAGAGAGGGCTCTCAGAGATAGCTGGACATTTGGCAGCCCTGTATACGTCAGCTGTAGCAGTGGAGATGTTATGACCCGGTAGTGGTGAGCCCCTGTGCCCCGACTGAGCACGGCAGAGATGGAGTGACACCACACTCGGTCAGGCAGCCAGACAACCCCTAGCTTCACCTGGGAAGCGACCACCGTTCACCGAGAGTTGAGCCCCCAGCTGCAGGTGGCCACCAGGACTTCAGGAACCGGCGGGGTTGCACAGCCGCTGACCAGGATAGCAGGAAACAGACACAGTCCAGAACCAGTACTCCAACAGGCAAAGAAATAGTCAAATCAGTCCAGAGTCAAGGCAGGCAGCAAACAAGCGAAATCTGAGATAACTAGCCAAGGTCTGATACACAGGAAAAACATGAACAGAAGGAAGTCGGTGAACAGCACTCCGACAGCAACTCCTCAGAACAAATGAGGCCGAAGCAATGAAGGCCTGGAGGCAGTGCTTTAAATAGTGAAGAAATCTGAGCAAACCAAACTCAGGTGAAGCCAACATGGCTGCCCCCATAGGAGATCCTCCCAAGACCAAATATGGAGTTCCTTCCTGATCTCATTTATACAAGATGGCCGCCCCCTCCTGAGCTAGCCAAGATGGCCGCTGCCCGTGCTCTAAGCCGGACGATGGCTGCCAGACTTGGGAAACTGAAACCGACCCATCCTGGAGAAACATCAAAAAGCCGGCTAGCTCTGCCGGACCGTATCTCGCAGGCCTGGAATCAGGTGAGGAACGTAACAGGAGAGAAGCAACAGCATAACAGATGAAAGTCATAAGAGTTTATTGCCAGGATTAAAACCAAAGTCCAAAAACAATCACACTAACCTCAACTTGGCCAAGTTTCAACATATGCTTGCACTCACGGCAACTTGTACAAAATCTGTAAATATGCTTAGACTTTGGTCTACCTGTTCACTGGGAACACATTAGGCAGCAAGTATCCTCCAGCATGTTCGATCAGCCACAACAGAGTCCTTTTCCACTTCATCTGCATCTTTGGTTGGGCATATACTTGGATTATAGTAGTTTTAGCATGCCTTGTTCAAAACTGTATTGTGATGGTTTGTTCTTTCACTGGTTTCCATCCATCCATTGTTCTTGCTGCTTCTTTGTTTAACACCACACCAACACTGCAAAGGTGCTGGTGTTCATGTCCACAGTATGGGATGGTCTTCCCTTTGCTGTATTTGTTCCCATTTTCTGTCAGTCTCATTTTGCTTATGCCTAGGGTGCCTAGCCAGTAGTTATCAAACTTCCACATGCCAATTTTTCATCCTCATACAGTGTTTATATATTCTAAGTTCCAATTTTCATATTAGTTTTGGCACTCAGAATCAAGTTGGTCATAAAGAGTTGAACTTCCTTTTGGCCTTCATTCAGCCCCTTCACTTCAGGGGTTGAGCTGAATTTTACTTGCTGTTTCCGTAGCAATGGTGTTTTCCCAGGTTGGGTTGCTAGCCCAGTGCTTGATCCTCCTCCTTTCTTATGCAATGATGATCTCTAAACATATCCCAAAGAAGAACTGTAAATACATCAGAAATTTTATACAAATGGGTAAAAGGCAATGCATTTGAGACTACAATATTTTACACACCTGAAAATATACTTGTCAGACCATAAGATGCATGTTCTAACAACCACTGTAGAATCAGAAAATAACAAAAAAGCATATTAAAAACACATAAAAACATATACTAATAACAGCAAAATCAGCCAGAGAATAAATAAATGAAATAGGGAAAGTGACTAAAACCAAAGTCCATCATTAGAGGCAAAATATCAAAGAAAGTCAATGAGGGGGATAATCGAAAGGGACGCTCAAGTTTTGCTGAGGACGTCCTTGCAAAACATCCTGATGGAGGGGCGGGGAAACCCGTATTATCGAAACAAGATGGACATCCATCTTTCGTTTTGATAATGCTGTCGGGGATGCCCAAATCTTAACATTTAAGTCGCCCTTAGAGATGATTGTCCCTAGACTTGGTCGTTTCTGATTTTCGGCGATAATAGAAACCAAGGACGCCCATCTCAGAAACGACCAAATGCAAGCCCTTTGGTCATGGGAGGAGCCAGCATTCATAGTGCACTGGTCCCCGACATGCCAAGACACCAACCGAGCACCCTAGGGTGCACTGCAGTGGACTTCATAAATTGCTCCCAGGTACATAGCTCCCTTACCTTATGTGCTGAGCCCCCCAAAACCCACTACCCACAACTGTACACCACTACCATAGCCCTTACGGGTGAAGGGGGGCACCTAGATGTGGTACAGTGGGTTTCTGGTGGGTTTTGGGGGGCTCGCTGTTTCCTCCACAAACGTAACAGGTGGGGGGGAGGGATGGGCCTGGGTCTGCCTGCCTGAAGTGCGCTGCATCCACTAAAACTGCTCCAGGGACCTGCATACTGCTGTGATGGACCTGAGTATGGCATCTGAGGCTGGCATAGAGGCTGGCACAAAATATTTTTAAAGATTTTTTTTGAGGATGGGAGGGGGTTAGTGACCACTGGGGGGAGTAAGGGGAGGTCATCCCCAATTCTCTTCGATGGTCACCTGGTCAGTTCGGGCACCTTTTTGTGCCTTGGTCGTAAGAAAAATAGGACCAGGTAAAGTCATCCAAGTGCTCATCAGGGACGCCCTTTTTTTCCATTATGGGTTGAGGACGCCCATGTGTTAGGCACACCCAAGTCCCGCCTTCGCTATGCCTCCAACACGCCCCCGTGAACTTTGGTCGTCCCTGCGACGGAAAGCAGTTGAGGACGTCCAAACTCGGCTTTCGATTATACCGATTTGGACGACCCTGTGAGAAGGACGCCCATCTTCCGATTTGTGTCGAAAGATGGGCGTCCTTCTCTTTCGAAAATAAGCCTGTTAGTCATTCAGTAAATAAATTGCCATAAACCTTAAAGTTTGCTGTCTAAATTAAAAAGCAATAAAAATTGTCATGACAAATCCTGATTTTAAAACCTTCTGATGAACTGTTTTACATAGAAAGACTAAGTCACAGTTATTAACAAAGTCAAGACTATTAAAGGTTTCTTAGCCCATTAGTGCCCAGTGTTCCCATATTTGTTCCCACATATGGGAACATTGGGCACTAATGGGTTAATTTGATAATCTTAACTCCTCTCAGATGGATGTTAGATCACTCCTGTGGAATCTTTCAGTTAATGTGGACTCTCCTTCTGAACTCCTCTCTTGTGCATCACCCACTCCTCTTGGAATCTAGGAGGGATAAATTCCTTTCCTGGTCTTTCACACAGTTAGGGTGAACTCTTCTTGGACATTTTAAGTAGTTTTGGCACTTAAGCCTTAACACCAGCCCAGCTCTTTTCTCCTCCACTTCTGTCTGCATCTGTATATGCCCTATAAAGATCTAGACTTCCCAAACCTCTCCTGGGTACCCCATAGTCAGATTTTCAGGATATTCACAACAAATAGGCATGAGAACAATTTATATGTATTGGAGACTTAGTATATACAAATTGCTTTCATGCCTATTCATTGTAGATATCCCAAAATTCTGATGGTTGGGAAGCCCTGCTGTAGATGTCCCTCACAAATCATGATTTTATAAACCTCTATCACTGTTGCCTACTTCTTATGTTAGTTCAATGAAAACCAATGAAAAGAAGACCGTTATACTCCATGAACCAAGATTTTTGTTAGTTGAGAAGTTTTCTCCTAGTTCTTTGAGTTTGTAATTGCAGCTCATTCAGAACTGGTCTGCAATGGGCTATGGAACCATGAGCCTTCACTTCCAACTTCCATCTTCCTGAGGGTGAGGGGGGGAGTCTTCTCTTTTGAAACCAATCTATGCCAGCCATTGCAATGATGGTCTTGGGCCAAAGCCCAGAGACTCTTGAGGATCCTTCTCCCTGGATAGCAGGTGAGGAGGCTCTTTGAATGCTGCATCTGCAACATCCTCATCCCTGCAGTGCCTTGAGAGCAGAGCTTAAACCTGGGAATTAAACCTCAGTTTGCTCCATAACCGTACACAGCGCTTCTGCTATGCCACTGGGCCAGCACACAATGCACTCTTTAAAACTAAAGCATCAGTAGAAAAATCATTCAGATACTGGAAGGAAAATTGTTGATGTCATAGAACATAGAGTTCTGTTCATATTGATGCTTGTTTCTATGCAGGTTCCTTCATTTGTTTCTAACCCTTCCTTCAGCCTTTCTCTCAGTCGGGATGCACCTTGAGTTCAAACAGCAGCTTAATACATACACAGCTTAGTAAAAGAACAATGAGACCCTGTTGTAACACACAAATCAACTCAAAATTCTTACAGTAAGTGTTTTTAATGTTTACTTTCATTCTGTTGATTCGGGAAATTAAGCTTTGTTTTTATTCTGGAAGCTTATTAAGCTCTAGGAACAGTCCTGCTTATACCATCAAGTGGAAAAGGAATATTGGTGTATAATGGCCTCATTAGAGTAAGGAGGACAGTGACAAATGGCAGCATTATCCTCATGAATTGATAATTGATGAGCTGGGTCTCCCTTCCCTTGTAGAGGAATTTACAGGCTAGTAATGGAGCTCCATTTTCTTTTGTTGGATGCATGTAACGATAACATAACTGGCACACAAAACATACTTGCAGAAATGTAAACACAGTCAGATGTGATTAATCCATAATTGCTTACCGCAGATAACCACTTGCTGGTAGCTGCCTTCTGAAATGACAGCACCCATCTTTATTGTGCCTGGGGACTTGCTCAAGAGTGATTGCACTGGACTTTTGCAAAATACAATTACTCCAGATCTTTAGCTTTAAAATTGTTTTTGTTGTTATAAATCTGTTGTAAATCTGGTAGATGTCCATTGTTTGACTGTTTAGACCTTTTTGATGTTACAGATTTACATATATTTAACATGTGTGAAAAGCTTTTGCCAATTCTGTACCAATGAGTAAATGTTTTCTAAATCAAGCCTGCAGTTCCTGGGAATACAATGTACTTTGTTATTTCATGCGTCCCTTCCTGCTATTTCATTCTCCAAGTTACCTTATTCATTTCATTCTGTCTTTTGTTTTCTATTAAAGTCAGCAGGCAGGGATGGATTAACTATATATTGAGCTCTAGTCACATTAACTTTCCCTGCCCACCCCCACCCCACACACACACACACCCCAACAACCCCCCCCCCCCCCCCCCACACACACACACACACACACTCACACACATACAGTTAATCTTTCCAGAAGCAGCAGGGAAATGTGACAGTAATACTTTGTGAGTAAGCATGAGGACTAGGCAAGCACATGTTTCAAATGGAAGTGCTTAATAGTTAGAACTGGTAAGCTGTCAAGTTCCAGGAAACAGATTCCGGAAGGAGATTTTAGGCCAGTCCTAGATTTCTGACAACCCTATTCTGGTGCACTATGGGATCTGCAACAGTAATCTCAGTGGGTAGAATTAGGGACTACAAGAGTACACTGAATTCTAAGTTCAAAACAAGGCTTGCCAAGAAGTCTCCCTCCTGGAACTGGGTAACTTGGAAGAAGCTTTCTTCAGTGCTTCTGAAAGGATGTGGACTGAATAGAGGCAGTATTAGGCCAATTTTCAAAGGACTTTGCCCAGGTAATTTAGAAGTTAGCTGGATAAATATCATGGACTGAAAATTTCCTTTCACTTAATATGCATACAGATATATTTGTAGCACTCCAGCCCAAATTTTTAGAGGAAAGCTCTATTTATATGAGACTGTCTCCACCAGAGATACAGAAACACGCTAACTCTTCAGTCAAACACACACACACACACACACACACACACATACATGCATGGATCTCATTCTTCAGACATAAACATATGGACATGCACACACACACATTGTTCGTTTTCAGACAGACACACAAACTCACTCTACTAGTGCTGTGTGGCTTCTGCTCATGCGCTCAGTCATTTAGTCCCCCCTCCCCCTCCCCCCCAAGCCAGCTCTGCCCAGTGCCCACATATAAAGTTATTGCATTTACTAATATCGTTTTTTCTTGGCCTGCAGCAGCCCCCTCACATTTTTACCCATTCATTTTATATTCCACCCTTCTCACCATTCCCCTCCAGAACACTGAGCGCTCACTGGTTCCACTGGGTTTCTGAGGTTCTGTGCAGCGCTCAGCCCCCTCCTTCCTTTGACTAGGCAAACTTCCTATTGGCTGGATCCTACCCATGAAGAAGAGGACTGAAGAACTACAGAGGGCTAAAATATCCAGATACTTCACCCATCTTCTGACTTTGAAACAGTTTACGAATCTCTACAATCCTGAAAAAATCCAGACATTTGGAATCCGTGTAACCCTGTTTTGCCCTGGTGAGCATCAGGGTGGGTTACTTTTAGTAATTAAGGACCCAACATGTCAAACCAGACCCCCAAATATTCGAGAGACTGAGAGGGGGTCAGGTGACTTTTGGGTATATTGACGACCCAGCCTATAGATTGCAGTACAGAGACCACCCTGGCTGTGGCCAGACAACTTTCGTCTGCCGAATCCACTCTGACAAACCAGTCGTCGAGGTACGGGTGAACCTGAATACCCTCTCGCCTGAGAAAGGCAGCTACTACCACCATTACCTTGGAAAAGGTGCGGGGAGCTGTGGCGAGGCCAAAAGGCAAGGCCCGAAACTGAAATGTTTTCCCATCACCGCAAACCGGAGACACTGTTGATGCGGGGGCCAAATAGGAATGTGCAAGTAAGCTTCTTTTAGGTCCAGAGACGTGAGATATTCTCCTGGCTGTACCACCGCAATGACGGAGCGCAGGGTTTCCATGCGAAAATGTCGCACTCTTAATGACTCGTTGACTGACCTTAAGTCGAGGATCGGTTGGAAAGACCCGCCTTTTCTAGGCACCACAAAGTAAATGGAGTAGCGACTGCAACCACTTTCGGCGGGAGGCACAGGGATCACCGCCCCAAGGTGCAACAAGACTTGTAAGGTCTCCTCTACTGCCGCCTGTTTGACGGCAGTACTGCATCAGGACTCCACAAACACATCTCTCACCGGGGCGCTGAATTCCAATTGGTAACCTTCTCTGATCAGGTCCAGGACCCATTGATCGGAGGAAATCTTGGTCCATTCCTCGAGAAAGAGGGAAAGGCGTCCTCCTACTGCAGGGATCGAGGAATGGACCGGTGCCCCGTCATTGAGGGGGCCGCCCCTGAACTCCAGGCCTTGAACCGGCCGCTGCGGAACGCTTGTCCGAGCGAAAGTTCTTCTGCTGAAAACGGGCACGTTGAGAAACCCCAGCAGAGCACCCCGGGTGATACCTGCGCACTTCATGGAAGCGAGGTCTGGAAGAGGAGGGCCACACAGAACCCTTGGAAGAAGGCCTCGGCCTATCCTCGGGTAACCACTGGGGCTTAGGGTCCCCCAGGTTTTTCACAATCTTCTCCAACTCCTCTCCAAATAACAGGTGGCCCCGAAAGGGAAGCTTCACCAGCCTGTGCTTAGAGGCCATGTCAGCCGCCCAATGCTATAGCCATAGAAGGCGGCGTGCTGCAACCGCCACAGATATCTGTTTAGCCGAAGCTCTGACCAGATCATAGAGGGTGTCGGCCAAAAATGACAGGGCCGACTCCATCTAAGGTGCAACCTCAGCAAGGGACTCCGCACCATCTGCGGGCTGCTCCACTGCCTGTTGTAGCATTCAGTCTGTGGCAATCAGCATTTTGCTGACTGCTGCTGGCATTAAACCTGAAGTTCAATGCTGGGCCATGTCCAGACACCAGCAATGAATTTCCAGATTTTCAGAACTGAGTAACAGATAAGTGCCACTGAAAATTAGCAGGTAGCACCAAATAGGCAATTTAATTGGCCAGGAACCATTTACGGCCAGTTAAATCACTTTGAATATCAACCCCTAATAATTTGTTGGGAGGCCAGGGCCAGTTTACAGTCGGAGGCCAATTGGTGCAGTAATCCACTCACATGGCACACTCTTGTTGCATTCAATAAATCAGTTCTAAACCAAGGGTTTACTTAACTTGGATCTCTTCATGCAAAACACGGGACACTTCAACATGAGATCCAACTTTTCAAAATTATTGGGGGTGCTAAGCCCAATGGAAATAACCTCTCCCTGGACACATACAAGGAATTTTCTCAATATTGGATGTGCTACAGCACCCACAGAGTTGGCTCCTATGCACTTCAGCATAAAGTTACATACAGTCAGAAGTAGTTGAAAAAACAGTTTTAATGATACAGTCTGTTAGGTTCTGAGGAAACACTCTTGGCTGCAGGAGGAGCTCAGTGAAAGTCCCTGTATAGATCTTCTCTCGCTGGACACTCCCTGCAGAGAAGTAGTGCTCTGTAAATCTCTCAGTAATTTCAGGGGTTCTTTTACAAAATGGCATTAAGACCTTAATGCAATGGTTGCTAAGCTTGTCCTGGGGGAATCCTAGCCAGTCAGGTTTTCTGGATATGTACACTGAATATTCATGAGATTGATTTGCATGCACAGCTTTCATGGCATTCAAATTTCTCTCATGCATATTCAGTATGGATATCCAGAAAACCTAACTGGCTGGTTTGGGAACCACTGCTTTAACGCATGGTTAGCAAACTCTAAGAAGCTAATTCATTGAAGTGTTCTGCAGTATTTTGCTTATTTACATGTGCTAACCATGTGTTACTGATTTTTTAAAAATGCAAGCAAGGCAAGCAGGGCTAGAGGTAGGGAAGGCAAGCTGGTCTGAAGGCAAAGCAAGGCATAATGGACTGGAGAGAAGGCAAGCTAGTTTGAAGGCAAGGCAAGGAAAGCTTGGCCAAAGGCAAGGCAAGGCACCTCTCTGAAGGAGGCCGGGGCCTTCCTGAAATACTCCCAGGCCCTGTCCATGCCTGTGACATCATCCACAAGCGAGCCAGCAATTTCCCACCACTGGCCCTTTAAACTTCAGGCCATGGAAGGATGGCAGCACAGCAGGAAGGGCCATGTGACTTGACTCTGGTGCCCCTTCCCCGGGAGCGAAAGGAGAGGAGAGTCATCCCAAGTCATGGTGGCAGCCGTGATACCCGTAGACTCTAATGACTTGTAGACTTGAAAGACGAATAAAACAAATGACCGCCTTTTTATTTCATCACTTGAAAAGAAATGAAACGGTATTTTTCTTTAAATTATTCATTTCATCTGTACATTCATAGTAATTTCTATTGTTAGCCATTTTTGATCAAGCTTATGGACATCCCTCTATCTTTAAAGGTGTAGCTAGGGTTGTTTTTTTTAAATGTTCACCTCAGTAGCCATCTAGTATATGCCCCGGGTCAGAGCAAATCCTGTACATAAACAGATTTGTATTAGTTAGGACCAGGGACTGGGACTGGCATAAACCAGGAGGCCAGAGGTAAATACCACACACTCTTCACACTTCTCTCAAGCAATAAGTCAGACCACTCCAGTATATGAGTTTATTTATTTATTTATTTATTGCACTTGTATCCCCAGTTCTGAACCAACTTGTTTAATTAAAGTCTCTTGTAATCAAATGGTGAGACAATGATAACAGCAGAAGTAGTCTCAGAGGCAGAAGCAACAGACAAAACTATATACAAAGTTCTTAGTCATCGTCTACCAAATATGTGGATACTCTCTATGTAACTCTTCTCCAGAACAGTGTATCAATTAGTAGTAAGTAGATATTAGAGAGAACTGGCATTTACAGTCTTTGAGGTTAGTGCTGCTGGGACACTCGGATGACAGACTGGTCCTGGGGTGAAGTGTTGTTCCCAGGAGAATGGTTGCTGTAAGTGGTTCCTTTATCTTCTTCAGCCTCTGGATGTTATTCCAGGACCTTAAATGTACATTTGAAAGGTCCTGGGCACCAAGCTGGGATTATACAATAATCCCTGCTTCTCCCGTACTCCTAAATCCCAAGAAAGGGTGCAGCAGGTTCCTCATTCCCGCTGGCCCAAGTACAATGCAGAGCTTAATGGTTTTTGATTATCTGCTCCTAGCCTTCTACTCACAGATTTTCCTGATTAGGGTACTCAGATGTCTCTATACCCTAAACTATATGGGCTTGCAGTAATTGGCTAGGGTTCTGGATGGAGGGCATGGAGGCAATCAGTGAAGACACTGATTTGAATATTTCACATGGTTTTGTACTCCTGAGCAATTCCAGTGTTGTATAGTACCTAAGTGGGCCTTTTACAAAGGCATGTTAGCGTCTTTAGTGTGTTCTAAATATAAGTGTATAATAAATGCTAGAGACGCCCATATATTCCTATGAGCATCTATGGCATTTAGCGAGCACTAAAAACACTACCGTACATTTGTAAAAGATTCCCTAAGTAAATGTAACAAGTTACTATACTTAAGTAAAAGTTTTGTCACTTTTACTTGCAAAAAGATACAGAAAATATTTTTTACTTTTACTGAAGTAATAGGGCCCTGTTTACTAAGGTGTGGTAGCATTTTTAGCACGTGCACAAAATTAGCGCGCGCTGTGTAGGCACCCATAGGAATATTGTGGGCATCTACACAGTTAGCGCACACTAATGGTTAGCGCACGCTAAAAGCGCTAACGCGCCTCTAGCACGGCTTAGTAAA
Source organism: Microcaecilia unicolor (assembly GCF_901765095.1). Classification (NCBI taxonomy): domain Eukaryota; kingdom Metazoa; phylum Chordata; class Amphibia; order Gymnophiona; family Siphonopidae; genus Microcaecilia; species Microcaecilia unicolor. Next base: position 309,930,793 of record NC_044034.1, on the reverse strand, counting down.
CAGGGCCCATAATTACTCCAATTTTTGCTACTTTTAGTGAGTTGCATCTAATGCTTGCAGTTATAAGTAAAAAGTAAAAGCAGAAGCAAGATGTAAACAACGATTCCTCAGTAAACCAACTAAAAACAGCAAACCCTGGAACAGAATTTTGATATTGAAAACCTCGGTACACAAACAGTGTATCATCTCATCTTAAATTTTGCTGTTCAACAGAGTTGCCTGTGTTTGCTGAACTGGTTACTGGTTTCCACCCAAACAAAACAGCTACGATTGGGTCGCTTTGAAGTGGAGATGACGCTGAAGCTGGTTGCAATTCTTGGTGAACAAACATATGTCTCTATCACAACAGACTGCTGTAAGTGCCATGGAAAATTCTACATTGGAGTGACTGCCCACTTGATTGACAGAGTCTTTAGAGAGGAAATCTCTTTGTCTCCCTATCCGTTTTCGCATCCTGTTCAAACTTCTTCTACTAACCTATAAATGTACTCACTCTGCTGCTCCCCAGTATCTCTCCACACTCGTCCTTCCCTACACCCCTTCCCGTGCACTCCGCTCCATGGATAAATCCTACTGATCTGTTCCCTTCTCCACTACTGCCAACTGCAGACTTCGCGCTTTCTGTCTCGCTGCACCCTACGCCTGGAATAAACTTCCTGAGCCCCTACGTCTTGCCCCCATCCTTGGCCACCTTTAAATCTAGACTGAAAGCCCACCTCTTTAACATTGCTTTTGACTCGTAACCACTTGTAACCACTCGCCTCCACCTACCCTCCTCTCCTCCTTCCTGTACACACTAATTGATTTGATTTGCTTACTTTATTTTTTGTCTATTAGATTGTAAGCTCTTTGAGCAGGGACTGTCTTTCTTCTATGTTTGTGCAGCGCTGCATACGCCTTGTAGCGCTATAGAAATGCTAAATAGTAGTAGTAGTAGTTGTCTGGACTTAACGGTTCACACACATTGACATTCTTGCATCAGTTCTTGAAGATATTCAAACAGAGTTTGCCATCAAATGAAAATTTGTTAGAACAACAACAGACAATTCCAACTTTATAAAAGCCTTCTCTGTAATTGAGTGCAAGTGATGAATTAGTCAGCACTATTTCTAATGCAGATAATAATGATGATCAAAAAAACATTCCTTGCTATAAGGAAATCAAGTGTTTCAGACAGAGATTCCCCTAATCAATACCTACAGACCCAATCAGAAGATATCAGTACTATTGCAGCCTGGCCTGATTTGAAGGAAATTTTTTTATCAGACTTCCTGCTAGTGCAGTTGCTGAACACCTTTTTAGCTGTGCTGAATTAATGACTCACAAGAGTGACAATCATTTTCAAAATTTTATTTTATTTATATGAATTTACAAACGTAAGCAAAATCTTGTACAGAAATAAAAAGCAAAACTCAAATTCCATTGCACAAGATGTGAAGAGATACATGGGTGAAAAGAAAAAAAGAAAGTATTTTTCAATTACAAAGTTTTTTTTTACTGGAAAAAGATTTTATTTTATTTTTTTTACTATAGATGGGGACATCCAAGATAGCTGTAGCCTTACCTTGATGGTCAAGACACTTTTCAATTTCCTCTTAAGAGGCCTAAGAGATCTCGATGGAGAGTTTTCCTTCCTTCCTCTCAATGGCCGGCAGTTTCCGGTCCGATGGACCATCATATTACCTAACCTCAGACTCCAGCAGTTGTCGGTGTGGCATGCCTGGCTGGAGAGATGCTGTTGTTGGCTGACTTGGTGTCCTCCCTCGGGCTGGAAGATTCCTTAAGCCCCAACTTGCAGCCTTCTTCTAGGCATCTGCGGATGGTGGGAGCTGCCTAGCTTAGCACTATTCTCCTGCTAGTGGAACCCCAGATAGAGGGAGTTCTGGGAGGTGAAAGATCAGCAGCTGGAGTGGCAGAAGTTGGAGTGTCCTGGAGGTGTTTGGAGAAGCCAGAGGCCCATCTTTGGACCAAGTCAACAGTGAAGCAGTGAATAAACAAGGGAAAGCTAGTCCCTCTCTACCAATTTTGTTCCTCTTCAGAAGCTGGAGGTATTGCATTGGAATCGATATGGGATACCATTCAATCTTTATGAGTGGTGCTTTGTAATCAAGTAGGTGAAATAAAAGAGATAGTGAATAAGCAAGAGTCAAGAATTATAAAATTGGAGCAGGAGAACATTACGTTTAAGATTTGTTAAAACTACAGGGAAAACTGAAAATATTCTGAACTTACTAACTTCCATGGATAAATATTCGCAAGCTAAGAGATTAAAAACAGAAAACCTGGAATATTTTACTTGCTCTACAAATTTAAGAATTTTAAAATTTCCAAAAGCTCCTTTGGTTACACCTAAAGATATATGTAATAGATACCTGACGGAAGTTTTGAAAATTACTCAGTAATCTTTGCCACCTATTGCAAAAATCTGTTATCTTCCATCAGCAAGGAAACAAATTGAAAATGTGGAAGAAAATGGACTCAGAATGGACACTGGATGTTTCAGCTGTCTTAGAAAGGCGCAGGGCTTTTTTTGAGGAGGTACTTGGGGGTACTGAGTACCGTCACCTTTTCCATTGTCTGTTAAAATTGATCCATGGATCCCAAGTTTTAATGATAGAGCTCAGGCTCTACACACCAATTCTGTCTTGTCATAGATTCTGTGAGTGGTTGCAGGGGGCCTGGCTATTATGGGGTGGGTCTCTCAGTGATCACCTCAATCCTGAAGGGTGGCCTAGCATTTGAGTACCGGCACCTTTTTTGCTAGAAAGAACACACTGGAAAGACGTGATAGCAAGGACTTATCTCCTGGTACTTTACTTGTACAGCTAGTTTTGACAGTAGATAGGGATTGGCTGCTTCATTTGTATTTTAGACTTCATACTGCTTCCTTTCTGAATTTCATAATGTTTCTTGAGACACTCAGAAAAGAAGGAAGCATTTTCTTTTGTTTCATCCAGCTGTTTTGCAAATGGTTGCATTGTTCTATTTGAAGTTTCCCTGCAATTGTATAATTAACTTTAAAGATAAGAAGTATATTTTCTTTGACCCTTCACAACTATCTGCTTTTGTAAATTCTAACAGGCCAGAAGGGACCCCTGTAGAAAGCTCCCCTAATGCTTCATCTTGTCTGCTATTTGGATATCCGGATTAGGTAATGCTGGCATTGTCTTTCATTTTCAAAATGTAGTTTTACTGAAAGCAAAGTGGATCCTTGAATTGTAAAGCAATAAAGTTTATAGATAAAAACATTAACAATAGTTGAATTCATTGTAGTTGCAGTACTTTTACTTTTTACTCAAAAAGTATTAGACAATAACTTTTTTAAAACTTTTATTTATCAATTACCATAAATACATTACAAGTATCCACTCGTGACAAGAAACGCAGAGTAAGAATCAAAATTGGCAATTAGGAATACAACACTGAAGTAAAATTAGCTCTTCCTGAGACCACCACATCAGTGGAAGCAGCAGAAAATAAAAGGAGAATCTAACCAGAAAAAAAAAGAATGAAGAAAAGGGCACAAACCTAACCTAACCCACTAATTACTACAATCACCAACAATTAAGTTGTTATGTCGGCTCTAGATAAACTCTTCAGGTCAACAAAGGACTTAAGTTGTTCTGGCATTAAAGAAAACATATTTAACTACTAAATAGCATACAATACATTTACACGGATACACCAGAAGACATGTCACACCCAGGGCTTTAACTCTTTCTCTAAGATCTGCAATAACTTTTTTACTTTCAGTTAAGTACATTTTTTATTTGTCCTTCATTGTACGTTTGCTTAAGTATTAAAATTTAGACCTGGTGCTTGGAATGTCCAGGTTACAGAAAAGTATTCTGATTGAGCAGCTGTCCACTAGACACCTCCTCAGTGGCGTTCCTAGGGGGGGGGCGATCGGTGCGGTCCGCCCCGGGTGCACGCCGCTGGGAGGGGTGCCGCGCGCCTGTCTGCTCCACTCGTTCCGTGCTCCCTCTGCCCCAGAACAGGTTACTTCCTGTTCCGGGGCAGAGGGAGTATGGAACGAGCGAAGCAGACAGGCGCGTGGCACCCCCCCCCCCCCCCAGCAGGTAAAAATGCACCCGGGGGGGTGTCCTTTCACCGGGGGGGAGGTGTGTCCTTTCGCGGGGGGGAGGTGGCCTTTCACCAGGGGTGGGGGGGTCGCGCTGCACCGGGGGGGGCACATCGGCGATCCGCCTCGGGTGTCAGCCACCCTAGGAACGCCACTGAACCTCCTTAATCCCCCAGTGGCTACTGTCCCCTTTCTCTCCCCCTAAATGTGAAAATGGCAAGGGATACTAGGCTCTATGACAGCTTCAGGTATTATGGACAATCTTACCAGAGCAGCAGTGGTGTTTATTCAAGTACAGTAGATATATTTCAGTTCCTGAAGGGCTCACAACTAAACAAAATATCAAAGAGATGAAACGTGATTGAACCTGCATCTCCCCCGCCCCCCGCCCTAACCACTAGGTTATCTGTCTGGTCTGCTTGGAGCTCTGTGTGGCCATTTTATAAGATGCAAAAAATGAAAAGCACAAGGAGCCTTCAGGAATGGGGTGTCAACTCAAAGTTTATTGGACAGACCCCGACAAGGTCTATACTTTGGCAAAGCCGCTTGCTTCAGCGGTCTTGTAAAGATCACAATTCCCAATAGAAAGCAAAAAACTGTAAGGATTGTCAAATCTCAGGACACTGTAAAGATGCCAAAACATGCAGCAGGTACAACTTGTGGCTTAATGTGCACCAAACAAATGACTTGAGACTGACAGAGTAACACATTGAAAGGCTACAGCATTTTATAAGATGGACATTCCTATTACTACCACACAGATGTGTCCCTCTCCCCTCCATAATTTGGATGTTTCAGTTTGTAAAATAGAAGTTCATGCTGGGCGCTTCCAGCACATGGACGTCCATCTCACAGGTATCCTGTTCTAAAATACATGTGAGATGGACGTCCATTTGTGATGTTCTGACACAGATATCCATATTGTGAGTTGGATGTCCTTTCCCATGCCACTCCACATTACACATGTAAAAGTATGTGTGCTGAGAAGACTCCTACTTTTATGTGACCCACAAGTAGACATGTTGTGAGGCAGAATTAAGATGGAGTGCAGTCAGAGTCATGATTTAGGTGCATTTTTTAATAAAATGTACTTTACATGCAAACATTTATGACTACCTCTGAGCAGGCATAGATGTCTGCAGCTTCAATCTAGCTAGAATTTCTGCCACTTTGTCTCTAGTATTTTATAAAGACATGTGGAGGGGCATAATCGAAAGGGACGTCCTCTTTTCGATTTGGACGTCCTTGCAAAACGTCCCCATCCAGGGGTGGGAAACCCATATTTTTGAAACAAGATGGAAGTCCATCTTTTGTTTCGTTAATACGGTCAGGGACGCCCAAATCCTGAAATTTGGTCATCCTTAGAGATGGTTGTCCCTAGACTTGGTCATTTCTGATTTTTGGTGATAATGGAAACCAAGGACGTCCATCTCAGAACCGACCAAATGCAAGGAGCCAGCATTCGTAGTGCACTGGTCCATCTGACATGCCAGGACACCAACCATGCATCCTAGGGGGCACTGCAGTGGACTTCATAAATTGCTCCCAGGAACATAGCTCCCTTACCTTGTGTGCTGAGCCCCCCAACCCCCCCTCAAAACCCACTACCCACAACTGTACACCATTACCATTGCCCTTACGGGTGAAGGGGGCACCTAGATGTGGATACAGTGGGTTTCTGGTGGGTTATGGAGAGCTCGCTGTTTCCTCCACAAACATAACAGGTGGGGGGATGGGCCTGGGTCTGCCTGCCTGAAGTGCATTGCACCCACTAAAACTGCTCCAGGAACCTGCATACTGCTGTGATGGACCTGAGTATGACATCTGAGGCTGGCATAGAGGCTGGCAATCAATATTTTTAAAGATGTATTTTGAGTGTGGGAGGGGGGTTAGTAACCACTGGAGAAGTAAGGGGAAGTCATCCCCAATTCTCTCCGATAGCCATCTGGTCATTTCGGGCACCTTTTTTTGCCTTGGTTGTAAGAAAAACATGACCAGGTAAAGTCGTCCAATTGTTCATCAGGGATGTCCTTGTTTCTTTCGATTATGGGTCGAGGACATCCTAGTGTTAGGCATGCCCAAGTCCCGCCTTTGTTACGCCTCCAATACGCTCCCTTGAACTTTGGCCATCCCTGCGACAGAAAGCAGTTGGGGACGTCCAAAATCAGCTTTCGATTATACCGATTTGGACGACCCTGTGAGAAGGACGCCCATCTTCCGATTTATGTCGAAAGATGGGTGTCCTTCTCTTTCGAAAATGAGCCCAATAGGCATCTCTGTGACTTTAGAAAATAGCATCAAAATACACACCTACTTTGCCGTTACACATAGGCGACCTGTTATAAAATTACCCTCAGGAGCAGAGGGCGACAAACTGACTTCCAGCCTGGGACAGAATGTTCAAGGGTTCTTTATTTAAAAGCACCAGAGAAATGACCAGATGCGGGTCCGTGTGTCGGCGGATGCAGCCTCCTGCCTCAGGGGTCACAAGAAACACTGTGTACATATATTAAAATAGAATGTGAAAACATGCATAAAAAGTCAGTTTATCACCCTCTGCTCCAATGTGGCTTTTCTTTGGTGTTCCATGTAGGGTTTGTCCTGCTTCTCCTTTTTGGCACTTTGGATAAAATTACCCTCCACGTGAAGAAATAGCCATTCAGGAACATGGATCACCACCCTCTGGTAACAACCTTATACTATTTATCCTACTGATATCCCATATAGAAAAGTAGGCTTATGTGGACCAGAAACAGAATCAGTGTTAAGAGCTTATAAATTACTAAAACACACCAACAAAGTCTTGAGAATTTCATCATTCACACCCATCCTTATTGCTTGACATTTCTATAGCCATATATCATGCCGTATCACATCCTCGTCAGATTAATACCAATTTATCATTAATCTACTTAAATGTGCTTTTTTCTCTTGCAAGGAATAACGACAGAAAACATCTGCATACGACATAATATTAGCTGGAGTTGGTGTCTCAGATGAGAATAATTTTGACAGGTTCATTTATTATGGCTCGCCTTGCAGAGAGACTTTCGAGAATTTGAACTTTCTCTTCATGGAAATGGAAGCAGCTTCTAATGAATGCAAGGCTCCTCAGAAAGGGTTGAGTTAAAGCTAGGTAGAAAGCACTTCAATGGAGCAATAACACAAAATAAACAAGGTAATGGGGGTTGTTGAAAAAAGGAACTACTGTGAATTACACATTTCTTACTTAACCATATGGTTTCAATTACAGTTTTCTTCCTACCTCCCTTCTTTCTCTTGCTGCTAATATTTTCAAGCTTTAATGTTATTGTTTTGATTCCTGATGTCATAATGCATCACTCCTCTTAATGTGTAAGGCTAATAAATTTGGTCCTTTTATGAGTACTGTCAAAATGTTTTACCCTTCCTGTTCTTAGGTGATCATGGATTTTGACATTCGCCTTGAGATTTTTAATTTAATTTACATGTTCCAAGGACCATGAAGTGCAGTATGCAAATACAGGGAAATTTGTATGGTCTGTGCTGCTATACTATCCTTTCGTGTTTATTTATTTATTTATTATTTATTTATTAGGATTTATGTACCGCCTTTTTTGAAGGAATTCACTCAAGACAGTGTACATCCCTCTAAAATGTAGCTCATGGAGTCCTTCACTCTTCTAAGCAAGTGGCCTAGTGGACAGAGCAATAAGCTGAGAACCAGGCAAGCAAGGGTTCAAGTTCCACTTCCACTACTTCTTGTGAGATTGGGCAAGTCTCTTTCGGGGGGGGGGGGGGTAATTCCATAAGTGGGAACCTCCTTTTAGGCTTCCCAGTATTGCGTGGTGAGAGCCTATTCTATAACAGCATCTGGGTGCTTGATATCATTATAGAATCCAAACGTAACCCGGTATCACCACACCTAATATTTAGGCACTCGCAGTTACACCAGCCATAACCCTGAATTAATTATAGGCACTCAAATGTGGCAAGGTCATACATAACTTACTGTTTTGTATACGTCGCATGTGTAAGTAGGAGCCCCACCTGCCCTCTTCCCATGCTTCACCCATGTAAATGTTGTCCTTGCATTTACATGCTATGCCACTTATGCATGCCCTTACAGAACAGTACATGAAAAAAATCCTTTATAAAATTATTCCCATATAGGGTTACCATATTTGAAGAGACAAAAAAGAGGACACAAGAATAAAAATGGTTGCTACCTTTGCTAAAGAAATATTTAATCTTAGCAAATGTGTAAATGGCTTTTAGTTAATGAACACACATCAAACAGTGACTGACTTACAGGAAAGCAGTAGACAATAATCTACGTTTCAAAAACTTCTGGATTTGAGTTTGACTAAGTGTGAGCACAAGTGTACTTATCAGAAGAGAAGATATCCCTCAACAACTTTGTCTGGCTTCTGAGATTCGTGTGAAAGCCTTTGCATGACAAATGTTTAAAGTTGTGCTGCACAAACAAAATTAATTTGACAGATTCAACCAGCAGGGAAACAGAGAGAAGATCAGCAATGCCTTTCTCTCTCTTTAGCACCCCCATGTGTCCAGACTGACTAATAGGGCAGAGATGGTTTCTCTTATTATGTGGTTAGGTGTGTTGGTCTTAGGCACATAAAATAGGGGATATTTTCCTAAAAATTAAAAAACCTGTAACACATATCTGAAAAAGTCCAAAAGGAGGACATGTTCTCTTAAAGAGGACATATGGAGGGGCATAATCGAACGCGAATGCCCATCTCCATGGGCGTCTATCTCCGAGAACGGGTACATGAAGGGTCAGGACAAACCGTATTTTCGGAAAAAATGGGCATCCATCTTTTTTCTGATAATACGGTTTGTGCCCGGCAAATGCATCGGATTTGTGCGGATTTGAGCTGGGCGGATAATGGAAACCGAAGGCGCCCTGCTCAAAAATGACCAAATCCAGGGCATTGGTTCGTGGGAGGGGCCAGGATTCATAGTGCACTGGTCCCCCTCACATGCCAGGACACCAACCGGGCACCCTAGGGGGCACTTGTAACAATTTAAAATAAAAAGTTAACTACCTCTGAAGTCCATAGCTCCCTTCCTTTCGGTGCTGAGCCCCCCAAATCCCCCCAAAACCCACTGCCCACAACTCTACACCATTACCATAGCCCTTATGGCTGAAGGGGGGCACCTACATGTGGGTACAATGGGTTTTGGGGGCGGTTTGGAGCGCTCCCATTTACCATCACAAGTGTAACGGGTAGGGGGGGATGGGCCTGGGTCCACCTGCCTGAAGTCCACTGCACCCACTAACAACTGCTCCAGGGACCTGCATACTGCTGTGATGGAGCTGGGTATGACATTTGAGGCTGGCATACAGGCTGGAAAAAAAGTTGTTAAAGTTTTTTTTTTTGGGTGGGAGGGGATTAGTGACCACTGGGGGGGTCAGGGGTGGTCATCCCCGATTTCCTCCGGTGGACATCTGGTCATTTAGGGCAGTTTTTTGGGACTTATTCATGAAAAAAGGGGTCCAAAAAAAGTGACCCAAATTCACGCTAAAACGCCTTTCTTTTTTCGATTATCGGCTGAGGATGCCCACCTCTCCTCGGCCGATAGACGCCCCAGTTCCGCCTTCACCACGCCTCCTACACACCCCCGTCAACTTTGGCCATTTCCGTGACAGACTGCAGTTGAAGACGCCCAAAATCGGCTTTCGATTATATCGATTTGGGCTCCCTCGGGAGAAAGACGCCCATCTCCCAATTTGGGTCAAAATATGGGCGTCTTTCTCTTTCGAAAATAAGCTGGATGTTAACTCTACCCCCATAGAGGTCAGCTAGGTTTACGGGGCAAGCAACTACCTATTGTTAAACACACAGGCCCTTATGTGCCTTTCTAAAACGCTAGGGGTAAAGTGTCAGATTGAAATCATGGTTAGATTGAAGATGTGGACAATTACACTTGCTTGGAACCATACGTACATGCATACTGTATTAAGAATGTAAGTAAATCATGACTCCACCCATACTCCATCCAAATGCCCCTGAACACACCTACACATGGGTCACGTAAACATATGTGCCTTCTTTGTACTGAGTGTAATTTTGAGCATGGGGACATTTTGTAAGAGCCATTTTACGTGCATATACTGTCATGCATGGGTGAAACTACCTTTAGAAGATTACCCTTCATAAGTAGAAAAGTAAGGGGCCTTTTTTATTAAGCACTTATTTATTTATTTATTAGGATTTATTTACCGCCTTTTTGAAGGAATTCACTCAAGGCGTACAGTAAGTAGATCAAACATGAGCAGGAGGCAATTAGAGCAGTAAAAATATTCGAACAACAATACAAAGTATGGCATGGTATACTACTTGCAATGACAACACAATATGTACTAGAACATTATAATTGGTAGTGAAGGGTAAGGCAAAGTTGTAACATATAGATGAGTAAGAAAGTAGGAAAAATTAGAAAGTAAGGTGATTGATTTGAAGAAAGTTGCACGTGAGGTCAGAGAGATGGTTAAATATTATCTCAGCTAGGGTAGGAGTGGATAAACATGTCCTGCTGCAGTATGTGCAGCCCAAGTCAATCCTTGTGTGTGTGAGACTAACAAGCTAGTTACTTCTTTCGTTAAAGGCTTGGTTGAAGAGCCAAGCTTTCACCTGCTTCCTGAAGTAGAGGTAGTCTTGTGTTAAGCAGAGCCTTTCAGGCTTGCGGGTATCACATCGTGTAATGTCTTTTGGAGAGGGTGTAGTTAGTGAAAGTCCTTGGGAGGACCTTAGTGTCCTTGGCGGTGTGTGGAGGATCATCCTATTCTTCAGATACTCTGGGCCATTTCTTTTGAGAGCCTTGAAGATCAGTTTTAAATTTAGCCCTGTATTGTAGTGGTAGCCAATGAAGTTTTTGCAAAAATGGTGTGATATGGTCGCGTCGCTTGCAACCTTCTATGAGTCTTGCTGCTACATTCTGAATCAACTGCAGCCGGTGCAGGCCCTTTGTAGTCAGACCATTGTATAGTGCTTTGCAGTAATCCAGTCTTAATGTTATCATGGCATGCACAACTGGGATAAGATTTACCTTCTTGATGTAAGGAGAGAGGCAGCATAGCTGTCGCAAATAGTAGAAGCAGCTCTTGAAGGTTGCTTGGATTTGGGGAATCAGAGTAAGTGTTGAATCTAACTGTATTCCAAGATTCCTGGCTTGTGATTTGAGGGTTAGTTCATACTTCCCAAAAGGGTGTCACGACTGTGGTCGTGATCCCTCTCTGACTCACCTTATGTCCCGATGGTCAGCTTCTGAGCTGGCTCCTGTCTGCATTGTTGTTTCTTTCCTGTGTGTTTCAAGCCTCACTTTGGTGTTCAGTGTGTTTCCTGCCTCTGTCCTGTAGGGTTTCCACTTCCTGCGTGTTTCAAGCCTCACTTTGGTGTTCAGTGTAATTCCTGCCTCTGTCCTGTTTATAAGGAAGTGGTGGACTTTCATTCAGGGCCTTTGCAATGACAAAGGTCTCCAGGTTAGTCCGTGTGCAGTGTAGCATTTCTGCCTTGTTCTAGTCTGTGTGCCCGTGGGCACTTCTGTCTTGATTTCTTGTTTAGGGTGCCTGTGTGCACGTCTGCTTCTGTTCTTCCCTGTTTGTCTGTGTGGGTCTGTTTTGTGTCCTGCCTAGTCTGCCTTGCTTGTTCTAGTCTCCTCTACCTTTAGCTTCAGCCTTAGTTCTGTTGTTTGTCTGTGTGGTTCAGCTTTGTGTCTGCCCTGTTTGTCTTTAGCTTCAGTTCCCATCCTGCTTGTGTCTGGCCTGCAAGCCTTCAGCTTTAGTTCTGACCCTGCTTGTGTCCACCCAGTTTGAGAATCCTGAATCCTGCTTGAGTATCCTGAATCCTGTTGTTCCAGCATTATCTGCCTACAGCTTCAGCTCCAGTCCTGTCTGTTCCAGCATTGTCTGCCTACAGCTTCAGCTCCAGTCCTGTCCCTGCATTGTCTGCCTACAGCTTCAGCTCCAGTCCTGTCTATTCCAGCACTGCCTGCCAAGCCAAGTCCATTCCAACATCTGGTTCCTGCCTAGCCAAGTCCATTCCAGCATCCAGTTCCAGCCAAGCCAAGTCCATTCCAGAATGCTGGACATGGCTGGAGTGGAGGGCAGGGAAGAGAGGAGAAATGTTGGACAAGGATGGAGGGAAGGAAAGACAAAGGAAGGAGATGCATACAGATGGAGGGGAAGGGAGAGAGGAGAAATGCTGAACATGGATGGAGGGGTGGGAAGACAGAGGAAGTAGATGAACATGAATGGAGGGGAGGGGAGTGATGAGAAATGCTGGATATGGATGCACCAAAGCAAATAGAAAAACTAAATGATCAGACAACAAAGGTAGAAAAAAGTATTTTATTCAGAATTTATTAATTGGAATATGTCAGCTTTTGGAATGCGCATGTGATATTTTGCATGTAAGTTTCAATTTTTCTAGTATTGCTGCATACTGAGTCTGACTTCTTGAGGTAACTTTCCAGTTCAGTATTTTGCCTTCATATTTTTTTATTTCTAGTTCCTTGTGTCTTATCTGTTGTGTCATGTGTTTTTCATGTGTGATCAAGGTGCAGTATTCTGCTAGTGTGTAGTATTTGCAGCCCTTTTTGTTTTTTTTTCATTAGGTAGTGTACTGGTGTTTTAGAGCCCAATGTAATTACAGTGCTGCCTTTCCACGCATTAGGTTGCGTCCTGTCCTTGGAATTAGTGCTGTTATGGTTTGGTAAGGTTCTGAGTGTGTTTTGCACAAGTTTGTGTATAGTGTTTGGCAGTGGAGACAGTGGCGTAGGAAGGAGGGCTGCCACCCGGGGCGGTTCGCCATTGCACCCCCCCCCCCCCGGGTGCAGCACGATGACACCCCCCCTCAGCGTATCAACACCCCCCCCCCCGACCCAGTGCCTACCCTCCTCAGCTCCCTCCAACCAGCTGAGCACCCTACCTTTAAAGAAATTTCGGAAGCCATGGAGAGGCGAGGCGCAGCGCCTCGCGCCTGCAAGTAAAAGAAGCGAGGATCGTCATCGGGCCTTCCCTCACGCTGTCTGTCCCGCCCTTGCGGAAATAGGAAGTTGCGTCAGCGGAGGGCGGGACAGACAGCGTGAGGGAAGGCCTGATGACGATCCTAGCTTCTTTTACTTGCAGGCGCAAGGCGCTGCGCCTCGCCTCTCCATGGATTCCGAAATTTCTTTAAAGGTAGGGTGCTCAGCTGGTTGGAGGGAGCTGAGGAGGGTAGGCACTGGGTCGGGGGGTGTCATCGTGCTGCACCCGGGGGGGGGGAGCTGGCAGGGAGAACCCCCCCCCCCCCGAGCTGACACCCGGGGCGGACCGCCCCTCCCGACCCCCTTGCTACGCCACTGAGTGGAGAGATTGTGTGTTGGCCTTACTGAGGTGGCACCAAAACATCAGAAAGGGTGTAGAGCCTAAATCAAGACACACTACCTCTTGAAGGATCTACATATAAAGCTTATGCATTTCTAAGGTCTACACTGGCATGGTATGGGAAAGGGGGTGGGGAAATACTACTGGAGAGGAAGAGGGAGTGCTGGGTAAGGAGGAAGGAAGGGAGAAAGAACTGGCTTTTTTGGGAATAACCATAATGAATATGTATGAGATATCTCATGGTTATTCCCAAAAAAGCCAGCTCTTTCTACCTTCCTTCCTTCCTCCATATTCCTAATATGCCCCCCCCCCCCCAAATGACACAGTCAAACTACGCCCATGTACACAACACTGGAGGATTGCTCTGGAAAAACATTTTGGATACTTTCTAATTACTGAAACAACAAAAACTAATATTAAAGGGCTTCTTTTATAAAGACACACTAGCAATTCCCATATGACAAATGAGAGGAATCCCATAGGAATTGCATGGGCTTTCCCTCACATGCCACACTGAGAATCGGTAGTGCGTCTTTGAAAAAGAGACCCAAAGTTCCTAAAGTTATACTTACCTAATAAACACTTCCATTCAATAGTGGATTCATCCACACCTAGAGTAACAGAAAGCCAAAAGAAGAAGAATTAGTCCTTTGAGGTTAAAAAAAAATTTGTTGGTTTGAGATGCTTATCCTTATTTGACGTTGACATGAAACGTTTCCCAAGTAAAACTTCTTAAGAAAGCCCATAGTAACTGTAAAAAGTGAAGAACATACATATTCACTGTAAAAAATCAGTGGAGTTTATTTAAAAAGCTAGGTTTTATGATCTAATCTGAGTTCTGAAACTTTACGGTGTTTTGAACAATTTCAAAGGGTTCAAACAGTTTGATTGAAACTTAACTTTTCATAACACCTTATTTAAATAAATTTTTGTCAAATCCATAAAAATATCTGTTTACTTTATTTACCACTAGTAAAAAGGCCCGTTTCTAACACAAATGAAACGGGCGCTAGCAAGGTTTTCCTCGGAGTGTGTATGTTTGAGAGAGTGTATGTGAGAGTGACTGTGTGTAAGAGAGAGAGTGAATGTGCGAGTGTGTGTGTGAGAGAGAGAGAGTGATTCTGGGTGCAAGTGTTTCTGTGAGAGAGTGTGTGTGTGAGAATGAGAGTGTGTGCAAGTGCATATGTGAGACAGTGTGAGAGAGAGTGTGTTTCACACAGATACAGTGTGTGCGAGAGTGTGTGTGTGTGTGAGACACAGACACTCTGTGAGACTGAGTGTATGAGACAAAGAGAGTGTGTGAGTGACTGTGTGACACATAGAGAGTGAATGTGATACGGTGTGAGACATAGAGTGTGTGAGAGACAGTGTGTGAGAGTGAGAGAGAGAAAGACATTGACTGTGAGAGAGAGAGAGTGTGTGTGAGAGAGAGAGAGTGTGTGTGTGACAGAGATACCTCCCCCCCCCCCCCCCCCCCCTCTGGTGTCAGGTCCCCACTCTCTCTCTGGTGTCTGAGCATTACTGTGCAGGACACTGAGCTCTGGCTGTGCTTCAAGGAACTGACCAAACCTATTTAATAGAATGCATCTCCAACATTCTGAAGCCGAGAAACCTCGTGTGGTTGGTCACTTCTGCTTGTGATGAACCTGGAAGTACGTGATGTCAATTCAGGAGATGGATACAAAGAGCAGGAATGCCTCAGCCACGCAGTCAGCTTCAGAATGTTGGAGGTGCGTTTTATTATATAGGATACTATCATTTCCAGACATACATAATTAACAGAGGGTAACACCCATTCTCTACCTGCACTAAAGTCACTTGTAGCCACAAACTAATTACAAATTTTCATCCTTCTTTCTTTGAGAGAGAAGGATGAGGTTCTTTTTTTATGGGGTTGAACCTCAAATACCAGGCACCATCCACTGTAAACATCTATTTACTTATTTTTTTCATTTTCATTTTCTTAAAAACTCTTCAATATCACATCCATTTGTCATTTAATTCATGTGTACAGTAACATTTATCTTTTCCAAAACTGGATCCAGACAGGTACCCGTTTCACTGAGGCTTTGTCAGGGGATCACTTCTAGCTAACTTTATTATTGTCTGCACATATTCAGCACTTACTCCCGGGTTAGATATTTACAGTGGATAGTGACCAGTTGAGTGATTTAAATAAAAAATACACATTTGAGGCAAGAAGGAGGTTTTTGACCAGTGATTGATACATCACTAAAAGATGGCTATGAAAGTTCACTGATTGTTATAGTGATAAAAGCCTCTTTGCAATTTCTTAGGTCTTTTCTTCCTAGCCTAAATATAAATTGTTAGTTATTTCTAGTATAGCGTATGAATGTGTATTTTCCTCCAAATTTATGGTTGTAAGTTTCTTAAGAAGAATTTTGGAGAAGATATTTTTGCCATTATATGTTCTAAGTCTCTTTGCAACCCTCTCATACAGGTCATGTTTATGTATTAATCTTGAGCAAAGAAAATGTGAAGATGGATGCTACACTGGAGACACAAGTCAAAAACTGAGGACACATATCAACCATCATATACATAACATGAATTATTACTGGGGAAAAAAAGCAGAATGACAGCTCAGTAGGTGAGTATCTCTCAAAGGAAGATCACTCCCTTAACAACCTTACAATAAAGGTGCTTAAGGGAAACTTCAGTACCAAAAAGGAATGGAAACCTTTTAAAATTAGAATGATTAGGATGTCACATGATGCAGTGAGCAGTGGCGGTTGCATCTTAGATCGCTGAGAGGGAACTCGCTCTCTCCACTGGTTTGACAACAATGGCAACTAATTTGACATCATAACTTTGCCTTAGTAGTGCAGGAATATATGGACAAATTCTTAGCCAAATCGCCACTTTCGATGGCAGCTAAACCTCCAAGGCGAGGACAAGACCGATCGAAACAGGGAGAGGACAAAATGGCGCCCTCCCCTCCACCTTCAGCGGCCCATGTGGACTTCATACCTGAACTTTCTGCGGCTGTGGTCAAAGCTCTGGAGCCAAGATTTGAAAAATTATCAGAGCAAATAGCAGGTATCACACAAAGCACTGTTGAACTGTCGCGCAGAACCGGGAAGCTAGAGTGTCGTGTATCTGACACAGAAGACCTCCTTCAGTCGCAGAGTGAACACTTAGAGCGCCTTGAAAGGTTAACACGTGCCAATCAAGAAAAGCTAGAGGAGCTAGAATACAGAGCACGGAGGGAAAACCTCTGTTTTATGGGCTTCCCGGAATCGTTATCGGAGTCAGCCCTGCCCGCCACGTTGGAGACATGGCTACTGGCGCACTACCCCACAGCGGAACACCAAGGCAAGATCCACCTGGATAGGTCCACCGTGTGGGCCCTCCGCGCCCAAACTCTGAAAAACCTTGAGTAATCATCATGAAATTTTATAGATATACTCAGAAGACTCAAATTTTACTTCTATACAAGAATAAGATGGAGGAAGCACGATTTGAGGGCAGATCTAAAAGAATCTTTGAAGACTATTCACCGGCCCTTTCCACAAAGAGACAAGTTTTTTCTACAGTTTGCTCCCAACTGGTCTCAAAACAGCTATGCTTCTTTTTTCAGTATCCAGCTACCTTGCGGGTCCAATAGGACAACCGATGGCACGTGTTCACTACCTCGGAACAGGCTACATCTTGGGCCCAATCTTTAGACACTACTTGAACAATGGGACTGGCCAAATTTTGGCCCATCTTCAAAATGTAACTGCACAGGTTAGAGGGTTTAGGAGCGCTGTGTTACCTTGCTGTTAAAATGTTACGCTATAGACTTTAAGTCTCATTTTCGGGGGAGGGAGAGTTCCCTATGCCCTTTTTGCGTCAGGAAGACTCCCAGTCTTGGTCCCCTTTGGGGGACGAGACACACATGGTTTTCTTGGGGGTTGGAAGAGGGGGGATGGGTGGGGGTGGGGGAAGGGATCCCAAGAGAGGAGGAGTTGAGGGAGGGCAAGGCTGTTTTTCAGGAATGCAGGTATAGTTGGGAGTCAAAAGCGTTGGAGTTGGGATATAGACACGAACATATGATGACTTTGTTAGTGTTGGATGGGGCTTGATTTGATGAAGTTTGGCTCTCTGTTCTGATGGAACAAAGGAGGTCCTCTGGGAGGGGGGCTGGGCTCCCAGGGGATTCAGCGTGGCACGGATGGACTCTTTTTCTCTTTTCACATGCTTTTAAGGACAGCTGACCAGTAGTACAGTGCAGCGCATGATCTCATAGAGCATTTCGGGTATTTCATCCCCAGTGAAGCACTCAAAAATATTGGCACAGCTTAAACATGACAGGGCTGCAATAGCCTGTTTGCAAGAGACCAAATTATCCGATATAGAGCAGAGAAATTATGCCAGCAATGGGTGTGAGAGTGTTATTATTCATCAGCAGGCAACAGACGTAGTGGGGTAGCGATCTTAATCAAAAAAGGCCTGCCTTGCCAGTCGCGATCCATATCACGCTACATGGACAGAAGTTTTATTTGTGTTCTGTGTATGGGTCAAATTCATATTCACCCCAATTCTTCCAGTCATTAATATCACTAGGCTTCCAATATGCAGACACACCTTGGGTTTGGGCAGGAGATTTCAACCAAGTTATGGATCCCCAAATGGATTGGGTCAGGAAGTCGGGCTGGGGTAGGGGTGGGAGGAAATAGGAGTCCCCCCCCCCCCCCCTATGTGCAGAGCGCTGAACTTGATAGATGCATGGTGCCTTCTCAACCCATCAATATGAGATTATACTCACCAATCCAAAGAACAGCAATCTTGGTCCTACATCGACTATATCCTTTTGTCTCAACACTGGTTTTTTAAAGTGCAGTGGGCAGATATAGGCCCCGTGGAAGTCTCAGACCACTCACTAATTGTCATACTTGTGAGTACTTGTACCAAGTAGAGTGCTGCTGAGCCCGGTACTCGGAGCAGGTTCTGCTTGGCGGCTGGACAACCCCGGGATTCACCTGCACTGACCGCCGTTCCCCGGAGGTTGAGCCCCTAGGTGCGGGTGGCCTGCAGGACTTATGGGACAGAGCTGGAAATGGGGTGATGAATGTATCGGCCAGGCAGGAAGCAGATCAAGAGAGTAATCCAGGTACAAATGGAAATCAGTAGGCAGGCGGCAGGGAAGAGAGTAATCCAGGTACAGGCGGAAGTCAGTAGGCAGGCAAGAGAGTAATCCAGGTACAGGCGAAAGTCAGTAGGCAGGCGGCAGGCAGAAGGGTAATCCAGGTATAGGCAAAAGTCAATAGGCAGGCGGCAGGCAAGAGAGTAATCCAGGTACAGGCGAAAGTCAGCAGGCAGGTGGCAGGCAAGAGAGTAATCCAGATGCAGGTGAAAGTCAGTAGGCAGGCGGCAGGCAGAAGGGTAATCCAGGTACAGGCAAAGTCAGCAACAAGAGACCAGTAGGCAATAAGCAGACTACAGAGTTAGAAACACCTACCAAAGGAGAAGCCGAAGCATGGAGTCCAGGGAGAGCTCAGCTGATAAAGTGCTGGCGTCTGACATCAGCAGGGCGAAGGGGCACAGCCATAGGACAAGAGCAGGGGAAGGAGGAACCGGAAGACCAATAGGGAAGCCAAGCAGAGGAAGAGCAGACCCAGGTGGGTGGAAGCAAAGCAATCAAGGAGCCTGGAAGACAGGTAGAGAGAGAGCAGAAACAGGTGCATGGAAGCAAAGCAATTAAGGAGCCTGCAACCAACGCTCTCTGAACAAACCCAGAGAGGACTACACACACATGGCTCAGGCAGTGCCAGTCAAGTGTGTGAGTTGACGGGATGCCACTCGTGTTGAGGTAGGGGACATGACACTAATTTGGTTAGATTTGGCTTTTGCACCCTCAGGAGAACAAGGTTGTTCTTGGCGCTTCCCTGCTAACGAATACTGGGACAAAACCTTTTTGGGCTATCTAAGAGAACAATGGGACCTACATATTGCAAATAACGCAGACTCCTGTGAATCTCCGATTATGCTCTGGGAAGCCTCAAAAGCAGTTTTACGAGGCGGGGTAAATAGCCTATATGAGTGCTTGGGCTAAGCTGCTGTCAGCGGGTATTCTGCGGTTGGAGAAGGAATACAAAAAGGCAAAGAAATCTTTCTTATTATGCCCCTCCCAGGCAATCGTGACATTATGTTCGCAGCCCTAGCAGGGCTAAACTCACTAATTCATGAACAAACCAAAAGGCATCTTGCTGCGCGACGCTTACACTTTCATCGAAATTGCTAGCCAATATTGCTCACAACCCAGGAGAATTAGGGTAAACAGCCCAGAGGGAATTACGCAGGCATTTCATGATTATTTTACCAAAATTTCCTCTAGGGGTAACATTAATAAAGGGCCATCTGTTATCGATTATCTAGAGGATGTGGGCCTTCCCAAATTGTCCCAAGTCGCCCAGGCTCAATTATCTCAGCCACTTAGAGCTCAAGATTTGCAGAAAGTAGTAAAGTCACTTCCGCTGGGATCTGCCCCAGGACTGGATGGATTCTCAAATGAATATTATAAAATGTTGCCGCCACAATTTTATGGCCCTCTTATAGATTACTACGAATCTGTAGTCCACCAGGGTTTTTTTCCCCCTCATGCAAACAAAACCTTAATTAATTTAATACCCAAACCTGGTAAACCGCGTGACCGCTTAGAATCCTACCGACCAATTTCCCTGTTAAATGTGGACCTCAAGATCTTAGCACAGGTACTGGCAGATCAATTGGCACTGCATCTACCTACTCTGGTGGGCGACCATCAGGTGGGTTTTGTACGGGGTAGGCATTCAACATTAAATGTCCGTAAGGTTCTTCTGTCTATTGCTTACTGCCAAACCTCTAAGACCCCATTGCTTCTGCCCAGCTTAGATGCGGAAAAAGCATTCGATAAGATCCGTTGGGATTACCTATTTCAAGTACTGTCCTTTGTGGGTATGGGAGACTGGTTTCTTCAAGCAATTGAGACCCTCTATAAGAAGCCGATGGCGAGGTTATTGGTGAATGCGCTAAAGTCTCCCCCTCTGGAGGTACAGGTGGGAACTAGGCAAGGATGCCCTCTCTTCCCACTGTTATTTTTGTTGTGGTTTATATGTATATATACATATATATATATACATATATATATATATATATATATATATATATATACATACATCTTACATTCAAAGAATTACACTTGATTAGAAAGTGTTGGATTATCAAATTAACAAAAAGAAAATTATATATCTTATATTAGCAACACTCAAGTCCACATTATGTTGAAGGGGATTTTAGAATAGGGGAACAAAAGGAAACTTTTACAAAGCAAATTTGCATCTAGGAGAAAATAACAAGACATATACTATTACACTCCTTCAGCTCTTTTTGAGGCTACAAACGTTGTTAAGTGAGATGGATCCACAAAAACATACTTTTGTGTGTTGTAACATACAATACGCTTAGAGGGAAATCTAAGATAAAATGTGCCTCCTAGTTGTAACATAGCAGATTTCAATATCAGGAATTGTTTTCGTTTCTTTTGTGTATCCCTCGAAACGTCTGGAAATAAGAGTATCCTTAGGTCCAAAAACAATTTATCTTTGTGATTAAAGAACAGTCTGAGCAACCATTGTTTGTCCGGTGGTAAAGCCACCGCGGCTACCAGAGTTGCTGCAGTGACCTGCTCTGTGTCCGATGTTTCCAAAAGCGTTGTAACGTCCAAAGATGTTTGTTGCTGTGGTTGCTCCTGTTCTTTTTGTGGCACATAATACACTTGAGTAAAAGGTGGTAAATTTACCTCAGGTATCTCCAACACTTCTTTGAAATATCGTTTTAACATTTCTAATGGGCTTACCATTTTTACTCTTGGAAAATTTATAAATCTTAGATTATATCTTCTCATGTGGTTTTCATATAATTCTGCTTTACTTCTGAGGTTTGAAATGTCCTTTAACATAACTGTTTGAATATTTCCTATATTTATAACTTTTTCTTCCATAATATCAAACCATTCAGAAAGAGATTTTATATCTGTTTCATTTTTCTCCACTCTTCTTTCAATCACACTAACTTTTTGAGAAACAGCATTAGTTTGTTGTAACAAATGTTGTACCATTTCAGCCACTAAATCCCACAAAGTGTCCAAAGTTACCTCTGCCTGTTTTACCATAATCCCAGGAGGCATATTCATCGAGAATTCTGGAATCTTCCCACTTTCTGTGCCTCGTTGACCCGCTTCAGATGACATCAGACTGCTTTCTTCTGGGGGTATCATCCATCCCCCTAACTCCCTCTCAAAATGCTTACTTTGAGCTTCACTCGAGACCAGGCCTGTTCCGCTCCTTGGCGTCTGGCCTCTTGCTCCCTCGGAGGGAGAGCTAGTCCATTTTGGCTGCGGCAGCGGAGCTCTCAAATCAGGGCTCAGGGTAACATCGAGTCCTGGAGATGCCGATACTTCCTCCATTACCCTGGTGTTTCCTAAGAAACCACTCCCAATCTCCCTGTCTTGCCCTGGAGTCCTCACAAATCGGTCCATTGGACCAGCAGGTATTGAGGCAGGCATTGGGGAAGCTCGGGCCACTGCCTTGCCTCTTCTTTTCAGCATATTGAGATCAGGAAACGAGGTCTACAGCTCTCCTAGATGCGTGCAGCCATCTTGGAATCCCCCCCCCCCCCAATGCACCTACAATTAGCACCTCGCAGATGACCTGTTTTTAACGCTCACATCCCCACAGGGGTCTTTGCCTCGTCTACTGTCAGCTATTAATGAGTTTGGTTATTTTTCGGGTTTTTCGCTTAATCTATAAAAATCAATGGCTTTACCTAACCAAGTTGAGACAAAGGAGAACTGGGAGGGAGATTTCCCATTGAAGTGGGCTCAATAACCACTAACGTACTTGGGGGTGCGGATCCCAGTGGACCTGTCATGCTTGTACACCATAAATATGGAACCTTTGAAGCGTGGTGGAAGTCTTGAAAGGCTGGCAGGCCCTACCAATTTCTCTCTTTGGACGAGTGGCTCTATATAACATGGTGCTTTTCCTATATGGATTTACGCTTATCAAATGTTACCTCTTTACTTGCAAAGTAAGGATGAGAGCTGGCTTTATGTTTAAATCATTTTTATTCAAAACACAGTATTAACAGGTTCTGTAGCATGTGTTTACATATTTGGTAATATACATCTTCAATTTTAACATGCTCACTTCCCTTGAGTTATTTCTTTTATTCCCATACCTCCCTCCCTTATCCCTTATTCAATAGTCCGTCGATTAAGACAGCATAACAATCATCAAATAATAACATATCACATTTCTGTCTCCTTTCCTAATTCTTCTTACCTTCCCTATACCCACCCTGTTCCAACCCCCGCCCAACTTCTTCTATCCTCTCTCACAGTGCTAAAGATTTCAAAAGTTTAACAAGTAACTGCGTGCTGCTGGTGTCATAGTGTCCCAAAAGGGATGCCATCTCTGTTGAAATTTTTTTCCAATTTTTGAGTCGAGGTCTTTTATGGCCATTCGTTCTATTCGTAACAAGGATATCATACGAGTCCGCCACTGTTGCCATGTAGGGTACTGATGTGACATCCATTCAGCTAGTATTGTCTGCTTGCCAACAATTATTGCTCGCAATGCAAATGCTTTGTATCCTTTTCTGGGCCTTGTCCCCAGTTCAGGTTGTCCAAACAGCAAGGAAAACTCATAGTGCCACCGCTGATCCCATATCCTGCTCACGTTAAGTATCATCTGTTTCCAAAACTTCTGGATACCCATACAGGACCAGTACATGTGACCCAAAGTTGCTCCCTCTGTGCCGCACTTTGGACACTCTCCCCAGGGTGATAATCCCATATAAAATGCTCTCTTCGGTGGGATGTGTAGACGCAAAGCCATCTTATATTGTAGCTCCCAGTGTACCGCTAAGTCTGTGACTCGCGTTATCTGCAAGATATGTGTTTTCAGCTGCTGTGTTGCAACCACAACTTGCAAGTCTGTTGACCACTGCTGTGCCAGTCTGTGATACTCTAATTCCGGGGCCGTGTCTCTTATATGTCTATGGTGGTATGACATAGGCACCCTTTGTTGGGACCCCAGCGAAAAAGCCGCCGATAGTTCCTCCTGTACGTCCTCTGTCAATGATGTCCATGGCAGGGATGATATATAGTGCTTTAATTGTCCATAGTGAAAATAATCCCGGTCTGGCAAGGCATATTCTTCTTGTAGGTCAGAAAATGTCCTAATTTTGCCCTCTCTAGTCACCACCTGAAGCAGGTACACAATGCCTTTATCTTTCCACCTCTGAAAAACATTATATAATTGTCCCGGGACAAATGCAGGATTATCACATATAGCTAGATAAGGTGTTATTTTTGTCGAGAAATGATGCAAGCGGCACACCCATCCCCACACCGCTTTAGCCGTGCTCATAATCCCAGAACATTTCAGGGTATTTGGCATGGGTGCGCCAGTGCCATGCAAATAGTAGCTAAAATGGGTTCCCGGAGTTAAGCCCAGCTCCATGGATGTATTAGTATAGTCACTTGTTTGTCTATACCAATCATTAATGTGCCTCATACCACTAGCAATGTTCAAAGATCGTATATTTAGTAATCCCAGCCCCCCGTATTCCACTGGTATACTTAGCGAAGAGATTGGGAGGCGAGCTAGTTTCCCTTTCCAGAGGAACTGCTGTAAATGTTGATTTAAGTGTCGCTCATCCCTCCCTTTCAAGTATAATGGGACTGTTTGGAATATGTAAATCCATCGCGGGGCAATGACCATGTTAAACAGCGCAATCCTCCCCAGCAATGACACAGGGAGTGCGCTCCAAGCCTGTAGCTTCATTTTAGTTTCACTTAGCAACTTGTGCAAATTAAGCTCGTATAATTGGGTAAGGTCTGCAGGGATGCGTACTCCCAAATATTTAATGAAATTCTTTTCCCAAGTGAAGGGAAATTTTGTTTTCCATCCCTGATGTTCTCCCTGCACCACCTCCAAAGAGGACGACTTGGACAGGTTTAGTTTAAAGCCCGAAATCCCGCCAAATTTCTCTATTTCTTTTAACAATGTTTCCATGGAGCTAGGCGGATCCGTTATTGTTAACAGCAGGTCGTCAGCAAAGGCCAATACTTTAACAGTCTGGTCCGCCACCGACACCCCTGAGATATTTCCGTGTCTCATTAATGTGCGCAGTAATGGTTCTAGGGACATCACAAATAGGGCAGGGGAGAGGGGACAGCCTTGCCTAGTTCCCTTCCTGATCTCAAACTCTTTCTCTCGTATCCCATTTACAAGCACACTAGCCCCTGGATTACTGTAGAGCATTTTGACTGCCTGTACGAACCAACCCTTTATCCCCATCGCATTCATAGTCTGGAATAAGTAACCCCATCCCACCCTGTCGAACGCCTTTTCTGCGTCCATACTCACAACTACTGATGGTTCCTTCCTTTCCTGACAACTCGACATTGCCAACAACAAGCGACGGACATTATGTGTTGCCTGTCTATTTCGCACAAATCCTACTTGTTCTGTGTTAATCAATTTTGGCAGGTACTGTGCTAATCTTTTTGCAAGCATCCCTGCCAACAGTTTAGTATCAACATTTATTAACGATATTGGTCTAAAGTCTGCAGCTGTATTCAGTGGTTTTCCTGGTTTAGGTATCAACGTAATTAAAGCCGAGTTTGCATATCTCGGAAATACCCCTTTCGTTATCACCTCTTCATAATATTCCATCAATGCTACTTGTGCCTCTTGGGGCAATATTTTATAATATTCCCCTGTGTAGCCATCAGGACCCGGCGCGGAGCGCTGCTTTAGTCCCTTAATTGCCTTTTTTAGCTCAATTAGACTCAGTGGGGCATTAAGGGCAGCCACTTCTTCTGGCGACAATGTTGAGAGACCCGCCTTTGCTAGGTAGTCTTGCACCAAGTTATCATTTGGAGGCGCCTCAGACGAGTAGAGAGAGGCATAGTATCTGGTGAAAATTTGTCCTATTTCTTTTTGTGTTACAGTAAGGTTGCCTCTCTCATCCCGCAAGGCAGCCACCACCCGGGGCCCCCCCCCCAATTCTTTATTACCCTAGTCAACAGGCGCCCCGCCCTGTTCCCAAAACGTTGTAGTTTGTATTTATAATATATCGCTGATCTAGTCTCGTGTTCATGAAGTAAGGTATTCAAGGTGATTTGTACTGTTTTCAAATTCTCTAAGTTATGTGGTGTAGGGCTATGCATATGGATACGCTTGACCTTGGCCAGCTGTTTTTCTAATTGTAATATGGTCGCAGCACGTCGTTTCTTTCTTAGATTACAATAAGCAATGATATCCCCTCTAATGACTGCCTTTGATGCGGACCAAAACAAAGTCGGGTCTGTCAGTGCATGTTCCCCATTATGGTGTGCATATTCTTCCCATCTTTTTACCAGGTATTCCTGAAAGTGGGGTTCGTTATAGAGGTATGCAGGGTATCTCCAACCTGCCCCCCCAATGTTGTCTCCAGGCGCCTCTAAGTCTAGCCACACCAAGGCGTGATCTGATATCTCCTCCGGCCCTATGCAAGCTGCCCTCACCTGGGAAAACATAGATCTCTCTAATAGTATATAGTCTAATCTCGCTAAGGTACCATGGGCCCTAGATCTATGTGTATAATCACGTTCACCTGGGTGTAACGCCCTCCACACATCTACTAGGTTCAAAGTTTTTACAAACATTGGTAGTTCTCTCGTTCTCTGCCCAGAGTAGTGCATTGAAGTCGGATTTGAGGTGTCCTCTGATGGGTCTAAGACTAAGTTAAAATCCCCAAGGGCTAGGACCTTTTCTATTTTATGTTGTAGGCACCTGCTCCCCAGAGCCCGGAGAAACTCTTGATCATGTTCATTAGGGCCATATATTCCCACCAGCAGAAATTCCATACCCTGCACCCATACCCGTAGTATAATGGATCTACCCTGTTTCCCTTTCTCCACCACAGACACCTTACACGCTAGACCTTTCCTAAAAAGTACTGCCACTCCTCCCTTTCGCCCCTTAGCAGCTACCGCATAACATTCTCCCACCCATGATCTTTGTAATTTTGCATGTTCTTCATCACTAAGGCGCGTTTCTTGTAAACAGGCAACATCAGCTCGGTGTCTTTTAAGGGCCGTCAGAATTTTATTCCGCTTTATAGGGGATGTAATACCCCCTACATTCCATGTTATTACTCTAAGTGGCATGCTTGTAAATCACCTCTGACCTTCGGGTTTTTGTCTTATAACAGGCATTTCTAAAGCCTCTACATTCTGAGTCTCTACCTATCTCATTCATATCTGCTCTATGTGCTGTGTTGTTAGTAAGGCCCCAGCAGCTATTGTGTATATCGGGCTTCCCTCCCCCCCCTCTCCAACTCCCCTCCCCCCTCCCATCCCCTTAGCTCCCCAACAATACAATCACCCATTTCCATCCCCTAGTCAAGCCAGGTGATGAAACTGTGACCCCAGTAAACACTCGAGACCCCAAACTCCACAAATTAACAAGTTGCTATACATGCTTTCTCATACAGAACTTACACATCTCATTTCTGCAAGGCGATCCTCTGGCCTTCACTTAAGTCCAAGTCAAACATCTTCTAGTACCTTATTCTCTATTAAGTACTTTTTGGCGTCTGCCACTTTAAGGAATGCCTGCCATTTGTCTTGCACAAAAATTGATAACTGAGCTGGGTATTGTAGCCTAAAACGGACTTTTTTCTGCGCCAAAGATGAACAGATGGCATGGAATTGTTTTCGTTTTTCTTGTACAATGGTAGAGTAATCCTGAAATATTAAAATATTCCTGCTATTGTGCTTTAAAGCATCTCGTTTGAGTTTAAAGCCTTGTAGTATTTCAATTTTATGTCGGTAATTTAATATCTTCGCGATGACCACACGTGGCCGGTTTCGATCTTCCGTTCTTCGGCCCACGCGGTGCGCCCTTTCTATCACAATTGGCCCCATTGTGTCCGTTAGGGCCAGTTCCTTGGAGAGCCATGTTTCAAGCCACGTTTCAAGATTACGTTCAGGTATTGCCTCATCCAGGCCGACAATACGAATATTATTTCTGCGTGCTCGATTTTCGTGGTCGTCCAATAAGTTCCGCTGTTCCACTAATTGCTGGCGTAGGTTCGCAATGTCTGGGCCATACATACGGGAGTCATCTTCGACCGCCGAAACTCTAGTCTCCAGGTCACCCACCCGGATCCCTAGCCCATCTAGCGCTGTCTGGTAGGTTTCCAATTTGTTATTCAACGCTATCCACTTTGGTTCCCAGGCCCTTTCGATCGCTTGTGTTAGCTGCGATAATTGGGAGTCTGTGAATGAGGGCCCTGGAGCCATGCTCTCTTCAGCCGCCTTAGTCTCTCCGCTACTCACTTTGTTCTTGTCTTTCTTCGTGGTTTTTTGCGCCATATCAGCTAGCGGTGTCTTAAGATATTTTTCCATATAATGAGAACAATTTGCAGCAATTTAACGTGCAATAATTAAACTTTAGTGGAGTCGGGGTCTCGGAGCCTCGGGAGCGCGTTGCTTCCTAGCTCATGACGTCACCGGAAGTCGTGAGAGCTGGCTTTAAAAAAGTTAAACTTTTTTCTTTAAGCTAAAGAGAATCCACAACAAGTGGAGAACTCAATAGATCCCACGGTGCGTGAAATAGAAAAAATAAAAAAGGTGGGAATATGAGCCAGGCTATCCAAAGAATGGAACCAAATTATGTTTAAGAAAATAAAGTTTAATAATTTCCAAGTAAATGGTAATAAAACAATACATAAAAAATGACAAGGGAAGAGGGCCCACATGACCATCTCGAGGGTACTACTCTCTCGCAGCAAAGGAGGCCTAGGTTTATTGAATTTGCGCATCTTCTCCATAGCCAGTTGCATGCAACACATCTCAGACTGGTTCAGGTCATCACACTTTTTTTCTTGTACCGCTGTAGAAACCCGCCTATTTGACCCGTTGCACTCTGCCCACTGGCTTCAAGTGCCAAGGGGGCACGCTGGATCTCTGGGCCCAACCTCTTTTATTTTTCGCCCATTGAGACAAACTTGGCAGTGGCTAGGCAAATTCTTTTCACTGAACAGAGAAGTTTCTCCCCTGTTGCCTATAGGGGGTAACCCAGCATTTCCAGTGGGTAGCACTTCGCCATCCTTTCAGCGTTGGGCCCCCCATGTGCCCCCCCATGTGCCCCCCCCATGTGCCCCCCATGTGCTGTCAGAGCAGGGAGCAATCAAACCCTTTGTAGAGATTTGTGAAGAGTTTAATTTGAAACATAAGGATGTATTTGCCTATGTACAACTGAGTTACTATATTAGATCACTACCAAGAGATTCTTTAACCTCAGACACATGGGACAGTTATAATACAATGCTGGGTCTGGATGCTCAGCTGCGCATACCATTGAAATATTTTCATGCACACCTTGAAGACTCTATTAAAACCTATGATTTCTTGGCGGTGACTCAGCACTAGAACGTGGAGCTGAGAATTCGCCTCCTGCCGGAGCGGGTGGAGGCCAGTTTGATGGCAGTATACAACCTGACGGAAAATGCAGCCTGGTGGGGCTTCATGTTTCTCCTCACAGAGCTTTTCGCACTACACTTCGAGGCACTGACACTTCCCCAAGTGTGCGGCTGGAGGTGCTCACTTGGGTCATATGTTTTGATAGTGCCCACGGGTGAATGTTTTTTGGAGGGACCTGTCTATACATGCCTCTGCCGTTTGGCGAGTTCTGTGGAGCCCTACCCCCAGCCAATTATTTCATGGTTTTTCAATTCAAGGACGAGCCCCAGCGAGAATGAGGGCCTTTTTACAATGGGCTATACTTATAGGGGAAAAAACAATTTTACAATTATGGTTAAGCCCAGAAAGCCCGATAATTGCGCACTGCCGCTCGTCGATGATACACGTATACTCTCTTGAAAAATGGGGTGTATCAGATCTGTCCTCTAAATGAGGAGATTTGTTTTGTGCAACATGGGTCCCTTTCTGGGATTCACTTACTCCAACAGTTCGTAGCATAATTTTTAATTCCTGAAGGGGAAGGGGGGAGGGGTTGGGGAGGGTGGTCAGGTTAAGAAGTTTAGGAGGGGGAAATTAGAAAAAGTTTGGTTTTGACACTAAGTTGATATGCTGTAAGATTGTTCTTGTCTATTCAATAATGGTTCTGGTAAGATTGGAAATCAGCTTAATTGTACTTTGTTTGCAGTGTCAATAAACACGATTGATTAAAAAAAATTAGAATGAATAAACCATTTGAGACTGATATAAAAAAAACTCAATGGCTTTCTCACCCATTATCAGATATAGGGCCTTTGAACTGAAAAGTGTTACTATCTCATCACCTCTGTTTATCCCCCACCCCCTTTCAATGAGCTGGACTAACATATGCAGACCACCTAAAATTTGAGGGGTCCTTTTACTAAGGTGCACCGAAAAATGGCCTGTGCTGGTGTAGACGCGAGTATTGGATGCGCATGGGTCCATTTTTCAGCGCACCTGCAAAAAAGGCCTTTTGGGAGGGGCTGAAAATGGATGTGTGGCACAATGAAAATTCCCGCATGTCCATTTTGGGCCTGAGACCTTACTGCCACCCATTAACTTAGCAGTAAGGTCTCACACATTAACTGTGCGGTAATCGTCAGCATGCGTACAATGCCGATTACTGCCTGGTTAGTGCCATGTGCTGGAAAATAAAAAATATTTTCTGGTGCGCATAGCAGATGTGCATCAGAAATGAAATTAACGCCTGGGCCAGGTGGTAGTTCAAAATTGACATGCATAAGACGCGTGTACATGCCTACGCGGCTTAGTAAAAGAGCCCCTGAGTGAGTTGAAATAATACAGACTCATCTAACAGCATTGTTTCTTCACTGGCCTGAAGAAGAGAGAATAACTCTTGAATGGCTGTCAAAGATACACTGTTAGTCCAATAATAAGTTATCACTTACAACTTGGCAGTTGACCCTTATTTCCACATCTTGAAATTGTTGAACAATCATCATTTTCTCCAGTCTCAACTAGTGACCTCTGTACTTCTTTAGAAGTATCTTGAGCCTTATAGTGTCCTTCCTCAGCAGTTTCCTGTAACTCAGAGCAATTGACTTCAGGGGGGGCAGCCTGACTGAGGCAGCGTCTTGGTGTACTCAACTGTTTACACTTAGATCTGACAATGCCCCCAAAAGATATTCAAACACATTTAAATCTATGCAAGGTTTTTACTATTAGTGGAATAGGTGGTTGAGAGTAAAGGAGAGGCCAAGTCTGATTTAATGCTAGTGCATCTCTCACTAGGGAGGGAGGGAGGGGGTGCTGAACAGTAGAGAGGTAGCTTTACATTGTCACTGCTGGCAAACAGAACTATTCAGTGATTTTTCCAATTCCAGAAAGTGTCCTGTTTTAATTTTTTTATTTATCATTTTACTTAATTACATTCACATTTATCACGTAAATGTAAGGAAAAACAGAAATTAATATAAGGAAAAAGAAAAAACATTTTCTCACAACAATATATATAATTGTCCACAATTGGGGGATCCAAGATCAGGAAAACAATCTCAAAGAAAATAAGAAAAACACCAAATGGTTAATCTTACAAATTCATATTTTCTGAGGGAGGAAGGTTAATCGGTAATTGCAGCCGGTACAGTGGTAACTAAAGGAAGTTGCTGCAGAGGGTTCTTCATCTGTTCTTTTAACTCCACAAACTCTTGTAATTTCTTGGGTTCAACAAATAAGTAATAAGGAAATAAAACACTTACAAAGGAATCGCTCTAGGAAGGTCCCACCTAGGGCAATGATTCTTGGCTTATAAGCCAAGAGTTCACCTCCTAGTCTGCAATTCCCATGATATATCAGAAAATATATTTATCTTTGAACCTAAAAAACTATCAGCCATGTATCGGAAATACAATTTCAAAACATTGTTCCTATCTAAATCAAAGGCAAAAGTCACTAGTAATATAACTCTCTATATAGGGTATTTTAGGAAGATTTATCATTCTCAAGTTATTTTTCCTTAATTGGTTCTCCAGAAGTTCCACTTTTTTACAAGAAACATGACTGTCCTTCATTACCAGATTAACTGATTTTTGTAGAGAAACCATTTCTGTAATCAAAGTCTCTATTTTTATATCTTGGACTTCCACTTTGTTAGATAAGTATTGATATAATCACATATTTAGTCCTGAAAAATTTTTGACATCTGAAGAAGAGAATTATTCACACTCTGCAGCACTTCCCATAGTGCGTCCATTATGACATTTTTTGGCTTCACCAGGTCCAATTTCTCCACAGAAACCGCTCCATATATCTTCGGGGGGAAGAGCTCACTCTCCAATCCCCCAGTTGGTTTATTAACCGGAGTCAATGCTGCACCAGGACCTCCTCAGATCGCGTGAGAATCCTAACCCATTTCGGGTGTTTCCACTGTCGACCTCCATAGCGAAGCGTTACTGTTTCCGGGTCTTGGAGAGGTCATGCCAACAGGGGGACTCAAAGTCACTCCCTCTCCACTGAGATTCGGCAATAAAGCCTTGCTGTTCCCCGGAGCAGGAACTGATACCCCCGACGTTATGACCCTGAATCTCTCCAAAGTAGACTGAGAAGTGGTGGGAACCCCAGCCGTGTTCGAGGAGGACAACACCACGGCTTTGCCTTTTTTCTTCCCCATTCTCTGGGGAGCGCGCCTACTTCTTCAGGTATTCTGGTGTAAAACGGGAACTCAACTAACGTACGTCCTCCCTTTGACGCCATCTTGGATGCTCCAGTTTGGGACACTCTTTGTCTGGTTTCTCCTCAGAGGCCTGTCTGATATGGGTAACCCTTCAGCATAGCCCTCTAAGTCATTGAAACACGGAAGCCCCTCCACCACTTACAAGGTGGTGTCCCTTCGGAGGGGTCCAGAAAGTGTCCTGAAGAACTCTGCTGAATTTGTCTGCTGTGTGGTTCTGCTTGTCCATTACGTAAGTAGCTTGAATCTGTATATGGGATATGTAGTAACCTAGCTTGTTCAGATGTCCAAATAGGTGCATGGATGTTCTAGGGCCATTGCAATATTTATGGTGCTGCTCTTTTCTGGGTAGGCTCCTTGTGTGAGTTTTGGAAGTTGATACTGTCATAGGATGGTAGATTTTGTCTGTAGATCCCGAGTGATTTTTGTAGGGTTTTGTAGTACTTCACAATATGCTTGGTACTGGAGAAGGTTTATGTTGCTGTTACAGAAAAATCAGAAAATATTTTTTGCATGTTAAGTTCTATGGGGAAATGTCCTAGTTCTGCTCTTCATCCATTACTGGGAGAGATGTTTCTTTGGATGCTGAATAAATATTCAAAAAGATAAAGCAAGAACCACAGCACAGTTTATAACATCAAAATAAAGTTACAGTAGCTATAATAATTTTATTTTGGTGTTATAAACTGCACTGTGGTTCTCACTTCTTCTTTTTGCTCCTTGGTGTGTGAGCACTTTGCATCTCCTCTGTTGTTTTATTTTTTTTTTCACTGCCATGCCAGTCCAGCGTGCAGTGTTAAGAGCAGGTTTGTTTTGCATTTAATTCCCAGGCTACATAATTAAACTACTAAAATTTTTGCTGCATATAAGCAACACTACAATTTTTTTTTATTATTATTATATAGCCTGAGAATATGTGGCTTTCTCTTTTTGGGACAACTCCTGACCTGTGTTCTGAGTGACGGGAACCCCTGTTCTCTGACTAGAACTCTGAGGAAGTCCCTCCATTTTACATGCCTAGGGGAGACAGCTCATCTCTCACCTCAGGTAGCAGATTGCGTTGTGTTACCCCTGTAGAAGACATCATAAACAGAACAGATAAAATGGGCTCCGCATTCATCCACCTCTAAAAGAATAGCTGCCAGTTCAGATTGTGCTTGAGGGAATAGACTAGAGGAAAACCTTTGAAGTCTCTGAAAGTTGGTATGCATATATTACACCATGATGTACAACTGATCATCCACAGTTCTTGCAGATAGCATAGCTTCCTGGAGCACTTTCTTTTCCAAGTAATCTAGCAGCCTGGGATCTTTTCCAAGAGGCATGTTGGAAAATTCTCTACATTTCATTGTTGTTTCAATGAAACAGAACTATGAGAAAGCTGTATTTTGTTGAATCCTGGAGTTGCTTGTACCTTACATTGTGAATCCAATTTTTTAGAGCCAAGATGAGTGGTAACTGGAGTTTGTCACATGTGAAACTGATGTTCTTTTAGTAGACCATGTCCAGAAACTGATTCTGTGGCCTTTGGAACTTCAATTAACTTAAATACCAAAGACATTAGACCTAGATTCTGACTTCCGATGTAAATGAAACAGAACCTCCCAAGACCTTGGGTAAAAAAAATATATATCTTCTCAAGGAGGAAAAGGGTCAGAATAGGTCCATGCAGAGAATTTCTTTGCTTTATGGGATCATTCCTTTGGAATGTAATCTGGATCTGGACAATCCTCCAGGCCACTTTGAAGGTAATCAGACCTTGGGTGAAGAAGTAAAGCACAGCTTCTCAGGGCTTATTTTATACCTGAGATCTTGGGGTCCAGATTTCTTTAGTTTAGTCTTATTTCCCAAAATATACAATATAGCGGTACTAGTCTCTCAAAAGATTAAAAGGTTCTAAACTACTGAATCATCTCAAAAGGAATCAAAAGATTAAAAGGTTCTAAACTACTGAATCATCTCAAAAGGAAACAAAAACAGCAAGCACAGTTTTCCATCAGAGTTAAAAGTTCCAACAGTCTTACCAAAACAGTTAATATCAACAACAATTATCCAGAATGGACTAGGGCAAAGCTCAGTCCTGCTCCTCTCAATTGTTAGGACAAACAAAAACAATCTTTTTCTTTCTCACAAGGATCCAGTATTCTACCTCCAGCTATCCTCTCCCTCTCTTTCAAGTGATTTCCTCTTTACTGCAAACTGCTCCTTCTATGACCAATTCCTTCCTCTTTGTCCACCTTGACTGGCAGTCTGGAAGTTTCTCCTTTCTTTGACTTCTTTTGTCTTTCCCTTGTCTTCTAAAATTCATGGTATATCTTCTTGATATGTCTGCCTCAGAGTTTTCTACAACATCTTATTGCCTAAGCCCAGGTTTTATGGACTTACTTCTTATGATAGGACATATACTCCACCACAGGTGACCAAGACCTGAAGTTCACTTATTCTTATAGCTGAAGTAATGTTACTACAAAGAGCACTCTCCAGGTGACATGCTTGAGTGAAGCAGACTCTGTTGGCTCAAACAGCATCTTCATGAGAGAGGTAAGGATGATATTAAGGCTCCAAGGCACAGGAGGTTTCTGCATTGGTAGTTTAACATGAAGAAGTCCTTTCATAAAATGAGAAAATATATCATGAAGCCAGGAGCCTCTTGATGGGGACATGATAGGCTGAGTGTGAGCTGAGATGTACTCTGATTGAAGACATAGAGCCTAAACTGGTAAAGACTATCACCTCTGAACTCTCATTCCCGTATTATCACATCATT
Organism: Microcaecilia unicolor; assembly: GCF_901765095.1. Classification (NCBI taxonomy): domain Eukaryota; kingdom Metazoa; phylum Chordata; class Amphibia; order Gymnophiona; family Siphonopidae; genus Microcaecilia; species Microcaecilia unicolor. Next base: position 309,895,841 of record NC_044034.1, on the reverse strand, counting down.
CATACCTTTACTCACAGAAAGATATATACCATATGTCTTCATGCCTTTTTCTCGCCCTCTAAGCTCCCATTGTTTCCTTCCAAAGTTTCAATGTTTGTGCTCCATTGTTACATTCCTTAACGACACCTCAATTGTTTCGCATAACTCTGCACAATGTAATCCATAGCCAATCTGTAACAAATTGTATTTCCAACATTTAACTCATATTGTAAGCCACACTGAACCCGCAAAAAGGTGGGAAAATGTGGGATACAAATGCAATAAATAAATAAATATCGGTATAGTGCAGTATGTTAGTAAGAGGACATCAACTGGGATCATGGCCATTTGTGAAATACCAGATAGAGAACATCTTCCACTTAAAAGTGTCAACAAATTTATGTAAGCCACATTGAGCCTGCAAATAGGTGGGGGAATGTGGGATACAAATGCAATAAATAAAAACATATATATATAAATACATCTGGTAGATGGTTTTCTTGCAGTGACCAAAATATCTTGTATAGGTGTTTATATATTTACAAAATCTTGATATACTGCTACTCACATAGTGGCATCAAAGCAGTTTACAAAGTATCTTGTTGCGCCAGGGCGTGGCACAGTCCACATCACCAGGTCTGCGCACTCTTCCCATTGAAGAAACCGGAAAAAATCCACCAATCCAGATCCAACTCTAGTCTGAGATTTCCACCTCTCCAGCTCAGGCATTCACAGAGCAACCAGGTTCTAAAACATAAAGGCTTTTATTCAGCAAAAAGAATCAAATTCCATAAGCAGAGTTAAGTCTCAAAACATGTAGCTCAGGACTCAAAAGGAAAAACAAACCCATAATGGTTCACACAGCAAGTTCATTATTAAGCACTTCACTGGCTGATTCCCTCAGGTTTGCCAAAGGGATTTATGCAAAACACCACAAGAAGAGTTTGTTTCTTCAATAATCAAACTTACAGTTTGAGACCATAGCAGTTCATAAGTTTCTCATAGATTTGAACCAGCATGTTCAAGACATAGCCTAGAGCTGTTCCCTTAACGAATCCCTCAATGACCAGGTAATTTCCAAACCTGATCACAGCCGCAGGCTAGGACTGCTCAGGAATATCCCTGCACCCTCCACATGGCTGGAACTGAGGATATGGGTTAAACAGGAGAAATTCCCCATATTCTCCTCTACTGGCAACTGTTCCTCCTTCCAGAACAATTCATTCAGACAGGTGAAGGTCAGTCCCTGTCTCACAACAGCATTTCCCCAGTGAGGACTGGGCTCCAGTTTTTTCCCCTTCCCCCACTTCCTGAAATGCATTAACTTTAGAGTCCTCCTCCCCCGGGGTTGGGCAGCCCATTTACCCTTGTAGCCAGTTCTCTGTGAGGAAAGCCAGACCTCACCTCAGGCAGGTCAATCCTTGTTCTGTCCACTCCTCTATCTCCCTTCAAGTAACAGCAGGCTTTTAACCTTGGCAACTTCCCAAGAATACTTGCCCCACCTATTCCCCAGCTTCACTTTAGCTCCCAGGGTATACTGCTTAGTGAGTTAGGGGAATAGGGCTTAATCTAAACCCTTTCTCCTCCCTAAGGCAGACTCCTTTCCCTACAGGAAAGTACTACAGGTGTGGAGCACCTCCCTTCCTGGGGCCATGCCAGGTTTTCTCCCTTCCAGGGGTTCTGTGTCTGTCCTGGGGAAGGACAGGACTAAGCATTATTAGGAAGGGTTTTGAACCTTGGGAAGCTGCCCTTCTTGGTAATTATGATCATCCTTCTCCTGCTGCAACCACTCAAGGGATGCATACCCAGATAATAAGGTAAATTCTTCTCCCCTCAAATTGTATTTATAAGGGCAGACAGGTATGAAAAGACAACAGGGAAACCAGGAGGGCATCCTATACATCACATCAGGCACTGGTGATTTTAATCCTTTGTATACTAGTGTTCAAATTTTGAATTGTATTCGAACTGATACAAGAAGCCAGTGTTCAGTTTTGAACAGTGGTATGACGTGATCAAATTTATGAGCTCCATGAAGGAATTTAACTGCTGTGGATTGTTCTAGTTGCAGCCACTTGATGGAAGAAAGTGGAAGACCAGCAAAAAAAGACTTGCAATAGCTAAATGTTTGAATGCCTAGAACAGAAATTAAATGCTGCTCAATTTCCAATGCTAACAATATGAGATTTGAATTAAGAAGGGCGATTTTAGTGATGGAAATAAGGAAACCTACCAGTTTCCTAAAGAACTCTCTCAGGTTGTTAGTTCTGCAAATCACAATTGGAGCCATTATCATAGAATTTGCTTTTCTGTTATATAAGTATTAATTTGAGGGGGAACAACAATTTCAATTATAGAAAAGGGGGGAATGTTATGTGACTGCAATTGTGCTGCCTGTCTACTGGCTGTCCTCGAGGGGGGAAGGAACAATAATTTCAATTATAGAAAAGGGGGGATTGCTATGTGACAGCAATGATGCTGCTTATCTATTGGCTGTTCCCAACAATAGGACCAGTTTGTCTGTGTTACTGTGGAACATGTTTAAATAAAGCACTGTTGAAAGGCAAGGCCTGCTTGGTAAACAGGTATCATCAGTGATGCAATGAAAAGGGGGTATTCATGTGTCTTTCGGAAACCTCTTGTTATGCTGACTGGTAGGTCCTTGATTAGAACTTGAAAGAATATCACTGTGTAGTGTTCAATATATGCTTATCTTGATCTTAGATTTAATTGCTTGCCTTTTTAGCTCAAGGCCCAGTAGATGTAACTGGTTTGCTTTTTTTGGTAACAGGCCCAGTAGAATGGAATACATTGCCACTGGAATTGAGAAAATTAAATCTGTCATAGATTTCAGAAAACAACTGAAAGCTTGGCTGGTCAGACAGGCATTCTCAATACTTTAAATGCCTGCAGGGTTAAATATCACTGCAGAAAGGATTTATACTTAACTATGTCATAGACTATAGGAACAGCCAAAAGCCTAACTTTCTAGTCGGGCATTTCGATGTTGAAATGTTTGTGTGGTTAAATATTATTGTCATAAGAGCGTATTGTTTTAACAGTACCTTTCTGTTTTCTTGTGAATCAACTTTTGATAAGTTTAATTGTGTATGTGATGTTGTTACCTGGTCAGTATTGTGGATGATGGAGGCTATAAATTTTTAATAATAATTGGTGCGTTTCAAGAAGGCATGCAAGTTATATAGATGTCCAAGAGGACTTACAATCTAAGATGTACCTGAGACAATGGAAGGTGATGTGATTTGCCCAAGTTTGCAAGGAATATCAGTGGGAGAAGCAGGATTTGTACCCTGAATTCCCTGGTTTTTAATCTGTAGGTCTAAGAGCCAGAAGGCTGAAAATCAGGAGAGTGGAGGAATAGCCTAATGGTTAGAAGCAGGAGTCTAATCAGGCTACTCCTATTAGCTTCCAACTTTTGGATGGCCTCCCACTCAAGCTGCCTTACAGTTTCCCAGTCTGGTTCAGGTTGCCATCTTACTCCAAGTCCAATGAACAGACTGATCCTAGTTTGATTTAACCCTATTGCCTGCATGGACTTGTTCTGATTTTCCCATAAGAGAATCAAAGAATTGACTTCTGACAACCCCTTATGCCTGCATTTTGCTTTCACAAAAGGAGGGACTCCAAATCCAACCAGGCTTCAGGATCATGATTTTAAAAACTAGGACCTGCTCACCAAATTATTCTGATGTCCAGAATTTATTTATTAGGTCTGACTGTGCTTGAAAATTGTACATAGATCTCTCTGTATATCAATTTTATTGCACAATTACATTTTTTTCATCACTGTGGTATTAAGGATTCTTCACATTTTCTTTTCAGCTTCAATGATTTGTGTTCTAATTAGGGTTTCCAGAAAACTCAGGTCATCAGGGAGAGGTGACCCACTTCTTCTAATTAGTAAATGGCTCTTCTTCCCAGTGTGAGGTAGATAGGACTACTTTCTGCTCAGATTTTATAAAGGTTTATTGATTCATAGGCAACCTGTCCTTCATTTGGGGTAGGGCTGAATTTGCTAGAAGAACAGAATGTAATTCAGAAGAGTATGTGTTTGGGGAGTACTAGAATGATTGCCCGTTCCTTTTTGACAATTCTGAGTTTTTCTTGACATCGCATGACTATTCCAGTTCATATACAAGCATTCTTTCTTTGCAGCGCTAATAAGCCACCTGATATTCAGCCAATACGATATCCAGATATTCAATACCATATCCAGATTGCAGCAGGCACTAAATATCTGGACAGAGCAGTGAGCATCACCGATATCCAGAAATGGCAGTATTCAGTCCAGTATCTGGATAGCTATCCGGTTAAAGGTAGGACAGCCTTTCTGCTAGTTAGGAGATTGAATATTGCATTATCCAGATAATGTCAAGGGGATCTGTAAGGATAGACTGTAGTACTATATGAATAGTGCTGCTGAATATTCCTGGATCACCACCACTGCTAAAGGAAATATCCAGGTAACTTCCGCATTTATCCAGATATTTTGCTTTGAATATTGGGCCCAAGGCTATGAGATAGCTACATGTCATAAGAGACAGATAAGTCAGTCTGGTTTTACAGTCCTAATATTCCTAGAGATTTTAGAATTCATAAGGCCATGCATATAATGGGGTAAATCCAGAACTGGCTGAGCCACTCTGGTTACCATTAGATACTCTCTACAAACATCTAGGGAGGTTAATAGTTTATGGTTTACCTTAGGTTAATGTCAATGAAGGGATTAGTTTTGCACCTGTATCCCAGAATTCTATAAATGGTGCTTTAAATTACACATGCCCAATTTGCACAGGCAACATAATTGAATGATGAGCAATTAGAACCAATAATTGGGTCCTAACAATCATCGGTGTTAATTGGAATTAATTAAAATCCATGCGTGTAACTTTGATGCACGGATCAAAAGGGGGCATGGCCATGGGAGGGTCGGGGGCGGATCAGGGGCATTTCTGCAATTTAGGTGCACTGTTTTAGAATAAGAGGGAGCCACACCTAATTTATGCACATCGGCATAAAAAACCTCATTCCCAACTGAGAGTTGACATAATGTGCTCAGTTCAAATAGTAGAACAGTAAGCAGGATGAGCACACTGAATTATTTTTGTCTCCCCCTGAAGCAGCAGAGTGGCCCGCGAAATGGTGGCCAGCGTCGGAGTGATTAGCATGCTGCATTAAAGCTAAGTAGTCACATTCTTGATGGATATGAAGTAGATTTTGCTTTTTTTTTTTAATCTAAAAAAATTTAGATTAAAAAATTTGAATACAAAATTTATGTCAATTGGGAATCAGGTTTTTTATGCCGATGATTAATGCAGCAGGTTCATTTAACAAATTCTTAAAGTAAAATGTCCTGCATTTTTTTAGGCTTTTTCCTTTCCCTTTTTTTTGAGTTGATTGAATGCATTTTTCTAAATAATTGTTGCTGAGCATGATACTAGTGACGTTTCTTTTGTGATTTTGGTTTGGTAAATTCACTCCTCATAGTATAGTTTGGGATATAAGAATATATAAATAAATATGGCAGGGATGCACGTAATTTAAGTTCTGCACATAAGTAGGATCCCCATGCATTGCTCACCTATTCTTCAACCATGTGTATGCCCCTTGCATTTACTTGCAATGCCATTTATGCTCGCCCTTACAGAACAGCTGTTAGGTGTCCTACTAGCATTTATGCATTAAATATAGACTTGCCTGCAAAAGTAATAGTATTATATAAATGTATACACCCAAGGGGCACATAAATGGGGGTACTCAGTTATTGAATTGCCCTATTTTTATGACAGGAATGAACCTCATTCCTAGCCCAGGGTATGTTGGAGTTCATCTCAGTCTCTCATATCTATTGCTAGTGTGTCTCAACACCTGCATTGTGCCCAGTGAGTTTTTTCTAGCAAAAAAGGTGCCGGTACTCAAATGCTAGGCCACCCTTCAGGAGTGGGGTGATCACTGGGGGACCCACCCTATAATAGCCAGGCCCCTGCAACCAGTCACAGAATCTATGACAAGACAGAATTGGTGTGTAGAGCCTGAGTTCTATCATTAAAACTTGGGTTTCATGGGTCAATTTTAACAGACAATGAGAAAGGTGCTAGTACTCAATACCCCCAAGTACCCCCTCAAAAAAAGTCCTGATTGTGCCAAAGAGAACCTTGTAAACTTCATAAGATGTAATGTATATAGGTAACAAATGAAGGTGCCTATGCAACTTCAGTTTAATCGATCCAGTGGTGCCCAATACAATTTGGACAATTTCCCTGTCTTTACATCACATTTATTTGAGTCTCCACATTTGTTGATACTTTGTGAATCTTATCTTTCTTAACATGTATACAGAATAGTCACTTTTCCTTCTTGCGCTTTTCTCCTTTATCACAATGTCCAGTTTCCTTGCACTAAGATTTATGTACAGGGGCATGCAAATGTCCCCTGTGATCAGAACTTCTGAGTTTCCTATGTGGGTGCTCTGGCACCTCTTTAGCTGTCCCTTAGGGAGGTATAGAATACCCTAGTTCAGCAGTGTTAACCATGAGTGATTCAGGAACCCTTCTTCCCATTGATCAGATCTACTGGGCTTACCAAGTCTATGTTAAAACCCTGGCAAAACCCTAAAAACAAAGAAATTGGGGAAGTAGCTACAGCACGGCATCTACAGTCCTAACCAACTCGGTGGGCAGATTGGATGGGCTTCATCTGCTGTCATCCACTATGTTCCTATGTTACTACAATAAACTGCAAATCTCCCTAGCTAAAACAACACAGTACAGAGGCTGAGAGTTTTCACTTACAGAAAGGACAACCACAGCAAGAGAAAAATACATAAACAAATCAAGTTAGTTAAGTGCTGTGTTCCTCCCTTGGGCCAGAGCCCTCAGAGAAATTGAGAGGTATATTACTTAAACTGCAAACTTTTTATTTCACAGGAACAGCACTGATCAAAAAGAACACACCATCACACACCATCACACTCTGCACACTGACATCCTAACAACATGCCCACACCCAGCATGCATTGTGCTGACTGCCTTCATTCCAAGGTTTTTTTAAAAGGGGGTGCTACAACTACAGATGACAGTAAGTGAGGTAGCGTCTCTCTTGTGTGTTTGTAAAGATCCTGAATACCTCTCCAGCTACTTAGGCCAGGTGCAGAAAGACTGTGAAGCAAAAAAGCGAAGATACTTACCTGTAGCAGGTATTCTCCGAGGACAGCAGGCTGATTGTTCTCACATGTGGGTCGACGTCCACATCGGCCCAGGAAATGGCAAATTTTTCCAAGCAAAAATATAAAAACTTTGCCAGTCTTCTGGCATGTGAATCGCGCGCACTGCACATGCGTGAACGACTGCACGTCCGTCGCGCGAGTGTGCCCCTTCAGTTTAATCAAAAAGCATACAAATAACTAATATTAACTCCAAAGGGGAGGTGGGCGGGTTTGTGAGAACAATCAGCTTGCTGTCCTCGGAGAATACCTGCTACAGGTAAGTATCTTCGCTTTCTCCGAGGACAAGCAGGTTGCTTGTTCTCACATGTGGGATATCCCTAGCATCCAGGCTCACTCAAAACAATGAACATTGGTCAATTGGGCCTCGCAACGGCGAGGACGTAACAAAGATTGACCTGAAACTATAAACAACTAACTGAGAGTGCAGCCTGGAACAGAATAAAAAAAGGGCCTGGGGGGGGTGGAGTTTGATTCTAAACCCCAAACAGATTCTGTAACACTGACTGCCGAAACCGACTGTCGTTTCGGGTATCCTGTTGAAGGCAGTAGTGAGATGTGAATGTGTGGACATGACCACGTTGCAGCCTTGCAAATCTCTTCAATGGAAGCTGACTTTAAATGAGCCACTGACACAGCCATGGTTCTAACATTATGAGCTGTGACATGGCCTTCAAGAGTCAGCCCAACTTGGGCATAAGTGAAGGAAATGCAATCCACTAGCCAATTGGAGATTGTGTGTTTTCTGATGGCGACTCCCCTCCTGTTGGGATCGAAAGAAACAAACAATTGGGTGGACTGTCTGAAGGGCTTTGTCCGCGCCACGTAAAAGGCCAATGCTCTCTTGCAGTCCAAGGTGTGCAAACTGCTTTCGCCAGGGTGGGTATGAGGATGGGGGAAAAATGTTGGTAAGACAATTGACTGGTTCAAATGGAACTACGACACCACCTTCAGCAGGAACTTAGGGTGCGTGCGGAGGACTACTCTGTTGTGATGGAACTTGATATAAGGCGCATGCACTAAGGCCTGAAGCTCACTGACTCTATGAGCTGAAGTAACTGCCACCAAGAAAACGACCTTCCAGTCAAGTACTTCAGATGGCAGGAATTCAGTGGCTCAAAAGGAGCTTTCATCAGCTGGGTGAGAACGACATTGAGATCCCATGACACTGGTGGAGGTTTGACAGGGGGCTTTGACAAAAGCAAACCTCTCATGAAGCGAACAACTAAAGGCTGTCCAGAGATAGGCTTACCCTCTACACGGCGATGTGAAGCAGTAATCGCACAAAGATGAACCCTTACGGAGTTGGTCTTGAGACCAGACTCTGATAAGTGTAGAAGGTATTCAAGCAGGGTCTGTGTAGGACAAGAAAGAGGATCTAGGGCCTTGCTGTCACACCAGATGGCAAACCTCCTCCATTTGAAAGAGTAACACCTCTTCGTGGAATCTTTTCTGGAAGCAAGCAAGACTTGGGAGACACCCTCTGAAAGACCCAAGGAAGCAAATTCTAAGCTTTCAACATTCAGGCCATGACAGCCAGAGACTGGAGGTTCTGACCCCTCGCTCTGAGTGATGAGGGTTGGAAAACACTCCAATCTCCACAGTTCCTTGGAGGACAACTCCAGAAGAAGAGGGAACCAAATCTGACGCGGCCAGAAGGGTGCAATCAGAATCATGGTTCCGCAGTCTTGCTTGAGTTTCAGCAAAGTCTTCCCTACTAGAGGTATGGGAAGATATGCATACAGAAGGCCTGTTCCCCAATGTAGGAGAAAGGCATCTGACGCTAGTTTGTCATGGGCCTGAAGCCTGGAACAAAACTGAGGGACCTTGTGATTGATTTGAGTGGCAAAAAAATCCACCGAGGGGGTGCCCCACGCTCGGAAGATCTTGCGGGCTATGTCCATGTTCAGAGACCACTCGTGAGGTTGCATTATCCTGCTCAGCCTCTCAGCCAGACTGTTGTTTATGCCTGCCAGATAAGTGGCTTGGAGAAACATGCCGTGACGATGAGTCTTTCTTCTATGTTTGTGCAGCGCTGCGCATGCCTTGTAGCGCTATAGAAATGCTAAATAGTAGTAGTAGTAGCCCAAAGCCACATCTGGACAGCTTCCTGACACAGAGGGCGAGATCCGGTGCCCCCCTGCTTGTTGGTGTAATACATGACAATCTGATTGTCTGTTTGAATCAAGATGATTTGATTGGACAGCCGATTTCTGAAAGCTTTTAGAGTGTTCCAGATCACTCGTAACTTCAGGAGGTTGATCTGAAGACCTTTTTCCTGAAAGGACCAGGCTCCTTGAGTTTGAAGCCCACCTACATAAGCTCCCCACCTCAGGATGCATCTGTCATCAGCACTTTTTGTGGCTGAGGAATTTGGAATGGATGTCCCAAGGTCAAATTGGATCGAATTGTCCACCAGTGAAGGGAATTCCAGAAGTCGGTGGACAGCTGGATCACATCCTCTAGAACCCCTGCAGCTTGATACCACTGGGAAGCTAGGGACCATTGAGCTGATCTCATATGTAAACGTGCCATGGGAGTTACATGAACCAAGCTAGATAGTTGCCTCACCGAGTTCCGCAAGTATACACTCGTGAAGAGCTGGTATGATTGAATTTTGGCGGCAAGCATAGCGGCCTGATACGACTTCCTCCCAAAAGAATCAAGAGTCCTAGCTTCTCTGCCTAGTACTCCTGGCTCTCTTGAGGGCGGAGTCCACCACCATAGAATTGTGGGGTAACTGAGACCTCATCAATCCAGGTTCACCGTGGATCCGATACTGGGATTCAGCTTTCTTCGGGATCACGGGACCAGACAGAGGGACCGACCAGTTCCGCATAAGGACTTCCTTCAGTACCTTATGCAGAGGAACTGTCACAGCCTCTTTAGGTGGAGAAGAATAGTCCAGGACTTCGAGCATCTCAGCCCTGGGCTCATCCTCAACCTCCACAGGGAAGGGAATAGCCGTAGCCATTTCCAGGACAAAAGAGGAAAAGGATAGACTCTCCGGTGGAGATAGTCTCCTCTCTGGTGGAGGGGAAGGTTCACAGGGAATCCCATAGGACTCATCAGAAGAAAAGTACCTGGGATCTTCCTCTGATTCCCACGAACGCTCCTGTTCTTAAGGTATTCCGAGACTGAGTCGTCCTCGATGGCGTTGTCGAGAGGCCGATGCCCGCTTAGACTGCGGCGAAGCTTCCTCCACCGACGTCGAAGGGGAGTATACCTGGGTGGCAGCCGGTGCCAATGCCATAGGCAGCACTGGGACCGGGGACCTCACCGCAGGAGAAGGGCCAGACACCGCTGCAGCAGACGGTATGGAAAGTGCAAGCACCCCCGACACCAAAGGTGGCTGACGTAGCAGTCCTTCCAGAAGTTCTGGAAACAAGGCCCGGATGCACTTGTTGAGAGCCGCCATCGATGAAGGCTGCGGGGTCGGTAGAGCAGGCGGTGTCAGAATCTGTCGAGGCTTGGGAGCTGCTAGAAGACCGACGCATCGGCACCTCCTGTATAGAGGGGGAGCGATCCTCTCGGTGCCAACGCTTCTCGGGTGCTGACTCTCTCGATGCCCTGGAGCTCCCGGCACAGTGAGTTGAAGGAGAACAATGATGGTGCTTCTTCGCCATCGCTCTACGCCCGTCATCGAGACTCCTCGGTACCGACGAGGAGGACATGGAATCCTCACATCTCCTCGGAGCCAGGTCCGATGAAGGTCGGTCCCGGGGGGCCTGCATAACAGGAGGCCTTGAGGCAGGTGGAGACCCACTTGATGCCTCACTGCTCCCAGTGCGAGTTGGTCTCTCAGCAGCCATTACCTCTGCTCCTGACGTCAATGCTCCTCTCGATGTTGACACCGTCGACGTCAAAGGACCAGACCGAGCCCCAAAAAGCTTTTCTCGTTGGGCTTCTCGAGACGCTTGGGTCCATTTCTTCATACGAAGACAGAGACTACAAGCGGCTGGGCTATGGTCGGGCCCAAGGCACTGGATACACCAGGCGTGGGTATCGGTACCTGAGATGGTCCAGTTGCACCGCGTACAACGTTTGAAGCCACTGGGTGTCTTCGATGACATGGAAGGAAAAACGGCTTAGGCAAAATCACAAGACGCGAATGTGCCTTTGGAAAGAAAAAAGGGCACAAAAGAAAGGGAAGAACCTGACCGTGCGGCCTAAAAGCTGCTGCGTCAAAAAGGAAGAAAGCTTAAAAAAGGGCTAAAACTAAGATAACTACGGGAGATTTTTTTTTTTTAATATGACAAAAAAATGAAAAACAGGAAAATAGAAAAAAAAGTCGTCAGACTCTCGTTCCTGGGCCAAAAATGAGGAGAACTAGAAAATCCTGTCACCTCATTGCGGACAATAAAAACTGAAGAGGAATGCTCGCGCGACGGGTGGGAAGTCATGCGAGTGATTCGCGCGCCAGAAGACTCTGGCAAAGTTTTTATATTTTCGCTTGGAAAAATTTGCCGTTTCCTGGGCCGACGCAGACGTCGACCCACATGTAAGAACATGCAGTCTGCCTGTCCTCGGAGAACTAAAAACTTCCACTTTGGTCTGAGAAATTTCAGAGATCCTTGCAAATGTAGACAGCAAAACAGGTGAGTGCACAAGTCATCCCATATACAGAAATGCAAAATTATGGCATATTGTCAGCCAATCAACATTCTTCATGTCATAAAATCCCACCTCTCTTGTTTCAAGATTGGGTGGTTTATGGGGTTCTGCCATTATTATATCACTGCACATTATCTCATTAAAAAAAGAATGCATTTAGAACATACAAAAGCCACTGTTTGGCCGGCACCACCATCAATTGAAAAAGTAATTCCTTTAAAAATGTTTGCGAAAATTGGAAGTTTGCAATGAAAATTATTCAGGTTTGCACCAGCAGTGGGCATTGTTGTGTTTCTATTATTTTTGTGCAGTGCAGTTATTTAAGTCATGTTAATTAGTATCACTTTAAGTAAGACTCAGATTCAAACAAATTAGCAGTGGGGGTTACTCTGTTATTAATGACCTCTCCAAACTGACTTCCCTTTGGAATGAATCAAGCAAACCAGCAGAATGAAAAATAAAATTAAAAGATCACATTTCTACCTCTTGCTCCTACAGACTTTTCTAATTTATGTCCACATTTCAGTATATATCCACATATATATTTTTGTATAACACATTACAACATTACAATTTTGTCATAAATCATTTTTTGAGCCAAGGACTGGAGAAAGGGGGCCAGGAAATGGGATAGAAGTATTTTGTTCTCATGACAGAGATTGAAACTAGAGGAAAATGGTACAAAGCTGTAATGTCATGGTTCTCTTCAGTTGCTCTGTCCCTAGGTGATTATACATTTCTGTATTCCCACTGGTTAACGTTTCTAGGAATTTAGTAATTCAGATATTTTTTTTTTAGTTCAGATACATTTAAATGACAGCTACTTCATTCATTCGTTGATCTTAATATCACCATCAATCACCCTCAAGTACTTAGAGGGAGAAGAGGACCTCACTCCAGACCCAGATAGAGAGGAAGGGGTAGAAATTCAGTCAGCGGTGGTGAGCTTTTTTAGCCACTGGCAGGCACCAGCATTGAATGTCCAGGTTTATGAGGCCAACTATCTCTTATGCGGTTACATGCGATTTTCAGCACTTACCATCTAAGTAACACCACATAAAAACAGAATAGACTTTTATACAGTTCTATTTGGCTGCTTAACTTAGGGGGCCTTTTACTAAAGGTTAGTGCTTATTATCTGTCACAGGACCTATTTTATTCCTATGGGCTCTTTAGTAAAAGATCCCCTTAGACAGTTAAGTGTTGAATATCAGCACTTAACTGCATAAGTGCCAACTTTGCTCCCAGACCATCCACAAAGTAGCAAGCTTTCAGTTTAGTGGTCTGTGGTGATTTTCTTTGGTACTAACTGGTTAAGTGCCATTTAATATCAGCAGATAGCCCTACACAGGCAATGTAAACAGCCATGAGCCTCTCATGGCCACTTAAATTGCTTTGAATATCGACTCTGACGGGTCATGATCTCTCTAATCACCTGTGAAGATAACTATTGGATTGTTACTACCATAAATTAAGCACATCATAATAACCCTTAGTTTATTGGGGAAATTATAAAACATATATCCTCCTTCCAAGACAAGTGTATACCCAATTATTTCCTTGTCTTGAGAAATGAGCATTTAATTTTCCAGAGATCACAGAAAGAGGATGACAGGCGACAATATCAGGAAAAGTTAAGAGAAGCTAGTAAAGTAGTCAGGACAGCAAAAATGCAAATGGAAGAAAAAACAACCAATTTTCAAAAATGGGGGGACAAGAGATTTTTTTTTTTTAGATACATTAGTGATGTGAGGAACTGCAAAAGTGGCACTGTGAGTCTCTCAGGTGAAGGGGAGGAATAGGTAGAAGCTGATGAGGAAATAGCAGAATTTCATAACAAATATTTCTCTTCTTTGTTCACAGATGAAGGGCCAGGAGTAGGGACTGCAGAAGGTAAATACAAATAAGAATGGAAGCGAGGTAGAACTAGACCCGTTTTCAGAAGATTGTGTGAAACTATTGATAGACAAATCAATTGTGAAATTGAGATATATCCAAGGGTACTGAAGGAACTGCCAGTTCTGCTATCTGACATTTCAGTGTTTCTTTAGAGTTGAGAATGGTCCTGGAGGGCTGGAGAAGGGTGGATATGATCCCTCTCCACATAAGTTGAAGCACAGAAGAGGATGGAAACTGCAGGCTGGTTAGTCTGACCTCTGTGGTGAGCAAATTAATGGAAACACTTCTCAAACAGATGATAGTGTGGTTTCTGGAATCCAGTGAATTGCAAGACCTGAGGCAGTATGGTTTTACTAGAAATAGGTCTTGTTCGATGAATCTGATTAATTTCTTTGACTGGTTGACCAGACAGTTGGATTGAGGGCAAGTGCTAAATGTATTGTATTTAGATTGTAATGGAGCCCTTAAAATGGTTCTGCATAGGTGACTTATAAATAAAGTGAATGCCCTCAGTATGGGCCCTAAAGTGACCAACTGGGTTAGAAACTGATTGAGAGGAGGGTAACAATGATTAGTGGTAAATGAAATTCACGCTCAGGTAAAGGGCATTACCAGTGATGTGTCACAAGTTTCAGTTCTTGGTCCAGTACTTTTTTACATTTTTGTAAGCAATACTGTGGAAGGGTCATCTGGTAAGATTTGATTTTTTGTGAATGGAACCCAGATGGTATGGATAACATGAGGGATCTAATGAAGCTTCAAAAATATATAAACCAGATGGAGTCAATATAAAGAGTGGCTACTAAAATGGTCAGTGGTCTTTTTTCTTCAAAAAGTTTTTTATGACGACTCATGGGGGGAGGGGGGACTCCAGATTAGTCATGTGAATCAGAAAGTTCCTGTCAACTCACTTCTTCTTCAACCAGTCTACACTTGATCATTCTCTCCACGGTCAGGTGACTAATCAACAGCTGAACTACTCTACCTCATGTTAATCCTGTAGAAACTCTCAAATACCATTCTAAAGAATATGTAAATAACTCACTCAATCCTCTTCCACAAATAGTAACTAATATATTATCTTTGTAAGCCACATTGAAACAATGTTTATTGGAAAATGTGGGATATAAATGCCAAAATAAATAAATAAAACTTATGGGGACAGACTTAAAAATCTCAATATATACACTTTGGAAGAAAGGTGGGAAAGAGAAGATATGATAGACATTTAAGTACTTCTATGGCATAAATGCACAGAAGATAGACATGAAAAGAAGTTCTGGAATGAGGGGGCATAAGCTGAAGATGAAAGGGGACAGATTCAGGAGTAATCTATGGGACTACTTCTTTACAGAAAGGGTAGTGGATCTTCCAGTGGAGGTGGTGAAAATGAGGGCTGTATCGGAATACAAGAAAGTGTGGGACAAGCACGTAGGATCTCTAAGTGAAAGGAAAGGATAGTAGAGATTAGTAATATGGATGACCAGACTGGATAGGCTATATGGCCTTTATCTACCATCACTTTCTGTTTCTATGTTTACACGTGTTAGGAAAAGCAGCTAAATTGACTTCTACTTAACAGAAAGTAGTACAACAAATTATTTTCCTTTTCAGTATTTTGAAATACTTATACATGAACTTCTATTTTACAAGAAGGAAGACTGTTCAGAAAAGTTGAGATCCAAGTGGTTTCATTCCTAAAGTGTCTTCATAATACTACCTTAGTCTGCAACACTGTCAACAATATATTTTTGGGACCCAAGCATAAATTTTCATTAATTACAATAGGGGTCTGAAGAAGCACAACTATTAATCATGAAAAAAAAATCATTCCTACAACAACTTCCATGTCTTTATCTTAGTGGTAGTATCTTGCATATTTATATGGAGAATAGTGAATAGTATCCTTTGTAGTGCCTCAAATTTGTATAAATAAGGAAGTAATTATTTTCCTTCCTACCCCAAACAATTCTCCTGCACTGCAGTAACTAAAAAATCCCATGGACAGGCATGAGTGAGTTTTCTTGGTGTTGAGTAATAAGGTTTCTTTGTCAAGTTGATTTTTATTAACAGGAGAAATGGTTAAAGAAAAAAGAAGTCCCAATTCACTGTATGTACTCAGAGCCCCAGGCATTTTGTGAATCTAAAAATTCTGTAAGCCACAATGAAAACAGAATGGTATACTAAGTTTTGTTTAAAAACTAAGTCACCCATAAACCGATGCATGCTAAGTGAAGTAGGTATACTGCTGAAGAGTTCAGCATTCTCTTGGAATATGCTGGAAGTAGGTAGCTTGAGAGAGAGAGGAAGGAGCAGATCTGAACTCAAATGTTTCTGAACCATCCCTAGCAACTATGAGAAAAGGAATTCAAAGGGTTATGGAGCTGAATTTTCTTTATATAAGCCGTATATCCAGCTGCCTAAGGTCAAAAAAGTGCCTTTCAGATGACAGCCCAAAAGGTTAATAAGAAAAATATTCATTTTAAGAGTAAGTACTAAGGAAACTCATTTATCATAAGGCCTGTTAATACCTGACTTCAGGAAATACTTGGGAGAGGGGTGAACAAAATATATTTGTGTTCTATGGGAATAGAATATTTAGGCTATGTAAAGCCTAATATAAACATTTTTAAAAGAATATTTAAGCTGAGCGAAGAAAAAAGAGATTAGAAAAAGCAATTCTATGAAGTGGTGTCTAAATGCAGATGTGGTAAAGAAGAGTGATTAGCACCAATTCTAAACAGCATTAAGGCGTGCCTGACCAGTAGCACAAAGCTGCTCTGGTGCTCCAAAACTTAGGCATGACAGCTTATGCCAGGTATATGGCAGGCATAAGCTAGTGTACCTTGAAATGTGTTCACCTGATGCTATTCTAGAAGGTGCATGTGTTGCTATGTGGAATACCTATGACATGCCCAAGCTCCACCCATTGGTACTGCCCATTTGCTGTTACACGCCATGTAACCAGTGCATCAATTTTATAGATAACGTCTAGCACATATGCACATAAATGCAAATTTGTAACATCATGCACAGTTTACCTATTCTATACATTGTGCACAATTGCCCTCTAATTCTATAAAAGTTGCTGAAAATTGCATGTGCAAATTTGTGCATGCGCCCTGTTTGCAATTTAATTGAATGAGATCATTAGTGCCAATAATTGCTTTTTATCAAGCAATTATTGACACTAATTACATTTAAATGGGATGAACGCACCTAAAATTTACGTACAATCTGAAAAAGGGGGTGAAGAAATGGGCAGATCATAGGCATAACGGGGCATTCCTAAAATTTATGCACATTATTATAGAATAGCGGGGATCCATGCCTAATTTAGGAGTGCTAATTTGTACCACATTTGAGTTGGAGCAAAAGGCCGCACCTAAAGTTAGGTGTGATTTTTCAGGCATACGCGCTATTCTGTAGACCATGATAAATTTTAAATGTGGCTTATAGAATAGAGAGTTTTTCAGCGCAATTTTTTTGGCGGCATATATAGAATCTAGCCCTTGGCATCTATATTTAGGTGCCCTTCATAGAACTATCCTTATTTCCTTTTCTGAAGCTTTGAATCTTCACCTCTACAGCTACCTGTTTTGAGCTCTTCAAGCTACATCCTGCTTATGTGTCAAAAGAGACCAAGCAAAGCAAAAAAGAAAAAAAAATCATAAATAGTCAATTAAAGTGTAGATTCCCGGACTGTTGCCACTATATTTTAAAATAAGGAAAACTGACAGATCAGGAAGAACCGATCTTTGACTTTTTTTTCTATTTGTTGAAATCTTATATAGAGGGTAGCTGTGCTTTAAATTCCAGCAAAGGAAAAGACGTTAGGGCCTGATTCATTGAGGCTTGTTCCCATAGATAAAAATAGGAGAAAAGCGTTGATGAGTCAGATCTTTACATACAAGTACCATTTCAAAAGTACTGAAGTAGACGTTCCTCAGTCAAAATGGGAGACACTGGATTGTAAAAGGGGGAGGAGGTTCACACAGTGCAGATAGTGACAACGTCTGTGGAGGGAGATTTTTAGCAAGTCCTAGGTTTGTTTGTTTTTTTTAATTTTTCAAAGGTCACTTTATTGATCCAAAAAGTACAATAAAAGGTACCAAAAGACATGGAATGAAATAAACCATCATAAGGTTCAAATATTGGTCAGGTATAAAACACCTCTGAATTGTAAACTTTTTCTCCCTCCCCTTTCATAAATGCTTTTCTACCAAATTACCCCTACCCCCCAACCCCAACCCTTATCCCTCATGGTGCAGTAAGAATACAACGCAAGCAGACCAGAGGGAATCAACAACAAAAAGTACAGCAGATCAAACCAAACTAAACCAACAGTGAAGTAGCCCTCAGATGAAATGACAACTGGAGGCAAGCATAGTAGAAGCCAAGTCTTTATTTGAAGGCCCGACAAGGCCGGTATTTAGACTTGCATGCCTGCATCAGAGGTCAATCAAGGTCTCACAGAAAGGCTTCCAGTGATGGTCATATTATCATAATCCAAATCCAAAGATTCTTCAGATGCTGTATTCAATTACATTATTCTAGAATTTAGATTATGACCATCGTTGGAAGCCTTTCTGTGAGACCTTGATTGACCCTTGATGCAGGCATGTAAGCTGAAACATGGGTTGTGTCGGGTCTTCAAATAAAGTCTTGGCTTCTATTATCCTTGCCTCCAGTTGTTATTTCATCTGAGGGCTACTTCACTGTTGGTTTAGTTTGGTTTGGTCTGCTGTACTTTTTGTTGTTGATTCCCTCTGGTCTGTTTGCGTTGTATTCTTACTACACCATGAGGGATAAGGGCCACTTCACTGTTGGCTTGATTTGCAGTAAGAATATAAAACAACCTTCAAAAACTAAAAACTAAAGAACAGGTCCCCCATATTCCACCAGTTCCCCCCAACAAAACGTTCACATCCCCCAAGTAGATAACATTATAAACAGCTCAATAGAAATGGGTTCCAAATCTTTCCCCATTTACCTAAGGCACGTCTTTGAGCTTCAATTAGACACTCCATCTTACATATGTACCACAGTTTATTGAACCATTTAACTATGGAAGGACTGTCAACCTGCTTCCATGCACCAGTCACAATTAAACAAGCTGCATTAAGGCCATGCTTAACTAATTGTTGCTGATCTCTTCATAGTCCTGGAACAGGCTTGTGGAAAAGAAAAATAGCGGTGTCCCAAGAAATCATAACTCTCAGCCAGTCTGCAATCTAGCTTGCACTGTTTTCCAAAAAAGCAAGTCCTAGTTTTTAAAGTATGCTCCAATGTACTGTGGTATTTCTAATTCTGCTTCTTGCAGGTCCAACCTTCAGCCAAAAAGGGTGTAAAGAAACAGGACTAGCAGAAACTGTCCCTCCTGATATAGGGTATCATCTCATCCCTTTAAGTCATAAGCTACCCTGACATTTATTTAGCACTGTGAAGTACTACCATAAAATTTCTAATGTCAAAGTGCTCAAAGAGAAACATAGGCAAGATCATGTTTCTTATGCTTGGTTACTTCACTACTTCCTTGTTATGCTCTTACATCTTAGACCAGGTGTAGCCAACTCCTATCCATGAATGCCTCAAGCCATATCTAAACAGAATATGCATGAAATGCATTTGCATGAAGTGCCTCCATTGCATGCAAAACCAACTCATACATATTCATTTTAGATAACCTAAAAACCCATCTGGTTAGTGGCACTTGAGGATGGCTTTCCCTACCCTGCTTTAGTCCATAATTATCAACACTGACTACAATCAATGAGCTGAAACAACCAGAAAGTTAATAGAAACAGAAAAATGAAGGCAGATAAAGACCATATGGTCTATCCAGTCTGCCTATCCATCTACTATCTCTTCCTCTCTCTTAAATATCCTATGTACTTGTCCCACGATTTCTTAAATTCAGATACAGTTTTGGTCTCCACCACCTCCATTGGGAGGCCATTCCACAAATTAACCACCCTTTCCATGCAGAAATATTTCCCCAGAAATAATGAAGGCAGATAAGTATTTTCAGTGTTCTAGCTTTCATTTCAAAGAAAAGCGTATACCTTCAAAACACCTACAATTCTGTAATATGACCTGATTCACTTCTGCAAACAAGAGTTTATCCTCCACTCTGCATGCTGAATGATCGATAATTCATTTTTTCATTAACTTTGGGCATTTGGGGGGTTAATTCTATAACAGGGTGCTTCTATTTAGTGTACCATGGCCACATGATAGGCACCTATTATGTAACAGAACCAAGGCACCTAGGTTTCATTATAGAATACTGGTGTATTCTGGTATCGGGATCTAACACGTAGGTGCCCGTACTTATGCCAGCCATAGAGCTGATGTAAGTGCAGTCACCTAAATGTGGCAGGGACACATGTAAATGTAAATGCCCAGATTATAGAATTGCCCTTTAGCCATGCGTGGAATAAATACCAGGTGACAGAAAAGGCAGGGTGAGAAATTTGAAGACAAGCAACTACCTCACCAATAATACGTCAGACCCTTGGGCTCAATTATTTCATATCTGGCAAATTCTTACTCCGTTAATTTTAGCCAGCCAGTCTTATTTCACTTCTGTAAACTACTGCTCCTTTTGGGTGAGGAGGGAATATGAATGGGGAAATATATGTTCTATATCACTGGCTGGCCATACCCTTGAGGATACAAAATGTATTTGCTGCATTTTCTCTCCAAATATCTCTTTTCTCCTTTTCTTGTTATGAAAAATGAAATTATGTGCAGCTTGATGATGACCATGGTTTCACATCACACCCTGCATAAAGTGAATTCTTTTATGAAGGAAATGATTGCTGGTGTTAGCAACTGAATCACTATTTTCTTGCATCATTGTAGAGCCTGAACTGGCAAAATTACTCTGCACAGAGAAGAGGAGTTTTAAAAAAGAAAAGGATATTCATGAGTCACTGCAAACTGGTATGTCTTGGTGAATGGAAGAGAAGAGAAGAGGGGAGAGAAGCAGTTTGAAAGGAGCATTTCCTTAACTGCTGTTACACTATATTAAAGTTTCTATGCTACAGAAACTAAAATTGCTTCTCCCACAGAAATGTATTGGGACATTTTTTTGGAGAGAATATTTCTCTGGCAGAGCCATACGAAGGTCTGACAAGTGGTGCAGTTGCACAGAGCTCAAATATGGAAAGGGCAAAACAATTGCACGTACTATAGCAGGACATGTTTGCCCACTCCTATCCTAGAATGTTCAAGCACCTTTCTGACCTCCTATGCAACGTTCTTTAAATTAATCCCCTTATTTTCTTAATCCTGTTACTCTATGTTATCTATCTATATCAGGGGCGTAGCCAGACCTCGCGGTGGGAGGGGGGCCAGAGCCCAAGATGGGGGGCACATTTTGGTCTACCCCCCCCCCCCCCCCGCTGCCTCACCACCCTGCCACTCCCCACCCACTGCTGCAGCAAATACCTTGGCTGGCAGGGGTCTCCAACCCCCACCAGCTGAAGCGTTGTCCAACGCCGGTCTCCAGCGTACTGTACAATTCTTGAAATAGTTTTCACAGTAGAATTAACAACAAAATAAATAAAAGGGCAGAGAATTATTTACATTCCGTGTGTGTATCTATGAAGTCTGCATATATTTTTGTGTGAGGCAGTTTGGAGCATATAGGGACAGTTGTGGCAGACTAGTTTTGAGAAGGGGCAATTTATGTTGTGCTGGGGCAGTTGCAGGGAGTAGTTTCCTGTGTTTGTGGGATGTTTTATCAGTTGTAGGTTCTGAATTTTTGGATGGTGGATAGTTTGCAAAATAAAGGGGCATTTGTGAGGGGTTAGTTTTTGGGGGGTTGTAGTTTGTTGGGTGCTGGGAGAGTTTTGGGGGCAAGTTCAATTTGGGAGTTTGGAAGAGCAGGAAATTCCACCTTTTAAACTGCATTACCCAGTTCTCTAATTAATATATTTCACTCTCTCTAAGTTTATATGCTGCAGCAGTTGGAATTCCTTTACCATAGAAATACATTGGGCTTTTTTTTTTTTTGGGGGGGGGGGGTATTTCTCTGTAATATCCAGTCTGATTTGGCTCATTTTCAAACTCATGTCTTTATATTGTTTTTTTCCTCGTGCCAAGTTTCATCACATTTCATTTAATTTTCAGACTATTAATTTGTTCCTAGATGGCAGATGAAGTGACATTCTCATCCCTTTTTATATAATTCTTCCAACTTCCACTAGGTTGGAAATAATAAAAAAGAAGCTTTTCACTTGCATGTTGGTATTAAAAGAGGAATTGATTGTAAATAGGTCTCCAGGGACACGATGTTTATACAAAATAAACCAAAGTTAGCTGTAAAAAAGAAGTAAAATCTGTTAGCTCTGGATCCAGGAGGGCCCTATGAAAGAAGGAGGGTGTCCATTTCCAGTGATCCTTCCTCTCCCTTCCTTCCTCACTGCCACAACATGACTTGGATGCTGGATGATTAAGGGTGTGAACAGGAAACTCCAAATATTCTACAAAGGAACTCTGATCACTGGGCATGGTTATAATAGTAATAAAAGAAAACACAGCACAATATATCTACCTATCTATCTATCTACACACACACATACACACAATTTACATTTAAAGACATCCACTTTCTCTATCCAAGGGGCTGATGCTCAAAGCCTGCTTAATCTTCTCTTTGCTCTTTATACCCACTCAGTGGGTTTATATAGCTCTTTATCTTTGCAATGATAATGTTTCACAAGTTTATTTCTTTCCTTCTCCTTGAAATCTAGTCTATAATTTTTCCACTTCTCTTTCAGCCTAGTTAGTCATTTGGCACCTATGGCCCAGTAAGAAAGGAAAGGGGTTAAGTTTTTCTCCTTTTCACTGCCCTTCTTACCCTTAATTGTGTGCCTGCTTCCTTATTTCTGCATTTGCTAGATTCCATCACTGTCTGAACATCACCTCAATATCCTCTTCAACCTGTTACTTTTCTTAGCATGATACACCTGAACCTAGTGTCTTTCCTCCACCCATTTATTTATTTGGACTTAACTCACACCTTTTCAGTAGCATTTCAAAGGAGTTGCACTCAGGTACATTAGATATTTCCCTGTCCCTGGAGGGCTTATTGTGTAACTAAGGCAAAGAAGGGTTAAATGACTTGACCACTATCATAAGGAGCAATAGTGGGATTTGAACCAGCTACTCTGGTTGTCAGTTCAAGGCTCTAACCATTAGACTACTATTCTACTCATTTTCAGTAGTTCTGTAAGATTTCTAGTACCAAAACTATTGGTGTTTTTTGTTTTGTATTTTTGTTTTGTTTTTTTGACATTCAAACAGGCACTTAACCTAATTATTTGTTAACTTCTATCACCTGCTTTCTCTCTCTAAACGCCATCACTCACAGTTTGTTTGCTTCCCTGTTCTCAACCCTACTCACAACTGTTATAAATGTAACTAACCACATTATAAAATATTATGGTATGCAGTTGTTCATGTTTCCTAAAGAAGGATTTTGTTTTTCTAAAGAACAAACTTCAAGTGATTTCTGCATCAGAAAACTAATGGCCAAACCAACCAGTTTTGTGAATTGATTTTCTATGCCTGATACGTTTTTATGTACAGTAACTGGCATTAGAATCATGGACCAAAGTTTTAACTGCTTCTGACACCACAGTTCATTCTACATGATAAAGAAAGAAAATAATTGCACACACAAAGAAAAATCAATAATGTATTTATTAGTTTATTTTATAAATAATTATATATCCTAATTAGAAGCTCTAGAAGTTCTGAAATCTCTCTTTTTGTATTATTTTTTGGATCACATGCCATCTCTGGGACTAGTTGTCTATTGCTGCTCTACTGCGTAAACGAAGTCTCAGATTTTGGGGAAGAAATATTCAAACTCATTGAATCCACAAAGGAGAAGAAGATGAGTGATCCTCTTTGACTAAGCAAAATATATACCTACATTTCCTTTGTTTCTTTTTGCAAAGCTGGATACGTTTGTATATGGTGAGACAGGTTAGGTCAATCCCTATACATAAAAAGAATTGGTTACTTTTGGTTATGTGCACAATACTACACCAATATCTCATCTCCTGCTCACAGCAGTTGCAAAAAATCAGTGCCTGCCCACACTCTACCATAAAGAGAATAATTCATCAACATAGGTACTAGCATTTATGCACTGATTAGGTACATGAATGTTTAAGCTAATGGCACTTACATGTGAACATAAGCATGTAACTTCCAAAATTCCATCTAAATGCTATTCTGTAAATTTAATATGCTCTTAACTTACATAGCATATATCTGCAAGGGAGCATACACATGGGTGGAGCTTGGGCGGAACTAACATAAATGTAATTTTATAGACAGAGGCGTAGCCAGACTCAGTATTTTGGATGGGCCCTTCCACAGTCCTTCCCCCCAAATACCTTCCCGGAGATATTTTTAAAATTCAGATTTTGTTTTCACCTACCCCGCATCTCCCTTCCTCTTCTCCATGGTGTCCTTCCCTTCCTCCCCCATCGTCCCCTCCTCTACCTGACAGGGGTTTGTGGTTCTCACTCTCCTGACTTTAAGAAGAGTCTGAGGTTTCTTTTGCTCCAGCATCCTCTCTTGCCCTTATTAAAAAAAAAAAAAAAAATTTAATGCCATTTCCTTAGCATCAGCAGCAGATAAATCCAGGTACTTGTGGGTTGTGTTCATTTACCAGGGAATACTGTAACTTATGTGTATATCTGTGGCATTTAGGCTTTAACACATACCATCTCTAAGACTAGCATAAGTGCTGCCGCCCAAGTTGTAAGTACATATTTAATTTATGCTAGCATCTTATAAAGGAAAGAAGGCCCTGTGTTCCTTTGTAAAATAGGCTCCTACCAGGCACCCAGTTATAGAAGTGCTATCAAAGGAACTGGGGGGCCCTTTTACTAAAGGGTTGTCACATGGCAACCCAGAACTACTGCCGGCCCAACATGGCCACCAGTGGTTGTTCTGCCTCAAGCATGCACCATTTCCAGCACTACAGAAAACTTCTAGTGTGGTGCTAACCCAGTAGTAATCAGGCAGCATCGCACGCTGCCTGGTTACCACTGGGTTACCATGGGAGCCCTTACCCCCACCTCAATGGATGGCAATAAGTTATCCTCCCTCACACATGGCAACACGGTAAGAATAATCGTACCGCATGGCCATGTCTTTTTTAGGGGCTTTTTACCTGCTGCAGTAAAAAGGTCCCTGGCGCACAGCAAAAACAGCCCCCGCCGCTATGGCCCTTTTATAGCAGCTTGGTAAAAGGACCCCTGGGGGAATAAAGCAAGCAAGTAAAGCACACATGAGCTGGCCCAGTTTAGGTGACTTAGGACTAATTAATTGCAACATTCCTCTATCAATGAGGAAACCAACCATGGTCCTTGAGGGCCACAACCCAGTTGAGTTTTCAAGACTTCCACAATGAATATGCACGAGATTTATTTGCACACAATGGAAGCAGTACATGCAAATCAATTTTATACATATTCATCATGGAAATCTTGAAAAACCACCTGGTTGTGGTCCTGAGGAATGTGGCTACCCACCCCTGCTCTACTAGTAAGCAAGTCTACAGCCATTCCATAAATAGAATCACTCACCATCTCTCATATTATTTTATTGTGCAAGTTCTAATAGCCATATTGCTCTGGGAGAAAGATGGATTCTTTTTGGGCTAGGATGGCTGTTTTTGGACCAAGCTAAGAATCATTTCAAAACTACTCAGGTTCTTTCTGTGTGAAGGAAAACTTGACATAAAAAAAGGACAGTCTGATCTCTAATGTTTATGTACTACATCATCTTTGGATATGACTGTGTCTTATGTTGGTCCAATGAAAAGCAGCACAAAATGTTTTAAAGTTATTTGAACCTCATTTTACTCTGTATTTTCCAGGTATAATGGAATTGTACAGTTACATATGAAGGGGACTCAATATAAGAGAGATGTCCAGATGGTCCCAATCTCTGTCTGATCCATTAGGAACTGGATGGCATCCAGATCTGAACTGAAATATCATCCATAGGGTAATGTCAGCTGTTAGGGAGTTTTGTATTCTATTCTATTCTATTCTAATTTATTTGTTACATGAGTTTATTCACACATAAGTGCAACGTGGTGCTTTACATTAAATGTAAAAGAAGACATTTCTTTAAATAAAAGAGCAAAATAATTAGAATGGAACAAATAATGAGTGAAGTAGAAGAAGGGTGAGAAAGGGAGATGGAGTGAAGGAGAAAAGTGACCAGAATCAAGGAGGATGAGAGGTGGACTGCAAAAAATGCCAAAAAAAATTCAACCATAATGCTTAGCTGCTCTGCACTGGCTTCCCCTCCTTAGGAAGGAAATTGTGTGCAAATGAGCTAACAGTGAGCAGCTCATTTGCATGCGATTTCCTTCATGCATGACCGTTCCATTCCGAATCGATAAGGGATTGGTAAGGGAAGGGCTTTTTCCGTTCAGTTAGTACATCAGTTAGTCCACTGCAGTGCCCCCTAGGGTGCCCGGTTGGTGTCCTGGCATGTGAGGGGGACCAGTGCACTACGAATGCTGGCTCCTACCACGACCAAAGGGCATGCATTTGGTCGTTTCTGAGATGGGCGTCCTTATTTTCATTGTCGCCAAAAATCAGAAATGACCAAGTCTAAGGATAACCATTTCTAGGGACGACCTAAATGTCAAGATTTGGGCGTCCTTGACCGTATTATCGAAACAAAAGATGGACACCCATCTTGTTTTGATAATACGGGTTTCCCCGTCCCTTTGCCGGGACATCCTGCGAGGACATCCTCAGGATAACTTGGGCACCCCTTTCGATTTTGCCCCTTCACGTCTCCACAATGAATTAGAGACATTCGAGACTATTTTGGAAATTTGCCAATCAAAAGAACTGATCAAAGATCCCCAAGATTTTCATTTTTTAATCCAAAGAATAAGTAACATTATAAATCTTAAAACTTGAGATTGTTATTGGGTGATAAGGGCTAGTTACTATCATAAATTTCATTTTATCAATTTTAATTTTCAATTTGAAGTTAAGAGCCCAGGATTTCATTAAATCGATACCTACATTGATTTTGTTTGCAATCTCATGTAATTCTTCAATGAATGGGATATAAATTGTAACATCATCAGCATATATGAATGCTGAAAACCCATTTGATTCTAGCAAATGGCCTAAAGGGATCATCATAATGTTAAACAAAATAGGTGACAAAGGAGAACCCTGTGGCACTCCACTACAAGAAACCCATGACGACGAGATAGTACCCAGTTGTTTAACTTGGTAAGACCTGGATTTTAAAAATCCAGAGAACCATTTCAAGGCAGTTCCACAGATTCCATAATAGTCAAGTATGTTTAAAAGCATGTCATGATCTACTGTATCAAAAGCACTAGACATGTCGAATTGGAGAATTAAAACTTTGTTGCCTATGCCTTATTCTCGTCTAAGATTGGCTACTAATGGGCCTAAAACCCTATTGATATTTATGTAGCATTGAATGATGCTGAAGATATTCCATTAACTGATGAGTGATTAGGCCCTCAAAAATTTTGACTAATAGAGGTATTGAGGCCACAGGTCTGTAGTTGGTTATGGCTGTATATGGTTAAATAGATAGTTCTATATGTTGTTTCCCATTCAAAATGAAACAAAATTATAAAAGAAATAAAATATTTTCTCATGCACACTCCTAAACTGCATATCCCCCCGCCGCCACCACCACACACACCCATTTACTATTTTGTTTCATTTTAGATGGGAAACCACACCAACATAATTTCCCTCTTGTTTAAACTGGTGCGGTAGCCATGTTGCCTTACCTTCTCCCTGTGAAGCTGTCATTGGAATGCTTTTGTGTTTCACTTATATAGTCTGTTACTTGTCAATATTTGCTCATTTCTGATCTGAAGAAGGGCTACTTTTAAAAGCTAATCAAAAAATGTATTGTTAGTCCAATAAAAAAAAGGTATCATCTCATTTTCTTTTCTATGTTTTGTTTTATTTCTATTTATTACCTCTTGTCTAAGAATGGAAACTCATCCCTAATGTGTTCTCCAGTCTGTGCTACACAAACCAAGGGAGAGGGGCCAGCCTGCATCTAATTACTGGGTTTAACTTTGAAGTGTGCCTAATAAGCCACAAATCATGTTATTGGTGATGTTTACCAGGTTAGTGCTAATGCTCTGACAAGCCATTAAAGAAAAAAGTTAAAAATCAGAGTTTGATCTGTGATTTATTGAAGTAGTCAAGTGGTAAAATGATTCGCTTGATTCAATGTTACTTGTTAGTTGTGCGCTACCCAGCTACCCAAGGTATCCTCTGAGAGCATTTGAAGAATATTGCATCCTGGTTTTTGGCACCTGACCAATTTCTTATTCACTTTGTTACCTTAAAGATTTCTAAATCAGAAGTGTATTTTATCATTTTGTGACCAACTAAAAATCTCTTTGAACAGTTTCGAAACCACAGAATCTCTCTGTCAAGATGACTATATATATATATATATATATATATATATATATATATATATATATATATATATATGCACCAGGCTTCTGAGGAGAACATAGTGAAATATTTACATTAATAACAGAATTCTTGTAACGTAAAGCCTATATTCACCTTCAGTCTGTCCATGTAGGGGGCAATTGTAGATGCACATGCTGAATATTAATTCTATAATGGAATCTGCACACCATGATTTCATTATAGAACATTAGCATAAATCAGCATCAATACTCCCATGTCAATAGCAGGTGTAAGTAGGTGCACCTAAATGTGGCAGTTTAGCCCATAGCTTACAGCAGAAGGGCCACAACTCAGTTGGGTTTTCAAGATTTCCACAAGGAATATGCAGTGCATGTAAATCAATCTCATTCATTGTGGAAATTCTGAAAACCTAACTGGGCTATGACTTACAGTATACTGTATGTTGTGCAGGTAAATGTTGGTTGTGTCTATGCATAAATGTCCCCTTACATTTATGCACTAAGGGGTCCTTTTACTAAGGTGCTCCGAAAAATGGCCTGCACTGGTGTAGATGTGTGTATTGGACGCGTGCAGGTCCATTTTTTCAGCGCGCCTGCAAAAAAGGCCTTTTTTTGGCCGAAAATGGATGTGCGGCAAAATAGAAATTGGCGCGCATCCATTTTGGGTGAGACCTTACCGCCACTCATTCACCTAGCGGTAAAGTCTCATGTGTTAACCAGGCGGTAATGGTCTACACATGTACAATGCCGATAACCGTCCGGTTAGCACCACATGCCAGAACATTTCTGGTGTGCTTTGTGTATGCGCATAAAAAATGAAATTACCGCCCGGGCTATGCGGTAGCCGGGCGATAGTTCAAAATTGATGTGCATAGGATGCGTGTACATGCCTATGTGGGCCCCTAAGCGAATTATGTGTGTCATTCATACTCAGCTAGCACTTAGACACATAAATGCACACTTACCCCACGGATGGGCAACCAAGGCACTCAAGGGCCACAACCCAGTTAGGTTTTCAAGATTTCCACAATGAATATGCATGAGACTGATCTGCATGTAGTGCTTCCATTGTATGCAACTAGATCTCATGCATATTCATTGTGGAAATGTTGAAAGCCCAACTGGTTGTGGCCCTTGAGGACCGTAGTTGCC
This sequence comes from Microcaecilia unicolor, assembly GCF_901765095.1. NCBI lineage: Eukaryota > Metazoa > Chordata > Amphibia > Gymnophiona > Siphonopidae > Microcaecilia > Microcaecilia unicolor. Next base: position 309,866,445 of record NC_044034.1, on the reverse strand, counting down.
CACCTCTGACTTACCTGCATAAGTGCTAGTATTCTCTAAATTTACACATGCAATTGCCACATTAATTTAGGTGCATATGATAGAATGACGGAGATAAGTCTCTCTCTTATTTTTATATTTTCTTTACATTTTCTGTGGCTTCCATTGAACAGCCAAAGTAGAATATAAGGGGATAAGTTATCACAATGTGATAAAAGGGGAAATCTACCACACCTTGATTTATCATGGGAGTCACCAACCAGTGGTTATCTTAGAACTGCAGGTTGCTGACTCCCATGGTAAAAGAATTATGCTGTTTGCAAGCTACCTCATAAGCAACATTATTGTAGTGTCCAGGAGCATTGGGTTGCAAAGGGACTGGCACATGTAAGCCACATTAGTGACCAAAGCAACACCCCCCCCCCCCCCCCAGCTGAAAGCCTCTTTTGGGCTCACCACCAAATCTATGATACCCTCAACTGAAATGCCCCCCCTAGTAGCCATCACCCCCACTTTCAAGTGTCTTGTGCCCCAACCCAAGCCCCCATCAAAGGTAGTAATGCCCCTCCTGGGCATTCTCCCACCCTCCTGAAGACCCCCCCCCCCCCCCCCACAAGCCTACCTTTGATGAAATCCTTGTAAAGTTGCTCCTGCCCTTGCCAGGGCCTTCTTCCAAAATGGTACCAGCAATCCCTAGCAGTAGCCTTATGGTACTACTGCTAAGGTTCATGTTTTTATATAAGGGCAGATGTGGAACAGTGGCGTAGCCACAGGTGGGCCTGGGTGGGCCGGGGCCCACCCAATTAGGGCTCAGACCCACCCAACAGCAGCACACGTATTAGTGGTAGCAGGTGGGGATCCCAGGCTCCGCCAGCAGAAGACTTCCCTCTGATGGTAATGAAAACACTATTCTCCAGGATACCAGCACCTGCGCATGCTCAGTTTTCAGCGCGTGCCTGCTGCAGACTGCTAAGGTGGAAAGAAGCGTTTTCATGCCAGCTGAGATTTTGTTTTGGTGGTGGGTGAAGGAGAGAACACTTGGTGCCCACCCACTTCTTGCCTAGGCCCACCCAAAATCTGTTGTTTGGCTACGCCCCTGATATGGAAACATGACTTCTAGTAGTAGTACCATGAGACTACTGCTAGGGGTCACCAATGCCATTTTAGATGAAGGAATTGGCAAGGGCAAGAGTGACTGGGTATCACTCCTGCAGATACTACTAGATGTCAGGAAGTTTGTCAAAGGTAGACTTGGGGGGTGCCCTCAGGAGGGTGGGAGAGGGCCTAGGATGGGAGAGGGGTTACTACCTTGGAGAGGGGACTTGAGCTGGGGGAGGGGTCACTTGCAATTGGCCACTAAGGGGGGAATTCTGGTTGGAAGGATTTGGGAGTTGCAGCACAATGGGGGGGGGGTCATGTATTGGGGGGGGGGAGCCCAAGAGGAGATTTCAGCCAGGAGAAGGGTGCTCTGGCCACTGTTTTGGCTTATGTGGCTTAACATACTGCCCTGGAATAATGGGCTATGACTTTGTGGCCCACTGCTCCTGAACACCACAATAATGCTGCTTGAAAGGTAGCTCACAAGCAGATTATTCTTTTACCATCTGCCGTTATACAGAAACATAATCCCTAGTGGTAATACCATGAAACTACCACTAGGGGTTCACTGAACCATTTTGGAAGAAGGCACAGGTGAGAGCAGGAATAACTAGGTATTACTCTTGCCTGCACCACTAGACATCAGGAATTGCAAGGTAGGCCAGAAGCCTTGAGGAAGATGGGAGAGGCATTACCCAGAGAAGCCACCTTTTCAAAATGATTGGGGGTGCACCCAATGGAAATTACCATTAATTGGATTCCCCCCTATTTTGGGTGCTCGAGCACCCACAGAGCTGAGTCCTATGATTTCTACCTTAGAGGAGGGCTTGAGTTGGGGGAGGGGACACTTGTAGTTGGAGGGTTTGGCCACTAGGAGACAATTACGGTTGGGGGGGGGGTTCAGGAGAGGTGGCAGAACAGGGAGAATATCATGGATTTGGGGGAGCCTAAAAGTGACTTTTATCAGGAGGGTGTTCTGGTTATTGCTTTAGCTTTTTTGCGCTGGCTATTTTAACATGTGGCCTGGGAACATCGGCCCACAGTTTGGCAGCTTGGGTTGTAAAATAACCCTACCCCAGAAAGATCTAATCCCCCTTCCAGTGCCTCCCTGACACTGCCTCCAATCTGCCTCCCAACCCCCCCCCCCCCCAACACCAGCTCAATCCTCCTCCCAATCCCCCTCTCAACCCCCTCCCCCGACACCAGCTCTAATTTCTTTCCCAACCTCCCAGCATAAGGATCAGCCTCTCTTCCCCTCCAATTAGAGGAGGCCCCCCAGTTAGAGGAGATCTGCTTCACTTCCTAGTGTTCCATTGAGGTCATGGGACAGGAGCAAACCCCACTTGTTCTTGCCCCTAGCAGCTCCATAGAAGAAATGGTTGCCTCAACCTCTAGCAGAAGCCTCACAGAAGAATTCATAGAGAGAAGAATGGCCAGCGAAAAAAAAGAGGTGATAATGCTACTGTATAAGTCTCTGATGAGACCTCACTTAGAGTACTGAATACAATTCTGGTTACTACACCTTCAGAAAGATATAAATAAGATGGAGTCGATCTAGAGGGTGGCTACTAAAATGGTCAGTGGTCTCCATCATAAAGTGCATGGGGACAGACTTAAGGATCTCAGTATGTGTACTTTGGAAGAAAGATTGGCGAGGGGAGATATGATAGAAGCATTTAAATACCTCTGTGGCAATAAATACATAGAAGACAAGTCCCTTTCAATTGAAAGGAAGTTCTGCAATGAGGGAACATAGGATGAAGGTGAAAGGGGATAGATTCAGGAGTAACCTAAGGAAATACTTCTTCATGGAAAGGGTGATAAATATGTATTATGGCCTTCCAGTGGAGGTGGTGAAGACAAAAACTGTATCTGAATTGAAGAAAGCATGGGGATAAGTACAGAGGATCTCTAAGGGAGAGGATGAAATAGTAGATGGCATGGATAGGCAAACTGGATGGACCATATCGTCTTTATCTGCCTTCATTTTTCTATGTTTCTGTACCTTATGTCCTACCACTGTGGGTGGCAAAGGTTCAACACAGTTCTCCTTGGGCCAGATATTCAACGCTATTTAACTGGCCAGGAATGGCTCCTAGCCAGCTAATATCAGGGGGCTTATCTTTATTCCTGCTGCAGGAGGAGACAGGAAGGTTAGGTCACTGATTGGGTTCACTTACAGTTCTGTAGATAGTAGTTGTGAATCTCAGGGATATCTGAGCTTAGGTAATCTTTCACTGATTATAGTCCAATTAATGGCGTCCTGATCCCTCAGGAATCCTGTAGATGTAAAGAGCTAGGTAATCCTTTAGCCTTCAGATATTCCTGAACCAAAATGTAAGTGGCCAGGGTGCTTTGCTGTAACACACAAAGTATAACCCTATATATCCTTTCCCTTAAGTGCAAATAGAAGAGAAGCAGCAGGTCCCCAATCCCTCTGACCTCAAACAGGGCAAGATTTCTAACACCTGCATACTTCAATATCACTTCTCTGCCTTTTAATACACTAGCCTGCTGGCACAGCAATATGCTCTGGTCGCTAGACCTATATTGATAAGGCTTAGAATTGAGAGCTCCCCCCTAATAGCAAGGATCAGTGGCCAGGGAGGTTTCTGAACCCAAAGTCATGGTTTCATATTGAGTTAGACATCAGCAAACAGCAGAGGTGAGGTGGTCCTAAGAAGGACAACCATGGATTTGCCACATGCAGTTTACTATTCAGTGACCCGACTTGGCGACGTTTCAACAGAATGTCTTCATCAGGAATCAACAGGTTCTTGAATGTTGAGAAAAGCAAATGGCAAATATACACTTCTTCTGGATCTACTGACTACACGGAATCCACCACTATCAAAGCACCATTATGTCAAAACTTGGCCGAGTTGGGTCACTGAATAATAAACTACAAGTGGCAAATCCATGGTTGTCTTCAACTTCTTTGGACCACCTTTGGTGTTGTCTGTGTCGATACTGCAGAGTGTTTTTCTCCTGATTTTTTGTTCACTATTGAGTTCCCATTTTATAGTCACAGGAGATTTCCTACTGCCACCAGTTCCTTCCACTGATTATAACAGACAGTCTTATGTTCTTTCAGTTTCTGTCAGCTTATGTCCCTTTCTGGAAAAGGCCCAAAGGTGATTCTATCCAATTCCAATCTACCTGTCTACTACTAGATTATATATTTATCTCACAAAGTATGCTAAGTTTTAGATACCACAATAGGGCAGGAGGAGATTTCAGATCACACGTTGATATGGGTGGACATGGAGGTGGCACCTTATTTTAAACAACCTCCAGGATGGCATTTTCCAGCATACCTGTTCTCCTCCCCAGACTTCACTAAACATTTACAAATTAAATGGGAGGAGTTTTTCACCTATAATAAGTAACATTTAGATGATCCGGGTCTCTTTTGGTTCCCATGCCAAAGTGGTGTTATGGGGGGAAATAATTGCTTATGTGAGTCTGTGCAACCGCCGCATAGACCTAGAACATAAGCTAAAAGTGGCTAAGCAGAGATACATCAGATGCCCTACCCTTTATGACTCCCTAACGGCTACTAGGGTAGCTTTGAATAGTTTATTACATGAACGTATGGTACGTTCTCTCATCTACAGAAAGTATAATCTCTATAAACATGGAGATAAGGTGGGAGGACTATTAGCACGCTTAGTGAAAGGAACACGTAAGCCCCACTTTATCTCAGCAGTGTGCACACACACCTGAGGGGTTACTACCAACTTGGAGGATATTGTGGATAACTTTAGTCAGCACTTTGCTACTTTTTACATGAGAAAAGGGGGGGGGGGGAGGCAGACACACAGGCTTCCATCCAAGAATACCTACATAAATCTGGCATGCCGAAACTCTCTGTAGAGGTGATAGGCTCTCTCAATAAACCGCTCACGGCAAAAGAGCTTCAGCGCGCTATTAACGCTCTGAGGCTACACTCAGCGCCAGGTCCAGACGGGTACACTGGAGAGTTTTACAAATTGCTGCGGAATCAGCTCCTTGGCCCACTGTTAGATTTTTATAATACTGTAATTGAGGAAGGAGCCTTTCCCCTTCATTCTATCACAGCGCTGATTAGTTTAATACCCAAGCAAGGGTGTGATCCACTCCAACCAGGCTCTTATCGGCCAATCTCCCTGATAAATGTGGGTATAAAATTACTGTCCTGTGTTTTGGCAGATAGACTGGCACCTCTCCTACCACAATTGATAAAAGAAGATCAGGTGGGTTTTGTTCGAGGGCACCAGTCAGTAGTGAACATACGCAATCTAATTATGGCCATGATGAAGGGTCCTGGGTAAGGGTCATGAAGGATGATAGTGAGTCTAGACGCAGAGCGGGCAGGTGCTCTGGCCTTTTTTGTTTGCTACCCTGCGTTGGATTGGGATACAGGGCTGGTATTTACAGGCAATCATGGCCTTATACTCAACACCGCGAGCCATTGTGCTGGTAAACGGGGTCCGAACAGAAGAATTTTCAATTGAACGTGAGACTCGACAGGGGTGCCCGCTGTCACCGTTATTGTTTTTGCTTTCTCTGGAGCCTTTGCTGTGTATGATCCAGGCAAATGATGATATACGGGGTGTGTTTCTCCGGGAACACTTACTAAAAGTGCTGGCACATGCAGATGACTTATTATTAACTCTAGACACGCCACAACCCTCTCTAGAATGCCTCCTCTGCACCATTACCAGTTATGGCGCGCTCTTGGGCTTTTACTTGAACCTTTCCAGATCGCTGGCGCTACCACTAGTCACAGATATACAGCAGAGCTGGCAGGGTCAGTTTCCTTTGCAGTGGGCTAATGGCCAATTAAAATACTTGGGAGTTATTGTCCCGACTGACTTGTCTTTGATGTATGAGAAGAATATATCCCCATTACTGACTGAGACTAAATGTACTTTACAACTCTGGGGTGTCTGCCCGCTCTCCTTGATGGGACGCATAGCGCTGTTCAACATGATGGTGGCCCCCGATGGCTATATCTGTTTCAGATGTTGCTGTTGTTTATGGTGGATTTCACTTGGGTCTCTAGTGATAGGTTACGGTCGATTGTTTCTGCGAGAATTTTCAGGCTGTCTGAGACAGGGAGGGTGTATCCTGGGGTGTTAATGTTTGTGGGTTTGTATGTATTGTATTGGGATGAGATGATGAGACAGTGTGTTTTTTCTGTATTGAGTTTTAGTTGGAATGCATTTGCCCACTTATTCTGTCTTATTCATTATAAAAACAGGTCTAGACCAAAACGTTGAAGTTTTCACCCTAGACATTTTCATTTTGTTCCATTATAACTATAAAATGTCCAAGAGTTAAGCACAACCTAAGCTTACCCTAATCCTGCCTTCAAAACACCCTGACACACCTCCTTTGATTTGGATGCATTGCAGATGAAATACATAGATAGATGTTTGCAAAACAGGTTTCAAAAATACCCCTTTGAACATTTTGAGAAGAAATCCATCCAAATGGCACTTGATGACACTTTTTGGACATTTTTCTCTTTCAAAAATGAGCCCCATAGATTATATATTTGACTCAGAAGTGGGGAAACCAAGTACAATTTGGGCCATCTTAGCCAAACATATGACTTATACACATAGCACCATATTCTACATATATCTTATATGTAGATGCTTTGACATTCAGATATTCCAAGTATACATATATGTGAGGGATGGGCAGTTAAAATGACAGAAGAAATGTCAGTGACCTTGATAAGCTAAAATGGGCAGGGTTTTGTTTGCCAGCAACAGGTTCACAAATGAAAGCCCCCCCTGCCCCCTATGATTCCTGACTCCACTTTCTGCCCCTTCTTCCCCATGTACCCCCCCCCCCCCCCATGATCTAGAGCTCCCACAGCCCCTCATTCAGGCCTCCCTTAGGCATTAGTGGTCAAGTGGGGAAAGTTGGGACAGGAGTGATTCCCACTCACGTCTGCCCATTGTACCACAAGACTTGAGATCAAACATTACAGCTGCCATATTGGATGTGGCCATGAGCATGGGCAGGAGTGAGTGGGCATCCTCCTGCCTCAACTCCTCTCACAGGATCATCAATGCTTAAGGTAGGAACGGAGGGGGGGGGGGGGGGACCTAATTCTGATTGCCACCAGCTGAATATTGACCAGATAATTTTTACTTATTCAGCAGCACTAGCTATATCTATACTGGAATTTACTGGAAATACCTAGATTAGACATTTCCAATTATTCCCAAGATATTTTACTGAAAATTGGCCAGTGTGACAGAACAGTGTATTTTAAACCTGCAAAATTGCCTTTATTAATTTTGAAATGCATTTTTCTAGTTGGGCTAGCAGGTGGTGCATGTTTATGTTAAAGCTGTTATAGAAAAGTGAATGCCCTCTTTCAGTTTCACTCAGTGAAAAAGTGAATCTACAGTACTATGAACAGTATACTTCTAAAACTTGTTGACTAGGATCTGATTGGCCTGGAATTTGAAATTACCCAATAGTTGTTGCTGGCTGTTGCTTCAGTCTTAGCACGGGACAAAAGAGAGACAGATCTCTTTGTTGAGGTTCGGTGAACAGTATCCTGATCTTCCCACATACTATTTAGACAGTATACAAATGTTTAGTTAGTGTTATAATTGATCCATATTTCAGTTACCTGTTATAGTTTGCTGATTGCACGTTTTTTGTTTTTGTTCATTGTTGAAGTATGACAATAAACCTGTTTAGTTTGTTGACTCTGCCTGTCTGGACTGATAAAGAATCCTGGTGGTTTGTGTGTTGGGTCTGTGAGTACTTTCTGGGAACTGTGGGACCACTGGGAGTATGGCCCCAGTAACCTAGAAATCACTGGGGATAATTTGAGAGCGGGAGATTCACCCAGAGGCGCTTGTGACCCAGTCGGTGGGAGGAGGGTGCTAGTGTAGAGCTCAAGCAGCAAGTGCAGGCTGACCTGAGCTGTGCTGAGCATAGACCCTCTAAGTGGCCACAGGGTAACCCCAGGCGGGTGGCTAGGCATTTTGTGTCAGCCAATATATAGGATGTGCTATTCACTCATTCACTCAACTCAAGCCCATTTTGTTTTATTTGAGATGAAGAGAACTGCCTATAAAGAAGCAAGCCATGACAAAATGAAAGTTTAAAAATAAAAATAACAAAGCAAAACTAAAAGGCTGTTATATCCAAGTGAGACAATTTGCAAACAGAATGTTCGAAGAACTGAGCCATAGATAGTCAAAACTGGATGGAGGCCCCATTTACACAACAGGAAGTGGATAACTCTATGCATCCCAGAGTATTTTGGTGTCTTGTTTCCTCAGCAAGAAAGATTCACCAATTCCAGGATTCTGTGGAATAAGAGTAAAACAATAAAACCAAGAAAAAGCCCCCCAACCATTGTTAGTGTAAGGCATAAAACTGCCCATAGTGTACCCAGAACATAGATACACCTTTACATAAACATATGTATTTAGCTGGGACCAGAGCCAGGACCACAGTTCTCTGGGAGGCCGTAAACAGCTTCTCACATTCTCCTTTTCTCCATTCTAGCAATAATTTAGACAATTCAAAGACTATTGTTCTGAACCAACTGTTTACTGGATGCAGTCTTTGAGGAAAGAAACATAATGTGGCAGAGGCAGGCCCAAAAACAAAGGTAACAAGTGGCAACTGAATTATTTACAAAGTATTTGGTGCTATGTACTCCTATCTCCCAACAAAAGTCCAATTCCTTCTCTCCTTAAACCTACTGCTAAAGATAGCAGAAAATACAGATCAACAGCAAAGTCACTTATAGTTCTGGTCACTGCTCTGATGAAGCTCAGGAGCTCCAAGAATCAGATGCAGGTGCTTGTAATCAGACTCAGCTGAGATGTATTTGGGTCCTCAAGAACCCTGTAGACCTGTGGTGTAAAACTTCCTTCAGCCCTGTACATTTTCCTGAACCACTAGCAGGTTGTCCTGCTGGAAAATTATACATGTAGCCCCAGCCTCTCCTTCCTCTTTAGTATCCTCAAAAGGGATGCAAAGGGTCCCTCATTCAGGCACCCAACAGGGCAGATGCTCAAGTGGCTTCTTTCACCTGTGTGCTCCTGAATCACTCCTTGATTTCCTATACCAGCTAGGGTAGCACTGTATAAAGTCTGTAGAATTTCTGGGTCCATATTGCTTGAGCTTTAAGTTTTGCAGGGCTCTCCCCTCATACACAGAATTAGAGGCGGGGAGGTCAAAAACCAAAGGCAGTTATGCAAGTATAACACCGGGTTTTATACTCAAGGGAGTTTCTCTCCTAAATAGATTCCTCCCTCTGCTCATATTATTATATTAGCTACTTCCCTTTGCTGAAAGAAACTAGAAAGTGTTGAGAGTAGTGCTCTACTTTGCGACTACTGATATCAGATACAAGGTAAAGTTACATTGGTTATAGCAGAGGCTTCAGGGATTTATGTGGGTTCCCATACTGCAGATTCCAACAGACCTACACTAGTTAATACAACATGGAATGTTGTTCGTACCCCCAATGAAAATGCAATTGATGAGGCTACCATGTTCAGCAACACTTTCCTACATTTGTCCTTTTGCCTACTTTTACTGCCTCGCTCAGCTGCAAGATTCAAAACGATGGTGTGACTGAAGCTACTAGTGGCAAAATACCAGCAAATTCTGGTTGTAATTTCTCTTCTTTAAATGTCCTTGGATTCTGAAGACAATACAAGGGGGAAGGAACTCTTCCAGCTGCTGCCGAATGAAGCATGAATCATGGCAGAAGCCTGGGAGGCTCTCCTTTGCCAAGAAAGAAACCCTAGACAGTACAGGTGCAAATAATCTTTAAATTCGGGCATATTAAAATATGAATTTTTTTCAACAGATTAAAATCAAAGCATCTGGGAATGGAGAAGAAATGTTGGTTTTTGAAATATACTTTTCCTTCCCAGTTTGGGGAACAGATTTGAAGGTTCTTGCTGAATCCACATTAATAATTGTGGGAAAGTAACCTGAAGATGCCCAAGTAACAGGAAATGACCAAAGAATCTGTCAGCACCATCAGCTGCTGTTTTCATTGTTCTTGGCAAATTTATACACTGTCGGGAACACCTGGGCTGGCATGCAGCCCAGGTTTGACTAATTGCCAAGGGAGAAGAGTACTCATTTGTCTTCGATGGGGGTTTCCTATACTTTTTCCTCCAAACATGTGGTTTTGCTTTCCCCATTTCTCGGCAGGAAATGGCAGGACAGTGAAGCACAGGATAGATGAGCTCTCTTCTAAGAGGTTGCCTCCTCAGAGGCCACTCCAAAAATAACTGTCTTGTGAGAGGTTGTTAATAACCGAGATCCTATCCACTCTCTTCGGCAAACAATATTTCAAAAACACCAGTGTTCCTCTTTCTGGTCCCAATGTGCAGCATTAAAAAAAACACACACACACACATACATGACAGTCAAAAAGGATAGGAGTCCTCTCTCTGCTCCTTCTGAAGGAAGTTCAGTCCTTCTGAAAATGCACTGCTCTTGTTTTTAGAAAACACATACCGTTTTGACAGATGCATGCCCTGTCAGGTTTGTCGATGTGTGAGACGCATATTGGAACTTTTTGCCATGCTACATCTCATGATCAGAAAACATAACTCCAAAAGATTTTAAGATGTAGAATCAACTTGTAGTCTGAAGCTGAAATTTCAAATGATTATACTCAGAATCTTCCTCTGCCCCTCCTCCCTCCACTTCCCAATAATCACCTCTGGCAGAGTTTTTACTACCAAAGGATAGGCTTTTGACACTGGAAGACTGCATTTAAAAGGTCATCTCTGCACAAGAGCTACCTGGCTAAAGTGACAATATTTTGTTTTGAGCTCCAGACATGTTTTAAGGTTCACAGACTGCTGCAAAGTACTTTCCTTTTTCTCCTCGCCTCACCCCCTCCCTACCTTCTAAGTTTTAACTATATTTAAAGCCAAACAACATTTCTTTCATGGAAAAATGCAAGTGCATGATGCTGGGAAACAGGAAAATGTGCTATTCTGAAAAACATCTTTTTAGAATAATTTTCTGGGGTTTGGTTCTAATATGATGCTGCTTGTGTTACTAATGCATGGAGATCTGAGCAAAGGCAGAACACATGCTGTAATGGAGCTCTGAGGTGGTGGTTCTGGTGGAAGGGATAGTGAATAAGACTGGACCCTCTTTCTTAATTTTCATATCTAGCATGTGGAGGGGTGGAAGGATTGATTCACGGCTCATTCTATCAAATGCATGGAATACATTTATAAGTCTAAATATTCTGTTCCCTCATTTCTGGGAAGAGGGACCAGGCGGTATTAATGCACAGCAAATCTTGTTTCAACAGCAGAAACATTGTAGAATTAGGGGTCATGGTATGGAGCTCTGAAAGGGAAGAGTCAGAAAAGTCGGAAAATATGTTTTCCACAGAATGTGCTTCCAAAAGAAGTACAGGAAACAAATTTTAAAAAAAGCCTTTGACACAGTCCCTCATGGAAGGCTCTTGAATAAACTTGAAAGGCTGGAGTTGGGACCAAAAGTGGTGAATTGGATTAGAAAGTGGTTGACAGACAGACAGACAGATAGACAGAGAGACAGACAGATGCCAGAGGGTGGTGGTCAATGGAATTCACTTGGTGGAAGGAAAGATGAGTATCGGAGTGCCTCAGGGATCGGTGCTGGGTCCGATTCTGTTCAATATATTTGTGAGTGATCTTGCTGAAGGATTAAAAGGTAAGGTATGCCTTTCTGCAGATGATACCAAGATTTGTAACAGAGTGGACACCCCGAAGGGAGTGGAAAACTTGAAAAGAAATCTGCAAAAGTTAGAAGAATGGTCTAATGTTTGGCAATTAAAATTTAATGCAAAAAAGTGCAAAGTGCATTTGGGGAGCTGTATGTCCTAGGAGGTGAGAGGCCAATATGCACAGAGGGGGAGACGGACCTTGGAGTGATGGTGTCCGAGAACCTTACAGAAAAAAAAGCAGTGTGACAAAGCGGTGGCCGTAGCCATAAGGATGCTAGGCTGTATCGAGAGAGGAGTAACCAGCAAAGAAAAAGGAGGTATTGATGCCCCTGTACAAGTCGCTGGTGAGGCCCCACCTGGGGTATTGTGTTCAGTTTTGGAGGCCGTATCTTGCTAAGGATGCAAAAAGACTAGAAGTGGTCCAGAGGAAAGTGACAAAAATGATATGGGGCTTATGCCATAAGACATATGAGAAGAGACTGGAAGCTCTGAATATGTATAGCCTAGAGGAAAGAAAAGACAGGAGAGATATGATACAGATGTTTAAATATTTGAAAGGTATTAATATAGAAACAAATCTCTTCCAGAGAAGGGGAAATGGTAAAACTAGAGGACATGAGCTGAGGTTGCGGGGTGGTAGACTTATGAGTAATAAATTCTTTTTCACGGAGAGGATGGTCGATACCTGGAATGCCCTCCCAAGGGAGGTGGTAGAGACAAAAACAGTGACAAAATTCAAAAAGGTGTGGGATGAACACAGAGAAACTCTAGTTAGAAAACAGATGGTAGAAAACAAAAATAAATTTTAAAAAACCTTAAATGGCTGCAGGGGGTGGATATGTGAGTGACGCTTGGATGGCTACTCTGGCTGTAAAGAACTAAGACTGGTGCCAGGCAGACTTTGTAGGTCTGTGTCCTTATATGGCAATCCGATTTAGGATAAGCTGTAAAGTATCGAGATGTGTGTTTAAGTCCAGAGAGCATAGCCAATCGTTCTCCTGAATCATGGGAAGAAGGGTGACCAGGGAAACCATCCTGAACTTTTCTCGGACTAGGAATTTGTTCAGGGCCCTTAGGTCTAGGATGGGACGCATTCCCACTGTTTTCTTTTGCACAAGGAAGTACCTGGAATAGAATCCCAGCCCTTCTTCCCCTGGTGGAATGGATTCGACCTCATGGGCCTCTAGAAGGGCGGAGAGTTCCTCTGCAAGTACCTGCTTGAGCTGGGAGCTGTAAGAATGAGCTCCTGGTGGGCGATTTGGAGGTTTGGATTCCAGATTGAGGGTGTATCCTAACCAGACTATTTGAAGAACCCACCAGTCGGAGGATACGAGAGGCCACCTTTGGTGAAAAAACATTAACCTCCCTCCAACCGGCAAGCCATCCAGTACGGACACTTTTACTGTAGCTATGCTTAACTGGAGCCAGTCAAAAGCTCATCCCTTGTTTTTGCTGGGGAGCAGCAGGGGCTTTAGATGCACGCTGTTGACAAGAATGAGCATGCTGGGGCTGAGCCTCAGAAGGCTGTCGAGAAGCCGGAATGTACCTACACCTAGCATAGGAATAGGGAGCACTCCTCTTCACCCCAAAAAACCTCCTAGATGAGGAGGTTGTAGCAGAAGGCGCCCGGCAGGAGACAGAATCCATAGCATCATTATACTTCTTGATCTGGTCAACAAAATCCTCTACTTTTTCACCAAAAAGGTTGTCCCCCTAGCAAGGTACATCCGCCATCTGCTGCTGGACCGAATGATCCAGGTCAGAGACATGCAGCCATGAGAGTCTGCGCATCACTACACCTTGAGCAGCGATTCTGGATGCCACATCAAAAGAGTCGTAAGCACCCCTGGCCAGGAATTTACAACATGCCTTCTGCTGCCTGACCACCTGGTGAAAAGGCTCGGCCTGCTCTGGAGGGAGGGCATCGACCAAGCTAGATAGCTGCCTCACCGAGTTCCGCAAGTGTATGCTCATAAAGAGCTGGTAGGACTGGATACGGGCAGCGAGCATAGCAGCCTGATACGTCTTCCTCCCAAAAGAGTCCAAGGTCCTAGCTTCTGTGCCTGGGGGGGACTGAGGCATAGTCTCTAGTACTCTTGGCACTTTTGAGGGCGGAGTCCATCACTATGGAATTGTGGGGTAACTGAGACCTCATCAACCCAGGTTCACCGTGGATCTGATACTGGGAATCAGCTTTCTTTGGGATCACAGGGCCAGACAGAGGAATTACCAGTTCCGCATAAGTACTTCCTTCAGTACCTAATGTAGAGGAGCCATCACAGCCTCCTTAGGTGGAGAAGGATAGTCCAGGACCTGGATCATCTCAGCCCTGGGCTTATCTTCAAACTCCATAGGGAATGGAATAGCCGTAGCCATTTTCCAGACAAAATATGGAAAAGAAAGTCTCTCAGGAGGAGACAGTCTCCTTTCAGGTGGAGGGGAAGGTTCAGAGGGAATCCCATATGACTCATCAGAAAAAAAGTATCTAGGATCTCCCTCTGACTCCCACGAACTCTCCTCTTCAGTATCGGATAATACCTCTCTTAGGGAACTCTGAGACTGAGCCTGCCTCAAAGTCGAGGACCGACGTACTTGATGGCGATGTTGAGAGGCCGATGACTGCGTGGACTGCGGTGAAGCTTCCTGCATCACCGTCTAAGGGGAGTGAACCTAGGTGGCAAGCAGCACCGAGAACAGGGACCTCACTGCAGGCGAAGGGCCAGACGCCGCTGTAGCAGACGGTACTAAAGGCGCAAGCACCCCCGACACCGAAGCAGACTGGCGCAACAGTCCTTCCAGAAGCTCTGGAAGCAGGGCCCGGATGCGCTCGTCGAGAGCCTCCATTGGAGAAGGCTGTGGGGTCGGTGGAAACGCCGGTGGCAGAATCTGCTGAGGCTCAGGTGCAGGTACCAGGCTGCTAAGAGACCGGCGTATCAGCACTTCCTGTATAGAGGTGGAGCGATCCTCTCGGCGCCGACGCTTCTCAGGTGCCGAATCCCTCGATGCCCCGGAGCTCCCAGCACCGTGTGTCAAAGGAGATCGATGACGGTGCTTCTTCACCTTCGCTCGATGCCCGTCGAGACTCCTCGGTACCAACAAGGATGACGTGGAATCCCCATGTCTCCTTGGGGTTGGGTCCGATGATGGTCGGTCCCGGGAGGCCTGCATAGCAGGAGGCCTTGAGGCAGGTGGAGACCCACTCGATGCCACACTACTCCCAGAGCGACTTGTTCTCTCAGCAGCCATTACCTCTGCTCCTAACGTCGATGCGTCCCTCGATGTCGACGCCGCTGCTGACCTCTGTACTGATGTCAATGCCAATGTCGAAGGACTGGACCGAGCCCCAAAACGTTTCTCTCAGGCTTGTCGAGCTGCTTGGATCCATTTCTTCATATGAAGACACAGATTACAAGCAGCTGGGCTGTGGTTGGGCCCAAGGCACTGGATACACCAGGAATGGGTATCGGCACTTGAGATGGTCCGGTTGCACCGAGTACAACGTTTGAAGCCACTGGGTGTCCTTGATGACATGGAAGGAAAAATGGTCTCAGCAAAATTAAAGGACTCAATTGTGCCAAAATAAAAGGGGCAGAAAAGAAAGGGGAGAAACTCAACCATGCGGCCTAAAACCGTCCACATCGAAAAAGAAAGAAAACTTTAACTTTGGATAAAAAGACTAAGAAAGTTGAAAAAGGAAATCCTAAAACTCTTTTTTTTTTTTTAACAAAAAGGAAAACCAACACGTAAACTCGAAAAATATTGAGAAAAAATACAAGACTCTTTCCCGGACCAAACAAGGAGCACAGACAAAAACCTGCTGAACCTCATCACGGAAAAAAGAAAACTGAGGTATGCGCTCACGTGACAGGCAGAAAGACAGTTCGCACATGCACGGTGCGCACTGCACGCGCATCGGAAGACTCCAGCAAAACTTTTTTGTTTTTTGTTGTGACAAAATGCCAGTTCCTGGGCCAACGCGGACGTGGACCCACGTGTGAGAATAAGCAGCCTGCTTGTCCTTGGAGAATTGGGGAAATCCACTGCTTATACCTGGGATAAGCAGCATAAAATCTGTTTTTATTCTTTTGGGATCTTGCCATGTACTTTGACCTGGATTGGCCACTGTTAGAAACAGAATACTGCATGGACCTTCAGTCTGACCCAGTTCTGTTGTGTTGTTTTTCACTTCCCCATTTGAATTTTGTAGTTCCTTTCCTCTCTCTATGATTTTAATATTGTGAACCGCTTTGGCATTGTTAGAAAAAGCGGTATATTAAAACTAATAAACCATAACTATAAACTAATGCTTATGTTCTTATGGAGTGTATATACCAGTGAACCTGAAAGTACCCTAAGCAGCCAAACACAGGAGCTATTGTTGAGATGTGTTATTTTACTGTTATCTCCAGTTATTAGTAACATAGTAGCACAGTAGATGACGGCACAAAAAGACCTGCATGGTCCATCCAGTCTGCCCAACAAGATAAACTCATATGTGCTACTTTTTGTGTATACCTTACCTTGATTTGTATCTGTCATTTTCAGGGCACAGACCGTATAAGTCTGCCCAGCACTATCCCTGCCTCCCAACCACCGGCTCTGGGACAGACCATATAAGTCTGCCCAGCAATATCCTCGCCTCCCAACCACCAGCCCCGCCTCCTGCCACCGGCTCTGGCACAGACCATATAAGTCCGCCCAGCACTATCCCTGCCTCCCACCACCGACTCTAGGACAGACCGTATAAGTCTGCCCAGCACTATCCCTGCCTCCCAACCACCGGCTCTGGGACAGACCGTATAAGTCTGCCCAGCAATATCCTCACCTCCCACCACCAGCTCTGCCACCTAATCTCAGCAAAGTTTCTAGTAAGATCTCATTGCATAAAATGGAACCTGTGCTACCATAGCATGAGTTAGTGATACATGTCTTAACCATAGCCCACATTGATAACTACACCCCATAGTGTAAACAATTTTACATAATAATTTACTAAGCCCCACTAAAATGCAATAAGCTGCACATTTGCTTTTCTTCTGATAACCAAATTTAGGGCTTTCCTTCCTAATGAAGCACAGCTGGCCCCTTGCCTCCCAAACTGGGAATAATGATTTACTAGTCACAAACCATCATGTTCCCTCAACCAGAAAAAAAAAGGTTAGAAGACGAACCAGCATTAACTCAATTTGTATATCTGTAGCAGGACCCCATGAATTGAAGAAAATTCTGCAATCTCTGCTCTTCCTGTGATCTGTGAATAAAGTGACGTAATGCAGAACGGAGATTAAATATGTGTTAGCGTTTGGGTGTCCTGTCTACTTCTCCTTATTAACAACGTCATATTGCTGCCTGTTAATTGTTAAACCTGTGATCCATCACTGAACAGTGGGCATATCCTTGTAAGATTTGGAAATGTGAAGGAATGTCAGAGAGCTGCCATGGATTGGTTTGGCCTGAGCAAAGGAGAAGACTAGAAGAGGTACAGACTTAAGGAAGTGGAGAGAAGAAGCAGTGGAATTTGGCATTCCCTCAAAAAGGGAGTGGAACCAACATAGTGCATTCTTTCTTGACCCCTAGGAATTCAGTCTGTATGTAGGGGATCAAGCCCCAATGCATCCCTAGTAGTCAGAACAGGCATTTTGAGAAGAAATGTTTTAAAAGAGCTTTACTCATTTTGGCTTTTGGAAAGGAGAGTAATTTTTCCTTGGTTGTATCTCCCCAAAGGAGATATTTTGAGGGAGTACTTTGGTATATTTTCTTGTTGAAAGCTTAGACTCATTAACACTGAATGAATTTGGTCTAAGTTCCAGAAAGGTACTGTGATTTTTTTGGAAATGTCTGTGCTGTGAGAGTGTCTTGCAGATTACAGAAAAGTCTGTGTTACTCGGTCGAGGAACCCCAGAGCAAGATACTAGAGGAAAAGGGGAGAAGGAATCTGCTCAGTACCAGGATTTTAAGATGCGAACATTAGGATTTTATCACTTGTTCTTGCTATTTTGATTTATTGCATTTTGGGGAATTTGCCGAATAAAGGTGTTTTTATGTAAAATTATTCCTTCTGTGGAGCTAGCTTTGCCCCATGAGTCTGTGACTATCCATATGCTTCCACATATGACTCATAGAACTGTCATAATGCAGCAGCTTGCTCTTGGTTCTCTCTCTCTCTCAGTTTATTGTGTTGTAACTGATAAGCAGTTTTTCATGAAATTTATTGACAATATGAGATATTTCTTTTAACACTCAGTAAACTGGTTGGCAGTCTCACAGTTCTGTTGGGGCATATGCAGGGTCGAAGCATTTAATAACATTTTGGCTAGGCCTACAGTCGCATATGGGGCTAACATAGCCCCATGCCTCCATAAAGAAAATCATTAGGTGAAAACATCTGAAATATTTCAAAGTTCTGTGGGAGTTATATGCAGCAATGAGCGAAGGCCTTGGAGTATTCTATCTCCCTCATCCAACAGAATCTCTTAAATTGTGTTTGTTACCTATTTTTTAGGGCTGCATTTTGATTAAAAGGTATGTTCCCCCCTGCTCCTACTGCAACTCCTTGTGACTTTGGGCAAGTCACTCAACCTTCCATTGCCCAGGACAAGGAGCTGCAGTGGTTGGGGGGTGGCGGGGAATAACATACATGCAGATTTTATCCTCTGAATAATGTAGTCCGATTTTAACACACCTATGGATTTATGAACTAGTAAGGGGGGGGGAGGGGAAGAAGTGTTTTTGTGAATAAATGTTGCAGCTCCAATTTAAGTATGGTTGCCATAAACCTTTTTAATTTCCAGTGTGTAAATTTATCCCCACTTCTGTATTCTTTAGCAGGTAGGAAGAGGAAAGGGCTCTGGAATGAGCGCGAGTTTACTGGAGAACAGAGAATAAACTGCAGCAACCACAGGCCCTGATGGGATCGGCAGTGTTGCCAGATGGAAAAAATTTGTCATGCCGAAAGCCAGCCCCAAACCAGTTCAAAACTGCACAAAGTCAATTTGCATGTGAATGACATCATTAATAAATATTAATTAGGTCATTTGCAAACAAATGACGTCATTAAGCCCGCCTCCGTAGGGCTTCTACTGGCTGTGGCCATGGGAAAACTAGCCAACCCGCGGCAAAACTGCAGCGGGCAAAAAAAATGCCGGTGGGGCAACAAGAAGCCACCCAAAATCCCGCAACCCACACACGGCATGAAAAAGCCGCAGCGGGTCGCGAAAAGGAGCCAAATTGGGCGGGAAAACCGCCCATCTGGCAACACTGGGGACAGGCAAAAATCAGGGATGGGAAACAGGAAATGTTTGTTCCCTTCCTCTTCAAGGGAAAATCACATGCTGTGGATAACAAATTGCTATACAGCTTTTCTGCTTTGTGATTTTTTTTTTTTTTTTTTACACTATGACCTATACAAAGCAGAGGCACAGCCAGACACCCAAGGTTAGGTGGGCCTGAGGCCAAAATGGGTGGGCATGACAACCCCCCCCCCCCCACCCACCCACACACACACACACACACACAAACACATGGCATCTCTCCCTCCTCTCCTCCGCAGGCGACCAGGTCTCTCCATTCTACTCCCCCCAGTACCTTTTAAAGCCTTCAGTTCTTCATAGTCAGCAAACAGTGACTCATACTAGCTGCCAAGCCTTCCTGCTGATGCAATTTCCTTTAAAAGGAACGGGGGGGGGGGGGGGGGGGGGGGGGAGGAGTGGCATTGAGAAAGACCTGATCACCTACAGGGAAGGAGAGAGAGAGAGATACCAGGAGTCAAGTAGTGGGGTTCTGGGATCCCTATCAGCCACATCACAACTGTGCCGCTACTGGGTGGGCCTGAACCCAAAGTGGGTGGGACCACACCTTGAATACTGTGTGCAATTCTAATTACTGTATCTCAAAAAAGATATAGCAGAAACAAAGAAGGGTGACCAAAATGATTAGGGGGATGGAACTCCTCTCATATGAGGAAAGGCTCAAGAGGCTCCTGCAGAACTAGAAACAGCTCCCTAATGCTTAGTGCTGACTTCACGCCTAAATTTGCATGGCATTTGCACTGAACATTAGGGAGCTGTTTTGCAGCGCTGATTGGGTGATATTTCTCTGGCGCTGTTTGGAACAGAGCCAGAGTTTTGAGCATCTGGGCAATGTATTTGAAGAGACTGGCAACAAATTCTAAGAATTTGTGCTGTGTTGTCCATAGGTTTTTCTAAGTTCAGTCATGAGATAACAGCTAATTGCCAGCAAAGTATATGAACAAAGGTAGCTGGTTGACAGAGCATGCTCTATGGTGAATGGTATTGTTGACTGCCACAAAGGAACCAATTATTATAACCGATCAGCTGGAAGGCTCAAAGGTCATAGCCAAAGCTGCTTTGTGAATGATTGCAGAGTCTGGTCTTGCACACACATTAATATACTTAGTTTCAGCTATCCTTTTTTCTTATTCATGGTTTCTGGAGGACCACGGGTGGAGCAGGGAGAAGTCTGGATTGGGAGGGGGGGTGACATAGATACCTACATGAATGTTCTTTGGCATGTAGAGGGCAAGCTACTGCTTTCAAATACATAAATAAGGGGCCCTTTTACTAAACATGTTGCTTAACACAGAAAAATAGCCTAATGCAGGAGACACTATAGAGTTCTGCACACGCTAAGCATGTGGTACCTTTTTTAAATTTTATTTTGGAGGCATCATATCATGTTAGGAATGGAGAATGAGAGTGGAAGTGCTACTCAGCTAGCATGCTGACAGCACCAGCATGTAACTTGGTCAGTACATCCATAACCTGCACTAACATTAGCACATGGCCAGAAACTCAACAAATATATAAATGCCTCTTTAATGGCCACACTGGAAATGGTCTTAGTGTATGGGAAGACCCAAGATAAAACATGCTAAGGCCATTTAATAGCGCAGCATAGAAAAAGGGCCCCTAAGTAAGTTCAGTTTAAATGATCTACATGCTGCTAGAATATTGCTCAAAGGCCATAATTTTGTTTTTAATTACAAATGGATGCAAAATACATCAATTTGGTATCCAAGGTGTTTTTTTTTTAAAGCCATAATATAAAAACAAATGATACTTTTTGTGTTTATATTTATTTAAAAGATTTGATAAATGGCCATAAATTTTGCACTAGCCAAATCAAAGCAAAGTACAATAACATTTCCAATAAAATTAGGAAGAGAACTCCATTAAATATAGGAAAGTGTATCAATAAAATAAAATAAAAGAGATAAAAGTAAAAATAAAAAATAATGTAAAATATAGCATAGTGGCCTTTTCCCTCACCCGCATCCCAGCATTAATCTATGTGAGCCCAAATGCCCATGCAAATAAATGGGTTTTAAGGTCAGACTTAAATTTAGAATAAGAGAGTTCACACCAGAGCTCAAAGGGCAGACCATTCCATACAGAAAGGGCTAAAAAGAAAAAGTCACTGGCCCTACTTGATTCCCAATGAGCTCTTGACAACTGAGGGAGAACCAGGCAATGATCATCAAGGGGTCCTTTTAAGAAGCTATGGCAAAAGGGGGCCTACACTGACATTGGCGCATGTCTTTGATACATACCGAGGTCCCCTTTACCGCTGGGTATTATTTATTAAAATACCGCTGGGTATTATTTATTACATTTGTACCCTGCGCTTTCCCACACAATGCAGGCTCAATGTGGCTTACACAGTAATTTGAAACACAAAGTTAAGAATAGAATTTTCAATAAAACAGTAGTAAAACAACGTAAAGTCGGGCTTAGTAGTGTTTGATAAATTGAGCTAGATAATATATGACTAGGATAAAAGAGGGTAGACAGGAAAGGATAGTGTAATTTGGGAGAAAAGGGGTAAGAAGGGATAAAATTAAGGAGAGATGGAGAGAAAAGGATGGGAGGTTGGTATTTAAGTCAGAACAGAATTGGGAGTGGAGGTTGGCGAGAATCAAACTGAATACGAATATTCGGTAGAGCCCTACTTAGAAATATTTTATAAACAAGTCACAAATCTTCCTTGATTTGAGCATAATGCAATTGCTTCTCAAGTGTTCACCAGTTCCTAGCCCAAACAGCACCTCTGTGGCAAAAGTCCTCCTTTTGCAAGCATTTTGTTTTAATTGGAAAAGGATACACACCGGCGCTACAAAAAGAAAAAATATTTTTGTATCACCAGAAATGGCGTGCTCTGGGGGTGGGAACAACCACCAGGCTGCTGCAGTAGCCCGGCGGTACTTCCGTTTTAGCGAGCTGTAAGACCGCATTGGTCTTACTGCCACTTTGTAAAAGGACTCCTAAGAGATCATAGTAACCGTGATGAAACATAAGGAATGGTACGAATAGAAACATATTCTGGAATTCCTTCACGGAGTGTTCTAAAGGTCAAAAGTAAGACTTTAAACTGTACCCTAAAAGCAATAGGGAGCCAATGCAGCTTACAAAAAAGTGGAGTGACATGATCACAGTGTTTAGCATTACACATAAAATGCACCCCAGTATTCTGCAGGGACTGTTGTCTATTACATTAGTGAAAAATGTGTACACTAACAGCAAATGAATGCATTGGCCAGAGAAACTGGTAAAATAAAGATAAATCTGAGAAATTTCAGCCCAAATGGGTCATTATATTCCACTAGAAAACCAAGGGACAATTCTATAACTGGGTGCCCCAAATTAAGCTCCACAATGGGGCATGCTGAGTGCCGATTTTATAGAATAGTAGTATAAACCCGCTTTAGTATGCTAAAAGTTAAGTGTGATCACTTATGCCAGATCAATACCTGGTGTAAGTGGGCATGTCTGGATATGCCAATCAATGTACACAACTGATAGTATTCTATAAATTGTTTGTGTTGTTTGGGACATGCCCATGGCCCACCCATGTGTATTCCCCTTGCAATCATACGCTATAGCTTTTAAGTACTATCTTATAGAATAGTTCCCATTGTATATACACGCACCACTGATGATTATTGGTGCCAGTGCAAGTAGTGCATAATTATACATGCAATTTATAGAACTGCCTCCCAAGTGCTGACCAATCAGAAGCAAGATTTCATAGGCCTTATCATACTGGCACATAGTGCCAGATTCAATGTAGGGAAAGCATGGGGGCATCTTCAATGCCATGTGACAAGAGATGCTGCCGGGAACCCTGAGTCAGGTCTGGTACCAGGGAAGGGAGGGAGAAAGAGGAAATCCCCATCTCACTTCACACCAATCTCCTGCCTGCTGTTGACTTGAAGTAAGTATTTGCTTTAGAGTAGACCACAGCCTGTCCTGTCTTGGCAGTGCTGCTTCTGACTCTTCAGGACCACTTTTAAAAAATGGTGGTATACAAGGTTGCAAGAAGGCCCTTTGAGACTGGGGATCAATGGGAGGAGGGTCACCTCTGACATCAATGTTCCCATGGAGACCAGTGGGGGGAGGCACCATTAACATTCCAACCAGGGCTTTGCTCACATCAAAGCCAGTTCAGCTGGCACAGGCACACCTAATCTTGCTGCCAAGTGGCACAAGGGTAATGAGGTTGTGATTATAATTTGGTATAAAATAAAAAATAAACAATGGAGGCCTTGCCAAAATCAATACAAAA
The DNA here is from genome assembly GCF_901765095.1 of Microcaecilia unicolor. Taxonomy (NCBI): domain Eukaryota; kingdom Metazoa; phylum Chordata; class Amphibia; order Gymnophiona; family Siphonopidae; genus Microcaecilia; species Microcaecilia unicolor. The sequence continues at coordinate 309,843,065 of NC_044034.1, read as the reverse complement.
CGAGAAAGTTTAGTCAGTTGTGGCATAGCACCAAGACAACGATCTTGACAGAATTATGCTCTGTCATCATTGACCTGAATATGCTCACCCTTAACTTCTCGGCCTTAGCCAACAGGATAGGCCTGTTTGTATTGTTATTAGATTTTCTTAAATTTTGGGGGGCAAGAGTACAGGGCATGACATATTATGTCCTGCGTTTGAAAATCATGCTAGCAAAGCTTAGGAAGTAACCTTCTGTTAGACTGCTTTCTCTTTCTTGGCTCCACAGGAGAATTTCAAAGCACTTTTCAGCACATGGTAGAATGACAGAAAGAACGTAAACAATATTTTGGGGGTCTTCCATCTTGTTTGGATGGGAAATGACAGAAGACACTATAATAAATGTTTTTATGGTATTTTAAAATGACAGCACATGCATATGAGCAGTCAGAATCAAATGTCTGTGATGATTACACCATACCATTTTGCAAGCAATCATAGTGTTGTCCTCTCACATTCCTTTCCAATCCCTGAAGTTTTGTATTTTTAGTCTTTGTCAAGTTTAGTATTCCAATGCTATTTTTCTAACCTGCTATGCTAGTTATCCCAAAAATTATCTGCTTGTTTCTGAATGTTTACCTTTGAAACATTTTATGTCCTCTGGTCACATTCTGAGATGTGATATGCTATTACTATTTTTTACATTATGTATCTGATGCAATCTATAAACTATTAGGGGAACAAAATAGTTGAAGGCAATACAATAATGTGAAATTTGACAAAGGAGAAGGCACAGATGGCACCCAGGCATTTTGGGAAAAGTGCCGTTTCAGAGCAGGTTTTTATATCTTTAAATAAAACAGCAGAGACAAAGTTAAGAAGAAGAAAACCTTGAAATGAAAACTGGGAAAGGCAATTTATTTTTAAAAATGTTATTTTTTATGGCTCTCTGTTGCCATCTCTTGGAGGAAAAATAGAAGCACCACTGAGTTGCACATGGGAGAGGAACTCTTCTAGAGAAAAGCATGGATCTTTTCAAATAGATTAACCAGAGCGTTTCTCTGTGTTTTAATAGCTCTCAATGTTTATTTTATCATTAAAGAAGATTTAGTGAATGTTTTTGTTTCATGTTAGCTTGAAAAACTTTGCCATTATCAAGGAAAAAGCATGTGTGGGGATTGGAGAATCTGATATGCTTACAATCAGCTGAGAAAGATAGAATGGGCATTGGGTTGCAGACAGATAATCCAGTCCTGGCTTTACCCTATCACAGGCACAGACTTTTAGCTCTAAGAAAATCAGAAGGGTACAGCTAGTTTCCAGAGCCAGCTCAAGTCCCTGCCCCCTGCTGGTAATGAAGTGTGATGAAGGGCACTAAACCCAAATCCCAATCAAATATCTTGCCTTACCTACCTACAGGATGGAAAGAAGAGAAAAGGAGAGATGCCAGTCTGGGATTTTGGTACCCTTTATCACCAGCGCCCTGAGCCAGAGCCTCACCTGGTCTATAGGTTGAGCCAGCCCTGCTAGTTTCTTAAGACTTCCAGGGCCCTTTTACAGAGCGGCAGTAAGCTCAACACAGGCTTATCGCTCGCTCTTCCGGTACTACAGCTGGCCCAACGTGGCCATCAGCGGTAGTCCTGTCCCGAGTGCATGCCATTTCTGGGGGAAAATGAAAATCCCCACAAATGGCTTGCACGGCGGTAACCCAACAGTAATCGGGCATCGCCGCTCACTGCCTGGTTACCACCGGGTTAGTACGGGAGTCCTTACCCCTCAATGGGTGGCGGTAAAGGTCTCCCTGTCATATGGCCATGCGGTAAGAGTTCTTTTACCACTACAATAAAAAAGGCCTTGGCACGTGGGAAAAACAGCCTCCACTGCTAGTGCAGGGCCCTTTTTCCCACAGCTTAGTAAAAGGACTCCGGAGTGTGCAGAAATGGGGGATAGAAAGGCTGGATGGTGACCAGGGATTTGTTATCCTTACTGCATCACAGAATGGATGCCGAGATAAAAGGGGCAGTGTTCCCTCTAAGTTTTGATGGGCTATTTGCACAAAAAGTCTTTTCTGCAACTTATTAGATGAGCTCAAGAAGTGTACCTCAGCAAGTATAATGCAAGTAATACTGTGATTTCAGAAGAATTAAGTAGTCGGTTTAATAAATGTAATTCTACATCACATTATTTTACTTATTGTTTATTTTAAATAACTAGAAAATACCAAATAAAATAAAATTGATTTCCTATTTTTATAGTTGAACATAAGCATAATTATGCGGTAAAGATACATGCTTTTTATATGGCTAACACTAAATTGAAACAGCATAAGTAAATGTGCATAGCAAAAATCTTTTTTTTCCCCTGTCATCTTTGGCATTTGCCCATTTCTGTTTGTTTTTTAAGGTACTCATAAAGCTAAATTCACATTCACAGTCTGCACTGGAGCTGGACACCATGAATGTTTTTCCAATGTCCATCAACCATGCAAGATCTCTAAATCATTCATTTTGATGAGCAAATGCCACTGTATCCAGAGACCAGTTTGCTTTTCATTTTTACTGACAGAGCACCCCAGAACTAAGCTCTGCACTTTTATTTAGTTATTTATTCGTTCTTGTATCCTGCATTATCCAAAAACAATTTTTGGTTCAATGTGGATTACAATTATCAGTTAGAAGATGTTACATTCTTTTGTAAATATCATTACATTATAATCAGTGTTCGACATTTGTATCATGAGTAATTAGCCATAAAATTTCTTGAAGAGAAGTTTTCCTAAGTGTACTGTAGTTCTGGCGTGGTGAAGTGTGCAGCCTGGCAGGAAACCATGAACAAAGATGCTTGGGGTGGAAGGGGAGGCAGGGAAACAATGAAGGATCCTTTTACAAAACCACGGTAAAAAGTGACCTGTGGTAATGTGAGCTTGTCTTTTGGGCCCATGCTGAGCCACTTTTTACCGCGGCTTGGAAAAAGGCAATTTTCTAATGGGCCGGGAAATGGGCGTGTGCAAAAATGAAAACTAGTGCATGCCTATTTATGGCCTGAGCCCGTACCGCTAGCCATTGACTTAGCAGTAGCGCCATTGTGTACCTGGGAGTAATTGGGCAGTGCTGCATGCTGCCTGGTTATCGCCGGGTTAGTGCAGGAGTAAGGTGGCAGTAAGTGCTTCCCCCAAAATGGCTGCGCGGCAAGTGCTTCACTTGCCGCATGGCCATTTCTTTAAAAAAAGAAACGCCTCCCTTTTACCCACTGTGGTAAAAGGGGGCCTTGGCACGCATCAAAAACACACGCTGATGCCAGCACAGGCCCTCTTTTGCTACAGCTTTGTAAAAGGACCCCTTTGAGCACTGTTTATAGAATAGCGCTAAGCACTATTTTTGCTTTTCATCATCGATCTTTAGGTACCCTTTACTGAATTTACTGGACATACCTAACTTTCACATAAGTGAGTCCTCACAAAAAATAAAAAGCCCAGTACAGTATGTTCTGTCCTACACATAAATCAGTATTCCTGGGAAACAACTGTATACTAATTCAGCTACAAAAACTTGCATAAACCAATATTTTTATATACATAGATATAAGCTACATATGTCAAAATATTATACCAAAAATGTCACAACAGAAAACAAAAGGTCTACTCTACATAATGTGAATTGAGGTCCAAGGGTTAACATCAAGGTGTTTGCTTCTTTCATGAATAGCTACAAATTACACATCACATGTCTTGTACATGAATCTTGTACCATTGACCCGACACGGGCCGTGTTTCAGCATGAAGCACCTGCGTCAGGGGTTGTTCAATTGCAATTGTCTAGAGTGAAGAAACCAGTTGAGTACTGAATTCACATTAAATGTGACTAAAGTCTGGTTATCAGAAAGTGCGGAGCGAACCTCTGAGATTTCCACACTAGCCTGAAGTTTCTTTATTAGCTGGTTTTTTCACTCTAGACAATTACAATTGAACGACCCCTGACATAGGCGCTTCGCACCGAAATACAGCCTGTGTCAGGACAATGGTACAAGATTCATGTACAAGGCATATGATGTGCAATTAAATATTTGGTCCCGTTTGTGAAGGCTCCTGGTACTTTTTTTGCTGCTTGGACTTTGTTTTGTGCTTTGAACCCTCTCTCTTTGTTGCTGTGTGATTTGTGAATATCTACAAAGTCAACTTGGTCAACTCAGCCCCTCAGTCATCTGACATAATTACCTGCTTATAATCGAAAGAGGAAAACACCTATATTGCGACCCAAATCGGGAGATGGGCGTCTTTCTCCCATGGGCGCCCAAATCGGTATAATCGAAAGCCGATTTTGGGCGTTTCCAACTGCAATCCATAGCGGAAACGGGTAAAGTTGACGGGGGCATGTCGGAGGCGTGGTGAAGGCGGAACTGGGGCGTGGTTATCGGCCGAGGAGAGATGGGCATCTTTAGCTGATCATCGAAAAAAAGGCGTTCTTACCGCGATTTTGTGTCACTTTTTTTGGACCCTTTTTTTTCACGAACAGGTCCAAAAAAAGTGCCCCAACTGACCAGATGGCCACTGGAGGGAATCGGGGATGACCTCCCCGGACTCCCCCAGTGGTCACTAACCCCCTCCCACCAAACAAATCCCACTTTAAAAACTTTTTTTTCCAGCCTCTATGCCAGCCTCAAATGCCGTACCCACCTCCATGACAGCAGAATGTGTTCTATCCTGTGACAGCCTTTCCCTGGTTCTGATGTGGCTCTCGGGTGAGTGTGACACCTTTTCTGTTATGCGCACTGCAGAGTCACATCAGTAATGCATTGTGGTGGGTGTAGGGCATTGGGCTCCGTGATTCCACTAGCTTGTGGCAAATGCTTACAATGTTGGTAGTTGGTAGGCTCTACTCCCATGGTGCTTTTCCCCCTGCTTACTAGGTCAGAGTGTGCCCTGTTTTGTTTCCGGTAGTCCATGAGGTAGTGGCCATTTTTGTAAGCCAGTTTTAGATCCCTTTCACGTGTTAGCCACGTTACAGAACTTAGTTCTTACCTTGAATGTGGCTGAAAGAGAACATTGTACACCATTCTGCCAGCTCTGACCTACTGCTAATCTCAGTACCAGGGAGACTCGTTGCCAGTGGGGCACAACCTCTGATCTGCAGTTAACTGTGAGTAAGCATGCTTATTCCAATAACGGACGTTTTCAGAGAGATTAGTCTTCAGGTGTCAACTGGTGTGCCAATGTTATTTAGCAGCAACAAGTCCTAGAGGCCTGCGTGTATGCAGGTCCCTGGAGCACTTTTAGTGGGTACCGTGGTGCACTTCAGCCAGGTGGACCCAGGCCCATCCCCCCTACCTGTAACACTTGTGCTGGTGAATGGGAGGCCTGCAAAACCCACTGTACCCACATGTAGGTGCCCCCTTCACCCCTAAGAGCTATGGTAGTGTTGTACATTTGTGGGTAGTGGGTTTTGGGGGAGGGGGGTTGGGTGCTCAGCACCCATGGTAAGGGAGCTATGCATGTGGGAGCGTTGTCTGAAGTCCACCACACTGACCTCTAGGGTGCCCAGTTGGTGTCCTGGCATGTTAGGGGGGCGAGTGTACTACGAATCGTGGCCCCTCCCACGACCAAATGGCTCGGATTAGGACGTTTTTGAGCTGGGTGTTTTTAGTTTCCATTATTGCTAAAAAAAAAAAAAAAAAACGCCCAGCTGAAAAACGTCCATTTTTTCGAAAATACGGTCTGTCCCGCCTCTTCACGTACCCGTTTTCGGACATAGACGCCCATGGAGATAGGCGTTCGCATTCGATTATGCCCCTCAATTAGTGTCTGTGTTATTTACATAATAATAAATGTGTGTCATGTGCCTGAATTTTAAACTTCTCTCCTTGTTTCCCTTTCTCCCAGTGTCAGACCAGTACTCTCACTCTCTTTCTCTCCCATGCTCCCAGCCTTTACCTGTTTTCTCTCTCTTACATGTACACCCCTCTCCTACATGTCTTTCCTCTCACCTGGCTTCAGCTGCTGATTGCTTTGATGGGATCCCTGCTTCCCTGCTGCAGTGGTCCAAAGAAACTTGATGAATTGCTCTAATGGGATCCCTGCTTCCCTGCCGCAACTGGTCTAAGCTTGAGGTTGAGCTGCGCTGCGCCAGAAGTTGATGGTCTCACAGTATCAAGTCTCACAAGACTTGAAACTGTGGGAACAGCCACAACTTCTGGCACCGCACAGCTCAAGTTCACAGTTAGACCAGACCTGGCAGGGAAGCAGGGATCCTATCAGAGGAATTCACGGAGCTCATGCTGGCCAGGAAAATGAAGTTGGTGGGCTGGGATCCGGCCTGCAGGTTGGACAAGCCTGGCATAGAGCATGTTATCCCTTTTTCCACAATATCCTCCCCTCTGTTTTGTTTAATTAGACAGTGTTGAGTGCTTGTTTATCCTTTCCTATCTCATTTTGTAGTTCCTTTCTTTCTTTTTTAGAAGATTGCTGTCATTGTTTTTATTGTACACCACCTAGATCTACTGCTTAGTTAAGGCGGTATATTTCTTTTTTTTTTTTTTTTAATAAATAAAACAGGAGCACCAGGCATTTAACCCTCTGTTTACGAAGCCGCATTGCCATGCGGCTTTGTAAACAAGGGGATCAATTTCTTGTCCTATGGTTTTTATACTGATACAATTAGAAATTGAATTTTTTTGTTATTTTAATGCTAATTATAGGGAAGGCATAGCCTGCTTTAGGGTAGCTTTTGTTTTTCTTAGATTCTAGCTTTGTTATCAATGCATATTTATTTATTTATGTATTTAATCAGACTGTGGTTTTTTAAGTTCAAATAATTTTTATTGAAGGAATTTATGAAATATACAAAATAATAAAATTAATTTTCTTTAGAAACTGATTTTTTATAAAATATTTATTTGCATTTCTAATTTTACAAACATTAGTCACGCATGAGGAACATAGATCAGTATTCAGAAACAAATTTAAACAAATCAAAAACAACAAGAAAAAAGGCAACAAATGCTAAATTATTTCAACTCTCTATGTCCACCATAATAAGAGGGACAATCCATAAGGAATTAAGGCTGATTTTCTTCAAAAATGATAAAGAAAAAGAAGGCGATAAGGGCTTTCCCAGGAAATGGCCATGTGGCAAGTGTTTAACTTACTGCACGGCCATTGCCTTTTACCAGCGGCGGTAAAAGGGGGCTTCATAGTGTAGCAAACCTGCACGCCAATGCCACTACAGGGCCCTTTTAAAACCGCTTCTTGGTTAAAGGAACCCATAGTGTGGAGCCTGAACATTAGTCCAAATCAAAGAAAAAAAGACCTAGATTGACACATATAACATTTCTCTATTTCCATTTTTATCTCTCATGGACAGAGGGAGGGGGAGGCAGAACAGGTTGATGATTATCAAGGAAAGCTCTTGGCAGATCTGTGAGGATAGCTACAGAACAGCTGGGGGATGATGGAGGAGTCCAGTAGGGGATGGTTGATTGTGGGTATGGTGGGGAGGAGAGTAGGTGGTTGAGGGGTGGCCTGGCTGATGGGGAGGAGGGAACAGAAGGTGGAGGGGCCCAGCCAATAGCAGAGGAGCGAGGGAAAGGTGGATGTGGTGTGAGGGAGTATGAGTGGGTGGGGGAATGAGAGCAGGATGACGAGGGGTGAGGCTCGGATGGATGTGGGGTGGGAGAGTGGGAACAAGTGGGGGACTGTGAGTGTGATGATGATGAGAGGTAAGGGTAAACTCGATATGGGGGGGGGGAGAAGGTGGGAGCAGGATGGCAAGGGTAAAGTCAATATGGGGGGAGGGAGTGGGAGCGGGATGACGAGAGGCAAGGTTAAGGTAGATGAAGGCAGTGGGGCATGTGATGATGGATGGGAGGAAGGTGTTGAGGGCAGGAGGTGGGCAAGAGGTTGGTGGGACTGTCTCTTCATGTTCAAGTGTACAGTGCTGCGTACGTCTAGTAGCGCTTAAAAAATGATAAGTAGTAGTAGTAGTTCTTACTACTTCCTCCTCAAAAACGGTTTCCAAGATTTGGGTTATATTCAAACTGTCCATAGAAAATTCTTCCTGCCTGATGTCTTGGCACTTTTTCTCTGAAAAATAATATACTCAGGAGGTTGATGGCAATGCCTCCTTGGGGATTCCAAGAATTTCCTGAATATATTTCTTTATGAGCTCTACTGGAGATATATTCAAAGATTTAGGAAAATTCACCAAGTGAAGATTTAACCTTCTAGAATAGTCCTCAAACTTCTCCATTTTAGAAACCAAACAACAAATACCAAATCCATGTAAATCACCTATCTTTTGCAAATCTGCCACATTTTGATGAATACCTCCAAATCTTTCCACTCTTCATTTCCTGGGTAATTAGTTTGGTTTTACAGTCTTGTAAGGCAACATCAGTCTCAAATTTATTAAGCAAGAAAATGTTTTCAAGTTGAGCAACTGCGTCCCAAATAGAGTCTATTGTAATGCTCGCAGGCTTAACCAGAGGAGTGTACAGGGAAGCAGATACCTGTGCAGTAGGACATTCCTGAATTATTGCCTCCTTCGATGATCCAACAACATTGTCACTCCCAGAAGAAACACTTTGTTGTATTCTACCAGCAGCCCAAATTAAAATTGTTCTGTTTCTCTCAGGGAACCATCTGCCAGGGCTCCTGCTCCACCTTCACTATTGTCTATTGTTAGAGCAATCCTGTCTTCTGACTACAGAAACACTTCCAATTCATTGGGAATTGGTGTGGTGGTGGATTGCTCCGCTTTCTCCTGCATGCCTGGGCTAGGGGACGGAAATCAATACTCGGGGTTCAGCATGGTATCGAGTACTGGCAAGGCCGCCTCAGAGCCAGTGCCAAAAAAAATGGATCCTCCTGCCATTCTGGTCACAAACTTCTCAATTGATGAAGTTGCGGCTGGTGAGGACTCGGAAGGGTAAGTCCTCACTTTACCCTTGCGCTTCACTATCTCTGAGGAAAATTTCTTTACAGCCTTTGCAAGTAAAACAGGCAAACTGTTCAAAAAAGAAGCAGAGCCCAGAGCAACATGTCTGTTTAGGTCACCATCTTGGAATGCCCTGAGAAACTGCTTTTGATTCTCCCTTTTATATATTTGTAATTTTATTATTTGCTGTCTTATATTGAGCACTTTTGTGCTAAGATAAATAATATATTTGAGATTTTACATTTATGTATAATCAAAAATGCTTATAGCTGTAAATACACCATAAGTAATTTCTTTTCACTATAATATACCATAACTGTGCCCTTCAATTAAAATGAAATCTGAATTAAACATAGTGAAGATTGTTATCAATTTACAACTTACCCCCTTCTTTGTATAAGGGCTAAAAATGAGGGTGCGGGTAAACAAAAAAAAATTAAAATACTACTGCAACAGCGGAGCCTTCTCAGTTACTCATACACAAAACCTGAAGCCTGCTTCTTATATGGTCCTCTGAACTATTCCCCTCCTTCAGTTTTTTCTGGATCATCCTTAATAAGATTTTGGGTCACCCAGATTCAGGCTGTGATAATGCTATGTGTGCCAGAGCTGAACATCCCACAATCAAGATTGCCGGCATTTCTATATGCCAGCAATGCAAAGTGAACTGTGTAAAACTCTAGAACTTAAAACTAAGAACTTTAACCCACCCCTCCCTCCACACACACTCCCTCCCACCTTTAAAAATACTGTATTTCCAGAGATTCAAACTACATAATTGAGATGGGGAGATGGAAGGGATCCAACTCAGAAGATCTGGGAGCACACAAGTGGACTCCCTTCTTCCTTAGTTCTCCCTGACTACAGAGGTTGTTTGGGCTGAATTTACACTACTGGTTCTATTTCAAATTCATTATTGGCACAACACATACACACAAATGAATGTGATGCTACTATCACCAAATCATGGCTGAGTCTGTGATAAGGGCTCTTCTAATCATGATGAGTTCTTTCTCTAACAGGCTCTGATATTGCAGGAAAATTTGGACATGTCATCTTTTGCTTTCTGCAGACTATGGCCTATCTTTGCCTCATGAGTGTGTGACTATCCATATGCTTCTACATATGAATCATGGAACTTGTCATAAGGCAGCAGCTTGCTCTTGGTTCTCACTCTCTTTTTTTGTTGTTACTTATAAATTTCATAAAAACTCTGCTTATTGACAACATGAAATATTTCTTTTAACACTCAGTAAACTGGTTGGCAACCTCACAGTTTTGTTGGAGTGTACATAGGGTTGAAGCGTTTAATAATATTTTTGGCTAGGCCTAGTCACATATGGGCCCAGCACAGCCCCATCCCTCCGTAAAGGAAATCATTAGATGAATAAAACATCTGAAGTGCTTAGACATGCTGGCCTCCTCAGCTGGGAACTTGGCACCTCCTATCAAAGAAATCCTGGCGGCAGGCCTGTGTTTGTCATTGTTAATGCAATACTAACTAACAAACAAAGCTAGTTCAGAAAATGGCAGAGCCTGAGCCCACTAGGAAGCACAGTTGTTATCCATCTCTTTCGGCAACATAGATAGCACTACCCCATACCAAGTGCATAAAACTCCAAGAAGTCAACCTTTGTGTCCTGCTCTTATATTTATGTAGACAAGAATTTAAATGTATCTCTTAAAGCAAAGGGGGCCAATGCAGAAAGCTAGGCACAGTCAGAAACACACAGTTAGCATGATATCTGTGCTCAAATTTCTAGTGCAAAAAAAGGGTTTCGTGCAGAAGCTAACGCTACACAAAATCTGTAGTTAGACAGCAGCCAACAGCATATTTAAATGAAAACAATGTGGCTATTAGCTATTTCGCCCCAATGATGTACCTGAATGCAACTCACTTTGAGTTACTACTGAAAAGGTGTGAGCTAAATCCAAAATGCAGAGAATTGTGCAGAAGACTTTAAGGTGAGCACAATGCCAAGAATTTGAACATCAAGTCTGAGGAGGTGTAGAAAGGATAGCCATTCTTCTACAGCAGTTTGTGTCAGGCTTTAATGCCTGTTTATTCTTATAGCTGTGAGCATAACAGTACCCACAATTCTTTTTTAAAGACAGATGGGAGATGACAGTACTGCGCACAGGTCCAAGCAGAACAAAACTGTATCTGCTCATATACTGGAATATTGTTGTGCAATAAATATTGGCATTGCAAACATTTTATGTACAAGAAATTTTTGTGATGCCAAAGTTTTATCCACAGAATAATATTCCAGCACATGCGCAGATGTGTGTTGGCACTTTCATTTTGCTCGGATATATGCACAGTACTACCTGCTCTCAGCACAGAGCCCTATGTACATGCATCCACTGTGCTCACCCTGATTAGCATACCAGTTCTGCATATCTCAAATTTACATAGGATTAGATTACTGCATTGGCAAGCAAAACTTCAGTGTTACATTCACCTTAGAAGCCATACACTCAGCCTTCTGCATAGCTTTCTGCATCAGTCCCTCAGTGCATAAGCAGGGAAATGCATATTGAACATATTCTGATGGCAAGGTTCCACTTGGGTTGGTGGTGTCGGTGGTCTCTTTCAATGATTTTTGTGGTCAAATCTAGAATGGCCACTTTGTTAATCTATAGTTTTTGCAGGATTAGAGGTTCTAGGGTGATCTTTTCTTTTTTTTTCCTAGCATTAATCCTGACTCAGGCTAGTTCTCCTTTAGCAGGGCTTCATTCAATACCAGAGCTTAGTCTTTTTCCTTTCTTAAGAACTCTCTCTGTCCTTGCTGTAAATTCTTCCATTGGGGAAAGAATTAACCTCCAGGACCTGGGTATAAAATGTGTAATTCTTATCGTCTTCTAAAGAAAAGAACAATCTGAGTCCTGAGAGGTGTTCCAGCACAACCTTATTGTCATAACTATGATAACATTTTAACACTAATGGATTTCTTCTGGTTATATGCACTGTAGGAAGCAAAAACGTAAATATCTGTGTGTGCGAATTTTCTTTTGCCAGAGTCTCACTGGCTCTCTTTGGTGCTTTTGTGATTCCCTGGGCTGTGTTCATGAAAACTTCCAGTTCCTTAGTGAAATCTCCTTCATTCTAGGGATCCTTTGAGTGCTCATGCACTTTACTCAGCTTCACGCCTCTTTTTAGTCTATCCTACAATGTTAATGTCTCATCTTTTACCTCTTGGTGGAACACCTTTAATTATAGTTCTTCAACTTCTTTTTCCTCCATGATGGGTACCAATTGAATATATCCAGCTATCCTTTTCTCCTCAAGCTCTGTTGGTATCTCAGGTTAGGAGGCCCCTTGCTAGTTCTCTTTCCTCTCTTTTTCTTTCAATGTTAACATCTACATAAGGGAAAACACCTCTCTATTCACTGGCTGAGACTCTTTCTCAAATTATGTTTCACCTAACATTAACACTGTGCCAAAGAGAAGAGCTCCTGCCCTTGCTAAAGACACATCAAAAGTCTATACAAGCACTAGAAGTATCTTGCTCTTATAGGTCCAAGAAATAACCATTGCAGTATTCTCTCCAAGGAAGTGCTGTAGCCAAATAGTATACTCCTCTAATCTGCCCCATTGACTTGACTCTTCTATAGGGATACACTACTCGAGTAGGGATCCCAGTGGGGCTATACAGGAGTTAATGAGATATAGCGGAATTAGAAAAGGTTCAACCAAAATGATAAAAGGGATGCAGCTCCTCTCATATAAGTAAAGGCTAAATAGGTTAGGGTTCTTCAGCTTAGAAAAGAGACGGATGAAGGGAGATATGATTGAAGTCTACAAAATTCTGAGTGATGTAGAATGAGTAGAAGTAAATCGATTTTTTACTTGTTCCAAAAGTACAAAGACTAGGAGACACTCGAGGAAGTTACACAGAAATACTTTTAAAACAAATAAGAGGAAATATTTTTCACTCAACGAATACTCTTTGCCAGAGAATGTAGTAACAGTGGTTAGCATATCTGGATTTAAAAAAGGTTTGGACAAATTCCTGGAGGAAAAGTCTATAGTCTGCTATTGAGACAGACATGGGAAGCAACTGATTGCCCTGGGATTTGTAGTATGGAGTGTTGCCACGATTTGGGTTTCTGCCAGGTATTTGTGACCTGGCTTGGCCACTGTTTGGAAAACAGGATACTGGGCTAGATGGACCATTGGTCTGACCCAGTATGGCTACTCTTATGTTATGTTCTTATGGTAGTAGTCTAAAGAAGGCAGTTCATTTTTCAACATTCTGCCTCCTATTGCCTCCCCACCACAACTTTCCCCATCCATTCCTATACTTCCCTCTTCACATTATTCTTCCTTCTTCCTTTCCTGGCTTGCTTTCCTTTTACTGTTCTCCAACCTCTCTTCTGTTCATGGATGTAGGTCCTCTACTTCCTACCAACACAGCTCGCTCAAGTCACTGTCTCCACATGAACTTGCAACTTCTGTTCCCTCTTCTTCCTTCTACTGGTTCTCACTATATTGTAAGATTTTTCCATGCATATGGATATTGACTTCCAAAGTGGGAGATTATCATGGATGTGGAAGGCAACTTACAGCTACCATTCCCCTGCAGAAATGCATGAAGCCCACAAACATGCACAAAACACACGGCGTGCTTCCTATCTAATCAAAGGTGAGCTAAATCCTTCCTAATTCTCCCCCATTTTAGCTCTAATTCCTAATTTTAAACATCAGGACTAAGAGCTTTGCAATAAACCCAGCATAGTTTAGTGTTGGAAGTGTCATCTGTACCAGATGTAGGGGAGAAACGTCTCTGAAAACATTGAGAAGCACGTATTTGGGTCATCACTGGCCTCCGCAACCGCATACCCTCTGGGTGACATTTACATCATTAACCTATAAGACTGCAGCACTGATTTATGGATTAGTGTGAGCATCAAGTCATAATATATCTGTAGCACATGCTAGGGCAGAGTTGTCCAATGTGTTACAAGATATATATTTAAAAGTGCACATTCCTGTGGCAACCTCCCCCTAACAGAAAGACATAACAAATAATTTACAATTGAATTGAAGAAGTCGCATTTCAGTTAGGGGGAGCTGCACACATGAAACCTAACAAGTCAACTCTACTGGCTTTGTCAGATGTTCTACACTGCAATGCTTAAGTTTGTATCCATAATTTCTCTCACCATGCAAAACATCTGTGACCTTGAAAGGAAAGGTCATCACTTCAGCAGTGTTTCTTTTTCACTTTTAAAGAACTGTCAGATTTTTTTTTTACAGAAGACATATGACAGGGGCTGTTTATTGTATAACAGAGCTCCTCGAACACCAAGAGAAAGAAACAACATTTGAAGGGATCTATAACTGTCCATCTTTTTTGTTTCTTTTCTTGACTAGCCTGTGAATTTGAAGATAAATAAAGGCCTTTGTAAAGAAGGACACTGTTGCCTTCCCTCTTCCCTGCTGGCTGACACATCAGCTGTATTATTTAAAAAATTAAAAAAGATTTCAGGGAGTTAGCGGGATCCAGATGTCTCAAAAAGTAAGAAATGCAAAGTGATTTAGTACATCTTATAGTGTACAAGTATTTCGCCAGCAGATGATTCAATAACTAATGATATTTGATGGCTCTCCTTAGTTACAGTGCAGCAGGAATATTGGTAGTCAAAAGGTTGATGACATTCTGATAAAAAATTAGAGCTACTTTTACAAAGCCACACTTGTGATTCCCGAGTGACAAATGCGATGAAGCCCATCCAATTCTGATGGGCTTCATCGCATTTGCCATGCCGGAATCACTAACACGGCTTTGTAAAAGGAGCCCTTAATGACCACATTCAAGAGAAGCCCCAGTCATGCAGCAATATCAAATACACTCCATGAAACAAACTGGTAGCAGATATAAAACAAATTTAAGAAAGTAATTTTTAAGTCATTGCACAATTAAAGTATAGATTCTGTTGCCAGATTATCTGTTCAAGACTAATTGTATAGCTGAGTGTTAAAAATAAACTGCACAATTAGTATCTGAATAGACTGGGTTGGCTCTATGTCTCACTTTATGGAATAAGTAAAATGGAATAGACTTTCCTATTATGATCTGTTGGGTAGATGTCAATGATCAGGACTGGCCATTGTCAGACAGGATGGTGGGCTTGAGGAACTATTGGTCTGATGCTAACATGGCAGATCTTATGCTAATTTAAATGACATAATAGATTCATATTTGAACTAAAGCCCCAGCTTGCCCAATTGGTTTGAGTGGAAGGCTTGTATAATATTTCCATTCAGGTAGGGCTTTAAAGGTTGTTAATGGGAGAAATAATTGAGAGGAAGGAAGCTGTAAAAAACCTTGAACATGACTTACCCAGAATTTAATGGTGGAGCTTGAAGTGAAAGATCTTATGGAGTGTAGTCAAGGTGAAGGACTCAAGGGCAGGTTTGTTAGTGCTAATCCTGAACTCCTAGGTGTGTTTTCAGATAACCTAAGGGTTTTGCAACAATCCATTAAAACAGATTGATACAATCATTACTCCTTGAGAGAGGTGGATCATAACATAGTAAATAATGGTAGATAAAGATCAACATATTCCATCTAATCTCTCCTTCCTAGCACTTCAACAGCTGAGACCATATTATATAGAGATATATAGAGGGGGCATGTTTGATATGACATCCAAGAAAAAAAAAGTCAGAAAAACACAGATGTAACATATTATCAAGAAAGTTTCTCAGTGTTCAAAAATACACCCTAAAACTGTACACGGTTAAGACACATCACAGAATGACAGGTGTCATCATCAGATAGTCGTGTCTTCCAATTGAAAATAACCCTCAAAAATGTCTATATGCTGTAGTGGTCCCACTGTGGAGCAATGTCATCTGCTGATGTCAGGACAGCTACTCCACGTGCGATACATCTATATATGGTGCTGCACATGGAAGGGTGTTCCCCATTTTAGGTCAAAATGTCTCTTAGGAGAGAACCAAATTTCTCCTCTGAGGAGTCTTAGCTCATTGTCCTTCTGTGCCTGAGGCAATGTTGAAGTTCAAAAATGATGTCTAGATTGCTCAATGTGGACATCATTCTCATCAAACTCTCATATATGTGGCCAATTTTCCAACACAAAATGTCCAAATCCAAAACAGCTAAGCAGCTGCAGCTGACATACCCAAAATGCCCCATAAAAACATCAAGGTTGATATTTTCAGATTTCTGGACTGACTTCATCCTGACTTTTAGCCCTGGGCACTTTTGCTTTGTTCCATTATGGCAGAAAACTTCCTAAGTTTTGGGAACACCCAAATCCTATCCCCAACACATCCCCTTGTGATTTGGATGCACTGCAGAGAAAAACATCTCAAATCAAAGTTCAAAAATCATGATTTGGGTGTTTTTTGGAGAAAAATGCCCAATTGCCACTTTATGCCATTTCTGAGACTTTATTCTTTTGAAAATGAGTCCCTATATGTATTTATGAGTTCTTTGGACACAGTTTTGGATGCATCAGGTCACTGTGGTTATTCATACGCAGAAGATATATCTGTTTTGATCCCAATAATATTAGATTTCCCAACATTATTAACTTCAATCTCTGATTGCATTGTTTTGATTCACTCTTGGGCTAGCCATCATCTATTAAAACTCAATGCAGCTGTCTAAATTGTTATAGTTTTGTAATGATGTCTGTTTAGTTTAGTTTTGTAATGATGTCTCTGTAGTGCAACTATAGCTTCTGGAGAACAGTTAAAATTAGAAAAATCTTCTAAGGTTCTGGGAATTATTTTGGATACTCAACTGATGATGGAACTGCAGATAAACTATTTGAGTAAAAAGTTATCTTTTTAAACTATGACAACTAAAGGCGATAAGATCTGGGGGGGGGGGGGTTTACTAAACATTTTTGCATGCTAGTTCAGGCTATTGTTTTTCATCAGATTATTGTAGTGTTTTATATGATGGATTAAACTCAAGATTAGTTAAGAAATTGCAGTTACTACAAAACACTGCAGCTAAAATTATCTATGGCTGCTCATACTATGATCATGTAACATCGTTGTTCAGAAGTCTATATTGGATACCAGTCCCTGCTCAGATAGTTTTTAAGATTGTATTGTACTTAGTATTTTACAGGGGAATTGCTCTTCCGCAGCTAATAGTTTACCCAGCTTTTCAAAGGAATTCCCGTTTCTATTCTAATTTATTGTTGGGATTTCCATCTGTTAAAGTTCATTATAAGAGAATTCATGATGACTCTTTTACTTTTCAAGCCAGTAAACTGTGGAATTCCATACCTATAGAAGTTCGTATCCTTTCTAGTTACTTACAATTTCATAAAGGATTGAAAACTTATCTTTTTAGTAAGTATTTGAATGAATAACTTTGTAAGGCCTCCTTGACTTTTTAAAGTGTATGTTCTTAACGTATGTATCCCGCTTAGATTCTGTATTGATATTAGCAGGATATAAATACCCTGAATAGAACAGATATTGGAGTGGAGTGGCCTAGTGGTTAGGGTGGTGGACTTTGGTCCTGGGGAACTGAGGAACTGAGTTCCATTCCCACTTCAGGCACAGGCAGCTCCTTGTGACGCTGGGCAAGTCACTTAACCCTCCATTGCCCCATGTAAGCCGCATTGAGCCTGCCATGAGTGGGAAAGCGCAGGGTACAAATGTAACAAAAAATATATATATATATTGTAAAATGTTGAGAAGGAATACCTAGATGAGTGGTATATTAAATGGTTTTAAATAAATAAATATTAGTAACTGGTGTGCTCCTCTGCACAATGCCTCTGCTTTGTGAAGCAGAGGCCTCCTTTCTTCTGGGACATCAACAGAAAAATGGCCAAAGCAAACGTCAAACTGCTCAATGTTTGAATTTTAATGGCACTTTTTGATGCACTGGATCCGGTGAAGGCTACAACCATATTACAATTGAAAAAACAACAACTTTAAAACAACTGAAATCCTACCTAGGGAAATTAGAGAGGAAGTGAAAAAGGATACTTAGGAGACCCAATACTGAAAATTACAAAAAGGTAACTCACAAGGAAAATCTTAAACAGAATGTGGCTCAGGCATGTCTGATGAGGTCTGCGGAGACAAAAAAGAATGAGGGCGGCTCTTCATATCACCACCAGCACAGAAAGTTACCATATATGTTCAGATGACTCTGCAGGAAAGTCTATGAACTTCAAAAGCTAGTTACTGTACTTTCTTCATCACACTGGGTTCTGGCAGATGACATCATCTGTCCCTGAGGGCTTCATATCTTGCTTGTCTTAGAAGAGTCCAATATAGTTTACAATTGTATAGCTAAGTACAGGTGAATTCATTTTCTCTCCCTGTAGCATGTATTCAATTTAGCAGACATCTGATTAGGGGTTTTTTTGTTTTTGTTTTCCCAGTAATTGAAAGATAAGCCAATAGGAAGCTTTTAGAATAAAGACCTTTATAGAGAGGAAGGGAAGTGAAAGAGATTTTGGATTTAGCTCACACCTTTTCAGTAGCAGCCCAAGGTAAGTTATATTCAGGTACTACAGGTATTTCCCTTGTCTCTGGAGAGCTTACAATCTAACGGGTCAACATTTAAAGCAATGTAAGCACTGAGCTAAGCAGGATGGATGGAGTGGCCTAGTGGTTAGGGTGGTGGACTTTGGTCCTGGGGAACTGAGTTCCATTCCCACTTCAGGCACAGGCAGCTCCTTGCGACTCTGGGCAAGTCACTTAACCCTCCATTGCCCCATGTAAGCCGCATTGAGCCTGCTATGAGTGGGAAAGCGCGGGGTACAAATGTAACAAAAATAAAAATGGCCGCCAATATTCAGCAGCACTTAGCTACCCAGATCCTCTAGGGACAGGAGCAAGTGTGGTTCGTTTCTGTGGGACCAACCCCACTGGAGTACCTGGGAACAAGAGCTAGGTTCTGAGGGGGGCCTTCAGGTGGGTGGGGGAGGGGTGGTCTTTTTGGAGGATTTGCCAGGGGGTAGAAAAGGACTAATTCCCTTATGTGAATCCTGGTGAGAGCCGGACATGCCCTGGCACTAAATTAGTTGGTGATAGCTTTAAAAAAAGCAAAACAAAACATTGACTGCCACCAGCTGAAAATTGTCTAAGTTTGCATTTGAACTCCAATCAAACATATAAATGGCAAGTGACCATACTCACTTGCAAATGCGCAGTACAGACTTCCCTCTCTGTCCCGCCCTCGCGTCAAGACATCATGACGTCAGAGGGCGGAACAGAGAGGGAATCGGAGTCGAATTGTTGGAAGCCGCCGCTGCCGCCTGGAAAGGAACATCGTGTGAAACAACCTCCACCCTCCCCCCATCCCCGCCGCCGCTCCCGCCCCCCTCTGTATCGGGCCCCCTGCACTGACCTGACAGCGCCTCTCACCTCCGTGTGGAAACGCTGCAGGCAACAGTAGAACGATCTGCTGCTGCCTGTACTGCTTTCACACGGAGGTGAGAGACGCTGTCAGGTCAGAGCAGGGGGCCCGGCACGGAGGGGGGAGGGAGCGGCGGCGATGAGGGTAGCTGGACATGGGGGGAGGGCAGGGAGGAGAGGCCATGGTTGCTGGACTTGGGGTGAGAGCAGGGCACAGAGAAGGGTTGCTGGACATGGGGGAGGGGGGAGGCCAAGGGAAAGAGGAGGGTCGCTGGATATGGGGGGAGAAGGATCGGTGGACGGGGTGAGGCCAGGGGAGAGAGGAGGGCTGCAATACTCACCCATTTTTACGGGCTTAACGGCTAGTAAGCTATAACAAGCATAATTTAACTCTAAATCAGAAGGAAAAAGCTAATGAGTAAGCTGGTGGATAGCACATTAGCACAATAATAGAATGCTAGAAATCTTTTCCATTTGATTTAAATAGAGTTAAATTATGCTTGTTATAGCTTATTGGAATTCTGAACGCTGATTTGTGTAGTATAAATTGGGTGATTATAGTATTTTTACTTAAGCTTCTCTCATATGAGTAACTTGTAAGTTTGTACCTGAGGCAATGAAAGGTTAAGTGATTTGCTAAGATCACAAGAAATGGCAATGGGATCTGAACTCTAGCTCATAGTGCAATGCTCTAACCATTAGGCTATTCCTTTTATTTCACTGGGAATAATTTTATATTCAGCATGGCTAGCAACATTTTTTGGAGACACATGAGAACTTATTTTCAAAATAAAATTTGCTCATGGCCAAGGGCAGCAAGGAATGCTTTTTTGAAGACTGCCCACAACATGGGCAAACAGTACATTATACCAGAACCACCCCCAGTAAATGTAAAAGCACAAAGGCACAAGACCTTAAAAACAGAACAAGAGACTTCATCCAATTGTTCTTTTTAATCAAGTTATGAACATTTCTTAATTAGTTTCCTTCAGAGACATCTAGTGGGAAATGAAAAAAGTAGAGAAGTCATAAGCTGCCTTAGCCCTCTCATTATTACATAGTCTCCAAAGTAGGCTGCACGCACCTAATTCTCCATTTTAAATGAGCTGTTTAAAATCTGAGGTAGGATTTGGTAGTAGTAGGAGTTAGAACACTGCTTCCCCTGCCCCCATGGTCTAAAATAAGCAGTATTTTACAACGTGGTCCTGCAAATTCACCTAACAAATCTGCTTTTCAGGATACCCACAATGAATATGACTGAAATATATGTGCCATGTCTCCACTGTACATAGACACATACCTGGCATATTCTGAAAACCAGAGGTGTTAGCTGAGAGTCTGAGGCTGATTTGGGGAAAAATTGGTTTAATGTGAACTTCCTATGCAGACATGGTTAATCTGTTTTGTGGATTAAGCTACTACCACTAATCATTTCTATAGCACTACTAGATGTATGCAGTGCTGTATGTGTTAAATGCAGGTACTTTGTCCCTAGAGAGCTCACAATTTTTTTTGGTACCTTGGGCAACGGAGGGTTAAGTGACTTGCCCAATGTCATGAGCAGCTGCAGTGGGAATCAAACCCAGGTTGCCAGGATCAAAGCCTGCTGCACTAACCCTTATGCCACTCCTCCACATATCTGACATCTCTCATTCAAGTGCAATGCTGGGGGCACTCATAGGTATGGAGCATTGTCTGGGCAGAGACAGGCTACCATCCCGTAGCCAACTGATTAAGGCATATAGCCTTCCTCTTCCAGACCTAATTTTCTTCAAAATGTCATCTTTACCAATGTATAGAAATAAGGGTCAAAAACAGGTTGTAGGTGAGAACGTTTTATTAAACGTTTACATCTGTAACTAGACTTCAAGTGCTATCCTTGCTTCAGTTCACTAAGAAAACAGCAGAGTTATACTGGGTTTAAACAGTACAGTCAGCTAGGTCTTAGGTTTTAAGCATATGACACTAAAGTCTAGGAAAAGAAAGGGGGTTTGATTGAGACTCTAAAACTTAATTGAAAGGGTCATTATATACAGCCAAGAAAACCAATGTGTTTATTGCATAGTGTTTCATCGTTTTAATTTGAAATGCTTTCTTGTCGTGTTTGTTGTTACAGATCCCTTTAAATACGCTGATTAAGAGGTCATTATGGAAATGATTTTCCTTTTGAGAAATGTTCACCTTCTTGAACTACTGTTCTTTTTTTCTATGTTATTAATTATATTAAATCTGTGGAGATTGATTCTTGTCCATAATTTTTGATAAAAATATAGCATTCTTTAAATTTCTACTTTGGATTAGGTGTACTACATTCATTGAAAAGAATGTGGACCTTTTAATTTTAACATCTTCCCTATGAGGGTAGCTGTAAGATCTTGTGATGTGTGCTTTAACAATAGGTATCACGGTGTCTTGCAGGATTTTGTCAACTCTCAAGCTTGATATAGATAAAGACTTATAAAATGTGTCCACCACAAAAACTAATGTAATTGCTACAATGTCTTCACAATTCCAGTGTCTTCCAATTCCTATTTAATTTTCCAATATATGATTATTTCCCAATATGAGATTTTTTCTGAGGGAAATTAAAAGACTTTAGAAGCTCAGTTGCAAAAAGCAAACAATTGTAAAACTGAGCAAAACCATCACAAGTCATAAAAAAAACATCCCTACTCAAGTTATTTTTCCAAAATCTTATACACTGTACTGGCAGCAAAAAGCTTTTAGTGGCAACTTAACTGAAATGGCTGATGCTCGACAAAGCCTCTCCGTTTCACTTTTCAGTTTCCTCAGGAGCAACCATTCAAATACAGCTAACAGTGCACAAATCGATAAAGCAAAGGCAGTGTAGGAGACTGTTAGCTAGTGATAAAGTCACCAGACAGCAAAGGTAAGATAAATGATTTTATTTTTAATTTAGCAATTGAAATGTGTCAGTTTTGAGAATTTATACCTGCTATCTATACATTACATTGTACAGGAGGAAATATGAGGGGGCACTTTATGCAGCAGTTTGAATTTGTGGTTTTCCCCCAGATTCTATATAGTGCAACTTGAGTTGTGCCTACAGTTCTGGTCATATGCTGTATTGCACATGCAACTTAATTATGTTAACAAGTCAAATCAGTGCTGATAATTTCCAGTAAACAAGTAATTATCAATACTAATTGGCTTTAATTAGAATTTATACACACAACTTGCTATGCGTATTCTGTAAAGTGATGCCCATAAATTCTAATGCATGCAGCCAAAAAAGGGGCATGGCCATGGAAGTGGAATGGACAGTTTGTGTGCATTTCTAACAATTATGCACACTGCTATAGAACACACCTGTTTCACGCCTGTTAGTCACCGGCATTTACACAAAGTTTTACTTGATGTAAATTCTCATGACTAGATTTAGTCATGTGGATGGGCCCTAGGTGTATTCTATAAACCACACTTAACTTTAGGTGTAGTTTATAGAATATACCTAAGCGTATTTTTTCAGTGCCATATATAGAATCTAACCCTTTATGTGGTTATGTATTATGATTATGTTTGTTTTAAATTGTAAACTGCTTAGGTTTAAGTGGTTATAAATATTATAAATAAATAATCATGTGATTACAAAACTTAATTGATGTACAGCCGTAGTTTATAATAAATCAACTATAAGGAACCGTGTCAATGGCTATACTGTAATCATGTTTGCTTTAGTTTTAGAATACAATATCAGAAACAATACAAAGAAAGAAAGGCTTTGAAGTACAGAAAAACTAGTCCACAGTCCACACTATTTGAAGAGGTGAAAGCATATAAAAGAAAATGTCCAAGGACAACCTACTATAAAACCTTTGTGTGTCTTATAACATCTTGAAGGGAGGAGGGAAAAGACAGTACCTCTCTCTCTGTTCTATAGAAATTCTACAAATTGAGAAGGTCTGTAGAATACAAAAGATCTATCTTGATCCTTGACTATGCATTGGTATGGAAATGTCAAAAATCATTCAAATGTAAAGCTAATAGTCTTGGCTTCAATGCTAGAAATTCCTTTTTACTAAGCACAGTAGAATTAGAGATGTCAGAAAACATATTTATCATATGACCACAGAAGTTACTCTGTTTACACTTGAAAAAAATAGGTAAGAACCTTATCTCAATCCTTTTTTTTAATTATTACTACAACAAAAGCAGCCACTAACGTTGCTCAATTAATAGTTTCTTCTAATGAAGATTTTAACAATGCAGTAACTAGTTGTAGGGGATATCATCTCAGCATCTGGAATCTACCCAAGACCAGTCTATCTCTGCAAGCCAACTTCAGAAATTCCACAAATATGTCCATAGACCTTTTTTTAAGCCTCTTGCCCTTTCCCTATTTCTTCTTACACTGTTCCTTCTATCCTTCTTCATGTAATTGTATAACAGCTGGTCTGGCTATAACCTTACAAAAAATCAGGAAGATCAAATCCAACCAACCAACCAAGTTAAACCTTAAACTCACTATAGTAAACTTGGGTTCAGAATAATTTATCTTTTTATATATATATATGCACTTTAAAAAAATGCTAAAGTGTTTTAAATTGTTTTAAATGTGCTCAGACCATTCCGTTTACACCCATTATATCCCCAAGAGGAATATGTGGTGGTGTCACAATGGAACCATCATTGCACATGTGATGTTCCACCTCCTAATATTTGTGTATGTACATACAGCTGCGCCCAAGTAGATCTTACTCACCGATGTATGCGTATATCTATAATACATATGTATTACAAATTACTCACTAGTAACTGTTTAACATTTTAAAATATATTTCTTTATTAATAGATCAATACAATTTTCCTAAAATAAAATCCATTCCCTTAACCCATAGTTATTAACCAATCCATACACCAATACATTTAAAACCAAACAATTCTCCACAATACTCTTTCAATACACATTCAAATAGCATATATCTGGCAATTTTTTACATCAATGTGTGATCATACAGTAGCTCTTTAGTCATGTGTTAATCCACTGCTCCAGAGTCTCCCACAAGATTCAGCCTTGCTTCAAATCAGACTCATTGAATCACCAACTTGTAAAATAGTTCTGTCCTTTTTTCCAACAAACCATTGTAACGTTAGTGATAAATCTTGAACAACCATTGATGATGTCAGTCAGCAACATCCAAAACTGTCCATTTTCACCATTAGCAGTATCATGTGTTCCAGATATATATATTTTTTGAAAATGTGGTTACATTTGTATTAGAGTTTCAATCTCTCCAATTCTTATAGTATTCCACCATACGACCAGGACCCAACATGCTCATGTTTCGCTATAAAAGCGTCATCAGGGGTCTTGAATTGCAGTGCTGGGCGGTCTCGAGAGTCCGGAGAGCAACCACTGCGGCCACAGAGCCCATGGAGGTGGCTCGGGTCAGTCCGAGAGCCGAGCCGGCCAGCCCAGACCCCCGGCCACGGCAGCGACCAGCTGAAAGTGAGAGAGCGGCTGATTTGCTACGTTAGACTTGAGCTCAAACCTCCGCCCATAAATTATGGTACATTCCATATTACCTTCTGATACATGGATAATAAAACATACAGTTCAACGTTTGTTTAAACCTAAAGGAGGAATATGTTAATTCATGACACCCTGATCTCTGTTCCCCCACATATCTTACACAAACCAACCCACAATGCAATATACACACATATTCACATAATTATTTCACTTCCCTTGGGGTATATTGTGCTCGTGCTTGTGCTTCATTAAAATCACATATCATTCATCCATTCCAATCTTGCCATCAAAATAACTGCTCCCTTTAACTCTGGCCGAGTTTCAAAAGTCTTCATCAGAAAGGGAAAAATACTAATCTTTTAAACCAATTTGCAGGCATCATAAATCCCCCAGGTGGGATCGCCTCTGGAATCCTTCCTCACTCCGCGGAGAGCAATAACCTTATCAGTACATTGTAAGCCACTTTGAGTCTGCATACACGTTGTGATATCCCCCTTCTCACTCAGGGTGACCTGGTTCTCAATATGCAGATCATATGCAAATTAGTGTGCTACCCCTTCTCACTCTGGGTGACCTGGTTCCCACTAAGCAAATTAAACAGGTCTTACCAACTGCATATTTCTCAGGCAACTCTTTATTCCAGCCCCTGGGCACACTTCTTCTAGCTTAATACTTTATACTTTCATAGGTCTTCACACTGAGCCTCCCCACACAGATACATGGGCTCAGTACTAACTTCAATACTTTGGGGACTTTTAACCCCAGGCTTTGCAGCCTGCTTCACTCAGTACTGGGACACACAGTCCTTCCTTCTTTGAACACATAGTCCAACACTAATGCTTTAGGGACTTCTTACCCCAGGATTTTCAGCCTGCTTCTCTCCTTTGGACACACACAGTCCACCACAAGTCCAAAGGGTTAGCCAGTATCTTCCAGGGGAATCTCTCTTCTTCTGCTGCCAGCTCACTTCTCTTCCTTTCACTTCTCAGGTGGGGTATAAAGTGGTTAATTAGCTACACAGGACCCAGCCCATAACCTCCTACACCTGTGGACCTCCCAGGGCTCTCCCCGGTCCTAGCGACCTCCATCTATTCTCCTAGCGCCATCTAGTGGCCTACCACAGATAGGACAGCCTCATACTTATCACAATGTGGAAAAAAAGTGGGGTATAAATGTGCATAAATAAATAAATAATGCCTCAGCCCCTTCTTCATCCCAAGGCAACTTTTTAAGAGAACATAAGAATAGCCACACTGGGTCAGATTAATGGTCCATCCTCCTCTACTTCGATCCCACTGTCAGTTGGTGTACCTCAGGGATCCGTCCTGGGACCTCTTCTTTTCTACTACTACTACTACTACTACTATTTAGCATTTCTATAGCGCTACAAGGCATACGCAGCGCTGCACAAACATAGAAGAAAGACAGTCCCTGCTCAAAGAGCTTACAATCTAATAGACAAAAAATAAAAAATAAGTAAGCAAATCAAATCAATTAATGTGAACGGGAAGGAAGAGAGGAGGGTAGGTGGAGGCGAGTGGTTACAAGTGGTTACGAGTCAAAAGCAATGTTAAAGAGGTGGGCTTTCAGTCTAGATTTAAAGGTGGCCAAGGATGGGGCAAGACGTAGGGGCTCAGGAAGTTTATTCCAGGCGTAGGGTGCAGCGAGACAGAAGGCGCGAGGTCTGGAGTTGGCAGTAGTGGAGAAGGGAACAGATAAGAAGGATTTATCCATGGAGCGGAGTGCACGGGAAGGGGTGTAGGGAAGGACGAGTGTGGAGAGATACTGGGGAGCAGCAGAGTGAGTACATTTATAGGTTAGTAGAAGAAGTTTGAACAGGATGCGAAAACGGATAGGGAGCCAGTGAAGGGTCTTGAGGAGAGGGGTAGTATGAGTAAAGCGACCCTGGCGGAAGATGAGACGGGCAGCAGAGTTTTGAACCGACTGGAGAGGGGAGAGGTGACTTAGTGGGAGGCCAGCAAGAAACAGATTGCAGTAGTCTAAACGAGAGGTGACAAGGGTGTGGATGAGGGTTTTGGTAGAGTGCTCGGAAAGAAAGGGGCGGATTTTACAGATGTTGTAAAGAAAGAAACGACAGGTCTTGGCGGTCTGCTGGATATGAGCAGAGAAGGAGAGAGAAGAGTCAAAGATGACCCCAAGGTTTCGAGCTGAGGAGACAGGGAGAATGAGAGAGCCATCAACAGAAATAGAAAACGGGGGGAGCGGGGAGGTGGGTTTGGGGGGGAAAATGAGAAGCTCGGTTTTGGTCATATTTAATTTCAGGTGGCGTTGAGACATCCAGGCAGCAATGTCAGACAAGCACGCTGAAACTTTGGTTTGGATGCAAGGTGAGATATCAGGGGTAGAAAGGTAGATTTGGGAGTCATCAGCATAGAGATGGTAGGAAAAGCCATGGGATGAGATTAATGAACCAAGGGAAGAAGTGTAGATAGAAAAGAGGAGGGGACCAAGAACAGAACCCTGAGGTACGCCGACAGGCAGAGGGATAGAAGTAGAAGAGGATCCACCAGAGTGAACACTAAAGGTGCGGAGGGAGAGGTAGGAAGAGAACCAGGAAAGGACAGAGCCCTGGAATCCAAGTGAGGACAGGGTATCGAGAAGTATGCTGTGATCGACAGTGTCAAAAGCAGCAGAAAGATCAAGAAGAATGAGGATGGAATATTGACCTCTGGATTTAGCCAGTAATAGGTCATTGGAGACTTTAGTAAGCGCAGTTTCGGTTGAGTGGAGAGGGCGAAAACCAGATTGTAATGGGTCAAGAATAGCATGTGAGGAGAGAAAATCAAGGCAGCGGCGGTGAACAGCACGCTCAAGTAATTTGGAGAGAAAAGGAAGGAGGGAGATGGGTCGGTAATTAGAGGGACAAGTAGGGTCGAGTGAAGGCTTCTTAAGGAGAGGTGTGACCACAGCATGTTTAAAGGCAGCAGGGACAGTCGCAGTGGAAAGTGAGAGGTTGAGAATGTGACAGATAAAAGGAATAAGAGTAGGAGAGATGGCATTAAGAAGGTGGGTGGGAATGGGATCAGAGGAACAGGTGGTACATTTTGAGGAAGAAAGGAGAAGTGTAGTTTCCTCAATAGTAACTTCAGGAAAGGAGGAAAGGGAATGAGGGGAAGTAGAGAGAGGGGAACGAACTAGTGGAGGGAGAGCTGGTGAGGTAGAGAAAGCAAGGTTTATCTTTTGAACCTTGTTGTGAAAGAATTCAGCAAGGGTCTGAGGAGATAATGAAGGGGGGGTTGGGGGAGGGGGCACCAGACAACAGATGTTGGGTGGACCCAGGCAAGAAGTGGGTGGGCACCACGTGCTCTCCTCCACTAGCACCCAAAAAAATATCTCAGCTGGTGAGAAAACGCTTCTTTCCATCTTGGTGTACCATCAGGGGGAAGTCTTCAGCTGATACAGCTTGGGATCTCCACCAGCTACCACTAAACATGTGCTACTGTTGGGTGGGCCTGAGCCCTAAGTGGGTGGGCTCTGGCCCACCCAGGCCCACCTGTGGCTACGCCACTGATCTATACTTCTTCCCTTGGTACTCTGATCTCATCCCATGGTTTCCAGTATCATCTTTACGCTGATGACTCCCAGATCTACCTCTCCACACCAGAAATCTCATCCGAAATCCAGGCCAAAATATCAGCCTGCCTGTCTGACATTGCTGCCTGGATGTCTCAGCGCCATCTGAAAATAAACATGACCAAGACTGAGCTTCTTATCTTTCCCTCTAAACCAACCTCTCCTCCTCCCCCATTCTCTATTTCTGTGGATAACACTCTCATCCTTCCTGTCTCATCAGCTCATAACCTTGGGGTCATCTTCGAATCCTCCCTCTCCTTCTCTGCACATATTCAGCAGACTGCTAAAACCTGTCGATTCTTTCTCTATAATATCACCAAAATTCACCCTTTCCTTTCTGAGCACACTACCAGAACCCTCATCCACACTCTTGTCACCTCTCGTTTAGACTATTGCAACTTGCTTCTCACAGGTCTCCCACTTAGCCATCTCTCTCCTCTTCAATCTGTTCAAAATTCTGCTGCACGACTAATATTCCACCAGTGTCGTTATGCTCATATTAGCCCTCTCCTCAAGTCACTTCACTGGCTTCCTATCCGTTTCCGCATACAGTTCAAACACCTCTTATTGACCTATAAGTGCATTCACTCTGCAGCTCTTCAGTACCTCTCCACTCTCATCTCTCCCTACATTCCTCCCAGGGAACTCCATTCACTGGGTAAATCTCTCTTATCTGCACCCTTCTCCTCCACTGCTAACTCCAGACTCCGTTCCTTTTATCTTGCTGCACCATATGCCTGGAATAGACTTCCTGAACCAGTACGTCAAGCTCCATCTCTGGCAGTCTTCAAATCTAAGCTAAAAGCCCACCTTTTTGATGCAGCTTTTAACTCCTAACCCTTATTCATTTGTTCAGAACCCTTATTTTAGCATCCTCACTTTAATATTCCCTTATCTCTTGTTTGTCCTGTTTGTCTGCCCTAATTAGATTGTAAGCTTTGTCGAGTAGGGACTGTCTCTTCATGTTCAAGTGTACAGCGCTGTGTACGTCTAGTAGTGCTTTAGAAATGATAAGTAGTTAGTTAGTTTATTGCTGAAGAAAGCGCCTTCAAATGACATCACGGGCTATGGCCCAGGCTGTAGAGCTGTGATGCTACTAGTGTACAACTAGGGCTTTTTGCTCAAGCAGGGTAGGTGTTCTCAGCTTCCTCCTCTCCCACTACATTACAGTTTAGTACACCACACCTAGGGCTCTCCTTCAATCCAACTCTGATTTCTTTGAGTGGCTGACCAATCAGACTCATCTAACAAGACCTAACCACTTGTAAAACAATGCCGTTTCGGATCCTGCAACCTTTGTTTTAGCAGCATTTCTGTTAATCACCACAAAGGTCAGACTAATTAGCCTGAAATTCCCAACCTCCTTGTTACCTTCTCTTTTGTGGAAAGAGATCACATCCACCCCTTCTCTAGTCCTTTGGGACCACTCCCAACTCTAAAAAAGATTGAAAATTTAGACATTCGAGCCACTAAAACCTTCCTAAGTTCCTTCAATACCCTCATATGTGTCCAATCTGACCTCCATGTCTGCCTTTAGTTTAGCTAGTTCTTCATAAACAAGGTCTTCTGAAAATCATTTGAGGTCTACTTCACTTCCATTCCTATCTGTGTTTCTTTTCTATGGTCCTGCTCCCAGCCCTTCATCTGTGAATACAGAACAGAAATATCTGTTAAGCAATTCCACTTTATCTTCATCATTTACAGCCTGCTTAACAGTTGACAGGGAATATTTGGAATCTTTCAAGCTGTTTGCTCTTTACTTAAAGGTAACTGGGCTGCTCTTTGCATTTATTGCAGCCTCTCCATTGTGATGCTCTAGCTTCCCTGTTTTGTTAGCATCTTTCAAAGACATCTCACTCTAAATTATATGCTCCTAAGGGACTGCCAGCTTTCCACTATGAGTTAGTTTAAAATCTGCTCTATTTCCTTTTTATAAGGATAGTGCTAGCAGCCTTGTTTCACTCAAAGACTTCCTCTTGCCCAGAATCTTGCCCAGTTCCTAGCAAACAAAATTCTCTTCTGTGAAATTTCTCATCCATGTACTGAAATTCCGGAACTGTGTGGTCCTGCATGTGAAATGGCAACACTTCTGAGAATGCTACTCTGGAAGTTCTGCACTTCAATTTTCTACCTAAAATCCTAAACTTAGCTTCCAGAAACCCCTTAATGCAGCTGGCTCCTCCACATTAGTGTTTAAAATCCTGACACATAAGGTCCCTCACCTTCAAACTAGATAGGAAAATTACCAATCTTCATGTCCACCAGCCAACCAGCTATCTATATTCCTAATGATCAAATCATCATCAACTACAGTAGCAGTTCTAACCCTTCCCTCCTAAACACCTAGCCCTGGGGACACAGCCTTCATGAAACAAGATACTACATCACCTTTCGAGCAGCTCCTAGCTATAGGATCACTTCTTGTCATACTGAGATGTACTTACTACCATGTGGCCTTCCCCCTCCAAGGGATCAATGGGGCTGTGAAGGGCGGTGAGGCTGATTTATTATGCCCTTGAAGGTCACCACTGAATACCACTCTACCTCTTCTTCTAGATCTCTAGCCTGCACAGATTGCATTTGGTCCCTGAGAGCTAGAGGCTGATCGAATTTCAGTTTCGGTTATGGCACCAGAACAAGCCCAAAATCTATTTTTGCCTGATTTCAGTCAAAAGGTTATTTTAATTTTTGGCTATGTTTTCAGTTTTAGCTGAAAATGACCATGTGACTTCCTCCCTTCCCCTGAACAGGAGTTCCCCTCCTCCTGGACCACTCCAGTGCCTTCAACCTTCCACCTGTAGGCCCCCCTGGGCCTATCTTATAATCCCTAATGCTCTATAGGTGTAGTTGGGGCCAGAGCAGTGCCCAGTTACTCCAGCCCATTCTGGCTATGCTGTCAAAATGGCTGCTGCAACTGGGGCATGCTCACCTGCCTTGACTATACTACTAGACCACCAGGGATTGTGTGGTAGTCCTGGAGGAGGCTACACTTTGTATTTTGGGGTTTCTTCTATACTGCAGTTCTGATCTTGCACAATAGTTTATATAGTAAATAGAGTGCTCCAAATAAATACTTTTGATACACAATTTTAGTAGGAATTTAAATCTGTAAATCTGGGATGATAAACTCCTTAGGAATTAGACTCTGTGTGGAGTTATGACATCAGCTGTCACTTCAAGTGTGGCACAAAGAGGGACATAATCGAAAGGGGTGCCCAAGTTTTCCTGAGGCGAAGGGGCACGGAAACCTGTATTATCGAAAAAAGATGAGCGTCCATCTTTTGTTTTGATAATACGGCTGGGAACGACCAAATCTTGACATTTAGGTCATCCCTAGAGATGGTCGTCCTTAGACTTGGTCGTTTCCAATTTTTGGTGATAATGGAAACTGAGGACGCCCATCTCAGAAACGACCAAATCCAATCCCTTAGGTCGTGGGAGGAGCCAGCATTTGTAGTGCATGAGTCCCCGTGACATGCCAGGACCCCAACCAGGCACCCTAGGGGGCACTGCAGTGGACTTCACAAATTGCTCCCAGGTGCATAGCTCCCTAAACCCCACTCCCCATAAGTGTACACCACTACCATAGCTCTTATGGCTGAAGGGGGGCACCTAGATATGGGTACTGTGGGTTTCTGGTGGGTTTTGAAGGGCTCACATTTACCACCACAAGTGTAACAGGTGGGGGGGGGGGATGGGCCTGGGTCCACCTGCCTGAAGTGCACTGCACCCACTAAAACTGCTCCAGGGACCTGCATACTGCTGTCATGGAGCTGGGTATGACATTTGAGGCTGGCATAGAGGCTGGCAAAAAATATTTTTAAAAACTTTTTTTTTTAGGGTGGGAGGGGGTTAGTGACCACTGGGGGATTAAGGGGAGGTCATCCCCGATTCCCTCCAGTGGTCATCTGGTCAGTTCAGGCACCTTTTTGACAGCTTGGTCTTAACAAAAAAAGGACCAAGTAAAGTCGCCCAAGTGCTCATCAGGGATGCCTTTCTTTTTCGATTATGGGTCAAGGACACCCATGTGTTAGGCACGCCCAAGTCCCGCCTTCGCTACACCTCCGACACACCTTTGGGAACTTTGGTTGTTCCCGCGACGGAAAGCAGTTGCGGACACCCAAAATCGGCTTTTGATTATGCCGATTTGGCCGACCCTGGGAGAAGGATGCCTATCTCTCGATTTGTGTCAAAAGATGGGCGTCCTTCTCTTTCGAAAATAAGCCTGCTAGTCAGCCACCGTAAAAGTTCCATGATTTTTAGTTTGTTTTCATTAGCTGAAGTCCATGGAGGCTATTTTGCTTTGAGATAAAATATGGTCTTTCATTATTTAAATTATTATATTCTAGCGTGGATACTGTGGGTTTAGCAGAGGGGAACAGACTACAAGCTCCGACAATCCTCAGTCACCCTCACTGGTTTACATTTACCCAACCAAACTTGAGGTTTCGGTTTCAGCTTTGGCCAAAATCAGGTGATGAGCTTCGGCTTCAGCTGAAAGTGTTCAGACAATTTCGGTCAAACTGAAGAAGCAGTTTCAGTCAGCTTCTGAGAGCTGGGAGCACTTTATACTGAGTACACATATACATCCTCTCACAAACTAGTAGATAATCATATATGTTGCACATAATACAAAAGACTGGGTAGCCCCCTCTTGCTGCTGGACTACTGTCTAAATTGTAATTTGTTTTTAGCTATTTGCTAAGGCAGCAACAATGTTCAAATTAATACAAAGTATTTTTAGCCTAGGTATTGTATTTTATATTTATTGGTTATCTGCAAACGGACTAATGCATGATATTTTATGTTTCATTCTGTACTGTTTCGCCTATGAAATGACACAAAGCCAAACAAAAATATCATGTTTTCTATGTCTTTTATGGTGCAGGCACTATTTTAGTGCTAGCAATGTAAGCATTTTTTAAAAACTTGTGAGTTGGATTTTAGTTAGATCTTGTGCATTGTAAGATCATCAGTAAGAATACGTTTTTTTTAACTGCTCATGATGCTAGCAAGTGGTACTTAACTAGCCTCCAAAGAGAGAAAAATAGCCAGAGGTTACTGGCACAGCCTAATACTACACCAACCAAAAAGGAAACCTCAGACCACTGGTGGACCCAATCATACCAATAGCCAAAGAGAAGAAGAGTCCTGGAGCTGCCACAGGTGGGGGGGGGGGGGGGGGGGGGGAGAGACAGTGGAAGAGAGCAGACGAGCCTAGATAAAGGAGAATGGATTCTAGAAGATGGGGCAGTGGAGAGAAGGACAGAGGGTATTATCTGATGCTTGTGGGAAGTTATGATGAAGGCAGACCCATCCTCTAGAGCACTGGTTCCCAAACCTGGTCCTGGAAGCACCCCAGCCAGTCAGGTTTTTAGGATATCTGCAATGAATATTCATGAGAGAGATCTGCATGCACTGCCTCCACTGCATGCAAATCTCTCTCTCATAGAAACATAGAAATATGGCAGCAGATAAGGACCAAAAGGCCCATATACATTGTACGTATCCTGAAAATCTAACTGGCTGGGGTGCCTCCAGGACCAAGTTTGGGAACTACTGCCCTAGAGAACTGTAGATTTTATTTCTATTACAGTCAATGAATACAATTATTGAATGACAGAACTAAACAGACATAGAAAACACAATTTAAATGAAAAAATATTCCCCCCCTGCACACCTCTATTAGATAGATATAGATACAGATATATTCTAGGCATGCAGCTGACTGTTCAGTTCCTTACCAACCTTTATATGGAGCATTATTTAGTGAGTGTGCAAGCCATGGTTGACAGGCTGCTGTTTTCTTATCTCCTGGAGAGAAGCATATGTTACATTGTTTTAAGCTACTGTAACTGCTAATGCATGCCAACAGGCTTTTTATTAACTGTAAAACAAAAAAAGAAAGATTAGACAATAAAAGGCCTTTAAAAATGGCTGTAATG
This sequence comes from Microcaecilia unicolor, assembly GCF_901765095.1. Taxonomy (NCBI): domain Eukaryota; kingdom Metazoa; phylum Chordata; class Amphibia; order Gymnophiona; family Siphonopidae; genus Microcaecilia; species Microcaecilia unicolor. The sequence continues at coordinate 309,808,754 of NC_044034.1, read as the reverse complement.
GAAAATAAAAGGCTTGAAGTCACTTGCCCTAACGCATGTGAAATTTTTAAATGTGTCGCTCGTATAATCACAAATTTAAGGTAGTCCACAAAAGTGATTATGTAACAAATTTCATGCAAATAGATATTTCTTTAAATTTTACAATAATAGAAAACATATCCATTTATTTTTATGAACACCATATTGCCTCTTAAGTATACAAGATCTGATAGATGAATGGGTTTGTCCCCCTCTGTGCCTATGGAGAAAAATCTTTTATAAATCAAGCCTGTCATGTCCATCTGCCTGTGTTTGAAAGATGAAACCCCATTAACTTTTCCATGCTGTTCAAGAATAAAACCCTTTGACACAAAGCAATGAGGTGGTAATTTTATGAAGGTTTTTTTATGCATAAAATACCACATATAAAATGATAAAGATGCCCAAATTTGTAGGGGTATAGTCATATTTTGGGGGGGGGGGGGGCAGAATTTGGGTAGAGTGCACTGAGTCATGATTTACACACACTCTGTATAAAATATGAATATTTACACATACGGGACTAAATTCTATATATGGCACTGAAAAAATAAGTGCTAAGCACAATTCTCTAAACGGTGCTCCAAGTTGGGCACTGTTTAAAGAATAGCACCTAGCACTGGGATCTGTGCCTAACTTTCAGGCACGATGATTTATACCGAAACCTGGTGTACAACCCCATGCCTAAATTAGGCACAGATCAGGCATATTCTGTAAGGATGTGTGCGAATTCTTGGAACATCCATGCCCCTCCCATAGCCACACCCCTGTGCAGATCTGCACACAAGAATTTATGTACACATCTTTATGGAATAGCACCTAGCAAGATGTGCACAGAAATTCTAATTATTGCTAATTAGCACCAATAATTGATTGGTACCCAATTATCTGTGCTAATTGGTTCATTGCTCAATTAAATTGAGCACACGCAATATGGAGAATCAGGGGGGCTATATTTACAAAAGTTTTCAAGTTGATGTAACTATACATGGGTTTCATTATAGCTGCAGCTTTTGTGGGGCCCTTTTATAAAGATAGGCACTTATGTGTCTTTATAAAATAGGTGTCTGTTTGACTTCCCAATCTAAGCAACCTGTTAGAAAATTATTGCCTAAGGAAAGGTTTAAAGACTTCAGTTTTTATTTAAAGGATCAAGTCTATGTGGTTGATGTGCTAATGGATCAAAACCAGAACTTGGAGAGAAGCAAAATTCTCTCTTTTTTACCTTAATGGTCCCTCCCGTATATCACTGGGTTTTGGTATCTACATGGTCAAAATATATGCACAGTAAGTGTGTATATTTTCCTGTTTGATAATCTTTTTTGTTTTTTTCACTGCAGTTCATGAGCCCTGAAGCAGCTTGATAGTGAAACGCTGGCCACCGTCGGTCATGGACTGGCAGCACATGCACTGATGAGAGGAAAACAAGAGTTTCTCTTTTGATGTAAAAACATAAGAATAGCCATACTCAGTCAGACCAATGGTCCATCTAGCCCAGTACCCTGCTTCCAACAGGATTTAAATAGTTTGTATCACAAATTTGTTATAGTAAGGAGGATTTTTGCAGATGAAGACAAGTGTGCTACCTCTATAGATGTTTTCTGTCTGGAGCTCTTTGAGGCTTTTTTCCTCCTCCGGTGGTGGGAGGCAGGACTGGAGGTTGGGAGGCAGGGATAGTGCTGGGCAGACTTATACGGTCTGTGCCAGAGCCGGTGGTTGGGAGGCGTGGCTAGTGCTGGGCAGACTTATACGGTCTGTGCCATGAAGAGCACAGGTACAAATCAAAGTAGGGTATACACAAAAAGTAGCACACAGGAGTTGTCTTCTTGGGCAGACTGGTTGGACCGTGCAGGCCTTTTTTTCTGCCGTCATCTACTATGTTACTATGCTCTTTTTGGTAGATATGAATATGCTTAATAGAATAATGTGAAAATCATTTCTTGGCTGGATGGTATTGAAATAACATTTTTTTATTCTCTTCCCCTGATATAATTGTTTGTAGAGGATTCAAAATGTGTTATTTCCAAGCCTGGCTACTATGAGTGTGTGCAGTGACATTCATAAAGAGTAAATGCAAGAAAGAGAACGAAATAAAACATCCTTCTGAAGGAAATGAGAGCTATTTAAGAAAAAAACCCCACAGAAATAGGAAAGATGTGGGCATATCAGGATACAAATGAGACACTAGGGAGTTCTGGATTCCATAGTCATGATGCTGTTGGAGTGTTTGATACTAGAGTAAGCACCTGCAGATATGAATTACATCCTTGTTCAGACCACAAAATGCTGGAAAACTGACATCTCAGGAAGTGCTTATGTTATATTTCAAATCCCACTGCCAACTGCACAAATATGAAATATATCCATCTGAGATATGGAAGACATTATCTTAACTACCTCTCTCACTGACTCAGTGACATCAAGGCTGTCCTCATTCTTTTTCAGTACCCCGGTCCTCCTAATGGCAGGTTGGCACATTAACTGTTTCCTTATTATTGTACTTTAGTTTTCGATACATGGTTTAGGAATGGGGGCTCAGGAACCCTGCATTTGGTTTCTTATGGGGACCCACTGACTTGAAATTATCTACTTCTGATTTTGACCTTTCCATGTTGCAGGTGATTCAGGTTCTTTAAGAACTTCAATGAAATTCCTAAAGGCTTGATATCATCAGAAAGTACCATCTTGGAATTTGGCCCATTTAAATCTAGAAGCCTCTTACCTTTCTACTTATTCTATGAAAATACTACTTACATTTGCAATGAAAATCTGTTTTAATAGTGAAACAAATAAGAATGAATGAATAAAACATTCACAGCTAGAGTTACTAACATGTGAAACTGCATTACTGGATCCTAATACTGTTTATGTGCATAAAACGGGACTTGTGATAAAACATCATATGTTCATGGCATTTTGTGTGCTAATTTAGTAACACTCATTAGTAATAACTAAAGTAACTATGCAACCCTTTTACTAAGGTGCAGAAAAGTGTCCTTAATGCACACTTACATGGGTTTTTCCTGCGCACTAATATTAAATTGTGTATTGCGATTTTCGACAGGAGGGGATGTGGTGGCAAAAATAATCAAGAGGAACTAGGACATTATGAGAACACACCTAATTCTCTAGGATCAAAATACAGATAATGTTTTCAAGGACATGTAATCTTAAGGAAGTTTTGAGTCCCAATGCATTATCCATTGATCGCGGTGTGGGTTTGTGCGAGCAGTTGGGACACAAATGCTGTACAGCTCACAGTAGTATGACAGAGTTGACAGAATTCAAAAATCATTTGAATGGCAAGATATATTCTCTGAAACCTGTTACCACTTGCAAATCTGATTTTGTTGTACCCTTGTCAAAAGGTTTATATGGGAAAAACTATATGTGAATTGCATGTAAGAATTAATGAACACAGATTGAGTGTCAACACTGAAAAGTTAGGGGCACCTTTGGTGTCTCACTGTAAAATGTTACATTCTTTTGATCAAATTAGGTGTTTTGCTATTGAACGTGTTTGGCGTTCAGCACAGGGGAGGGGGGCAACCATGAGTTGAAATTATTGCAAAGAGAACAATGGTGGATTCATCAGTTAAATTCTATAGAACCCAATGGGTCAAATGCTAATATACAATGGTCAGTTTTTTATTTGACAGTTTTTGATTTTTTGCTCCCCCCTGCTGATATAATTACATTAGTGATATTGGCAATTCTTTCTGTGTATTGCCACTGATGAAGTTCCCTGTGTCATGCTAGTCTTGTGGTGCATTATGTAGGTATTGTTTGTTAGCCTTGAATTAGTGTATTAGAACAAGAAGTGAGATTTACCATGCCTTACGTATTGTTTTTTGTGTTGTAGAGGGCAAATTCAGTGAACCATTGTCTTAAGCTATATTTCCCCTGAGGAAGCCTTCGGTGAAACGGAGATCCCCGTTGGGATGCAAGATAAGTGCTGGATGTTTGAACCGCTTACCTTTTGATTGGACAATTTGATTTGAAGTGCATTAATTTGACACGGATGGATTATGAAAATATTTAAATGTTATATGATTGTCATTCTGCACACATAATGCAATTGGACAATAGAATACGGATTTAGAAGTGTAGTAAATGTTGTCTGTGCATGTGGCATGTTATAGGAGCTTTTCAAGACCTATGATTATAAAGAGGCCTATAAGCTGACTTTTTAGAAGCTGTTTGGTTATTGAAGTCTAAGCACCTGGCCATATAAGGTACTTTTCTCCTAACAATATAAAAGTATTTAAAAGTCTCTGTTTATTCCATGCCTTTAGCACATGCCATTAATAAAACTTACCATATTAACACTTACCACTACCCATTCTGTAGGTGGTAAAGGCTCACATGGTAATCCTGCACTAACCAACTAGCACATGGCCCTCTCAGAAAAATAAAAAAAAATCTAGCACATAGATTAGTGCATGCTAAAATGGCATTTACTGCAGTATTAAGGCACACCATAAAACAACTGCTGCTATAATGTTTCAAAAAACTATTCACACAAGAAGGTAACTTCAGACCATCAGAGGTGGTACTCCATTCAGAGGCGGTACTCCACAACTGTATTAGTGGTTTTCTGGAAAACTCCACCTTTTTCTCATCATCGGTCCAATTTTTTTAAATATATATTTTTAAAGAATATTTCTGAATTCTTGAAAAACAAGATATATGTACTTATCTGAATTGGTGGTTTCAGAGAACTTAAAAATGAGTCTCAGGGGACAATATATCAACACGTGTTTTGCTCAATGCTTTCTCAAGGCAGGCCCCTTTAACTTTCACATAGACTACCTAATTCTTCACCCCCTTCACCTTATTACTTTACATCTGCTGTATTTAATTTCTAATATTTTTTGGTCTTTTTAGATTGCTTTTTACTGCAGCAGCACCTAATGTACTTTAGTAACATTGGAGCCCTTTATTAAAGTGATAGCTCCTTCTCTGCCACCAGGTGTTTTTCTTTCCATCCCAGTTGAGCCAAAAGCCAGGGCACACACCAGAGCCTACAGGCAATTACCTTCTTACTTACAGATCGAAAAATCTTCCTTTAAATGTTGTATTTCTACCTGACTAAAATTACATGACAGCATTCATGTAAATAAATATGTCTTCACAGCTTTCTTTCATTTGGGGAGAGAATCCTCGCGATGAAGAAAGGATGATAAACCATCCCATAAAGCTGGCTAAACATCTTGTTGAGTCAAGACTGGCCTGATGGACAGATGGTATGTGAAAGTGGCGGTCTGCTATTGAGCACATCAATCATAGAGGTACATAAAGAATGATTAAGATAGCAAGATAGGAAGGCATACCATGTGCAATGCCTTGTGGGTCAAAACAAGAATCTTGAAAGATACAAAATTCACTGGGTAGCCAGCGATAACAGATGAATAAAGGAGTAATATGATCAGATTTGGAAATGTGAGCCAAGCTACATAAGGCAGTAGGTTTTGTACAGATTGGATTCTTCTGAGAAGGGCACGAGGAAGTCTAGAATATATTACGTTACAGTAATCTAATCTTGATGTGAAGAGAGCATAAAAATATGGGAAATAGTGGGAGCTGGTGCTAGTTCCAATCTGGAAAGCTAATAAAAATATATTCATCAATGTAATGTGATACCAAAAGACAACTAGGCAGACTCGATGGGCCAATTGTTCTTTATCATCTGCCATTATCTCCTTATTGTCTGAAGATACCCATATGGTTTAAATCACTCATGGATAACACCCACTGTCGAAAGTTCCCTGGTTGGTCTACTAAAAGACTTCAACTTAAAAAGGCTCACATTGCCTCTGCTACTAACACAACTGCTAGAAATTTGAACTCTGCTTATTGGGACTGCAATGTAGAGCTTTTTAAAACAAGACTGAGAAATAATCATTAAGTATGAACACAATTTTTTCTATATTATAGCCAAATGTGAAGCAGGCATCCTGGAGTCACTGCCCTATGAAAAGGGTCAAAACAATCCCTGCTATTTCCATATTCTGCTGTCAGTAATGTGACAAATGGTGCAATTTCTGCCCTATCATCAGCTAAATGATATATGGAAATGTACTTATTATGTGTATTTTTTTACAGTACATTTATATACCCATTTATCAACATATTCCCAGTTTCCCTGCCACACACACATCATTACATCTCTATATATACCCACAGTATAATTAATTTAAATATGATTATATACCATTTAAGTATGTATTTTGGCAAATATGTTCTTAATTCCTTAACAGAGCTCTTGTGCCAGCTTTCAGTTAGCAGCCCTAGTGCCAGTTCCTCAACAGCTGGTCCTGCTTAATGGGTCCTTGTGTGGTTATATAGCCTGCTTCTGTACCTTTTTAGATCAGCTTAAAAAGAGAAAGTCACAGGTGATGAGGTTTTCACAAATGCATTCCATTGTAAATAGGTATAGTTACTCCAGTCTATCAAATATTTTATTACACAATCATTTTGAATATTTGTTGTCTCCCCTTCAAGCCTCTATCATCCAACTTCTATCAGGGAGACACGGCATTCAGTGCTTCCTTGGTTCTCTCCCACCCCTCCACCTCTGCTCACATGTATAGGTAGAGGCTGGTGTGGCATTTCTGGGACCAAGAGTATGATGCAGTTTATGAACCTTAATGTTTCAAGAAATGGTGTAAGAGGATCCTTTATTAGATGATAGGTGCAAGGAAGATAAGAAATGTGGTTATGAAATTTCAAATTTTGGGACGCACTGACTCTTAGGGCAACTTTAAACAACGTATCTTAATGCTGTATACCTCATTTGCACAATGGTAGTAAGCTTAACTGGATAAATAAAGTAACACCATCACAGGTATTCACGTTCCCTTTGCTATAAGGAATTTTTTTATTTTTATTTTTTAATTTTGTTATTCATTTCATTTACTATACCATTTCAAATTCAAACTTAAATGCAAGCTCTAGTCTAGTGGAACTTATAACAAATAAATCCAATAACAGATCCAAATATCTTCAGTTCTAGAGTCAGGTAATTCACATCAGAAAAGAAATACAATCAGTTCGACTCCTATTACAACTTCAGTTATCACAGGTCTCTGGTTCCAGATTCTGCAGCACTGCTAAACAGCTCTCTCACTTCTGGGACCAATCTGGTTCCTTAGCAGCAGGATTAAAAATTCTCCCAGAAGACTCAATACAAAGTTTTCCTTTGTGCAAGCTTAGTTTCATTAAGGCCTGCCAGGGACTCAAAATGTGTAGCATCAGCTTCCCAGCTAGCAGGGTTCCTGGTCTGAAACTGGCCAGTGCTAACTAGTAATGGGCAATAACATGTTTTTTCCCACTTGGAGGGGTAATGAAAGTTGGGCATTGAAACTGATAGTTACTGGAGGAAAACCAATTTTGCAAACCATGAATGAAATGGCTGATTTACTCTTAAGTATGCCATGTACTACAACTCAGGTAATTTATCTGATCCAATGCCGTTGTTTAAAACCTCATGTCACTTTAAAATAAGAATCATAGAACACAAACACCATGTCACACATGGCAAGATGGAAGAACCTATTGTTTAACACTGCTTTTCTTTTCATTATCAGTTTAGCCAATTACGTTGTTGGGTGCTGGACTGTATTCCATCAAATATTAGAAAGGGGGATTTAAGGAAAAAGCTCAGATGAGAGCAACAGTAGTTACTGTCAACTCCCATGCTATATAGGTGGTTGCATGCTATACAACATCCAGACATATTTTTTGTTTCAAGAAAGGCACCTCATAGCTGCCCCAAAACTATTGAAAAAACCTGTGTATAAGAGAATGCTATTACTCAGGCCATAAAACACAAAGTAATAGCAAAAGAAAAAGTGATCCTATTTCCTTAGGAAAACAAAGAATCAAGCTCAGCTGCACTAAGGTGAAAGGGTGAATGTGGACAGAATTGTACTGCAGTATGTAAACTGTTTCTAAAATTTCTGGTGGGAATACTTAACAGGAGAAGTATGCTTTCCCATGAGAAAAACATTGCCGTTTTGTCCAGTTTCTAACTCCAAAAGCTGAACCAAATAATGATGTAACCCTCTGGAGAAAACATTCTTCTCAAAAGAAAATATCATTTTGGGGACAAAGTTGAAAAACACTTCTTAATATTGCTGAAGTTTTTGGCATGGTCTCCGGACAGTGCTGTGTATGAGATAATAGAGAACAGGGGAAGGGAACTGAATTATAGAAAAATGGAATGTATCTCTTCCACATTTTAGACTTTCAAGAGACAGGTTTTGCTTTCAGCTGTTACCACAACATAGATTTAACTTATCATCCACTCTTATACAACCCCTCCTCCCACACACTCATACCAAAAGAAAAGTAAAAAACCCAGCATATTGTTGTACAAAGATTTTACCAGTCGTTAAAGTCATGATTCTCTACCAAGATACCGAATAGCTAAATTTTCCGTTTCTTTAAAATTCTGAAATACCTTGTAAACCCCCCTTCCCCAACACACTAGCATGGTGAAAGGAGAATAGTTCTCTGAAGCTCAGCACAAATGCTTACTGAGTTAGTCCAAAAATCATTTACAACTTATTTGTTGATTTATTTCTGCTTATGAAAGGAAAGAAAATGTAGAATTTCTAGAATCTGAACACGTTAACTGGCTACAATTTTTGTAATACCTTATAAATAAATCTTAATATCACTAAAACTCATATTTTGGGGTTCATGAAATGCCTTATAGAAGCTTCCCCAAAAATCAAGCAACCAGAACAATTCTTATGGGATTCCTATGTTTAAGCTTCAGCATTTGAATCTGGATTAGGTCCCTCTTATATGTATATTAGAATATATACTGTCTTTTGTACAGAAGCAGAACAAGGCATTTTATAATAATAAAAGGAAAAAAATACTCTATAATCACATCTACTATTCTATTATCCAAGATTTTCAAGAAGTAAAAAACAAAAGTTTAGGATCTTAGTCTACAATAAAACTTTTTTTCTCAGAACCCTAAATTAGGGAGAAAAGTTATACCACCTGCAAACTGTAAATATGTATGCTATTATGTGATAGTTTTTCATTGCTTTCTTTGGCTGTGAAATACTTAAACATGCAACATAACAAGGGCTAAAAATTACCAAACTGAGTTCTTGTTTGAGTAAAGAGCTCTCACTATTGCTAGCAAGAGAAACACATATCCAGGTTTGGGGAATGTTTTGTTTGCTTTGGCTGCAACACTGAGCAGAACAATTTCCATCCCATCCGAATACAGTCAAAGGTTTTGAATTATTGCACAATAAAAATCATTCATTATATCCATCTCTCACCCTGTTTAAAAACAAAAATGGCCATCCGATTCCAGCTCAATGCAGGGGGCAGGAACATGGAAGTCAAGCTCCTCTTGGAACGAGCCCAAGATAAATACCAGGTTTTTCAGGGAAATGTGTTTCCATGTTTTCATCCCCAACTCCCAAAGTTTGGAAGGAGATCAGAGACAAAAAAAAAGCTCACCGTTGAGAATTTCCTAGAGGACTTGGACTATCCACATGTGGATGAAAAGACAACTACAGTGTCAGAATAGGTTGTCATTTGGAATACACACTTAACCAAGACCTTAGAGAAAAAGGCACCACTAAAAAAAATGGTTTTATGCCCCACTCTCAAATGCTCACCTTGGTTTTCTCCAGAAATTCGGATCCTTAAATGCACAGGACGGAAACTGGAAAGATGGCGGAAATCTCGCCTGGATGAAGACAGGCTAAATTGTAGGAAGCACATGACAAACTATTGCCAAACCCTAACAGCAACCAAAAAAACAATATTTCTCTCAATGATTTGCACAGGCTGCCAATTCAACCAAGCAGTTGTTCAGTATAGTAAACAGCCTACTGCAACCCCCACAACAGAACCAGCCTGCCCAGTCAAAACTGAACTGAAATGATTTTGCTGAATACTTTTCCAACAAAATTAAAAGTCTCTGCCAAGATTTACAGGCAATACCACCCAGTCTCCAATCATAAGAACATAAGAAGAGTGGCCATGCTGGGTCAGACCAATGGTCCATCAAGCCCAGTATCCTGTTTCCCAAACAGTGGCCAAGCCAGTGAACTGGCAGAAACCCAATTAGCAGCAACATTCTATGATACCAATCCCGGGGCAAGCAGTTGCTTCCCTATGTCTGTCTAAACCTTTTTTAAATCCAGATACACTAATCGCTATTACTACATCCTCCGGCAAAGAGTTCCAGAGCTTAACTATTTGTTGAGTGAAAAAAATAATTTCCTCCTATTTGTTTTAAAAGTATTTCCATGTAAATTCCTCAAGTGTCCCCTAGTCTTTGTACTTTTGGAACAAGTAAAAAAAAATCAATTTACTTCTACTCGTACTACACCACTCATGATTTTGTAGACCTCAATCATATCTCCCCTCATCCATCTCTTTGCCAAGCTGAAGAGCCCTAACCTCTTTAGCCTTTCCTCATATGAGAGGAGTTCCATCCCCTTTATCATTTTGATTGCATTTCTTTGAACCTTTTCTAATTCTGCTATATCTTTTTTAAGATATGGCGACCAGAACTGAACACAATACTCAAGGTGCAGTCGCACCATGGAGCGATACAAAAGCATTATAGTATTTTCAGTCTTATTCACCATCCCTTTCCTAATAATTCCTAGCATCCTGTTTGCTTTTTTGGCCGCCGCCACACACTGAGCAGATTTCAGCACTTATCTAAAACACTACCTAGATATTTTTCTTGAGTGCTGACCCCGAAGGTGGACCCTAGCATTAGGTAACTATAATTCGGATAATTCTTTCCAATGTGCATCACTTTGCATTTGTCCACATTAAATTTCATCTGCCATTTAGATGCCCTAAGGTCTTCCTGCAATATTTCACAGTCCACAGGTGTTTTAAACAACCTTGAATAGTTTAGTATCATCTGCAAGTTTAATCACCTCACTCGTCGTTCCAATTTCCATATCATGTATAAATAGCACCGGTTCCAATACAGATCCCTGCGGAACTCCACTGTTCACCTTCCTCCATTGAAGGAACTGACCATTTAACCCTATCCTCTGTTTTCTGTCCAATAATCAATTCCTAACCATACCAGAACCTTGCTTCCTATCCCATGACTCTTTAATTTTCTCAGGAGTCTCTGATGAGGAACTTTATCAAAAGCTTTCTGAAAATCTAGATACACTACATCAACCGGCTAATCTTTATTCACGCCTTCAAAGAAATGAAGCAAAATGGTAAGGCAAGACTTTTCCTTGGCTGAACCCATGCTGACACTGTCCCATTAAACCATGTTTGTCTAAGTGTTCTGTAATTTTATTCTTTATAATAGTTTCCACTATTTTGCCCAGCACCAACGTCAGGCTTACCGGTCGGTAATTTCCTGGATCGCCCCTAAAATCCTTTTTAAAAAAAATCGGTATCACATTGGCCACCTTCCAATCTTCAGGTACTACGGACGATTTTAGCGACAGGTTACATATTACTAACAGCAGATCAGCACTTTCATGCTTGAGTTCTTTGAGTACCTTTGGATGTATGCCATCTAGTCCAGGTGATTTACTACTCTAATTTGTCAATTTGGCTCAGTACATCGTCCAGGTTCACTGAGCTTTCTTTCAGTTCCTCCGCATCATCACCCTTGAAAAACCATTTCCGGTACAGGCAGATCTCTTATATCTTCTTTCTTAAAGACAGAAGCAAAAAATTAATTCAGTTTCTCTGCTTTGGCCTTGTCCTCCCTGAGTGCCCCTTTTGCTCCTTCATGATCTAACAGTCTCACAAATTCCCTCAAAGGATTTCTGCTTCTGATATACCTGAAAAAGTTGTTATTGTTAGTTTTAGCCTCTGCAGCAAGTTTCTCTTCATATTCTCTTTTAGCCTTCTTTATTAATGCTTTGCATCTGACTTGCCAGTGTTTATGTTGCTTCTTATTTTCTTCATTTGAATCCTTTTTCCATTCTTTGAAGGACAATCTCTTTTTTTTTGTTACATTTGTACCCTGCGCTTTCCCAGTCATGGCAGGCTCAATGCGGCTTACATATTGTATACAGGTACTTATTTGTACCTGGGGCAATAGAGGTTGCCCAGAGTCACAAGGAGCTGCCTGTGCCTGAAGTGGGAATCAAACTCAGTTCCCCAGGACCAAAGTCCACTCCTCCTTGGCTTTAATAGTCTCATTTAATTCACCCATTAACCATGCTAGCTGTCATTTTCTCTTCTTCCCACCGTTAGAGGAATGCATCTGGACTGGGCTTCCAAAATGGTATTTTTGAATAATGTCCATGCCTGATTTAGTGTCCTAACCTTAAGAGCCAATCCTTTTAATTTCTTTTTTACCATTTTCCTCATTTTATTATAGTCACCCTTTTGAAAATTAAATGCAGCTACAGTAGATTTTCTTTGCGGGTTCAGATAATAGCTAGACCCAACACTGCCACCTCTCGAACTATGCCCTGCACACCACCAAGGACCAGATCCAAAATGGTTCCACTTCTCATTGATTTCTGGACCAGTTGCTCCAAGAAGCAGTCATTTATTACACCTAGAAATTTTATCTCCCTGGCACTTTCTGATGTAACATTTATCCAGTCAATATTGGGGTAATTGAAATCAGTTGCACTGATTAACCCCAAAGGGATAGTAGAATATAATCAACACTTTTTCCAATGAAATTCTACTAAGATACAACCCGGTATTGGAGGTGTATAATCACTAGTATACATGAAATGTGGAGAAAAAAAGACTTCAAAAACCATGGAGAATACTCATTGTGTAAGAACAACCTTTCAATTTTAGAGTACTCCTGTTCTTCAATCACTAGTCTTCACAAAAAAAACTCCACTCTTCTTATTCATGCAATACATGCACATACACCTTCCACAATACTCAATGGTAAAGGCTTGTAACAATTATATACATTCGGTGTAACAATTGTTACTTAGCTGGAATGTTCTTGTTGCTGTCAATCCGTGCTATTTTCAACAGCATACGGTGTTCACAAAGCCCAACAGGAGACCCTGTTTCGCCACTATCAGGCTGTTTCAAGGGCCAACACTTTATCACAGACAGCTATCTTCCATATTTCTTACTTCACCGCATTAAACTACCTCGTATCGGCGTCCTAAAAATGAACCAGACTTCCCTCCTATATTAGGGAAATGACGTACATATAGGAGGGAAGTCTGGTTCGTTTTTAGGACGCCGATATGAGGTAGTTTAATGCGGTGAAGTAAGAAATATGGAAGATAGCTGTCTGTGATAAAGTGTTGGTCCTTGAAACAGCCTGATAGTGGCGAAACAGGGTCTCCAGTTGGGCTTTGTGAACACCATATGCTGTTGAAGATAGCACGGATTGACAGCAACAAGAACATTCCAGCTAAGTAACAATTGTTTCACCGAATGTATATAATTGTTACAAGCCTTTACCATTGAGTATTGTGGAAGGTGTATGTGCATGTATTGCATGAATAAGAAGAGTGGAGTTTTTTTTGTGAAGACTAGTGATTGAAGAACAGGAGTACTCTAAAATTGAAAGGTTGTTCTTACACAATGAGTATTCTCCATGGTTTCTGAAGTCTTTTTTTCTCCACATTTCATGTATACTAGTGATTATACACCTCCAATACCGGGTTGTATCTTAGTAGAATTTCATTGGAAAAAGAGGTAATTGAAATCATCCATTATTATAGCATTGCCCAATTTGCCAGCTTTCCTAATTTATATACACATTTCTTTATCTGTCTGTTTGTTCTATCCCGGCAGATGGTAGTACAGTCCTACAAGAATAGTCCTTCCCTTCACACATGGAATTTCTATCCATAATGATTTCACGTTGCTGTTTCATGTGAAATGTTTATTTTATATGACTCAATTCCCTCTTTGACATATAGAGCAACCTCACTCCAATTTGATCCTCTCTATCATTGTGATACAATTTGTACCCTGTTAACACAGTGTGCCATTGATGTCCTCTTTCCACCAAGTCTCTGAGATGCCTATTATATCTACCTCATCATTTAGTGCTATATACTCTAACTCTCATCTTATTTTTTTAGGCTTCTAGCATTTGTATACAGGCACTTCAAAATGTTTTTTCCTTTGATCTACAAGCTGCTTATAAGCTGAAGGGAATAATATGCATCCTTTATCCTGCTCTCTCATTAAGCACACCTGGCTGCCTACTTGCAGCATTATTGAAACCTCTGTACTGGAATTCCCTAAATGTCCTGTTTCAATAGCATCCTTCAAGGATACTCCACAACAAAGCATGCACTCCTGGGTAACTGTCGGCTCCCCCCCTCCATTCTAGTTTAAAAGCTGTTCTATCTCGTTTTTAAAAGTTAGCACCAGCAGCCTTGTTCCATCCCAGTTAAGGTGGAGCTCATCCATTTGGAACAGTTTCCCCCTTTCCCAGAATGTTGCCCAGTTCCTAACAAATCTAAATCCCTCATCCCTGCACAATCGTCTGAACCACACAGTGAGACTTCGGAGCTCTGCCTGCCTTTTGGGTCCGTTGTGTGGAACGCATCTCTGAAAATGCTACCCTTGACTTCAGCTTTCTACCTAAGAGCCTAAATTTGGCTTCCAGAACCTCCCTCCCACATTTTTCTATGTCATTGGTACCCACATTTACCAAGACAGCTGGCTTCTCCCCAGCACTATCTAAGATCCTGTCTAGGTGACGTGTGAGGTCCGCCACCTTTGCACCAGGCAGGCAAGTGACCAGGTGATCCTCATGCCCACCAGCCACCCAGCGATCTACATGCCTAATGATCGAATCACCAACTACAACAGCTGTCCTAACCCTTTCAGCCTGGGCAGAAGTTCTCAGAGACAAATCCTCAGTTTGAGAGGATAGTGCATCCCCTGGTGGGCAGGTCCTGGCTACAGGAGTACTTCCTACCTTCACCAGGGTGATGCTATTGTTCTAGGAGACCTCCCTCCTCCAAGGCAGCACAGGGGTTACCTACATGGACTTCTCTACAACGTCCCTGTAGGTCTCATCTATGTACCTCTCTGTCTCCCTCAGCTCCTCCAAGTCTACTACTCTAGCCTCAAGAGAATGGGCCCATTAACCAGGAGTGCACAAACTCGCCCCCTCCTGACAGAGACATATGGGACACTTTTAACCCAATAACAGAGGAGAGCCTTGACAAAATCCTAAGAGACCTTCAACCAACTCCCTGCTCCTTCGATCCCTGCCCATCAAAGATAGTACAGCAGGCAAACAGGGGTCTCATAGAAGGTGCCACTAAAATTGTGAACTCCTCTCTTTCTAATGGGCAACTACTAACAACACTAAAAAAAGGGCAGTGGTTCACCCTTTGCTAAAGAGAAACAACCTTGACCAGAACTTGAAAGTTACCAGCCAGTATCCAACATCCCATTTCTAGGGAAACTTATAGAACAGTTTGTGTTCAACTCAATGATTGGCGGAGCAGGTGGGGGAAGAGAAGTTGGTGGTTGGGAGGCGAGGATAGTGGAGGGCAGACTTATACGGTCTGTGCCAGAGCCGGTGATGGGAGGCGGGACTGGTGGTTGGGAGGCGGGAAATACTGCTGGGCAGACTTGTACGGTCTGTGCCCTGAAAAAGGCAGGTACAAATCAAGGTAAGGTATACACATATGAGTTTATCTTGTTGGGCAGACTGGATGGACCATGTAGGTCTTTTTCTGCCGTCATCTACTATGTTACTATGTAAGACAGAAACTGGCTAGATCCATGTCAATCTGGATTCAGACCCGGTTATGGAACAGAAACGGTCCACGTATCCCTACTAGATGATCTTCACAGAAACCGAGACAGAAGATTTGCCTCGGTGTTAGTACTGCTAGATTTCTCAGCAGCTTTTGGTACTGTGGATCATGATAACATGCTAGTATGACTTGGCAGAAACAGGTATCAGTGGAACAGTACTTGCGTGGTTCAGATTCTATCTACCCGTCAGGCAACAATCCATAATGTTTGGCAGCAGCTCATCGCCACCATGGGCACTTATCTGTGGGGTACCACTATATCGATACCGTCACCCATTCCGTTCAATATGTAGCTCAAGTCACTAGCTGAGCTGATTCGATCAGTGGACACTCAGTTCTACATCTATGCAGAAGATATGCAGCTACTCTTACCCATTGAATCTGACTTAACTACAGACCTTGAATTGATGTTAGACATTACCTGTCTAACATCAATTCAAGAATGGGCTAAGCACAACAAACTTTGCCTGAACCCAAGTAAAACTAAGGTTATCTGGGTCCCTAACACAAGTGGACATGTACCTGACATCAAAATCTCTTAAGAAGTGCGAACTCCCCATCAAATCACATCAGAAACCTTAGAATACAGATTCAAAACTTACTCTGATTCCCCAAATCCAAGCAACCTTCAAGAGTTGCTTCTACTATTTGCAACAACTATGCTGCCTCTTTCCTTACATCGAGAAGGAAAATCTTATCCCAGTTGTGCATGCCATGATAACATCAAGACTGGATTACAGTAATGCACTCTACAATGGTCCGACTACAAAGGGTCTGCAGCAGCTTCAATTGATTCATAATGCTGTAAAAAAACTCATACAAGGTTGCAAGTGATGCAACCAAATCACACTATTTTTGCAAAAACTTCATTGGCTACCAATACAATACAGGGCTAAATTTAAAACTCTTATGTCCGATCTTCAAGGCCCTTAAAGGAAATGGCCCCGAGTACTTGAAGAACAGGATGACCCTTTACACAACTCCAAGGACACTAAAGTCCTCCCAAATGGTATCCCTAATCACACCCTCTCCAAAAGACATTGCATGATGTGATACCTGCAAGTGAACCTTCTTCGGAGAAGCCCCACACTCTGGAATGTACTCCCTGAAAGGCTCCGCTTAACACAAGACTATCTCTACTTCAGGAAGCAGGTGAAAGCTTGGCTCTTCAACCAGGCCTTTAATAGAAGAAGTAACTAACCTTAGTATCACACACACACAAGGAGTAAGTAACACAGGCTGCACATACTGCAGCAGGACATGTTTATCCACTACTACCCTAGTGAGATAATATTTAACCATCTCTCTGACTTCATGTGCACCTTTCTTTAAATTAGTCACCTTATTTCCCAACTCCTCTTACACTCTTACCTATCTATATGTTCCATCTTTGCTTATACCCTACGCTGTCTATTAAAATGTTCTATTACATATTGTAATTACATTGTAAGTAGTATACTATGCTATGCTTTGTATTATTTGCATATTTTTACTGCTGTAATTGTATATTGCTTATCTTTGATTTATTCTTACTGTACACTGCCTTGAGTGAATTCTTTCAAAAAGGCGGTAAATAAATCCTAATAAATACATGACATAGATGCTCAAGAATGGTTCAAATACCTAATTGCTCCATTATGTACAAGTTACAAAGCTTCATTATAAATCCCAGTACATCAAGCCACTTGTGGAAGTGAGGGGAGTAGTGCCTCTCCCAGTGGGATCAGGACATAATCTGATCTCTCTCTAAATTAGGTTGAAATGTCTTGGTTTTATGTTAACCTCCAACATATGATATAAAACCTCTTCATTTAACTGGCTAAGGTGTTCATTTTCAAAACACAGACTTACAAAGTTACGTGGAGACATATTTTCAAAGCACTTAAGAATTACAAAGTTACGTGGAGGGGCATTTTCGATATAATGTCTAAGTCCAACTTTGATATGAACATTTCAGGTTATTAAAATTAATATAAACTATGTTATGAGATCATTTACCTTTGTTCAGCTGTTTCAAGAGATATGGAATTTCAATATTGAAGTCCTCTGAAAGTATGTATGTTTAGATTTGATGTATAATAAATATAGGTAACATTACTAAAGTTGACATTGTTATGTGTATAATATAAGAAGAGAGTTACAGATTTAATTCATTTATAGTCCTAATTGATGCTGGTTTTTTCCAGATGCGGTACAATAAGGGTCTGGCCCATGCCAAAAACACATGCTCACATTGCCGGAAGCCAGTTTTTGGCATGCCTTCGTAAAAGGGTCCCTAGTTATTTCCATCTGATCTATTTAGAAATATGTTAAAAAGCAGCGATCCCAGCACAGACCCCTTTTCCATTGAAAATACTGACCATCTCTATTTTCTATCTTTTAACCAGTTCTTAATCCACAATAGAACACTACCTCCTATCCCATGCTTTTCTAATTTCCTCAGGAGTCATTCATGAGGTACTTTGTCAAATGCCTTTTGAAAATTCAGATGTACATTGTTGACCGGCTCACCTTCATCCACATGTTTATTCACCCTTTCAGATTGGTGAGGCAAGATTTCCATTGATTAAATCTATGTTGGCTTTGTCTCGTTAATCCATGTTTATGTACTGTATATGCTCTGTAAATTTTATCTTTATAATAGTCTCTACCATTTAGTCCAGCACCAAGGTCAGGCTCACAGGCCTATAATTTCCTAGATCAACTCTGGAACCCTTTTAAAAAATTGGGCACCCTACAATCTTCTGGTACCATGCTTGATTTTAAAGATAAATTACATATTACTAACAATAGCTCTATCACTACTCTGGGATGTATACCATTCGTTCCAGGTGATTTCTTACTCTTCAGTTTGTCACATTACCCCATTACATCTTCCAGGTATTTACTTCAGTTTCCCTGACTCATTAGTACTGAATACCATTTTTGGCACTGGTTTCTCTCTCACATCTTCCTCGGTGAAGACCAAAGCAAAGAATCATTTCATCTGTCCACGATAGCTTTGTCTTCCCCGAGTGTCCCTTTTAGCCCCGTGCTCATCTAACAGTCCAACTGATTCTTTTACCGGCTTCTTGCTTCTAATATACCTAAAAATGCTTTTTACTATATGTTTTTGCCTCCAATGCAATCTTCTTTTCAAA
This sequence comes from Microcaecilia unicolor, assembly GCF_901765095.1. Lineage (NCBI taxonomy): Eukaryota > Metazoa > Chordata > Amphibia > Gymnophiona > Siphonopidae > Microcaecilia > Microcaecilia unicolor. The sequence goes on along the minus strand of NC_044034.1, from coordinate 309,789,838 downwards.
GTCTCTCTTTGCCTGTCTTATCAGCACATTGCATTTGACTTGCCATTCCTTATGCTGGTTCCTATTCTTTTCAGTATTATCCTTCTTCCATTTTCTGAAGGTTCTTCTTTTAGCTCTAATAGCTTCCTTCACCTCACTTTTTAATGACGCCAGCTGTCACTTGGCCTTCTCTTTTTAATACATGGAATATATCTGGTCTAGGCTTCCAGGATTGTATTTTTGAGTAAGGCATATAAGTAGCTGATACTACCTTTGAAATAAATGTTTAAAGTTTGATTCTAAAAAAAAGTAGATAAAAATGAGACCACTTTGGGAGAAACTTTTCATCTTTTTATTTTAAAAGATTTTTCAGCTAAGTTTATCCAATATGAATTGTCTGTTAGTAATTAACGGGGTAGGCACAGCTTTTGTAAAATGGAAAACAATTTCAAATCACTTTTAACAGAGTGGTTACCTTTGTCTTCTTCCAAAGTTCTCCCCTCCCTGCCTACCTTTTCTTTTCACAGCTGTAGAGCAGTTGAAAATCACCATTATTCTAACCTAACCAAATCTGCTTCTTTATTCAAGAAATGTCATTTTCTACTAACCAGGTAAAGGGAATATAAAACTGAAGTTAGTCACAAAATGGTTGGTTCAATATAGTACCAGTATAAATGATGAAAACAGTATGATCAGTTCTACTAAAAATTCAGGTACAATATGATTTTAAATACCAAGTTGACATTTATATGTAAAAGAATGTAACTGCATTTTTAGCCAGGTGATTTTCATTTTTAAATGCTTTTATTTCAAAAGGACAAATTGAACAGATATAATGGTTTTTTAAAATATATTTAAAGGATCAATGATGTTACACTGCCCCCTTCTGACAAACAAATTGAGCTGTCAATTTTGAAGCCATAACTTGTACTGCAATTTGAATATGTATTTTTTTAAAATTAGAGTTGTACTAATTAGCATATTTTACTATTCTGCCAAATATGAATAATGAAAAATATCAGTCAGCCGAATACAAATACAAATAATGAGCATTGAGCTTTAACATAACAAATAATAAAAGAAGCAACATGAAATCAGAGATCGTGTTTATTTCAGTAGGATTCAGTATAGTAGAGTCCCGGATTATTTGTATTTAAATCATTATTCAGCACTACGGATGCATCTCTCCTGGGGTGCGGAGCTCATGTAGATGGGGCTCCACATTCAGGGAGCTTGGTCCCTTCAGGAATCAGGTCTTCAGATCAATCTCCTGGAGTTGTGAGCGATCTGGAACGCTCTAAAGTCTTTCAGAGATCGGCTGTCCAATCAAATTATTCAAATTCAGACAGACAACCAGGCTGCCATGTACTATGTCAACAAGCAGGGGTGCACCAGATCTCGCCCCCTGTGTCGGGAAGCCGTCCAGATGTGGCTTTGGGCACGCCATCACGGCATGTTTCTCCAGGCCACGTATCTGGCAGGCGTAAACAACAGTCTGGCCGACAGATTGAGCAGGATAATGCAACTTCACGAGTGGTCTCTCAACAGAGCAGTTGTCCACAAGATCTTCCAAGCGTGGGGCACCCCCTCGGTGGATCTTTTTGCCACACAGATCAATCACGAGGTCCCTCAGTTCTGTTCCTGACTTCAGGCCTATGACAGGCTAGCCTCAGATGCCTTTCTCCTACATTGGGGGTCAGGCTTTCTGTATGCGTATCCTCCCATACCTCTGGTGGGGAAGACTTTGCTAAAACTACAGCAAGACCACGGAACCATGATTCTGATTGCGCCCTTTTGGCCGCATCAGATTTGGTTCCCTCTTCTTCTGGAGTTGTCCTCCGAAGAACCGTGGAGATTGGAGTGTTTTCCAACCCTCATCACTCAGAGGCGCTTCTGCATACCAACCTCCAGTCTCTGGCTCTCACGGCCTGGATGTTGAGGGCATAGACTTCGCCTCCTTGGGTCTTTCTGAGGGTGTCTCCCGAATCTTGCTTACTTCCAGGAAAGATTCCACAAAGAGGTGTTACTCTTTTAAATGGAGGAGGTTTGCTGTTTGGTGTGATAGCAAGGCCCTAGATCCTCGCTCTTGTCCTACACAGACCCTTGCTTGAATACCTTCTACACTTGTCAGAGTCAGGTCTCAAGACCAACTCCGTAAGGGTTCATCTTAGTGCAATTAGTGCTTTCCATTATCGTGTAGAGGGTAAGCCTATCTCTGGGCTGTCTGGTGTGATAGCAAGGCCCTAGATCCTCGCTCTTGTCCTACACAGACCCTTGCTTGAATACCTTCTACACTTGTCAGAGTCAGGTCTCAAGACCAACTCCGTAAGGGTTCATCTTAGTGCAATTAGTGCTTTCCATTATCGTGTAGAGGGTAAGCCTATCTCTTGACAGCCTTTAGTTGTTCGTTTCATGAGAGGTTTGCTTTTGTCAAAGCCCCCTGTCAAACCTCCACCAGTGTAATGGGATCTCAACGTTGTCCTCACCCAGCTGATGAAACCTCCTTTTGAGCCACTGGATTCCTGCCATCTGAAGTACTTGATCTGGAAGGTCATTTTCTTGGTGGCAGTCACTTCAGCTCGTAGAATCAGTGAGCTTCAAGCCTTGGTAGCCCATGATCCCTATACTAAATTTCATCATAACAGAGTAGTCCTCCGTACGCACCCTAAGTTCTTGCCGAAGATGGTGTTGGAGTTCCATCTGAACCAGTCAATTGTCTTGCCAACATTCTTTCCCCGCCCTCATACCCGCCCTGCTGAACGTCAGTTGCATACATTGGACTGCAAGAGAGCATTGGCCTTCTATGTGGAGCGGACAAGCCCATTCTAACAGTCCACCCAAATGTTTGTTTCTTTCGACCCTACAGAAGGGGAGTGGCTGTCAGGAAATGCACCATTTCCAATTGGCTAGCAGATTGCATTTCCTTCACTTACGCCCACAAGCTGGGCTGACTCTTGAATGTCATGTCACGGCTCATAGTGTTAGAGCCATGGCAGCGTCAGTGGCCCACTTGAAGTTAGCCAATATTGAAGAGATTTGCAAGGCTGCAACGTGGTCATTTGTCCACACATTCACATCTCATTACTGCCTTCAGCAGGATAGCCGACGCAACAGTCGGTTTGGGCAGTCGGTGCTGCAGAATCTGTTCGGGGTTTAGAATCCAACTCCACCCTCCTAGGCCCATTTTTATTCTGTTCCAGGCTGCACTATCAGTTAGATATTTCTTCGTAGGTCAATCTTTATGTCATGTCCTCACTGTTGCGAAGCCCAATTGACCCTGTTTTTTTTTTTTGAGTGAGCCTGGGGGCTAGGGATACCCATATGTGAGAACAAGCAGCCTGCTTGTCCTTGGAGAAAGCGAAGTAACTTACCTGTAGCAGGTATTCTCAAAGGACAGCAGACTGATTGTTCTCACCAACCCGCCCACCTCCTCTTTGGAGTTGTTCTTTTCTTTGTTTTTGCTTCATAAGTTGACTGAAGCGGGACTCTTGCACTACGGGCTGCCGTGGACGTCACCCATATGTGAGAACAAGCAGCCTGCTTGTCCTCGGAGAAATAATGTATTTGGGGCACTATTTGGGTTCGGATTGAATCAAATATGAATATTCGGTAGAGCCCAAATTTTTGTTCTAGGATTAGTCAGAATACCAAGTTCCTGAGAATTAATTTGTCTTGGTTTAGGAGACTACTGTAATGTAGTTTAAAAGGGTGGCAAGGGAAGGGGGAAGCTGCTGTTTATTTAAGTATGAGAATTATCTGCCCAAACTGTTACAAAGAGATACAGCTGGCCCTGATCCACAGTCACCTATTACATTACTCTAATCCAAACCACAAAAGATGCAATCAAGTATTTCAATGAATTTATCTTCTTGCACATAAATAAATATTGGTGAACCCTATATAAGGGATTAATGTACTAATGAGATTTTCTCCGTTTCTACATAATATATTAAGAACATAAGAATAGCCACACTGGGTCAGACCAATGATCCATCTAGCTCAGTATCCTGCTTCCAGCAATGGCCATTCCAATATATACATAGGACTGTTATATAGGTGTACAGGGTAACTCATGTTTCTCCAACATATTATAATCACAGGTCCACAAATGTGTTTAAAGCATGACTCAACCACCTTTATATTTATATTTAAAAATGCAAAAAAAAAACATTTTCAGTGTGCAATAAGGCACAAACTATATTTCAGATAAGCATGAAATGTTCTGGGAGCCAAGACAAGGAGAATCACTTTTCTTTCATTGTATTCTTCCTAAAAACACTGCACCATATAGGGTGTAGTCTTATTTCCCTCTTCAAGGGCTGCCAGGTGAACTTGACTTCAGTCACTTCTCCCACCCCCAGTTTCAGAATGTTAAAGATGTTCCAGAACATTACACAAAAGGTAGCCTTCTCTAATATGGATACCAAGTATCACACAACCTGAGGGCCCTGCTTACAAGAGTTTTTAGCACAGGCTAAAAATTAGAATGCGCTAACACTAGAGATGCCCATATATTCCTAAGGGTGTCTCTAGTGTTAACGCGTGCTAAGTTTTAGTGCATGCTAAAAACATTAGCACGCCTACAGAGTGGCTTAAGTAAGCAGGGCCCTGAATGTCTTGTGCTTCGTCTCATAGGACTTTTGTGACCAGCAGAGATACAGCAAAAGCCAACAAGGATGGGAACATTCAGGGTAGAGTGCAGAAAATTAAAGACTGACAAACACTATTGATTTCTGGTTGGATATGAAAAAGAATCAACTTTTTCCAGTACCAAGTATGCAAATCTTACCTGTATGGTGGAAAAGAAAAGGAATCCAACATACTAATTTTTAAAACGTCAAAAGGTAATCTTTTTAAAAAGGGAAGTTCTACAGGACTAGAAAAATGGTACACAGTACAACCAATACCTCATCTGGATTAATAGACCTTCCCACTTACAGCTTGCATTGTTAGGCAATTCTACGGATTCTATAAAGGTCACCCAATTAGAGAATCGGGTGCCAACCAATTATTAAAATTAGAGTTAATTGAAACTTAATTGGCACTAATTTACGAGAGCATCTGCCTATGCACTGTTCTATAGCACTGCATTCCCAAAGTGTCTTGCATGCAATCTAAAAGGGAGAGTGGCCATGGGATGGGCAGGGACATTCCAAATATTTAGGTGCAGTGTTATAGAATACTGGGGATGTGCGCAATGATTTACACCAGGTTTCAGCAGGCGTAAGTCCTTGTGTCCAGTTGGGCATGGGAATAGGCGCTATTCTCATAAAAAGCATTCAACCCAGATCACTTTAAAGAACAGCACTTTGTGCAGATTTTTCCTGGCATCTATTTTTGAGTGCTATTTATAGAATATGGCCCAATGTGTCTAGACAGATACAAAAAAATAATAAAAGATGCAATTCTCTCAACAGTAATACACTCAAATAGTATATATGTGCTCAGAGAGACCAGATACCCTATAAAGTCTTGGTGTCTAAGACATACATTCATGTCTCAATATTTTTAATCATTGCACATAATTTTTCAATATTAAAGTGTTCCATTAAAATCCAGTATGACTACATTCAAGAAATCATTCACAAATATTAAGAAGTACATATCTGAAAAAAAGTTGTAGCGAGAAGATAACTGGATATCTTGGATACTATGCACACAGTGCAACTTTTTTTTTTCAGGTAGGTACTTGTTCTTCATATTTGTGGTTTCTTGAATATGGTCATATTGGATCTTAATGGAGCACTTTAGTATTGAAAAATTATGTGCAATGATTAAAAATATTGAGACTTGGATCTCAGATCCAAGATGGCTGCCTGAGCAGACGTGCGGGAAAGAGCTCATGAAACCCACTGAAAACTTCTTCAATTGAGTGTACTCAGACCCGTTATGGGAAAGAGGAAGGGTAAATCCAGAGTGCCTACCTCCACAGGCATGGTTGAGCCCCCTCTTTTGAGGCAGTTGACATTGGAAGAATCGGGACTCCAACCGCCGGGAACTGGAATGCTCGCTCTACGTGGTCCGGGTGAACGATTAGACCTAAGCGCTGAGGGAGTGTCTCTAAGCCCTCCCTCTTTGACGGCACATCCAAGACCAGGATGAGAGGCGACGGGCGCGAGTGAACAGCACGGAGACCCCGCGGCCGCGTCAACGCCAGTGCAGTTACCAGCTTCGACAAGAATTTTGTCTGAAAGAAGCCCTGGGGAATCGCCCTTGAATCTTGGAGTTATAAAACCAGCTACCGTCACGATGGAATCTATATGGGAAGCAATCCAAAGATTGAATACCAGCTTGCAGCAAATTTCAGGTACTTTGTAAACTCTTTATGTCCACCACAGCACCAATCTGATTTGCAACTGAAAAATGCAGAACAAACTATAAAAATGGAGAATTTTGATAAAGAAGTGAAAACAATCAATTCCTCAATAAATGTTCTAATGAGAGATAGTAATTTCCAACAACGCAAAACGGAATATTTAGAAAATCAAATGAGGGCTAACAATTTACGTTTCCTTAATTTTCCTAAAAGCCCAAAGGTTCCAGCAATCGACATGCTTAAGAAATACCTTAATGAAGTATTAGGTATACCCCCTGAGATGTACCCTCCGATTACTCGAGCAATGTATATTTCTGGAGCACAAGGGAAATCATTGCCTGTTAACTCTCAAGATGATCTGAATATAAAAGAATTCTTAGAATCCTCATTAGAGACTATAACAGAAAGAACTACGTTATTGGTTACTTTTGCTCTGCAACTAGATCGTAACAATATTTTCAAACTCTTTTTCTGCCACATTAATTCACCATTCTTTGGCTCAAAAAAGCGAATGCTACATACCTGTAGAAGGTATTCTCCGAGGACAGCAGGCTGATTGTTCTCACTGATGGGTGACGTCCACGGCAGCCCCTCCAATCGGAAACTTCACTAGCAAAGTCCTTTGCTAGCCCTCGCGCGCCCGCGCGCACCGCGCATGCGCGGCCGTCTTCCCGCCCGAAACCGGCTCGAGCCGGCCAGTCCAGTATGTAGCAAGACAATACACTTCAAGGGAAGACACAACTCCAAAGGGGAGGCGGGCGGGTTTGTGAGAACAATCAGCCTGCTGTCCTCGGAGAATACCTTCTACAGGTATGTAGCATTCGCTTTCTCCGAGGACAAGCAGGCTGCTTGATCTCACTGATGGGGTATCCCTAGCCCCCAGGCTCACTCAAAACAACAACATTGGTCAATTGGGCCTCGCAACGGCGAGGACATAACTGAGATTGACCTAAAAAATTTACCAACTAACTGAGAGTGTAGCCTGGAACAGAACAAACAGGGCCCTCGGGGGGTGGAGTTGGATCCTAAAGCCCAAACAGGTTCTGAAGAACTGACTGCCCGAACCGACTGTCACGTCGGGTATCCTGCTGCAGGCAGTAATGAGATGTGAATGTGTGGACAGATGACCACGTCGCAGCTTTGCAAATTTCCTCCATGGTGGCTGACTTCAAGTGGGCTACCGACGCTGCCATGGCTCTAACATTATGAGCCGTGACATGACCCTCAAGAGCCAGCCCAGCCTGGGCGTAAGTGAAGGAAATGCAATCTGCTAGCCAATTGGATATGGTGCGTTTCCCTACAGCCACTCCCCTCTTGTTGGGATCAAAAGAAACAAACAATTGGGCGGACTGTCTGTGGGGCTGTGTCCGCTCCAGATAGAAGGCCAATGCTCTCTTGCAGTCCAATGTGTGCAGCTGACGTTCAGCAGGGCAGGAATGAGGACGGGGAAAGAATGTTGGCAAGACAATTGACTGGTTCAGATGGAACTCCGACACAACCTTTGGCAGAAACTTAGGGTGAGTGCGGAGGACTACTCTGTTGTGATGAAATTTGGTGTAAGGGGCCTGGGCTACCAGGGCCTGAAGCTCACTGACTCTACGAGCCGAGGTAACTGCCACCAAGAAAATGACCTTCCAGGTCAAGTACTTCGGATGGCAGGAATTCAGTGGCTCGAAAGGAGGTTTCATCAGCTGGGTGAGAACGACATTGAGATCCCATGACACTGTAGGAGGCTTGACAGGGGGCTTTGACAAAAGCAAACCTCTCATGAAGCGAACAACTAAAGGCTGTCCTGAGATCGGCTTACCTTCCACTTGGTAATGGTATGCACTGATTGCACTAAGGTGAACCCTTACGGAGTTGGTCTTCAGACCAGACTCAGACAAGTGGAGAAGGTATTCAAGCAGGGTCTGTGTAGGACAAGAGCGAGGATCTAGGGCCTTGCTGTCACACCAGACGGCAAACCTCCTCCAATGAAAGAAGTAACTTCTCTTAGTGGAGTCTTTCCTGGAAGCAAGCAAGATGCGGGAGACACCCTCTGGCAGACCCAAAGAGGCAAAGTCTACGCCCTCAACATCCAGGCCGTGAGAGCCAGGGACTGGAGGTTGGGATGCAGAAGAGCCCCTTCGTCCTGCGTGATGAGGGTCGGAAAACACTCCAATCTCCACGGTTCTTCGGAGGATAACTCCAGAAGAAGAGGGAACCAGATCTGACGCGGCCAAAAGGGAGCAATCAGAATCATGGTGCCTCGGTCTTGCTTGAGTTTCAACAAAGTCTTCCCCACCAGAGGAATGGGAGGATAAGCATACAGCAGACCTTCCCCCCAATCCAGGAGGAAGGCATCCGACGCCAGTCTGCCGTGGGCCTGAAGCCTGGAACAGAACTGAGGGACCTTGTGGTTCACTTGAGATGCGAAGAGATCCACCAGGGGGGTGCCCCACGCCTGGAAGATCTGTCGCACCACACGGGAATTGAGCGACCACTCGTGAGGTTGCATAATCCTGCTCAACCTGTCGGCCAGACTGTTGTTTACGCCTGCCAGATATGTGGCTTGGAGCACCATGCCTTGACGGCGAGCCCAGAGCCACATGCTGACGGCTTCCTGACACAGGGGGCGAGATCCGGTGCCCCCCTGCTTGTTGACATAGTACATGGCAACCTGATTGTCTGAATTTGGATAATTTGATGGGACAGCCGATCTCTGAAAGCCTTCAGAGCGTTCCAGATCGCTCGCAACTCCAGAAGATTGATCTGTAGATCGCTTTCTTGGAGGGACCACCTTCCTTGGGTGTGAAGCCCATCGACATGAGCTCCCCATCCCAGGAGAGACGCATCCGTGGTCAGCACTTTTTGAGGCTGAGGAATTTGGAAGGGACGTCCCAGAGTCAAATTGGAGCAAATCGTCCACCAATACAGGGATTCGAGAAAACTCGTGGACAGGTGGATCACGTCCTCTAGACCCCCGGCGGCCTGATACCACTGGGAGGCTAGGGTCCATTGAGCAGATCTCATGTGAAGGCGGGCCATGGGAGTCACATGAACTGTGGAAGCCATGTGGCCCAGCAATCTCAACATCTGCCGAGCTGTGATCTGCTGGGACGCTCGCACCCGCGAGACGAGGGACAACAAGTTGTTGGCCCTCGCCTCTGGGAGATAGGCGCGAGCCGTCCGAGAATCCAGCAGGGCTCCGATGAATTCGAGTTTCTGCACTGGGAGAAGATGGGACTTTGGGTAATTTATCACAAACCCCAGTAGCTCCAGGAGGCGAATAGTCATCTGCATGGACTGCAGGGCTCCTGCCTCGGATGTGTTCTTCACCAGCCAATCGTCGAGATATGGGAACACGTGCACTCCCAGCCTGCGAAGCGCCGCTGCTACCACAGCTAGGCACTTTGTGAACACCCTGGGCGCAGAGGCGAGCCCAAAGGGTAGCACACAGTACTGGAAGTGGCGTGCGCCCAGCTGAAATCGCAGATACTGTCTGTGAGCTGGCAGTATCGGGATGTGTGTGTAGGCATCCTTCAAGTCCAGAGAGCATAGCCAATCGTTTTGCTGAATCATGGGGAGAAGGGTGCCCAGGGAAAGCATCCTGAACTTTTCTTTTACGAGATATTTGTTCAGGGCCCTTAGGTCTAGGATGGGACGCATCCCCCCTGTTTTCTTTTCCACAAGGAAGTACCTGGAATAGAACCCCAGCCCTTCTTGCCCGGATGGCACGGGCTCGACCGCATTGGCGCTGAGAAGGGCGGAGAGTTCCTCTGCAAGTACCTGCTTGTGCTGGAAGCTGTAGGACTGAGCTCCCGGTGGACAATTTGGAGGTTGAGAGGCCAAATTGAGGGTGTATCCTTGCCGGACTATTTGGAGAACCCACTGATCGGAGGTTATGAGAGGCCACCTTTGGTGAAAAGCTTTCAACCTCCCTTCGACAGGCAGGTCGCCCGGCACTGACACTTGGATGTCGGCTATGCTCTGCTGGAGCCAGTCAAAAGCTCGCCCCTTGCTTTTGCTGGGGAGCCGCGGGGCCTTGCTGATTCGCACGCTGCTGACGAGAGCGAGCGCGCTGGGGCTTAGCCTGGGCCGCAGGCTGTCGGGAAGGAGGATTGTACCTACGCTTGCCAGAAGTATAGGGAACAGTCTTCCTTCCCCCGAAAAAATCGTCTACCTGTAGAGGTAGAAGCTGAAGGCTGCCGGCGGGCGAACTTGTCGAATGCGGTGTCCCGCTGGTGGAGAGACTCTACCACCTGCTCGACTTTTTCGCCAAAAATGTTATCCGCACGGCAAGGCAAGTCCGTAATCCGCTGCTGGATTCTATTCTCCAGGTCGGCGGCACGCAGCCATGAGAGCCTGCGCATCACCACACCTTGAGCAGCGGCCCTGGACGCAACATCAAAAGTGTCATAAACTCCTCTGGCCAGGAATTTTCTGCACGCCTTCAGCTGCCTGACCACCTCCTGAAAAGGCTTGGCTTGCTCAGGGGGAAGAGCATCAACCAAGCCCGCCAACTGCCGCACATTATTCCGCATGTGTATGCTCGTGTAGAGCTGGTAAGACTGGATCTTGGACACGAGCATAGAGGAATGGTAGGCCTTCCTCCCAAAGGAGTCTAAGGTTCTAGCGTCCTTGCCCGGGGGCGCCGAAGCATGTTCCCTAGAACTCTTAGCCTTCTTTAGGGCCAAATCCACAACTCCAGAGTCATGAGGCAACTGAGTGCGCATCAGCTCTGGGTCCCCATGGATCCGGTACTGGGACTCGATCTTCTTGGGAATGTGGGGATTAGTTAATGGCTTGGTCCAGTTCGCAAGCAATGTCTTCTTCAGGACATGGTGCAAGGGAACAGTGGACGCTTCCTTAGGTGGAGAAGGATAGTCCAGGAGCTCAAACATTTCAGCCCTGGGCTCGTCCTCCACAACCACCGGGAAGGGGATGGCCGTAGACATCTCCCGGACAAAGGAGGCAAAAGACAGACTCTCGGGAGGAGAAAGCTGTCTCTCAGGAGAGGGAGTGGGATCAGACGGAAGACCCTCAGACTCCTCGTCAGAGAAATATCTGGGATCTTCCTCTTCCTCCCACGAGGCCTCACCCTCGGTGTCAGACACAAGTTCACGGACCTGTGTCCGCAACCTCGCCCTGCTCGACTCCGTGGAACCCCGTCCACGATGGGGGCGTCGAGAGGTAGACTCCCTCGCCCGCATCGGCGAAGCTCCCTCCGCCGACGTAGTCGGGGAGCCTTCCTGGGAGGTGGCCGCGGTCGGTACCGCACGCGGTACCGACGTCGGGGACCTCAACCTGGGCGATGGGCCAGCCGGCGCCACGCTCGACGGTACCGGTGGCGCAAGCACCGCCGGTACCGGAGGGGTAGGGCGCAACAGCTCTCCCAGAATCTCTGGGAGAACGGCCCGGAGGCTCTCGTTTAGAGCGGCTGCAGAGAAAGGCTGAGAGGTCGATGCAGGCGTCGACGTCAGTACCTGTTCCGGGCGTGGAGGCTGTTCCGGGCTGTCCAGAGCGGAGCGCATCGACACCTCCTGAACAGAGGGTGAGCGGTCCTCTCGGTGCCGATGCCTGCTGGGTGCCGAATCCCTCGGCGACCCAGAGCTCTCGGTGCCGACACGGGGAGGAGACCGGTGTCGATGCTTCTTCGATTTCTTCCGAAGCATGTCACCGGAGCTCCCCGGCACCGACGAGGAGGACGTCGAATCCATCCGTCGCTTCCTCGGGGCCGAGACTGAAGAAGGTCGATCTCGGGGGGGCTGTACCGCAGGAGCCCTCAGGGTAGGCGGAGACCCACCCGAGGGCTCACCGCCACCAGCAGGGGAATGGACAGCCCTCACCTGCACTCCACCCGATGCACCACCGTCCGACGACATCAGCAGACGAGGTCCTGGTACCACCGACGTCGATGCAGCTATCCGATGTCTCGGCGCCGATGCAGAGGCCCGATGCCTCGATGCACTCGATGCAGGGGCGGCCGAGGAAGATGGTCTGGACGCTGACGACGTCGATGCACTCGAAGATCCCGGTGCCGATGCCGACGAAGAGCCCGAGAACAACACGTTCCACTGGGCTAGTCTCGCTACCTGAGTCCGCCTTTGAAGCAGGGAACACAGACTGCAGTTCTGAGGGCGGTGCTCGGCCCCCAGACACTGAAGACACGACGAGTGTCGATCAGTGAGCGAGATAACCCGGGCGCACTGGGTGCACTTCTTGAAGCCGCTGGAAGGCTTCGATGTCATGGGCGGAAAAATCACGCCGGCGAAATCAAAAGCCGAAATGGCGAAATTTGAAGCACCAAATTTAGAGGGAGAAAAAAATCTCGACCGAGGCCGAAAAGAGGCCTACCCCGACGACGAAAGAAAACTTACCGGGGCAAAAAAGCTGGAAGTACGGGGAGGATTTACACGAAACCCGGCGTGGGGTTTCCGGAGCACTTCCCGACTAGGACAAAGCTTTCCCGAAGGAAAAAAACACGTTCAAAACAAATTGGACGCGCGAGGTCGACTTTCCGGGGCTCGACACGGCGAAAACACGACCGTACCGAGTGCGGACAAAAGAAGACTGGCCGGCTCGAGCCGGTTTCGGGCGGGAAGACGGCCGCGCATGCGCGGTGCGCGCGGGCGCGCGAGGGCTAGCAAAGGACTTTGCTAGTGAAGTTTCCGATTGGAGGGGCTGCCGTGGACGTCACCCATCAGTGAGAACAAGCAGCCTGCTTGTCCTCGGAGAATTCAAGTATTTCCAGACTTTGCCCGAGAAACTCAAAGGAAGAGAAAACAATTTTTGTTATTAAGAGTTTTGCGTATAGGTGGGACCTTTATGTTAAGGTTCCCATGTAAATGTTATATTTCCTTGAATTCAGTAAATTATGTTTATTTTGACCCAGAGAAGTTAAAAGCATTTATTGTAACAAAAGAATAATACTGCACTAATCTTGGATTGTAGAGCGTTATACCTGGTTCTGTTTGCTTGAGTAAGAAGTAATTTACTTTGATATACATGAGGTTAATGTCATTTTCCTGTTCTTGGATCAACAATTGGGGACTAAAATCTTTTTCTCTTTTCCTTTAAATTGTGAGTTTTTCAGTAATATTATTATTTGATGTGTGTGATTTATGTTATTGCATAAATGTAATGTTGGAATGATCATAATAAAAAAAAATATTGAGACTTGAAGTGTTATGTCTTACAAACCAATAGGTTTTTAAAACATTTTGAAGAATAACTGGGACATTATGAGATCGCACCCAGTTTTTGAAGATCATTTTCTGCGCATTGCCTTTTCGGGGAGGGGGGGGGGGGAGAATTTGAAAGAACTGTTAAGTTTGGCAGTGTTGCCACAGATATCATAAGAAGTGGATAAATTGAGAAGCCACTTTAAATGTGGCAGTTGTCAGACATGTGCAATTACAAAGGAATGTACTACTTTTCAAAATCCAGGACATACAGCATTATACTAATTGCAAATCCCGTGAAGCAATTTATTTGCTCCGTTATCCCTGCAATAAGGTTTACATAGGGAAAACTAAGTGTAGTTTAAATGTCCGCATGAACGAGCACCGGCACAGTTTATCACATATGAGAATTGAAGCTCCTTTAGTGGAACACAATATGATATATCAGCACCAATTTAAGGATTTTGAATGCCATGTAATAGACAACGTTGTTCCCAATGTGAGAGGAGGAGATTGGGACAAAGCGTTGTTAAGAAGAGAACAGTGCTGGATTTATCACTTGAAGTCTATGGAACCCCGGGGTTTAAATGATAAGAACCAATGGACAGTGTTTCTTTGATTGCATCAGTCAAACACATTGTTTTCAATGGACATTTTTATAGCATCTTGTTTAAATACTGGCGCTATTTTGTCTGAAAGATTAATGCCAGCAAACAGAGAGCAAGATAGGTAGGTGTAAAGCAGGGATTGGGTGATAATTATTACTGAACCTATTTTTTTTAACTTGACTTCTTTCTTTATGCAGCTCACAAGACCTACAGTTTCCCCTGAAGAAGCCTTTGTAGGTGAAACGGGTCCCTGTTGGGATCAGGTTGGAGAAAGAGCACGTTGAAAGTTAAGTGCAGTTTTATTTTGTGCTATTGGATATTATATATAGAGCACATGGAATTCATATGTTTGCTGCAAGTACTTTGAAACATAGAGACTATTGAAAATGAAATAAAGTTAAAGAGTTTTTTGAAGGAGGTTTTTGCCGATGATTGGTCTGAGTCAGTTGGTAGCTGTGGTACTCATGTCAGAATAACATGAGTGGAATGGATAATACCTAATTTCCACAACATAAACCAATGACTGCTGAGGCTTTTTTACTCCTTTTTAATTTTGTATAATTTTAATTAATCAAAAAAAAGAAAAAAAAACTGTGCACTGGGATATTATGTAGAAAAGCATTGATATGGTGCAGTTGAAAAACTGTCTACAGGCCAATAGAATGCCACATTTTTTGATTAGAAACCAACAGGCCACTATTCAGCCGATACTGGTCAGTGATTTTTTAAAAGCTGACCACTGCTGGCTAGATTAGCCTTGCATTTTTCAGCCATAATGAAAGAAAAAAAAAAAACCGCCCAGAACTAAAACTAAGACATTTTGAGCTAGACCTGTTCTATAACTAATAAGGAACAAAAAGGTGCCCTAAATACCCAGATGACCACTGGAGGGAATCAGGAATGACCTCCCCTTATTCCTCTAGTGGTCACTAACCTCCTCCCACCCCTCAAAAATGTGATGAAAACCATTATTTGCCAGCCTCTAATGTTATACTCGGGTCCATCAGAACAGCATGCAGGTCCCTGGAGTAGTCTAGTGGTAGGTGCAGTGCACTGCATACAGGTGGATCTAGGCATCTACCTCCTACAACCTGTTAAACTTGTGGAGGAAATTGTGTGCCCTCCAAAACTCACCAGAAACCCACTGTACCCACATATAGGTGCCCCCTTCACCCATAAGGGCCATGGTAGTGGTGTACAGTTAGGGGTAGTGGGCTTTGGGCGGCTCAGCAGACAAGGTAAGGGAGCAATGGTCAGATGTGTACTTGGGAGCATTTTATGAAGTCCACTGCAGTGCCCCCTAGGGAGCCCTATTGCTTTCCCGGGATGTCAGGAGGACCAGTGTACTAAAAATGCTGGCTTCTCCTACATCCCAATGGCTTGATTTTGTGCGTTTTTTTGCAATTGGACATTTTTCTTTTCGAAAATGGACCAAAAAATAAAACATCCAAATCACAAAACCTTGTATTTTCGAAAACAAAACATAGACGTTTTTCTTTTTTGAAAATGACTTTCTTTGCTGTTCAGATTTTGGACGTTTTTGCAAAGTCAGACTTAAACGTCATATCAAAAATGCCTCTCCTGGTCTACTATGGTCTTTATCACAACCTTGCCATCAGGATGTCCTATCTTTCCCTTGGTGATATAATTTAAAGGTACCTTGGTCCAAACCATGGGCTTTTGAGCAATTGTCGACCTTCCACTAGTTTCTAGTTTAAAAGCTGCTCTATCTCCTTTTTAAAAGTTGATGTAAGTAGCCTGGTTCCATCATGGTTAAGGTGGAACCCATCTTTCTGGAATAGACTCTCCCATCCCCCAGAGTGATTTAAAACCCTCCTCCCTGCAAGATCATCTCATCCATACATTGAGACTCCAGAGCTCTGCCTCTCTTGGGTCCTTCACATAGAACAGGGAGCACTTCTAAAAATGCTACCATGGAGGTTCTGGATTTCAGCTATCTATGAACCTAAATTTGGCTTCTAGAACTTCCATCCCACATTTTCCTTTGTCATTTGTACCCACACAAGACAGCAGGCTCCTCCCCAGCACTGTCTAAAATCTAATCCAGGTGACATGTAGGGTCCACCACCTATGCAATAGGCAGTCAAGTGACCAAGCAATCCTCATGTCCACCAACCACTCAACTACCTACTTGCCTAATGATTGAAACTCCAACTAAAATGACCATCCTACCCTTCCTTCCTGGGCAGAAGACCCTAGATACACATCCTCAGTGCGAGAGGATATTGCATCCCCTGGAGAGCAGGTCCTGGCTACAGGATCCCTTCCTGCCTCTCCACGGTTATTGCTCTCCCTTCAGATGATCTTTCTTTTCCATGGCAGAACAGAGGTTGCCAGAGTGGAGGTGGGACTTCTCTACTGTGTCCCTGTAGGTCTCTTCTATAAACCTGTCTCAGCTCTTCTATGTCTGCTGCACTAGCCTCCAGGGATCGGACCTGTTCTCTGAGTGCAAGCTCTTTGCACCGAGAACACACATATGACTTTTCATCAACTGCAAGATAATCAAACATGCGACACAGTGCAAAAGACTAAGTAGCCCCCATCTTGCTGATGGACTGCTGCCTGCATCTTATTATTGATGAGTAAAGTTGGTAATAGAGTAGGAATATGTAAACTAAAATCCCCCAAGACTGCTGGTTCCAATTGATGGCAGCTTTTGAATTTTCTGCTTGGTAGGCATCATGGCGGATGCTGATGACTGTGTGCAACGAGACCTGCCAGTTTGCTTGAGCTTCTTTACTTCCGGGACCCTACGTGTGTTGATCTGGTGGGTGAGGTTCCATTCGATGCCGTGAGCCAGCTTTGCCTGGCTATTCAGATTACTTATGATATGTTGGTGAAGTCTATAGTTGGAGGGGGGAGTAGGGCATTTTTGGGGGCTATCCTCAGGGGATCTGATCATATTGGGACCACTTTTATGGACACTGCCCTTTTGGAGCATGTGGTCAAGTTCTGGTCCTGCCCCCTCGTCAGGATGGCTGGACCCTCCTTTCCCCACAATGTGTTGTTTTCTGCTTACAGGGTTCTGTAGATAGAGTTCTATTTCTTTGGTTAAGAGTTTGTTGGTACTGTTTTCCTATTTCACGTTTTGTATGGCACAGTGGGAATAGCATTTTAGGCTCCTCTGATGGGATGCTACCCCTTAGTTCTTTGGGGAGGGCTTTCCTTGTGTGTGTTGGTATTTGCTGTTTGTGCCCTAGTGGATGGCTAGGGGAGGAAAAGAGGTTTAGATAGGCTGTTATTTGTGGGGGTGAAAAAGGATGGTGGGAGGTTCTGTGGGTAGGTGGGGGTTAGAGTGGGGGAGTTTGGATGATGGGGGGTTGTTTTTCTTTTTAAGCTTGAAGGTTGTGGGGTTTTTTTGTTTGCCACTATGCTGAAGATGCATTTAGGGGTGTTTCACCCAGGGAGCCTAGCTGGGGGGGCCTGCTGGGTACATAAATATTGGTTTGTTCTTTTCAAAACATGTCTTATCTGTGTTTTTTAATGGTTAGAAATTACTCACTTTAAATGTAGTGGCTATTAACTCTCCTATTAAGAGGAAATAAATTCTCTCTTGGCTGCAGAAGAAAAGGATTGATAGTGCATATCGAGGAGACCCACCTTACTACTCAGGAACATGATAAACTAAAATGTACCTGGGTTGGAGATTTATGAGAGGGCATATAATCGCATACACTAAGCGGATCCAGAAAACTAGGGAAGAGGAGCTGCTTCGTCTCTCAGAACTCAGCTCTCTGCGTCATACCCATTTGTCTCATCTAGATGATCTGACCAAACAGAAACTTGCGGAGGTGCGGAAGAGAATTGATGTTCTCCTGAATGATTGGGCATCCTTATTACCACCTTTATAAACTGCACTGTTGGGGAGGAAAGGCTGGAAAAACTTAGCTATCTGGTCCCTCATTGTCATAAGAAGCAGGTGATATCTTTTAAAGATAGTCAGGGGAAGTGCTATACTAATGAGGCCCAGATAGGAAAGCAGTTTGTCCACTTCTATAGAACATTATATGAAAGGCACCCTGTTGAGGAAGCTATGTGGGACAAATTCTTCCAGGGGTTGGGGATGCTGCACCTTGCGGCAGACCAGGTGAGAGCTCTGAGCTCTCCTTAGTGAACAGGTTTGAGTAGGTATTAAAACTTTGAAGTTGTTCAAAGCTCCTGGTTCTAACAGGTTTGATCTGGAATACTATAAACTTATTGGTGACCTTGTGGCCATTATGTACAATGACTTGTTGCACACTGGGACTGGTACCAGACTGAACCTGGCTCATATTGTATTACTTCACAAAACGGGTAAAGATCGTTTCCAAGTGGGCTCCTGTAGACCTATTTCTCTTTTAAATCAGGATGTAAAGTTATTGGTTGCTATTATGGCGAGACATCTGAATTGTTAGCTGCTGGGGTTTGTCCCAGGGCATTATGCTTCTATGAACTTGACCAAAGCATTGGCAGCTATTCATGAGCACCAGGGCAAGGGTGGCACATCAGTTTATCAATGGCACTCGAACCGAGCATTTTGACCTTCATCAGGGAACTTGTCAGGGATACCCATTGTCCCCCTTGCTTTCCTTGTTCACTATTGAACCTCTGGCACTAAAAATTAGACAATGCTGAGCAATTAAGGGCATCATGGTGTGAGGCTGCTAGTGCAAAATAAGTCTTTTCACAGATGATATTTTGCTCTATCTTGATCAGGCCACTCTTCAATTGGTTGTTGCCCTGCAGATTGTTCAGTTTGGCAAGATATGAAGGCTGAAAGTTAATTGCAATAAGTCTGAGTTTCTTCTCTTAGCGGGTACTAGAGTAGAACCCTGGCAGGCTGACCTACCTATCCCAATGGTGAAGAAACCTATGAATTACTTAGGGAAATGCAATTTGCTAGATCCTATAGTGAAAATTAAAACACTCCGTCAGTTGTTCTTTGCTCAGCCGGGTAGCTCTAATTAAGTTGGTCCTGTTACCCAAGTTGTTCTATCCTCTCCAGACTGTCCCGAATTGGCTGTCTCACTGAGACAAGTGGATCTTTCAGAATGTCATATGGTCCTCTATTTGTTGATCTAGGAGAGCGCGGGTAGCCTATTCCAAGTTGGTTTTAGATAAGTTTCAAGGGAGATTAGGGCTTCCAGCTCTGATGCATTTGGTTGTGGAGGGGGCGTCAGGTCACACCAAATTTACTCCAGCTGGGTGGAGTGTTGGTGTGCACCTCTTTTCTTCATTAACCTTTTTCATATAATCCCTACCTACATTCCAAAGTATACTTCTCATTTACAATTCTTGTGGCCGGTAAGGCTGGCATGGAATTGGTGGCACAAGTATCAGTTTAAGGTGGTGGAGGCATCACCCTTTCTACAGTTTGAAGGCAATGCCAATTTTCATGCATGGTTGGGAGCCTCTCCCTTTTGAGAATGGACTAGGTACGGCTGTGGGTCATTTGATGGCATGGGGGTGGGGGGGACCATTTTTCCTCCTTTTCAGAATTACAGGACATATGGCAGCTCCCTCATAGGCATATGCTACCTTATTTGCAATTCCAAAACTACAGGAGCACTCTCCAAAGACAGTATGGTCCTACTTGGCAGTGTGGGAGGTTGAAAGCATATCTTTTCAAGGTACCTCCTAGCTTGAATAGATTATCTACATGGTGCAGGTTGTTCAAAACAAATCTCCCCCTTGATAGCATTGATTAGCTTTCCCAGAAGTGGAAAAAGAATTTTACAAGCGAACCTATTTATTTGGCAATATTTACACCCTGGCCAAGTCCACAGATCCGCAGGAGACCCAGTTTAAAGTACTTCACGGGGCTTATCTGTCTCGTGCTCAGGGTGCACATTGTGGCCTTTGGGAGGATGGGACTTGTTTACAGTTTCAGGTGTGCCTGGGTACCTATGTTCACACTTTTTTAGAATGCCCTGGGTTGAGGATCTGGTGGAATGTTTTCACCACCTTGGAACAGTTTTTTGTCCACACCCAATTGCATGAGATTGAAAGATCATACTACTAGGGGCCCAGAAAGGGTTCAAGGCGCAGGGCTTGTCAGTCACATCCCGAAAGTTCATTTACATCTCCTTGTTATTTGTCAAGAAAACCATTTTGGAGTACTGGGCCGCTCCCGAAGATACTTCCATGGCCTGCTAGGCACAAAGGATGAGAGATGTCATACAAATGAATCTCATGCTTAGCCACAAGAGTCCAAACTGGAGGGCGCTTTGGAGGAAGTATCATGAACTTTCCTATCCATTAGATCGGAGCACAGTGGGTTGCTGGAGGGTGGGGGAAGGAGAGTGTCTGACTGGATGAGTTTTTGGGAGTTTTGTCTGGATTGTTTAATACGTTTGGTGTTTCGAGCTTCAATACATGCAAAAAGACGGAGGGCTGGACAGAGTCAGTTTGAGACAGCGCTGCTGGCCTCGTGTTAACCATGTCTTTTGCTACCTATGTTATATTTGTATGCTCTTTATTTGCTATTCTTTGGGTTTCCATGATATTTATTCACTTAGTGATTCGTCTCTTACTGGTGTTCAAAAATATAGATATATAAAAGAAAGCTGTAAGCAACACGACCACATCACACCATTTTTGCAAAACTTTCACTGGCTACCAGTATAATACAGGGCTAAATTTAAAACTCTCTGTCTGATCTTCAAGGCCCTTAAAGAAAATGGCCTGAAGTACTTGAAAAACAGGATCAACTTCTACACACATCCAAGGACACTAAGAGGGGCATAATCGAACGCAAACGCCCATCTCCATGGGCGTCTATGTCCGAGAATGGGTATGTGAAGGGGCAGGACAGAACGTATTTTCGAAAAAAATGGGCGTCCATCTTTTTTTTCGATAATACAGTTTGTGCCTGGCAAATGCATCGGATTTGTGCGGATTTGAGCTAGGCGGTTTCGTTTTCCAGCGATAATGGGAACTGAAGGCGCCCAGCTCAAAAAAGAACAAATTCAAGGCATTGGGTCGTGGGAGGGGCCAGGATTCGTAGTGCACTGGTCCCCCTCACATGCCAGGACACCAACCGGGCACCCTAGGGGGCACTTGTAAAAAGTTAAAAAAAAAAAATTAAATACTTCCCAAGTCCATAGCTCCCATCCCTTGGGTGCTGAGCCCCTCAAATCCCCCCCCTCAAAACCCACACCATTACCATAGCCCTTATGGCTGAAGGGGGGCACCTACATGTGGGTACAGTGGGTTTTGGGGGTGGTTTGGAGGGCTCCCATTTACCAGCACAAGTGTAACAGGTAGGGGGGGATGGGCCTGGGTCCACCTGGCTGAAGTCCACTGCACCCACTAACAACTGCTCCAGGGACCTGCATACTGCTGTGATGGAGCTGGGTATGACATTTGAGGCTGGCAAAAAAAAGTTTTAAAAGTTTTTTTTTTTGGTGGGAGGGGGTTAGTGACCACTGGGGGAGTAAGTGGTGATCATCCCTGATTCCCTCCGGTGGTCATGTGGTCATTTAGGGCACTTTTTTGTGACTTGTTCATGAAAAAAAAAAAAAAAAGTCCAAAAATGACCCAAATTTGCGCTAAAAACGCCTTTGTTTTTTCGATTATCGGCCGAGGGCGCCCATCTCTCCTTGGCTGATAACTACGCCCATCCTGCCTTCACCACACCTCTGACACGCCCCATCAACTTTACCCGTTTCTGCGACAGATTGCAGTTGAAGACGCCCAAAATCGGCTTTCGATTATACCGATTTGGGCGCCCACGGGAGAAAGGCGCCCATCTCCTGATTTGGGTCGAAATATGGGCGTCTTTCTCTTTCGAAAATAAGGCTGTAAGTCCTCCAAACGGGTATCCCTAACCACATCCTCTAAGAAAGGACATCACACGATGTGATACCCACCACCAAGTCTTCTCCAAAATTGCCCTACACTCTAGAATACACTCCCTGAAAAGCTTCCCTTAACCCAAGGCTATCTCTACTTCAGGAAGCAGATGAAAGCTTGGCTCTGGAACCAGGCTTTAATGGAAGTAGTAACTTAACTTGCTAGACACACACACACAAGTTGTGACAATGGCTACACATACCATAGCAGGGCATGTTTATCCATTCCAACCCTAGCTAAGATAGCATTCAAGCACCTTTCTGACCTCATGTAAAACTTTAAAATTAATCCCCTTATTTTCTTACACTTTTTATTCTCTTATGTAGCTGTATGTTCCAACTTTGCTTATACCCTATGCTATTAAAATGTTTATTGCATATTGAGTTGACATTATAAACATAACCCCATCTCTCCCTCTGTGGGTCCAGTGTCTCTTCCTCCTCTGTTCCACCTCCAACCCCTGATCTAGTCTGGTCTCTTTCTCCCCTCTTGTGCTCCCCTTTCTGGCAGGTCCAGCAGATCTGTGCCCCTGCAGTCCTCTCCTACCCCAGGGTCTGCCATATCTCTCCTTCCAGCCCCCCCCCCCCAGGGTTGAGAACATTTCCCTCTAGCCCCCACCCCCCAAACCAAGGGTCAAGAACTTCTATCATCTCCCTCCCGTCTCTCTCCGATTGGTCTAACATCTTTCTCCCTCATCCCCCCTGAAGTCCAGCATCTCTCCCTCACCCAAACACTGTCCTACCAGGTCCTCTAAACTTGCCTCAATCCCCAGCATTGGCAGCAATCATGACAGTGCTATGGCCAATGTCAGGTTCTTCCCTCTGTGGGTCCCACCCGTGAGGAAGCAAGTTACTTCCCAGAAGGCAGGACCCAGCAGAGGGAAGGCCGAACGTCAGCAACAACATCATGTCTTGATGGCTGCCACTGCTGGGGATTGAGGCGTTTCGGGAGTGGGGGGTGTGGCAGGGTGGATGAGAGACAGCTGATTTATTCAGGAGGCTGGGAGATTGAGAGAGATAGCAACTGCACCCAGCGAGGAAGAGAAGTAATGTGGGCAGGGACAAAAACCTAGATACTAGCTCTGAATTTTTAGGCCCAGAAACGGGCATAATCCTTTGCAGAAACAACCACATGACCCAACAACAGAAAAGGTGGTCTAAGAAGGAACAAGCAGAATTTCGGTGAACTGTCTGCATTTATCCCGCTCATAACCAAACTCATGGAGGACATAGTGACGAAACAACTCAATGAATACCTAAATAAACACTCAATTCTGCATGAGTTTCAATCAGGATTTCGGTCAAATCACAGCACCGAAACTGTCCTAGTGTCCGCAAAGAACTCAATCAAACAAGCAATTGCAACTGGCAATAACATACTCCTCTTACAATTCGACATGTCCAGTGCCTTTGACATGGTTAATCATGGAATACTATTACATATACTAGAATACTTTGAACTAGGAGGCACAGTTCTCAAATGGTTCAAAGGATTCCTGACCACAAGATCATACCAAGTGACAACCAACGCGGACATATCACCCCCATGGATACCGGAATGTGGAGTTCCCCAAGGATCCCCCCCTCTCACCTACCCTATTTAACCTAATGATGATACCTTTAGCCAAACTTCTAGCCAACCAAAACCTCAACCCCTACATATATGCAGACGATGTCACGATTTACATCCCGTTCAAACATGACTTAAAACGAAATCACCAACGAGATCAACCAAAGCCTCCAAATAATGCACTCCTGGGTGGATGCATTTCAGCTAAAACTTAACGCAGAAAAAACACAATGTCTTGTACTCACCTCACAACATAACACAAACAACTTCTCCACCATATCCACACCATACTGCTCTCTTCCCGTCTCACAAAACTTGAAAATTCTTGGAGCTACCATTGATTGAAACCTCACGCTCGATGCCCACGTGAAGAACACGACGAAAAAGACGTTCCACTCCATATGGAAACTCAAAAGACTAAAACCTTTCTTCCCGAGATACATCTTCCGCACCCTGGTAGTCAATGGTAATAAGTCATCTGGATTACTGCAACGCACTGTACGCTGGCTGCAAAGAACAGGCTATCAAAAAACTCCAAACAGCCCAGAAAACTGCCGCAAGACTCATATTTGGAAAAACTAAATATGAAAGTGTAAAACCCCTAAGAGAGAAACTTCACTGGCTCCCATTTAAGGAATGCATTGCGTTCAAGATCTGCACGATTGTACACAAAATCATTCACGCAGACGCCCCAATCTACATGCTAAACCTCGTGGACCTACCTCCCAGAAATGGTATAAGATCATCCCACAAATTTCTCAATCTGCACTTTCCAAGCTGTAAAGGACTAAAATACAAACTGATGCATGCCGAAAACTATTAATGAAATAACTTTCGCAAATCTCTGAAGACATACCTCTTCAACAAGGCCTACAAAGAAAACCTATAGCCTTACTAAAATACCACGCCAAAACAAAAGGTCACCTTCTATACCTACCCGCCTAACACTATCCTTTTTCTCTTCCCATACTTAATCTCTGTGCATTACTAACTGCATCGGATATCCTGGAATGACAATGTCATAACAAAACTCTGTAAGCCCCATTGAGCCTGCAAATAGGTGGGAAAATGTGGGATACAAATGCAATAAATAATAAAAATTAGAGGCCAACAAACATGCATAAAAATATAAAGGCATGTATGAACGGGAGTGAAGGAGGAACTATTTCATATCTTGCATCAGCAGGAACTGAACAAACTGTTGAAGAGTAAAGCACTTTCATGCAGTTTTAAACAGCTTAGCAATCGCTGCCAGATCTTCAGTGAACAAAGGAACTGGAAGTACAAAGGGAAGTCAGGACAGAATTTACACCAAATGGGTGTTCACTTTTATAGTACAAGTATTTTTCATTTTAGAATTTGTCACTATTTGGCAGAATACGGGTCAAATATGAATATTTGGTACAGCTCTAGTTTAACAAGGTAAAATTATGTATCATACCTGATAATTTTCTTTCCATTAATCATAGCTCATCAATCCATAGACTGGTGGGTTGTGTCCATCTACCAGCAGGTGGAGATAGAGAGCAAACTTTTGCCTCCCTATATGTGGTCATGTGCTGCCGGAAACTCCTCAGTATGTCGATATCAAAGCTCCATCCGCAGGACTCAGCACTTAGAGAATTACACCCACAAAGGGACACTCTGCCCAGCTCACCACCGCCGAAACGGGGGAGGGGAATTAACCCAGCTCATCCCCACACAAGTGGGGGAGGGGAATCCGTCCAGCTCATCCCCGCGGAGCGGGGGAGGGACACCACACCCGCCGATGCGGGGGGATCTGGCTTATCCTGCAACCGCGGGAGGAGCTGACTGACCCTAACATCGCCGAAGCGGGAAGGGCACAAAGCTGCCCTACAGCCGCACGAAGCGGGAGGGAGTGCCGGCGGAATTTAAGTCTCAATCCAGCCCCGTAAAACGGAGGGGAGAGGAATGCAGCAGCTCACTGTAACACAAATTCGTCTCAACTCTTGAAGAATCCATTGAAAAACTTGAACACGAAGTCCTCCTGAACAGGAACTGAAGACTAAACTTGAACCTGAAATGCAACCAGAATATAAACAATACAGATATCTGGGAGGGACTATGGATTGATCAGCTATGATTAATGGAAAGAAAATTATCAGGTATGATACATAATTTTACCTTCCATATCATCATGCTGATCAATCCATAGACTGGTGGGATGTACCGAAGCAGTACTCACCCAGGGCGGGACATTGAAATCCCTGACCTCAACACTGAAGCTCCAAACCGGGCCTCCGCCCGTGCCGCCACAGTCAAGCGGTAATGCTTGGAGAATGTATGGGCCGATGCCCAAGTTGCCGCCTTGCATATCTCTTCCAAGGAGACGGAGCCGGCCTCTGCCATCGAGGCCGCCTGAGCTCTAGTGGAGTGAGCCTTCAGCTGGATAGGCGGCACCTTCCCCGCGGCCACATAAGCCGCTGCAATGGCTTCCTTGACCCATCTTGCCACTGTAGGCTTAGCAGCCTGCAGACCCTTACGAGGACCTGCAAACAGGACAAACAGATGATCCGACTTCCGGAAATCATTGGTCACTTCCAAATATCTGATGATGACTCGTCTCACATCCAGATATTTAAGAGCAGAGTATTCCTCTGGGTAGTCCTCCCTACGAAAGGAAGGGAGACAGAGCTGCTGATTCACATGGAAGCGAGAAACAATCTTGGGCAGGAAGGAAGGCACTGTGCGAATAGTCACTCCTGCCTCAGTGAACTGCAGAAAAGGCTCTCGACATGAGAGTGCCTGGAGCTCGGAAACTCTTCTGGCTGAAGTGATAGCCACCAAAAAGACTGCTTTCAACGTCAGGTCTTTCAGAGATGCCCTCGACAAGGGTTCAAAAGGCGGCTTCTGTAATGCTCTTAGCACCAGGTTGAGATTCCACGCAGGCACCACCGAGTGCAGAGGAGGGCGCAGGTGATTAACTTCCTTGAGAAAACGCACCACATCTGGCTGCGAAGCCAGGGAAGCACCCTTCAGGCGGCCCCTGAAGCAAGCCAGGGCCGCTACCTGGACTTTAAGGGAACTGAGCGACAGGCCTTTCTCCAGACCTTCTTGCAGGAATGCCAACACTGAAGAAATTGGAGCAGTGAATGGAGAACATGAGCCTGCTTCACACCACGCTGCAAAGGTACGCCAAACCCTGGCTTAAGCAGTAGAAGTAGAGCGCTTCCTCGCTCTCAGCATAGTGGCGATGACCTTGTCTGAGAAGCCCTTCAATAGCCAGGCCGTAAGACCAAAGGGGGAGGGATCCTCCATCACCACGGGACCCTGATGTAACAGACCCTGCTCCACTGGCAGCCGCAGAGGATCGTCGACTGAGAGCCTGATCAAGTCCGCATACCAGGGACGTCTGGGCCAATCCGGACCCACCAGGATTACCCGGCCCGGATGCTTTGCCACCCGGTCTAGCACCCTGCCCAACATGGGCCAGGGCGGGAACACATAGAGGAGCTCTTGTGTCGGCCACTGTTGGAGAAGAGCATCTACTCCCAGGGATCGAGGGTCCCGTCCTCTGCTGAAAAAGTGCGCCACTTGGCAATTGGCCGATGACGCCATCAGATCTAGGCTCGGCTGGCCCCAGCGCTTCGTGATGCCCAAGAACGCCTGAGCAGATAGCTGCCACTCTCCGGGCTCCAAGGTATGGCGACTGAGAAAGTCCGCCTTGACATTCATGACTCCGGCAATGTGGGCCGCTGACAGCTGTTCCAGGTTCGCTTCCGCCCACTGGCATAGATTCATGGCCTCCTTGGCTAGAGGGGCGCTGTTGGTACCGCCCTGGCGGCTGACATAGGCCACAGCCGTGGCATTGTCAGACAGGACCCGTACTGGCTTCAACGCCAGTACCGGGATGAACTCCAAAAGCGCCAACCGAATGGCTCTGAGTTCCAGGAGGTTGATAGACCACTTTGCCTCTGCAGGAGACCAGAGCCCCTGCGCTGTCCTTCCCAAGCAGTGGGCTCCCCAGCCCGACAAAGAGGCGTCCGTCGTGACGACAATCCACTCCGGGGTCACCAGAGGCATTCCGGCAGACAACTTGTCTGTCTGCGTCCACCAGCTCAGCGCCTTGCGCACTGCTGGGTCCAAGGGAAGGCGCACAGCATAATCCTCCGACATCGGAGTCCAGCGCTGCAGCAGAGAGTGTTGTAGTGGTCTCATATGAGCCCTGGCCCAGGGCACTACTTCCATCGTGGCCGTCATAGAGCCCAACAGCTGCACATAGTCCCAAGCCCGAAGAGGAGAGGCTACTAGGAACTGGTCCACCTGAGCCTGAAGTTTGACAATCCGATTGTCTGGCAGGAACACTCTGCCCACTTGGGTGTCGAATCGAACTCCCAGATACTCCAGGGACTGAGTTGGGCGCAGCTGGCTTTTCTCCCAGTTGATGATCCACCCCAGGGAGCTCAAAAGAGCAACCACCCGGTTCACAGCTTTGCCGCACTCTGCATAAGAGGGGGCTCGGATCAACCAGTCGTCCAGATAAGGATGGACTTGTACTCCTTCCTTCCTCAGGAAGGCCGCGATGACCACCATTACTTTGGAGAAGGTCCGCGGAGCAGTAGCCAACCCGAACGGGAGGGCTCTGAACTGGAAGTGTCGGCCCAGTACTGCAAAACGCAGAAAGCGTTGATGAGGAGGCCAGATGGGAATATGCAAGTACGCTTCCTTGATGCCCAAGGATGCCAGGTACTCCCCTGCCTTCACTGCCGCTATAACAGAGCGGAGAGTCTCCATGCGAAAGTGCTGAACTTTCAAGGCCCGATTGACCCCTTTGAGGTCGAGGATAGGCCGTACAGAACCTCCTTTCTTTGGTACCACAAAGTAAATGGAGTAACGTCCCTTGCCAAGCTGATTTTCTGGCACCAGAACGACCGCACCCAGGCGGATCAGATTGTCCAAGGTCTGCTGCACTGCCACAGCTTTGACCGGAGACTTGCAGGGAGAGAGTACAAACCCGTCTCTTAAGGGTCGGCAGAACTCTAGCTTGTAGCCGTCTCTGATGACTTCCAGCACCCAAGCGTCTGAAGTTATTGTGGTCCACTCGCCCAGAAACGAGGACAGCCGTCCTCCAATCTGCACTGGGGGGTGGACCAAGGCCCCGTCATTGGGTACGAGACCCTGGGGGAGGACCGGAGGGAGCACCTCCGGGACGGCGGTCTCTGCGAAAGGAATGCTTGCTTGGGGGAGAAGTTCCTCTTGAAGGAAGAGGAGGCAGAAGAGCCCGACCTGCCCGGGCGGTACCGACGGGCTTCCTGAAACCGTCCTCTGGAGGTACCGGGGCGAGTACTAGCCCGAGCCCTGACCTCTGGTAACTTCTTGCCCTTAGAAGTGCCGAGATCGGTCACGATTTTGTCCAGCTCGACCCCAAAGAGCAGCTTGCCTTTAAAAGGCAATTTAGGCAGGCGGGATTTAGAGGCGTGGTCAGCAGAAAAATGCTTCAGCCAAAGCCACCGCCGCGCAGAGATTGTCTGAGCCATGCCTTTAGCTGAGGCCCTCAAGACATCATACAGCAAGTCTGCCAAATAGGCCAAGCCCGATTCCAGGGCCGGGCAATCAGCCCTCAAGGAATGATCCGAGGGGGAAGCCCGCTGCACCATAGTCAGGCACGCCCTGGCCACATAGGAGCCGCAAACTGAGGCCTGCAAACTTAAAGCAGCCGCCTCAAAGGACGACCTTAAGGCCGCCTCCAATCTTCTGTCTTGGGCGTCCTTTAGGGCCGTGCCACCTTCCACCGGCAACGCCGTTTCTTAGTCACCGCAGTGATTAAAGAATCCACGGTAGGCCACAGATAGGCCTCATGTTCACTTCCAGGCAAAGGATAGAGGCGGGACATAGCCCTAGCCACTTTAAGGCTCGCTTCCGGGACATCCCACTGAGCCGAAATTAAGGTGTGCATAGCATCATGCACGTGGAAGGTTCTAGGCGGGCGCTTCGTCCCCAGCATAATGGCAGAACCAACAGGGGCTGAGGGAGAGACGTCCTCCGGAGAGGAAATCTTCAAAATGCCCATGGCCTGCACTAACAGGTTGGGCAAATCCTCTGAGCGAAAGATCCGCGCTGCAGAGGGGTCATCCACTCCATCCGAGCGGGGATCCGTCTCCTCCAAGGAATCCGCAAAGGACCGTTGGGAGAACTCAGAAACGCTGCCCTCATCTACATCGGAGGAGACAAAGTCCTCCAAGGCCTGGGAATCAACTCGAGGGCGTTTACCTCCGGGGGCCTCAACCTCTTTACCAGACGAGGGAGCAGGGGCAGCGTTTTGCATAAGGAAGGCCTGATGCAGCAGCAAAACAAACTCGGGGGAGAAACCCCCCAGACTGTGCACTTCCACAGCCTGGGCTACAGCCCTAGACGCACCCTCAACCGGCGCTCGCAAGAGCGGGGGAGAGACATGCTGCGCATCCAAAATGGCGTCCGGCGCGACACTCCGCGAAGGAGCCGCGCGGGAAGAACGGCGCTTAAGTTTAGCCGCTTTTGTGCCGTCGCCCAAATTAAGGGCGTTCATGGCATTAACGTCTCCCACCTCAAGGGCCGGCCCAAGAAGAAGCCGTCCGAGCCGCGTGGCCGGCCAAGATGGCGGAGGCGAGCAGCGGGGGATGGGCGTTTATGGCGGGAAAAACCGCCACATCGGAGGAAGGACCGGGACACTCATCGGTCACGAAACTGTCACCCAACAAGGGCGAATCAGACTTTAAGACCCCCGCATCCCCTCTAGAAGCGCACAAGCGATCCGGGGAGCGACTCTTTGCGCCCTCGCCCTCCGACGCCATAGGCCACGTGGAGATCAATCGGGGAACCCCCTGCCCACTATAAAAAGGTAAAAATTACCTGCTTTCCGCTCCGAGCTGTAACGACCTGGTGTCCCGGTGAGTAGCTGCAATAAACGTTTAAATAAACGTCGAAATAAACGCCTTTAAGGACGTTCAAAAATTTTTTTTTTTTTAACGGAGCCAGCGGGAGGGGGGAGAAAAGGAGGGACCTGGCGCCACCAGGTTTGCACTTGCTCAAGAAGAGCCCTCAACCCCAGGCACTCAACAAAACCTAAAAATTAGGCTTGGAGGCCTAGCCAGAGCTGCTGCTGTGTGTGACCACCACCTGCTGAGATAGAGAACATACTGAGGAGTTTCCGGCAGCACATGACCACATATAGGGAGGCAAAAGTTTGCTCTCTATCTCTACCTGCTGGTAGATGGACACAACCCACCAGTCTATGGATTGATCAGCATGATGATATGGAAATATATAGTATTGCAACCTTCTAAAAATTTGGTGTAAAAAAGGGGAGCAAATAAATTGTGTAAAAAAAAACAAAACAACAAAAAAAAAAACTTACTAAGCCCTAACTAGTACCCATCCTTCATAACGGGGGTCCTTTTTTTTTTATTTATTTATTTTTATTAAGGTGCACTTACAGGTTTAATGTGTTAAATGTCACACTCATTGTATACTTATGGGCTGCATGGCACTTAATTCACACTAATTCGTTAATGCATGCTAAATCCATTAATGCTCCTTAGTAAAAGGACCCCAAAACTCAAAATGTTGGTTTTGAAATATTTTCTAATTTTTAAAATAATACTGCAATTCCGAACTACCAGGCCCTTGTATTCAACTGGCTTCTACACAGGGCTTTTTTTGAGGGGGTACTTGGGGGTACTGAGTACCGGCACCTTTTCCATTGTCTGCTAAAATTGACCCATGGTTCCCAAGTTTTAATGAAAGAGCTCAGGCTCTACATACTAATTCTGCCTTGTCATAGATTCTGTGACTAGTTGCAGGGGGCCTGGCTATTGTGGGGTGGATCCCTTAGTGATCACCCCACCCCTGAAGAGGTGGCCTGGTATTTGAGTACCGGCACCTTTTTCACTAGAAAAACTGCACTGTTTCTACATAATATGTTGTCACTTGATATTTTCCTGCCTGCAACCATTTAGTATCCACTATTTTTTAAATTCATTATCCCCAGCATTATACACAAACATTAACTTTTAAGTTATTCCAAGTACTGTATGCTAAACGTTATCAATAACTTTTTTTTTTTTATTAACACTGCAATTCTACAAAATTTGGAAGTGTGCAAAAGTTATGTTTTCTGGTACAGACCTGTTTGAGCCAGCACATCTCTACACACTTGGTTGTTCACATTGCTCGGGCTTAGGAGTATAGTTCATAAGACTGTTGAAGAAATGTGAATGAATGGTATTATAACATTCTAGACTGAATGTGGTCCTGGGACAAATGTGCTGGCAGTTTTACATGAAAATTAAAAAATTATTTGCCATTCTAGAATTAGAGGCAGTTCTGTGATAAGGTGAGGCAGCTACCTCAAACACAATATTTTTGGAACAGCATGTGTACACATAACAAGCCCCTGTAGCAGCTGCTTAGCTCCTGGCCAGAAGCTCTTAGGCTTAAGTACACCCTGAGTATTTACTTGATTATGCATGTATATAATTGTGCAAAATTGCATAATTCCCTGTAAGAGTTGAAGAGGAACACAGAGGATGTGGTTGAGGTGTCTATAGCTCCAAGTCAAAGAGGCATCAACTGCAGGCATAGGACTGACCAAACAGAAGCTGGAAGAAGTAGGATTTAACAGGGAGGAGTAGTCTAATGGTTACTGGTTTCAGGATTCTTCTGTCTCTCTGGCAAGGTCCACCACGTTTCCACTGCTGTTGATGCTGTTATGTCTAGGATAATGAAGAAGCAGCTACTTTTAGTAACTGAACTTCCTCATACAAGGGAAAGGCCTCTTTCCTTGATTATATGCATTGCTCCCTAGTGTCTGAAATAGTGAGTTTCAAAAAAATGATTAACTGTTTATTTCCAAAATGTTTTTTTTTCTTGTGCAAAAAAAATCCAGTCTCCTATGGATACTCATATAGAGCTGAAGCTTTAATTCATGTCGGAAAGCCTCCTAAGCAGAGCTTACCCAGAGTTCAACAATTTGTCATTTTCCTCCTGAGGAATACCATCCAAAAAAAGCTTGAGCTTCCAAGGCCATTATATAAAGCTGGAAGGTCGCAATTCTAGAACAGAGCATCACATTCTAGAACATCTTTCTGCAAGATCCAGAGTTTTTGGATCTTTTCTCAGAATACTGGAGTATTA
This sequence comes from Microcaecilia unicolor, assembly GCF_901765095.1. Classification (NCBI taxonomy): domain Eukaryota; kingdom Metazoa; phylum Chordata; class Amphibia; order Gymnophiona; family Siphonopidae; genus Microcaecilia; species Microcaecilia unicolor. The sequence continues at coordinate 309,757,217 of NC_044034.1, read as the reverse complement.
TTTATTTAATTCAAATTATACGCTACGACTTCCACATACTCACCTCAGTTTACAGATTAAAAAAAAAAAAAAAAAAAAGTGTAAACATCTTATATAAAGCAGTCAAACCATAGCTATTCAGAAACCTTAAGTTACAACCCAATAAAAAGAAAGCCACCAAATGTCTCCCAGCAGCAATCTCAACCAAAGCCTGCATAAAAATGAGACTTCGGTTTTGAAAACTGCTACCTATTCATCTTCCACCTGCAGCTCCTGTGGCAGTTCATTCCACCAAATTGGAACTATAACAGAAAAAAAAAACTTGACATTTAATACTGCAAACACAAAATTTACTGCAAATGATTTAAAGTCAACATTTTATAAAATAAGGATTTATTTGAAGAGGGTCAGTATATAGGATTTGTCTCTACTTTTCCTATAGACAGAGGCTGCAATGTTTCCTACTTTCAATGCTGCATTATTTTGGTCAGTTGAAGAAATCCAGGTCTCTAAGCCATGTTTTATTTGACTATTTTTTTTTCATCCCATTTTGTACCTACAGAATAAGCTTTTCATAAATGAGGCACATGCTGCTTTGTCATCTCAAATTATAACCTTTACTGTCCTTGTTTTTGCTCAACTTGTCTCACCATGATACTTGGCCATTTGATTATGAATCAGTTGTTCTGAACACTGGTCAGATATACAGTTTGACATTTGTGATGATAAAACCACTTGAACAGACTCTACTGCCTCCATTACCAGGACTTATGAAACCTTTTATTATTTATTAAAAGTAGCAGTACTACATACTTTTTTCAGCATGGAAGTTTTCTCCTTGAAGCTTCCACCTCTATTTTAACTGGTCTCCACTGGGCTACAGTACCATAGCCTCCATATGCAATTGCCTAGATTTTTCCCTTTTTAGCTAGCTCCATCTAATGATTTTCAGCCCTGGATTTTGCTGCATCTCCTAAAATCCAGTATACATGCATCCCAGGTCTGACTAAAAGGTGCCACTTTTGTGCAAGGGCTAGTCTTTCCTCTTCCCCACCTACTCCTGTGTCTGTGAACACTTCCTGTTGAGCCCAAGGAGAAGCAGCCAAGCTTGTGAATCAAACTCAAGACAAATATTTCTGGTAAAATACTTGCTTTGGCTCATTTGTTGGTGTTAAATTAAAATCATTCTGGATAGTTTTCATTACAGAATTAGGGGGAAAACTTTTTTTATTTTAAAATAGTGGATATACTGATTTTTTAAAGGCAAAAATCATCATGTACATGAAATAATTCCACAATCATCACAGTTACATTCTACAAGAAATAACTATTCATGAAATCAAATCAAGGACATCAATTCAGGGATAACAAAAAAAGGGGTAGGGAGGCAGGGGATAGCAAGCCTGTCTATGGTGACACTTTGAAGTGTGCTTCTCGTGTCTTAGAAACAATGTGGGATTTTAATTCTTTCAAAAATGTTTTTCACCTAAACATATTACATAGTAGCCACTCTGCACTGCAAGTTGCTGAAGTAACCAGGTAGCATAATGAAAAACCACATAGATATGCAGAGGGTATTAAGATTACAGCTCTCAAGTGTAAATGATTTTAAGCATAAAGAAAAAAAAAACTTTCCATAATGGTGCAAAACGCAGAATTATGTAGGGATGTGCAGGCATAGTAATAAACATGGAATCTCAGTTTCTAAATCAGTCAGTCAGCATAGATGTATCTGCAGACTACTTCATCAGAACAGAAGTATTATAAACTATATAATATACTCTCAGCTGAACATTCTGAGACTGATAAAAGAAGAGGGCTGGAAATTAAAGCAGCCAGTGCACACTGTCTTTGCTAAAAGATGTCCAACCCACAATATCCTATTCTCACCTTCAGACTGTGGGGAGCACTGCACTTGCTTGATGAAGTTAAGGGAAATGGATTAGGAACCAATCTATAGGACAGAATATTAACAATGAAAAATAGGAAGCATGAGATGTGCTAGTCATTTATTTCTCTCTCTGCCAGCAGATCCTTTTTGTCTACATCTGGTTTACAAGTTGTGGTACTTTTGTATGAAAAACTTCTTCTACTTTTCTGGAATTTGAAGCGCCAGTGTCTTGAACAGTTAAAGCACACATGCTCCGCCTCTGTCTTGATTTGTTAAAGGAAAATAAAACTGGCACATTTTCACAATTTTCCTTGTCTGGCATTGAGAACTTCATATTGTTTTTCCAACTTTGGGGACTATTCTTATTGATTTTCAATGCAGAAATGCTCATGGTTTTCCTTCTGGATTTTAGAGAACTGGGTGCAATATCCTTATGACTCTGTGGCGAGGTCTCCACCCAGGTTAGCCCAGATATTCCTGAACTCCTGTACAGTCTTGCACTGCGTCTCACCTTCTCCTGTCACCACTGGCCACTGACCCAAGTACCTCTTCTATACAGAAGCTGTGATCACTAGCATTGGCCTCTGGATCATTTTTAGATGTGCTATTGAAGGAAGAACTGGCCTGTCAGAATGGAAACCATGGCTGTTCCTTTCAGGTGATACCAAAGTGCCTTCAGAGATGTCAACCTCTGGAAAGGGACAGAAGATAGTGTTTCTTCTTGCTTTTGACTGGATTTTAGCTTTTTCTTTAGCACTAGACTCCGTGAGCACAGGCAATATACAATCTCTGTTATAACATGAATTACCACCTTCACATCTGCCATGCTCTTCAATTTTTGGACACAGCACTTTTGTTGAAGATGCAGACAGAATTTGGTTAGGCGTACATCCCATTGTAGCATCTGAAGAGGTATATTTCTCCTTTAGAGAGGACATATCTAGTGCATCCTCAGTTTTTTTTGTAGTAGCCAATAAGAAATGGTCCGTGTTTTGGTTTACAAGAGTTGGAAGGTGCACAGACACATCTCTGGCATTAGCACGTGAATGTGTTTAACTGTTAACGAACGCCGCTCAGACAGCCGAAGGCTATGCCGTCTGCATTTGCCTCTTTTGCTATGCCGCCTCTGGATAACTGCAGTATCACTATAACTTGTGATATCTTCCCTGGGCAATTGATATTAGAATGTTCTTCTGTTTTGTTCTGCACTGCTGTTGAGTTGGCATCATTGCCAATGTTACCAGCTTGTTCCAACATGTTCATGACCACACTCTTTGGTCCAGATGTAGTACTATTTATGTAGGAAAGTGGAAAGCGTTCTATTGGAATTAAATTCTAAAGTGTTACATTCATCAGCTTGGGTGTCTTCAACAACCATAATACATTCTTTCACAGATGTTTTTCTTCTAGGGTCTTGCCTTTCTTCATATCTATCAGCCACTTGCTCATCTTCGGACATATCAAAGAGATATCCTTCAGTGCCAATTATGATTTCCCAATAGAATTTTTACCTGTATTTTTCTTTCTAGAATCATCTTCCACAGGTTCCTTGCATGTCTCCCTGGCGCCCAAATTACCACCTATTTAAATTAAAAATCAACAACAAAAAAAAAGTTAAAAATGCTAAATTTTCAAAGGATTAGGAGTTAAATGCTGAAGGGGGACAAATATGTACAACATGGACATATAGCAGCCTATGTGCAATTTCATTACACATACAGCGAATGCTACATACCTGTAGAAGGTATTCTCCGAGGACAGCAGGCTGATTGTTCTCACTGATGGGTGACGTCCACGGCAGCCCCTCCAATCGGAATCTTCACTAGCAAAGGCCTTTGCTAGTCCTCGCGCGGCCGTCTTCCCGCCCGAAACCGGCTCGTGCCGGCCAGTCTCATATGAAGCAAGACAAAGAGAAGGGAAGACACAACTCCAAAAGGGGAGGCGGGCGGTGTTGTGAGAACAATCAGCCTGCTGTCCTCGGAGAATACCTTCTACAGGTATGTAGCATTCGCTTTCTCCGAG